>NC_143030.1:66672398-67998648 GCF_057628025.1 Oncorhynchus mykiss | reverse complement strand
CATCAGCGCTCACCTAAAAAGCCCATATGCCGCTGGTTGAGAGAAATGGTAATTTTGTTGTTGTTGGAGGTGCGTCTTGGTCAGTTTAGCTCAGAATGTGCCGCCCTCGTCAATCTGCCGCCATAGGCGGCTGCCTAATCCTGTCTAATGAGCGGGCCAGCAGTGAGCATAACACTGTTACCATAGACAGACAGGGTAGAATGTTTTTTACAATTTCATTATTTTTTTTGTGAAGCTTGCATTCAATTGCCACTCCCTGCTGTACACAACAAGTTTTATTTCATCAACCCTGTCGTCAACCCTGTTACAGTCAATCCTGTTACAATCAACCCTGTTACATTATTTGGCACTTAATAGGACTTACTATAGTACTTCTTTTATTTAACCTCTTGAGATGGGAAACTTATTTTTAAAAGTTGAACATGTGCTCTTTATGACAGAATGTTAAAATTAGGTGAAATCAAAAGGTTTTCTTGACCAAGTTACACTTCTCAAAAGGCACCAAATTGGTGGAACGACCCTGCTAATCAAAGCCCAAGACAGGAAACAGTACCTCAAGAGCAAAGTCTCTCTCCGTTCTACAATAGAGATGAATATAAAACTTCTCACTTCATAATCAACAAGCACCTTGCCAAATTCCAAATAGTTGGCATTGTGCAGTGATTAATTATTTGATCATAAACCCATCTCTCTGAGAGAATAGCTGGTTCTGAATGTACATAATTTAGTCATAGTATTACACCAATTCAAATCAAGATAGTTGTAAGACAGACAGAATGGATTCAGACCCACACTCTAAAACACAGAGAACATGAACGTGGCCCAAATATGGTTATGAAGTTATGTTGCTGATAAATCTAATTATTTTCTTCTGACATTATTGTATACCAATAAAGACCACAATTCAACACATATTTAATTTGAAAGTAATACAATATGCCTGCATGATAAGGCTCTTGGAAATCTCAACAATAATCCATCCATGTTTTTTAACACATATCTGTACCAATGGTTTGTTACATTGATTACATAGCTTCATGTGGTATGTTGAATTCTTCTTGTATCCATAAACAAAATCTATTCGGGGTTGTTCATACAACCACAGTGCATCTACCATCGGGAAATGGAAGATCTTTGTTGAAAAAAAAGCATCATATTGGATTGATGCATGCCTAATAACCAGGCTGTTATTATAGAATATCATTTATTTTGCTAGTTTGGGTTTCGTGCCCATCTGTTGACATAAGTATAAATTGTTAGGGTAAATTGTCTCTCAATCAAGTGAAGGGGAGTTAGATTCTCAATTGTAAGGGATAGATCATATATTGCAAATCAAGAATACTTTCAATTAAAATCAGTCATACTTCATTTGAATCACTCAATACTTATCACATTATAGAACCCACAACAGACAATTGTAAACATATATATATATATATATATATATATATCATTCTGTGCATTCATTAATTTGAAATACAATACTGAGTTGTATTCTTCTCCAGCGTCCATAATGAGGCCAAGTTAAAGTATTCAGTCCATTATAACATTTTTATTTCACAAATGAGATGTCGCATATCTGGTTAATGTAATACACTTTTACTGTATAGCTACCCTCCAAGGGGTGGTTTCTTGGTGGGAGTTGGAGACATCATTCATGTCTTGAAAGAAAGGAATCCAGTAGTAAAGCATGTTAATTTGAGAGCTGTGCCTAAAACGATCGCACAGTAGGCCTACAGTATACGCACCAACATTAAAGTGGCTTGAGTTGCCAGCCGATGAATTCTGAAATAGGCAAACCATTCATTTCTCTAATGACACACTTTTGAGATCCACAGAGGCATAACATTCAACGACGAAACATATATTCTCACAACCATGATAGTTACAGTATATGCACAGAAAGCAATTGTCAACTCAGGAATATGTTATGAGAAAATCAAACCATTCAGAGTTTAGATAATATAAATCAATAAATAGTGTAGTGCCATTATATTTACTCAGGAAAGGTTTTTGTTGACCATACAATTACATAAGTTGAAGAGTGAACACAACAGCTACTCTATCAATGCAAGATGGCCAACAGGACACTTTCCCCACGTGTATTTCAGGGGGAAAGGTTAGAGAAGGTGGGTGAGATTAAGTTTGTGTGGAAAATGTCTAGTCTTATGGAACTATCTACATTATTCACATTTCACACACCCTTTCTTTACATTTCATCTGTTGATAGATTGGATCGAATAATTATCTTTCAAATCTCCCAATTATTTATCTCCCAATCGTTTAAAAAAATGAATATTGCAAAAATGCACTGTAAACAAATGGTAAGAAGGAATTTCACATGGGTTGCAGATGCTACAGGCTATGTGGCAGCCATTGACGACATAGCAAATTGAAATTATTGGCTGTAAATGCCAAATCGGTTCATTCAAATAAGCATTTAAGTCAAACAAATTATTATGAATAAACCAATGCGTAAATATTAAATGAATAAAGAAATGATTGTGCATAAAATCAAATGTTAACATACAGTATACAATTGTGATCTCTTCAACAAAGTATCACATATGCCTCCACTGAGGCTAACCAACACATGACAGGGAGGTCAATGGTGACGTCAAAAGGCCAGACCTACTGCAGTGTCCAAATCTTGAGCATGAACTTGAGCCTCCACTACTTCTCAGTTCAATGACAATATTGCATCTACAACATCTGTTTAGACATAAAGTTGTTTAATAGCCAGATCTCTTCTTGTTATGAGAATGGCCAGACAAAATAAACTTGTGCTGTGGATCTTTGCAATGACCTGCTTCTCTGACGCAGTCCTATGCAATCACAAACGTTTTGTTTCATCAGACTGGTGTACTCAAACATTTTCTAACTTTCTGGTTATGTCTACTTTCCCAGAGCGTTTTATCCTTGACTGTTCAATTTATCTGATTAAAATCTACCTGGTCTTATTTAAAGGTGCATTCAATTATTAATTCAACACCTGCATTGTCAGACTCATATCACAAGTTAATCCTGGTGTTAGAATGACACCCTCCAAATGAAGACAAGTGTGACAGTAGTTATCACTTCTACAGAGAGCGTGTGTGACTGTGCACGCAAGAAGGGGGTCATTTTATAGTTGGAAGATAGACTTTGCTCTGAATTCGGCATTGTAATATCACACATGCCACACTTGCCAAGAAAAACAAATCCATTTCCCCTATAGGAAAGACATCCTAAAAAGAGGCATGGTGACTTAGAAAGGCCTGTCATGTAAACTTTTTAAAAGCTGCTAAACATATTCTGGGACTGTTAAGTTTGTGAGGGAAGAATTGTTGTGAAGTGTTGATCCTCTGTTGAAGTTGTCAAGTAACATGAGCATAGCAATGAGCTGTACTATGGCATTTTCTGGAGCAGTATTGCATTTGTAGAGGGATTCCCATTAACTCTTTCCAATGTCGCTTTTCTTCTCTCTGTAGCAATCCTTGACCACGGAACATAATATCATTCATCCTTTAGCTAGATCCAACTGATGTAGAAATGTTTTAATTATACAGTAACAACACGTTGTTGATAAAGTCATTTGAATTGTGAGGTTTTCTATCTTTTTACAGAGAGAAAACAAGGAAACCAGAGAACGTAGAGTATTGCCATCCGCCAACTAGATTCCCCTTTTCCAGTTTAAGGTAGACCTTGTCCTCTTTATCCAAAAAGAGCAGAACTCCATTGGTGGCTGCCTCTCGAGTTACGTCTTTGTCACCCGCAAAAGCTGAGATGACAGGTTTCCCATTCAACATTAAGTTCACCTAGATGACCCAAAGAGACAGCAATGAGAAAAAATAAAAGAGACAGGGGAGAAATACAGCTAATGTTCCTACAGTTAATGTCCCCATGATATTACTGCATGCCCATAGTCAAACATTGTAATCATCCACAGCTACCTACTGTAGCTATTTGCTATTCACTTCTGATCTTGGTTCAAATATGAACAGTATGCAGAAGCCCTCCCCTTGACAATGTACTTTGAAAAAACAACATCATTTTTAGCTTAGTTTTGTCACTCTCTTAAATAGACAGAATAATAAGATGGTTTGTTTAATAAACTAATGTAGTCTCCTCCCACTTTTCACACCGTTAGAGAGCTCAGAATTCACCAGGATTTGGAAATTCGCAATGAAACTACTGGAAAATGAGGCTACAATTGTGCAAACATACATAACCAAATTAGAAGATTAGCCATGCAGTGGCTGTGATTTCCCATGAATGTTTTATAGCGGGCGGCAGGGTAGCCTAGAGTGTTGGACTAGTAACCGGAAGGTTGCAAGTTCAAACCCCCGAGCTGACGAGGTACAAATCTGTCGTTCTGCCCCTGAACAGGCAGTTAACCCACTGTTCCTAGGCCGTCATTGAAAATAAGAATGTGTTCTTAAACTGACTTGCCTAGTTAAAAAAAGAGTATATTAAGTTGTCAGAGATTTGTTTCAGCTTCCTCTCATAACCTGCAGTGCACCATTCTGTCAATGCAAATCCGATATGTCCAAATACACTGTTAATAACTCCATTACAAGGCCCTTTCAAAGAATGTAGCCATAGCAAATGTATATCAAATTATGTCTCTGGGGAATCACATTATATCATAACTGGAGCTAAATTGCTGAATCAATTAGGCCAAAACAAATTGCTTACCTGTATAGTCTGGCTCTGGTACACTTTTATAACGTGAAAATTAAAACTGTAGATCCCTTTTCTGGGTGACAAAAACACTGACTCCAATGTGAAATAGTTGCCTATATTCACAAGAACCTAGAGAAAGAAGAATAAGGCATTTTAGAAGGTGAATAAATATTATCCTCAATGGTTCAACTAACTATTCAAATAATTATGGCTCAACCACCAGCTGTTCATCTGGTGACACTCAAATTAGGGTGACAAGACTGTAGTGTTAAATCTGATATTTCAGCAGTCGTAGACCCCTCAACTCCTTAGAGAAAAAATTTACTGACAGTTTTAATCATGTGATGTGACATTCCATGCAGCCTGTGACTCAGCCTACAAGACACAAAGAGATTTGCGAGTGTGACTTCAATCAAGCACATCGCCACAAACCTCTAGGACCAACTGCCAGATATAGGGTTAATGATTCTTTAACAACAGCGATGACTAAAAACCCCAGCTGTAATCTTGCCCAATAGGCTTCCAATTAGGCAGATTCAGCCAATGATTTATGTAAAGTCTTGGCTATGTTGAGGTGATTTATGTAAGGCTTTGGCAATGAAGAGGTGATGTATGTAAGGTCCTTCTAGTTGAGGTGCCACCAGGAGTTGTACACAAGAATAATAAGCAAACAAACATTTTACCAACTGGGGACATTTTGTTGGTCCCCACAAGGTCAAAGGATATTTCTAGGGGGTTTAGGGTTAAGGTTAGAATTAGTGTAAGGTTAGAATGTGTGTTAGGTTTAGAATTAGGTTTAGGGTTAGGAGCTAGGGTTAGTTTTAGGTTAGGTTAAGGTTAGGTTTTTGGGTTAAGGTCAGGTTTAGGGTTAGGGGTTATGGAAAATAGTATTTTCAATGGGACTGAATTGTGTGTCCCCACAATGTTAGCTGTACAAGACTGTGTGTGTGTGTGTGTGTGTGTGTGTGTGTGTGTCTGTCTGTCTGTCTTTCGAGGGGGTTGGATCAAAAGCAAAAATCTATTGCACAAGGACTGGGAAATGTTCTTGGTTGCCTCTGAGAACAGTATTGATGTATATACTGACTCGGTGACTGAGTTCATCAGGAAGTGCATAAATTAAATCAAAATCAAATTTAATTTGTCACATACACGTGTGTAAAGAATGAAGGGTAAATTCAGGTGCATGTGTGATTGTGACAGGTTCTGCCTGCTGGTCATTTATAGCCCTTTATTGTGTTTGATCACATGTGAGCTATACCCATTATTGTTGATCAATCATTAAAATTAAAATAAACCAATCAGTCAATCAATAATGAACTATTATTGATACATGTAGGTTGCTCTCTAAACCAACTGTTAGACCCCTCCAAATATTTTTGTTTTGTTTTATTATTTAAATTTAGTTTTGCTGGGGGGAAAACCTGCCACTAAATCCTCAATTACCTATGTAGCCTAAAACGTGGATTCTTCACAGCATTGCAGCGCAGTTTTATCACGGCAACTTTGATGTTATAAAGTTGAAGTAAAATTAAACATTATCTACTACCTCAAAAACATACAAAACCGTCTTACTTGGTCGAAGTATATGATTCTTGTTTTATTGCTCATCTCCGACGGTTCGTGATTGTTGCTCCGGACCGCAGAAAAAGCGATTTTGGAGTTTGCAGCACGTACCGAAATACCAAGAGGAGAGGACGAGCCCTTCCAATCCGTAGTCGGATTAGAGTCGCAAACCACAAGACATTTGCCCTCCAGGACTACAGGCTCCGTGTCATTCTGAGCTCCCACAAACTCAGAGATCAACGCCAAACTGAACATAAGAACAAGAGAGTTTACCATCACCTTGTACAACAACCGTAACAGCCCCATTTTTTAAAAAAGACTCCGTATGAAGTTTCGAGTCCTCCTCTCTGATCCCCCCGTCGCACACGTTTCTGACGAGTTAAAATTCTTATTGGATCCAGCCGTATGCTATATTGGTGAAAGACATATTTTTAACAACATCCAGATCTTCAAATGTTGACAATTGATTGAAATGAAGATCCAGTTTATTTTCTCTTTGTCTCATTTTCTTTTACATGATGTTTGTGACTAAAATAATCATCCGAAATAGGTGGCTTGCATGAGGGCTTCAATCTGAGGAGAAGAAGCGCAATGACTGGTTGATGCTCTGCGACTCCAAATTACGCGGTATGACTGCTAGTCCCCGTGGTGATATGCCTACGCACGGTCAAGACGCATTCATTTACCAACGTATGTATGCAAATATTTTTCACACAGTTAGTTTTTCTTCTATTATGCATCTTTATCGCCAGGTTTTTATCTTGACATATTCCTCACATCAGTATTTCTGTAGCCTATACCTGACCTCGTTCAAGAAAGTTACAACAATGAGATTGGATACATAGTGGATGCAAGCCAAGGTATGGACTAGACTGGTAATCAATTCGATCTTTGGTCAGAAACATAATTGTTTGGAGATCAAACAAAGCTTTTTGTTTAGAACAGTGGATATTTGGTATTTATTAACCACAAACTTATAATAAGCGGTCTTTAAACAATTAACCCAATAATAAATATTATTAAAAAAAGAGTCCCTTAATGACACCAAACTAACCTGAATGGATCCATTAAATGGTATGGAATCCACTTAATGGAATTACAAAGTTTTACACACACTTCTGCATGTAGACTGGTTGCACCCTCTGTTCAGCTATTACATGTCATGACAGGAGTGGCAAGGAGTGGAATGTTAGCTAAAAAGACTGTCAAGAGTATGATGCTCTGTTGTATTATACAAAGCTGTTATACAAAGCAAATCTGTTCCACGTTGGTTCAACATTGTTTTATTGAAAGGACATGGAAACAACGTTGATTCAACCAGTGTGTGCTCAGTGGCTGGTGTGTGAAGAGAGGCCTCTATAAAATTGCTCAGCTTTTTACTTTGGAACAGAGCACAAATTGAATTAATATTCCAACCGCAGCCCCCCAGCAATTAATTCATTTTAAAACAAATGCAATCTATAGAGAGGGGAACAAAACTGTTTTGTCATTGGAATTACAGACTCTGGGGCTTTATTAAAAATAGAAATCTCGCTGGCAATTATTGCCTATTCAAAATAAATGATAGGATATAGAGATTTTAAACAATGACAATGCTGCTTAGACCCATTATAGGCCGACATACCACACTGTAAACTGACTTGCCACATAGTGCATACTGTACATTAGTCACTGTAACAATGGTCCTAACAACATCTGGTTAATGGTAACCACTGAATTTAGAGTAAAACTATTGGGTCAAAGAACCATCAGTTATGACATAATATTGACTGCATTCACCTCAGACAGTTGTATGATCAGTGGGAGGGAGACATGTAAGCCATTGGAGATTGTTCAAACTTGGGCCATCACAACATGGTCAGCATTGGACACTTCAAGAGGCTAACAATCTAGGGATAAAAATACTTATTGGTCATAGAGGCACTGTGAATGGTTGTGGGGTTTTCTCTTGTGATTGTCTGTCTGTACAAGGTACTTCCTGACATTGCAATACCCTGAACTGTCTGAGGTAAAGAAATAGGCTAGCGGCAGGTAGGCTAGTGGCAGGTAGCCTAGCGGTTAGAGAGGTGAGCCAGCAGCCAGAGGCATCACCCCAAAACCAGTGTGTGTGTGTGTGTGTGTGTGTGTGTGTGTGTGTGTGTGTGTGTGTGTGTGTGTGTGTGTGTGTGTGTGTGTGTGTGTGTGTGTGTGTGTGTGTGTGTGTGTGTGTGTGTGTGTGTGTGTCTTTCGGAGGGGTTGGATCAAAAGCAAAAATCTAATTGCACAAGGACTGGGAAATGTTCTTGGTTGCCTCTGAGAATAGTATTGATGTATAGACTGACTCGGTGACTGAGTTCATCAGGAAGTGCATAAATCAAATCAAAATAAAATTTTATTTGTGACACACACATGTTTAGCAGATTTTATTGCAGGTGTAACAAAATGGTTGTGTTTCTAACTCCAACAGTGCAGTAATAGCTAACATTTCACAACAACACACACAATACATACAACCTAAAAGTAAAACATTGGAGTTAAGGAATATATAAATATTAAGATGAGCAATGTCAGAGAGGCATAGACTAAAATACAGTAGAATAAAATATAGTATATATAGTTGAATTCGGAAGTTTACATACAGCTTAGCCAAATACATTTAAACTCAGGGAACACCCACACCCAATGGGGAACACCCATTTGCCACCAAGCTTTAACTTCCTGACTGATGTCTTGAGATGTTGCTTCAATATATCCACATGACTTTCCGTCCTGATGATGCCATCTATATTGTAAAGTGCACCAATCCCTCCTGCAGAAAAGCATCGCCACAACATGATGCTGCCACCCCGTGCTTCACGGTTGAGATGGTGTTCTTCAGGTTGCAAGCCTCCCCATTTTTCCTCCAAACACAACGATGGTCATTATGGTCAAACAGTTCTATTTTTGTTTCATCAGACCAGAGGACATTTCTACAAAAAGTATGATCTTTGTCCCAATGTGCAGTTGCAAACTGCAGTCTGGCTTTTTTTATGGGGGGTTTGGAGCAGTGTTTTTTTCCCTTGCTGAGCGGCCTTTCAGGTAATGTCGATATAGGACTCGTTTTACTGTGGATATAGATACTTTGGTACCTGTTTCCTCCAGCATCTACACAAGGTCCTTTGCTGTTGTTTTGGGATTGATTTGCACTTTTCGCACCAAAGTACAAATTCATCTCTAGGAGACAGAACGCATCTCCTTCCTGAGCTGTATGACGGCTGAATGGTCCCATGGTGTTTATACTTGTGTACTATTGTTTGTACAGATGAACATGGTACCTTCAGGCGTTTAGAAATTGCTCCCAAGGATGAACCAGACTTGTGGAGGTCTAAAAAAACATTTTTTTTTGCTGAGGTCTTGGCTGATTTCTTTTGATTTTCCCATGATGTCAAGCAAAGAGGCACTGAGTTTGAAGGGAGGCCTTGAAATACATCCACAAGTACACCTCCAATTGACTCAAATTTCTGTCAAATAGCCTATCAGAAGCTTCTAAAGCCATGACATCATTTTCTGGAATTTTACAAGCTGTTTAAAGGCACAGTCAACTTAGTGAATGTAAACTTCTGACTCACTGGAATTGTGATACAGTGCATTAATAAGTTAAATAATCTGTCTGTAAACAATTGTTGGAAAATGTACTTGTGTCATGCACAAAATAGATGTCCTAATCGACTTGCCAAAACTATAGTTTGTTAACAAGTAATTTTTGGAGTTGTTAAAAAAACGAGTTTTAATGACTCCAACCTAAGTGTATGTAAACTTCCGACTTCAACTGGGTATGAGATGATTAAAGCAATAATATGCAAACATTAATAAAGCGGCCAGTGATTTCAATCTACAGTATGCATATGGGGCAGCAGCCTCTAAGGTGCAGGGTTACGTAACCGGGTGGAAGTCGCCTAGTGAGGGCTATTTAACAATCTGATGGTCTTGAGATAGAAGCTGTTTTTCAGTCTCTTGGACCCAGCTGTCATGCACCTGTAGTGACCTTGCCTTCTGGATGATAGCAGGGTGAACAGGCAGTGTCTCGGGTCGTTGTTGTACTTGATGATCAGCAAAGTGGAGGTGTTGTTTCCTACCTTCACCACCTGGGGGTGGCCCGTCTGTACCCAGTTGCACGGGTCAATGATGCGTATGTTGTTCCCACTGTGACGATTAGAACTTATTAAAACCAAAAGCTTTGGATAGATGGCAGCATTCACACAAAACTGAAAGCACGAGCCCACCGCATTTAACCATGACAAGTGACTGGGAACATGGACGTGTACAAACAGACCAGCTATGCCCCAGACCAGCTATGTAAGGCAATCAAAGAGGCAAATACAACAGTACAGGGACAAAGTGGAATCGCAATTTAACGGCTCAGACACGAGACACTCCGTGGCCGACATGAGTAAGACATTTAGCATGTTAACTCTCGCTAGGTTGCCGGTCCAGACAGCAACACAAGCTGCGTCCTCGGCACAATACGGACATATTCAGTCTCTCCCTATCCCAGTCTGTTGTCCCCACTTGCTTGAAAATGTCCACCATTATTCCTTCACCCAAGAAAGCAAAGGTAGCTGAACTAAATTACTATCGCCACATGGCACTTACTTCTGTCATCATGAAGTGCTTTGAGAGGCTAGTTAATATCTCTTAACTTCTTGGATATAGGGGGCGCTATTTTAATTTTTGGATGAAAAACGTTCCTGTTTTAAACAAGATATTTTGTAATGAAAAGATGCTCGACTATGCATATAATTGACAGCTTTGGAAAGAAAACACTCTGACGTTTCCAAAACTGCAAAGATATTGTCTGTGAGTGCCACAGAACTGATGTTACAGAAAAAAACCAGATAAAAATCCAATCAGGAAGTGCCGGATTTTTTGAAACCGCCTCATGGCAATGACTCCTTATATGGCTGTGAAGGAGCTAGGAGTCAGCTTACGTTTTCCACGTTTTCCCCAAGGTGTCTGCATTGTGACGTTTTTGTAGGCATATCATTGGAAGATTGACAATAAGAGACTACATCTACCAGGTGGTCGCTTGGAGTCCTCCGTCGCAATTATTGCGTAATCTCCAGCTGCAGTATTTTTCCGTTTTCTTCTGATGAGAAGGCAACTGCCACCACTGATAGATTATCGAATAGATATGTGAAAAACACCTTGAGGATTGATTCTAAACAACGTTTGCCATGTTTCTGTCGATATTATGGAGCTAATTTGGAAAAAAGTTTGGCGTTGTAAGTGACTGCATTTTCCGGTGTTTTTCTTAGCCAAACGTGATGAACAAAACGGAGCTATTTCGTCTACACAAATAATATTTTTGGAAAAAAATGAACATTTGCTATCTAACTAAGAGTCTCCTCATTGAAAACATCCGAAGTTCTTCAAAGGTAAATTATTTTATTTGAATGCTTTTCTTGTTTTTGTGAAAATGTTGCCTGCTGAATGCTAGGCTTAATGCTATGCTAGTCTATCAATACTCTTACACAAATGCATATTTTGAAAATCTGAGATGACAGTGTTGTTAACAAAAGGCTAAGCTTGTGTTTGAATATATTTATTTCATTTCATTTGCGATTTTCATGAATAGGAAACATTGCGTTATGGTAATGAGCTTGAGGCTATGATTATGCTCCCGGATACGGGATTGCTCGACGCTAGAGGTTAAGGATCAGACCCCTTTCTTCAATTCTTTCCTAAAATGACATACCCAAATCTATCTGCCTGTAGCTCAGGACCTGAAGCAAGGATATGCATATTATTGATACCATTTGAAAGGAAACACTTTGAAGTTTGTGGAAATGTGAAATTAATGTAGGAGAATATAACACATTAGATCTGGTAAAACATAATACAAAGAAAAAAACGTGTTTGTATTTTCTTGTTCCATCATCTTTGAAATGCATTATCTGATTTAGGACTCTAGGCGTTTTAGACTGATCCACTGAACCATTGCATTTCTGTTCAAAATGTTCTAGCAAGTCTGCCCAAATGTGCCTAATTGGTCAATATATACATTTTCAAGTACATAACTGTACACTCTCCTCAAACAATAGGATGGTATGTTTTCACTGTAATAGCTACTGTAAATTGGACGGTGCAGTTAGATTAACAATAATTTAATCTTTCTGCCCATATAAGATATGTCTATGTGCTTGGGAAATGTTCTTGTTACTAATCACATTAGCGCATGTTAGCTCAACCGTCCCGAGGGTGGGACACCGATCTGTAGAGATCATTAAGAGTTAACTCAATCATCAAGTTTACTAACGACACAATAGTCATAGGACTGATTACCAACAATGATGAGACAGCCCACAGGGAGGAGGTGAGGCGCCGGCGGAGTGGTGCCAGGAAAATAACCTCTCGCTCAAAGTCAACAAAACAAAGGAGCTGATCGTGGACTTCAGGAGACAGCAGAGAGCACGCCCCAATCCACATCGACGGGGCCGCAGAGGAGAGAGTGAAAAGCTTCAAGCTCCTCTGTGTACACATCACTGGCAACCTGAAATGGTTCATCCACACAGAAAGTTTGGCGAAGAAGGCGCAACAGCACCTTTTCAACCTCAGGATGCTGAAGAAATTCACCCTGGCCCCTAAGTCTCTCATAAACTTCTACAGATGCGCCATTAAGAGCACCCTGTTGGAGTGTATCACCACCTAGTATGGCAATTGCACCGCCCACAACCGCAGGGCTCTCCAGAGGGTGGCACACTGTCTGCCCTCCAGAACATCTACAGCACCCTGTGTCACAGAAAGATCAAGAATATGATAAAGGACCTCTGCAACCCGAGCCACGGCCTGTTCACCCAGCTACCATCTAGAAGGCGCAGACAGTACAGGTGCATCAAAACTATCTTTCTATCTCCAGGCCATCAGACTGTTAAATAGTCACCACTAGCCGGCCTCGACCCAGTACCCTGCCCTGAACTTAGTCACTGGTACTAGCCTGCTACCACCCAGTACTCTACCCTACACCTTAGATACTGTCTGTACACTACTCGTGTTTCTTGTTTTGTTCCATGTTCGTTTATTTATTCAATTCACTCCCTGTACTTGCTTCCCGATTCCCAGCATACACGTTAGAAAATAACGCCTCACCAAAAGGAAGCAACAGGGATTTTTATTTTTTACTGGTGTCATTGGGTCCAAAGGCGGATGCCGATGCAACCGAGGATGCCTCAGCTGGCTCGTCAGGCTTCCATGTCTCAGCTGGCTCATAGGGTTCCCAGCGCCTCAGCTGGCTTGTCGGGTTCCTGCGCCACAGCTGGCTCGTAGGGATTCCATGCCTCAGCTGGCTATCAGGGATTCCATGCCTCAGCTGGCTCGCAGGGATTCCATGCCTCAGCTGGCTCGCAGGGATTCCATGCCTCAGCTGGCTCGCAGGGATTCCATGCCTCAGCTGGCTCGCAGGGATTCCATGCCTCAGCTGGCTCATCGGGTTCCCGCGCCTCAGCTGGCTCGTTAGGTTCCCGCGCCTCAGCTGGCTCGTTAGGTTCCCGCGCCTCATCTGGCTCTATTTTTAAAATTAATAAAACATTATCAGCTGAAATGTCTTGTGTCATAAGTTCAGGAGTAAAAATGTGCTTAACAAGTCACATAAGTTGCATGGACTAACTCTGTGTGCAACAGTGACTACCTCATTTCTGTACCCCACACATACAATTACCTGCAAGTGAATTTTAAACAGAGATCCAATCACAAAGACCATGGATGTTTTTTAATGCCTCGCAAAGAAGGGCATCTATTGGTAGATGGGGGGTGGGAGGATGCATTAAATATCACTTTGAGCGTGGTGAAGTTATTTGGATGGTGTATCATTACACCCAGTCACTACAAAGATACAGGCGTCCTTTCTAACTCAGTTGTCGGAGAGTAAGGAAACTGGTCAGGGTTTTCACTGAGGCCTATGGTGACATTAAAACAGTTAGTTTAATGGCTGTGATAGGAGAATATTCCAAAAAATATTCCAAAACATGCATCCTGTTTGCAAGGCACTAAACTAAAACTGTAAAAAAAAATGTGGCAAAGAAAGGAACTTTATGTCCTGAATACAAAGTGTTATGCTTGGGGAAAATCCAACACATCACTGAGGTCCACTCTTCATATTTTCAAGCATAGTGGTGGCTGCCTCATGTTAAGAACAATGTTCCCTCTAACGCCTCGATCACACTGACAGCACCAATACATAATGTTACAACAGAAGTACATTCATTTCCAATGGAACGCTGCGTTTTGTTTCAGAAGCAGTTGCAGTACGTTCTGTGTGGTGGATATGTTGGATTTATCGAACATATGCATGAAATTGTATGTGTAGACTTGACGGAAAGTAGCTAAATGTAAATGTTTAACTTTTGTTGCACACATATCCAGTTAAATAAATAGTGAGATTACATAATAAAAAATGCTTTATTGCAGAATTTCTTAATTGGAATTCATTTATTTGTATTTAGTAGCATGAATCAATATTATTTATTCTGTGACAAATGTACAGTTGAAGTCAGAAGTTTACATACAATTAGGTTGGAGTCATTTAAAACTTGTATTTCAACCACTCCACAAATTTCTTGTTAACAAACTATAGTTTTGGCAAGTCGGTTAGGACATCTACTTGTGCATGACACAATTGTTTACAGACAGATTATTTCACTTATAATTCACTATATCACGATTCCAGGGGTTCAGTCAACTAAGTTGACTGTGCCTTTAAACAGCTTGGAATATTCCAGAATATTATGTCATGGCTTTAGAAGCTTCTGATGGGCTAATTGACATAATTTGAGTCAATTGGAGGTGTACCTGTGGATGTATTTCAAGGCCTACCTTCAAACTCAGTGCCTTTTTGCTTGACATAATGGGGATATCAAAAGAAATCAGCCAAGACCTCAGAAAAAAAATGGTATACCTCCACAAGTCTGGTTCAACCTTGGAAGAAATTTCCAAACGCCTGAAGGTACCACGTTCATCTGTACAAACAATAGTACGCAAGTATTAACACCATGGGACCACACAGCCGTCATACCGCTCAGGAAGGAGACGCATTCTGTCTCCTAGAGATGAATGTACTTTGGTGTGAAAAGTGCAAATCAATCCCAGAACAACAGCAAAGAACCTTGTGAAGATGCTGGAGGAAACAGGTACACAAGTATCTATATCCACAGTAAAACAAGTCCAATATCGACATAACCTGAAAGGCGGCTCAGCAAGGAAGAAGACACTGCTCAAAAACCGCCATATAAAAGCCAGACTACGGTTTGCAACTGCATATGGGGACAAAGATCGTACTTTTTGTAGAAATGTCCTCTGGTCTGATGAAACAAAAATATAACTTTTTGGCCATAATGACCATCGTTATGTTCAGAGGAAAAAGGGGGAGGCTTGCTAGCCGAAGAACACCATCCCAACCGTGAAGCACGGGGTGGCAGCATCATGTCGTGGCGGTGCATTGCTGCAGGAGGGACTGGTGCATCATGAGGAAGGAAAATTATGTGGATATATTGAAGCAAAATCTCAAGAAGTCAGGAAATTTTTAGCTTGGCTGCAAATGGGTCTTCCAAATAGACAATGATCCCAAGCATACTTCCAAAGTGTGGTGGCAAAATGGCTTAAAGACAACAAAGTCAAGGTATTGGAGTGGCCATCACAAAGTCCTGAACTCAATCCTATTGAAAATGTGTGTGCAGAACTCAAAAAGCAAGGAGGCCTACAAAGCTGACTCTGTTACACCAGCTCTGTCAGGAGGAATGGGCCAATATTCATCCAACTACTTGTGGGAAGCTTGTGGAAGGCTACCTGAAACGTTTGACCCAAGTTAAACAATTTAAAAGCAAAGCTACCAAATACTAATTGAGTGTATGTTAACTTCTGACCCACTGGGAATGTGATGAAAGACATAAAAGCTGAAATTAATCATTCTCGCTACTATTATTCTGACATTTCACATTCTTAAAATAAATAGTGGTGATCCTAAATTACCTAAAACAGGATATTTCTACTAGGATTAAATGTCAGGAATTGTGAAAAACTGAGTTTAAATATAAAAATAATTTCCAATAGTTTTGGAGGGAATTGCAATAATAAATAGTCATAATAGTAGAGAGTAGGCTCTTCCAACAATGAGACCAATGTTGAGGAAGGTGGTTTTGATTACACTTTTGGACCGGGACCAGCTCCACCGAAATCACAGGTCTGTGTGGGTCCAGGGATGGTTGAAGTTACGAAAGCAGGCAGGGGAGTTCCACCGTCTCATTCAAGAGCTTTTACTGTTTGGAGAGAATTCCAAAGCTACTTTCATCTGGACCGAAGCCAGTTCGATCACCTGCTCCAGACGGTTGGAGCCAGGATCACCAGGATGGATTCCTAACTACCGGGAGTCCATCAGCCCAGTTGAACATCTGGTGATTTGTCTTCGGGAAGCTAAATTCAAGTAAGTTTTTAAATCCTTTGATACCATAATTGATTGATATTAAATATATTTTATGTCAAACTGACCTAGCTAAAGGGCTTTCTAGTTAATAGCCCCTATGTGACAGCAGATGTCCTTTTAAAGAATGTTCATTAGGCCTATTACTTTTCACAAAGTTTAAAATCCTTTTAAAATGATTCACTTTAACCAAATCCCCATAGGATAACCCTTTTTGGTTCCAGGTAGAACTCTGTTGGGTTTCATGTAGAACTCTGTTGGGTTCCTATTCCTTTGGGGAATAGGTTCTAAATGGAAGCCAATGAGGTACTTCCTAGAATCAAAAATGGTTCTTCAAAGGGTTCTCCTATGGGGTAAGCTGGAGAACTCTTTTAGGTCCTAGATATCACCTTATTTTCTAGGAGTGTAGAGTTGGCCTGGGCTGCAGTTTATTGGTACAGTCATAGACTGAATTGTACTTTTTCAAGGCATTGTTAATGATGGTTGATGATTATTTCAATATAATTAGTAGAGCATAGTAATCAATAGGGAGGTAGCTATATCAGTAGATAGAATATGTGGGTGTAATTCAAGTTACACACAATATTGATAGTTATTTTGAATCATATTTCAGATTCTTGGCGATAGTGGACTCCTACATGACCATCAATGCCTGCCACCATGACCATGGTGGCAGGCATTGTCCCCTCTGTGGCACAAGCCATTTGGGACTGTCTGATCGGCGAATACATGCCTGTCCCCAAGGAGGATTACTGGAGGGCCATCGCTGCTGAGTTCCTGGAGAGGAGGGATTTCCCCAACTGTCTTGGCTCCATTGAGGGGAAACATGTAGTAATTCAGGCTCTACTGAGCTCGGGTTCGCAATTCTACAACTACAAGCGTACATATTCAGTTGTACTCTTGCCTGGTGTAGATGCCAACTACTGTATCCGTGTTGTCGATGGGCTTTGAGAAGGAGGCGAGGAGAGAGGATGTGAGGAGTGAAGAAAATACAGTTTAGATTCTCTCATGAGAGAATAATACAGATAGTCAACCCACCCCCTCAACAGTTTGCCTACCTTCTCCCCTCTATCTGCCTCTGCTCCATCCATCCATTTTATGGGTCGGTAGGGTAGCCTAGTGGTTAGAGCGATAGACTAGTAACCGGAAGGTTCCAAGTTCAAATCCCTGAGCTGACAAGGAACAAATATGTCGTTATCCCACTGTTCCTAGGCCGTCAATGAAAATTTGAATTTGTTCTTAACTGACTTGCCTAGTTAAATCAAAAAATCCATATGTTAGCCACCACCATTTAACTAGGCAAGTCAGTTAACACATTCTTATTTACAATGATGGCCTATAAAAGGGCAGGGCACTGGAAATATGAGAAGAAGAGCAGAGTGTATGTGTATATCTCTCTGAAAAAAAATGTGTAGCCATAACCAGCTAAACAAGAAAATGGCCCCCGGACATCATGGACCATTCCATGGAACATAACTTCACAGAAAGTTCCAACACACTGGTTTTCAGGTGGTTTTAAATGAAAAAAAAATTGAATCACCTTACGTATTGTAAGAGACCAACAAGAGCATCTGTGAATTCTCTGGTGTGTGAGTTTCAATTCAGTCAATTCAGAAATCTATGTAACACTAATACTGAATGCTATCCTTAGAATTGAGTAACAATTTACTTCATAAATTGACTGAATTTAAACAGAATTGACACGTGTGAAAGGAAAGTTACAATGAGGGAGGTCAAAACTCCTCTCCTCTTCCGGTCCTTCCTGTGGTCGGTTAATTTGCCTCCGGAAGGGAAGAGAAAAACAACTCATACAAGCATTACATAATATAACATCATAGAAGGTGAAATTTACGTTAACTAAATACTGCTTGTATAGTGTAGTTAGTGCCATAAATTATGGAATAGTGTGGCAAAGTTGTTCATTCTTGCTGTGTACTCAGCTCATATGTATTTCAGATCATAAGATGAATATGACAGGCAAATATTTAGACAGCAAACTGGTGTTTCAGCCATTTTTCTAACCCAGAAAAAACAACTATACATTGAAACATATTCATCTATTGATCTAAATGCCAATTAGCCCACATGAGTATATTGCAAAAATGACCCACTTTCCTTCACTGCCGCAATACTTATGACACTACCTGTGGTGTGGATAAAAAAAAACATGCCATTGATCTCGTGGTCATGCTTGTGGATGACGTAGATGTTGTACAGGGTCTTGCTGCACCAGTGGCGGTGGTGGTCCCACTTATGGATGACAAAGAGGGTCTCGCTGCACTGGATAGCTAGCTTTATGGGTGTTGTGACATGAGTATGAAATTGTAATTCGTGTTGCCTAATGTTTTAGGGACTCCTGAGAAAACCAGCAAACCAGGCTGTCGTCTGTGAAACAGTGGATGTAAAGAATCTAGCTAACTAAAGCATTTACTGCCAATTGAATGTACAATTTAGTAAGCTTCCTTGCTGCATTGTTGGTTAAGGGCTTATAAGTAAGCATTTCACCTGTTGTATTCTGTGAATGTGACAAATACAATTTGATTTGATATTTGACATGCAATACAGTTGAAGTAATGTAGCTAACTAATTATTTCCTGGCTTATTGTGTAGTGGAGGATAAAATACCTGTATGCCTATGGATGTGTAGCTAGCTATGTAGCCAATCTTTTTATGGACCCTACAACGTTTAGTATAAATATTAGTTCAGAACCTAGCTATGAACTTCAGCTATCATAGCCAGTTGTATCGACTTCAAAATAGTCTGAATGGCATTAATGAAGCCTATGGATTGAGTAGAATATAATATAACTTTATTGTGACAAGGATGGAAGTCGTATATACAGTGAGGCAAAAGAGTATATAGTCAGCCACCAATTATGCAAGTTATCCCACTTAAAAAGATGAGAGAGGCCTGTAATTTTCATCATAGGTACACTTCAACTATGACAGACAAAATGAGAAAAAAAATCCAGAAAATCACATTGTAGGATTTTTAATGAATTTATTTGCAAATTATTGTGGAAAATAAGTATTTGGTCAATAACAAAAGTTTATCTCAATACTTTGTTATATACCCTTTGTTGGCAATGACAGAGGTCAAACGTTTTCTCTAAGTCTTCACAAGGTTTTCACACACTGTTGCTGTTTTTTTGGCCCATTCCTCCATGCAGATCCCCTCTAGAGCAGTGATGTTTTGGGGCTGTTGCTGGGCAACACGGACTTCAAATCAAATCAAATGTATTTGTCACATACACATGGTTAGCAGATGTTAATGCGAGTGTAGCGAAATGCTTGTGCTTCTAGTTCCGACAATGCAGTAATAACCAACGACTAATCTAACTAACAATTCCAAAACTACTACCTTATACACACAATTGTAAAGGGATAAAGAATATGTACATAAAGATATATGAATGAGTGATGGTACAGAGCGGCATAGGCAAGATGCAGTAGATGGTATCGAGTACAGTATATACATATGAGATGAGTATGTAAACAAAGTGGCATAGTTTAAAGTGGCTAGTGATACATGTATTACATAAAGATGTAGTAGATGATATAGAGCACAGTATATACGTATACATATGAGATTAATAATGTAGGGTATGTAAACATTATATTAAGTAACATTGTTTAAAGTGGCTAGTGATATATATATTTTTATTTTTTTTATTTCACCTTTATTTAACCAGGTAGGCTAGTTGAGAACAAGTTCTCATTTGCAACTGCGACCTGGCCAAGATAAAGCATAGCAGTGTGAACAGACAACACAGAGTTACACATGGAGTAAACAATTAACATGTCAATAATACAGTAGAAAAAAGGAGAGTCTATATACATTGTGTGCAAAAGGCATGAGGAGGTAGGCGAATAATTACAATTTTGCAGATTTTACATCAATTCCCATCAATTCCCATTATTAAAGTGGCTGGAGTTGAGTCAGTGTGTTGGCAGCAGCCACTCAATGTTAGTGGTGGCTGTTTAACAGTCTGATGGCCTTGAGATAGAAGCTGTTTTTCAGTCTCTCGGTCCCAGCTTTGATGCACCTGTACTGACCCCGCCTTCTGGATGATAGCGGGGTGAACAGGCAGTGGCTCGGGTGGTTGTTGTCCTTGATGATCTTTATGGCCTTCCTGTGACATCGGGTGGTGTAGGTGTCCTGGAGGGCAGGTAGTTTGCCCCCGGTGATGCGTTGTGCAGACCTCACTACCCTCTGGAGAGCCTTACGGTTGTGGGCGGAGCAGTTGCCGTACCAGGCAGTGATACAGCCCGACAGGATGCTTTCGATTGTGCATCTGTAGAAGTTTGTGAGTGCTTTTGGTGACAAGCCGAATTTCTTCAGCCTCCTGAGGTTGAAGAGGCGCTGCTGCTCCTTCTTCACGATGCTGTCTGTGTGGGTGGACCAATTCAGTTGGTCTGTGATGTGTACGCCGAGGAACTTAAAACTTACTACCCTCTCCACTACTGTCCCATCGATGTGGATAGGGGGGTGTTCCCTCTGCTGTTTCCTGAAGTCCACAATCATCTCCTTAGTTTTGTTGACGTTGAGTGTGAGGTTATTTTCCTGACACCACACTCCGAGGGCCCTCACCTCCTCCCTGTAGGCCGTCTCGTCGTTGTTGGTAATCAAGCCTACCACTGTTGTGTCGTCCGCAAACTTGATGATTGAGTTGGAGGCGTGCGTGGCCACGCAGTCGTGGGTGAACAGGGAGTACAGGAGAGGGCTCAGTACGCACCCTTGTGGGGCCACAGTGTTGAGGACCAGCGGGGTGGAGATGTTGTTACCTACCCTCACGAATCTCCCTCCAAAGATTTTCTATGGGGTTGAGATCTGGAGACTGGCTAGGCCACTCCAGGACCTTGAAATGCTTCTTACGAAGCCACTCCTTCGTTTCCCGGGCGGTGTGTTTGTGATCATTGTCATGCTGAAAGACCCAGCCACGTTTCATCTTCAATGCCCGTGCTGATGGAAGGAGGTTTTCACTCAAAATCTCACGATACATGGCCCCATTCATTCTTTCCTTTACACGGATCAGTCGTTCTTGTCCCTTTGCAGAAAAACAGCCCCAAAGCATCATGTTTCCACCCCCATGCTTTACAGTAGGCTTAAACAGGGGGCACATCTGGCACTGCAGGATTTGAGTCCCTGGCGGCGTAGTGTGTTACTGATGGTAGGCTTTGTTACTTTGGTCCCAGCTCTCTGCAGGTCATTCACTAGGTCCCCCCATGCGGTTCTGGGATTTTTGCTCACCGTTCTTGTGATCATTTTGACCTCACGGGGTGCGATCTTGCGTGGATCCCCAGAACGAGGGAGATTATCACTGGTCTTGTCTGTCTTCCATTTCCTAATAATTGCTCCCACAGTTGATTTCTTCAAACCAAGCTGCTTACCAATTGCAGATTCAGTCTTCCCAGCCTGGTGCAGGTCTACAATTTTGTTTCTGGTGTCCTTTGACAGCTCTTTGGTCTTGGCCATAGTGGAGTTTGGAGTGTGACTGTTTGAGGTTGTGGACAGGTGTATTTTATACTGATAACAAGTTCAAACAGGTGCCATTAATACAGGTAACGAGTGGAGGACAGAGGAGCCTCTTAAAGAAGAAGTTACAGGTCTATGAGAGCCAGAAACCTTGCTTGTTTGTAGGTGACCAAATACTTATTTTAATTTGCAAATAAATTCATTAAAAATCCTACAATGTGATTTTCTGGATTTTTTTTCCTCATTTTGTCTGTCATAGTTGAAGTGTACCTATGATGAAAATGACAGGCCTCTCTCATCTTTTTAAGTGGGAGAACTTGCACAATTGGTGGCTGAATAAATACTTTTTTGCCCCACTGTATACTGATTTGTAATTCATATATACAGAAACAGCATTTAAAAAAAACTGTACACTACACTTCCTATGCATCATGTAAATACTCTAAAACTGGTTCATCTCAATATCTAATTCCCTTCATCTGCACTGACCTGAGGACACAGGATAGGTGTAGTATTAATACATGCATTATACATATTATAATTGTAATATTATATTGCAAATACAGTTCAATCTGTACTTCAATGCACATCTGGTGTGCTTTATAAAAACAGAGGAAGAAAGGAGATGGGGAGAGAGGTGCGAGAGTGTAAAAGACAAAGGGAAAAGGGGTAAGAACAGAGAAGCAGGGAAGACAGCATATGATTAATGAATTACAGTGTTACTAAACTTAATATTCTCTCAGTTCATCGCGAATAGATAATAGTGTCTCTAGCGGTGTCTCCTAACCAGCCTTGGGCCCCCAGTTGGCCCGAAGGTTATCTTAAGAGCGGGTGAGGTGGCGATGATGGGACTGGGGGTTGGCATCCTCTCTTACATCAAAGTATACCTGCAGACAAGAGACAGACAGAGAGAGAGAGAGAGCATGATTAAGCCTTGTGTTTTATTTTATTTTAACACTGTCAGTCATCATAATCATCAGCAGGTGAAATGCAAAACTGACCTTGGATCATAAACTCTGGGACTACTACATCTCTATCTGTATTTCAATGTAAAGAATCTCGTTGATAATATTTCATATTGACTCGACCAAGTGACCTCCCACCTCTGATCATGATGTTCGCTCTATGTAGCCAGTTCAGATGTGAGAGGGGTTGAACAACACAGCTGATATAACCTAGAGGATTTAGGGAGAAGGGGGAGGGGGATGAAGTGAAGGAGAGAAACTGTTATTAAGAAAACTTGGTCGTTAAAGAGACAGCGTTTAACAGGAATCTGTGTGTGGCCTCACCTGGTGACCAAAGTGGCTGCAGATTACTTTATAATGAAAAACATGCACAGACACACAAGGACAAACAATATAGCGTAGTTATATAAATAGAAAAAAGGAAGTGTCTTACTATTCTCCATGGTTGGTCCTCTTGCCTAGTCTTTGAAGGTGGAAGGAGCCAGTATACACCTGAGCCTGCTTACTGCACAACACAATCCATCAATCAGATTGATACACGAGTGTGTAGGTGTGGGTAATACGATGTCTAATTGTTAAAAAAAAAAATCAATATGGGTGACTCTTAAAAAATGTCTTGTACAGACACCCTTACCTAAACAGCACCGTCACCTGAGAAGTAAAAATCAAAAGGAGAGAAACTGGGAATTGAATAACTGCAGTTCACATAGCTAAATAAATGAAAGAATAATCTTATTGTAATATGGATTGCTCTTAAAATAGCCTTTGGTTGTGCATAGGGTAGTCTATGATGTTGCCAGGGAACAGCACTCTCTTTCGAAGAAATAGGAGGTGAAGATCTCCCGCACAAGGATTGCCTCCTGACCTCCATCCTTGAAACATCCTGCAGAGCAGTAGACCTCTCCTCTGGCACACGGCGGCAAGCTGCAGAACCCCTCCTGGTCCTCGTGTCCATCCTCATGAGGTTATGCAGAACATAGGTACCCTTCACATGCCTGAATTCCCCCAGGAGGCAGTCCCAGATGGCCCTGGTAACCCAACCTTGCAGTGCCCTACACGGTAACTGTATGCAATCATTTTAAAGGAATCTCCAATTGCAAGGTATCTGTAGGAATATGGAAGTTAATGTTATTATTAGTCTTTTACATCAAAGGTCATTGTGGATTACTAAAATATAATATCTCATAACAAATCATGATAACATGCTGACCAGACACGTCGCGTGTGCGAGTGTCGCAAAATACATTTAGAAGTCCATGTTATTCAATTATTGCACCCACACTGCTCGCGCGCGCCAACGAGCGTCTGCGATGCCAAGGGCTAAATAGAACTCCTTTCTATTTCTGACGCAGATGGCGCTGCAAGTCTTGCCTCTCCCATCTCCTCATTGGTTTACAGAAGCAGGTACCCACATGCCATCTCCTCATTGGTTATACCCACGTGGGTGATTGAAAGACAAACTGTTTTGCCGGTCATCGTGGTAATACTATGAAAGTTTAGATGCCGATCACCATATGAGTTCAAAGATGAAAAAGCCTGGAAGGAGGAGAGATGACTAGAAATGATTCGGTTGGCCGTTTTATGTGTGGATTAATTTTCGGAGTAGAGAACCTTGTGCATTTCAGGTAAAATTACAACTCAATGTTTATATCCCAGGACAAATTAGCTAGCAGCTGCAAGCTAGCTAAATAGGACAAATTAGCTAGCAAGTGCAAGATAACTAGCTAAATTGCTATACATGTTTAATGCTTTTCGACCTGTCCCCAAATTAATGTAATTGGTTCAGAGTTTGTTTTGATATTTTAACCTGCGTGTCGTGATCACGTTTGGTGTAGGAAGACAAAATAAATGTATGCATGATAGCACACGATGGCACAAGCACACAGACGGTTTGGGTTCCGTGTAAAATTGGATGGATAGATAGATGAATGTGCAAAAATACAGTATGTGCATGTGTAGCATGTGAGAACAGCAGGATCATATCAAGGATAGCATCACAAATGAATACATAAACACTACTTGAAGCTTGATGATGAGTTGATTATTTGAATCAGCTGTGCAGTGCCAAGGCAAAAACAAAAATGTGCACCCATTTGAGTCCTCAGGACCAGGACTGAGAACCACTGCTATTCATTGGGACCTATTCATCTGCAGACAGGCTTTCACAGCTCTCTGTATCTGAGGACAGAAAACATCACAAGAAACAGAATTCATTATACTCAAATTAGACAACACTGAATATTATGTTTATGTTAATAATATGTCACTTCTAGGTACTGGAACAATACAAAAGTACCTGCCCTATCCAGAATATCCTACTCTCTCACTTTGACAGTTGGGGCTGCTATCCTTTCACCCTCCTCCATGGATGTTAGCTAGCTACCTACAAATAAACTTTTTTTTTTTTTTTTTTACAATGATAAATAGATCAAGATAGCTAGCTAATATGAAGTTGGGTAGCTGGTGATATTTAATTCACTTGGCTAGCTAGCTATACATTATGTAAAGTTGGCTCGATAGCTAGTTAGCTATGTTAGCAGCTCATTTGAGTTAGCCTGCACTGTAGCTAGTTAGCTAATAATACATCGTTGTTTTTTTTTACATTTTCGAAATGTACTTACTTACTTGAATAGGTTCTCACAGCCATATGAATGATTGCAAAGATGGCAGCAAAGTTTGTCACCAGAGCGGTTTAGAGCGTATTACTACAGTGCATTTGGAAAGTATTCAGACCCCTTGATTTTTTTCTCATTTACAGAAATTACATTACAGAAATGTTTACACATTTATAAAATAAAGAAAATGGGACAAGACTGTAAATACCAATTGGGGAGAAAAAGGGGTAAAAGTACAACAACAACAAACATATATGGAACTTAAAATGGGTACAGTCTCAGTTCACAATAAACACATGCTGGAAGGATTTTCACAACATTCAAGTTTGCACTCAGCAGACGTGAAATTTGATCAGTGACAAAAAAAATTGAGGGAACATTGGTTATGGGTATGCTTGTCATTGGCAAGGACTAGGGAGTTTTTTTGCATAAAAATAAATGTAAAAGAGCTACGCACAGGCAAAATCCTAGAGGAAAACATGGTTCAGTCTGATTTCCAACAGACACTGAGAGACAAATGAACCTGTCAGCAGGACAATAGTTGCTTACCAAGACGACATTGAATGTTCCTGAGTGGCCTAGTTACATTTTGGACATAAATTGGCTTGAAAATCTATGGCAACACCTGAAAATGGCTGTCTAGCAATGATCAACCACCAATTTGACAGAGCTTAAAGGTGATTTTAACATGTATTGACTGAGAGTTGTGAATACTTATGTAAATGAGATATTTCTGTATTAAATTTTCAATAAACTTCCTAAAATGTCTAAAAACATCTTTTCACTTAGACATTATACGGTATTGTGTGTAAATGGGTGAGACATTTTTTATTTAATCCATTTTGAATTCAGGCTGTAACACAACTGTAATGCCCGGGGTGTAGTGGAGGAAGGAGGAGACAGAGAGTTCAGAGTAAGCTACTTCATTATACACCGACCAGGTGAAAACAGACGTCACTCAAAACAAATGCCTCAAAACACAGGGGAACTAAACACTCCCAAAAAACAGCTCACATACAAATCAAATCAAATTTTATTTGTCACATACACATGGTTAGCAGATGTTAATGCGAGTGTAGCGAAATGCTTGTGCTTCTAGTTCCGACAATGCAGTAATAGCCAACAAGTAATCTAGCTAACAATTCCAAAATGACTACCTTATAGACACAAGTGTGAGGGGATAAAGAATATGTACATAAAGATATAAGAATGAGTGATGGTACAGAGCTGCATAGGCAAGATACAGTAGATGGTATTGAGTGCAGTATATACATATGAGATGAGTATGTAAACAAAGTGGCATAGTTAAAGTGGCTAGTGATACATGTATTACATAAATATGCAGTAGATGATATAGAGTACAGTATGTACATATACATATGAGATTAATAATGTAGGGTATGTAAACATTATATTAGGTAGCATTGTTTAAAGTGGCTAGTGATATATTTTACATCATTTCCTATCATTTCCTTGTGCAGACCTCACTACCCTCTGGAGAGCCTTACGGTTGTGGGCAGAGCAGTTGCCGTACCAGGCGGTGATACAGCCCGACAGGATGATCTCGATTGTGCATCTGTAGAAGTTTGTGAGTGCTTTTGGTGACAAGACGAATTTCTTCAGCCTCCTGAGGTTGAAGAGGCATTGCTGCACCTTCTTCACGATGCTGTCTGTTTGGGTGGACCAATTCAGTTTGTCTGTGATGTGTACGCTGAGGAACTTAAAACTTACTACCCTCTCCACTACTGTTCCATCGATGTGGATAGGGGGGTGTTCCCTCTGCTGTTTCCTGAAGTCCACAATCATCTCCTTAGTTTTGTTGACGTTGAGTGTGAGGTTATTTTCCTGACACCACACTCCGAGGGCCCTCACCTCCTCCCTGTAAGCCGTCTCGCCGTTGTTGGTAATCAAGCCTACCACTGTTGTGTCGTCCGCAAACTTGATGATTGAGTTGGAGGCGTGTGTGGCCACGCAGTCATGGGTGAACAGGGAGTACAGGAGAGGGCTCAGAACGCACCCTTGTGGGGCCCCAGTGTTGAGGATCAGCGGGGTGGAAATGTTGTTGCCTACCCTCACCACCTGGGGGCGGCCCGTCAGGAAGTCCAGTACCCAGTTGCACAGGGCGGGGTCGAAACCCAGGGTCTCGAGCTTGATGACGAGCTTGGAGGGCACTATGGTGTTAAATGCCGAGCTGTAGTCGATGAACAGCATTCTCACATAGGTATTCCTCTTGTCCAGATGGGTTAGGGCAGTGTGCAGTGTGGTTGAGATTGCATCGTCTGTGGACCTATTTGGGCGGTAAGCAAATTTGAGTGGGTCTAGGGTTTCAGGTAGGGTGGAGGTGATATGGTCCTTGACTAGTCTCTCAAAGCACTTCATGATGATGGAAGTGAGTGCTACGGGGCGGTAGTCGTTTAGCTCAGTTACCTTAGCTTTCTTGGGAACCGGAACAATGGTGGCCCTCTTGAAGCATGTGGGAACAACAGACTGGGATAGGGATTGATTGAATATGTCCTTAAACACACCAGCCAGCTGGTCTGCGCATGCTCTGAGGGCGCGGCTGGGGATGCCGTCTGGGCCTGCATCCTTGCGAGGGTTGACACGTTTAAATGTTTTCCTCACGTTGGCTGCAGTGAAGTAGAGTCCGCATGTTTTAGTTGCGGGCCGTTTCAGTGGCTCTGTATTGTCCTCAAAGCGGGCAAAAAAGTTATTTAGTCTGCCTGGGAGCAAGACATCCTGGTCCGTGACGGGGCTGGTTTTCTTTTTGTAATCCGTGATTGACTGTAGACCCTGCCACATACCTCTTGTGTCTGAGCTGTTGAATTGAGATTCTACTTTGTCTCTATACTGACGCTTAGCTTGTTTGATTGCCTTGCGGAGGGAATAGTTACACTGTTTGTATTCGGTCATGTTTCCGGTCACCTTGCCCTGATTAAAAGCAGTGGTTCGGGCTTTCAGTTTCACGCGAATGCTGCCATCAATCCACGGTTTCTGGTTTGGGAATGTTTTAATCGTTGCTATGGGAACGACATCTTCAACGAACGTTCTAATGAACTCGCTCACCGAATCAGCGTATTCGTCAATGTTGTTGTCTGACGCAATACGAAACATATCCCAGTCCACGTGATGGAAGCAGTCTTGGAGTGTGGAATCAGATTGGTCGGACCAGCGTTGAACAGACCTTAGCGTGGGAGCATCTTGTTTTAGTTTCTGTCTGTAGGCAGGGATCAACAAAATGGAGTCGTGGTCAGCTTTTCCGAAAGGAGGGCGGGGCAGGGCCTTATATGCGTTGCGGAAGTTAGAATAGCAGTGATCCAAGGTTTTTCCAGCCCTGGTTGCGCAATTGATATGCTGATAAAATTTAGGGAGACTTGTTTTCAGATTAGCCTTGTTAAAATCCCCAGCTACAATGAATGCAGCCTCCGGATAAATGGATTCCAGTTTGCAAAGAGTCAAATAAAGTTTGTTCAGAGCCATCAATGTGTCTGCTTGGGGGGGAATATATACGGCTGTGATTATAATCGAAGAGAATTCCCTCGGTAGATAATGCGGTCGACATTTGATTGTGATGATTTCTAAATCAGGTGAACAGAAGGACTTGAGTACCTGTATGTTGTTATGATCACACCACGTCACGTTAACCATGAAGCATACGCCCCCGCCCCTCTTCTTACCAGAAAGATGTTTGTTTCTGTCTGCGCGATGCGTGGAGAAACCAGCTGGCTGCACGGACTCCGATAGCGTCTCTCCAGTGAGCCATATTTCCATGAAGCAAAGAACGTTACAGTCTCTGATGTCCCTCTGGAATGCTACCCTTGCTCGGATTTCATCAACCTTGTTGTCAAGAGACTGGACATTGGCGAGTAGAATGCTAGGGAGTGGTGCACGATGTGCCCGTCTCCGGAGTCTGACCAGAAGACCGCTCCGTTTCCCCCTTTTACGAAGTCGTTTTTTTGGGTCGCCGGCTGGGATCCATTCCGTTGTCCTGGGTGAAAGGCAGAACACAGGATCCGCTTCGCGAAAGTCATATTCTTGGTCGTACTGATGGTGAGTTGACGCTGCTCTTATGTTCAGTAGTTCTTCTCGACTGTATGTAATGAAACCTAAGATGACCTGGGGTACCAATGTAAGAAATAACACGTACAAAAACAGAAAACTGCATAGTTTCCTAGGAACGCGAAGCGAGGCGGCCATCTCTGTCGGCGCCGGAAGTCAATGGCTATCTACCCTCACCCTCGGATTATCTGCACTGATAATGCACACTCACATGACTCTCCTAACACTCTCTCTCTCTCACACACGCACATGCACACACAGACACACCGTATTGCTGCTACTATTTATTATATTCATCCTGCTGCTCAGCTACTTTACCCCTGCTCAGTGGTAACCTGTCATTCAGGGCAGAGCCCGATCTGTTTCGAGCCCCACCTGTTTAAATAAAAAATACAATTAAAAAAGTATATATTTTTTGCATGTTATTTTGGCATTAATACGTGTTACATATCAGTTTGCAAACAATGTAAAAATATATATATATTAGTGAATAACGCCGCATACAAACATGGTCTCTTTCTTGTTTCCTTGAGTAAGGCAGCTCCAAAATACAGCTACTTTCTGTGGGAGTGGGGCAGCCAGCGGAAAATAGGGGTTGGTAATGTTCTCTAGCTGCACCATGATTAGCTTTGTGTTCTGTCACTCTTGGGGACACTATGCAAAATCTATGGGGAGATCTCAAATATTCAAGCCCCTTGGGTGCTGCCATAGATTTTCGTTAGAAGTGCCCATCCACAGATAAGGTCAAATGGCCACGGATAAAATTACGTCAAATCACATTATATCTACCGTAACTTTGATTGGACTGATCATGTCAGCATCATACATTCAAAATCTTAGCTAGCAAGCTAGCAGTCATCATCAAAGTCGACAACTACTGGCAAATCCTTTTCAATCCTTGTCATATGAGGAGAAATTATACATAAAACGTATCGGTGCTCATCAGCCATTGGACATAAACATTACATAACAAGTTGGAAATCGCAAATTCAACAATTAGTGTTTTGGAAGGAATCAGTGGGTAACTGCAAGCGTTGCAAAGCCATCACTAGCCTGCTATTAAGGGGAGTGAGTGTGTGGTCCAAGTCTGGGTTTAAGGATCAATTTTCCAAGCTTGAAAGGATAAACATTCACATGCAACACCATGGGCCAGAAAAGGTTGAATAAATTGGCCATGCTGTCAAGCCAGCATGACTTCAGCCTCGTTCAAAACAACTAGAAACTCGGAACTGGGAAATCTCAGACTTCATTGAGTTCAAGACAACTGGGAACTCAGAAAAAAATTGCTCAGATTGGGAAAATATTTTTTGAATGGTCATCCAACTCGTAATTCCAAGCTCCGACCTGAAGCTCACTGATGTCATGATTCAACCTTGTTTTTTCTATAAATCTTGAGAATGCAAGATGCTGATGACAAAGTTTGATGACAAAATTTGCCCACAAGAAGGACCACCACCCCACCTTCCTGTTCAAGTGAGCACAGCACAGTCCAGAAATGCATTGTATGCTGCTGAATAAATTATGTAATATGCAGGGAGATATGTATACTGTAGTTAAGAAAGTAATCCTAAGTGTATGTTGTGTAGTAAGCTGTTAGTAGCCCATGTGCCTCACCCTGATCATTTGGTCCTTGGCCTACTGTTCTGACTTGGAGGTGCACATGTAGCCTATAGCCTGTTTTAGAGAAATGTAATGATTGAATATTGTAAGAGCTTTCATTGTCTGCTTATACCGTATACCACCTTTATTTATCCTACAGTTCTGACTTGGTGTACAGGGAGAATACTGTAAGAACAGCCCAATAGTTATATTCACTACGTCCATCCTAGTGCGCTCATTAATGTCTTAGTCAAAATTATGGATCCGCTCGTTGTCCCCTTATGCCATAGTTTGTACATTTCAATTGTCAGTAGAAATCACATTTGTGTAAGCAAGTCAGCCATGTCAACAATGTTTTTTAAAAGGCAGTAAATGAGGCTGAATGAAATGTTTCGCTGCCAGACAAGACTCTGCTGATAGGCAGGTGTAGCGGTGGTAAGGATTAACTCTATGGTGCTGAAAAGAAAGCTTTGTTGGGACAGCTTTATGTAGGCCCTAACAGTTTGTGGGCAGCGTTTGTCGCCATTATTATTATTAATGTATTTTTTTGTGTTCTGTTGTAGCTTTGCTATACAGGAGTTTACCCTGTGCGTGTAGTATAAACATTTAGAACAAGTGAAACTTGTTTTGTTGCTAGCGAACCTTTTGTGATTAAATATTATAGACTAAAATCGTTTTCTACCGAGTGGTGCAATGTTAGGCTAGCTAGCTACAGTACATGCTAGCAGGCTGTCTGCAACGTAGCTTCCCTCGTGCTGGCACTTGCTCACTTTACCTTTCCTCATGTTAGGTGTGCACTGTGTGCAGCGTTGAGATTCTCACCATTCATTGTATTACATTTATTTCATCCAATCCAGGTATGTAGGTCTACAGTTGTATGGCTATATCTATTGCATACATATGTGGCTAGTTTATCACTGTTTATAGTATAGCCCGGTGGTCTTTTGTAATGTGAATTGTTCAACATAATTTGTATAATTCAGAGCTTTTATAGCATCTAGAAGATAATAGCCAGCAGCATACCACCCTGCATACCACTGCTGGCTTGCGTTTAACGGGTGTCCTGTCTCTTTGCGGTCATTAAAGATCCCATGGCACTTATTGTAAGAGTAGGGGTGTTAACCCCAGTGTCCTGGCTAAATTCCTAATCTGGCCATCAAACCATCACAGTCACATAATAATCCCCGGTTTACAATTGCCTAATTTGTCCCCCTCCTCTCCCCTGTAACTATTCCCCAGGTCGTTGCTGCAAATGAGAATGTGTTCTCAGTCAATTTACCTGGTAAAATAACAGATAAATAAGTAATTACTTTGGAGTAATGTTGGATTATTTCACAGAAATATGTGAATCCCTTGAATGTACCATATCTGAGTCTGTTTTGATTCTACTGAGAAGAGGTGTGAATTGTGTGCATCATTGAGAAATTCACCATTCATTGTATTGTATTGCATTTATTTCTTCCAATCCAGATAAATGAAATACCAGAAACCAGCAATGAGTGCCCAGTGTCCTGTTCGTTAGCAATATACCAGAACACAACGCAGAAAAGTAGCCAGACAAGCTACATAAGCTGCATGTAAGCATTCCACTGTACCGTTTACACCTGCTGTATCCTTTGCATGTGACAAATAAGCTTCCCTTTGATTTGGTTTGATATAGTGTGTGTTTACCAGAGACAATAATGTGAAGACCAACATGCCTTGCACCAAAGTCAGGTTAAGATATAGGCCAAAGACTAGATAAGATTTATTTTAACCTGGAGTTATTCCTTATTGTATGTAGGCTACTACTGTCACCACATTCACTCTCACTCAGTTTAGCACAAGGCCAAAGACAGACAGGTGCCCCCATGTGAATCCATGTGAATCCTTAATATGGAATGGGTGTAGACAAAGAAGTTAAAACTTTGAAAGGCTTTTTCTCAAAATTGGGAATACAAGAATATCAACTATTAATGCAGCTTTGCTTTCCTGTATATTTCTCCAACTGTAGTGTATGATATACCATTACGCAGCTGAGTCCATACTTTTATACAATGTAAAAATATAAAAAAAATCACTTAAATTTGACATAAGCACCCCCCCCGCCCCCCCCCCCCCCCCCCCCCCCCCCCCAACCGCTCTTTTACACTGCTGCTACTCTCTGTTTTATCATATATGCATAGTCTCTTTAACTATACATTCATGTACATACTGCCTCAATTGGTCCGACCAACCAGCGCCCTGCACATTGGCTAACTGGGCTATCTGCATTGTGTCCCACCACCCGCCAACCCCTCTTTTTATGCTACTGCTACTCTCTGTTCATCATATATGTAGTCACTTTAACCAGATCTACATGTACATACTATCTCAATGAGCCTGACTAACCAGTGTCTGTATATTGCCTTGCTACTGTTATTTTCAAATGTCTTTTTACTGTTGTTTTATTTCTTTACTTACCTACACACACACACACACACACCTTTTTTTCCGCATTGTTTGTTAGAGCCTGTAAGTAAGCATTTCACTGTAAGGTTGTATACCTGTTGTATTCGGCGTACGTGACAAATCAACTTTGATTTGATTTGGACAGTGAAGCTAAAATTTTTTATTTGTCTCTATACGATAAAATGTTTTATATGAGGGAATGGTATTGAATGTCACCTTTAATTTAAGGTTGTTTTTATACGTATCTGTTTTACCGTTTATAAATATAAACACTTTATGGTTTTAGTCCTCACTATGTGAACAAGTCATAAGTATTTGGACAAATTCACTTACAGTGTCTTCGGATATTATTCAGACCCCTGAACTTTTTTCCACATTTTGTTGTGTTACAGCCTTATTCTAAAATTGATGAAATATGTTTTTTTCATCAGCAATCTACACACAATACCCCAAACTGACAAAGCGAAAATAGGTTTGTAGAAATGAGTTATGTACAAAAGTATTCAAACCCTTTGCGATAAGACTCGAAATTGAGCTCATGTGATTCCTGTTTCCATTCATCATCATTGAGATGTTTCTACAACCTGATTGGAGTCCACCTACGGTAAATTCAATTGATTGGACATGATTTGGAAATGCACACGCTTGTCTAAGGTACCACAGTTGACAGTGCATGTCAGAGCGAAATTCAAGCCATGAGGTCGAAGGAATTGTCCGTAGAGCTCCAAGACAGGCTTATGTTGAGGCACAGAGCTCGGGAAGGGTACCATAACATTTCTGCAGCATTGAAGGTTCCCGAAGAACACAATGGCCTCCATCATTCTTAAATGGAAGAAGTTAGAAACCACTAAGACTCCTTCTAGAGCTGGCCGTCTGGCCAAACTGAGCAATCGGGGGAGAAGGGCCTTGGTCAGGGAGGTGACCAAGAAACCGGTGGTCACTCTGACAGAGCTCTTGAGTTCCTATGTGTAGATGGGAGAACCTTCCAGAAGGACAATCATCTCTCCAGCACTCCACCAATCAGGCCTTTGTGGTAGAGTGGCTAGGCAGAAGTCGCTGCTCAGTAAAAGGGACATGACAGCCCTCTTGGAGTTTGCCAAAAGACACCTAAAGACTCTCAGCTCCAGAGCACTCAGGACCTCAGACTGGGGCGAAGGTTCACCTTCCAACAGGACGACCCTAAGTACACAGCCAAGACAACAAAGGTGTGGCTTTGGGAAAAGTTTCTGAATGACCCAGCCAGAGCCCAGACTTTAAAATAGCTGTGCAGCGACGCTCCCCATCCAACCTGACAGAGCTTGACAGGATCTGCAAAGAGGAATGGGAGAAACTACCCAATACAGGTGTGCCAAGCTTGTAGCGCCATACCCAAAAAGACTAGAGGCTGTAATCGCTGCCAAAGTTGCTTCAACAAAGTACTAAGTAAAGGGTCTAAATACTTATGTAAAAGTAATATTACTTTTTTTATGTTTTACAAATTTGCAAAAAATTCTAAATACCTGTTTTTGCTTTGACACTATGGGGTATTGTGTGTAGATTGATGAGGGAATTTTATTTTTGGAATCAATTTTAGAATAAGGCTGTAGTGTAACAAAATGTGGAAAAGGTCAAGGGGTCTGAATACTTTCCAAATGCATCAAGTAGTTTAATATTTGGTTCCATATCCCTTGCACGCAATGACTACCTCAAACTTGTGACTCTACAAACTCATTGGATGAATTTTCAGTTTGTTTTGGTTGTATTTCGTGTTATGTTTTGCCCATGTTAATGCTCAAATCTAAAGTTCTGGAGCATAGAGCCAAAAAATGTTGTTAAGCTTCACTGTCCAAATACATATGGAGGGGAGTATCTGTAATAATCAAAAGTTATTATTGTCCTAATTAAAAGGATTCATAGTTTCCATAGGAAACGGAAATAGTATTGATTGGCTGTTGCACACAGGAGTGGAATCAGACTAGTCTGGAATACTAAAGAGTATAATTTCCTTGTCTAAATAAAAGTTATATTACTTTCACATATTTATCTGAGTAGAGTGATTGTTAACAGACAGTGGACTTGGTAGTTAAATCAGAGCACTAGAGTTAGCCAGATACACTCAAATCTAACATATACAGTTGAAGTCGGAAGATGACATACACTTAGGTTGGAGTCATTGAAACTCATTTTTCAACCACCCAACAAATGTCTTATTAACAAACTATAGTTTGTCGGTAAGGAGATCTACTTTATGCATGACAAGTTATTTCTCCAACAATTGTTTACAGACAGATTTTTTCACTTATAATTCACTGTATCACAATTCCATTGGGTCAGAAGTTTAAATACACTAAGTTGACTGTGCATTTAAACAGCTTGGAGAATTTCAGAAAATGATGAGCGTACTTTGGTGCGAAAAGTGCAAATCAACCCCAGAACAACAGCAAAGGACCTTGTGAAGATGCTGGAGGAAACAGGTACAAAAGTATCTATATTCACAGTAAAACGAGTCCTATATCAACAGAACCTGAAAGGCCGCTCAGCAAGGAAGAAGCCACTGCTCCGAAATCGGCATAAAAAAAAGCCAGAGAATGGTTTGCAGCTGCACATGGGGACGAATATTGTCCTCTGGTCTGATGAAACAAAAATACAACTGTTTGGCCATAATGACCATCGTTATGTTTGGAGAAAAAAGGGGGATGTTTGCAAGCCGAAGAACACCATCCCAACCGTGAAGCACATGGTGGCAGCATCATGTTGTGGGGGTGCTTTGCTGCAGGAGGGACTGGTGCACTTTACAAAATAGATGGCATGAGGTAGGAAAATTATGTGGATATATTGAAGCAACATCAGTCAGGAAGTTTTAGCTTGATTGCAAATGGGTCTTCCAAATAGACAATGACACCAAGCATACTTCCAAAGTTGTGGTGGCAAAATGGCTTAAGGACAACAAAGTCAAGGTATTGGAGTGGCCATCACAAAACCCTGACCTCAATCCCATAGAAAATTTGTCGGCAGAAATGAAAAAGCGTGTGCGAGCAAGTAGGCATACAAACCTGACTTAGTTACACCAGCTCTGTCAGGAGGAATGGGCCAATATTCACCCAACTACTTGTGGGAAGCTTGTGGAAGGCTACCCGAAACATTTGACCCAAGTTAAACAATTTAAAGGCAATGCTACCAAATACTAATTGAGTGTATGTAAACTTCTGACCCACTGGGAATGTGGTGAAAGAAACAAAAGCTAAAATAAATCAATCTCTATACTATTATTCTGTCATTTCACATTCTTAAAATAAAGTGGTGATCCTAACTAACCTAAGACGGGGAATTTTTACTAGGATTAAAATGTCAGGAATTGTCAAAACTTCTGACTTCAACTGTAGGTTAAACACCTACTATAGCCATTTATAACATGGAGTGGTTGTGGGAGTCAAGGTGTCATATACATATTCTATCAGAACCCCTGTTTATACCTGGTTATAACTTGCATCCATTGTCCTGATCAAGTGTAGATGATTAAAAGACACATTGCGATCTGATTGTGATCAGATTTTCCTGACCACCTCCGGAGGTATTCAGGCACGCATTGTGTCTGTATATCTTACAAGATCTGGACCGAGAAATCATCTAAATCATAAATATTTTGCCCTCTAAAATCATTGACAGGTGACACCATTGGCTTATTACATCAATATAAGTGTCTTACAATGAATAAACATTATTTTGAAAGAATAGCTGTGAAATAATTTGCATAAAGGAAGGGACCAGGAAATATGGCCACAATGTGGACACAGTGGACAGATAACAGACACATTTTAATACCATGTGTAGACACATTTCTGGAAATGTGGGCTTAAATCAGAATATCGACAAGATCAGGACAAAGGCACCAGGTATAAACGGGGGTTTACATAAAAACAACCTGCTTTGAAGTTTCACACTTGACATGGCTAAGTAATATAATCAAATCAGATCAAATTTGTTTCAGAAATGAGAAAAAAAATATCCCAGACTTGGTAAATATGTAATATCATAAAAGTAAGTCATCTTCTGAATGAAAGCCACATTTAATCAAATATTTTCTGTACATTTTCAATTAATCAATCACTCTCTCTCTCTCATCAAATCAATATAAAGTATTTTCAAGCAATTGCTAACAGCACCCATTTTGCTGCTGCGTTACCAATTGCAAGTGAGGGAAGGACAATGGGAAAAAATATCAATTTCAGATGGCAAAAAGCACCAGATGCTGTCCAGAATCAGAGAAGGGTCCTGGATCCCTGACTGGAGTACTGGAATAGAAAATCTGTGTGTCCCCGACCAAGGCAAGAATGTCTGCACGTTCAGAGAAAAATGGGTAATCAGATGGACCATTTTCAGCTGGCGAGGCCACTGTGTGTGTGTTCTTTGTGATTCGGTTCCCTTGTCATCAGACAGACAGCTGTGGACAGAAAGTAGAGAGCTTGGGACTATAAGTTTCTATCAGAATTTTTGTCCAAATTAAGTTATCGACATAGCCTTGTTCTGTTAAATGTTCTCTGCCTACAGTATATAGTACACTAAATATCCCAATTCATGTTTTTAAGTTCAAAATAATACACGCTCAACATTGCTGACACCATTCAAACCAGTAGGCTTTCCTCCTGTCTCATAACTTCAATTCAATACATTTTTTCAATCGATTTCAGACAATTTGTCACAATGAATTCCGACCAACTATCAGTCTACTGTCTTCAAACAATATACAGTACCTGTTATATATCCCATATAGATTCCTATTAATTACAGCAAAGCATTATACACTCTAATATTTTCCCACTGAAATTGCAATCCCCAAGTCTAGCTGCCTGAACATAGTATTAAACCACAGCTTGTGTGGCATCTTAGTGCACACAAATAACAATAATAATATTAATAGTAATGTGATTTATATAGCGCTTTTCAAAGACCCAAAGACGCTTAAAGGTTTCTAGGTTGCCATTAATGTTATATGTCACTGATCTGTGCAATTTCTAAGAAGTCTCGGCCTCTTTACAATTTGAAGTAAATAAACTTGTATTTGTATGTGCATAATTACAAAGTATGCAGCACTGAATTGTGTTTGGATTGGCTGAAGATTTATAGATAGTCACACAAGGACAGCAAATTGTTATCTGATTTCAGCATGTGTCCCCTTGAAGTCGTTGACAAACTGGCACACCAAGCCAAACAGCTCCTGAGAATCTTGATCCATTGGCTCTCCGAATTTAACCTTCAAGAAAAAAGACAAATGACCCAAGGTATTATTTTTGACATCTCAAGTCCAAAGCACTTCAGTTGCTTTCATTCTTTCAGAGGTTATAATACATTTGTCTAATTCCTGGGGTTAACCGATGTCCCTGGTTTGATTGGGAAGCATAACGTAAGTCCAGTTCATTGCAAACTCCATTTATAATAATGAGCTGCTAAACTGTGTGAGCATGGAAGCAATTATTGGACTTAAATATCTTCAATGAGACAGACGGGTGGCCATGGCATGAATCCATGGCCACACTTAACTCACTACAGGGTTAGCTAATACAAAGGGTGTGTCATTAAAACAGTGGCTCAAGAATAACATCTAATATCAGTCAAACACGGCTCAACTGCTACAGTATTTGACCACACCACTAATCAGAAAAGCTACGCCAACAACACTGCAGCACATATGGAACTCTGAATTTAACCTATAAACTTTAAAGTATTTTGATGCATTTCATCCCAAATTAACATGCACAAGTTACAGTAACACTGGGAGAACAATTTAAGCATGCAGTATAGTCTACTACCATTGGTTCCGTGTCTGACTGCAGCAATTTTGTTCCCCTGGGGAGCAGAGAGAAGGTTCTGATAATGTCACAGATATAAGCTGTGTCAGGGTCAGTCTTCTCTCTCTCTCTGTCTCTCTCCTCTCTATGCTGCTGCTGGCTCAGGCTGTAGCACATCATTATTGGTGTGCGTACGTGCGTCCGTGTGTGTGCAAGAGGGTGGGAAGGATAAAGTTTGGAGTGCACAGGAATTTAATTGTGGAACCTACTATATCACAATTTCCTGGCAAGGCTCACCCCTCACCCTGTCAAGGCTCACCCGTCACTCTGTCAAGGCTCACAACTCAAACCCAGAACACAGCAGAGTCAGATGGACTCTTTGTGATGGTGGATTGTCCTTCTGGAAATAGGGGAGGTTGGAAAATGGCCGTTACTTTCTTTAAAAATACATTGTTCTGTAAGAGTTTTACTTTGTTCTGAATGGGCAGAAACAGCCCCTATGCTGATGCCAAACTACACTAAAATAAAGGTGTACTAAGTTGGTAAATATCCCTAAGCATCTTCTTATGTGTATCAAAAAGTAACACTCCGTCATCTTGTCTATGACTGAATCTGAGAGACAAACCACTTCCGTTAGATACCTAATAACATCCAGTGTATTATACTATTAATAGGGATAGCTTCTAATACCCTCCTGTGTATATATTATTAATAGGGACAGACTCTAATACCCTCCTGCTTATTATAGTATTAATAGGGACAGACTCTAATACCCTCCTATGTATTACACTATTACTAGGGATAGACTCTAATATCCTCCTGCTCATTATAGTATTAATAGGGACAGACTCTAATTTCCTCCTGCGTATTATAGTATTAATAGGGACAGACTCTAATAACCTCCTTTGTATTACAGTATTAATAGGGACAGACTATAAAACCCTCCTGTGTATTACAGTATTAATAGGGCTTCGTAGTAGCTTAGTGGTTAAGAGGTTGGGCCAGTAACCAAAAGGTTGCTGGTTTGAATCTCCGAGCTGACTAGGTGAAACCTATTGATGTGCCCTTGAGCAAATCACTTAACACTAATTGCTCCTGTAAGTCGTTCTGGATAAGATTGTCTGCTAAATGGCTAAAATGTAAAATAGGGACCGACTCCAATACCCTCCTGTGTATTGCAGTATTAATAGGGACAGTCTGTGGTCTAAGCTAACTATTGTATATCAAGTTTAAGCATCTGCTGCAGAAGTAACCTTGAAGATACATTTTTTTTTTTTAAATATCCTGTTTGGGATAGGGGGCAGCATTTTCACGTTTGGATGAAAAGCGTGTCCAGAGTAAACTGCCTGCTACTTAGGCCCAGTTGCTAATATATGCATATTATTAGTAGATTTGGATAGAAAAAACTCTGAAGTTTCTAAAACTGTTTGAATGATGAACTCATATGGCAGGCGAAAACCTGAGAAAAATCCAACCAGTAAGTGGGAAATCTGAGGTTTGTACTTTTTCAACTCATTGCCTATCCAATATACAGTGTCTATGGGGTCAAATTGCACTTCCTATGGCTTCCACTAGATGTCAACAGTCTTTAGAACCTTGTTTGATGCTTCTACTGTGAAGGAGTGGGGAATGGGAGCTGAATGAGTCAGAGGTCTGCCAGAGTGGCATGAGCTGATCAAGCTTGCTCATGTGAGAGTTAGCTTGCGTTCCATTGCAATTCTACGGGTTGGAACATTATTGAAGATTTATGTTAAAAACATCCTAAAGATTGATTCTATACTTCGTTTGACATGTTTCTACGAACTGTAGTATGACTTTTCTTCTGAACTTTCGCCTGGACTTGCCCACGCGTCATGAGTTTGGACTGAACGCGCTAACAAAAGGAGGTATTTGGACATAAATTATGGTTTTTATCGAACAAATCACACATTTATTGTGGAACTGGGATTCCTGGGAGTGCATTCTGATGAAGATCATAAAAGGTAAGTGAATATTTATACCGTTACTTCTGTTGACTCCTCAACATTGCGGATATCTGTATGGCTTGTTATGTTGTCTGAGCGCTGTACTCAGATTATTGCATGGTTTGCTTTTTCAGTAAAGTTTTTTGAAATCTGACACAGCGGTTGCATTAAGGAGAAGTATATCTCTAATTATGTGCATAACACTTGTATCTTATATTAAAGTTTATGATGACTATTTCTGTAAATTGATGTCTGTAAATTGATGTCTCTGCAAAATCACCGGATGTTTTGGAAGCAAAACATTACTGAACAATAACGCGCCAATGTAAATTGAGATTTTTTTTATATAAATATGAACTTTATCAAACAAAACATACATGTATTGTGTAACAAGTCCTATGAGTGCCATCTGAGGAAGATCAAAGGTTAGTGATTAATTTTATCTCTATTACTTATTTTTGGGACTCCTCTCTTTAGCTGGAAAATGGATGTATGTGTTTTTTTGACTAGGCTCTGACCTAACATAATCATATGTTGTGCTTTTGCTGTAAAGCCTTTTTGAAATCGGACAGGATGGGTAGATTAACAAGAAGTTAAGCTTTAATTTGGTGTATTGCACTTGTGAATGTATAAAAGTTACATATTTCCCAAAAATAATTTTGAATTCCGCGTGCTGCCTTTTCAGCAAAATGTTGTCCGCTAGTGGAACCCCTAGACATAAGAAGATATACACTACCGTTCAAAAGTTTGGGGTCAGTTAGAAATGTCCTTGTTTTTGTCCATTAAAATAACATCAACTTGATCAGAAATACAGCGTATGTCTACTAAGCAAGAGAACAAGTACATTAGAGTGTCTAGTTTGAGAAACCGATGCCTCACAAGTCCTCAACATGCAGCTTCATTAAAAAGTACCGGCAAAGCACCAGTCTCGACGTCAACAGTGAAGAGGCGACTCCGGGATGCTGGCCCTCTAGGTAGAGTTCCTCTGTCCAGTGTCTGTGTTCTTTTTCCCATCTTAATATTACATTTTTATTGGCCAGTCTGAGAAATGGCTTTATGTTTGCAACTCTGCCTAGAAGGCCAGCATCCCGGAGTCGCCTCTTCACTGTTGACCTTGAGACTGGTGCTTTGCCGGTACTATTTAATGAAGCTGCCAGTTGACAACTTGTGAGGCGTCTGTTTCTCAAACTAGACACTAATGTACTTGTCCTCTTGCTCAATTGTGCACTGGGACCTTTCTTTGCTTTTCTTTCAAAAACAAGGACATTTCTAAGTGACTGCAAACTTTTGAACGGTAGTGTATATCCTCTTCAATCCCCATTCCACCCTCCATAGAGGAAAGATAGATAAGCTGAAACAATGGAAAAGGGCCATCTCAACATTTCAGGACTAGAGGAACCATTTATCTCCGGAGGGGCAACACAACAGACATTAAAATAATAACTCAGGGATTACCAATATGTCAGTGTAGAGTTTCTTCATCTCCTCAGACCTCTTTGTCAGCAGGGAGAGATCGGTTTTGTACTTCTCAATCGCCATCTTGGGTGAGAGGGAGAAAGTAGAACATTATTTGATGTATAGTATCAGAATACCTTCTGTTTTTTTGTTGCATCACAAAACTACCACTGCAAACTGACAGCAGACACCATAAGAGAAAAATAATGCAATATGAAGCAACACTCAGTATATCGGGCAAATAGAAATGAACTTCCCTATGATGTGCTCATCTTGAGATAAGCACTGTGAATTAACGATATAGTGTGATGGTGAAATGCAACTGACTGATGCTAATTCAGCGTGTCAAAGTTTTTCTTGTGTTTCTCTTAATCTTATATCTGTTTGTCTGAATATGAACTGAAAAGAAAGAACAGGTCTATCAGAATAACTTACCTTCAGGTCTTTGAAAAACTTTGGGTGTTGATCGCCTTGGTTTCTTCTCTTGTACGTTTTCTTGTACTGAATGGTCTTCTGTAACTCATTCTTGAGAACTGGAGGGGATGACACATCATGTCCATCATCCATCATACCTGATCACTGAAGCAAATACTCTCTACTTGAAATCACTATTTTCTCCTTTCTGCTGCTGGATCAAGCCAAGTGGCTGATCTGCACTCATGTCAACTATTCAACACAATTCTTCAGCCAAAAAGTAATCATAAATGTCTATACATGAAGCTGATATTAGGCCTATATGTCTTCACACTTTACATTTAATTGCGCCATCAAACCGGTCATCTCTTTGAACTAGCTAGATCATCCTATCTTAGATAATATTATTCATAGGTATATAAAAAATACAGTCACTATAATTAGATCTCAGCACTGTAAAGAGCAACACCTGTTTTTTACAGAGACATTATTGGACAGAATTGGAAACGTGGTAGACTCACCGTCCACTTCAGCAGTAAGGCCTTTAATGGAAGCTGATCAGAAACACAGAGAGAAATACCTAACTGTTTTACCTAAACTGCTCCAATTGAAACATAAAGTACAGGTTTTCGGGGCTTTGACCAAAATCTTGATTACTTACCCCCAGGGACAGTTTCGAATTCCGTCAACTCTTGTGGAAAAGTGGCCAAGCCGGGTTCGTGCAACATGATCTGCTCCACAAGGGCATGCAGCAAGGTGAACTTCCTGTCTATCCCACGGAGCTGGGAGATCTGTGGGGTTCATGTGGGACATTCGAAGGTGGCGTGCAACACGCTCTCCATTATAAAAACAGTTAACGATAAATCAAATATTCATTTTATTGGTCACATGCAGATGTTTTTGTGAGTGTAGTGAAATGCTTGTGCTTCAGGTTCTGACAGTGCAGTAATATCTAACAAGTAATCTAACAACTCAACAACAACTTCCTAATACACACACATCTAAGTAAAGGGATTGAATAAGAATATATACATATAAATATATGGATGAGTGATGACCGAGCGGCAATAGGCAAGATGCAAAAGATGGTATAAAAATACAGTATATACACATATGGGATGAGTAATGAAAGATATGCAAACATTATTAAAGAGGCATTATTAAAGTGACTAGTGATCCATTTATTAAAGTGGCCAATGAATTCAAGCCTGTATGTAGGCAGCAGCCTCTCTGTGTTAGTGACAGTTGTTTCCACTAGCGGAACCCCTCGCCAACAGCCAATGAAATTGCAGGGCACCAAATACAAATCCATAGAAATCTCATTAATCAAATTTCTCAAACATACAAGTATTAGGCACCATTTTAAAGATAAAATTATCGTTAATCCAGCCAGACTGTCTGATTTCAAAAGTGCTTTACAGCGAAAGCTCCACAAACGATTATGTTAGGTCACCACCAAGTCACAGAAAAACCCAGCCATTTTTCCAGCCAAAGAGAGGAGTCACAAAAAGCACGAATAGAGATCAAATAATTAATCACTAACCTTTGATGATCTTCATCAGATGACACTCATAGGACTTCATGTTACACAATACATGTATGTTTTGATCGATAAAGTGCATATTTATATCCAAAAATCTAATTTTACATTGGTGTGTTATGTTCAGTAGTTAAAAAACATGTTGTGATTTTGCAGTGAGCCACATTAATTCACAGAAATATTCATTATAAATGTTGATGAAAATTGAAGTGTTATGCATGGAACTTTAGATACACTTCTCCTTAATTAATGCAACCGCTGTGTCAGTTTTCAAAAAAACTTAACGGAAAATAATCTGAGTATGGCGCTCAGAGCCCAAACCAGCCAAAATAAATATCCGCCATGTTGCGCAGTCAATATTAGTCAGAAATAGCATTATAAATATTCACTTACATTTGATGATCTTCATCAGAATACACTCCCAGGAATCGCAGTTCCACAATAAATATTTGTTTTGTAAGATAATGTCCATCATTTATGTCCAAATAGCTTCTTTAGTTAGCGCTTTATGTAAACAAATCCAAACACGTGTTCAGGTCCAGCCGAACGTCGGACGAAAAGTTATATTACAGGTCGTAGAAACTTGTCAAACTAAGTATAGAATTAATCTTAAGGATGTTTTTATCATAAATTTTCAATAATGTTCCAACCGGAGAATTCAATTTTCTGTGGAAAAGCAATGGAACGAGAGCTACCTCTCATGTGAAATGCGCGTGACTGAGAACAAGGCTGCTGCCAGACCCCTTAGTCAAACAGCTCTCATTCGCTCCCCCTTCACAGTAGAAGCCTGAAACAACGTTCTAAAGATGGTTGACATCTAGTGGAAGCCTTAGGAAGTGCAAAATGACCCATATCCCACTGTGTATTCGATAGGGGCTGAGTTTAAAAACTACAAAACTCAGATTTCCCACTTCCTGTCTCAGGTTTTTGCCTGCCATATGAGTTCTGTTATACTCACAGACATTATTCAAACAGTTTTATAAACTTCAGAGTGTTTTCTATCAAGTACTACTAATAATATGCATATATTAGCATCTGGGACTGAGTAGGATGCAGTTTACTCTGGGCACGCTTTTCATCCAAAAGTGAAAATGCTGCCCCCTATCCCAAAGAAGTTTAACAGTCTGATGGCCTTGAAATAGAAGCTGTTTTCAGTCTCTCGGTCCCAGCTTTGATGCACCTGTACTGACCTCGCCTTCTGCATGGTAGCGGGGGGATCAGACAGTGGCTCAGGTGGTTGTTGTCCTTGATGATCTTTTTGGCCTTCCTGTGACATCAGGTGCTGTAGGTGTCCTGGAGGGCAGGTAGTTTGCCCCCAGTGATGCGTTGTGCAGACCGCACCACCTTCTGGAGAGCCTTGCGGTTGTGGGTGGTGCAGTTGCCATACAAGGAGGTGATACAGCCTGATAGGATGCTCTCAATTGTGCATCTGTAAAAGTTTGTGAGGGTTTTAGGTGACAAGACACATTTTTTCAGCCTCTTGAGGTTGAAGAGGTGTTGTTGCGCCTTCTTCACCACACTGTCTGTGTGGGTGGACGTTTTCAGTTTGTCCGTGATGTGTATGCCGAGGAACTTAAAACGTTTCACCTTCTTCACTGCTGTCTTGTCGATGTGGATAGGGGGTACTCGCTCTGCTATTTCCTGAAGTTCACGATCATCTCCTTTGTTTTGTTCACTTTGAGTGAGAGGTTGTTTTCCTGACACCACATTCCAAGAGACCATCACCTCCTCCACATAGGCTGTCTTGCCATTGTTGGTGATCAAGCCTACTACTGTTGTGTCGTCTGGAAACTTGGGTGATTGAGTTGGAGGCATGCATGTCCATGCAGTCATGGGTGAACAGGGAGTACAGGAGGGGGCTGAGCATGCACCCTTGTCGGGCCCCAGTTTTGAGGATCAGTGAAGTGGAGATGTTGTTTCCTAACTTCACCACCTGGGGGGCGGCCCGTCAGGAAGTCCAGGACCCAATTGCACAGGGCGGGGTTGAGAGCCAGCGCCTCAAGCTTAATGGTGAGCTTGGAGGGTACTATGGTGTTGAATGCTGAGCTGTAGTCAATGAACAGCATTTCTGCATAGGTATTTCTCTAGTTCAGATGGGATAGGCGAGTATGCAGTGTGAAGGCGATTGCATTGTCTGTGGACCTATTGGGATGGTATTCAAATTGAAGTGGCTCTAGGGTGGCAGGTAAGGTGGGGGTGATATGATCCTTGACTAGTCTCTCAAAACACTTCATGCTGACAGAATGTGTGCTATGGGGCGATAGTCATTTAGTTCAGTTACCTTTGCCTTCTTATACAGGTACAATGGTGGTCATCTTGAAGTATGTTGGGACAGCAGACTGGGATAGAGAGAGATTGAATATGTCCGTAAACACACCAGCCAGCTGGTCTGCGTGTGCTCTGAGGACGCGGCTAGGGATGTCTAGGCCGGCAGCATTGCGAGCATTGCGACACGTTTAAATGTCTTACTCACGTCGGCCATGGAGAAGTAGAGCTCACAGTCCTTGGTAGCGAGCCTCATCGGTGACACTGTATTATTCTCAAAGCGGGCAAAGAAGGTTTTTAGTTTGTCTTGGAAGTAAGACATCGGTGTCCATGACGTGGCTGGCTTTCATTTTGTAGTCTGTGATTGCCTGTAGACCCTGCCACGTACGTCTTATGTCTGAGCCATTGAATTGAGACTTCACTTGGTCCCTTTACCGACATTTTGCTTGTTTGATTGCCTTTCAGAGGGAATAACTACACTGTTTGTATTCAGCCATATTCCCAGGCATCTTTCCATGGTTAAATGCGGTTGTTTGTGCTTTCTATCCACAGTTCCTGGTTAGAGTATGTTTTAATAGTCACAGTGTGTACAACATCTCCAATGCACTTCCTTATAAACTCACTTACCGATTCAGAGTATAAATTGATATTATTGTTTGAAGCTACCCGGAACATTTCCCAGTACGTGTGATCAAAACAATCTTGAAGCGTGGATTCCGATTGGTCAGACCAGCGTTAAATAGTTATTGTCACAGGTACATCCTGTTTGAGTTTCTGCCTATAGGACGGGAGGAGCAAAATGGAGCCGTAGTCAGATTTGCTGAAAGGAGGGTGGGGGAGGGCCTTATATGCATTGCGGAAGTTAGAGTAGCAGTGATCCAGTGTATTGCCTGCACGAGTGCTAAAATCAATATGCTGATAGAATTTAGGTAGCCTTGTTCTTACATTTGCTTTGTTAAAATTCCCAGCTACAAAAAATGCAGCCTCAGGACATGTGGTTTCCAGTTTGTAAATGTCTTATTTATTTTTTTCCACCTTTATTCAACCAGGTTGGCAAGTTGAGAACAAGATCTCATTTACCACTGCGACCTGGCCAAGATAAAGCAAAACAGTTCGACACATATAACAACACAGAATTACACATGGAGTAAAACAAACATACATTCAATAATACAGTAGAAAAATAAGTCTATATACAATGTGAGCAAATGAGGTGAGATAAGGGAGGTAATAAATAGACCATGGTGGCGAAGTAAATACAATATAGCAATTAAAAAACTGGAATGGTAGATTTGACAGTAGATGAGTGTGCAAAGTAGAAATACTGGGGTGCAAAGGAGAAAAATAAATAAATAAATACAGTAGGGGAAGAGGTAGTTGTTTGGGCTATTTATAGATGGGTTATGTACAGGTGCGAGCTGCTCTGACAGCTGGTGCTTAAAGCTAGTGAGGGAGATAAGTGTTTCCAGTTTCAGAGATTTTTGTAGTTTGTTCCAGTCATTGGGAGCAGAGAACTGGAAGGAGAGGCGGCCAAAGGAGGAATTGGCTTTGGGGGTGACATGTGAGATATACCTGCTGGAATGCATGTTACGGGTGGGTGCTGCTCTGGTGACCAGCGAGCAGAGATAAGGCGGGACTTTACCTAGCAGAGTCTTGTAGATGACCTGGAGCCAGTGGGTTTGGCGAGGAGTATGAAGCGAGGGCCAGCCAACGAGAGCATACAGGTCGCAGTGGTGGGTAGTATATGGGGCTTTGGTGACAAAACGGATGGCACTGTGATAGACTGCATCCAATTTGTTGAGTAGGGTGTTGGAGGCTATTTTGTAAATTACATTGCCAAAGTTGAGGAGCGGTAAGATGGTCAGTTTTACGAGGTTATGTTTGGCAGCATGAGTGAAGGATGCCTTGTTGTGAAATAGGAAGCCAATTCTAGATATAACTTTGGATTGGAGATGTTTTATGTGAGTCTGGAAGGAGAGTTTACAGTCTAACCAGACACCTAGGTATTTGTAGTTGTCCACATATTCTAAGTCAGAGCTGTCCAGAGTAGTGATGATGGAAGGGCGGGCAGGTGCGGGCAGCGATCGGTTGAAGAGCATGCATTTAGTTTTACTTGTATTTAAGAGCAGTTAGAGGCCACGGAAGGAGAGTTGTATGGCATTGAAGCTCGTCTGGAGTGTTGTTAACACAGTGTCCAAAGAAAGGCCAGAAGTATACAGAATGGTGTCGTCTGCGTAGAGGTGGATCAGAGACTCACCAGCAGCAAGAGCGACATTATTGATGTATACAGAGAAGAGACTCGGCCCAAGAATTGAACCCTGTGGCACCCCCATGGAGACTGCCAGAGGCCCGGACAACAGGCCCTCTCATTTGACACACTGAACTCTTGTCTGAGAAGTAGTTGGTGAACCAGGCGAGGCAATCATTTGAGAAACCAAGGCTGTTGAGTCTGCCAATGAGGATGTGGTGATTGACAGAGTCAAAAGCCTTTGCCAGGTAAATGAATATGGCTGCACAGTATTGTTTCTTATTGATGGCGGTTAAGATATCATTTAGGACGATATCCCGGGTAGCCTAGTGGTTAGCGCGTTGGACTAGTAACCAAAAGGTTGCAAGTTCACATCCCCGAGCTGACAAGGTACAAATCTGTCAATCTGCCCCTGAACAGGCAATTAACCCACCCTAGGATGTCATTGAAAATAAGAATTTGTTGTTAACTGACTTGCATAGTTATTTTAAAAAAAAAATGAGGTGCACCCATGACCAGCTCTGAAACCAGATTGCATAGCGGAGGAGATACGGTGGGATTTGAAATGGTCGGTGATCTGTTTGTTAACTTGGCTTTCGAAGACCTTAGAAAGGCAGGGTAGGATAGATATCGGTCTGTAGCAGTTTGGGTCAAGAGTGTCCACCCCTTTGAAGAGAGGGATGACCGCAGCTGCTTTCCAATCTTTGGGAATCTCAGACGATACGAAAGAGAGGTTGAACAGGCTAGTAATAGGGGTTGCAACCATTTCGGCAGATCATTTTAGAAAGAAAGGGTCCAGATTGTCTAGCCCGGCTGATTTGTGGGGGTCCAGATTTTTCATCTCTTTCAGAACATCAGACGACTGGATTTGTGAGAAGGGGAAATGGGGAAGGCTTGGGTGAGTTGCTGTGGGGGGTGCAGTGCTGTTGACCAGGGTAGGGGTAGCCAGATGGAAAGCATGGTCAGCCGTAGAAAACTGCTTATTGAAATTGTCAATTATAGTGGATTTATCGGTGGTGACAGTGGGCAGCTGGGAGGAGTTGCTCTTGTTTTCCATGGACTTTACAATGTCAAATAACTTTTTTGAGTTTGTGTTGCAGGAAACAAATCTCTGCTGGAAAAAGATAGTCTTGGCTTTTCTAACTGCCTGTGTATATTGGTTTCTAACTTCCCTGAAAAGTTGCATTTCACGGGGGCTGTTCGATGCTAATGTAGAACGCCACAGGATGTTTTTGTGTTGGTTAAGGGCAGTCAGGTCTGGGGAGAACCAAGGGCTATATCTGTTCCTGGTTCTACATTTCTTGAATGGGGCATGCTTATTTAAGATGGTGAGGAAGGCATTTTTAAAGAATAACCAGGCATCCTCTACTGACGGGATGAGGTCAATATCCTTCCAGGATACCCGGGCCAGGTTGATTAGAAAAGGCCTGCTCGCTGAAGTGTTTCAGAGAGCGTTTGACAGTGATGAGTGGAGGTCGTTTGACCGCTGACCCATTACGGATGCAGGCAATAAGGCCGTGATCGCTGAGATCTTGGTCGAAAACAGCAGAGGTGTATTTAGAGGGCAAGTTGGTTAGGATGATATCTATGAGGTTGCCCGTGTTTACGGCTTTGGGGTTGTACCTGGTATGTTCATTGATAATTTGTGTAAGATTAGATTGTAGGATGGCCGGGGTGTTAAGCATGTCACAGTTTAAGTCACCTAGCAGCACGAGCTCTGAAGATAGATTGGGGGCAATCAGTTCACATATGGTATCCAGAGCACAGCAGGGGCAGAGGGTGGTCTATAGCAGGCGGCAACGCTGAGAGACTTGTTTTTAGAGAGGTGGATTTTTAAAAGTAGAAGTTCTAATTGTTTGGGTACAGACCTGGATAGAAGGACAGAACTCTGCAGGCTATCTCTGCAGTTGATTGCAACACCGCCCCCTTTTGCCATTCTATCTTGTCTGAAAATGTTGTAGTTAGAGATTTCAGAGTTATTGGTGGTCTTCCTAAGCAAGGATTCAGACACGGCTAAGACATCCGGGTTGGCAGAGTGTGCTAAAGCAGTGAATAAAACAAACTTAGGGATGAGGCTTCTAATGTTAACATGCATGAAACCAAGGCTTTTACGGTTACAGAAGTCATCAAAAGAGAGCGCCTGGGGAATAGGAGTGGAGCTAGGCACTGCAGGGCCTGGATTCACCTCAACATCGCCAGAGGAACAGAGGAGGAGTAGGATAAGAGTATGGCTAAAAGCTATGCGAATTGGACGTCTAGGACGTCTGGAACAGAGAGTAAAAGGAGCAGGTTTCTGGGGGCGATAAAATAGATTCAAGGTATAGTGTACAGACAAAGGTATGATAGGATGTGAATACAGTGGAGGTATACCTAGGCATTGAGTGATGATGAAAGATATATTGTCTCTAGAAACATAATTGAAACCAGGTGATGTCATCGCTTGTGTGGGTGGTGGAACTGAAGGGTTGGATAAGGTATAATGAGCAGGGCTAGAGGCTCTACAGTGAAATAAGCCCAAAAACACTAATCAGAACAGCAATGGACAAGGCATATTGACATTAAGGAGAGGCATGCTCAGCCGAGTGATCATAAGTGTCCAGTGAGTAGTGAGGTTGGTTGGGGTCACGGCGATTCAGACAGCTAGCCGAGCCATGGGTAGCAAGCTAGCAGAAGATGGAGGTCTATTTTTAGCCACCCCGTGCATTTCCGTCTGTAGATTAGTGGGGTTCCGTGTGGTAGAGGGGACCAAATCCAATTGTCAAAATAGTTATAGTGGCCCAAGAAGATTGTTCGACAGACCTGTTCAGATAGCAGCCGATATGCTCAAGACAGCTAACGATTAGCGGGCCGCAGTTAGCAGATGGGCGTTCGGGTTACGTCGCGATGGAGGGGCCAGTTGAATAACTCCCTCGGGCAGATAACGTTGGTATTCCAGTCGTGAAGGCCTGATGGGGCTCCGCATCGGCAGTAAAACGGGTCCGGATAGGTGATTGTAGCCCAGGAGTGGCTGACGAAACTCTTCAGCTGGCTAGCTCCGGGATAATTGGTGTTTGCTCCGGAATCGACGTTAGCCAATAGTCACTCGGATAGCAGCTAGTTAGCTGCAAGATCCAGGTGTAAATGTCCAAAGCTTGCGGTATAAATCCGGGGATATGGAGAGAAAATAGGTCCGGTATGCTCTGGTCTGAGTCGCGTTGTACAAAACTTGCGATAGCTTTCCGAGCTAAAGGATAGCTGATGACCACTAGCCGTGGTTAGCTGAATACTAACCTTAGCTAGTGAGCTGGCTAACTTATTTTGTGGATTTCGGATACGAGGTGAATAATACTTTTGGAAAAAAAACTGATCCGCACCACATTTAGTGAGCCTGGTTGCAGGAGAGTGTTTGAAGTTGAGTTTTTAGAAAAAATATGTAAAAAGATATGCGAAGAAAAATATAAAAATATATAAAATATACATACACGGGGACAAGACGAGGACATCTGACTGCTACGCCATCTTGGAACAAGGAGAGTAGAGAGTCCAGTAAAGTTCCTTGAGGACCATCATGGTATCGGCAAGAGTGGGGATATATACGGCTGTGACATTAACCGACGATAATTCTCTTCGGAGATAATATGGTCGGCATTTGATTGTGAGGAATTCTAGGTCAGGTGAACAAAAGGACTTGAGTTCCTGTATGTTGTTATGATTACACCATGTGTCGTTAATCATGAAGCATACACCCCCCGCCCTTCTTCTTCCTAGAGTGATGTTTATTTCTGTCGGTGTGACGCATAAGGAATCCCGGTGACTGTACCGACTCCGACAACATATCCCGAGAGAGCCATGTTTCTGTGAAACAGAGTATATTACAATCTCTGATGTCTCTCTGGAAAGCAACCTTTTCCCTAATTTCATCAACCTTGTTATCTAGAGACTGGACATTGGCGAGTAATATACTCAGAAGCGGTGGGTGGTGTGCACGACTATGAAGTCTGACCAGAAGGTCAGAAGGTCTTCTGCGGCGAGGTTGTTTTGGGTCGGCCTCTGGAATCAGATCAAACAAATGATCCGCTTCAGGAAAGTCATATTCCTGGTCGTAATGTTGGTAAGTTGACGACGCTCTGATATCCAATAGTTCTTCCCAGCTGTATGTAATAACACTTAAGATTTTCTGGGCCAACAATGTAAGAAATAATACATACAAAAACAAAATACTGAATAGTTTTCTAAGGACTAGAAGCGAGGCAACCCTGTCTGTCGGCACCATCTTGCTACCAAGTCATACTGTGCTGTTTCGGTCTACACAGAGATCTTCACCAGAAAAATAAATAGGAGAGATCAGCCGTGCTGGTTCACCTGCAGCAGTCCTATGTCACAGAGTCCTGGCTGAGCCACATAACTACTGTTCCTACCAGGCCTTGAGATGCACAGCAGAGCAAAAGAATGCACACATTTTTGTGCGCTGCGTGTACAAACGCAAGTGCCTTGCCCCAAGGCTACTCAAACCATAGGATCTCAATGTACAGTTTCTGTTAACCTAAACACTAAAAATGTAATTTCTCTCTGTGTTAATATTGAGGCATGTTGCTTTGTATTATTGGATGCATGTATCAACAATCCACAAGGTTTTCCTTGACTCTTCCATTTTTGCGTTAACTTGATGAGGTCAACTGATTGTTCAAGGTATTGCTAATGCTTTTGTTACTCAGATATGGCTGTGTGTTTCTTATCAATTTGATTTGAAAACAAATCAAAACAAAAATCATCACATCATAACAAAAACATTACATCATAAAAGCTTCCATATTACATGCAGAGTCATTATCACCTTTACTAGAGCCGTAATACGTTGTGTCCTTACTTAGACAGTGGGGAGCTTTTTCTGTGAATAAAAAAATACTTGAGGAGTGTTAAGTTTCCTGAAAATGAATGAAAATAAATCAATAAAAATGCAGCCATATTCAACCTATTTATATAAAATGTTAATGATCTTTCTAAAATTCAAGCCTTGCTGCATCACAGTGGCTTATGCCTTCTGTCTTAATTGAAATGCAAAGGGGATATCTCTCTCTCTCTAATCCTGTGATGGGATTTATTCCATAGTCTTTTTTAGGTTACGTTGTTTACCAATTTGAGGTCCAGGGCACTTCCCCGAGGACCAGTCTAGAAGAGATGCACGCATCATCAACTTGAAGATTAACAACAACAACCTCTATGGCTTTCTCTTACCTTACAGTTACTGTATCAACTTCCAGGTCCAGCCATTTATTTCAAAACACAGAGTCCCCTCACAGTGCAAACAATTTAGCCCTCTCTGTTTCACCATCAAACCTTCTATGTGAGGCTTTGGGAGTAAGAGACTCCAGTCTTATTAGATAGAGAGGAAGCATTTTAAATCTGGGGCAAAGTGCCATTAAATCTTCCCATCAGGGGACCAGTACAGCACAGCAGCAGCTTAGGCGGCAATCTATAGAAACTGCCAAGGAGTCGTCTACTATGCTGAAAGACCTATTCTAATAGTTCAGAGAGATCTAAAATGATCCCAGATAAATGTATAAAAAAAGCATGTATCTAATAAACAAGGAGTCTAATCCAAAACAAGGCTAATCTAAGACTACCAATATTGAGATTTAAAGAAAAGAACCAGTAAGGTGAAAGAAGTTGCGGCTGCCATTGCCCACTGTGAATTGTAGGGTACCTCACAGTAGACTTGTCCAATGTCCACTAGCCCAGCATCTGCACCATGACAAGAGGTTCCATTTGATTTGTGAAGCCAGGCGGTGATACAATTACCTGCGTGTCAGAGTTAGACACACTAGGGGTAATGACCCAACCTGAGTCTGACCAGGCAGAGGATGGATAGGAGAAGAAACTGAAAGGAGCGAGAAGGAGGAGGGAGATCCGTCTGTGTATATCAATGAGAAGTTTTATTAGCCTAGTGCTGGACACTCCACCAAAGGTCAGGTGACAGCAGAGGAGAGGAGCACCTACTTTAGTTAAGGAGGAGAGGCGGAATCCCTTGGCCTTTCCCTTCCCTGCGTTCTCATTGAGGTAATTGCCGATGGCCAGCAGGTACTCCAGCACGGAGACAAACGACCTGGAGCTGTACAACTGCGTGCACATCCTGATCTTCTGGTTAATCAGCTGAAAGACAAAGATAGTGGTTCAGGAGAAGTCATTTCACTAATCCAACTTCATACTCACTCTTTTTGTCTGAATCAGACTCTTTTGTTTTGTCTGATTCATGAGTTTATGAGAGTTGAGTAAACCCAGGCGAAATCCTTTTTGGTTTTCAAGTAAATTTGCAGTCAGACTAGAGACGTGACAAAATTTCAATAGCACACATTTATTTTGGATGACAGGCTTGTATTTTGAAGTAAACAAGTAGATTGACTTGTTCTACATTGCAAAAGTAATTATATTTTCATCATATGCATTTCATTGTGGTTTTCAGATTATATTACTTGTTATCATTCATACTACACAGTTTTTAACCATCCTATCACAAGCAATTGTGTCTTATATATCTAAGAAACATGGTGCACACTGCACGATATTCATAGAATGTATAAAAAAATGGGACAGGTATTAGATTTTGTTTGCAATCTCTCTCAACAACACAGAATTTCCAGGTCTGCTAGTAAAGTAAGGAGGAAGGTGAGGATGGGATGTAGTGGGGAGACAGAGCAGCCCTCTGGAAAAACAAATCCACTTAGCAAAGGTGTGTGTCTGATACAACATCCAACCATATGCTCAAGTTTACAAAGTAACGTCCCATAGCACACTAGTGTGACCTCCTCAAGCCTTAACAAAGCAGAATGCAAATACAAAGAATGCAAATCAGGTTTTGAAGGGGGCAACCTCTCATTGCAGTCTGGTCTCATAGACTAGACATAACATAGTAAATGTAAATCTGGGAACTCTAATTAGTATGATATGTTACATATGGTATGGTTACAAACGACAGACGGTTACATAAAACCTCTACAGGATCGGTGGGTCCCCAATGGGACGGTTGAGCTAATGCGATTAACAAGAAAAGTAACAAGAAAATTTCCCAGGGCATAGACATATCTGATATTGGCAGAAAGCTTACATTCTTGTTAATCTAACTGCACTGTCCAATTGAATTGATTGTGCAAAGAATAGGTCTGACATACAAATACAAACTGCTGGGCTCATGACAGCAACAAGAATATTAATTGTCACCCTATGCTGCAAAATTGAGAATAATAGTTTCTTGCATAGCAGAAGATCGGAGTAAGATCTTATCAGATACAAATATCCTATTTGGATTTAGAGGTACAGACCATGTACCATAGTAATAGAAGTCAAAGCGACTGTGTGACCAACCAAAACTCCAACAACAAATAAATGCAAGGCACAGGCAGGTGTTACTATCTCACATAATTATATTTAGGATAATCCTGCAATATACAGTACACACACAGAATGCAGTACACACACCATTCCATAATCATGTAATAATCCATAATCAACACTGTGCTACTGTCTATGAATTGCAACTACATTTTGGAAAGTATTTTTAGATGGTAGAGGGGTGAAACATACAATATGTGTAAACAACATTTGGATTTTACAAATTGCTATTTAATATACAGTGCCTTGCGAAAGTATTCGGCCCCTTTGAACTTTGCAACCTTTTGCCACATTTCAGGCTTCAAACATAAAGATATAAAACTGTATTTTTTTGTGAAGAATCAACAACAAGTGGGACACAATCATGAAGTGGAACGACATTTATTGGATATTTAAAACTTTTTTAACATATCAAAAACTGAAAAATTGGGCGTGCAAAATTATTCAGCCCCCTTAAGTTAATACTTTGTAGCGCCACCTTTTGCTGCGATTACAGCTGTAAGTCGCTTGGGGTATGTCTCTATCAGTTTTGCACATCGAGAGACTGACATTTTTTCCCATTCCTCCTTGCAAAACAGTTCAAGCTCAGTGAGGTTGGATGGAGAGCATTTGTGAACAGCAGTTTTCAGTTCTTTCTACAGATTCTCGATTGGATTCAGGTCTGGACTTTGACTTGGCCATTCTAACACCTGGATATGTTTATTTTTGAACCATTCCATTGTAGATTTTGCTTTATGTTTTGGATCATTGTCTTGTTGGAAGACAAATCTCCGTCCCAGTCTCAGGTCTTTTGCAGACTCCATCAGGTTTTCTTCCAGAATGGTCCTGTATTTGGCTCCATCCATCTTCCCATCAATTTTAACCATCTTCCCTGTCCCTGCTGAAGAAAAGCAGGCCCAAACCATGATGCTGCCACCACCATGTTTGACAGTGGGTATGGTGTGTTCAGGGTGATGAGCTGTGTTGCTTTTACGCCAAACATAACGTTTTGCATTGTTGCCAAAAAGTTCAATTTTGGTTTCATCTGACCAGAGCACCTTCTTCCACATGTTTGGTGTGTCTCCCAGGTGGCTTGTGGCAAACTTTAAACAACACTTTTTATGGATATCTTTAAGAAATGGCTTTCTTCTTGCCACTCTTCCATAAAGGCCAGATTTGTGCAATATACGACTGATTGTTGTCCTATGGACAGAGTCTCCCACCTCAGCTGTAGATCTCTGCAGTTCATCCAGAGTGATCATGGGCCTCTTGGCTGCATCTCTGATCAGTCTTCTCCTTGTATGAGCTGAAAGTTTAGAGGGACGGCCAGGTCTTGGTAGATTTGCAGTGGTCTGATACTCCTTCCATTTCAATATTATCGCTTGCACAGTGCTCCTTGGGATGTTTAAAGCTTGGGAAATCTTTTTGTATCCAAATCCAGCTTTAAACTTCTTCACAACAGTATCTCGGACCTGCCTGGTGTGTTCCTTGTTCTTCATGATGCTCTCTGCGCTTTTGACGGACCTCTGAGACTATCACAGTGCAGGTGCATTTATACGGAGACTTGATTACACACAGGTGGATTGTATTTATCATCATTAGTCATTTAGGTCAACATTGGATCATTCAGAGATCCTCACTGAACTTCTGGAGAGAGTTTGCTGCACTGAAAGTAAAGGGGCTGAATAATTTTGCACGCCCAATTGTTCAGTTTTTGATTTGTTAAAAACGTTTGAAATATCCAATAAATGTCGTTCCACTTCATGATTGTGTCCCACTTGTTGTTGATTCTTCACAAAAAAAGTTATATCTTTATGTTTGAAGCCTGAAATGTGGCAAAAGGTCGCAAAGTTCAAGGGGGCCGAATACTTTCGCAAGGCACTGTATTAAGGTGTGAGGTGGAACATTTATTTGTTGAATTAAGGCGATATAAAATTATTTGCATTTCACAAACGTAGAAGGTTATGTAAAAGTGCATCTCATGCCATTCTTTCATGAGTGGAATTTAACTATCCAGCGACAAATGAATGGAACAAAAATACTTCAGTTTCGCACTTTAAGAGCTTAGGTACTTTTAAAGAGGAGAAAGCCTTTGTGTTTCTTACTTACTTTTTCAGAAGTCAATTTTATTTATGTTATAAACCATGATGAATTACGATGACATTTTGCATTAGAGAATTGACTTATGTTCTTCTTTTTTATATTTTTGTTAGATTGAAATGCTAACCATTATCAGCCTACATTGTAGGAACAAATTGCAACTCCTTGATGAAACCCATTAACAAAGAAAATGATTGGTGAGGATACCGTCTTTGAAAGGTAAACATAATATATTCCATGCAATACATTGTAATGTTAATATCTTGTGCACCCATTCAATTGTTATTAGGCTTTTCGCTTATGCTCAGGTCTAAGTCTATCCTGTGTATGTGACAATACAACGTTTTTTGTCTACCGGTTGAATGCACTAGCTATCTGCATCTACAGCAGATAGCTAATGGTCACAGTGAGTTGTTATTGCAGAGTGGAGAGAATATGATTCTAGGCAGAACACAACAGGTGTTTCTGGATGCTGAATTCTACAGAGGTTAAAAGTGTCTATGTGAGTTAAAACAGGACAACAGAAAGATGACAGCAATCGGTAAGTCATTGAGAGAGGACATCAGTTCAGTATGTGGATTCATGATAACAATGGAGAAATCAGATTACCTCAAGGGACAATCAAGGCGGAACAACAAACAACATTGTTGTTGACGAAATTGCAGAATCTTAACGAGATCACACCTAATTCAGAATAATTCTCTAAATGTACGGCTTTTATTTTTATGTGGTTGTTTCCCCAACTTCTTGTAGAATCAGAAAATGTCAGAAGGGGAAGACAATGTGAACGGAATGATCACTGAGAAACTGAAGACGGACCACAGGAAGATTGAGATGGAACGAGCCCACAGTACTGGAAAACTCACCACCGGCCCAGGTGACAGGCCCAGTGTAACGATTTTCTTCTTCCTCCTCTGTGGAGGAGTAGGAGAGATCGGACCAATGTGCGGCGTGGTACGTGTCCATAACGATACTTTATTTACATGAACACTAAACTACAAAATAACAATGTGAATAACCGAAACAAATGAAACAGTCCCGTGTGGAAACAAACACTGACACGTAAAATAATCACCCACCACTCAAAATTGAAACCAGGCTACCTAAGTATGGTTCTCAATCAGGGACAACGAATGACAGCTGCCTCTGATTGAGAACCATAGCAGGCCAAACACAGAAATCCCAAATCATAGAAAAAGGAACATAGACAACCTACCCAACTCACGCCCTGACCCTACTGAAACAAATACATAACAACAGAACTAAGGACAGAACGTGATACCCAGGCAGATTGTGGTCAAGTTCCTGAGGTTCAAGGACAATGGTGGCTGTTCTGGAAAGAGCCAAGAACTTTAGAGGAATGTACATCTTCCTCAACGAGGACTATCCTTAAGCTATGCGCCAGAAGAGGAAAATACTTATCCCAGCCATGAAAGCTGCCAGAGCACATGGGGACATTGCTTACATCCGCTATGGCAGGCTCATTGTCTACCCTCCCTCCCAAAAGCTTGGACAGGATGAGAGAGCCAAGCCACTTACACATATCAACTGGTTGATGGACTTCTGAATTATGCTGTTGTTTTTTTCTCTTGTTTGTTCTTTTCCATATTTTATCTATCTGAACAGCTACACAGGAAAGGGCTAAAATAGCCCATAGTATGATATGTAGCCTTAAAAATTAGGTTAATGAAACCAATAACTTGATAGCATCAGTTAATGTTCATATATTAGCCATCTTTGAGACTCACTTAGATCATTCCTTTGATGATGCAGCAGTAGCAATACAAGGATGTAACATCTACAGAAGAGACAGGAATGCCTATGGGGGAGGTGTTGTATATTTTTAGAGCCATATCCCTGTAATGCTTAGAGAAGATCTCATGTCAAGTGTTATTGAAGTGTTGTTTTTGAAGTTTTACCTGCCTCATCGCATGCCTATTGGTTTAGGGTGTTGCTATCGGCCACCAAGTGCTAACAGTCAATATTTAGATTATGTGTGTGAAGAAGTTGATAGTGTTTGTGATGTTAACAGAGAGGTCTATTTTCTGGGTGACCTGAACTGATTAGCAACTAGCTGTCCTCTTAAGAGGAATCTTCTAAATGTGACTTATGCCTGTAATATGACTCAGGTCATACCAATAGTGTTGGATCTGTGACATTCACTTGTATTGATCATATCTTCACTAATGCTGCAGAGCTCTGCTCCAAAGCAATATCAGTACCCATTGGCTGTAGTGATCGTAACATTGTGGCAATAACAAGGAAAGCCAAAGTGCCAAAGGTTAGGCCTAAAGAAAGTTATAAGAGATCATACAAAATTATTACTCATGACTCTTTTGTTGAAGATATAAAATATTTATGTTGCTCTGATAATAATAATGAAAGAGAAGGATTGCTATTTTGAATTTGGTCAAATTCATGTGGGGGAGGTGGAAAAACGATTATTATCCATCAATAATGATAAGCCACCAGGTATAGACAATCTTGATGGAAAACTATTGAGAATGGTAGCAGACTGCATTGCCACCCCTATTTTCGATATCCTTAACCAAAGCCTAAAAGAGTGTGTGTGTGGAAGGAAGCTAAACCAATTCCACTACCTAAAAATAGTAAAGCTCCCTTTGCTGGCTCTAACAACCACTCAATCAATTTTCTGCCTGTTCTTAGTAAACTGATGGAGAGAATTGTTTGACCAAATACAATGCTATTTTTTAGAGAACAAGTTAACAACTGACTTTCAGCAGCACTCAACTTGTACTGCACTGACTCAGAAGACAGATGATTGGTTAAACTAAATAGATAATAAGATGATAGTTGGAGGTGTATGGTTACATTTCAGTGTAGCCTTTGATGATATTGATCAGAAGTTGTTATTGAAGAAACTCACTTGCTATGGCTTTACATCACATGGTTGGATAGTTATTTATCCAATAGAACCCAGAGTGTTCTTCAATGAAAGCTTCTATAACACTAGATATTTACTGTGCGGTGTCCCTCAGAGCAGATTTACACAAGGCTAGAATGACTTTGACACAAACATCAACTGTACTAGTTGTTCAGGCTCTGTTCTTGTCCCATCTTGATTACTGTCCGGTAGTATGGCCAAGTGCAGCAAAGAAAGACTTGGCAAAGCTGCAGCTGGCTCAAAACAGAGCAGCACACCATGAAGTCCTTAACTGCAAAATAGAGAACTAACATCAACAACATGCCTGCCAGTCTTTCTTGGTTGAGGGTTGAGGAGAGATTAAGTACCTCTCTTCTAGTTTTTATGAGAAGGATTACTGTAATGAAAATTCCAGGTAGTCTGCATAATCGAATAACATTCAGCTCAGACACCCATACATACCCCACAAGACATGCCACAAGGGGTCTCTTCAAAGTCTCCAAGTCCAAAATGAATTCACGGCAACGCACAATATTATACAGAGCCATAATCACATGAAACTCCCAAGAAAACAGCTAAATGACCTTTAAAAAGGGGACACAGAGACACATTCTAACACACATTTTCTTTGTATTGTTTGTATATTTTTTTTGCATTGTTTGATTATTGTTTTATTTTACATTTGTGTGACTGTCCTTGTCTATCAGTGTATCAGTGTTTTGTTACTTGTCATGTTTGGTATTTTTTGTGGACTCTAGGAATAGTAGCTGCTGCTTCAGAAAAAGCTAATGAGGATCAGAATAAACCAATAACATTCCATATGTCCTACCACTCAGAATGCATGTCCAAAGCATTGCTTCATTACCCTGTTACAGGGGAACTTTTTACATTTTACATTTGTAGTGTATTTGAAGTTTAAAAAGGATTCAGAATGAAGTGTGTAATTTCCACTTCGAAATTTCAAACATGATTTTGCTGCTGTAGAACACTGGCTCAAATTAAGATCCTCCAGCTGTAGTATGCTATTGTTGATATTAAGCTAATGTTCATATCAGGCCAAAGTGAACTTACCGGCTGCAGATCCTCCATGCTTATGGGCAGCTCTCTTAGAGTCAGCAGCAGGTCCAGTCTGGAGTTCAGGTAAGGAATGTTGCACATCTGTAATGGGGAGGCAGTTACATGAGTAATACACAGTCACAGAATGTAGACACAGAACCCACACACACATACCACATGCACACCACACACAAACACACACGCACGCACACAAACACACACAATATCACACATTCTATTTATATGTGATTTTTCAGATTGATTTAAAAAACACTCCGTCTATTGGGATCCGCTTAAGAGACACTTTGGGGTGGCTACTAATTACTTCTTCCTAAAGACTCTCCTCAACCCTTCCTCTCTAACAGGAGCAGCTACATCTAAGAGCTAAGATTCCCTGGTGGGTATGTTGTGGGCTGTCTTGTCTTCAGTTTGATTTAGCAGAGAAGCTGAAGGCTTGACATCTTGAAAAGATTGGCTGAGCTGCCTAGTCGACCTTTGGGTTGGTTGCTAACCTCTAATGAATCACTCTGGGTTGTCACGCAACAGTGTCTCGTTCATGCACAGGTGCATCAGGCCCCAGACACTGTCGTTCATGCACAGGTGCATTAGGCCCCAGAAGCCTAAGGGCCTTGGTCTGATCGGGATTAGTGAAAGATGTTAGGTTTGGGGTTATTTCTTGATCCTAGTAATTAATCAGCTACTACAGACAGCGTGTAGCTGAATCTTTTGTAATATACATTTTTCAAGACCCGCTTTTTAACATACTGATACATATACTACCTAAATAAAAACATTACTTTGAAAATTGTTACAAGGGACATCCCTTTTTAGTTTATCTCAAAGGTTGAATATGGGACTCACTAAAACCCCTCTTACCCAGAGAACCTTGGAAACACTACAGGATGCATGTGAACTGAGGACACAAACTGTGATGCTAAGCTCTTCCACCATGAGAGGTGTTACTGCCACAATGTCTCCCAACATATCCCTATGCATGGTGTCAGATCATAGTGTGAAGAACATGGCCGGCTGATCTTGCTTCTTGGCGCATCTGCCATCCCTTCTGCCCATCATCAACCACATGGGGTACTTTTACAGTGTATCTGGAGGTGGGAAGCCTCATCATCCAGTATGTGTGAAGGGGGATAAAGGTGACTAAGGATACAGCAGTACTCCATAAGGAGAAGAGGAATCATAGAGGAAGAAATGCATATTATTACCATGCAAATCATTGATGCAGAAATTACATAACATCAGCATCCTGGAATTTAAAAAAAAGATATAGCTCAACAAAATTACATATTGTTTTCCTTACTAATGTTTTAGCATTTGTGGCACAATTCCCATTCTAGTCATGGGACCGATATTAGCATTTTTCGCACATCATGTTCAAATCATCTCTAAGTGACTTAGTTTCACAATAAATTGAATATACTTTTGGATGATTTGAACGTGATGCATGAAAAATACTAATATCAGTCCCATGACATGAATGGGATTTGTGCAACAAATGCTAAAACATTAGCATGTGGAAACAGTGCCAGGGTAACTAGACCAAAGCATGGATTGCTGTAACACATTGTCCATAGACTGCTTACAGGGTAAGTCAATCAATGTGTCATTATGTAATTTGGGTGAACTAACCCTTTTCAGGAATTGAAAAATGTGGTTTATTTTGTAGATCCATCACATCCCCTCATTAAAATTCACATGGTGTTTTTAATTACTTTAATTGGTCATCCATTCATGAAGCATGCACAGCACATGGACGGTAAGAGCTTCTTCTAATTTATGTAAACAAAATCAAAATTGGCAAACATTAAGGTTTATCTAGGACATCTGTGATAAGTAGGTACGGTAAGGCATTACCGTAGTCTTGGAAAGCATGGCATGCTAAGATACTTACCTCCATCATGTACTGGTCCACAACATGCAGCTCTGACACAGACCCCTTGTAAGATTTATACATTTCCACATCGTCTGAGGTAGGTACAAATCTATAAAGGAAACATATTTAACATATTTAAATGTATGTCTTTGTTATGTCTTTGTTATGTTCTTTTTTTGTCTTTGTTAAACATAAATCACAACATAAATCCCAGTTTCTCATTTTTCATGTCATAAGAGAGTTCCCTCTTGATTGTGTCATAAGAGTCAATAAGCAATGTTAGGGTTGAGTGGATCTGCTCTGCTTTGCTGCAGATCCAAACAGTAGTTGACATCTTATCGATACGGTGTGACATTTCATTCCTCCTCAATGTCTAATAATAAGTCAGGCTAAATATAATGCCTCCCTCAGTCAGTCAGTATAGTCTGACTATAGATCAGTTGTCTACATAGTCTGAATGGCACTGAGGCTTTGGTAATTGAATAAAAGGAGTCACCATTTTCAGTTACAATGCATAAATGAAGTGAAATACAACAAACACTTTTTCACAAGACACACAATCTGGGCTTCATCCAAAATGGCACCAAGTAGTGGTAGCCATGTAGTGCTCTATAAAGGAAATAGGTCAATGTCCCATTTAGGATCATGCAATGCCATGCCCCCTTTCTCTCTCTTTCTCTGAGAGCCATAATGCTAGGCTGATTTCCAGTGACCCGGAGAAAGGGGAGTGATTAAAAGCCAAGTAGCTCTGATGGCTTCCGTCAGCTCCTATGAAGCAGCAGGACCGTTGATGCCAGCCACGACCATCCAGTCATTCACTTGCACTGAGTTTGAACCCAAATGGAATCTCTTTTTCTCCTATCCTCTGTCATCTGAGTGTATTTCAACTCCAAACCAGACATTCACTTTTTCATGAGCCCTGGGATGTGGCGCTGGATTAGAGCTATAGAGCTATAGCCGCATGTCATTAATATTGCAGGCCCTGTGGGGAGTGGTTTCTATCAGAGATTGTATTCCTGATGCCCACGCGATGCCACATTAAAATATATATTACGTTTTCATAGAATAAATATAATCCTCTATGAGATACATTAGATCACAGTTCTTTGATCAGGTCAGCACCTCACCGAAAGAAAGCACTGAGTAAACTGTAGAGAAGGAGGTAAGCATTTTACCCGGCTTTCAGTGTTATACCCCTGAGAGTAACTCAATAGTGTCTATCTCCTCAAATACCTCACCAATGAAAGTTTTATTAGTAGTCTGCTCTGGTAAAAGGTTCTGGCATCTGCTCTTTAGTATTAGAGCAAATGCTATAGAGACTACTGCTTGTGCCTTGTCATGTCTCATAGGCTTCATTGGGTTTATTCCTGTATGTATGATCCCTGTATGTACCCTGCACTCGTAACACTTGTTCTTACACAACCTAATGTTTTACCAACCTGCACCCTTACTGGTCTTGTGTATGTACCATGTGAAATCTTACAAGTTATACTGCTGCCCTACATCGGACTTGATACAATCCTGCATGAAGTCTGCATTTATTTCCTTCTCAATGCAGGCAACTGCAGTTGTATCCAAATTCGAGATTAATCTGCAACATGAATGCAACATGTAATCGCTTCTTACCTCCTCAGGGAAGTGATCTGTTCGTCAGAGAAGCCTCCCTCACCCTCATTAACCAAGAACAGTTTGTCCTTTAGTTCTCCTGGCTGCACATGGAAACTTTTGAGGAAAATATCTGGGGGGAAAATCAGGAAAACAAGATCAACACACTCACTCAAAAAACGACACATGAATGGTTTTACTCTTGACAGGGAGATACTCTTTTTCCTGTACCTGCAACTTGAAATGAAATAACTGAAGACAAAAGGTGCTTGGATTAATTATCTCTCTCGAGTGCCTTTGGGGTGCACTCATTTGTATTCTATCAAATACAAACTGATGGGAATTTTTGTTTTACCTAACAACCTCTGTGTATACTGCAGGAGCTGGGAAAAGTAGTACACTATCACACTAAAACACTTTCAAATGAAATATGGTAAGGAATTATTGTGATCTGCAGTCAGGGATGGATTCATGCACTGATTGAGTAACACCCAGTTCAAGGTCAAGGTTTTAGAAGTAATATGCAGCTAGATTCTACGCTATTCTCCTCGTCTTAATTTAATAGGTCGACCGTCAGTTAATTAAAAAGCCCCAATCCGACAGGGGTGTGCTGGGTGCTCACTGCACTCTGCTTCTTTATGTATTGATCATTCTGCTCTGCTCTGGGCCAAAGCAAGAGGTCTCATCTAGAAAGAGAAATAATGTTTAAGTATTTCCTACATTACAAGGTCATTTTAAACACCACGCAACAAATATATTCCATTCCCTTCCGTCCTTTTTACTTTCCTTTCCTCCATGTTAATTATGTTACCTTGGACCACCATTTTCTTATATTATGTTAAATAAGAAAATGGTGGTCCTCTGTAGCTCAGCTGGTAGAGCATGGTGCTTACAAAAGCAGGATAGTGGGTTAAATTCCCAGGACCACCTATACCTTAAAAAGTTATGCACGCATGACTTGAGTCTGCTAAATAGCATAAATGATATATTATATAACATTTGTGTTGAGTGAGTGTTGAGAAATACAGGTATAGTGGGTAGTCAGTCACGACCCTTGATGTTTTTATTTACCTTGGATGTAATGTGACAAGACTGATATTTCTAATCTTGCCACATCAAGAATAAAGTTATTTTCTATTCAAATGTCAGTGTCTGTGTAACAATTAACATGACAAAATGTGTCAAAAGCATCCTGATATACGACATCCAGTGATGACAGGGCAACAGGGGAAATGTCCCATGGGGGACCAGTACGAAAAAATAGTATGAAAATGCTTTTTCAGTTCTGCCGACAAATTTTCTATGGGATTGAGGTCAGGGTTTTGTGACGGCCACTTCAATACCTTGACTTTGTTGTCCTTAAGCCATTTTGCCACCACAATTTTGGAAGTATGCTTGGGGTCATTGTCTATTTGGAAGACACATTTACGACAAAGCTTTAACTTCCTGACTGATGTCTTGAGATGTTGCTTCAAAAAATCCACATAATTTTCCTACCTCATGATGCCATCTATTTTGTGAAGTGCACCAGTCTCTCCTGCAGCAAAGCACCCCCACAACATGATGCTGCCACCCCCGGGCTTCATGGTTTGGATGGTGTACTTCGGCTTGCAAACATCCCCCTTTTTCCTCCAAACATAACGATGGTCATTATGGCCAAATTGTTGTATTTTTGTTTCATCAGACCAGAGGACATTTCTCCAAAAAGTATGATCTTTGTTCCCTTTGTGCATGTACAAACTGTAGTCTATTTTTTTTACGGCAGTTTTGGAGCAGTGGCTTCTTCCTTGCTGAGCTGCCTTTCAGGTTATGTCAATATAGGAGTTTTACTGTGGATATAGATACATCTTCACAAGGTCCTTTGCTGTTGTTCTGGGATTGATTTGCACTTTTCGCACCAAAGTACGTTCATCTCTAGGAGACATAACACATCTCCTTCCTGAGCGGTATGACGGCTGCGTGGTCCCATGGTGTTTATACTTGCGTACTATTGTTTGTACAGATGAACGTGGTACCTTTAGTTGTTTGGAAATTGCTTCCAAGGATGAACCAGACTTGTGGAGGTCTACAATTTTTTTCTGAGGTCTTGGCTGATTTATTTTGATTTTCCCATGATGTCAAGCAAAGAGGCACTGAGTTTGAAGGTAGGCCTTGAAATACATCCACAGGTACACCTCCAATTGTGTCAATTAGCCTATCAGAAGCTTCTAAAGCCATGACATAATTTTCTGGAATTTTCCAAGCTGTTTAAAGGTACAGTCAAACCTAGTGTATGTAAACTTTTGAACCACTGGAATTGTGATACAGTGAATTATAAGTGAAGTAATTTGTCTGTAAACAATTTTTGGATAAATTACTTGTGTCATGCACAAAGTAGATGTCCTAATCGACTTGCCAAAACTATAGTTTGTTACTGTAACAAGAAATTTGTGGAGTGGTTGAAAAACGAGTTTTAATGTCTCCAACCTAAGTGTACGTAAACTTCCGACTTCAACTGTATTTGGCTAAGGTGTATGTAAACTCACAATACTCCATATTCAAGTAATTTACATAACTTACATTACTATGAAGCGGCAGACACTGAGATAGACAGGGCATGGGTGCTGGAAGTAGGCTAATTCATGTAAACAGTCTTTATTTTAATTTGACTTTAGGCTACTAACAACAAGAGGGCTTTGCGTTGGAGCCTATTTTTCCTATTCATAAAATAAGAGGTAAGCCTACCTGTTTGGCAGATGAAATGAAAGTTTACTATCCATATACTATGTCAGTCAATTCCTTCAGTCACCATACACTACTTAAATATCTCTGTCAGTGAAGGGCTTTGTGTGTTAAAACCAGGGCTCAAATTGAGAGCATATGTGAGGGAATTGTGACTTTTGTTAAAGAAAATGGCTAAAAGCATAGGCCTACCTCTTGTTACCATAAAAATTATGGAACTGATTATATAAAGTGATCTATAACGAAGCTTTAGTCCGCAATGCTTTATACTAGAAACAAGCTGTTAAATGCAGGGGAAAGACGTGACTCTGATGCATATGGAATATCTTTGGTTTCTCTACATGGTTTCTCTACATGACATTCAGAACCCTCTATAGCCAAGGAGACAAAAATGTACTTTGCTTGGGAAGTAATGTGTGATTCTGTCACTATCAATTGATGTTCATTTCAACAGACTATTAAAACACATACTAACACTAAATCAGTCAGGAGCAAGCTAGCTAAGGAACAAAAATGTATTATTTAGGCTATATTATTATTATTTCAAGGCTATAGCTTGCCATTTAAGAAATAAATTGTGAAGCATTTGTGACACATTACAGGCTGGCTGGAGTGCTCAGGATTTCAACACACATCAACAACATCACTTCAACAATATGCCTATAAATTTCGCATTTAGGCTGTATATAATGACATTTTCAAAAATAATCACTTAGAATTATATAATAATTAAATGAAAAATGCCATATTAGGCTATACTGTCATTCTACACTGCCTTTGAATTCACTTTTAGAAACCCGAGTTTGGCCAGTCTTTGGTTTGAGGATCATGCGGTGAGCTATGCATGCCTACATTTTTACATTTGACATTTGAGTCATTTAGCAGACGGTCTTATCCAGAGCGACTTTCAGTTAGTGCCTAGTTTGTCAATTTAGCCTAGCAGATGCTCTTGTTCTCCCATGCCCTAATCCAGGCTGTATCACATCCGGCCGTGATTGGGAGTCCCATAGGGCGGCGCACAATTTGGCCGGGATAGGACGTCATTGTAAATAAGAATTTGTTCTTAACTGACTTGCCTAGTTAAATAAAGGTTAAATAAAAAATGAAATGCATAACAATTACAGTCAACACAAATCTATTTTTTAACAACAATATCAAGGAATCAAACAGTAGTGTTGCATGGGTTTAAAAAAAGCCACATTACAACCTATGTGTTATGATAATTGCGTTGTTTGCTCTATAACCTGTTAGTCCATATGCCTTGCGACCAGGATATATAGGCCAAAAGGCAGAGACAATAAGAAGACACAGTAGCAGAATAAATTAAACCAGAGAGCAACCTCTGTCAGGTGATGTCCACAAAGTATATTGCATGTAACAAACAGTTAACCTACATAATGGTCAAGTAAGGTAATGTTTCCGACATCTTCGGACCACTAAACAACTATTGATATAGAACCACGGAGAGTTCCCGCAAGTCGCAAAGAAAACAAGAGCTGCCTCCACTATTCCAGCACCATTTAAACTTCAACATTTAAACATCATCAAATCACTGATGCTTAGTCTAATACAGTGACAACTAAAAGATGCCAAAAACTATTTAGTCCAATCAACATAAGCTAAATATGATGGTGTGTTTGCGTGCGTGTTTGTGCAGGTAGAAAAAAACATGTTGACTCACCCTACTTGTAGAGAAACATCAATGCCATCCTCCTCTCTTTCATGTTGACGAAACGGTCTATCACTTTGTCTGACAGTACACACTTTTATTTTTTGTTGTCCTCGCTGGCTAAATAGTTGTTCGCTAGCTCAACTTCCTTTCATGGGCAACTTTAGCTAGTTAACGTTAGCCTTCTACATCTGGACACATATTGAACTTCCATCGTCTCAGGCCAGGGGCACAATGTATGAATTAATGGTTGGATCAGTATCGCAGATACAATCATTGGCCAGTACGAAGAACTAAGTAAAACCACAAGACCAAAAACTATCTCCATCCATGGCTAATTTAGGAAAAGGCCAATTTTAGCTAGCTAGCCACCGGAAGACAACAACACAATAAGATGCAGTAATTCAAGTTGTTTCTGTCAATGACGTATGCTCTCAATACGATTTTCATAGAAGTGACGCCAAATCCAAACTGGCTTCCCTTGACACTTTTTCTTGGTGCGCCAGGACCAGTCACAGTTGAGCTCACTCAGTTTAGCTCAATGCTGATTGGCTATTATTTTGTACTTTTTTATCAAGAGAGGCCAAATGCTCACTGGCTTCCTTGCATTCAATACTATGGGCGGCAACAATGTCATACTCTTTCGGACCAGACAGCATGAGATAGATGGCCTACACATACAGACAGAAGGGCGCTGTTTAACTTGCTCAGATGCTTTCTCCAGTGAGATACATTCAGCCTCCTGTGAATTGAAGGAAAATTATGGAACACAGAAGAGACAAAAGATAAATTAATGTTTCCCAAATGAAAATAAGTTGATCATTGATGATCAGATACTTCGGTTGGAACTGGTTCTGTTGCACTTAATTTTTACAATTGATAAACAACTTTGGCACTGTTCTAAACTTAGACTATCCTCTTTTTTACCCATACCCTGTACAGAAATCAAAACCACTTCGGTGCTGCTGCATGCGCTCATTTGTTGTCATGCCCTATTGTGGTATTACAAAATATTGTAGTTGTCTCCAGTCAGGTAAAATTATGTAGAATTGCATAAAATGCGTTTATAAAAGGCATTTTTCTTCTTGAACCGCAAATAAGATTATAGATTAATGCAGTGCTTTTGTTAAAATAGAGATATTTTCACCCCTACCCTTGTCTGCAGTGTTCTGCGGCTCTACAACCTTCTGGCTACTTTGCCATGTAATGCTTACAAAACCAAGAACAGTTTCTAAAACTGCATATCTAAGGCACTGGTCTGTTCTAGGAGTGAGGCTAAACGGTAGGCATGATCTCTGCTATGCACTTTATGTTTTCATGATTATTTTGGGTTCAGGAGAGGGTCACTTGTTTGTGTTTTTTTCAAACGTTCAGGGAGGGTCAGGTAAAAATATATATTTTACTGGAGGGCCATTTATTTTCATTTCAGAGAGGTCCAATGTTCTCCAGGTATCACTCATTATAAATAATATATAGTTCCTTAGAAAATAGCCATTTTTGATGTCACCAAGCAGGCCAAAAAGGTATTTTCAAACAGTTCTTAAACTAAGGGCATTATCATAATGTTCACATTTTCACAGTATTATTGCAACTTCATAGTGTAGAAATATATATATTTATTTTTAACAATAAAATCACATTTTTGACTGCACTAAGCCTCATTTCTGACTGTGCATCCCAAATGGCACCCTATTCCCTACATAGTGCATTGCTTTTGACCAGGGTTCATAGGGCTGTTGGGAATAAGGTGCCATTTGGGGAACACCCTCAGTCCTCAATGAGACACTGGATAATGCTCTCAACACAACCTTGATTAGACATGCTAACATAAGAGCATACTAGGGAGCTCTCGTGTCGAATCAATCACCATATTAATTAAGCACATGTTTAAAAGTACAAGAAGGGCAAGCTCTGGGATGGCACTACACAGTGCACAATAAAATATTTCCTCTTAAAACTGAGTGGGGTATTTGAATGTGTGACCTTGCTGATGTTTTCCTCTCTGTGTGAAACAACTAATGTATTAATACTATGAGGTTAACTAGTCTTTTTTGCTTGTCTTAGAAAACTGATCATTGCAGTCTTCTAAGCTATCAAACAGATAAAAGGATTGAGAAAATCCAACTGGCGTAATCTTCTTCTGCTGCAGATGTAGGATCTTAATTTGAGCCAGTTTGCTACAGCAGGAACATAATCCTGCAGCAACATGACATGTGATTTATTATGTATATTATAATAAATTGAACATTTTCATAAGGAAAAATCAAGTCTGAAATTTCAAAGTGGAAATTACAAACTCCAGAAGCCTTTTTAAAACGGAAATATACTAAAGTTTAAAATGTCCTGCATTTCAGGAAAGTTCTCCTGCAACAGGGTGATCAAATTAAGATCCTACATTTGTAACTAGCTATATGGAATGTGCTTCACTCTTTGATATTCAATATTTTTCTAATCCATTTAGTCCATCACAATCTGTTTCGTCGGTAATACCTGGAAAAAGAGTGAGTCATGACCTGAACAGTGGTTATTGACTACATAGTATAAGACCCACAATAAGTCATTCTGTTCTGTTTATCTCCTTTCAGGGTTCAGATATTTTCTTGAAGGAATGAAGACAAACACAACGCCATATAACCACCTGTCCATGACCATCCTGCATGCCTCCCCTGCTCCCCTGCACTTATCTACGTGTTGTCATGCAGCCTGCCTGTGGCATAGAGACAGGCTATAGCCCACAGAGACCACATATAAGCTCACTGCTAGAAGGGAAAATGCTCTTAATCTCATCATAATACAGCCACCTGGATATAGATAGTTCATATCCATCTGTTTGAATGTAAAACTGTAAGCTATATGCATAGCACTTTGTCATTAGGGATAAGAGTGTTATGATTGCAAACGCAGAACATAACCGTTATACTGTAATAACTACGTATAATAACCATGAATTATTTATCTAAATTATGTATTGTAATTTACAATACACTAATAGAAGTCATACTGTATGTATCTAGCAACAATATTAGCTATAGCTCCTTGGATAAATAGAGAAAATACTGTCACTGTCCATGCACAACAGGAAAATAATAGATAACAGCTAGTTAGCAGAGATCCTGCTGATGAGCATGCAGAGCTCATCTAAAGCAAGCATAATCTTTGTGTGTGTGTGTGTGTGTGTGTGTGTAGCACCCTTTTTCCTCTCTCATGCTGGGGGCAGAGAGATGCATCACCTGGAGTTGCCCACAGGCGGTAGTCACCAAGCACAGTGCCTTACATTTACACCATTTTAGCAGACACTCTTATCCAGAGAACGACTTACAGTAGTTAATGCATACATTCTCGTACTGCTCTCCAATGGACATCAAACCCACAGCCCTGGCATGGCCCTGGCACCATGCTCTACCAACTGAAACACATGGGGCTGCCTAGTCAGAGCACAACTTTCCAAGGCACAGAAAGGAGAGGAGCACACTTGGAGTGTATCCTATCCTGTTCTATCCTATGACAGACGCTCATAGAAACTGTTGCACAGGACTCCATCCATAATTCATGGCCATGCATACTCTAATTGTGTTGCCAGCCTGCACACTTGTACTGATGCCATTTAACAACCCTCTCTGCTGCCCCACACGTGTATCACTTCACTCTTTCTGTGCCACTTTGAAGACCTGCGAGAAGAGAACTCTCTAAAATATTTTTTCCTCATTCTCACACGCCACATGCACACACTTTATCTATTGCTCTTAGGTTGCCTTGAGCTACGCCAAGTCATAGACTTGGTCCCGAGTGGTACAGCGAGACACTGCATCTCAGTGCTAGAGGTGTCATTACAGAACCTAAGAATTTGTTCTTAATTGACTTGCCTAGTTAAATAAAGGTTATATATATATTTTTAAATGATGCTCCACTGAACAGCAGTCAAAGCCATTAAGTGAAGAAGAAAAAAGATGGAAGCTTTACCCATAGAAATAGAATGTATAGAATGTGCGTCCCCATTTAATGGCCAGGATTAGCGGGTCCAAGCTCATTCTATTCATTCTATTTCTATGGCTTTACCAAGGTTCTGATAGACTCAGACTGCCCCCTGTAGACATGCTGTGCAGTTCACAGGGGAGAACAACCCATATCTGTATCTACACTGAAACTAGCAGCATTATTCTTCAAGGATGGTTATCTGAAAATGTATGCACTCACTACTGTAAATCACTCTAGATAAGAGCTTCTGCTAAATTAATAAAATGCAAAAAAAAATAATGTCTCAAAGCATGTCTCAAAATGTCTCAAAGCATTAATTCTATTCCAATGCTTCAATGTTCAACCTAATCCTTCAATGTTGGTTATTTCTTGCGTCTTGTTATGTAGCTACTGTACAACATTTTTTGCATCTTTTCTCAAGCAAATACATGTGGTATGGAGATTAGATGGAGAATGAGTCAATACACCGATGTAAAGCTCATAGAGTTTCCTTATTAAGTACTACCATCTGGTGGTTGCAAAAAGGTGATGTATTACAACTCAACTACAGTAATCAAGCACTGAGTGTAGTTTCAAACAAATCTGTTATCAGCGAGAAAATAATGTAGATGGGTCTGATAAGAGGAATACCCATATGAGAATTCTGTTCATAGACTACAGCTCAGCGTTCAAACCCGTAGTCCCCTCCAAGCTCAGCATCAAGCTTGGGACCCTGGGACTGAACACCTGCCTCTGCAAGTGGATTCTGGACTTCCTGACGGGCCGACCCCAGGTGGTGAGGATAGGTAACATCACCTCAACCATGCAGACACGCAACACGGGGGGCCCCACAGGAGTGTGTGCATAGTCCTGTCCTGTAGTCCCTATTCACCCACAGCTGCGTGACCACGCATGACTCCAACACCATCATCCAGTGTGCTGATGACATGACGGTGGTAGGCTTGATCACAGGCACGATGAGACAGCCTACAGGGAGGAGGTCAGTGACCTGGCAGTGTGGTGCCAGGAAAACAACCTCTCCCTCAACGTCATTAAGACCAAGGAGCTGATCATGAACTACAGGAAACGGTGGGTCAAGTACGCACCATCCACATCAACAGGGCTGTAGGGGAGCGGGTCCAAACCTTCAAGTTACTTGGTGTCCAAATCACAAAATAATTCAAATGTTCCACACCCACACACACAGTCGTGAATAAGGCATGACAGCACCTCTTCTGCCTCATGAGATTGAAAAGATCTCTAAAAGTTTGACAGCTGCACCATTGAGAGCATCTTGACTGGCTGCATCACTGCTTGGTATGGAAACTGCACCGCCCTCGAACGCATAACCCTACAGAGGGACAGCCCAGTACAATGCTGGGGCCGAGCTCCCTGCCATCCAAGACCTCTATATCAGGCGGTGTGAAAAGACCCCGCCCAACCGAGCCACACTGTTTTCTCTGCTTCTGTTTGGAAAGCGGTACCGGAGCAACAAGTCTGACACCAACTGGCTCCTAAACAGCTTCAATCCCCAAGCCATAAATAAGACTGCTAAATAGCTAAGAAAATGCCTATCAGCATTGACCCTTATATTTTATTTGTATTTTTGCACTGTCTCTATGCACACTCACAGGATTCTACACATTCACACTGACACTCCAACACACACACCCTTAATTTGTTCACACACACACATAATAAACACACACACATTCATACTGACTCTACATACACGCACACACACTCACAATCGATCATCATATACGCTGCAGCTACTCTGTTTATCGTACAGTATATCCTGATGCCTAGTCACCTTACCCCTATACATATTTACCCCCGCCACTCCACTCCAATATCCCTGCACATTGTAAATATGGTATTGGAACTGACCCTGGAACTGACCCTGTATATAGCTTACTTACGTTCTCGTGTTTTTCTCATTTCCATTTCTCATGTGTTTTTGTTCTACTTTACTTTATTTTATAGTATTACTGATATTGATTGCTGCATTTTTGGGAAAGAGCTCGCAAGAAAGGCATTTCACTGCACATGACAATAAAACTTGAAACTTGATAAATAAGTTGTGCACAACCAGGGGAAAAATGGCCAGAAAATAGAGCATATAGTTGTGAAAGCATATAGGCCTATCACCTCAAACTTCCATACAAGTCATTGTAAATTTACTTACTAAAGTTGTGAGCAACCTTCGTATTGAGCATGATGTGAAGGTTAATGCTGGGCTCGGTGATCCCGCCAAATGTTCCCAAATCTTGAACTGCAAATTGCTCATACAAGCGTGAAGTGTCAATTTCAATGTTCCCAGCGTTTCCCCGTGTCCAGCATGATTTCTCTATCTGCCGAGAGACCAATCACAATCACCACAAAGACAAACTGGATTCTCTATGAAATGCAATGATCCAGGAAGCTACAGAGACACTGTAGAGAATAATTCCCTACAGTCCTCAAGGAAATTAGGAAGTGGAATTTAGGTAATTCCTTATCATTGCAAACTATCAGACAAAACCTTCTCACGAATTGGACTCAAGTGTAGCGTCATATAAGGCGATATACCATAATATAACATAATTGACAATGTGCACAACTATATTACATGGTTACAAATGTAATAAAGAGGGATAAATAAAACCATTGTAGTACCTTATCAGAACCAACCTCATCCCAGTGGAAGGCCCTGGTCCGCACTGTTAGGGGTTTTCTACTGGGCTTAAAGGGCAATGGAGGAGGCATAGGAATGAAGGGGGGAGCTGGCACCATTGAGGGAATGGGTACAGGGACAGTGGCGGGGACAGGGACAGGATCAAGGACAAAACCAGGAACAAGTGCAAGACCAGGCACAGAATCAGGGGCAGGTGCAGGGGAAAGGACAGGACCAGGGAAGGGGACATTCACTAGTAACTTCACAGGGCTGCAGGGTTTTGGGAGAGGCGAGGTTGGAGGTTTACTCTCAATCTTTTCTCCAGCCGATAGATTATCTGCACTGGAGACAAGATCTGTTCCTCGGAGGCCTTGTCCGTCAGTGGACTTGTGCTCCTCCAGAATGTGTTTGACATTGTCATAGATTCTTAAAGCCCTGGTTTCCTCATAGAAGTGCTCAGTCTGAGACGTGCGTTTCCAGTTCAGGCATAGCTCATCTATGGCCTGGACCCAAGCATCCCTCTCCTTCTGGATGGCTTCTGTGCTTTTGGAAAGTTCTATCACAGGTACCTGGAACCTGCAATACATCAACATAAGTCATCTTAACTTCCTCTATTGGCAGTAAACAAACAATGGCAATCACTGGGCAAACCATTGAAATCTAAACGTATGGTATTAGATGCTGTCAAATAGAAGTGCTTATGGTGTGTTTATATAATACATACAGTGATGAGAATGGTGTGTTGGTAGCAGCAATCCTCAACTGTTCAGATATACATTATTCTGAAGCATGATTCTGTTAAAAAGTTACAACATTGTTGCTGTATTTAGATATGTATTTTTAACTAACATTTTAAAATGTTTCATTGACAAAACAAATTACTACAAGAACACATAACCTACATTCCTTATACTCGCTTCTCTCATCCTAAACACCTACCGCCCTAGTCTCAGAATGGGTTTTTCAATGGTCACTCACTGGTACTCATTCTTGTGAGTCAAAAGAGTGAAGGTGTCACAGCTGCGTGGTTTCTCTACACTCGCTTCCCCGTCTGAGAAATGAATGACAACTGGCAAGGATGACGAGGTGACCATGTCCCCATCTGCACCTACCCCCCGCCGGCTGATGGGGAGCAGGGTCAGCTTGCCAGGGTGAAGGTGAGCCTCGTACCTAACAACAAAAGCGTAGATCACATCATGATGTAGATAGTAAACAACTTATAGTCAATGCAGGACTCTTCCAAACTTTGTAAAAACACTGTGCAGTAGTAGTAGTAGTAGTTGTTGTAATAGTAGTAGTAATTGTAATAGTAGTAGTAATTGTAATAGTAATTGTAATAGTAGTAGTAGTAGTTGTAGTTGTTGTTGTAGTAGTAGTAATAGTAGTAGTGGTAGTAGTAATTCATGTTCTTGTTGTTGTAGTAGTAGTAGTAGTAGTAGTTGTTGTAATAGTAGTAGTAGTAGTAGTAGTTGTTGTTGTAGTAGTAGTAGTAGTAGTAGTAGTTGTTGTAATAGTAGTAGTAGTAGTTGTAGAAGTAGTAGTAGTCTAGTATAGAACACAAACATACTTCACCCATTTAAACGATGCCAATCCACCTCTCTGCAGGAACAGCAGGCCCTCCCTGAGGCTCTTTGGTGCTAGAAGCAGGGGATGCACACACGTGTCTTCACTGCCCTCCACTGGATGTCTGTAGATGTTTCTGTAGATTATCTTGTTTACAAGTTGCATTATCTACACAACAAAACACAACATCAGTGTGAAAAAGTCTCAATCAAAATCGTGTCAATTGAAAATATAAAGTCCTCAAAATGTCTTCAAACTTTATTTAAAGAATGAATGTCCCGCTGTTAACCAATTAGGGGAAGTGATTGAAATCTCTCACATCTCTTATGCCTATACACAAACCAGGCTGCTGTCCACCTCTATTACAGGTTAGGGATAACTCTATTACCTTGTGTTTGTCCTCCAGCGAGGCTGATTCCAGCGCATAGGGTTAGGGTTAGGGATGACTCTCTTACCTTGTGTTTGTCCTCCAGTGAGGTGGCCTCCAGCTCATAGGGTTAGGGTTAGGGACGACTCTCTTACCTTACGTTTGTCCTCCAGTGAGGTGTCCTCCAGCTCATAGGGTTAGGGGCAGGGACAGGGACGACTCTCTTACCTGGTGTTTGTCCTCCAGTGAGGTGGCCTCCAGCTCATAGTCATGTCTTCCTCTGAAAGATATAGAGAACTTGGTCCCAACTCCGTCATCACAGCTCTTAACACACAGGAACGGCAGCTGCCGCTTTACGATGCCTTTCTCTATGCTGCACACCATTTTAGTGTTGAAGTCAATCTAAACATAGAGTATAGAGATACACATTATTCTGAGATTACCACTGCTTTTACTCAATGATGCATGACATGGACAGTATGTACCAGCACACTACAGGCTTGGATTGTACAGTATTGTTATCACAACTCAGGAGTTGCTGTTTACTTACAGTAATGGAAGTTGTAATACCTGTTTACAGTTTTTCCCAATTGTTTACACACTAAAACTGGCCTATGAGGCACAATGACCCAAACCTGTAAATTTACCAGAAGCAACACCAAATCTGCAATACAACTAGCACATGTTTTGCTTTACACTCAGATTGCAATTCTATAACAAACATTTGGCAATTCTCTACCTTTGGCACAACCTTCACAGCTAAAATCCCTTGTGTGCAAATGAAAAGCAATACTGTTCAACAAGCTAAGCTCAAACTTAGCAGAGGGAGGTGGAGGGTGAAGACTGCGGGAAATCCAACAGATTATTGAAAACCCTGCCATCTTCTACAACATCAGAGTGAGCTTATCAACCATAGCCCGCATCTTGCATTTGTGTTCCTTTCTTGTTTGAGTACACACAAACAATTTAACAAAATCTTAGTCTTTAGACTGAAATAGGTTCTGAAAGTAGTGTTTTGAATATGTCACAGAGTGATCTCATTTGTCACTAAGTTAGATTCATTTGATGTGTGTTTGTCTCATTTGTATGCAGTTTCATTTTGAGCAGGGAGAACATGATTTTGATTTCTGTGTTTCATTTTGCAAGATGTCAGTGGGGTTCGGGGAAATTGGCTAACTGTTTTGTGTTTTGTGTTTAGAGTTTTGAGTACCTGAGATGTAGTTTCAGCAAACATGTGTTATCATTTGGGAAAAACTGTAAATACGAGTTGTGATAACAACTAACCCAATGTCAAAAGGGTACCCATATCTGACTCGCCTGAAGAATGCGCTTCTGCCACCTGTAGCGGTTGTACTTGTAAACACTGAAGTTGTACTGGGAGGCTTGCTGTTCCTGCAATGAAGATCAATACACCAATGAGAATGATGCAGGACAAAATGTTATGAACACATCAAAGAGTGATCAGAAACATCCAGTTCTACGTTGGTGGACAGGACAGTGGAACCGCATAACTTAAAAATGTATAGTGAATGACAGAATAACATGCATGACAAGTACTGTGTCATGTGTAGATAAAGTCCATTATGCGTGTGCACAGACCGTCCAAGGTAACTGTCAGGCCTTGTTGTTGCCATGGTTTCCCGTGCTGAATTCAAGGCCCAGTAGTAAAATACCTATAGCCTGGTCCCAGATCTCTTTGTGCTGTCTTGCCAACTCTTGAGGCCAATGCGTGACAATGACCATAGGAGTTGGCAAGACGACAAAAACACATTGTTGTGGAGGTATTGTAATACTGGGCCTTGGCAAAATAACACAAATCGATCTGGGGCCAGGCTACATAACAGTACCTCTGTGGCCAGGCTTTGTTTTAGCTCCTCCTGATTGCTCCTCCTGGCCTGGTTCAGGGCGTCATCGATGGTCAGCTCCCCACTCTTCACTTTCATCATGATGCTCAGCTGCATCTCGTTGCTCAGCTGGACCAGGAGGACAATGATCACAGATAAGCAATGCATATAAATTATAGCTAGTGTTCCAAATGCACCGAAATGATAGCTAATGATCTGAAGGCACATAAATGATAGCTAGTGTTCCGAAGGTATATAAATTATAGCTAGTGTTCCGAAGGCACATAAATGATAGCTAATGATCTGAAGGCACATAAATGATAGCTAGTATTCCGAAGGCACATAAATGATAGCTTGTGTTCCAAAGGCACATAAATGATAGCTAATGATCTGAAGGCACGTAAATGATAGCTAGTGTTCCGAAGGTATATAAATTATAGCTAGTGTTCCGAAGGCACATAAATGATAGCTAATGATCTGAAGGCACATAAATGATAGCTAGTATTCCGAAGGCACATAAATGATAGCTTGTGTTCCAAAGGCACATAAATGATAGCTAGTGTTCCGAAGGCACATAAATGAGAGCTAGTGTTCCGAAGGCACATAAATGATAGCTAGTGTTCCGAAGGCACATAAATGATAGCTAGTGTTCCGAAGGCACATAAATGATAGCTAATGATCTGAAGGCACATAAATGATAGCTAGTATTCTGAAGGCACATAAATGATAGCTAGTGTTCGAAAGGCACATAAATGATAGCTAGTGTTCCGAAGGCACATAAATGAGAGCTAGTGTTCCGAAGGCACATAAATGATAGCTAGTGTTCCGAAGGCACATGAATGATAGCTAGTGTTCCGAAGGCACATAAATGATAGCTAGTGTTCCGAAGGCACATAAATGATAGCTAGTGTTCCGAAGGCACATAAATTATAGCTAGTGTTCCGAAGGCACATAAATGATAGCTAGTGTTCCGAAGGCACATAAATGAGAGCTAGTGTTCCGAAGGCACATAAATGATAGCTAGTGTTCCGAAGGCATATAAATGATAGCTAGTGTTCCGAAGGCACATAAATGATAGCTAATGATCTGAAGGCACATAAATGATAGCTAGTATTCTGAAGGCACATAAATGATAGCTAGTGTTCGAAAGGCACATAAATGATAGCTAGTGTTCCGAAGGCACATAAATGAGAGCTAGTGTTCCGAAGGCACATAAATGATAGCTAGTGTTCCGAAGGCACATGAATGATAGCTAGTGTTCCGAAGGCACATAAATGATAGCTAGTGATCCGAAGGCACATAAATTATAGCTAGTATTCCGAAGGCACATAAATGATAGCTAGTGATCCGAAGGCACATAAATTATAGCTAGTGTTCCGAAGGCACATAAATGATAGCTAGTGATCCGAAGGCACATAAATTATAGCTAGTGTTCCGAAGGCACATAAATGATAGCTAGTGATCCGAAGGCACATAAATGATAGCTAGTGTTCCGAAGGCACATAAATGATAGCTAGTGATCCGAAAGGCACATAAATTATAGCTAGTGTTCCGAAGGCACATAAATGATAGCTAGTGATCCGAAGGCACATAAATTATAGCTAGTGTTCCGAAGGCACATAAATGATAGCTTGTGTTCCGAAGGCACATAAATGATAGCTAGTGTTCCAAAGGCACATAAATGATAGCTAGTGTTCCGAAGGCACATAAATGAGAGCTAGTGTTCCGAAGGCACATAAATGATAGCTAGTGTTCCGAAGGCACATGAATGATAGCTAGTGTTCCGAAGGCACATAAATGATAGCTAGTGATCCGAAGGCACATAAATTATAGCTAGTGTTCCGAAGGCACATAAATGATAGCTAGTGATCCGAAGGCACATAAATGATAGCTAGTGTTCCGAAGGCACATAAATGATAGCTAGTGATCCGAAAGGCACATAAATTATAGCTAGTGTTCCGAAGGCACATAAATGATAGCTTGTGTTCTGAAGGCACATAAATGATATCTAGTATTCTGAATGCACAGAACGCTTCACTTTGCATAGAACAACCACTGGCGTAGAACACACCTCACAGCCCCCACAAGGTAGGAGGGCCACAAGCTTTGGGGGCCCTCATTTCTTTCAATGTGAATAATGATTAGTGAGAAAGTTACAGAAGCACAAATATCATACCCCTAAGACATGTTAACCGCAAAACTGAGCTACGCAACTGAGAACAACTAACAACTAACACAAGCACCTGTCAAACAAATGTGTCACAACAGGAAAAAAACATCTTTATTTGTCTTTGTATCAAACATTTTATATTTAGATTTGTGAGAATCTTAGTTCCTCTTTAGTGACAGAATAGAAGATCTGCATGTCTGTAATTAAGGAAGTAGAATCCCCAAAGGAAAGTACCCACACGACTTCCTCACAGCTTGTTTCAGTGTTAGTATAGAAGCTTACTGACTATGCTATTACAGTCATACAGATGCCTATTGAATAACAACTATTTCTACGGTCCATGTCTATGGTCCTCTGTAGCTCAGTTGTTAGAGCATGGCACTTGTAACACCAGGATAGTCGGTTTGATTGACCCAACCACCCCAACATATAAAATGTATGCACGCAAGACTAAGTCGCTTGGGATAAAAGGGTGTGCTAAATGGCATTAAACAGATATACAGTTCTACAAATCATGACAGTCAACATGTCATCAACAGTTCAAGAGAGAGAATGGAATACCAGAAAATGTGCCTTTTCATTGAAACGAACAGCATTAATCATAATGTCATTGCTTGGAATGAGGATGTTGTTCAGTTACGGAGGCTGAAATGTCATAATCTTACCTGTGGCACGGCTACTGAACCTTTTCTGTCCATCAACGAGGGGTTTTCGTTCCTGGGCCCTGCCCGTGGCAACATAATGTACGGGTTTCAAAAGAAAATCTCAGCAAAACTTTCCTGTCTAGAATGCATGGAGTTTTTCACCTAATTTACAGTAACACTTCCTTTAAAATCCATCTAAGAGGAAAGGAGAAGAAAAGGGATTTACCGGTCTCTATTACCCCACCCACCTATCAGATTTCGCATCTCTCTGGTCTCTATAGTTTCTACAACACTCAACAAATGGTGTGTCAGTTCTTGAGTCAGTTCATGTTGTGACTTGCTCCTGCAATTAGTTTTTGCCCAGTAGTCTTTATTTCATGATGTTGTGGTTTTGTCTAAAAGACTAGGCCTATTAAGGAGATAAATATGTATAAATTGTTGCATATTGTGTTTATATTTTTGTTCAGTATATATATATATACACAGTATATATACTGAACAAAAATATAAATGCAACATGCAACAATTTATAATGATTTTACTGACTTACAGTTTATATAAGGAAATCAGGCAATTTAAATAAATTCATTAGGCCCAAATCTATGGATTTCACATGACTGGGCAGGAGCGCAGCCAATCAGAATGAGTTTTTTTTCACAAAAGGGAATTATTACAGACAGAAATACTCCTCAGTTTCATCCGATGTCCAGGTGGCTGGTCTCAGACGATCCTGTAGGTGAAGAAGCTGGATGTGGAGGTCCTGGACTGGCATGGTTACACGTGGTTTGCGGTTGTGAGGCTGGTTGGATGTACTGCCAAGTTCTCCAAAACGACATTGGAGGTGGCTTACGGTAGAGAAATTAAGATAAAATTATCTGGCAACAGCTCTGGTGGACATTCCTGCAGTCAGCATGCCAATTGCACACTCCCTCAAAACTTGAGACATGTGTGGCATTGTGTTGTGGGACAAAACAGCACATTTTATTGTCCCCAGCACAAGGTGCACCTGTGTAATGATCATGCTGTTTAATCATCTTCTTGATATGCCACACCTGTCAGGTGGATTGATTTTCGGCAAAGAAGAAATGCTCGCTAACAGGGATGTTGAACATTTGTGCACGAAATTTGAGAAAAATAAGCTTTTTGTGTATACGGAACATTTCTGGGATCTTTAAAAATCATGAAATATGGGACCAACACTTTACATGCTGCGTTTATATTAGATAGCACTATCTTCTGTATACCAGCCCTATGTCAGGTATCAAGGTAAGACCCAAGTGCAGACTGTGTGAAGTAACAAGGTTTATTCTAACAGAGGCAGGCAAACAGGTCACGGCAAGCAGGGGTCGATAATCCAGAGTAGGAGCAAAAGTACAGGACGGCAGGCAGGCTCAGGCAGTGGTCAGGCGGGCGGGTACGGGGTCAGGACAGATAAGGGTCAAAAACAAGGAGGAAGAGAAAAAGCGAGGCTGGGAAAAGACAGTAGCTGACAGGACAAACACTGGTAATCCTGACAAACTAGCAAAGACAGACAGAAAACACAGGTATAAATACCCAGAGGATAAGTGGGGAAGATGGGCGACACCTGGAGAGGGTGGAGACAAGCACTAGGACAGGTGAAACAGATCAGGGCATGACAACCTAAATTGTCACAACACAACTGATTGGCTCGTATGCATTAAGAAGGAAAGAAATTCCAAAAATGTACTTTTAACAAGGCACACCTGTTAATTGAAATGCATTCCAGGTGACTACTTCATGAAGCTGGTTGAGATAAAGCCAAGAGTGTGCAAAGCTGTCATCAAGGAAAAGGTTGGCTGCTTTGAAGAATCTAAAATGTATTTAGATTTGTTTAGGACTAGAAAACAGGGACTAGAAAAACACGCCGGTAGGCTTGATGAGACAAGACGAACTGGCAACAGACAAATAGAAACCACTGGTATATATACACAGGGGTTAATGGAACAAATGGGAGACACCTGGTGGGGGGTGGAGACAAGCACAAGACAGGTGAAACGGATCAGGGTGTGACAATTGACTGATTTCCTTATATGAACTGTAACTGTATATAAACTATAAGTAAAATCTTTGAAGTTATTGTATGTTGCGTTTATATTTTTGAACAAAAGATTCGGGAAGGAAGTACATTTTCTTAGAATTATAACATTGCTCTGTGCTTCTCCGAGCATGCACTTTGTATAGCCTATATATAGCCTATAGGCTATTGATTTGATTGAGACGACACTAAATAGCCTACAGGTGCAGTTGATAGTGCACGCCCAACGGAGAATCAGAGATGAGTGGCGGCATCTGGCACACATCAATATATAGCCTAATAAGCAACTTTTTGGGGGGAGAGTGAACAGTTGTTTTTATAGGGTTACAATAGCAATACAATCATCAAAAAACATACTTTTCCCCCCTTTTTTTAACAAACACACCCTCCCCACCAACCTATCCCAAACATACTCTTGGCAGCCCCACCCTATCCCCAAACTAATATTGAAATGTCAACTACAAATTACATAGCATTCCCCTGGACTAGTTAAAAAAAAATAACCTTCCCCTGACTGAAATTGAAAAAGCATGAGCCTCCCCCACTTTCCTCCAGATCCCCATTCTGTAAATTTTGAACCATCCCTTATCAAAACCTACAGATTTAAAACTTCTTCAGGATTGGTGGGTCCCCTGTGGGACGGTTGAGCTAAAGTGATTAACATGAGGTTGTAAGAAACAAGAACATTTCCCAGGACATAGACATATCAAATATTGGCTGAAAGCTTAAATTCTTGTTAATCTAACTGCACTGTCCAATTTACAGTAGCTATTACAGTGAAAGAATACCATGCTATTGTTTGAGGAGAGTGCACAGTTTGAACATGAAAAGTTATTAATGAACACATTTGGCACATTTGGGCAGTCTTGATACAACATTTTGAACAGAAATGCAATGGTTCATTGGATAATCTAGTGGCCAATATCCAAATTGCACCTGGGCTGGAATAATACATTATTGCCTTTCTCTTGTATTTCAAAGATGGTACAAAAAAAAAAAAAAAAAAAAAAAAAAAAAAAAAAAAAAAACGTATTATCCTTTACCAGATCTAATGTGTTATATTCTCAGAAATTCCTTTCACATTTCCACAAACTTCAAAGTGTTTCCTTTCAAATGGTACCAAGAAAAGGCATATACTTGTTTCAGGGCCTGAGCTACAGGCAGTTAGATTTGGGTATGTCATTTTTGGCGAAAATTGAAGAAAAAAGGGGGCCAATCCTTAAGAGGTTTTAAGCAAACAAATAAAGGCAAGCAATTACATAGGACAAACATAGGTACAAGTGAAGAGTTTAAGAACTGAAATGTTCACAACTATTGACTGATAGGGAGGCGCAGTATGCCCACACTCATCACAACTCTCATCACCATTGAGATGGAGTTGAGTTTAACTCAACTTGATTGAGGCCTGATTATTTTGAGAGCTGTGTTTGCGTTCTTAGTTATCATCCTGTTTGTTGTTTTGCTTTACAGTTTGTCAACTACTCTCAAGTAAACTTCTCATCCGGATTCCTTCGGATTGTACAGCTACAATATTGTCTGCTACTCACTGAAACCTCCATGGAAAGCGGCTCCCTCACTCCGACTCACTGGCTGGGGATTTCCTGCACAAGGGGGGACACGCACGATCTCGCACCTCTGGCAGTCAGCAATGGTAGGCTACCTCCTGACCATTATAGAAGAGTTCAATGTTGGAAATCACCAATAATCCAGATTCCACGAAATGTTAAATCAACTCAACTGGGCGGTGGTGTCCTAACAGCACCTACGATGGCCTGGCCTCACCGTCACCTGCATCCCACTGCTGACACAAGTGTAGCAAATGTGCGGAGCGAATTACACTTCCAAAGGTGTGTTCTAAATGCAAGCACAAACGACTCTCAAATAAAGAAGCCGCTGCTTACTAAACCTACATATAAATTGTCTGTAGACGCTATGATAAGTAATCCAAGATAATGATGGCATTGTTCACAAAAATCTTCGTAGGCCTACTTGATGGTTTGGGAATAATCGTGCATTCCACATAATCTTGAGTTCCAACATTTTTTGTCATTTTTAGGAAATGGTCACACGTGTTTTGGGAATTTCCCTCTCTCAGTTATTTATGCTCAGAGCCCAGCCCACCGCTCAGCTGTTATCGACTGACTTGCTTGTACAGTAGCTGCGGAGTGAATACCTAGAATCTGAGAAATTGCAAATATGTTGGGTTGTTTCAAGACGAAAAGGATCGAAATTGTTACGCTTTTATTTATGCTGGCGGTAAGTAGGTTTTAGTCTATTATGTGTAAATGAAGACATGCCTTCTGCATTCCCGGGAGCAATAGCTCCCACCCATTTTCTGTACGCACACAATAGGCTACACTTTAAATGTATTCAATGACCCTATATAGAGGATGAGTGTTAGGTTTCTTTTGTAACACAGTGATTGACTAAATGTGTACATTTTGATGCGTTTCGAAACAAGATTGCTAAATGCACAGAAAGCTCATTCAACACAATTTTACTTTCGATTAAGAACACCATTGTCGTAGTTAAAGCTGTAATACCTACATTTCATGTTATTTTACTAGCTCGCATCTCATTTGAAACGTTCATGCTGCTATGCTCAGTACTAGAAAAGTAAAGTGAATGGTGGTCTAGTCTAGTCCAGACTCTAGAGCGTGAATCTAGGTACTTTCCACCGCTACTGTGGTTGAGACAGTTGTTCGGTTGTGACTTGCGACAGTTGACCTGAGGTTTCTAAGACATCATAATAGGGATTTTTTTAATATACATTTTGTTTACAGGTTTTCCCCGCAGTTTACTCCTGTGATCCAGCAACACAGTATGATAATAATGGGGAGTGTTGTAATAAGTGTGGGCCAGGTAAGGAAGAGAACATTCATTATAGCTTATATATACTGCCATTCACTACCTCTTACATTTTTTTGTTGTTGAGTCAAACAGAGTCTGAACCCTTGTAGGATGTACACTTAATTAGGCTATAAGAGTACAGTATTTATTATGATAAAAATACATTATTTTAATAGGCACAAGGATGTCATCCGACCATAGTGGTTGTTTTGATCCACATTGTATGCCCTGCCAAGAGAATGAATACCAGGAAGCATTCACAGAGAAGATCATCTGCAAAGTGCAACCATACTGTGACCAAAGTGAGAATTGTAATAATGTTTACATATTCAAGGACATTACTGTTGATCTGCCTCATCTGCTTGTAATAACACTACACTTGTATCTCCTTCCTGCCACAGATAAAAACTTTGAGGGCAGTACCAATAGGAGCAAAACAAGCCTCAGCCAATGCATATGTAAGGCAGGACACCACTGTTCCAGTAAAGAGTGCCTGACATGTGTACCACACACTAAATGTGGACCAGGACAAGAGACACTTTACACCGGTAGAAAACACGCCTTTATAACACTATCAGCAACGATTTAATTCTAGACTAGTGAGCCTGCTATGTATTCACACATGGACTTTATTGTTCCTTTTCTGTTTCTATTCTGTTTTATTACGTGGTTTGAGCTGCTAGAGTTAGGCTACCTGAATGATGTCATTTGTGAGTATGTGGTCACTATAGCCGTATGCTGTATATTTTCTCAGGTGACCACATCCGGGACACGGTGTGTCAGGCCTGTCCTGCAAACACCTTCTCCAGCGACAGCTCAGCAGAGAGCAAGTGCAAGCAATGGACAGTGTAAGTACTGAGTTCAATCTTTTTACTAATAACTGTGATGTGTTAAATAATAACAATATATCTGTTAGTAATACAGTACCAGTCAAAAGTTTGAACACACCTACTCATTCAAGGGTTTTTCTTAATTTTTACTATTTTCTACATTGTAGAATAATAGCAAAGACATCAAAACTATGGAATAACACATATGGAATCATGTAATAACCAAAAAAGTGATAAACAAATCCAAATATTTTATTATGGAGATTCTTCAAAGTAACCTTTTGCCTTGATGACAGCTTTGCACACTCTTGGCATTCTTCATGAGGCAGTCACCTGGAATGCATTTCAATTAACAGGTGTGCCTTGTTGAAAGTTCATTTGTGGAATTTCTTTCCTTTTTAATGCATTTGAGCCAATCAGTTGTGTTGTGACAAGGTAGGGTTGGTATACCGAAGATAGCCCTATTTGGTAAAAGACCAAGTCCAAATTATGGCAAAAACTGCTCAAATAAGCCAAGAGAAACAACAGTCCATCATTACTTTAAGACATGAAAGTCAGTCAATCCGGAACATTTCAAGAACTTTGAAAGTTGTCTTCAAGTGCAGTCACAAAAACCATCAAGCGCTATGCTGAAACTGGCTCTCATTAGGATATTACAGAATGGTCGAATTGCTGAAAAGAAACCACTACTAAAGGACACCAATAAGAAGAAGAGACTTGCTTCGGCCAAGAAACACGAGCATTAGACATTAGACCGTAAATCTGTCCTTTGGTCTGATGAATCCAAATTTTAGACTTTTGGTTCCAACCGCTGTGTCATTGTGAGACACAGAGTAGGTGAACGGATAATCTCCGCATGTGTGGTTCCCACCGTGAAGCATGGAGGAGGAGGTGTGATGCTGTGGAGGTGCTTTTCTGGTGTGATATATTTAGAATTCAAGGCACACTTAACCAGCATGGCTACCACAGCATTCTGCAGCGATACGCCATCCCATCTGGTTTGTGGTTAGTGGGACTATCATTTGTTTTTCAACAGGACAATGACCCAAAACACACCTTCAGGCTGTGGAAGGGCTATTTGACCAAGAAGTAGAGTGGATGGAGTGCTCCATCAGATGACCTGGCCTCCACAATCACCCGACTTCAACCCAAATGAGATGTTTGGACCGCAGAGTGAAGGAAAAGCAGCCAATAAGTGCTCAGAATATGTGGAAACTCCTTTAAGACTGTTGGAAAAGCATTCTTCATGAAACTGTTTGAGAGAATGCCTATTGTGCAAAGCTGTCATCAAGGCAAAGGGTGGCAACTTTGAAGAATCACCCGTATAAAAAATATTTTGATTTGTTTAACACTTTTTTTGGTTGCTACGTGATTCCATATGTGTTATTTCAAAGTTTTGATGTCTTCACTATTATTCTACAATGTAGAAAATAGTACAAATAAAGAAACCTACTCATTCAAGGGTTTATGTCAAAACTTTTGACTGGTACTGTATATAACATGTAAACTCAGCAAAAAAAAAGAAACATCCCTTTTTCAGGACCCTGTCTTTCAAAGATAATTCGTAAAAATCTAAATAACTTCACAGATCTTCATTGTGAAAGGGTTTAAACACTGTTTCCCATGCTTGTTCAATGAACCATAAACAATGAATGAACATGCACATGTGGGACGGTCGTTAAGGCAATAACAGTTCACAGGCAATTAAGGTCACAGTTATAAAAACTTAGGACATTAAAGAGGCCTTTCTACTGACTATGAAAAGCACCAAAAGAAAGATGCCCAGGGTCCCTGCTCATCTGCATGAACGTGCCTTAGGCATGCTGCAAGGAGGCATGAGGACTGCAGATGTGGCCAGGGAAATAAATTGCAATGTCCGTACTGTGAGACACCTAAGACAGCGCTACAGGGAGACAGGATGGACAGCTGTTTGTCCTCGCAGTGGCAGACCACATGTAACAACACCTAAACAGGTTTGGTACATCCGAACATCACACCTGCGGGACAGGTACAGAATGGCAACAACAACTGCTCAAGTTACACCAGGAACGCACAATCCCTCCATCAGTGCTCAGACTGTTCGCAATAGGCTGAGAGAGGCTGAACTGAGGGCTTGTAGGCCTGTGGTAAGGCAGGTCCTCACCAGACATTACCAGCAACTACGTCGCCTATGGGCACAAACCCACCATCGCTGGACCAGACAGAACTGGCAAAAAGTGCTCTTCACTGACGAGTTGCTGTTTTGTCTCACCAAGGGTGATGGTTGGATTTCCGTTTATCGTCGAAGGAATGAGCTCTACACCGAGGCCTGTACTCTGGAGCGGGATTGATTTGGAGGTGGAGGGTCCGTCATGGTCTGGCGCGGTGTGTCACAGCATCATCGGACTGAGCTAGATGTCATTTCAGACAATCTCAGCACTGTGCGTTACAGGGAAGATCCTCCTCCCTTATGTGGTACCCTTCCTGCAGGCTCATCCTGACTAAGACCCTCCAGCATGACAATTCCACCAGCCATACTGCTTGTTCTGTGCGTGATTTCCTGCAAGACAGGAATGTCAGTGTTCTGCCATGGCCAGCGAAGAGCCCGGATCTCAATCCCATTGAGCACGTCTGGGACCTGTTGGATCGGAGGGTGAGGGCTAGGGCCATTCCCCCCAAAAATGTCCAGGAACTTTCAGGTGCCTTGGTGGAAGAGTGGGGTAACATCTCAAAGCAAGAACTGGCAAATCTGGTGCAATCCATGAGGAGAAGATGCACTGCAGTACTTAATGCACCTGGTGGCCACACCAGATACTGACTGTTACTTTTGATTTTGACCCCCCCCTTTGTTCAGGGACACATTATTCCATTTATGTTAATCACATGTCTGTGAAACTTGTTCAGTTTATTTCTCAGTTGTTGAATCTTATGTTCATACAAATATTTAAACATGTTAATTTTGCTGATAATAAACATAGTTGGCAATGAGAGGACGTTTCTTTCTTTGCTGAGTTTATGTAACATATTTTATCATACTGCAGTTGTAACTGTTAGTCACAGTCAATGTAATTATATTTGATTAGTTGGTTGAACAACTTAGGAATTGCTTGATTTATTGCTTGATTATTTTTCCACATATTTGACCAATGTTGTTCATAAACAGTACTGTATACTCAAAAACATTCCCCTAAAAAATTTCAGTTGTGACAAAGGATCCAAAACTGAAGCCAATGGGACATCCACCTCGGACATTGTCTGTGGTAAGTACAGGGTCCACACGATGAACGCAACACAATTTACCCAAACATTACAACATTTTCCATCAACCATAATAAATTGTTGAACAATAGAATGTATTCCATTATTGTGAGTTGACCATCACTTCTTCACAGTAACTCATTCTCCTGAACTGTGCAACATGGTTGTACGGGACTGTTTAATTCACATCACTGAAACCAAAACATGTGGTGGGGCTGTGTGGAGGAATCTTCTCAGTATTACAGTATTCTATAGTAGGGCAGCTTACTGTAGTAGCCTGTCCTATATACGTCTGTCAAAACTAGTGTCAGTAACACATAGGCCGTAGGCATATTGTTGATTGACAATAGTTGGTTTTATTGTTTGTGATGTTCTTTTGATTTATTTTACAGTGTTAGTACCCACATTCTCTGGAAGAATAGCAGGATGTTCCCTTGTGGTTGTTGCATTGGTCACGAGTGTTGTGGGCATTATCCTGTGGAAATATAAAGGTATATAACACTCCTTTTATGATGTTATTTGAGTGAAAACTTTACATAGGATTTTTTAAATAATCATATTTTATTGTGTACTAGGTAAACATGGAGAGGCCTACAAGAAAGGAAAGGTATGTTATTTTTCTGACATTTCGATCAGCCATGACAGTAATACAGCTATAATTTTGTATTTTGACAAACTAATGCACATATGGCTGACATTGTGTCTTTCGCCATAGGAACCCTGTGTGGAGTGTCTAGGGTGGGAGAGGAGACCTACAGAAGACAGAAACAATGAAGGGAGAAACTCAGAAGGACCTGATGAGGAAAGGGAACAACTCAAACCTATGATCCAAAATGGAAAGCCACTATCACCACCATCACCAGGTACTCAAACACCAGTGGAGAATGATGTCAACGACTCTCAAGCCGAGTCTTCTGCCAAAACTGAAGAGATGACAGAAAATGGACATGTGGTGGCGCAGGAGCAGGGTAAACAACACAATACTTATTTGTCTGATCCACAAATGGTATCACATAACCACTCGGCTTTACCCAGTGCCGAACACAATATACAATGATCAGATTGTGCATTACCATGAAATATTCATTAAATATTGCTGAATATGCTGTACATTGTAAACTGTTTTAAAAAGTATTGGTTGTTACTGTATTATGTTAAAGAACATTTTCATAAGCATACTAGAGTATACCTGTATTGTGTTTTCTGTTGTAATTACTCTCCTTTGCACTAAACTATCGGTTAAATCAACGTTGTTTCCACATCATTTCAATGAAGTTACACTGAACCAACAATAGACGTGGAATTGATGTCTGTGCCCAGTGGGTGTGTTGGTGAAATGACCAAATCAACCTCTAGTGGCCTCATGGGTGGAATGTTATTCATATGTTTCATAATTAATCAAATGTAAAAAATGCTGACACAAATATGGTGTTTCTATGTTAAATGGTTTTGTTATATTTCAGTCTTCTGTGATATAACAGTATATAAAGTGTAATATTGGGATGCAACTCAAAATTGAATACATTTCAACTCTATATCCAACCTGATCTCATGCTTTCAAGTCGGGATTTAACGTAATGTGGATGAATGTCTAATTTTGACCCATTAATTCCACATGGTTACAGGATTTAAACAGAAACAACTCAAAGGGTTAAGCTTAGGTATTAATTATGAGTGGTTAAGGATAGGGCTATGGTTTGGGGAAATGCGCTGTTTACATTTGGTATGTACAGTGGCTTGCGAAAGTATTCACCCCCCTTGGCATTTTTCCTATTTTGTTGCCTTTACAACCTGGAATATTTTTGTGGGGTTTGTATCATTTGATTTACACAATATGCCTACCACTTTGAAGATGCAAAATATTTTTTCTTGTGAACAAACAAGAAATAAGACAAAAAAATAGAAAACTTGAGTGTGCATAACTATTCCCTGCCCCCCCTAAAAAAAGAGTCAATACTTTGTAGAGCCAACTTTTACAGCAATTACAGTTGGATGGGTTTCGCAGGTGTACAGCAATCTTTAATACAGCAATCTTTCTTGTACCACAGATTCTCAATTGGATTGGGGTTTGGGCTTTGACTTCGCCAAGACATTTAAATATTTCCCCTTATACCACTCGAGTGATGCTTTAGCAGTATGCTTCGGGTCACTGTCCTGCTGGAAGGTGAACCTCTCCCAGTCTCAGATCTCTGGAAGACTGAAACAGGTTTCCCTCAATAATTTCCATGTATTTTGCGCCATCCATCATTCCTTCCATTCTGACCAGTTTCCCAGTCCCTGCCAATGAAAAACGTGGATGGATGGTGTTCTTGGGGTGATGAGAGGTGTTGGGTTTGTGCCAGACATAGCGTTTCCTTGATGGCCAAAAAGCTCAATTTTTGTCTCATCTGACCAGGATACCTTCTTCCATATGTTTGGGGAGTCTCCAACATGCCTTTTGGCAAACACCAAATGTGTTTGCTTAATTTTTTCTTAAGCAATGCCTTTTTTCTCTTCCGTAAATTCCAGCTCTGTGGAGTGTACGGCTTAAAACTCACTAGGGTAGGGGGCACTATTTTCACCTCCGGATAAAAAGCGTGCCCAAAGTAAACTGCCTGCTACTCAGGCCCAGAAGCTAGGATATGCATATAATTAGTAGATTTGGATAGAAAACACTCCAACGTTTCTGAACCTGTTAACAATAATGTCTGTGAGTATAACAGAACTGAAATGGCAGGCGAAAATCTGAGAAAAATCCATCCAGGAAGGTAGATTTTTTTAATGTTTGTAGTTTTCCATTGACTGCCTATACAGAGTCCATTGACTTAGGACTCAAATTGCACTTCCTATGGCTTCCACTAGATGTCAAAAGTCGTTAGAAACTGTTTCAGGCTTGCATTCTGAAAAATGAGGGAGTAAGACCACTCTGAATGAGTGTACGCTGCAGTGTCCCAGAGGTTTTTCATGTGCGCGACCGAGAGTGCACCTTTCTTGTTTTCGTTTTATATTGATGAAGCGTTTGTCCGGTTGAAATATTATTGATTATTATGACTAAAAACAACCTGAGGATTGATTATAAACATAATTTGACATGTTTCTACGAACTTTAATGATACTTTTCAGATTTTTTGTTTGCCTTTTGTGACTGCCCTTGAGCCTGTGAATTACTGAACAAAACGCGGGGGGAAACTGAGGTTTTTGGATATAACGATGGACTTTATCGAACAAAACAAACATTTATTGAGTAAATGGGAGTCTTGTGAGTGCAACCATATGAAGATCATCAAAGGTAAGTAATTAATTTTATCGCTGGTAACTGTTTGTAATGATTTGTCTGCTGGGCGCTGTTCTCAGATAATCGCATGGTATGCTTTCGCCGTAAAGCCTTTTTGAAATCTACAGTCGTGCTTGAAGTAACAAGAAGTTAATCTTTAAACCGATGTATAACACTTGTATGTTTTATAAATTTTTATATTGAGTATTTCTGTTTTTGAATTTGGTGCTCTACAATTTCACTGGATGTTGGCCAGGTGGGACACTACCGTCCCACACCCCCTAGAGAGGTTTTAAAGTGGTCCTATGGTCAGATACTCCAATCTCCACTGTGGAGCTTTGCAACTCCTTCAGGGTTATCTTTGGTATTTTTGTTGCCTCTCTGTTGAATGCCCCCCTTGCCTGGTCCATGAGTTTTGGTGGGCAGCCCTCTCTTGGCAGGTCTCCTATGGCTCCCATATTCTTTCAATGTTTTAATAATGGATTTAATGGTGCTCAGTGGGATGTTCAACATTTCTGATATTTTTTTATAACCCAACCTTGATCTGTACTTCTCCACAACTTTGTCCCTGACCTGTTTCGAGAGCTCCTTCGTCTTCATGGTGCCGCTTGCTTGGTGGTGCCCCTTGCTTAGTGGTGTTGCAGACTCTGGGGCCTTTCAGAACAGGTGTATATATACTGAGATCATGTGACAGATCATGTGACACTTAAATTGCACACAGGTAGACTTTATTTAACTAATTGTGACTTATGCAGGTAATTGGTTGCACTAGATCTTATTTAGGGACTTCATAGCAAAGGGGGTGAATACATATTCATGTGCATACAACTTTTCCGTTTTTTATTTTGAATAATTTTTTTAAGCAAGTTATTTTTAAAATTTCACTTCACCAATTTGGACTATTTTGTGTATGTCCATTACATGAAATCCAAATAAAAATCTGTTTAAATTGCAGGTTGTGAGGCAACTAAATAAGAAAAACGCCAAGGGGGGTGAATACTTTTACAAGGCACTGTACATTGGGACAATATGTACAAATTCTAATAGCTCCAAATTTCAATTAATTAAAAACCTCAGTCCAACTATATATTTTGAAGTTCATGTACAAATATTGAAAGCATTTATTGAGATCTAAAAAGTGTGCAACATGAAAATATTGTCTCAGTTCCATTGTGTAATTTATTGACAGTCCCTCACAAGACCCAGAGATAGGCTATCCAAAGTCAAACCAATTTTGTCAAGGCGGAACACCAGTCAGCTGAAGGTAATTGGCGAAATAATTTGGCTAACTCTTCCCATCTGCAAACACACACACAAGAGACACTCACATCAAACCACACCACAAAACCAACTCAGGTTTGAATTCAGTCATGGCTGCTAGCATTTCTTAATGAACCAAATCTAAAGTGAGGCCAAATCAGAAAGTGTAGTCACCCTTTAAAGACAATGGAAATTGACATTTATTTTATTTATTTAACTAGGCAAATCAGTTAAGAACAAACTCTTATTTACAATGACGGCCTCCCCCAGCCAAACCCTCCGCTAACCCGGACAATGCTGGGCCAATTGTGCACTGCCCTATGGGACTCCCGATCACAGCCGGTTGTGATACTGCACGGGATTGAACCAGGGTCTGTAGGTATGCCTCTAGCACTGAGATGCAGTGCCTTAGACCGCTTGCGCCACTCGGGACCCAAATGCAAACTGCCTGTTTTGTTTTGGTGTCAGAGGCATATACTCCGATTTTCCACAAGGAGGAGGTAGTACTTCACTAGAACAGAGCCCTATAAATGGCTCTGACTAGAACCTTGAGGTTTCAGCATCAGTTAGGCGGTGGACTTCAGCCTCTGTCATACTTTTGTGAGAATGTCATGATCTTGGGAGGTCATAAGGCTAGGCTACTCATAGACATTAGCTTGACCTTTTAGATGCTGTAAAAAGTATATTCATGTCACAATTAAAACTAGAAATTAAAATGTCCAATGATTTTAAAGAGTGTGCTTGGATAGAGTATGCTTGGATTAATGTAATGAGATCAAATTAAATATGTCCACTAGTTTGTGGCAGATTGGGTCCTGTTCTGTCTGGGATTACACCTCATTTGCCACCTGTGGCCACCTGTGAAAAGGGCACGACGCAACCCTCTGTGTGTGTCTGGATGTGTGTGTCTCGGGGTGGTGTGAAGGGGCTTCTTTCCTCTCAGGGGTTTTCTCATTATCACTGGATTAGTGGAGATACAACCCTTTGACTTGACATGGAAAACTGGGAGATTCTATGTGATTAGCAAGGGACAGGATTATCCAGTCTTTCACCTCCAACTCTGTAGATACTGTATGCTCTCCTGTTGTATGTGTATGTTAGTTCCTCTCCTACAAATAAACACACCACACACAAAATCTCTCTCTACCTGTGGAGGTTTGGAGATGCAGAACACTTAACCCGTTTCCATTTATACTTCCCATAAAGATAATATAGATTTGTATTACATTGTGAATATTTTATACTCATTTAAAGTTCTGCTATATTATATTGAACAGGCATGCAGTTTCTTTTTTGGCCAGATGTGGTCAGTTGCCTAAGGTAGGCCATTTGTGGAGGCCATTATCATCCTGCATGGACCAACAATGAGTTAACCTAATACATGAATTTTAACAGATCTAGGTTTGATATGTAAATTCTATAATGTTTTATCAATGAAATTATAACCCATTTTTTTGTAGATGGTTGTTATTCAACAACAGTCAGCTTGCTTAAACTTCCTAACATTAGATATATTGGCAATATGCATGGATACATGCGTCTGAAACTATAATAAGCTACACGAGAATGTAAAATAATGTAACATTTCAGTCAAAATCAGACTGTGGCTTTACCAGACCTTTCCCAACCCAAATAGCCTGCTGTAAGAACTGATCCTTGAAAATAGTGGAACACACACGAAAATTGTATTTTATATTTTGAGCGATTTTATTTTACCAAAATATTTTTTTGTGATAAGACAAATGAAATAAGAATTTACAGATTGTTCATCGAAAATATATATACACATATGTACACATAACATGTTCTGTAAGAGTTGTTGGTCTTACAAGTAGCCTAACAAACATATACCCAGCATTTTCATAGCAAATTAGTCCACGTTTAAACGTCAAAAAGTAGACCCACGCCATGGAATTTGGTAGTTTAAAGTGCATAAGATGTAAAAATGTGTCCTCGACTGTTTTAAATAATAAATGCTCTGTTATAGAATATCGTGAGCAGGGTATACGGGAATGTACAGTCCGTTCCTTGATGCCCATTCTGCCCAGAATTTGCCAACTTGTGTGCCAGGATGACAAGCACTGTACTGGGGCTTTTTCCCCGTTTCCGATGTCGCGGTTTCTGCCAAAGACCATATTTTGGGTTTTTGACACTCAACGTTATCTTTACTTTCCAGATTAGCTGGAAATGATTTGGGTTCTGTGTCATTCTTTACCACATTTTCCGCGTGCGCCGCGAGCCTACCAGCTCTATTGTCGTCGTTTGACTGTTTCACAAGGCGCTCATCCACCGGCTCTGTCGTTGAGTTGGATACTCTATGTCCAATATCCTCATTGTCATCTTCGGTTGGATGATCTATCTCATCTTCTTCGTCCAAACGGGTTTTCTGCAGAGAGCCCTCGCCCTCCTCTTCGTCGCTCTCGCCCTCCTCGTCAGATTTCCCCTTGGACGCCCAGTTTACCCTGTTATCCTTCTTCAGTCGACGCCTGGCGTTGGCAAACCAAGTGGAAACCTGCGTGAGGCTCATCTTGGTTACAATAGCAAGCATGATCTTCTCACCCTTCGTGGGATACGGGTTCTTAAGATGCTCGTTCAACCAGGCCTTGAGCGCGCTGGTGCTTTCCCGGGTAGCCACCTTGGCGACCCTGATCAGGTCATCGGATGCGCCTGGTCGGTATTGCGGGTAGAATGGACCTCCTCGGCCGAGAAGCGCTTGATGATATGGGGAGACAGCTTTCAAGTCGAAAGAGTTGTTCTGAAAACATAAGAGAACGTGATTAGATTATATGTTTAAATTCGTGCATAACTGACCACATTGATTTGTTAAGTGTGTAATTACGCATTATATTTAATTGGTATTAAAAAGGTCTGTAGAATGCTTTCTTTTTCCGACATTGATAAATTATGAATACATTTAGACTATTAACTGGAAATGTTATTGATTAGGTATACAATAGAGAAAACATATAGTCAAATAACTTACCATGTTCGCAATGTATCTGTGGTGTGGATAGGGGATGAAGTTGTATCCCTGTAGTCCGGAATATGTCAAAGGTACCCCAGCCATCGCAGCAAGATAAGGGGCTTGTTGCTGTTGTACCCCAGCTGGACCTCCCAAATACGGTATCTGATATCCAGGGGGCATGTTGATATTTCTCTCAAAGAAGTTGCCTGTTTGTGACGCAGGCATCCTTACCCCCTGACTATCAGAGCTTGAATGACAGTAATGTGCACCCTCACCAGCTCTAAATATACCCCTATCCAGTAATGGGCGGTTCTTAACCGCGGTGATTGACAGTTACGTTCAAAATACCTCGCTTTCACTCGCACCAAATCCAATCAAAGGAGAACTCCGCTGTTCCTTTTAACGGTTTCTTAAAGGCGCTAAATAGACTGTGTAAAACGTATCTCAAACCAATAATTTCTATGGTGAGAGACGAATAATGAAATTTCATTTGAATTTCACAGTTTTGTTCTGATGGGGAGGATACTAGAAACTAGAATCTCTCATAATTCACAATACGATCTATAATGTTAGGTCCTTTATAGATCCTTAACTATTAATTTATTGTAAGCCACCAGTTGTATCAATGCCATCACCCGTTCCCATACATATTTTGTCAGTTCCAAATATGCCAAAAAAGTAAATTACTTTATTTTTTAAAAATCTAACGGAATTAAGTGCATTTCAGGCAAAAAATAAACTGCATTTCCAAAATAAAAAATAATAATGGAAAGAGAAACTGTTGTAAACGTACCATTCATGGTAAATATAGCCTAATAGCATATTACATGTTAATATCGATAGTTTCCCATCGAATTTGACATTGTTTGTGCAACACTCACTGTAGGATAATAAAATGACTTGAATAGGATTAACACCAGACCCTATGTCTCTTGTCATACGATCAGACTTCTGTTTGAAATTGAAGTCTGAACATGTAGCTGTGAATTGAATTAGCCAACTGAATTAGCCTAATGACATTAACACATTTCCAGGCTTCTTTCCATGACCATTGACTGAAACTGTGATATCTTCAATATAGTTTTATTTAGATTTGTCCGAGGTTTCATCTAATATTTCTCGATTGAATTAGGCTATTGGTTTCTGTATCCTACATTTCCCTCAACGGAAACAAAAACATGTAGGCATTATGGTGATATAATATTAATTTAACATCGAAAAAAAATCGAACATGTTTTGTAAGATACCAATTTACTATTCCTATTTAACAACTGTGAGGTGGTTATATTTTGGGTGTCATTGGGGCAATGGGTTACCTGCCTTCGGCTGGCGATACCCTAGAACTATTTTGTTAATTTATTGTGATTGAACAATAACAGACTTCCCTTTACATGTCGGATGGTTTTGTTGTGGCTTCAGCATATCGTTTCAATGGGGCTAATTAAAAGCTGTTAAGTAAAACAGGTGTTACTAATGTATATGATAATTATGAGATAACAAATGGTAATGTAGAGAGCTTGAAGGATTGTTAAAGATACGATACAAATATGACAAATCTCATTCCACTGCCCTTTCATCTTCTCCAAAGGGACATTGGTTGAAGAAGACGTTTTTACTTTATGATGCTCGTATTATGTGGTGGTTTGGTTTCAACCTTTTGTGCGTAACTACTGCTAAGTAGGTCTCTCTAGGTAAATTCTAAAAGGGTGAATTATTCAAGTATTAAAAAAAAATCTGAGGAAAAGTGTAGCCATGCATAAAAGTCTCAAATAAAATAACAATCCATAGACTAACTACATATCCTATGATTTCTTTATTTATGGAAATCATTTAATTAACGGTAAGATCAATTTGAAACAAGACTGTTGACCGGAATCTGCTATTAGCAGAATGCACTTCACTCATCATGTTGATTTACATTTTCACATTATGCTGAACGTTTTGGAAATCCAATATTTCACAGATTTTGTTATAAAAATGTTTTTTTTTATTTGTATGTGTGTGGTGGGGGGGATATGTATAACTGGTACAATGGGTTGACTGGAGAGCAAAGATTCGGAGGCTTAGCTAATGTCATCCGTATATCTCAGGAGACAAACAGCTCAGGGCAGTGGCTTTTGTCTGACTTGTAGACTCTCCTTTCAAATATTTTCCTTTTGCAGCTACAATGCAGGTTTTGGTCTCCTTCTGACAGGTTGGATAGGTATTGTTTGCTCTCAGGATGTCCCTAGATTGTGCAGAAAAGTGTCCAAATGGAGGAGGATTGTCCTCATTTCCCTGTGAGATACAGTATACAAGATAAGATTAATGATAGTCTACTTTGAGTGTTAAATGGCCAGCACATGCAACTTTTGGTTGGTTACAAGATCAGGTGAATGGAAATGTTTCAACCTCTGCCCTTTGTTTCAACCCCCTTTAAGACAAGACCTTAGTCCATCAGAGATGGATTGAGGGTTCCCCTCTAGTCGACTGGAAGCCTCAATGATGCCTTTAATTTCTTATTCTCATACATATATATAACTATGTCACTACAGTTAACAGTGGGTCTAAACAGTGGGCCTCTGATTGAAACCAGTAGAAGAGCCATGCAGGACAACAGTACGAGTCCCCTTTCTCTATTGGAACTCTCAATGATGCCTTTAATATCCCATTCTCATACATAAAGTAAAGTATCCTATATCTGTGTTCAGGGTGGCAGGTATCCTAGCTGAGAGCGTTGGGCCAGTAACTGAAAGATCGCTGGTTCGAATCCCCTAGCCGACAATGTGAAAAATTGGTCGATGTGTCCGTGAGCAAGGCACTTAACCCTAATTGCACCTGACAGTTGCTCTGGATAAGAGCTAAATAACTGAAATGTAAATGTCCTCCTCTGGGGCGGGCCTCTGATTGAGGAGAAGATCCAGGACCATGACAATAGTGTGAGTTCTGATCAGCTGGTAACAACAATGGTCTTAGGTGTGAGTTCAATTTCTAGCTATCACCTGCTGAGTTGACCCAACAAAAGGCCTACAGATGTAGGATCTTAATTTGACCAGTTTCTCACAGCAGGAAAATAATCCTCCGGCAACTGGAAATGTGGATTATAATTAATGGACATTTTTGTAAGGGTTGATACATTTTTAGTTAGGGCAAATCAAGTCTGAAATATTAAAGTGGAAATTACAAAATGTAGAACCCTGTTTAAACCTTGAATACACTGCAAGTTAGCATTTCCTGCAACAACAGGGTGATCAAATTAAGATCCTATATCTCTGTAAGTATGTCAACACAACAAAAGCTTGAAGGGAATCCACAGAGTATTCAACACCTAGTCCTTGTTACTTTTTTAAAAACCTCATCCAGATACCTGTACTGGAAAGTGCTAAGTAGAAGGTAAATCTGGATATTTGGCATTAAGAGGGAATGGAATACAATTATAAAATGCTTGCTATTTGAAAATAATTCACCCAAATACAGAATTAATCACTACTGATATAATCTAATCATAGGAGGCAAGAGACACTTCCTCTTCAAATCTGACTCAATGACTCATTCCAGGTCCATTCCATTTCCAGGAAATTATGTGAATGTCAACCCATGACATGAAAAAAACTAATATAATACATTCTCTTCAAGTTGATAAAGAATCACAACAATTGTTACCAGAAATGTTAAATCGAAATGTTGAAACTAGTTGTTATTTTGGTGTGAAAAATCAAAGAGCACCAGTACAAATTGACAACAAACACATACCCCCCCCCCCCATGAGATTCTATTCTAAGCCAAGCGTGAAAGTTATCATGCTCTCCCACCCACTCCCAGCTATCAACCCCCCCTGATCCTCATCCCTCCTAACTCTTTGTCCTTTGTCATTACTCTTATCAGCTCCACTCCATGATTATTTTAATAGAGAAGTGGCGCTGAAACCGCTTGCAACTCTAAGTATGTCTTTGTTAGTATCTTGGTGGTTGGCCGGTGTCCCGCCCCTCTGTTCCCTCCTGGGTGTGCACTGATTGACGGCCCTCTGCTGGGTGAGTGACAGGCCACATTCGTTAGGCTGTGACGGACAGGCCGACAGCTGGGGGACTGAATGACTGCTGGTGGTGCTTGTTGGGCCCTCTGCTGCATTGGATGTTGGGGCCCTCTGGCCTGCTCCACCACCACCACCCCTTGGGGGCCTTAGTTGGCCCCCAGGACCCCCAGCTTGCCCAGCCTGTCTGTCCAGCAAGGGTAGTTCTCCAGCAGGCTTGCTGTACCAGAGCAGCTCGTTAGCTGTAAGCCTCTCCTCAGAGACAGAATCTTGACTAGAATCAAAACAATTGATCATTTTACTCCAGTGCTAGAGACTGCTGCCCTACGTTCATAGAGTCATTGTAAACATATTAAAATGACCAGTGACCAGTGTTCAGACTGTTTTACCAACTTTACAGGTGTATATATACAGTGGGGAGAACCCCTCCAAATATTTTCTATTGGGTTCAGGTCTGGAGACTGGCTAGGCCACTCCAGGACCTCGAGATGCTTCTTACGGAGCTGCCCTGGCTGTGGGTTTCGGGTCGTTGTCATGCTGGAAGACCCAGCCACAACCCATCTCCATCTCTTACTGAGGGAAGGAGGATGTTTTTTGTTTTTTTTCTTTTTTACCCCTTTTTCTCCCCAATTTCGTGGTGTCCAATTGTTGTAGTACCTTGTCTCATCGCTACAACTCCCGTACGGGCTCGGGAGAGACGAAGGTTGAAAGTCATGCGTCCTCCGATACACAACCCAACCTAGCCGCACTTCTTCTTAACACAGCGCGCATCCAACCCGGAAGCCAGCCGCACGGAGGAAACACCGTGCACCTGGCAACCTTGGCTAGCGCGCACTGCGCCCGGTCCCCCACAGGAGTCGCTGGTGCGCGATGAGACCCGGACGACGCTAGGCCAATTGTGCATCGCCCCATGGGCGCGAACCCAGAGTCTCTGATGGCACAACTGGCGCTGCAGTACAGCGCCCTTAACCACTGCGCCACCCGGGAGGCCCGGAAGGAGGTTGTTGGCCAAGATCTCGCAATACATGGCCCCATCCATCCTCCCCTCAATACGGTGCAGTCGTCCTGTCCCCTTTGCAGAAAAGCATCCCCAAAGAATGATGTTTCCACCTCCATGCTTCATGGTTGGGATGGTGTTCATGGGGTTGTACTCATCCTTCTTCTTCCTCCAAACACGGCGAGTGGAGTTTAGACCAAAAAGCTCTATTTTTGTCTCATCAGACCACATGACCTTCTCCCATTCCTCCTCTGGTTTAATCCAGATGGTCATTGCCAAACTTCAGACGGGCCTGGACATGTGCTGGCTTGAGCAGGGGGACATTGCGTGCGCTGCAGGATTTTAATCCATGACGGCGTAGTGTGTTACTAATGGTTTTCTTTGAGACTGTGGTCCTAGCTCTCTTCAGGTCATTGACCAGGTCCTGCCGTGTAGTTCTGGGCTGATCCCTCACCTTCCTCATGATCATTGATGCCCCACGAGGTGAGATCTTGCATGGAGCCCCAGACCGAGGGTGCTTGACCGTCATCTTGAACTTCTTCCATTTTCTAATAATCGCGCCAACAGTTGTTGCCTTCTCACCAAGCTGCTTGCCTATTGTCCTGTAGCCCATCCCAGCCTTGTGCAGGTCTACAATTTTATCCATGATGTCCTTACACAGCTCTCTGGTCTTGGCCATTGTGGAGAGGTTGGAGTCTGTTTGATTGAGTGTGTGGACAGGTGTCTTTTATACAGGTAACGAGTTCAAACAGGTGCAGTTAATACAGGTAATGAGTGGAGAACAGGAGGGCTTCCTAAAGAAAAACTAACAGGTCTGTGAGAGCCGGAATTCTTACTGGTTGGTAGGTGATCAAATACTTATGTCATGCAATGAAATGCAAATGAATTACTTAAAAATCATACAATGTGATTTTCTGGATTTCTGTTTTAGATTCCGTCTCTCACAGTTGAAGTGTACCTATGATAAAAATGACAGACCTCTACATGCTTTGTAAGTAGGAAAACCTGCAAAAATCGGCAGTGTATCAAATACTTGTTCTCCCCACTGTGTACTGTTTTCTAATCATGGCTCACCATATATCACTACTGCTGTGCACACCTTTTCTATTCATATACTGTCCATACTGAATGATGGCACTGCATTGGATAGCAGCCATTTTACGGGATGCTGAACAATTCTGCAAATTTGTGTTTTTTTACGATGATAAAACACAAATACATAATGTCTCTGCCATCATTTCCAGTGACAGAAAACGTTGCCATACATTGTCAAGACCGGTCGGCAGCCTGGTGTAAACATTGGGGGCTCTTTGTTATCAACAGATGGTGTGTGATCTCTAATGTTAAGGAAGTCTGGAGTTGTATCTCGCCTGAGCTAGAAAACCTCATTATAAACTGCAGACCATACTATTTACCAAGAGAGTTTTCATCTATATTTTTGAAGAAGTCTATTTACCACTCCAAACCAATGCTGGCACTTAATAAGCTGTATAGGGCCATAAGCAAACAAGAAAATGCACAGCCAGAGGCAGCGCTTCCGTGGACGGTGGTTTTAATGCAAGGAAACTGAAATCAGTTTTACCAGCATGTCACCTGAGCAACTAGAGGCGACAAAATTATAGATCACCTTCACTCCATACACAGAAATGCATATATGGCTCTCCCTCACCCCCCCTTTGGCAAATCTTACCATAACTCTATCCTCCTGATTCCTGCTGACAAGCAAAAACTAAAACAGGAAGTACTCAATACAGAAGTGAAGTGGATGTTATTAAGCTACAGGACTATTTTGCTAGCACAGACTGAAATATGTTCCGGGATTCATCCGATAACATTGAGGCGTTTACCACATCAGACACCAGCTTCATTAATAAGTGCATCAATGACGTCGTCCCCACAGTGACCATATGTACATATCCCAGCCAGAAGCCATGGATTACAGGAAACAGCCACACTGAGCTAAAGGCTAGAGCTTCCACTTCCAAGGAGTGGGTGTCGAATCAGGATGCTTATAAGAAATCCCACTACGACTTCCAACGAGCCATCAAACAACCAAAGAGTCAATACAGGACTAAGATTGAATCCTGCTACGCCGGCTCTGATGCTCTTCAGATGTGGCAGGGCTTGCAAACGATCACGGATTACAAAGGGAAACCCTGCCACGAACTGCCCAGTGACGCAAGCCTATCAGACAAGCTAAAATTATTCTATGCTCGCTTCGAGGCAAGCAACATTGAACCATGCATGAGAGCACCAGCTATTCTGGATCTGTGTGATCTTGCTCTCCATAGCCGATGTGAGTAAGACCATTAAACAAGTTCACAAGGCCACAGGGCCAGATGGAGTACCAGGATGCGTACACAGAGAATGCGCTGACCAGCTGGCAAGTGTCTTAACTGACATTTTCAACCGCTCCCTGACCCAGTCTGTAATACCTACATGTTTCAAGCAAACCACATTGGCCCTGTGCCTAGGTAACCTGTCTAAATAACTATCTCCCTGTAGCACTCACATCTGTAGCCATGAAATGCTTTGAAAGGCTGGTCATGGCTCATATCAGCTCCATCAGTCCAGACACCCTGGACCCACTCTAATTTGCATACCGCCCCAACGCATCAAAAGATGATACAATCTCTAAAGCACTCCACACTACCCTGTCCCACCTGGACAAGAGGAACACCTATGTGAGAATGCTGTTCATCGACTACAGCTCAGTGTTCACACATCTGCCACGCTAACCAAGTCTGGAACCAACAGGACACTGAGGACCCTGAATAGCTTCTACCCCCAAGCCATAAGACTGCTAAATAGTTCCACATTTTGTTGTGTTACAGCCTGAATTCAATATTGATTTTTTTATTTGACCCATCTACACACAATACCCCATAATGACAAAGTGAAAACAAGTTTTAGAAATTTTAACAAAGTGAATGAAAATGAAATATAGAAATCTCATTTACATAGGTATTCACACCCCTTTGCTATGGCACTCCAAATTGAGCTCAGGTTCATCCAATTTCCTTTGATAATCCTTGAGACGTCACTACAACTTGCAGTCATTCTGTGGCCAATTCAATTGTTTGGACATGACTCAGAAAGAAACACACCTGTCTATATAAGGTCCCACACAGTTGACAGTGCATGTCAGAGCAGAAACTATACCATGAAGTCCAATAAACTTTTTCCAAGAGCAAAGTGGTCTCAATCGTTGGGAAATTGAAAAAATATGGAACTACCCAGACACTGCCTTGAGCTGGCTGTCCAACCAAACTGAGCCACCGGGCAAGAAGGACCTTGGATGGGAAGGTGACCAAGAACCTAGTGACCACTCTGACAGAACTACAGAGTTCCTTGGCTGATTTGGGAGAACCTGTCAGAAGGACAAGTCTCTACAGCACTTCACCAATCTGGGCTTTATGGGAGAGTGGCCAGATGGAAGCCAATCGAGAAAAAATCTCATGACAGCACGCCTGGAGTTTGCAAAAAGGCATGTGAAAGACTATGAGATTCCGTGGTCTGATGAGACAAAAATGTTACTCTTTGGCCTGAATGCAAAGCGCTATGTCTGGAGAAAACACCATCCCTACGTATCATGGTATCATCATGCTATGTGGATCATCATGCTATGTGGATGCTTTTCAGTGGCAGAGACTAGGGGACTGGTGAGGTTAGAGGGTACAATGAATGGAGTCAAATACAGGCACATTTTTGATGAGAACCTCCTATAGAGTGCAAACAACCTTAGACTGGGGGCATACATCCAAAGCAATGCTGGAATGGCTTCAGAACAAGAATGTGAAAGTCCTTGAGTGATCCAGTCAAGGACTTTGTATCCCATTGAAAATCTGTGGAAAGACTTGAAGATTGCTGTTCACAGCCGCACCCCATCTAACTTAACAGAACTTGAGAAAATCTGCAAAGAAGAATGGGAGAAAATCCCCAAATCCAGATGAGCAAAGCTGATACAGACATACCCAAGACGATTCAAAGCTGTAATCATCAACAAAGGTGCTCCTACAAAGTGCTGACTCGGGTGTGAATTATGTAAATTAAATATGTCTGGATTTAATTTTCAATACATTTGCTAACATTTCTAAAAACATGTTTTTTCACTTTGTCATTATGGCGTATTGTGTGTAGATGGGTATGAAAAACATTTATTTAATCCATTTTGAGTTCAGGCTGTAACAACAAAATGTGGAATAAGTTAAGGGGTATGAATACATGCTGAAGGCAATGTCTATAGCCAAGTTATCGTTACTCATTGTATATTCATTGCTCGTGTCATTTTAGGTTGTTTTTCATTTTTCTCTCTGCATTGTTGGGAAGGGCCCGTAAGTAAGCATTTGACTGTTAGTCTACACCTGTTGTTTACTAAGGATGTGACAAATAGAATTTGATTTGTATTCCGGACTCTGACATTGCTCGTAACACCTGCAATAACATCTGCTAAACAGGTGTATGTGACAAATAAAATTAGATTTTTGATTTGATATAATAATTTCTTGCTATTTATTTATTAATTTGGGATTTATGTGTACATTGTTAATATATTTTTAGATATTGCTGCGTTGCTGAAGCTAGATACATAAGCATTTTGCTACACCTGCAAAATTGTGTACGCAACCAATAAACTTTGATTTGGTAAGGTGGCCCCCATCACGCATATGCAAGTCAACATGCCCTGCTGCCCAGGAGTGTACATGGTTTATTCATTAAAGTCAGGAATAGCAATGTAGACACAGAATGACATATTATAGAAAATGTTATAGTGAACACCCACAGACACACATTTATTTGTATTTTTTTATTGAACCTTTATTTAATTAGGTAAGTCAGTTAAGGACGACGCTGGGCCAATTGTGAGCCGCCTTTTGGGACTGCCAATCACAGTCAGATGTGATACACCCTGGATTCAAACCAGGGACTGTAGTAACACCTCTTGCACTGAGATGCAGTGCCTTAGACCGCTGCGCCACCTGGGAGCACATATACTATATGACAGTAGCTACAGCAGAACATATAACGTGACATGGGAGTACTTCTTCTACATGCTACAAGATTCCACTTATTATCATCATTAGCAAATAACCATCCACAATATGAGAAATATTTCATTGCTAACATACACTAATATTTGTGGCAAATCATTTCACTGCTACTCGATGTGCATGGGCATGAAACGCTACATTTAAACCATAGTAGAATATGTTTCATTCATTGTAATATCTATAATGTTGCTCAAAATAATGTAAGATTGTTTTGTTAAAGCGCTAGGAAATGGAGGAAGCAGAAGAAAGCAACTCTTCAAAATGTAACAAACTGAAGTTCATGCAGCTACAGATTTTTTTTTACTATACCTCCACAGCCAGCATAATGAGCTTGTAAAGCATCTGTGACGTGACATCTACATTTTGGCCGATTTGTAAAACAAAGGCTACAAGGAAGCCAGGGGCACTGGTTCTCTGTGTTTCAACCCCTTGATAACAATAGCAAGCAGGCGCTGGTGGGAGGCAGTGCTCTCATGGAAATGAGCAACCAAACCAACAATGTAGCTCCTAATCTCTTCAGAGAGGGGAATCGGTTACACAGCAGTATGCACCCCTGAAAGCTTTTCATTAGAAACAGCGTGCTATTGAAACACTAACCCTAAGCCCCTCCCCGCTACCCCCCCCCCCCCCCCCACACACACACACACGCTTACGAGCACACACGGATGCACGCACACACACATACCCCTAGTGTGTAGCCACAAGGTCTCCTCATACATGGGCCAGATACAAGGTAGCCCCTACAACAGAAGGGTAGATGTAAGTAGGGTAAGGGGTAGTTATAGCCAGGCTAGGTGATGGTATGGGGGGCTAGGCAGTGGGGCAGGGGGTGATATCGGGGGGGTGGGGTATGTGAGTAGGGGGTTTGTATGGGGTGCCTAGGCCTCAAAGCATGGAATTAGGGTTAATGTGCCCTCCCTGGGTTATAATCTCTTCATAGGGGGACTTTGTTTGAGGGCTTGAGGGCAGTAAGATAAGTATCTATTACAGAAACTCCCCTCTTATCCCATCCCCCAACAACCTCCCCCTCTTCAGAATTGAAGCACAAAACACTTGCCTCTGTGCCTCCATGTCTTCTGATACCCCAAACCCCAAAAGCAAGTGGTGCTGCCCTTTTCGACTAATCTGGAATTAAGGACTAAAGCCTTATGGAGAGTAACCAGGACCGATATTTAAAGTGCAAAGTGAGGAGTGAGGAGGTTGATGTAGATCAAAGGAGGCTTAGAAAACAAGTGAGTGTATTACCATTTTTTTTTAAAATGCGTTCTCACAAGTTTCATTTCTTGTTGTTGGGGAGGAGGAGTCATAATGTGAGAGGAACTATGGGGTTAAAGCTGAATATTTAATTAAGTGTAATCTTGTTATATTACCCCTATGTATAAGGAAATTATTTTATTATGCATTGAGTAATCTTAAAACCACAGCTGATATAAGTACCCATTTAAGAACTAAGTTTACTTGGTAAAATTCACCCTACTGTTGCTGTCAAAAAGATTAAAAAGTGAAGATACAACATTTGTAGCACAAAATGGCAGTTTAATATCAAAATATTTACTAAAATATAAATAATGTGCAAAACAAAACAAGCTTGATCAGAAGCATGTTCAGACTGAGGCAATACTGACAACTTGAGAAAAAACACACGATGGAAAGTCATGGCACATCAATTAACTCTTGTTTCAAAATCTTATAAGACAGCCACTTCATTGTGAACTGACTATTCTGTGCCAATAATCTGTTATTGTTTTGACCTTCAATAGATATACAATGTAAATACTGAGGGTGAACTTATACAAAACAACATCCCTTATTAACCAACTGACAACAGAATGCACTCAACATATAAACATGGCACTTCAAATCTGGAATGTCACATCAGCCCTCGCAACGAGAAATAATGTTTGCATTCTACCTGCTTGTTCGCTTTCATAATTAAACACGGTGTGAGAAAAAGGCAAGTAAATTCAAATACAGACTAAATTGAAAGAACAAGACAAAAATCAATGCAGAATGCAAAATGTCTCCATATGTAAAGTTTTTGTAACATTTTTCTCTCTAGAATAAAATGAGACTTTTTAAATTGAATAAAATGACAATTAAATAATGTTTGAAGATTGCTACAATACAATCAAAGCGATAAACAAACAAAAAAACAGGTCAATAGTTAGAGCTCTCTACGCCATAAAAGCATATATACAGTGCCTTCAGAAAGTATTCAGACCACTTAACTTTTTCACATTTTGTTACATTACAGCCTTATTCTAAAATGGATTAAATAAATAAAAATCCTCAGCAATCTACACACAATATCCCAAAATGACAAAGCGGAAAACAGGTTTTTAGAATGTTTGAAAAATGAAAAAAATAATAATTACGTAAATAGGTATTTACAGTTGAAGTCGGAAGTTTACATACACTTAGGTTGGAGTCATTAAAACAAATGTTCAACCACTCCACAAATTTCATGTTAACAAACAATGGTTTTGGCAAGTCGGTTAGGACATCTACTTTGTGCATGACAAGTAATTTTTCCAACAATTTGTTTAGACAGATTATTTCACTTATAATTCACTGTATCACAATTCCATGGGGTCAGAAGTTTACATACACTAAGTTGACTGTGCCTTCAAACAGCTTGGAAAATTCCAGAAAATTATGTCATAGCGTTAGAAGCTTCTGATAGGCTAACTGACATAATTTGAGTCAATTGAAGGTGTACATGTGGATGTATGTCAAGGCCTACCTTCAAACTCAGTGCCTCTTTGCTTGACATCATGGGGAAATCAAAAGAAATCAGCCAAGACCTCAGAAAAAAATTGTAGACCTCCACAAGTCTGGCTCATCCTTGGGAGCAATTTCCAAATGCCTCAAGGTACCACGTTCATCTGTACAAACAATAGTACGCAAGTATAAACACCATGGGACCACGTAGCCTTCATACCGTTCAGGAAGGAGATGTGTTCTGTCTCCTAGAGATTAACGTACTTTGGTGGAAGAAGTGCAAATCAATCCCAGAACAACAGCAAAGGACCTTGTGAAGATGCTGGAGGAAACGGGTATAAAAGTACATTTATCCACAGTAAACCGAGTCCTATATCGACATAACCTGAGAGGCCGCTCAGTAAGGAAGAAGGCACTGCTCCAAAACCGCCATAAAAAAGCCAGACTACGGTTTGCAACTGCACATTGGGACAAAGATCATCATTTTTTGAGAAATGTCCTCTGGTCTGATGAAACAAAAATAGAACTGTTTGACCATAATGACTATTGTTATGTTTGGTGGAAAAAGGGGGAGGCTTGCAAGCCGAAGAACACCATCCCAACCGTGAAACACGAGGGTGGCAGCATCATGTTGTGGGGGTGCTTTGCTGCAAGAGGGACTGGTGCACTTCACAAAATAGATGGCAGCATGATGCAGGAAAATTATGTGGATATATTGTAGCAAAATCTCAAGACATCAGTCATGAAGTTAGAGCTTGATCGCAAATGGGTCTTCCAATGGACAATGACCCCAAGCATACTTCCAAAGTTGTGGTGGCAAAATGGCTTAAGGAAAACAAAGTCAAGGTATTGGAGTGGCCATCACAAAGCCCTGACCTCAATACTATAGACAATTTGTGGGCAGAACTGAAAAAGCGTGTGCGAGCAAGGAGGCCTACAAACCTGACTCAGTTACACCAGCTCTGTCAGGAGGAATGGGACAAAATTCACCCAGCTTATTGTGGGAAGCTTGTGGAAGGCTACCCGAAACATTTGACACAAGTTAAACAATTTAAAGGTAATGCTACCAAATACTAATTGAGTGTATGTAAACTTCTGACCCACTGGGAATTCGATGAAAGAAATAAAAGCTGAAATAAATCCTTCTCTCTACAATTATTCTGACATTTCACATTCTTAAAATAAAGTGGTGATCCTAACTGACCTAAAACAGTGAATATTTACTAGGATTAAATGTCAGGAATGGTGAAAAACTGAGATTAAATGTATTTGGCTAAGGTGTATGTAAACTTCCAACTTCATCTGTACATAAGTATTCAGCCCCTTTGCTATGAGACTCGAAATTTAGTTCAGGTGCATCCTGTTCCATTGATCATCCTTGAGATGTTTCTACAACTTGATTGTAGTCCACCTGTGGTAAATTCAATTGATTGGACATGATTTGGAAAGGCACACACTTGTCTATATAAGGTCCCACAGTTGACAGTGCATGTCGGCGCAAGAACCAAGCCATGAGGTCAAAGGAATTGTCTGTAGAGCTCAGAGACAGGATTGTGTCGAGGCACAGATCTGGGGAAGAGAACCAAAAAAAGTCTGCAGCATTGAAGGTCCCCAAGAACAGTGGCTTCGAACATTCTTAAATGGAAGATGTTTGGAACCACAAGACTCTTCCTAGAGCTGGCCGCCCAGCCAAACTGAGCGATCGGGGAAGAAGGGCCTTGGTCAGGGAGGTGACCAAGAACCTGATGGTCAATCTGACAGAGCTCCAGAGAGTAGAGTTGCCAGATGGAAGACACTCCTCAGTAAAAAGCACATGACAGCCCACTCTGAGTTTGCCAAAAGGCATCTAAATACTCTCAGACCATGAGAAACAAGATTCCCTGGTTTGATGAAACCAAGATTGAACTCTTTAACCTGAATGCCAAGCGTCACATCTGGAGGAAACCTGGCACCATCCCTACGGTGAAGCATGGTGGTGGCAGCATTCTGCTGTGGGGATATTTTTCAGCAGTAGGGACTAGGAGACAAGTCAGGATCAAGGTAAAGATGAACGGAGCAAAGTACAGAGAGATCCTTGATGAAAACCTGCTACAAAGCGCTCAGGACCTCAGACTGGGGCGAAGGTTCACCTTCCAACAGGACAATGACCCCAAGCACACAGCTAAGTCAATGCAGGAGTGGCTTCAGGACAAGCCTCTGAATGTCCTTGAGTGGCCCAGCCAGAGCTCAGACTTGAACCCGATCACACATCTCTGGAGAGACCTGAAAATTGCTGTGCAGCAACGCTCCCCGTCCAACCTGACAAAGCATGAGAGGATCTGCAGAGAAGAATGGGAGAAACACCCCAAATACAGGTGTGCCAAACTTGTAGCGTCATCCCCAAGAATAATCGATGCTAGAGGTGCTTCAACAAAGTACTGAGTAAAGGGTCTCAATACTTATGTAAATGTGATGTTTCCGTTTACATTTTTTTTTAAATTAGCAACATTTCTAAAAACCTGTTTTTGCTTTGTCATTATGGTGTATTGTGTGCAGATGATTAGGGGAAAAATGTATTTAATAATTTTTAGAATAAGGCTGTAATGTAACAAAATGTGGAAAAAGTCAAGGGGTCTGAATACTTTCTGAAGGCACGAGACACACAAGCATACATACCATAAAAGCATACATTCAAATTCCAATAAACATACACTGACTGAACATGTACTTATGTCATCAATGCATGTTGGGGCATTTGGTTACCTACTTTCTCAGCGTGAGAATTTCCTGGGTCTGAATGCGGGGACGATGAGTTGATGCGGTGCAAGTGCCACCTTTTCCTCCTCTACAGGGGCTAGCTCCTCCGCTGAGCCCCACTTCTTCTTGGACTGGAACAATGAGGTCAACTTCCTGTTCCTGCTGCGGTCTCTGGCCTGGGCCATATGGAACTCAGGGAATTCTGATGTAACAAAATACGGACCACCATAGCTGTATAATACAAAAAGTGCTATCTATAACCTAAATGGGTTTTTCAGCTGTCCCCATAGGAGAACCTTTGGAGAATCATTTTGCTTCCAGGTAGAACTCTTTTCAGTTCCATGTAGAACCCTTAGTGAAAAGGGTTTTACATGGAACCCAAACGGGTTCTCTAAAGGGTTCTCCTATGGGGACAGACGAATAACCCTTTTAGGTTCTAGAAAGCAACTTTTTTTTCTAAGAGTGAATGTAAAGGCTGAAACCTAACTAAGAGTGACCTTTTCATGCTCTGTTCAGATCTTATTAACAAAGCCACATACACATTTAGACAACATTTCAGAGACATTGGAGTCAAAAAGAAGAGAGTAAGAGACACTCACGTATCTCCTCTGGAGCTGCTCTGTCATCCTCTGTAGGCTCCCTGATGTTCAGGTACTGGCATGCAAGATGGCCACTGTAGTCCCGGAGGTTCTCCTTCGCATCTGAGAGAAGAGGAAAGACATGTCAAACATTGACTCAGAAATTTCTTGGGGTGGGGGGGGGCAATCGATAATAGCTGACCTGTTGCATTGACACCCCAATGTCTCACGTCAGATGGTGTCACTCTTATACAACGCTCGTCCCTCAACCAATCTATATTGTAGGACGTGGAACTCATCTCTAAAAATCACGATTATCCTCATCCGCCTAACACTAGTTACTAATTCTGAAAATCACTCCCCTCTCAGTAGCTATGATGCTCTGGCTACTATGGCAAACCATGCTCGATCAGCTGAGCAAACTTGCTCCAGCTAGCAGCCTAGTACAAGCTTGTTTGAATGGCCATATGGTAGCTAGTTTGTCAGCTTGTTTGTCAGCTTGTTGATGAAGTTGTATGGCACCAAAGTTATGGAGCTGTTCTCAGAAATCACCATGTATCTCACTCTGACAGCTAGGACTGTGTCTCGCAAACTTTATAACATTTGTCCAACACAATAAATCGCAGAGAGCAGTCAGCTGTCCTGTAAAACTCGGCACACTAATCAAGGGAAAACTGGGTTATCATGAAAACAAATTTATCCATTAGCTAGAACTTAAATAAACTAGCTAGCTAGCAGAAGTACTCCATGTTTAGTGTGTTAACGGGCGTTGTTAGCATCCCTGCCATCCATTTTATATGGAATAATTGGTATCATGGAGCAGGAGAAGATGGCTGATGTTTTACGTGCTCCTAACCAACTGTGTTCTTTTGTTCATTTTTTGCGTTGTTTGTAACAAGTTTTTTAAAAACGTATTCTGTACATAATGTTGCTGCAACCATCTCTTATGACCAAAAATAACTTCTGGTCATCAGAACAGCGATTACTCACCACTAACTGGCAGAAGATTTTTCTTCCTTTAACGAGTCCGATGAGCCCGACATGAAGGATATACTGCTTTCCCGGGAACAGGCCCAAATACCCATCATTTGCGCGAAGAGAAGACGAAGAAAAAGAGGACGGAGGTCGGGCTGCCTTCTGAGAATTTGTTGGCGATTGCATAAACCCCCGCTGCCTTCCGTTCTACTAGCTAACATGCAATAATTGGAAAATAAATCGATGACCTACGAGGAATATTAAACTTCCAACGGGACATTAAAAACTGTATTATCTTATGCTTCACAGAGTTGTGGCTGAACGACGACATTATCAACATACTGGTTATACGCTGTATCGGCAGGATAGAACAGCGGCGTCTCGTAAGACAAGGTGGGACAGGCTATGTACAGTTGAAGTCGGAAGTTTACATACACCTTAGCCAAATACATTTATACTCAGTTTTTCACAATTCCAGACATTTAATACTAGTAAAAAATCCCTGTCTCTGGTCAGATAGGATCACCACTTTATTTTAAGAATGTTAAATGGTAGCATTGCCTTTAAATTATTTAACTTGGGTCAAATGTTTCGGGTAGCCTTCCACAAGCTTCCCACAATAAGTTCGGTGAATTTGTCCATTTGGAAGACCCAATGGCGACCAAGCTTTAACTTCCTGACTGATGTCTTGAGATGTTGCTTCAATATATCCACATAAATTTATTTCCCCATGATGCGATCTATTTTGTGAAGTGCACCAGTCCCTCCTGCAGGAATGCACCCCCACAACATGATATTGCCACCCCGTGCTTCACAGTTGGGATGGTGTTCTTTGGCTTGCAAGCCTCCCCCTTTTCCCTCCAAACATTACGATGGTCATTATGGCCAAACAGTTCTATTTTTGTTTCATCAGACCAGAGTACATTTCTCCAAAAAGTACCATCTTTGTCCCCATGTGCAGTTGCAAACCGTAGTCTGGCTTTTTTATGGCGGTTTTGGAGCAGTGCCTTCTTCCTTATTGAGTGGCCTTTCAGGTTATGTCGATATAGGACTCGTTTTACTGTGGATATAGATACTTTTGTACCTGTTTCCTCCCGCATCTTCACAAGGTCCTTTGCTGTTGTTCTGGGATTGATTTGCACTTTTCGCACCAAAGTACGTTCATCTCTAGGAGACAGAACACATCTCCTTCCTGAACGATATGAAGGCTACGTGGTCCCATGTTGTTTATACTTGCGTACTATTGTTTGTACAGATGAACGTGGTACCTTGAGGCATTTGGAAATTGCTCCCAAGGATGAACAAGACTTGTGGTGGTCTACAATTTTTTTCTGAGGTCTTGGCTGATTTCTTTTGATTTTCCCATGATGTCAAGCAAAGAGGCACTGAGTTTGAAGGTAGGCCTTGAAATACATCCACAGGTACACCTCCAATTGACTCAAATTACTGTATGTCAATTAGCCTATCAGAAGCTTCTAAAGCCATGACACCATTTTCTGGAATTTTCCAAGCTGTTTAAAGGCACAGTCAACTTAGTGTATGTAAACTTCTGACCCACTGGAATTGTGATACAGTGAAATAAACAGTTGTTAGAAAAATTACTTGTGTCATGCACAAAGTAGATGTCCTATCCGACTTGCCAAAACTATAGTTTGTTAACAAGAAATGTGTGGAGTGGTTGAAAAACGAGTTTTAATGACTCCAACCTAAGTGTATGTAAACTTCTGACTTAAACTGTATATTTGTAAACAATAGCTGGTGCACGACATCGAAGGAAGCATCAAGGTTTTTCTCACCTGAGGCAGAGTATCTCATGATAAGCTGTAGACCACACTATCTACCTAGAGAGTTTTCATCTCGTATTTTTCGTAGCTGTCTACATACCACCACAGACCGATGCTGGCACTAAGATTGCACTCAATGAGCTGTATTCTGCCATAAGCAAACAGGAAAACGCTCATCCAGAGGCAGCGCTCCTAGTGGCCGGGGACTTTAACGCAGGGAAACTTAAATCGGTTTTACCAAATTTATATCAGCATGTTAAACGTGTAACCAGAGGGAAAAAATACCACCTTTAAAATCAAATCACATTTTTATTTGTCACATGCGCCGAATACAACAGGTGTAAACCTTACAGTGAAATGCTTACTTACAAGCCCTTAACCAACAATGCAGTTTGAAGAAAATCCCCCCAAAAAGTAAGAGAAAAGAATAACAAATAATTAAAGAGCAGTAGTAAATAACAATAGCGGGGCTAACCACAAGGGGCACCGGCACTGTGTCAATGTGCGGGGGGCACCGGCATCGAGGCAACCAAGGCAATTATGTACATGTAGAAAGAGTAACTAAAGTGGCCATGCACAGACAACAACAGGGAGTAGCAGCAGCAATGCAAATAATTTGGGTAGCCATTTGACTAGCCGTTCAGGAGTCTTATGGCCTGGGGGCAGAAGCTGCTCAGAAGCCTCTTGGACTTAAACTTGGCGCTCCGGTACCGCTCGCCGTGTGGCAGCAGAGAGAACCATCTATGACTAGGATGGCTGGAGTCTTTGACAATTGTTAGGGCCGTCCTCTGACAGGCGGTGTCAGGGTAAGGTCCTAAATATTGTCAAAGACTCCAGCCACCCTAGTCATAGACCGTTCTCTCTGCTACTGCACAGCAAGCGGTATCGAAGCTTTTAAGGGTTCTAGTTTCTACCCCCAAGCCATAAGTCTCCTGAACATCTAATCAAATGGCTACCCAGACAATTTGCATTGCCCACCCCCGCCCCCCCATCTTATGCCGCTGCTACTCTGTTATTATCTATGCATAGTCACTTTAATAACTCTACCTACATGTATATATTACCTAAATTACCTCGACTAACTGGTGCCCCCGCACATTGACTCTGTACTGGTACCCCCTGTATATAGTCTCGTTATTGTTATTTTACTGCTGCTCCTTAATTACTTGTTCCTTTTATTTCTTATTCTTATTCATATTTTTTTAAACTGCATTGTTGTTTAGGGGCTTGTAAGTAAGCATTTCACTGTAAAGTCTACAGCTGTTTTATTCGGTGCATGTGACAAATACAATTTGAATTGATACTTGCGAGCTAACTAGTAACATTTTAATGCACATTTCAAATTTCATAAAAACGGACTCTACAACCACAAAACATCTTAACTAGATGTAGAATTAGGTAGTGAAGACTTGCTCATGAAAAAATCAAATCAAATAAAATGTATTTGTCACATACACATGGTTAGCAGATGTTATTGCGAGTGTAGCGAAATGCTTGTGCTTCTAGTTCTGACAATGCAGTAGTAATCTAACCTAACAATTCCAAAACTACTACCTTATACACACACACGTGTAAAAGGATAAAGAATACCTCGGGTTGTGCTGTGGCGGAGAACTTTGTGGGCTATACTCAACCTTGTCTCAGGATCGTGGTTGAAGATATCCCTCTAGTGGTGTGGGGGCTGTGCTTTGGCAAAGTGGGTGGGGTTATATCCTTCCTGTTTGGCCCTGTCCGGGGGTGTTCTCGGATGGAGCCACAGTGTCTCCTGATCCCTCCTGTCTCAGCCTCCAGTATTTATGCTGCAGTAGTTTATGTGTCGGGGGGCTAGGGTCAGTTTGTTATATCTGGAGTACTTCTCATGTCCTATCCGGTGTCCTGTGTGAATTGAAGTATGCTCTCTCTAATTCTCTCTTTCTTTCTCTCTCTCGGAGGACCTGAGCCCTAGGACCATGCCTCAGGACTACCTGACATGATGACTCCTTGCTGTCCCCAGTCCACCTGGCCGTGCTGCTGCTCCAGTTTCAACTGTTCTGCCTGTGATTATTATTATTATTTGACCATGCTGGTCATTTATGAACATTTGAACATCTTGGCCATGTTCTGTCACAATCTCCACCCGGCACAGCCAGAAGAGGACCCCACATAGCCTGGTTCCTCTCTAGGTTTCTTCTTAGGTTTTGGCCTTTCTAGGGAGTTTTTCCTAGCCACCGTGCTTCTACACCTACATTGCTTGCTGTTTGGGGTTTTAGGCTGGGTTTCTGTACAGCACTTTGAGATATCAGCTGATGTACAAAGGGCTATATAAATAAATTTGATTTGGTACAGAACGGCATAGTCAAGATGCAGTAGATGATATCGAGTACAGTATATACATATGAGATGAGTAATGTAGGGTATATAAACAAAGTGGCATAGTTAGTGGCTAATGATACATGTATTACATAAAGATACAGTAGATGATATAGAGTACAGTATATACATATACATATGAGATGAATAATGTAGGGTATGTAAACATTATATTAAGTAGCATTGTTTAAAGTGGCTAGTGATATATTTTACATACATTTCCATCAATTCCCATTATTAAAGTGGCTGGAGTTGAGTCAGTGTGTTGGCAGCAGCCACTCAATGTTAGTGGTGGCTGTTTAACAGTCTGATGGCCTTGAGATAGAAGCTGTTTTTCAGTCTCTCGGTCTGTGACGTAGAAGTCCGTCACTGGCCGCAGGCAGCATTTGGTTCTTTAACGCACACACATATTCATCACTCCTCCCTGCGCCATTATACCATAAGTTAACAATGTGGGTCGACACACAAATTAACTTCTGTCTTGGTGCAGGCATTTCACACTTGTCAATGTTCATATTTGAGAGATACAATAATTATTATACTTATCAATGTTGTGGATGAGCGCATTGTTTGTTTGTTCTGTTCCTCTCTCTCCATCTCTGTAGCTTCCGGGTATGCTGGAAAAGGACCCGAGCTAAGGGAATTGGGTTGGCTTTATAGTGCCTGTCCCAAATGGCTCATTAATGCATATGGGCATATTGAAAGATATTGTCAGTAGTGATGTAATGTTGTAAATGTTATGTTGTGATATTGTTTAAAACCGTGTTGCAATGTATATCCTTTAGTATGTTTAGTTCATGGAAAATGTAGGTTTGTATTGTTAATTGATTAATTAATTAGGGTTAATTGTTCTGAGGGGAGGGGCTAGCCCTACAAAAGGAGCCTCTCTCCAGACTCTAAGGAGGCATTTTTTGGATTGAGCTGTGGATGGGGCAGCATTGTTTTTAAGCTGTCCCATAAGGTAGACGTTGATGGCAGTACTGTTGTTTTTTGTTCCGGAATCACTTGTAAATAAACACCTTTGCACAGAATAACTTTTGCGGCTCCGCCATCTTTTTATTTTGATAGAGGTTAGGTTATCCAGTTTAGCCATCTGGCCTACTCTACGTGACACGGTCCCTGATTTGATGCACCTGTACTGACCTCGCCTTCTGGATTATAGCGGGGTGAACAGGTAGTGGCTCGGGTGGTTGTTGTCCTTGATGATCTTTATGGCCTTCCTGTGACATTGGGTGGTGTAGGTGTCCTGGAGGGCAGGAAGTTTGCCCCTGGTTATGCGTTGTGCAGACCTCACTACCCTCTGGAGAGCCTTACGGTTGTGGGTGGAGCAGTTGCCGTACCAGGCGGTGATACAGCCCGACAGGATGCTCTCGATTGTGCATCTGTAGAAGATTGTGAGTGCTTTTGGTGACAAGCCAACAGGCCATCTCGTCGTTGTTGGTAATCAAGCCTACCACTGTAGTGTTGTCAGCAAACTTAATGATTGAGTTGGAGGCGTACATGGCCATGCAGTCGTGGGTGAACAGGGAGTACAGGAGAGGGCTCAGAACGCACCCTTGTGGGGCCCCAGTGTTGAGGATCAGCGGGGTGGAGATGTTGTTACCTACCCTCACCACCTGGGGGCGGCCCGTCAGGAAGTCCAGTACCCAGTTGCACAGGGCGGCGTCGAGACCCAGGGTCTCGAGCTTGATGACGAGTTTGGAGGGTACTTTGGTGTTAAATGCTGAGCTGTAGTCGATGAACAGCATTCTCACATAGGTATTCCTCTTGTCCATATGGGTTAGGGCAGTGTGCAGTGTGGTTGAGATTGCATCGTCTGTGGACCTATTTGGGCGGTAAACAAATTGGAGTGGGTCTAGGGTGTCAGGTAGGGTGGAGGTGATATGGTCCTTGACTAGTCTCTCAAAGCACTTCATGATGACGGAAGTGAGTGCTACGGGGGGTGGTAGTCGTTTAGCTCAGTTACCTTAGCTTTCTTGGGAACAGGAACAATTGTGGCCCTCTTGAAGCATGTGGGAACAGCAGACTGGGATAAGGATTGATTGAAAATGTCCGTAAACACACCAGCCAGCTGGTCTGCGCATGCTCTGAGGGTGCGGCTGGGGATGCCGTCTGGGCCTGCAGCCTTGCGAGGGTTAACACGTTTAAATGTTTTACTCACATCGCCTGCAGTGAAGGAGAGTCCAAATGTTTTGGTTGCGGGCCGTGTCAGTGGCACTGTATTGTCCTCAAAGCGGGCAAAAAAGTTATTTAGTCTGCCTGGGAGCAAGACACCCTGGTCAGTGACGGGGCTGGTTTTCGTCAATGTTGTTGTTGGACGCAGTGCGGAACATATCCCAGTCCATGTGATGGAAGTCTTGGAGCGTGGAATCAGATTGGTCGGACCAGCGTTGAACAGACCTGAGTGCATGAGCTTCTTGTTTTAGCTTCTGTCTGTAGGCAGGGATCAACAAAATGGAGTCGTGGTCAGCTTTTCCGAAAGGAGGGCGGGGCAGGGCCTTATATGCGTTGCGGAAGTTAGAATAGCAGTGATCCAAGGTTTTTCCAGCCCTGGTTGCGCAATTGATATGCTGATAAAATTTAGGGAGTCTTGTTTTCAGATTAGCCTAGTTAAAATCCCCAGCTACAATGAATGCAGCCTCAGGATATGTGGTTTCCAGTTTGCAAAGAGTCAAATAAAGTTTGTTCAGAGCCATGGATGTGTCTGCTTGGGGGTGAATATATACGGCTGTGATTATAATCAAAGAGAATTCCCTTGGTAGATAATGCGGTCGACATTTTATTGTGAGGAATTCTAAATCAGGGGAGTTCCTGTATGTTGTTGTGACCACACCACGTCTCGTTAACCATAAGGCATACGCCCCCGCCCCTCTTCTTACCAGAAAGATGTTTGTTTCTGTCGGCGCGATGCTTGAAGAAACCAGCCGGCTGCACCTATTCCGTTAGCGTCTCTCGAGTGAGCCATGTTTCTGTGAAGCAAAGAACGTTACAGTCTCCGATGTCCCTCTGGAATGCTACCCTTGCTCGGATTTCATCAACCTTGTTGTCAAGAGACTGGACATTGGCGAGAAGTATGCTAGGGAGTGGTGTGCGTTGTGCCCGTCTCCGGAGTCTGACCAGAAGACCGCTTCGTTTCCCTCTTTTACGGCGTCTTTGTTTTGGGTCGCAGGCTGGGACCCATTCCGTTGTCCTGGGTGAAAGGCAGAACACAGGATCTGCTTCGGGAAAGTCATATTCCTGGTCGTACTGATGGTGAGTTGATGTTGCTCTTATATTCAGTAGTTCCTCCCGACTGTATGTAATGAAACCTAAGATTACCTGGGGTACCAATGTAAGAAATAACGCGTAAAAAAACAAAAAAATGCATAGTTTCCTAGGAACGCGAAGCAAGCCGGCCATCTCTGTCGGCCCCATCAATATTAGCTACAGGTGTATAATTTTGGGTCAGATTAACTGACTCTTTTGAGGATGAAAGGGGGCTCAGTGGACGAAGTCACCTTGGTAAATTTTTTGAATGTGAGGACAACATATTGTAGCCAAATTTATTTTTAGCTATTCCATGAATGTTTGCGAGTTATCAGACAGAACAGTGCAGACAGCTATCGCGGTATCTGACGCGAGACAATGACTGATACCTTTCATTACACACCCCAAAGACAAAAAGCAAGTGAGTTAACTTTCCCTGTCATTTACCATATGTTCCAATGAGCAGCTCCAAAATGTTTCGATGGCCATGCAATGCTGCAATATGCAGGGGTGTATAGCCCTGCAAAACAAAAAGGGCAAAATCATGCAAATGTGTCTATACTGTATGTTCCCCACCAAAAACATTGGGGGAAAATGCAAATGGGATAACATAGCTATTTGAACATAACCTCTGATGTCTACTGTGTGCAGGGTTCAAGGTTCAACCATGGCAAAATGTACAAGGCGTTTTAATACCTACCCCCTACAGTTTCCCATGGCCCCAACACAGCCAATGAATACATGAAAGGAGAGAATATACAAATTACCAGAGGTTATGGCAACAAAACCTAATGACCAAATACATAATTAGCTAGTAATTCCCTGAAAATTGCCATAGTTGTGAGTTTGGCACGGTAATACATTCCGACAGTGTTTAGGGGAAAGAACATTATGTGGCTTGATTTACTAGTAGACACTGTGTGTGTGTGTGTGTGTGTGTGTGTGTGTGTGTGTGTGTGTGTGACTACTGTAATGCATTCGCAAAGCGGTATCTTCACAGGAACCATTATGATGCAAAATTACATCTAACCCGGCTGCAACCCAGAGGCTGCCTGGCCAGCCTCCAAATAGTGTATACAGACAACAACATACAGTACCTATTTTACCAGATCACTTCCTGTGCATGATACACTTAGATGAAAGAGGAGATACTCACATGCTGAAAGAAAATAAAAGCAGGAGTAATGTTATTAGCTGTACAGTAAGACAATATTTTGTAACAGACCATTCTAATTTCTTATACAGAAGAATGGGAGAAACTCCCCAAATGCAGGTGTGCCAAACAGGAGTCAATCCACAAAACAATAACCTGTCCCGGGGCTGCAATTGAAAATGAGCCGGCTTGCTATTTTACTGAAATGTTGATTAATGTGCTTAATTAGCACTTAAACTCAAACTCAAAGTCCCTTTTGAGTAGTGCAACAACTTTTTATTTAACTTAGTTTTAAGATTTTGTCATGAAGAACACATGTTCAACTTAATAAAAAACATATTTTCCCATACCTATTAATTACTGAATAAAATAACAGGGTTGACAAGTTCATCTTAAATCAGCCATGTCTTGTGACAGGCGGAATGGAAGCTTGTTGTGTGCAACACAACAGGAATTAAATGCATGCTTCACAAAAAATATTGAAATTGTTGATTTCTAGCCTGTCTATATATGGGTAACATGGTTGACATGTTATGCTCGACCCACTCAGTTTTCCACCACAAAACACAAAAGAATAGAATCAGCTCACCTGATTTTACACTGTTATTTGACTATTAGATTAGATAAAATCTCTCTTAAAAATAGAGTTCGGTTCACATAACAGGGTTGACCTTAAAATGAGGGCCATTTATTTATTTTTTATTAATATTAACATGAACTAAATATCAATCTTCAGAAATGACTGTCACAGCAACAAAATTTACAATTATATTGAAAACTTTCAGAAATGTTGGGATCAAGTGGGTTAAAATCTTCCTAGAAGTCACAGAGGGGCACAGAAGGACATTTCAAAATGCACATTTTGGCACTTTAGCAAGCCTTTATTCATATAGAAAATCAGATTTATTGAATTCTCCATGTGGTCTGTATTAATGGGCACTTCATTTAATATAACAGGCTTTTAAAAATAAATATTTGTGCACAATGTCTACTTAAAATATCAAAGGGACGCAAAAGGAACTCACTTCGTGGAACGACCCACGGTGTACCTTTTTTAAAATCTTTATTTAACTAGGCAAGTCAGTTAAGAACAAATTCTTATTTGCAATGACGGCCTAGGAACAACGGGTTAACTGCCTTGTTCAGGGGCAGAACGACAGATTTTTACCTTGTCAGCTCAGGATTCGATCTTGTAACCTTTCGGTTACTAGTCCAATGCTCTAAACACTAGGCTAATACTCACAGATTTAGTGTTGACGTCAGCCCCTGCATTGGCCATCATGGCAGCCATGTCCTCTTTGCCATGTTTGGCTGCCCAGTGTAGAGCTGTCTGTGGCCAAAACAAGGAGGGAAATGTAAGCCATTTACAAAATACAGACGAATTCCCTATACTGTACATAACAAAAGCACTTTACTACAACACTGACACAGGAGTTGCCATTTTATGTCTAAGTACACAAAGATACTTGTATTGGTATATACACAAATACTTGTAGATACATGTACATTCCCAGTGGTGGTTATTTAGTAGATAATAATTAGCATAGTGTCATTACTCCTCTAACAAGGAGTTTAAACAGAGTGAATCAGATCAGGTTGAGAGCTCTGATAGGCTGGCTGAGGCATTGGCCCAGCTGTGCACAGGAGGAGTAGAGAGATGGAGGGAGGTGGTGGGATGGTTTCCTGCCATCTGACTGAGCCTAATTACAAAACAACACTGCACTGTGCGCACAACAGGGGTGCCCAGCCGCCTGTCACGGGGGGGGGGGGGGGGGGGGGAAGATTGATGGTGTTGGTGTGACCCACAGAGGGGAGAGAGGGGAGACCCACCCAAGCAACGCACCACTGTCAGCACGCAGTCAGAAGAACAGCACTGGGGCCCCTCCGTGCTGTGGGCCTACCACACACGCTCAGAGACAACACGCACACACATACATACTCAAAGACACACACACAAACTCTCACATACAACATACACAGACAGACATGCACACACACACAAAACAACACATGCACACACATGAAAACTCCCATGCACACCACATCCACCTGTCTGACAGTGCTGCTGTTGTGATCAACTGTGTTACTCTTGTCAATGGGTCTCTGAGCACTGAGCACTTCAGGCTGTGTAATAACAAGCTATTCGGCAGGTGAAAACATGGGCTGCTACAGATGTCAGCCTGTTAACTACAACCTGTGTGTCTGAGTCTGACTCCAGACATGGAACAGGGTTCCTATGTCAATCAAAATATGTCAATCAATCATCTCCTTTAGTTTGTTAGAAAGTATGAGCTTACAATCTGTGATTATTATTCATGCTTGTTTATGCCCACGATGGTTATTCTTTGTCTCCTGCATTGTGCACTATATACCACAACCTCAGTGAACTATACCAAAACCTCAATATCAGATATCATAGAAGCATGGGGGAAGATATACCTCTAGATGTCAAAAACCAGTCTGGGAGACAGATTGTGATAGATGAAGTCTGGCTCTGAGTATCTCTATCTCTGTTGTCTGTCCTGTCACACGCTGAAGACGGATTGGTCGGATGGGTCGTTTGAGTGGCTGCTCGGCGGGTCCCCTAGTGGGCAGGAGTGACGGATGAGGTCAGACAGGATGTGGCCTCAACCCCTCCACGTGCCTCTCGTTCCTGTCCTAGCTCGGTGGGGCCAACCCCCGCATGCCTGCCTGCTTGACTGATGACCAACTTTTTGTGTGTGTGTGTGTGTGTGTGTGTGTGTGTGTGTGTCATACACCCATTGTGGAGGTAAGTAAGTAGTGGCCAAAGAGGGTTGGTCAACTGGAGACACATCTGACAAAATGACCTATGGCCTGTGTGACACCTTGCTGTTCATAGTAAGACCACTGAGGAGGGATTGGAGAATGATATACTTACAAACTACAGGACAGGGTAAAAGGAAGTACATCCCAGTCCAACATGGCAGGAGGGGGGAGCCCATGTCACATGTTGATGAAGAAAAAGAGAGAGATGGAGATGACGAAGGAATATGATACAGGTGTAGGATCTTAATTTGACATACAGTGAGCCCCAAAATAATTGGGACAGTGACAATTTTTGTTTTGGCTCTGTACTCCAGCACATTGGTTTGAAATGATACAATGATTATTAGGTTAAAGTGCAGACTGTCAGATTTAATTTGATGCTATTTTCATCATTTGTGGGTTAACCGTTTAGAAATTACTTTTTGTACATAGTCCCCCCATTTTAGGGTACCAAAGGTATTGGACCAAATGCACTTAAAAAGTAAAATATTTGGTCCTATATTCAGAACACACAATGATTACATCAAGTTGAATGTTGGATGCATTTGCTGTTTGTCTTGGTTGTGTTTCAGATTATGTTGTGCCCAATAGAAATGAATGGTAAATAATGTATTTTGTCATTGCCAGTGTCCCAATACTTCGGAGGCTATTAGCTAGCTAAAAGTAGGTAACATGAAAAGTACAATACGGTCAAATCAAAATCTAATTTTATTGGTCCATATTTGTACACATATTTTTCTGATGTTATTGCAGCTGCAGCAAAACGCTTATGTTTCTGTTAATATTACCATGTGTTAGTGTGGGTTTTCAGTGAATTTATGGAAATCACAAATCTCATCTGCATTTCCTGTGGTGCTAGAAAATTCTCACCAACAAAAGAGTGATCAAATGAAGATCCTACATCTATATGTTAAATGTGGTTAAAATTTGTTGGTCTTTGAATAAGCAAGTCTTAGTTAATGACGGTTGAGGGGGAGAGTAAGGCTACACAATGAATCTGCTATTGTGAAAGTTTATGAATGGTCTTATCTTTGTAGGTCACAGAGTCAGTTACAACCTCAGACCAAGGAACAAATGGCACCCAGACCTCCTCAAACTCAGGCCCTAGGTACGGGTGACTTCACCGCCAAAGGGTGGTGGTTCGGTGGGCATCAAAGCCGTCCGAGGGAGATTAGGCATCTTCCCGAGGACACAACCAAAATTGTTCTTCAATTAATCCCAGCCTGCTCTATAACTTTTAGATTATCTTTAAGTGGTTGAAGTCTTTGTGGAGCATTAAGAGTCTCTCTCTAATCCCCCCCTCCCATCTCCCTGCACTTCAATGGCGACCCTTGAATATTTTCCGGGTGGGTGTGGTGATGGCAGGGGCTTAAGGTTAGGTCTTAGAAGGTGGTCTGAAACAGGACAGTGTGAGAACCCCAACAGAGGGGAGGGACAACAAACATAAACCCAAATCTCTTGAGCGCACAGGGACACCAATAAAGGGATTTGGGTTGTCGGGCGGGGGGTTCAGGAGTTAAAAAGCTATCTTTCATAATCCTTTTGATAGTGGCACCGCAGGAAATGCATGATCTGATGTTTTTACATCACAGGGTTTTTAAAATACAATTAAGTAAAACAAAAACTATGGAATGTTGACTATTTGCAATTAGTACATATGGAATTGGGAGTTAGGAGCAGGTTTGACACTGCTTTTTACCTGTTGATAATGATGAGCAACGAAAATACACGTAATATAGGCTATTGTTGTTAGGCACTTTTAAAACTTCTTAGGGCTGCAATCCTGTTAACCTCTAGTGACAACCCATCCCAGATCCAGGAGCGCAATCATCGACTGACACTAATTAGCATAACGCAACAGACATAAATACTACTAGAAAATATTCCTATTCATGAAAATCACAAGTGAAATATATTGAGACACAGCTTAGCCTTTTGTTAATCACCCTGTCATCTCAGATTTTCAAAATATGCTTTACAGCCAAAGCAAGACAAGCATTTGTGTAAATGTATCGATTGCCTAACATAGCATTATGTCCAGCTAGCAGCAGGTAACTTGGTCACAAAAATCAGAAAAGCAATCAAATTAAATTGTTTACCTTTGATGAGCTTCGGATGTTTTCACTCACGAGACTCCCAGTTAGATAGCCAATGTTCCTTTAATAGCTCCAATATAATAGCTCCGTTTGTTCTTCACGTTTGGCTGAGAAATCGACCGGAAATTTCGGTCACGACAACGCCGAAAAATATTCCAAATTAGCTCCATAATATCGACAGAAACATGGCAAACGTTGTTTATAATCAATCCTCAAGGTGTTTTTCAAATATCTATTCGATAATATATCCACCGGGACAATTGGTTTTTCAGTAGGACCGATTGGAAAAATGGCTACCTCTGTATTTTACGCGAGAATCACTCTGAGAGCCATCAGGTGACCACTTACACAATGTAGCCGCTTACGGGTATTCTTCAACATAAAGGCGTAAAACTACGTCACAATGCTGTAGACACCTTGGGGAATACGTAGAAAAAGTAATCTGGTTGATAGCCCATTCACTGCTCAATAGGGACGCATTGGAACGCAGAGCTTTCAAAACATGAGGCACTTCCGGATTGGATTTTTCTCAGGCTTTCGCCTGCAATATCAGTTCTGTTATACTCACAGACAATAATTTTACAGTTTTGGAAACTTTAGAGTGTTTTCTATCCTAAACTGTCAATTATATGCATATTCTCACATTTTGTCCTGACAAAATATCCTGTTTACTTTGGGAACGTTATTTTTCAAAAAATGAAAATACTGCCCCCTAGTCACAAGAGGTTTTAACGGGATCGATATGACAAAATGCAGGGCGCCAAATTCAAAACAACAGAAATCTCATAATTAAAATTCCTCAAACATACATGTATTTTATACCGTTTTAAAGGTAATCTTGTTGTTAATCCCACCATAGTGTCTGATTTCCAAAATGCTTTACAACAAAAGCTCCACAAACGATTATGTTAGGTGACCACCAAATCACAGAAAAATACAGCCATTTTTCCAGCCAAAGAGAGGAGTCACAAAAAGCACAAATAGAGAAAATTATGATCTTCATCAGATGACACTCATAGCACTTCATGTTACATAATACATGTATGTTATGTTTGATAAAGTTCATATTTATATCAAAAAATCTCAGTATACATTGGCGCGTTATGATCACTAGTTCCAAAAACATCCGGTGATATTTTGTATTTATTTTTTTACCTTTATTTAACTAGGCAAGTCAGTTAAGAACTAACTCCAACTCTCTAACCACTAGGCTACCCTGCCCCCTCAGAGAGCCACATCATCAGAAATACTAATTATAAATGTCGATAAATGCAATTGCTAGACATGGAAATATAGATATACCTCTCCTTAATGCAACCGCTGTGTCAGATTTTAAAAAAAACTTTACGGAAAAAGCAAACCATGCAATAATCTGAGACAAAACTCAGAAAATAAATACAATTATCCGCCATGTTGGAGTCAACAGAAATATTCCCTTACCTTTGACGATCTTCATTAGAATGCACTCCCAGGAATCCTAGTTCCACAATAAATGCTTTATTTGTTCGATAATGTCCATTATTTATGTCCAAGTAGCTACTTTTGTTAGCGCGTTCAGTACACAAATCCAAACGCTCATCCAGGTCCATTCGAAAGTTATTACAGGTCGAAGAAACTTGTCAAACTAAGTATAGAATCAATCTTTAGGATGTTGTTATCATAAATCTTCAATAAAGTTCCAACTGGAGAATTCCTATGTCTGTAGAGAAGCCATGGAACGCAGGTCGCTATCATGTGAAATGCGCGTGACCAGGACCTGGCTCTCTGCCAGACCACTGACTCAAAGAGCTCCCATCCGGCTCCACAACACAGTAGAAGCCTCTTTCAAGTTTCTAAAGATGGTTGGCATCTAGTGGAAGCCCTAGGAAGTGCAACTTTATCCATATCCAACTGTGTATTCAATAGGGGCTGGGTTGAAAATCGACCAACCTCAGATTTCTCACTTCCTGTTTGGATTTCTTCTCAGGTTTTTGCCTGCCAAATTAGTTCTGTTATACTCACAGACATCATTCAAACAGTTTTAGAAACTGCAGAGTGTTTTCTATTCAATACTAATAAAATGCATATACAGTGGGGCAAAAAAGTATTTAGTCAGCCACCAATTGTGCAAGTTCTCCCACTTAAAAAGATGAGAGAGGCCTGTAATTTTTATCATAGGTACACTTCAACTATGACAGACAACATGAGAATAAAAAAATACCCAGAAAATCACATTGTAGGATTTTTAATGAATTTATTTGCAAACTATGGTGGAAAATAAGTATTTGGTCACCTACAAACAAGCAAGATTTCCGGCTCTCACAGACCTGTAACTTCTTCTTTAAGAGGCTCCTCTGTCCTCCACATGTTACCTGTATTAATGGCACCTGTTTGAAATTGTTATCAGTATAAAAGACACCTGTCCACAACCTCAAACAGTCACACTCCAAACTCCACTATGGCTAAGACCAAAGAGCTGTCAAAGGACACCAGAAACAAAATTGTAGACCTGCACCAGGCTGGGAAGACTGAATCTGCAATTGGTAAGCAGATGGATTTGAAGAAATCAACTGTGGGAGCAATTATTAGGAAATGGAAGACATACAAGACCACTGATAATCTCCCTCGATCTGGGGCTCCACGCAAGATCTCACCCCGTGGGGTCAAAATGATCACAAGAACGGTGAGCAAAAATCCCAGAACCACACGGGGGGACCTAGTGAATGACCTGCAGAGAGCTGGGACCAAATTAACAAAGTATACCATCAGTAACACACTACGCCGCCAGGGACTCAAATCCTGCAGTGCCAGACGTGTCCCCCTGCTTAAGCAGGTACATGTCCAGGCCCGTCTGAAGTTTGCTAGAGAGCATTTGGATGATCCAGAAGAAGATTGGGAGAATATCATATGGTCAGATGAAACCAAAATATAACTTTTTGGTAAAAACTCAACTCGTCGTGTTTGGAGGACAAAGAATGCTGAGTTGCATCCAAAGAACACCATCCCTACTGTGAAGCATGGGGGTGGAAACATCATGCTTTGGGGCTGTTTTTCTGCAAAGGGATCAGGACGACTGATCCGTGTAAAGGAAAGAATGAGTGGGGCCATGTATCGTTTTTAAGTGGGAGAATTTGCACAATTGGTGGCAGACTAAATACTTTTTTGCCCCACTGTATTAGCAACTGGGACTGGGACTTTACTCTGAGCACCTTTCATCCAAGCTACTCAATACTGCCCCTGCAGCCATAAGAAGTTTAAGTGGTCAAGAATTTAGAGACAGAACATATAAAGACTGCCCATACAGTGGGATATCAACAGTCAGACTACTTACCCCCTGAGAGAGACAGTCATGGTCACAGGCAGGCACAACATAGCAGATTCCAACCAGAAAAGAAACAATATTAGTCAAACTAACTACATAGTTCATGCAGGTCATAACATACACTCTTCTATGTAGACCGCTCATGCACATGAAGTATACATATTTATTATATTCAAAAGTTTGGAGAAAGTATACTCACCGAGGTGAAGTCCTTTAAAAGCCAAATGAAGGAAAGAAGGAAAAAACTCAATATCAGTGTGGTGCTCTGAGTTAAACATCTCAGAATACTTTTACCTGACTCCAATTAAAACATGGCTACTTATTCATCCACAACATTTATATTGCAATGGTATACAGAATAATGAGGGTGACTTATAACACATTTTTAAAGCCAACGTTGGGGTGAGCCATGTGGGGGGGTTACCTTCTTGTTGGCCAGGGAGGGCTCCTGTTGTAGCAGCTGGGCGAGGTCAGAGAGACAACCACATGCAGCAGAGTAGATCCATTCCTTCTCCACAGGGTCCAGCTGTAGGACAGGGAGTGGATGAGCTAAGTAAATGGCCAGCACAGACATCACAGTACTGTATACATTAATGTGTAGTATGAATATATGATTGTATACATTTACATTTGAGTAATTTAGCAGACGGACATATCCAAAGCGATTTACAGGAGCAATTAGGGTTAATGCCTTGCTTAAGGACACATCGGCAGATTTTTCAACTAGTCGGCTTGGGAATTCGAAGCAGTGATGCTCTTAACCGCTGGGCTACCTGCCGCCTCTGTATATTAATGCTACCTGTAAATGAATGAGGAAACTCACAGCCACTGGGGTGGAGCCCATACTGCCCGTACACTCCTCTTCCTGCTCTTCGGACTCTGACTGAGAGACATACACGAATCAGAGAATGGTTTATTTCAATTTAATAAAGAAAGTATCAATGGCAGCTAATGCTGATTTTTTTTAGGACACAATTCACAATAGTCATAAATACACAATAAAACAATCAATACAGTAAAATCCATGACTTTAAAATACATATTTTCTGAAAAAACATCAGTGCCTGGTTAAGGGTCATACATTTAGGTCACATTTAGACAAAAGTGGCAGTCCATAGATCAATGGTTGAGCAGACTTATTATGAAGGGTACTGCGCTATTTTGGTAGCGCTTACTTCAAGTAAATTATCATGGAATATGATGAGTATGTGCTAAGAGGCTAACTCACACTCACGCGTGCGCGCACACACACACACACACACACACACACACATAATTATTACAATCACACTGTTTGTATTTATCACCTTAAACTTCAGAGATCAAAAGGGATGAAGTGATGCAAAAAGAGTGAGACAGACATACAAACAGACAGGATGGCAAATGGAGCCACAGAGCAAACACAGTTTTTCACACCAAGGGTACAATGTAATAATAACTGTGAACACCCACCGTTTTACAGAGGGTCAAAAATGCTCAGAAAATAAAGCACAGAATTCTGGCTGATTAATGTGGGGAGAAAATGTTCTTTATGTTTTGTTTTGTCAAGCTCTTGATTGCTAATTGTTCTCAGATCATACAGAGTGATGGTGTAAAACACACAACTCTTTCATGTCGCTGTCATACATGCCTTGTGTAACAAGAAAAGTGGAGGCCTATTTATTCAACCAATTCCACAATGGCACATGTCCACTTTTTTCTCTGCTTGAAAGAAACATTATGAGGGAAAGAAATACACTATATATACACCAAAGTATGTGGACACCTCTTCAAATTAGTGGATTCGGCTATTTCTTAACTGACTTGCCAAGTTAAATAAAATTAAAATTAAAATTAAAAAATAAAAAGCTCACCGCCATTGGACTCATTGGAAACGCGTTTTCTGGAGTGATGAATCACGCTTCACCATTTGTCATTCCGACGCTACCTGCCCCGATGCATAGTGCCAACTGTAAAGTTTGGTGGAGGAGAAATAATGGTCTGGGGCTCTTTTTTATGGTTCGGATAGGCTTCCAACTTTGTGGCAACAGTTTGGGGAAGGCCCTTTCCTGTTTCAGCATGACAATACATCCGTGTACAAAGCGAGGGTACAAAGCGAGGTGCATACAGAAATTGTTAGACGAGATCGGTGTGGAAGAACTTGACTTGCCTGCAGAGAGCCCTGACCTCAACCCCATCAAACCCCTTTGGGGTGAATTGGAATTCCTACTGCGAGCCAGGCCTAATAGCCCAACATCAGTGCCCAACCTCACTAAAGCGCTTGTGGCTGAATGGAGCAAGTCCCCGCAACAATGTTTCAACATCTATTGGAAAGCCTTCTAGGAAGAGTGGAGACTGTTATAGCAGCAAAAGGGGGGACCAACTCCATATTAATGCCCACGATTTTGGAATAAGATGTTCGACGGACAGGTGTCCACATACATTTGGTCATGTAGTCTATTTGTTGGACAGTTTTTTTAATCGTTGAGTTCTGAATAATTACAATAATAAGAGCTCTGAGCACTTTTCTTCTCTCTGTCATGTAATTCCATTCTCTTTGTCTAGGTTCAGAACGATGGATTAGAACACTGTTCAGAACCAGGGATTAGAATAAAGTTAAGAACAAGGGATTAGAACACAGTTTAGAACCAGGGATTGGAACACCGTTTAGAACCAAGGATTAGAACAACGTTCAGAGCCAGAGATTAGAACACCAAGCTCTTCAAGAGCAAAGGAGAGTAGTATAAACAGAGTGCAAAGAGGAAGTTAAACCTGCCACAGTTTAACAGTATTTTTACACAGGGGAATATTTGCTGACAACTGGTTCTTTCCACAGACGTGTTAAAATCCAACACAGTGAAATATGATAAAGTAACATCAGGGGAAAATTCAATCTCAAAAGTATTTTCCTAATTCCTGGAGCTGCTCTCCTCACCTCCCACTGACATTTTGAGAGGGATGTGAGGAGAGCATTGGAAGACATCTTCTCCTCAGAACTTCTCTAACGCTCTCTCCGCTTCTCTCCAACCTTATGAGGAGACGAGGCAAGATGGGATGCAAGGAATTGAGGAAAATACTTTTGAGATTGACTCCTGGTGTCACTAGCCTCTCACCTTTGACCCTGAGTCTCTGTCTAGCTCATTCTCCCCTTTGCTGTGCACAAGGGGTTCCTCCGAAACAGACGGTGAGGGTTTTCTTTCAGTGTGCAGATCCTGGAGGCACAGCGACATAACATACAGAATGATGCCATTTCTCCCTTCTCCATTTAATACGAACATTCTCAATTTACCCCTGGTTACTGTAGCTCTGCCAAAATTCTAGCCACATTAGACTGCATGTGCAGTGCACAGGGTGTAAAATGTGTTCTGTTAACGGCTTGTTGAGGTGATCAGCTACAATTCACACTTTATGCAGAAACTACTTGTGTTGTGCTGTTGACCTTTTCCTGCCTTCAACAACAGTGTGAGTAGATACCGCTTGAGCTTGAACTCTTTAGACATACTACTGTGGACATTGACACTATCGGCTTAACATACAGTACCAGCCAAGTTGGGACACACCTACTCATTCAAGGGTTTTTCTTATTTTTACTATTTTCTATATTGTAGAATAATAGTGAATACATCAAAACTATGAAATAACACATGGAATCATTTTACGTTTTAATTCCAGGTTGTAAGGCTACAAAATAGGAAAAATGCTAAGTGGGGTGAATACTTCCGCAAGCCACTGTAACTTCACTGAACTTATCCTCTGCAGCAGAGGTAACTCTGGGTCTTCCTTTCTTGTGGCGGTCCTCATGAGCGCCAATTTCATCATAGCGATTTATGGTTTTTGCGACTGCACTTTCATGCCTTAAAGTAATGATGGACTGTCGTTTCTCTTTGCTTATTTGAGCTGTTCTTGCCAAAATATGGACTTGGTCTTTTACCAAATATGGCTATCTTCTGTATACCAACCCTACCTTGTCACAACACAACTGATTGGCTCAAACACAGTAAAGAGGAAAGAAATTCCACAAATGAACTTTTAATAAGGTACACCTGTTAATTGAAATGCATTCCAAGTGACTACCTCATGAAGCTGGATGAGAGAATGCCATGAGTGTGCAAAGCTGTCATCAAGGCAAATGGTGGCTACTTTGAAGAATTTAAAATATGAAATATATTTTGATATGTTTAACACTTTTTTGGTTACTACATGATTCCACATGTGTTATTTCATAGTTTTGATGTCTTCACTATTATTATACAACATAGAAAACAGTCAAAATAAAGAAAAACCCTGTGTGTCCAAACCTTTTTACTGGTACTGAATAATCTCTTTAAATGCTAGGATTGTAGACGCACTACTACTAAGATTGTTTTCCATGAACAATATGTAAAATCACTTCAGCCACATTATCGTGTAAATTGAAGAGCTGAATATGGGTTTTATTGAGGTCAAATATCAATGTACAAATTACCCTTACATTTATCACAGGGGCGGACTGGGCTGGTCCATTTTTAGCCCAGTGGGCCTATCTAACTTGGGTTTTTAGCATTAAATGATCATTATCTGACTAATAAGGGGGGGGGGGGGGGGGGGCATGAGGGAAGAAAATGTGTGGGGGCCTCAAGGGAAAGAATGGGCTGGTGTGTTAGAAATGCCAGTTGCCATTTCTGGTCCCAGTCCAACCCTGATTTATCAGGAAATATAATTACAATTTTGCAGCTCAAACATAATGGGAATGACAACGAAAATTTGTTTCTGAACAGCTATGCCCTTTGAGTAAAAGATACAGCCACTGGAACAAGTTGTTTGACTTTCTCATCATTAAACTCGTCTGTGCTTCAACTCTTATGCCCAGAATGAGGTCTGATGCCAGAATGAGAGAGCAGTCATACTTAACTCAATTCCATAGGAAATGGATGAGAATGATAGTAGTGGCAAGTCTTCTTTTCATACAGATTTATTCCTCTCTAATGCTGTCATGGCATTTATATTTTATCAAATGTGCAGACTAAAGGGCACACACAAGCATCAAGGACAGAGTCTAAGTGAGCCAACATAGAGACTGACCTCTTGCATGTGCTCCTGCTCGGGTGCCTCTGTGACAGTAATGCTGGGGCCTCTTCCACACCACGTCAACCGGGAAGGCTTCCTCTCCTCTGCCCGCTTGGCCAGTTCAGGCTGGAGGTCTGGTTCCATCTGGGCACTGGAGAGAGACGAGACCCCTGACCCATCCCACTGGGCTGAGGCCGATGGCCTGGCAGGGCTGGCCTGTCTGTCTGTCCCAGGCTCTGTCTCGCTGTCCTGCTTCTGCTGCCGGTATCTCTTCTTCAGAACTAGGTACTTCTCACCCTGATAGGGACAGACAGCAGGCCGGCAGGAGATGAGGAGGGTAAAGGCCTACTGTATATTAGAGGTCAACTTTGACCTAAAATTAATTATTGTAAGTTGCCCTTTCTAATTACTATGTAACTGAATGGTAATAACAACACTGTATATAACCAATAACACAACAAACTACATAGTAAACAGACCCAGCAAAGAAATACCATATCCTTTTTTAGTTTCATACAATTTAACTACCATGGCTGACTCAATATTGTGGAAAGGGAACTTGATTTGAGTGTGGAGCATTAAAGAATTATGCACACTGATTTTATCACAGCTTTTCACGGCACACAATCCACAAATGGTCAAAAGCTCTACTTCACTTACATTCTCTGATTTCACAACAGCAATCCTGTCGATGATCTGTTTGAACTCCTCTCTGTATTTGGCTGGGGAAAATAAACAATGTTGGCATATCCACTTTCAAAAACATGATATCGCTTTTAGTTCTCTCCCAAAACCTCAGACTTTCATTCTCTGAGGGATTTGGAGAAAACATGTCAAAGGATGACGAGGAAAACAAATATAATTTGGTCTAACAAATACTTTATAACAAGTGTAGTAATAGATTTCTTATGGAATAATAACCACTAATCGGATCAAGTGTTATCTTATGATTGATTAGATTTATCTGAAACGGAATGTTCTATTTACTCTAAATAAGGCTGTTGCATCACTCTGGCATTCCAAGATGTAGACCTTTTGAACCAGAAGAATGCGTGATGGCTATTTGAGATTATTGTGTGGCCTGTGAAGGCTGGTGGTTGATCTCCCCTCCCTGTTATTTCACCATATTCCCCCTGCCTGCAGAGACCAGGCTTCTCTTCCAAATGACACCCTATTGCCAATTTAGTGCACTACTTATGACCAGGGCCCATAGAGCTCTGGGCAAAAGTATTGCACTATATAAGGAATAGTGCAATTTGGGGTGAACCCCAGGGGTTCCAGGAGTGAGCGGCTTTCATTCTTCATTCCTCTGCAGGCCAAGCACTGCTCCAGTTGCAAAACAATCATCTCAGAACAAAGTCACGGACTGGGTAAAGGGACAGAGAGGAAACCAGACCTCTCGCTGCCAACATGAGAGGCGGGCAGATAAAAATAATTTAAAAAAACTCTACTCACGCATCATCTCCAAAAATCCCAACCCCAACCTATGTCTATTTCCGCAGTATTACATCTTTCCTATGGGAACCCAAACCAACTGCAGATGGATGGCTATTACAATAGTTAACTATTTAACTCCTCTCACAAATACAACTGAGTTTGTGAAATTATATTCAGACTTGATGCTGACAGACGTTGGTTTATATAGGGTACTGTTTCTGAGAATTGATCCATTACTCCAGCGGCCAGACCACCTAATTAACATAGACCATCCTAGTTCAACATACAAAATACTAATGGCAGAAGCCCTGTGTTTGAAAGAATGCTTAGTTATGAAAGAATATATCGAGCTGGACAATTGACCTCTTTCCTTTTTCCTGACAACAGGGTAAGGAAATAACATTTCAGAATGAGACAGTAGTTCACAACTTCACATCCACAAAAACAGGAAATCCAGAGGAAGTGGCCACTTACATCACATCAACAAAATAATTCCTGACTTAGTAATATAGGGGTGACACAGTTTACACGTGCAGTTATTCATTATCTTGAGGTAGACAGATAACCATAGCAACTGGACAGACACAGCCAAGTTAGCTATCACTTTCCCACAATGTCCCCATTTTGTTCCATCGTAATAAAAGAGCACTCCATTAGAGATCTAGCTGTGCTGGTACATGTTGCCTAATTTATTGCATTATGATTAAAACACTATTATGGTGCAATAGTGGCCATTAAAGAAGGGAACACATGTTGTCATAACAGACTTTAAGTACTGTATGTACTGAAACTCATTTCCATAATTGGACACTCCAGCCATGTCAGATGGCACAGTAAAGCAGCTTTCGTTGGAAACCTCTGTCAACAACTGTACCACTGAGATAGCATCTGGACAGTACAAGCGGTACAACTGTAATACAAGGTCACATTGGATAATCATTTATCTAGAGCCGGTCAAACATGTTAAGGCCTAGTTATTTTATCCAGTACCAAGCAGTGATGATGCTGTGGTGTAGTGCATGGGAAATGATTGGTAAAGCATAAGAACATATTTTTTTTATATCACAGTCGCAGGTTTAAGGATAATGCTTACTTGGGTTCATGATTCAGGGGCTGGTATCAATTACAGAAAGGCAGCACCATAATCACACTGTTTATCGGGGTGAAGCTTTGTTGTAATGTCACAACAGAATACCACAGTCCAATGGTGAAAATGATTCGTTGGAGTAGTCTGGATCTGAGGCTTGGGTAGCGGGCACTGGAGAATTCATGCAGCTATAACTGGTCTCAAAGGAAATGACAGAATTCCTGGTGCAATTGTATATTTTTAAAGGACCTTTAATTTAAAGCAGATGTTACGTTTAAGCTAACCGACTGGGGATTGGGAACAATGAGAAACAAATGGGTTTACGGGAAAACTATATATGAAATTGGAAACCGTTGAATATGATCATATCATGAAAGCTACATGACAGATGTCGCATGAGGCGAGGCGAGACATGGTACGGTCAGTGACATCGCTAAAAGCCATCCATCACTGAACACATGAAACTGTTGCTGTTGAGGTTAAATCCTTTCTCAATTCTACATTTCAGATACAATGTACCGCTACTTACCACGCAGCTCCATGTCCTTGTGACCAATAAAAGGCTTGTATGTTTTCATTAAATCTGAATTTTTTACTTTCCCTCCGGCTGAGTAGAAATAATCCAACAACGATTCTTCACTTACATCGCCCATTATCGATATATCAATGCTCGTGTTCTATGATAAAATCAGGTTTCTTTTAGAATTCTTATGATCTTGCTGCTATGACATTGTAGCGTATCCTGGCTAATTTGAGAGAAAAAAAATGGTATAATACATCCAACTTTACTCCACCCAAACCCAACCACTCACTGCGCCTCCTCCGGTTAACTCTTTCAGGACTGAAACAAAACTGAGAGGGAGACAGCAAGGGTTTTTGACAGCATGTTGCAACTTTATTACAGTGGCATATAGATTTGTTCAAACAAGGCCTAGGCTTATCTTACAATGTCAAAGTCTTTGGCATAGCACTGAGCAACCCATCCTTTCTCAATGCATTATTAGCCTAGTCTATCGTATAGTTATTTTATAGCCTTTGAGTCAGCATCTTCCACAAAGTTTAGGACCTAGGGGCCTATGTAATTCTACTGCCTTTTAGAGAAATGCTTCATCTATGATATGACTTGATTTAGAATAAAACATTTCCCTTCAAATATTTATGATTTTTTCAAACTTTTTTATTAGGTTTAGATTAAAACATTTTCCTTAGAATTTCATGACAAAAGTCACCATTAGAATCATACAACTCATGCAGTAGGACTAGTTGGGTTCACATAGGTGAAAGCAGCTATCCGGTGTGTAACCATATGCCACAGCAAGAGGGACCATGGTGCTCAGACTGAGCCCCATTATAGTTGATGCCTAGTGTCAGTTAAGGTATTATCCTACACCACAATGTCAGATTAATTGTGTCAATGCGTTCTGAAAATTAAATGTGTTCGATTTACCTCGGTAATCTCACTTGCTCTCTCTCGTTTTCCACTTGTAGCTAGATACTCTTTAGATGAGTTTCCATTTAATTAAGAAATATGCTTGTGATTTAAATTTCATATGTTTTATCATCCTAAAAAATACAATGTTGAGATGACAATAAGCTTCTTATGAGCTGATACAATTACAGTGTGGAGTAGGCCCTAGTAATCTTGCAGTTCATACAACAAAATGAGACCTTATGCGTTGCCATTTTTTAAAAACACCCTAACTTTTACTATGAGGATAAAGAATGATGATCCGCTGACATATGCCATGTCTGTGTGTTGTAAAATTCCAGACAGAAGCTGAGAACATATTCAATAATCACTTTTCCATTACTGAAAAGACACAAAGTGGAGGGTAAATAATATGTATCAATCATGTAATAAATTTGCTCACAATACAGTATGGAGCAATTTGGAAAATGATTTTGAAAGTACATCTATCGCAGTAATGAAGACACAAATCCTAATATATAAAGCAGGTAGGATGTGTCTGTACAGGCGTGAAGTTGACATATGTCCATGGGGAAACAATTTGAATACAACTATTTTATAGAAAACACAGCAAATAATAACATTTCCAAGATGTTACTTTTGAAAACAACTGCTCTTGGTCTAACTTCCTTCGTCTAACTTTCTTGGTCTAACCTCCTGGATGTGATTGAGATGTGTAACAAAGATTCCACCATGAACAACACAGGGTGACCCATGACCGGATTATTGGGCACCTGTCTGCTTAAACCTTTAGGGGCCCAAAGTCTGCCTTGGGGCCTTGAGGGGCCAGATGTTCTGAGAGCTGTGGCCCTCTCAGTCTCCAACAATATGAAGGTCAATTAGACTTTAACTAATGGCAGCGCGTGACATGGACTGGTGGTGTCCTGGTTCTGATTTAGGGCAGATGTTCACTATGACTAGCACGGTGATCCACTCCATATGGTTGCCACTTGTCCGTGCGCCTTTTCACAGCACAGACCTTTTGAACACGCTTTAGTCATCAGTTCTCTTTTTTACCCCTCTGTAAAAACCCGTCCTAAATCCAATCACCTAGCCTTTCTAAAGGGGATGATGTTGATTTAATGGGAATCTGTGGTGGCAGTAGCAAGCGGACGACCCTGCTGTCAGTACATCCAGCCAGCCAGCCGGCCGGCCAGCCCTGGGCCCATTTAGGCTCCAAGCTACAGAGGAAACAAGTTGAGGGAGAGCGGGAAGGAGGGAGAGCTTAGATTAGAGAGGGGATTGTTTAGACAAACAATGGTGTCTACCTGATTTTAATCTCGGCTCCAAAAGAGCACAGGGATTGGCAGACTTTAATAAATGAAAGTGCACTCCATAATCGGGATTTGCACAAAGTGCCCCTTTGTGTTAATCTGACATTTTTTACAGCATGCTTTTTGACATCTGTCACAGGGAGGAGTGTTAACCCTCACATTCCCCAGCTGCTTGGAACGAAACAGAACAACCAGGATGATAATACTATATATTTAAAATGGATCTCATCATAGACAATACATCCACAATCCCATATACAGCACGTAATTACTGCCACCATAAGAGTTCAAGGGAGTGTCCCAATGTTGAAAAAACAAAGCAAAAGTGGGAGAGCATAACAATGCCTCATATGTCATACTTCTTTTACATACACTAATTTCTGGACAAACCAATTTTGCACCAACAGTAACATCACATAATCTGATTTGATAACCTGGTTCAAAAACTGTTTCTTTAAACACTTTCTAAGCAATGTCTTTCACCTTTCCAACTATAATTGTGAGGACGTGCACACCGAACTGCCGTGTCCAGTGAGAGTACATTCTGTGTACCACACACGTTCCATATTAGGAGAAGCTAATATAGCGGAGGTTGTGTAATTACTTTGTGGTTCAAAACGAAAGCTGCATTTCAATAATTAAAGTCCAGGGTATCAGCGCTAAAGCACAATAAAATTGTTTTAAAATCAAGGATTACAACATTAAATCCCACAGGGCCAGATGTGAGCAAGGGAGGAGACACCGCCCACCGACCTACCGGATTCTGGATCAGATTAAGACTAGAGACTATCCCAGAGGGGCCATGCTGCCTTTTCCATGTGGATTAGGGGCTTGTGTGGAATCAACATGCTGTAATGCACCGATTAGCTGATATAATCACCTGTAAATACACCTTGTCCAGCGCTCACTACAGCCAGGGCAATGCAGGATAGCACAGGACCAGCAATCCCTGTAAGTGGATATGTTTGTGTGTGTGTGTGCTTGAGTGCGTGCGTGCGCGCTTACATGCATGCATGTTCCTGCCATGCCTCTGGAAGATCTGCCACACACTTGTGGACCGTGAACATCCCACTATTCAAAGCCTCCACATGAAAACAATGTGTCTTGTTATGGGAATATGTGGATGCAGCAGTGAAAGGACATGTTTCATATGCTGAGGATTAGTACTGAGGAAAAGGAAGGAGAGGTTAGTCAGCCAGAAATATATGGTATGATCTCATCATGCATCATGAGTTCATTCAGATGTAGGATTTTAAATTGGATCATCCTGTTGCAGGTGAACTTCCCTGCAATGTATTAGATGTTTGTAATTTCCACAAATTTCAGAGACTTGATTTTCCCTTACGAAAAATCCACATTATAATTCACATCGACTGTTGCTGCAGGTTCATTTTCCTGCTGTAGCAAACTGGCTCAAATTAAAATCCTACATCTGTACTGATTCAGCAGGAACTGTCTCTGTAAAGGAATATAAAAGATGATCTTGATTCATAAATAATCAAACACTAGCTTTGTCGCCGATCTGTTTGTGCTTTTGCCTACACCATTGTCATTGTCAAGCATGACAATTCCACATACAGTAAGTGGTTGGCAAGACAGCAGAAACAGACCGGCACCCAGGCTAAAACCACAAATCCAACACTTTCTTCAACCCGTCACACTGTCCAAATGTTTAAAAAAAACAGCAACATCAGCCAAACTCTGAAAATACATTCGGAAGCTTTCCGATTGTCATCTTACACATAATAATTCTTATTTTTTCTTTAACATTTAACTAGGCAAATCAGTTAAGAACAAATTATTATTTACAATGACGGCCTCCCCCGGCCAAACCCCGACGACGCTGGGCCAATTGTACGCCGCCTAATAAGAGGATCCAGACTTAGTAAATGGTACACCTACCTCAAACGAAGAGGTATTGTGCTATACACAATGAACTCAATTGACACATGTATGTAGAGATGTAAACATAAGGATCCACCCATTTTAGTCGTTGCTAGATAGCATAAATATCATGCTTCTCGCTGGTACTAATATTGGTGAAATACAATGATGAAACACCAAAGATTTGTAACGCCATCTGCTGGCAGTTCATAAGAACACTAATGTGATGTTAATGGCTCGTCCAGTAATGTTACTAGGCTATGATTGGACTCCATTTCAGACTTTTAAAGACACAGACCACTCAGTGCTGTTAAATAAGAACATAAAAAATCCCTTCTCAAAGCCAGTCAGTGAATCCTCAAACCATGCAACTTTGCTGTTAAAGAGATTCACCCAAATTACCAAATTCCATTCAAGTCATGGGACCGATATTAGCATTTTAGCGCATTGCGTTCAAAACATCTAAGTGAATTTGTTGAGCTTCACTATAATACTTTTGGATGATTTGGACATGCGCGAAAAATGCTAATATCGGTCCCATGCTAAAACGTTAGCATTTGGAAACTGTGCCAGGGAAACTAAACCAAACCATGGATTGCTGTCATACCTTGTCCACAGACTGCTTACAGTGTGAGGAAATCAATATAATTTTGTAAATTGGGTACCCAATAGTCAGGTCACTACTCTTTAAAAATGTAAATGTAGAATGTGATATACATTGTGTACTCCACTACACACCAAAGAAACAAGATTCTTTGGTCTGATAAAAACAAGATTGAACTCTGACCTGAATGCCAAGTGCCATGTCTGGAGGAAACCTGGCCCCATCCCTACGTGGAAGCATCATGCTGTGGGGATGTTTTTCAGCGGCAGGAACATGGGAAAGATGAACGCAGCAAAGTACAGAGAGATCCTTGATGAAAACCTGCTCCAGAGACCTCGGGTCCTTAGACTAGGTGAAGGTTCACCTTTCAACAGGACACCGACCCTAAGCACACAGCCAAGACATTGCATGAGTGGCTTCGGGACAAGTCTCAATGTCCTTGAGTTGCCCAGCCAGAGCCCGGACTTGAACTCGATCAAACATTTGTGGAGAGACCTGAAAATAGCTGTGCAGCAACGCTTCCCATCCAACCTGACAGAGCTTGAGAGGTTCTGCTGAGAAGAATTCAAGAAACTCCCCAAATACAGTTGTGCCAAGCTTGTAGCGTAATGCCCAAGACGACGTGTGGCTGTAATCGCTGTCAAAGTGCTTCAACAAAGTACTGAGTAAAGGGTCTGAATACTTTACATTTTTTTTATAAATTAGCAATAATTTCTAGAAACCTGTTTTTGCTTGTCATCATGGTGTACTACTGTGTGTAGATTGATGAGGGAATAAAAAACATTTTTTTTTAGAATAAGGCTGTCACTTAACAAAATGTGGATAAAGTCAAGGGGTCTGAAAACTTTCAGAATGCACAGTGTATATATTCATTCTGGACTCCGACATTGCTCGTTCTGATATTTCTTATTTCCTGTATTGTTGGGATGTGTGTGTATTGCTTTGTATTACTGCACTGTTGGAGCCAGAAAGATAAGTATTTACCTGCACCTGCAACAACATCTGCAAAATATGTGTACTTGACCAATAACATTTGATGATCATTTTTTATTTGGTAAGACACTTTAGAGACATTCCTGAAAGGGAAAACAAATGGTTTTGGTACATAGTAGATTCATCATTCCTGATATGAAAAACAAGAAATAAAATATTAAGACAAAATGTACAAGTCATAAAATCAAAGAATTTATATATATATATAAAAACATAGCAAGCTTAATAAATATTACAAATAAACAAAAACTAGAAGTAAACAAATGTTAAACTATTTAGTTTGGGAAACACTTGACAAGGAGGGTTTTTCAACAACTCATTAAATCATCAATAAGAACAAGCTGCATGTCAGTTAGACCATGTTAGTCTACTATGGTGGTCAATGCTCCCGCCAAATCACTTCTCCTATTAGTGTGGACAGAAAACCATTCAAAGAAAACTCATTCATGAATAATATGCAACACCAAACCATTGTTTTCAGTTTCTAAGTTACTGTACATTAAATAAACACAAAATATCCAATGTCTCAAAAAGTGCTCCAAGCTCATCATGACATGGAATACTTTTTAGTGTAGACTGCTTTTTTACAATCACCACATTCTACCTGCTGCTGTTTGTTCTAATGTAGGCTGCAGGTTGTGAGTGCATGCTCACGTCGTTCTACATTGGTGCAGTAATGTTTCCTCAAAACAACTCCATTCCACCCAATAACCAAGGGTTCATCTGAGAATGGAAAACCAGATCATCATCATCTCATAGTTAAATCATACAACCACTATTCATTGAAAAAATGGCTGCAGCAGCCCAGTAGAAAATACAAAGCCCAGAGAATATTCCATGTCTTAAACGCAGCCACTTTGAAAATGTAATAGTTGCCTGTGTACATTTGAAAACACACAGCAGTTGATAACATACAGTAATACATTATGTTCTGTTTGTTATGGTTGTTTGAACACTTGTAAGTTAACCTTTAGTTTGAAATCTACTGGCTAGTCAGGTCTTTACATCTTTGGGTATGTTGTCATTACTCACAGAGGATGGAAATCACGAAGGAAGTATTTTTGGTTCAGTCAGGAGTTTAGAACAATGTTTCATTCAAACACAGACATAACCCCCCCACACACACACACACATAGCAAATTCAAAGTGTGCACTGTGAATGTAAAGTAATTCCCTTTGTGATTCTTCTATTTAACACAAAGATACCATTGTGCAACATGTATTGTTTTGTCAAAAGCGAACCAGGAGGAGTACAAATACCATGACATCCTAAATGCTGCAATTCAACCACCACATTCTAGAGAGCTGGTATTTTTAACCACATTCTAGAGAGCCGTTATTTTCAACCACATTCATGAGAAAAGTTATTTTTAACCACATTCTAGAGAGCTGTTATTTTCAACCACATTCTAGAGAGCCGTTATTTTCAACCACATTCTAGAGAGCTGTTATTTTCAACCACATTCTAGAGAGCTGTTATTTTCAACCACATTCTAGAGAGCCGGTATTTTCAACCACATTCTACAGAGCAGGTATATTTCGGGAACTGTGCACTTTTTTTTTCATAACTTAAGAGTTAAGAGTTTTTGGGCCATCCAAGCCTTTCTTACATCTTCTCTGATCCAGTCCGGTCCATAGCAGAATGAAGCAGGTAGATCTATGCCTGGACGAGCCCTCTTACAGTCTCCTTTAATTGGGTGGCCGGTAGTGTTACCCCACACCAGTAACTGTCCAGTCCACCCAAAGGTCCCAGCCTCGGCTCCCCTCAACGCCATGTCCGTCCGTTTCAAAGTGCAAGCATTTAAATGTCTCTCTGCCTTTCCCCTCGCAATAAACTGAAACCAAATGCAACAGCAAATACTATTCTTATTGTCAGATAGCAAAACTGTGCAGCAGACACTGTCCAACAGGCAATATAAAGGGAAAAGGCATCTGAGAGAGTGCATTTGTGTCAAGGAATTCAGTCCCCTCCACGCAGACACCACCAAGTGTAGTTCCTCTTCATGCTCAGGTGTCACTAGTTGGTTGGTTGTCTGTCAGTGGTTACACCTCCCTAGAAAAACAAAACCACACAACAGGGGTTGATTACCACAAGGACTTCGATATTGAACACAGTAAAACAGATCAAAATAAAGTTTATTAGCCGCGGAAATAGTTTAGCAAGTGTTATAGCGGGTGCAGCGAAATGCTTATGATACTAGCTCCTAACAATACAGATAGTATCCTAAAACACAACTTTTTATTTTAACTTTGGCTAAAAGAGTTCCTCTGATGCTTGTAATTCGGTAGTGATTTTAGCGCAAATAATCATAGCTTGAATTGTGTTATCTTGGCAGAGACTTCATATAATCAAATACTATAGGCCTACATTTAGAATGACACATGGAAGCCCAAAGACTGGAGTTTATCACAGAGCACTACACTTTACAACAGACGGGAGGTTCAGTACACATCACTGCATTCTGTATCAGAAAGTAGGATGGCCCTCTTTGAGGTCTTGTAGATTGATGCGTTGCTCTCATTGTTTATGAAGCTATTTTACAAAAACTCCCTCTCTACCTAACATCACTAACCTTTAGACGTACGAGCTACTAACTCTGAAAATTCCTTCGGTCTCTACAGAGTCAGGTAAATCAGCTTTAAAATATGATGATTTGGTGCCACTAAGTCATTTCAGATGGCTGATTGAGGACCTTTTTAATGACGAATGTGTTTGTTGTCTATCGTTGTGTTTTGGACCTCTTGAGTTTCATATTGTATTGATCTGTATATTATTTTGCAATACAGGGCTCATCTGTGAAAGAGACTTTGGTCTCAGCATGACTCCCTGTTAATAAAAAGGTTAAATAGAAAAGAGCACATCCACGTACAGAGATGATACCCAGTATAAAGTGAGCTGTGACTTACGATGCGGTGAGCGTAGAGTTGAGCACTAGGGTGGTGCGTATCCTATAGAGCTGGGCAAGGGTCAGCTTCTTGTGCTGCTGGGCCGGGGACTTTCTGCTTTTGGCCAATGACTGCTCCTCTGGGCCACCGGCTGTCAACGACTTACTGCACTTCCCTTCCTGTCCTCCAGATGGCGCCACCGCCGAGCCGCTACTGTTGGCCAGGCTCCTGCTGCCTTCGCAGGCCTCAGCTGCACCCAGAGCCCTCTTGCGGGCCTCTGCCCTCCTCAGGGTGTCACATAGCTTACTAGAGGGCATGCTCAGGGTGAGGAAGTCATCATCAGTCTGTTCTGAGTCGAGGTCAATCTGAAACAGCCCAGTGAGGTCACGGGCTCGGCCAAGTTCTGATAGGCTCTTACTATGGGCCAGGCAATCCGCCTGTTCTCTTCTGTGTTCTGATTGTTCCTGGACTGTAGGGCTGCGGGTGTGTATCCAGGAGACAGAGACGTTGTCGTGGAAAAGCTGTAGGAGGTTGTCCTCTGAACGGGACTTGATGTTTCGGTTCTGGAAGCAGTGGAGGCGGGGAGTCACCGGGGGGCGTCGCCGAGGCTTCAGAGACTGAACCACTGACAGCTGGGAACAAAGCGAGGTTGAATCCTCTTCCTCTCCTCCTTCCTCTACCAGTTCCATTTCCACCTTCTTGTCCAACTTCAAACCCACATCGTGGCTCTCCACCTCTCCCTCCTCTTCGGTCTCCTCTCCATCGCTCTGGCCTGGCCGTGTCTGCAGGTCCAGCTCTCTCAAGAGGGACTCTGGGGAGAGGGTACCGTAGGCACTATCCATGGACAGAGAGCGACACTGAGGTTCCAGCTGACCCTCCCCTCCCTCCAGACCCCCCTCCTGCTCTTGCTCAGGGTCCCGGTCTGGGTCCAGGGGGCTAGCAGGGTGGCAGTGCAGGGGCTCAGGGCCAATAGGTTGGGTAACTAGGCTTTTCTCTAAGGGTCCGCCTGGGTCTGTGTGTGGGGCAGAGGGGTCTGGGTGCCCTCCTAAGTCTTCTCCTATGTCCATGACTGACAGGGTCTCTGTGGAGCCGTCCGAATGACTGGAAGAGAAAGAGAACTAAAAGGTTAGAATGATGAGAATAATTATAACATTAACAATAATGTATAATGTTGACATTAAATCATCTCTGCACAGAACTGATGACCATCTACAGTGTCCTTCTAGTAGTGCTTCACTCTTCTGTAGCTAAGTAGTGGTTTGGGTTTGTACCTTGCTCCCTGCTCGTCTTTGTGTCTTGTGCCGGGAGAGCTGGCGGTGGAGTTGCTACTCTCGTCTACCACCTCCTCCTCTTCTTCCTCTCCATGTAGCCGGTGCTGTAAGGTGGTCTGCTGCCTGAGAACCTCTTCAGTCCGCAGTCTCTCGAGCTGGTTCTGGACGTTGCAGATGGCATCTACCCAGCTTCGCCCCTGGGTGGCGCTGTTGGCCTGGAATGTGTAGGCTGCCACGGCACTCTTGAACTCATTGAGGTAGATGATAATTAAGGACCCTACAGGAAGAGAGAACAGGGAATCATCATGATGTTTATTGAGTAAATAGAGCTAGTTTGGGCTGAATTGCAGGTGTTCAAATCTTTCAGATTTGAGCGTTTGCTTGAGCGTGCCATGAGTGCCAGAAGGTAGGGATGGACATGAGTGATCCAGTACTTGAACAGACGTCAAAGCTCAATTTTTAACAAGAGAAAACTACTTGGTGGAAAGTGATGTGGCTGCCCGAATAGGCAAGTGAAATGCTGTCTTGAAGACCACGTTAATTTGCTTTGACTGTAGTGTTCCATTTGTACATGGGTTTATACTTTTTTTTTGTGCCCTGCAAATGTACAAGCATCACACAGTCCTTCCCACAAATGCCCTTTCCCCTCCTTGTCTCATTCACTCAATTTACCTTTCAACCGCTCCCTTCACACACACGTGCTGAGTGCTTCCGTTAGGCCTACAGAAATAAATTCCTATAAAAACATATCTAACTAATGGGATACACAAGCTACAATTTGTGGCCTGTTTTGCATGTTAGTTTGGCATTGATACGTGTCATATAACCGTTTTCAAACAATGTAATCAAAAACAAAGCCGCATACAAGCATGGTTTCTTTTTTGATTTCTTGAGTAAGGCAGCTCCAAAATGCAGGTGTTCAGCCTAGCTCAGTGCTTTCTGTGGTGGTGGGGCAGCCAATGGAAAATACAGAGTAGGGGTTAGTAATGTTCTCTAGTTGTGCCGTGATTGGCTCAGTGTTCTGTCACTCATGGGGCCACTACGTCACTGCAAAATCTAAAGTGAGGCAACGTTTGTCACGTTTATAGTGCAAAACATGTCTTGTTGTGGCTTTGCTGGTATGCCAAAATTTTTAAAAAAAAATGGAGTTTGCCCAACCTAGATTTACATGCTAAAATTGGCACTGTACTTTCCTTGCCAAATGACGACAGTTTTATCACAAATTGTAAATGGACTGGTTGATTTAAGTAGGACAATGTGTCCAACAACGAGCTGCCGTTCTGGAATAATTGCTTCCAGTCTGTTTTCCGCTCAGCCTAATTTGCAAATTGCTAGAGCAATTTAGATTTGGTTAGCCTAGGCGAAAACCACCCTGAAACAGACAGGTTCCACACTGTGCAGCCATATTAATCGACCTGGCCAAGGCTTTCGACTCTGTCAATCACCACATTCTTATTGGCAGACTCGACAGCCTTGGTTTCTCAAATGATTGCCTCGGCTGGTTTACCAACTACTTCTCTGACAGAGTTCAGTGTGTCAAATCATATGGGCCTGTTGTTCGGACCTCTGGCAGTCTCTATGGGGGTTCCACAGGGTTCAATCCTCGGGGCGACTCTTTTGCCTATATACATCAATGATGTTGCTCTTGCTGCTGGTGATTCTCTGATACACCTCTACGCAGACGACACCATTCTGTATACTTCTGGCCCCTCTTTGGACACTGTGTTAACTAACCTCCAGACGCGCGTCAATGCCATACAACTCTCCTTCCGTGGCCTCCAACTGCTCTTAAACGCAAGTAAAACTAAATGCATGCTATTTAAGCGATCACTGCCCGCCCCTGCTCGCCCATCCAGCATCACTACTCTGGACGGCTCCGACTTATGTGGACAACTACACATATCTAGGTGTCTGGTTAGACTGTAAACTCTCCTTCCAGACTCACATTAAGCATCTCCAATCCAAAATTACATCTAGAATCGGCTTCCTATTTCGCAACAAAGCATCCTTCACTCATGCTGCCAAACATACCCTCGTAAAACTGACCATCCTACCGATCCTCGACTTCGGTGATGTCATCTATAAAATAGCCTCCAACCCTCTACTCAACAAACTGAATGCAGTCTATCACAGTGCCATCCGTTTTGTCACCAAAGCGCCATACACTACCCACCATTGCGACCTGTACGTTCTCGTTGGTTGGCCCTCGCTTCATACTCGTCGCCAAACCCACTGGCTACAGGTTATCTACAAGTCTCTGCTAGGTAAACCCCGCCTTATCTCAGCTCACTGGTCACCATAGCAGCACCCACGCGTAGCACTCGCTCCAGCAGGTATATCTCGCTGGTCACCCCCAAAGCCAATTCCTCCTTTGGTCATCTTTCCTTCCAGTTCTCTGCTGCCAATGACTGGAACGAACTGCAAAAATCTCTGAAGCTGGAGACTCATATCTCCCTCACTAGCTTTAAGCACCAGCTGTCAGAGCAGCTCACAGATCACTGCAGCTGTACATAGATGGGCTGTTTTCAGATGGACTATCTACCTACCTCATACTGTGTTTATTCATTTATTTATCTTGCTCCTTTGCACTCTAGTATCTCTACTTGCACATTCATCTTCTGCACATCTACCATTCCAGTGTTTAATTGCTATATTGTAATTACTTTGCCACCATGGCCTATTTATTGCCTTACTTCCCTTATCTTACCTCATTTGCACTCACTGTATATAGACTTTTTTGCTTTCTTTTGTTCTACTGTATTGTTGACTGTATGTTTTGTTTTTTCCATGTGTAACTCTGTGTTGTTGTATGTGTCGTATTGCTATGCTTCATCTTGGCCAGGTCACAGTTGCAAATGAGAACTTGTTCTCAACTAGCCTACCTGGTTAAATAAAGGTGAAATAAAATTTAAAAATTAAAAACACTGAAAATATGCAAAAAAAAATATGCAATTTGATAATGACAAAGAACATATTTGCAGCAGAATCATTAAGCATATGGCTACTCACCAACAGATGTCATGGTCGTAATTCATCTATGTTCAATGTGGAATTGTTAATACATTTGGAAAATTCCAAATTCCAACTAAATCGAACGTCTTTATATCTAAAAGACAACAGATTTTGGTTTGTAACCCTTAAATGTTTTCCTTTCAACTCGCCAATTAGAGCCCGTTTCAAATGATCACTGAGAATAACTGTTCCAGACTCGAGATGATCATCAGACTGGAAACTTTCTTCATTTCATTCTGTTATATTACATCTTTCTTTTACTATAAAATAGGCTGGGGAAATAAGAATGTCTTATCTGCTAAACGAACATAACAAGGCTATGCCATTGCAGTCCTAGGCTTCTACAAGCACCACTGCTGAGGTTACTGGCTTTTTGAAGATTGTGCTCCATGATATTATGGTTTCAATACATTTATCTTAAATGGCACTTGCTTATTTTTATTGAATGAATACACAGTATATTGGGCAACTTAGCAATTAGGATTTGTTATCTGTAACGGTTATGATAAATTAGACATTGTTGCACACTAATGGCATAGGCCTATAGATAAATGCGCACATATGTTTTTCCAGTGCAGTCATTATGGAGTTCTCTAAAAACAATCATGAGCTTACTTGAACAGCCCCAAAACATTTAATTGGTAGGGATCTGTGCTTGAACTTTTATGACTTTTCCATTGGTTCCATTGCCCCAGACATGCTTAATCAAGCACAGCTAAAGAATTTGAAAGAAAACAAATACTTTGAATACAGGTCTGGTTCAAATGTAGTTGATTGCCGGCACTCACCAGGGTCCTTGAGTTCCTTGCAGACAACATTGTGGATGAGGAGTGGCTGTCTGATCACCTTGACCTTCTCAACCTTCTTCACTGGCTTGGTGATGAGCAGCAGGTCCGTGAAGAGGAAGCAGTAGACGTCCATCTAAGGAGGGACGGATGGGGAAATACTTCCAGCTTCATTTCAGGTCAATCATCATCATTCATTCACCCATCATACAATAACTAGGCCAAATCAAATAATTTGCTCCCCGATCACCCTGGTCATTGAAATATTCTACCACAAATTAAAATACAGTGTTGGGTAGTTCTCAGCCTGCAACAGTTATGAGTTAAAAGCAGTTAAGCAGTTATAACCAGTTAGAATGAGTTAAAAGCAATTCTAATGTGTTAAAATCAATTATAAGCAGCCCAGCCAGTCTCTTACCCTGCTGTCTTTTCCCTCCTTCATGCGCAGTGCCCCCTCTAGATGGAGTTGTCTAGTCTCCTCTGGTGATGTGCCTCTCATAGGAGCCATCAGGTCAAAGCAGTTAAACTCACGCAGTATCTGAGGAGCGAGAGAAGGGTTAAACACCAAGCAGAAATACAAGCCTCTTGTAGCAAAATGCAGCACAACTTCAACCTGGACTAAAATTCACAGTCAATAGAGATTCTCAATTGAACGTGCTTTTAGTCTAGCAGTAGACTTGCAGCATTATACTCAGGAAACCAGCCCTGAGTACGGTGTGTGCTCACCTTCTCCACCTCCTCGCTGCTCCCCTCCACTGCTTCGTAGGAGTCAATGCGTCCAGAGATGGTGGCTAGCTTTTGCCGCTCCTCCCGCTGACGCATCTGAGAGTCCACACTGTTGATAAAGCCTTCCACACACGCCACCATGCTGCTGACGGCGTCGCGGGATGATGAGTCGTCAGTCTTCTTGAGAACAGCCTTCAGCAGTAGGGGGTACTTGGTGAGTCTCTGGTGGGGTTTGGCCAGCATGTCAGCCAGCTTAAGACGATTACACTGCTTATGAGTCTCAGCCCACTGTGTGTGTGTGTGTGTGTGTGTGTGTGTGTGAGAAATAGAGAGAGAGAGAGACACACACCAGGCGTTAGATCAATTACTGCACCTGTACATAGCCCATCTATAATTTAGCCCAAACAACTACCTCTCCCCCTACTGTATTTATTTATTTTGCTCCTTTGCACCCCATTATTTTTATTTCTACTTCGCACATTCTTCCACTGCAAATCTACCAATCCAGTGTTTTAATTGCTATATTGTATTTACTTCGCCACCATGGCCTTTTTTTTGCCTTTACCTCCCTTATCTCACCTCATTTGCTCACATCGTATATAGACTTATTTTTCTACTGTATTATTGACTGTATGTTTGTTTTACTCCATGTGTAACTCTGTGTCGTTGTATCTGTCGAACTGCTTTGCTTTATCTTAGTCAGGTCGCAATTGTAAATGAGAACTTGTTCTCAACTTGCCTACCTCGTTAAATAAAGGTGAAATAAAATAAAGAAATTAAATAAAAAATCAAGAGTTGAAGCTTAAAGAAATTGTGGCTAGGAACATAATGAACAGTACTGAAAAGTGTCAGGTAGAATGTACTACTGATGTTTGAAATTGGTTGACTGTGCTGTGTTGGTGAGATACATGTTGAGAGGAGCAAATAGTCTTTGGTAGGCAGTTGTTTAACTTTACACTGTCACTATAAACAGAGATAGGGAAGACCGACAGACTGCAACTCACCGTGACGTAGATCCTGAAGAGCTCGTTGTCCCTGTGTAGTGATCTCATGTACTCCAGGCTGGCCTCTTCCTCCATGCAGTAACGGATGTAGGGCTTGAAACGGGAGCCAATCGTCCTGAAGCCATGGTGGAGGTCAACAGGGTTGAGAAGGGTCCTGGCCTGCCGAGCAATTTCCATGGCGGGCAGCATCACCTGGCTCCAAAGGGCAGTGTGTAGACGCACAATGTCCTGGATGTTACTGAAGAGACGCATTGGCTCCACCTCTGTCAGCAGACCACTCTCCTGCAGGTTCAACAGCCCACACAGGAACAACTACAGGAAGGGAGGAGAAAAGTTGTCAGAATGGGACATCTAGGTAAAGCACTCATATGCCTAACAAATAGGACATCTAATTGAGATGAATTCAAGTGATTACTTAGGACCTGATACAGGGTTACAGTGTGGGAATATGGACATTCTTATCTAAAGTGTACTTACATCAGTGATGACTCGTAGTTTCTTGATGTAGGTGGCCTCAGTGTGCAGAAGCTCCCAGATAGCCTCCTGCTGATGGAACTGGCGTCTGGTCAAAGTCTAGAAACACACACATTAGATAATGGCCTCATGTTTGTGAACCAGGGGTGGGGTCAATTCAATTTAAATTCCATTTAATTCAGAAAATAAACCCAATTCAATATTTTCCAAATTGAAAAGCATTGGAATTTGTGCACTTCTCGAATAGACTGGAATTGAAATGGAAGTGACACCAACCCTGTTGTGAACACAACGCATTCACTTTGCTTAATGAAAACTACAACTCCCTTCAGCCAAGCTTCACACAAAGTTCTTGACTTGATTTCTCTCGTGAATTATTTGATTTCTCTAAAGAAACAGCGCGTTGGGCTCACAAAAAAAAAACGAACAAAATGGAATTCTAGTACAAGACATCTGTCAATTAGTTGTTTAACCACCAGGAAAAAAGCTCCATTCTGATGAATCGCTCAGCACTGCCCTGTGTTGTGGCTGTCTATTGGTATGTCTGTATGTATACGGTCACTGTTGCCCTGTGTTGTGGCTGTCTATTGGTATGTCTGTATGTATACGGTCACTGTTGCCCTGTATTGTGGCTGTCTATTGGTATGTCTGTATGTATACGGTCACTGTTGCCCTGTGTTGTGGCTGTCTATTGGTATGTCTGTATGTATACGGTCACTGTTGCCCTGTGTTGTGGCTGTCTATTGGTATGTCTGTATGTATACGGTCACTGTTGCCCTGTGTTGTGGCTGTCTATTGGTATGTCTGTATGTAAACGGTCACTGTTGCCCTGTGTTGTGGCTGTCTATTGGTATGTCTGTATGTATACGGTCACTGTTGCCCTGTATTGTGGCTGTCTATTGGTATGTCTGTATGTATACGGTCACTGTTGCCCTGTATTGTGGCTGTCTATTGGTATGTCTGTATGTATACGGTCACTGTTGCCCTGTGTTGTGGCTGTCTATTGGTATGTCTGTATGTATACGGTCACTGTTGCCCTGTGTTGTGGCTGTCTATTGGTATGTCTGTATGTATACGGTCACTGTTGCCCTGTGTTGTGGCTGTCTATTGGTATGTCTGTATGTAAACGGTCACTGTTTATTATTATTGAAAAACAATAAAAAGTGTCAAATTCGAAATGAAATAGGTTTGTTAACATGGGTTATTGTTAATGGGAAAATTGATGGCTACAACAATCAAAGTAGTAGTGGTAATTTAAAAGGTAGATAAAAAAAAGAACTGTAGTGCACATCAATGTTATAAACTTATCATTAAATTCATCGTTAGGGCAATAATTCAGTCAATTTAGCACGATGCATTTTTTTCTATATCATCCAGCTCATGACATAACAGCTTTACGGTTACAAGAGTATGTCAAAATGATACCATTCTAGCGCTTAAACACTGATTAAATTGGTGTGACTGACAAATAATCCCCCAATTTAATTTTTAATGTCTTCACTCTTATTCTAATATTTTACTATTTTCGACATTGTAGAATAAGAGTGAAGACATCAAAAATAAAATAAAGAAAACCCCTTGAATGAGTAGGTGTGTCCAAACTTTTGACTGGTACAAGCATGTGTGGTTGTGTCAGTGGAGTGTGTTTTGGTGAGTGCCTGTATTCATGTGTGTGCGTGTTCTTGTTACCATACCTCAGGATGGTCCAGTAGCTGCGTCCAGCTGTCCTCCAGGGCAAAGCTTGTCTCCTCTTCTTCCTCTTCCCAGGAGTCCTGGTGGAAGGACAGCTGAGGAGGAACCTTGGGAAGGCCAAAAAGAGTGTACGACTGCAGCTTATTCTGGAGCTGCTCCATGCGGTCCATCTCCTGTTAGAATGGATGCCAACACATGTAAACAAACAGACCCTGGGCAATATTCTTCTTCCTGCTTCACTACAAAGTCATTTACATGTAGAGCACATTTAGATTAAATCAGTATTACTATAGGAAGGGGAGAGGCAGGAACAGTGCATTTTCCTGTCCATTACAATATTAAAATAGAGCTTATTACACTCCTAAAGCAAAATGTAAACAGGCTTGAAATCCTGCATTAGCATAACCCTCCCTCGAGTCCACTGAATTCTTAAATCTGTCAACAGCTATCCAGCCTATTGTCCTGCCAGGACACAGACCAGCCTCATGTACTTATGAAAATGAGCTCTGTGCATTGAGATCAGTTGGACAATAGAGGTGGTGGGTGGAGGGGGAAGGAGGCTAGTGGAGTGGGAAGGAGGGGGTGTGCCAACTGTGCTTAAGGGACCTGTTCCCTGAAGGGGGTACAGGATGCCCTGATTCACCCCTGCTTTGTGGAGGAGAGGGGCCAGGTCTCTGATCCGCCCCTACCCTACACTGCCCTGACAAGATGAATAGAGATGATCTGGTAGCTGACAGGTGAGTGACAGGCGCCGTCTCCCTCTGACATCTGCTACAGTGCAGGATATGACCTCAGGGGAGTGGAGACAATGTACGTGTGTGTGGGGGGGAGAGGAGTGTGTCTGTGTGCGTCAGCGTGTGTATGACAGTGTGCTTTGTTAGGCGATAAAGGCTAATGATTATTGCCATTTCAGATCCTTGTGTCTTATTGTATTATTATCATCATCATCATCATCATCATCATCATCATCATCATCATCATCATCATGGTAGGGACCTGAATAGAATTTTGTCTAAAACGGAACACCTTTGTTAAACCTTCATTCTTCCAGGCCACTTCCACCACAGCTACTAAGCATATTTGTTTAGTGGAAAGCTGCTGTGTGAGCCAACTCGGAGGCTTTGGAGAGAAGGGAAGTGATCTCACTGGGAGCTGAGTGGAAATGGCCTTCGACCCCTGCACCACACACACGATTGCGCACACACTAACCCCCCCACCACCAAGCCCCTCCCTCTACTAGTGGCTGGGTCCCCCCCTGATGGCCCAGACCAGGCCTTTCCCATCACCTTTCCGAAAGCCCCTGCTACAGCGTTGGAGCTGAAGAAGCCAGAGAAGCGGCTGGCTGCACGGTTCTTCCAGCTGTCCGGTCCAGGTCCTACGCCTGGCAGAGAGCCGCTCAGCCCGGCCAAGGAGTCCGGAGACGGGATGCTGGCGTCCCCAAGGAACTCTGTCATGTTTTTCCTGCGACGCGCCTGACCCTGCAAGAACCAGGAGAGACCAGTGTTCATATGGAATCCCCACCAAAGGCAGAGAGGGAGAGAGAAACAGACCGAGTTAATAAAAAGTAAATAAGATTGAAAGCGTTTAGGTGAGGACATCACTTGGAGATAATAGTGAGTCGTCAGGCAGAGATATGGAAAGAGACGCGACAGAAGTTAAAAAAGATGAGAAATACACGAGGAGAATAAACAGGCAATCAAAGGGGATATTTGATGTGAGGAATGACATCGTCATCAGGAGAGTTGTTAAAGCCATCCTAACCGCCGTTCAGACACATACAGGATTGAGAGGAAATGAATGCCACTTCCTGAGACGGAACACTCCTTAAATCAAAGGGAACATGGCAGGACGGACAGACAGGTCGGCTAGAGTCACTCCACTCCATCGTTTCATTACTATCGTTACCCTGTCATCAAGCAAGCCCTGCTGCCGGCCTGTGAGTCTTAAAGACAAGCAATCTCAATCCACTTTACGAGCACCGGCCGCCGTGCAAACCAAACAAACATGGGCCTTCTCAGGCCTCAGTATCTGAGGAAGCAGTTGTTTTTGCCATCAGAGAGAGACAGTATGTCAGTGCAGAGTAATGTGCTAGTGGGGCTTAGGGAGTCGCTGGGCCATTGACCCCTGTTTAGGTCATTACACAGAAGAGCAGCGTTTCCCAAACTCTATCCTCGGGACCCCAAGGGGGTGCAATTTCGTATTTTTCCCCTAGCACTACACAGCTGATTCAATTTGAATCAGCTGTGTAGTGCTATGGCAGAACCCCAAATGTGCAGCCTTTTGGACCCTCCCTCCCTCAACCTTGCGTGCAAACCATTTTAGCGGCCCCCTTGTGACAGCAAAGAGAAAAGAGAAAAAAATGTGTTTTAGAGTTAATTTCCTGCAATTCTACACATTTTGCCATGGGGCGGAGAGAAAAATTATCAGTTTTACAACCGATGATCAATGGGCCCCACCCCATTGATCATCAGTAAGCATGTAGTAAGCATAGTCGGTAATTCAACCATGCTTACTACAAGTTTAAATAGCCAGCTGCTAGACTAACTTAATCTAAAATAATTTAGCTGACATCGGCTAATTAAGTGACTGCTGATGCACAACCCAACTACTATTCTAACTCTCATTAGTAAGTTGAGACCCCGGCTGAGTTCCCTCACAGGCCTACAGGATAAGACCAACAGTGAGAATGTCCACACAAGAGGTCGGTAAGGATTGAGCAATGGTCTCTAAACAAACTGTCAGACAGAGAGGAGCAACAATCAATAAATCTCTCTCTCTCTCTCTCTCTCTCTCCGCAGACACAAACATGCCCATCTATAAACAATACTGTTCCAAATGTATTACCTTTCGGGATTCTTTAAAAGCGTTCATGCAGAAGCAATCATTTAGACCAATCGCTGTACTAGAGTACAATCTTTTCCTTCTGTCCAAAGAAATATTACTTCAACTCCATATGGTGGATAGTTTTCCTCCTCTGTTTTAGTATTCAAGTGGGACGAAAATCGAAGGGGAAAGGACCAAATATTTCAAGCTAAATTTCCCATCCACTATATTTAGATATAATCGCTTCAGTGGGGCAAACAGCGAGGCCCCTCATCCAGCTCTGACCAGGGGGATTTCTGGGGGATCTCGGCCAAGAGGACAAGGACACAGGTGCAGGAAGTGGACCGAGAGAGAGCGAGAGAACGAGAGGGAGACAGCAAGAGACACACACTGGACTCTCTGCCAGTGACAGCAGCTCATTGGGCTGGACTAGAGGGGCTGAATTCCGATTACCTTGGCTCAGGAATGCTCTGGCAACAGATACACAGAGCATGGTAGGGGCGAAAAATGTGACTCTCTGATTTAGTGACATGGGTTTTTAGAGTAGTATGACAATGAACATTTAACCAAAACTAAAACCTAATCAGAAAAACTAAAACCTAACCAAATCAGTAATTTGCAGAACATTACAGTACAAATCAAAGTCCTGGCACTATCCCAACCAACCCAAATACAAGTAGCCTAAAGCCTCTACTGACTTCAAGACTTACTGTCTAAACTAGGATGTATAACTCTCTCTTACACTGCAGATTGATCACCCAGATTTAGTAGGGGAAAGGCTCCCCAAAGCTTCACACACAATGGAAGCAGTAGAGTACTCACCATTAAAGCCAGCGGCATGTCAAAGATCTGAAAAACCATCCTAATCCTTCTGTTAGTTAGATTTTGCAGCCCATACTGGACCCAGCTGCTGTGTTCTCTCAAGTTCAACCTCTCCTTCTCTTACGCATACATTCACGATACACTCATGCCAGAGCCCTCAGACTAAGAGAGGGAAGCCCCGAAGAGCGACAGCTGGAACAATGAAAGGTTGTTCCTCAAAGAAAAGGGCTTCTGAAGTCCAGTTATGAACTGAGATAAGAGGTCTTGCTCAAGTTGAAAGAGTCCAGGTTTGTATGTCTGATAGAGAAGTTCTTGTATCCTTCTTATCTCCATGAATACACCATGAACACCACCCCAGGTCTCGTCTTTGAACTCTGTGTCTCTGTGTACTCCGTGGTAGTCCTGCCTGTCCCGCTGTTCTAACTCAGAGGTGAAGCCTGCTGTGCTGATTGAGTCTGCTGCCTGCCTAGAATTTCACACAGCCACTGTCCTGGAGTCATAGCAACCAGGAGGATCCTGTCTGCCCCATTGTGTTGAGGAGGAAAGGAAGAGGAGGCAGGGCTACAGGAAAAGTGAGTGAGTGTCTGTGTGTGATCTGCATAGAAAGGGGTGTGGCCAGAGCAACAGCTTGCAGGGCTCCAACAGAAAAGATCAGGCATCCTGGTGCTGCAGAGGACATGCCAACTGTTCATAGTAACTCACCCTTTGTTTAGTCGCTGCCTCTGACGTCCACTTTCCTTGTTCTGACTGTTCTGAATCCCCCACACACCCACACCCTCTCTCCCTTCACTTATTTTCCCTTTTCTTTTAAACCACTGATTCTCTTTCCAAACTGACTGACAGCTTTACGTCATTTAAAATCTGGCATGCCTCCAATTCCGCTCCCTGATTGTAAATGAAACTGATACTCTAACACAGAACAGACATGTATTCAGTCACTAATGTGACACCTATACCAGGCATATAGAAACATACTTACAAGGACAGTTGTGCCTCTTGGGAGCAAAGCTAATTGTCACGTATAGACAAATTGATTTTGGAATGTCTCCAGGAGGAGAAAAATAGGCAATGAGTGAGCTAACAAAAGCAAGTATTACTGAACTGGTGAGAACATCAGTTAGGCCTTTACCGCACTGACAACCACAAAGTCTTGCTCTATTGTGGTTTGAACCCAAGTTACCCAACCCATTAGGCCTATGTTTTCTCAATCAATTATGTTTTTGTTTGCCCGTGGACACAACTTTCCACAAAGCTTTCCTGGTTGACTGTAACAAGGTAAGAAATGACCAGTAATGACCTGTTTTAACACATTTCTTTAGTATGCTTAGATATTCCTCACAGATATGACTAAGCAAACACCCCTTTCCACAATACGTGGCAGCACAACTACACACCATCAAATTCAGGTCATATCTAATCAACTGGGGTTAATGTACTTATTTTAGCATTGATCCTATATATTTCTCAATGGGCTATTTTAATGACCTATTTGTACTGATTCTCTACTTACAAAAACAGCAGATATTGCAGAAGTCTGTTCAAAAGAGCAGCATTCAACACCTAACTAAAAACCATTTTACCTACTTTTCTGTGCAGCCCTGTATATCTGACCAGCCCTCTCTAAACTTTATTGAGTTTCACCTGGCCTCTGTGCAGACCTATCTGTCATCGTCCATTAATAACAGAGAGGACCCTGACCTACAACACCATTGACAGGTCTGGGAACTAGGGAAATTGGTGGCCCTGAGTAGTTGGCAGTCACGTTCAGCTCCAAGCAGGTTAATGACAAAGTCTCGTGTCCAGTTGGTTCCTTCCTCATCTTATCACAGCCCTTTGTGGTTTTAACCTTGGTTTGAAAAAAAAACCCAGAGAGACCCGAATGGAGGAAAGTATTGAAAGTAGCGGTCGACCGATTATAATTTTTCAACGCCGATACCGATAACGATTATTCGGCCAATTTTTTATTTATTTATTTGTAATAATGACAATTACAACAATACTGAATGAACACTTATTTTAACTTAATATAATACATCAATAAAATCAATTTAGCCTCAAGTAAATAATGAAACATGTTCAATTTGGTTTAAATAATGCAAAAACAAAGTGTTGGAGAAGAAAGTAAAAGTGCAATATGTGCTATGTAAGAAAGCTAATGTTTCAGTTCCTTGCTCAGAACATATGAAAGCTGGTGGTTCCTTTTAACATGAGTCTTCAATATTCCCAGATAAGAAGTTTTAGGTTGTAGTTATTATAGGACTATTTCCCTCTATACCATTTGTGTTTCATTAACCTTTGACTATTGGATATTCTTATAGGCACTTTAGTATTGCCAGTGTAACAGTATAGCTTCCGTCCCTCTCCTCGCTCCTCCCTGGGCTTGAACCAGCAACACAACAACAACAGCCACCATCAAAGCAGCGTTACCCATGCAGAGCAAGGGGAACAACTACTAGAAGGCTCAGAGCGAGTGACGTTTGAAACTCTATTAGCGCGCGCTAACTAGCTAGCCATCTCACTTCGGTTACACCAGCCTCATCTCGGAAGTTGACAGGCTTGAAGTCATAAACAGCGCAATGCTTGACGAAGAGCTGCTGGCAAAACGCAAAGAAAGTGCTGTTTGAATGAATGTTACGCGCCTGTCTCTGCCTACCACCGCTCAGTCAGATACTTGTATGCTCAGTCAGATTATATGCAACGCAGGACACGCTAGATAATATCTAGTAATATCATCAACCATGTGTAGTTAACTAGTGATTATGATTGATTGTTTTTCATAAGATAAATTTAATGCTAGCTAGCAACTTACCTTGGCTTACTTCATTCGGGTAACAAGCACTCTCCTTGTGGAGTGCAACGAGAGAGAGAGGCAGGTCGTTATTGCGTTGGACGAGTTAACTGTAAGGTTGCAAGATTGGATCCCCTGAGCTAACAATGTGAAAATCTGTCGTTCTGCCCCTGAACCGTTCCTAGGTCGTCATTGAAAATAAGAATGTGTTCTTAACTGACTTGCCTAGCTAAATAAAGGTATAATTAAAAAATAAAATATATATTAATAAAAAAATATATTAAAAAAAATAAAAATAAAAATAAATAAAAAAATTGGCAAATGGGCGCCCAAAAATACAGATTTCCGATTGTTATGAAAACTTGAAATCGGCCATTGCGATAATCGGTCGACCTCTAATTGAAAGTAGCTAAGCGGTTATGCAGTAGCAACCCGCCCCCCACCGCGCTACTGGCCTATCAGTTATGTTGTTATTCACCGATAAGAGGACCCTTGATCGGGCTGTCTGATTAACGATGCAAAAAGTGTGACGTTAACCTTCCTGCCCACATGGACACACACGCAAACACACGCAAGTGCACCGACACACAAGACCATGTCAAGTTCCATTGGCTGGGAATGCAGTGCAAACCCCCATCATGGTCAACATATCACAGGGCCAGTGGCCTTGCTCCAAAAACCTGCTCCTAATTCTACAGCCAGTTAGCGTCATGGTGAAACAAAGAACCACTGAGTTAGAGGGAAGAAGATGAATCGTCCATTACAACAATAGGATAGTCCTTATCGCCTGCTAACCCAGATATCACTGGTTAATGGTCAGCATGGGAACCATTTACATTTTAGTAATTTAGCAGACGCTCTTATCCAGAGCAACTTACAGGTGCAATTAGGGTTAAGTGCCTTGTTCAAGGGCACAGACAGAGTTTTCACCTAGTCGGCTCAGGGATTCGAGCCGGAGACCTTTCGGTTACTGGCCCAACGCTCTTAACTGCTAGGCTACCTGCCGCCTACCTGGCACTGGATCCCAAACGTGCCATCACAAGAGGCCCACCAGCATGACTGGTGTCTCTACTGTTTCCACTACACACACACTACCTGGCTGGTGTTTTCCACCATTCACGGGACCAAGAGATAAATAAATCAGATACAATCTCCACCATGGCTGAGGTTACAGATTGAGAATCCTGCAATCATTGCCTAAGCATTACATTCAAGATGGCATACATTACAATGGCATTTCATTATCTAATATCAACTTAAATACTGCAGCCACAGAGGAACAGAGACCCAGTGGTTCTGTCTGTCTCACCTGACATTGTGTTGTTGTTGGGCTCTGGAGGGTGGCTGATTCAGGAATACACTCCACATGCAGCAGGTCCCAGCTACGCCAGGACGAGAGGCGATTAAACCGCACCATTCTCAAGCCTCACTTAAGAATAGATGCAAAACCAGTCATCCAAAAGTAAATATGACTAATTTAAATTAGGAAGATCCTAAATCCAAAAGTCTATGAGATCCGAAAAACATTACAGCTAGAAAAAAAGAGGAAGAACCCAACCAAAGTCCACAGAGACGGGGAGTGCAACGCACAGTGAAGTACTGAGGTGGAGGAGAGTTGTAGCTGCTTCTTCTGTCTGTCACCAGAGCAGTAATGCCTGACAATCACTGGGATCATAAAAATGCTGTATCCTCCCTTCTCTCCTCAAGCCTCCACACCTAAACACACTTTACTGTCTCAGTCTAACACATTGAAATACACAACTACCTCTCCTGCAGCAGTTCAACTGGCTCCCAGCCACGCCTAGTCACACCTGAGCTCCCAACCCTGATAGGCCGTAAACAGCAGACATCCGTGCCCACCAGGGCCTGCATACTCAACCACACAACAGCCTTTTTTAAACATAAACACCACCAAGTATACACAAAAATCCCCTTTCATGCTGGATAAACAAACCGTTTTCGAGAAACACACTTGATTAAAATAAAGGTTAAATAATAAATAAATGTCAGTTAGGGATAGATGGATAAACAGCATGCGGTTCAACACAATTGTGCACCGTCCTATGGGACTCCCAATCACGGCCGGTCGTGATACAGTCTTGATTCTAACCAGGTTGTCTGTAGTGACACCTCTAGCACTGAGATGCAGTGTCTTAGACCACTGTGCCACTTGGGATCCAAGACCAATGAAATATAAATCTAACAAAATGTAGCATTTTCATAGTGGAGTTGTCTATCAAAGTATAACAATTTCAACTTGTACTTCTATTGTTGCGAGGCAGTCTGTATTTCATCTCAACTAACCTGAGATGTGTGAATGGCTATTCGTTTCAATAAATAGGCACGTGAGTGCAGATCATCAAACATAAACATACAAGTAAAATGCATGTGACTACTCCCCATTCTCCATCGTCATTCAAATGACTATTGCACAAATTGCTGATTGTCCTGATTGTGTATTTCACTCAGAGATTTGATGTCCTTAAATGAATGAGCTGTTAGTTTTGTTAGCCTGGCTAAGCAAAACAATTACAACTGTAGTCTAGGGGAAAGACCTGAATGTGAACACTGTGCTTAGCGGGGGACAATACAGCATTTAAACAAGGAAAAATAAATGACGAAAAACAGTTTTACATAACCTACTTCCTGCTACCATTACCAAAGAATGAATAAACCAGACACTAACTTAACCTACCAGTTTATATAACCAAACGCACATTATAACTACATAGGCATAATGCATGCATTTGAGTCATTAGCAGACTCTCTTATCCAGAGCTACTTAAAAGCAATTAGGAATGTGCCTTGCTCATGGGCACATCAACATATTTTTCACCTAGTCTGCTAAACAAGCGTCTGCTAAATGACTCAAATGTAAAAATGTAAATGGAGTGCTCATGTGTCACATCTATGTCAAATCCTCTAAAAGAAGAGGGTATGGTTCCTTCAACCACCCAGGCTATTCAACAGCTCCAATAATCTCCCCATCAGTCTTCTTGTTGACCTACCTGTCCTTACACCACGGTCTTACCCCTCCCTCCCAACACTCAAGTTCCACAGATGCCAGCAGATAACTCTAGGCTAGACCATCATAAGACCATCTACTATAAACCTGGGTGAAACACAAGCCCTGGTTGACTTGGTGCGTGGATAGAGTTTCTACTGGTTAGATCATGGTGAGCCCATGTCAGCACGTAGTCTACAGAGTGACCGACTGACGGGAATGGGGGTAATCTGAGACTGTTAGATAAGTGAGTCCTCTCACGGAATAAGACAGACAAGAACGAACATGTGGGAGGATGTGGAGGGTTTCCTTGAGTCTTCTTCTTCCCTAAAATACATTTCCATCTGTGCTCTACTGTACTGCTCTTCTCTTTAAAGAAATGTGTGCACCATTGCATTTCACAACAGTCATTGGTAGAGAGAGGGGTTTGTTATATCACATTTTTATTCACCCAATAAAATACTTATGGGATACAGATATTATTTTGGGGGGAACTTTTGAATAATAATCTTTATAAACTGAGGTCCAATCAGTTCACAGTGACAAGGCGTTGAAATGATTCTGTCTAGCTGTCAAATGCCGTTTCATTCTGACCAGGTGAATCTTTGGCTATCTTTGTAGTGTGTTGTTTTCCATGGCAACCAAATGGCGCATATTACACAAAGGCCTTCTAAAAGGTTCAAAGATCACTTTTATAGATGTGATCTAGCTATTGTAAATCACATGATCCCCATCTGTCTAGAGCATTCTGTTTGAAGTACCCATTATAAACCATGTGAGTCGAAGCCAACTGTTTAGATTGTCGACAAATGGGATTATTCAAAAGTTACACACTGTAGGCCTACACAGTGACTAGCCAATCCACAAAGCCAGTACATGAAAGCCCAACTATTGGACACGCTTAATTACTCATGTAGTAATTTAGCCTTTGGTCAAACTCTTCCCAGCATTTGTATCTGAGCCTAACACCTTAACTTAACCTCCTGGAATGTAGCAGAAACATCCCTGAAGTTATTAATTACACTTTGGATAGTGTATCAATACACCCAGTCACCACAAAGATATAGGTGTCCTTCCGAACTCAGTTGTCGGAGAGGAAGGAAACCGCTCAGGGATTTCACCATGAGGCCAATGATGACTTTAAAACAGTTACAGAGTTTAATGGCTGTGATAGGAGAAATCACATTGAAGCTACTCCACATTACTATATTTCAAAGTTCTATTATTGAAGACCAAGGGGTATTCAATTAATTGGAATGACTAGACAGACTCTGTTTTGGTTTTATGTAAAGATATCATAATTATATTATATGTAGTATACGCTTCCATAAACAACCCATGAAGAAAAATGCACCATTCATGGCCAGCTATGTAAACTAACATTGATTTATCCTGCGATAGATGTCTTCAATTGGTAATATTAATTGTTGTCTTCTAATGCCTCTTGAGCAGGTTGACGTTTATTTGGATGAGTCTTGTCTTTGAGGCAGAACTGAGAATTTCTGCTAGATGGGCCAGATGCAAAGTCAAAACTGGCAACATTGTAAAAATGTAAATTTGCATTAATTTAAGGTTAGGTCTAGGCATTAAGGTTGACTGTGGCTGTGCCAGCTAGTGACCACTCAGCAGAGCTGCCTCCAGAACAAGAAATCTGACTACATTACTAAGTGTGTGTGTTTGCAGGAGTGAAGAGTTAGCCAAATTACTTAGCCAATTAGCTTCAGCTGTCTGGTGTGCAACTGTGGGAAAGTTGGTTTGACTTTGGATAACCTATCTCCAGGGCTAGTTAGGGACCGTCAATAAATTACACAATGTAAATGAGACAATATTTTCAATGTTGCACACCTTTAAGTTCTCATTAAATGCTTTCAATATTTTTAAAGGAATTTCTAAAATGTATAGTTGGTTTGAGGATAAGTAATTGAAATGTAGAGCTATTGGAATTTTAACATTGTCCCATGCACATTGTGTAATTTATAGGGGCAGTTCTTTAAAGTGTGTACCTTTGCTCTTTATCGCCTCCTTGAGGGCATAATGAGAATGGCTGCTCTCTGTGTATGAATATAAACAGTGTCCAAGTTTGAATGAGCTGATACAGGCTTTTTGACTTTCTTTTTTTCTGAAGGGGTTTTGTATATCATGCATACTAAACAAAGACAGGATTGGAGAGGAACAGTATGACCAAACTCCTGACTAAATCAGACAGACATGTTTAACTTCTTATGGCTGGGGGGCAGTATTGAGTAGCTTGGATGAATAAGGTGCCCAGAGTAAACTGCCTGCTACTCAGGCCCAGAAGCTAAGATATGTAGATTTGGATAGAAAACTCTGAGATTTGTTGGTTTTCAAGTCTTTGCCTATCCAAGATAGTGTAAATTTGGTCCGATTGCACTTCCTAAGGCGTCCACTAGAAAGCAGTCTTTAGAACCTTGTTTCAGGCTTCTACTGTGAAGAGGGAGAGAATAAGAGCGGTTTGATTCAGGTGTCTGGCAGAATGTCAGGAGCTCAGTCAGGTGCGTGACCGTGAGAGTTAGCTGCGTTCCTTTTCAATTCTAAAGACAAAGGAATTGTCCGGTTGGAATATTATTGAAAATGTATGATAAAAACATCCTAAAGATTGATTCTATACATCGTTTGACATGTTTCTATGAACTGTAATGGAACTGTCATCTGAACTAAGTGCCTGCGCCTTGTGAATTTGGATTTGTGAACAAAACTCGCAAACAAAAAGGAGGTATTTGGACATAAATTATGGACTTTATCGAACAAAACAAACATTTGTTGTGGAACTGGGATTCCTGGGAGTGCATTCAGATGAAGATCATCAAAAGTAAGTGAATATTTATAATGCTATTTCTGACTTCTGTTGACTCCACAACATGGCGGGTATCTGTATGGCTTGTTTGGGCATGAGCGCTGTACTCAGATTATTGCATGGTGTGCTTTTTCTGTAAAGATTTTTTAAAATCTGTCATTAAGGAGAAGTATATCTTTAATTCCATGTATAACGTGTATTTTCATCAACATTTATGATGAGTATTTCTGTAAATTGATGTGGCTCTCTGCAAAATCACTGGCTGTTTTGGAAGCAAAACATTACTGAACATATAGCGCCAATGTAAACTGAGATTTTTGGATATAAATATGAACTTTATCGAACAAAACATACACGTATTGTGTAACATGAAGTACTATGAGTATCATCTGATGAAGATCAAAGGTTAGTGATTCATTTGATCTATATTTCTGCTTTTTGTGACTCTCTTTGGCTGGAAAATGGCTGTGTTTTTCTGTGACTAGGTGCTGACCTAACATAATCGCATGGTATGCTTACGTCGTAAAGCCTTTTTGAAATCGGACACTGTGGTGGGATTAACAACAAGTTTATCTTTAAAATGTGTATAATACTTGTATGTTTGAGGAATTTTAATTATGAGATTTCTGTTTGAATTTGGCGCCCTGCACTTTCACTGTCAAATTGATCCCGTTAACGGGAATTCAGCCGTAAGAACTGAGGCTGAAGGCTCATCCAAGGCTGATGACTTACCGACCCGCAGACAGACACTAAAATCCCTAAATTACAGAAACCTCAGGTATCCTCCCAGGCTCTACCCCGTTGCCTAGCACAGCAGCACGGCCGCAATGACATCACACATTTTCAATGCATGCAATGCTACACTGTCTCACCTGAGTGTGTGAGTACTGAGTGGGTCTAGACTTGCCTGCAGGGATCTCCACAGTTCACACCCATTGACTTGTTTTTCAATCTGTAAGCGGAGAGGGCTAGTCCCCACAAGACAGTTACCAATCTTTCAAAGCAATGTGCAGAGGCAGCGAAAGAGTATGGCACAAAAAGAGCATGCTGTTTTCATACTGAAAGTAGTCGCTCATGACAGACTTAACACAAATTGACTTGCTGGCACGCCAAACTTTTTTCTGGGTTCCGAGATTATACTGAGAAGGCAATGGACAATCTCAATCTTATTTTCTTCCAGCAAAGTTGACTAAATGACATCTCAGAATGTAGGTTTTAGTCAGTCGGAGAATAACTGCAGTACAGAATGAGACAGACAGGACACTAAACCTTATGATTCTAGCCTCTCCCACGGTCTATTAACACAGGGTGAAGCAGGGTGCCAGTTCCCCCTGGTCCAGCAGACTCCTTCTCTCAGCACCTCTCCTCCAGGCCAAAGTGAACACTACCGGGTTCTTCCTGTCAGCCAGAATAAGCAGCTAATGGCAATGCCTCTTCTGCTAGGTCACCAGCCTACCCAGCAAGGCTTGAAGGCCATAGAGGTGGCTGGCACAGCCCAAGGCATATGAGGAAAGCAGAGTTTAAGTGTTCCGATGGGATGAAAGATAGCAAGGTAATGAAAAATAGGGTTATGATAATGACTGGATTATCATCCACTTCATAAAGGCATCATGGGATAAAGGGTTAGATTATGGAAAGAGGTAGAAAGTGGCATCTAAAGTTTCAAGATGTTTAAGAGATGGGGGGGGTAGTTAGGATAATTACTGTAACAGGTTAGGATAATTAGGTTAAGGTTCTGAAAAGGGTTAACAAAAATGCTCTCCTAACCTGCAACAAAAAGTCACAACCGGTAGTAGCTGTACTCCATCTAGTCACAACCAGTAGTAGGTGTGTATAAGTCGGATAGGATGTATAGTTTAAGTGTGCTTATACTGAGCTCATGTAGTGGTAACATCTGTCACCTGTTCACATCCTGGACAGGTGACAGATGTTTGTTGAGTGCTCCAACTCCTTGAATTAGTCATTTTGGAAGTTTTTCTTGGTAAGCCCTTCTCATGATTTTTGTCATTGATGTTGAAAACCCCTCCTTTCCTTCATTTGTTCAAGGCCCACCTGAACTCTGTGTGTATACTGTATGTATGATACTGTACATGGACCCATGGTGTGCGCGCGAGAGAGATTTGATGTACATCGGTTGCAGTGTGTGAGTGAATACATACTGTAGTAGAGGCTGCGCTGACCAGTAGGTCAACGTTGCTCTTCATGCGTCCCAGAGAGCCGTGCTCCACCCTCTCGCTGCCCGCAGTGAGGATGTAGGGGCTCTGAACCCCAGAGGAGGGTTTCATGTTGGGCAGACTGAGCGAGCGCAGGTCCTTCACTCCCTGCTCCACCTTCAGCTCATCACCTGGCCGTGCTGAGGAGGAACCAACATGGAGGGTTAGCTTAGTGTGTTATAATTCTCTTATTGAAGATAGGTAGGTGTAATAGAGAAGTGCGTCAACATTTATTTCAGGACTAGCTTCCTGTTTAAGTTCTTTCCTCAGGCACCAAAACAGGATCTCTAGTGGACAGTCTTAAATCCCTTTTAAACATTAGATTGTGAAAATATTATACAACAAGGCTAGCTTTTAAGATTTGCTTAATAGCTGCAGATTGCATTGGATAAGTTGAGAGCCTGGCGGGTAGGAACATTGGGCCAGTAACCGAAAGGTTGCTGGATAAAATCCACTAGCAAGGCAGTTATCCCACTGTTCCCCAGGTGCCAATGACGTCGATTAAGACGCGCGCAGGCCGTTTACTTTGGGCAACTTATTCATCCAAGCTACTCAATACTGCCCCCCAGCCATAAGAAGTTAAAACACACCAAAGCAAGACATTAAGAACAAGATAAAACTAACTGAAACAAGCCACTTACGATTCTCCAGATAGCAGCTTCATGTCATTGTTGCTAGCTATCTGGCTATCCAGAATCACAACACACAACCATCTGGCCCACTGAAGCGTGTTGTTTTTCACAACGTTCTCATCAAATCAAATCAAATCAAATTTTATTTGTCACATACACATGGTTAGCAGATGTTAATGCGAGTGTAGCGAAATGCTTGTGCTTCTAGTTCCGACAATGCAGTAATAACAAGTAATCTAACAATTCCAAAACTACTGTCTTGTACACAGTGTAAGGGGATAAAGAATATGTACATAAGGATATATGAATGAGTGATGGTACAGAGCAGCATAGGCAAGATACAGTAGATGGTATCGAGTACAGTATGTACAAATAAGATGAGTATGTAAACAAAGTGGCATAGTTTAAAGTGGCTAGTGATACATGTATTACATAAGGATACAGTCGATGATATAGAGTACAGTATATACGTATGCATATGAGATGAATAATGTAGGGTAAGTAACATTATATAAGGTAGCATTGTTTAAAGTGGCTAGTGATATATTTACATCATTTCCCATCAATTCCCATTATTAAAGTGGCTGGAGTTGAGTCAGTGTCAGTGTGTTGGCAGCAGCCACTCAGTGTTAGTGGTGGCTGTTTAACAGTCTGATGGCCTTGGGATAGAAGCTGTTTTTCAGTCTCTCGGTCCCAGCTTTGATGCACCTGTACTGACCTCGCCTTCTGGATGATAGCGGGGTGAACAGGCAGTGGCTCGGGTGGTTGATGTCCTTGATAATCTTTATGGCCTTCCTGTGACATCGGGTGGTGTAGGTGTCCTGGAGGGCAGGTAGTTTGCCCCCGGTGATGCGTTGTGCAGACCTCACTACCCTCTGGAGAGCCTTACGGTTGAGGGCGGTGCAGTTGCCATACCAGGCGGTGATACAGCCCGCCAAGATGCTCGCGATTGTGCATCTGTAGAAGTTTGTGAGTGCTTTTGGTGACAAGCCGAATTTCTTCAGCCTCCTGAGGTTGAAGAGGCGCTGCTGCGCCTTCTTCACGATGCTGTCTGTGTGAGTGGACCAATTCAGTTTGTCTGTGATGTGTATGCCGAGGAACTTAAAACTTGCTACCCTCTCCACTACTGTTCCATCGATGTGGATAGGGGGGTGTTCCCTCTGCTGTTTCCTGAAGTCCACAATCATCTCCTTAGTTTTGTTGACGTTGAGTGTGAGGTTATTTTCCTGACACCACACTCCGAGGGCCCTCACCTCCTCCCTGTAGGCCGTCTCGTCGTTGTTGGTAATCAAGCCTACCACTGTTGTGTCGTCCGCAAACTTGATGATTGAGTTGGAGGCGTGCGTGGCCACGCAGTCGTGGGTGAACAGGGAGTACAGGAGAGGGCTCAGAATGCACCCTTGTGGGGCCCCAGTGTTGAGGATCAGCGGGGAGGAGATGTTGTTGCCTACCCTCACCACCTGGGGGCGGCCCGTCAGGAAGTCCAGTACCCAGTTGCACAGGGCGGGGTCGAGACCCAGGGTCTCGAGCTTGATGACGAGCTTGGAGGGTACTATGGTGTTGAATGCCGAGCTGTAGTCGATGAACAGCATTCTCACATAGGTATTCCTCTTGTCCAGATGGGTTAGGGCAGTGTGCAGTGTGGTTGAGATTGCATCGTCTGTGGACCTATTTGGGCGGTAAGCAAATTGGAGTGGGTCTAGGGTGTCAGGTAGGGTGGAGGTGATATGGTCCTTGACTAGTCTCTCAAAGCACTTCATGATGACGGATGTGAGTGCTACGGGGCGGTAGTCGTTTAGCTCAGTTACCTTAGCTTTCTTGGGAACAGGAACAATGGTGGCCCTCTTGAAGCATGTGGGAACAGCAGACTGGTATAGGGATTGATTGAATATGTCCGTAAACACACCGGCCAGCTGGTCTGCGCATGCTCTGAGGGCGCGGCTGGGGATGCCGTCTGGGCCTGCAGCCTTGCGAGGGTTAACACGTTTAAATGTCTTTACTCACCTCGGCTGCAGTGAAGGAGAGACCGCATGTTTTTGTTGCAAGCCGTGTCAGTGGCAATGTATTGTCCTCAAAGCGGGCAAAAAAGTTATTTAGTCTGCCTGGGAGCAAGACATCCTGGTCCGTGACTGGGCTGGATTTCTTCCTGTAGTCCGTGATTGACTGTAGACCCTGCCACATGCCTCTTGTGTCTGAGCCGTTGAATTGAGATTCTACTTTGTCTCTGTACTGGCGCTTAGCTTGTTTGATAGCCTTGCGGAGGGAATAGCTGCACTGTTTGTATTCGGTCATGTTACCAGACACCTTGCCCTGATTAAAAGCAGTGGTTCGCGCTTTCAGTTTCACACGAATGCTGCCATCAATCCACGGTTTCTGGTTAGGGAATGTTTTAATCGTTGCTATGGGAACGACATCTTCAACGCACGTTCTAATGAACTCGCACACCGAATCAGCGTATTCGTCAATGTTGTTATCTGACGCAATACGAAACATCTCCCAGTCCACGTGATGGAAGCAGTCTTGGAGTGTGGAGTCAGCTTGGTCGGACCAGCGTTGGACAGACCTCAGCGTGGGAGCCTCTTGTTTTAGTTTCTGTCTGTAGGCAGGGATCAACAAAATGGAGTCGTGGTCAGCTTTTCCGAAAGGGGGGCGGGGCATCTAACCCGTGTATGGGTCTTTGATCCAAAGGCTGCTGCTACAGATATAGGCCTTTTCTCAATTGGATTTGCTCAACTCACGTGTCCTCTCTCACTTCCTTTTGAAAAAGGGCAAAGGTAAATCAAGGAGAGGCGTCGTGGAGAGGGAAAGTGAATGAAAAGGTAATTGTATGAAATCAGACTCCTTTTCTACTCGTGCCTTACCAGGTAAATTACGTTTACAGGGGTAGATCCCAAAACAAATGTGTAAAGTGTGCATGCTTTTCTACTCTGACAAAGCAAAAGCTGATTTTTTTATGCTAGGGGGTACAAAGAGGAGCCAAATACTCTATAATAAATGCAAAGTCATTAGATTGGTGTTTGTTTCATATTTTGTCAACCCTTAAAATGTAGTTTTCAGTGCAGGGCAGTAATCAAAAGTTAGAATTAAAAACACCCATACTTCCACAGAGTTATTTTATTCTATTAATTGTGAAGCTTGAGGAAAATGTTCTGACTGGTCCTCTGATGCAGTTGACTCTTACCTTTGACCTTGAGATAGTGGCCCCCGAAGCGGTAGGCCTCAAAGTTGAGGGACAGCGGAGTGTTGGACTGGTCTAGGAACAGATCTACCCGGGATAACTCAATACCTTTTCGTTCAAACACAGGGCCCAGCACCTCCCTGGAATAGTGGAACACACAGGACAGAGGGAACAGAATTAACACAGAACACCCAATACAGTTATGTAAGCACAGGACAGAGTCAACAGAGACCATTCACACCATATGTTTATGCAACACTAATGCAGTGGGTCCTATCCAAATAATCAAATGGAACATTATTATATACTATGACTTTGTCCCATGCCTTGGACAAACTCAGACCAGACCTTAAATAGAAAAAGACAGAAATCGGTCACAATCATCCCTATTTATTCAGCCCACTACCAATTCTTCTAACTCACCTCAGGGTCTTCTTTTTCACAGCGGGGACGATCTCTGTGTCAATGTCCACGTTCAGATCAAACTTGAGGCTGAAGCACTCCTTTCTGGGGTCCTGCAGGGGGCGACAGACAATAGAAGATAATGGCTGTAAAACTGAGAAGGCCAGAGCTCCTATAGTGATTTCTCTCTCATTAGATCCACAGGGAGGCACTTTACCAGGCAGACTGACTGGCCAGGAACACTCAGGGATGGACCATTGGACACCATTATATATCACTCCCTAACCTGGGTCCCTGGCCTCTGCTGATAATGGCTGCCATTTTCAGTGGTATAACTTAACAGCTTGAAGCCTGTAGCCATGTTGGCACTGTGATCATCATACAATCTAACTTTCCACCACATACAATAAGACAGGTATGTCCTAACCAACATAGACTTGTCCCAATACTATTAGGAACTAAGGTGAAGAGATGTGGTTTCTTAAGGGGCATGTGTGTCACACCCCTACCTGGCTGTATCAATACTCACATCTGTGTGCCGTCGCCGTGGTTTCTTCTTCACCAACTTCAGACCCCCAGTTTTACGCTCCCTGAAATAAAAATAATATCCTATGCACATAGTGTAATTGAACATCTATGGCAGGTCTCACCAACTAACTGGTGGCCCTCGGGCCAAATTTGTCCCACTAGTTCCTCTCAGCAAATCAGCTCCAAGGGATTTTCATTTTGGAAATCAAGTTCTAAAGTACTCCCAGGTATAAAATATAGATATATGTGAACGTATACAAATGTAAGCAAGGTTTGAAATGATTATGCTTTAGTCAAACATTATATCTGTTTGGGCTTCCTGAAGTAAATTATAGTCTACAAATGTTTTGTAAACATGTTCCGGCCCCCTGACCATCCGCTCAAGAAAATATCATCCCGTGGCTGAATCTAGCTGATGATCCCTGACCTATGGAACAACAGGTCAACACTAACTGAAGCATAACTACAACTATTGTATATAAATAGAGCAGTGCAGTCAAAGAGGACACTCCTCGCTGATCTAGTTTACATTTTGTATTTTAAATCGAAGTGACAAGCGCCATGCAGACAGACAGATGTAATACATTTTCGCATAACGAGGATTGACATACCCTTGGTTGTTGGCCCCTTCATCCTCCTCCTCCAGGTCAGAGGGGGGGCTGGTGGGGGGGGGACAGGAGCGCGTCGACACATTCCGGGCCAGGATGGAACCTTACACGGGGGTTACACAGAATATTAGATCATTAATAATATTATTTTATAACACTTTCCTTAATAACACAGGTACTTCCAGTTTAATGTAGCATGACAAAAGTTGATCAACTCTTCTAAATGTGTAAGACAGTCACGATGGATGACGCAGAAAGAATGAGTCAGTCTAGCTGTCACGACTAACAGTTCAATGAGCCTAGAATCTATAATTGCATGACAGACAGTCTCATATCTTAAGGTTATGAACACCAGTTTAAAATAAAAATCACAGGTGGAGGGAAGTCAGTGGTGGAACAGGAAGATGTGCTAGTGTTACTTTTCATGCATATAATAATAATAATAATAATAATAATTTGGTGGGTGCTTACACATTATTTGTTCCATTTCACACATGTACAAGTGTGTATTAATACGCATGTGTGAATTGGAAATGTGGTGTACCTTGGGGTTGCAGGTCAAAGCGGGGGTGTCGGTCAAAGTGCATGTTGTCTGTGTCTTCCAGGTGGCAGCGGGAGTCACATGACTCACACAAATTAAGTGGGCTCTTGTTGTTCAGGTCCTGGCAGTCCGAGTGGTGGCACACCTGGGGAGAGATGGGTGTGAGGGTCAGTACAGCGGATGTACCAATCTACCTGGTCAGTAGTCGGGCTCAGGTACAGAGTAGTCTCGCGAACCAGACACAACCCACTGTAAGTTGCAAACCGCCCCAACAGATCCACAGATGACGCAATCGCCATCACACTGCTGTTCATTGACTACAGCTCAGCATTCAACACCATAGTTCCCTCTAAGCTCATCATTAAGCTCGGGCCCTTGGTCTGAACACCACCCTCTGCAATTGGGTCCTGGACTTCCTGACATGTCGCCCCCAGGTGGTGAAGGTAGGCAACACCACTACGCTGATCCTCAACACAGGGGCCCCACAAGGGTATGTGCTCATCCCTCTCTACAGCCCTGTTCACCCATGACTGCATGGCCACGCACACCTCAAACTCAATAATCAAGTTCGCAGACAACAAAAGTGGTAAGCCTGATTACCAACAATGACGAGACTACAGGGAGCAGGTAAGGGCACTGGTGGAGTTGTGCCAGGAAAACAACCTCTCCCGTGTCAACAAAACAAAAAGGAGCTGATTGTGAACATTAGGAGACAGCAGAGGGATGCAGTGGAGAAGGCAGTGGAGAAGGTGAAAAGCTTCAAGTACCTCTGCGTACACGTCATTGACAATCTGAAATGAGGAAGAGGTTAGGTAGGGTAAGGGTTAGCCTGGAGCCCTGGGGAGGTTAGGTAGGCCTACAGAGAGACAGGTCACAGTATAAAGCTCCACACATCCATCAACACACAGCCAGGGCAGTGGTCTGGCTGAGATAAGAGACAGGTCACAGTATAAGGTCACAGTATAATGCTACACACCTACCTGATGGCAGGTCACAGTATAATGCTACCATCCTACCTGATGGCAGGATAGACAGCCACGTAGTCCCCAAGCCATTGTTTACACCATTACAGGGGATAGAAGCAGCAGACAAAGTTCAATGTCGAAGTACACAGAGGTCTTGTGACTAGAGCTTGAGAGACAGCCAGTCAGTAAGCCAGCCAGCCAGCAAGCCAGCCAGTCAACCACACAGCCAGCCATACAAGCAGCCAGACATGCACCAGAAATTAGCTGGATTAGGCCCCCTCTGCCTGGAGCCAGACAGACAGACAGATCTCCCCCTCCTCTAGCACCTCCAAGGGGTGGCCTCCTTGGCCCAGGGAGATGAGGAGAGCCGCAGGAGTTACCCCTCTCCAGCACCACCACTACCCGCTATGACTCCTATACAGGAAATGAGGACGTATGGGGAGATACAATGGAAGTCCTGCTAATGTATTTCCTGTCATTGTCTCCGTGTGCTCTGCTTGGGACTGGAGGTGTGCGCACGCGCGTGTAGTGGGGGCTGCAAGTAAGCAGGCACAAATACAGTACACACAAGAAAAACAACACAAGTGTTTTCCCACAAGTTCCCAGTCACTCAGGTTGAACCATGTTCTTACTATGTTAACAAGTCAATAAATACACCTGTAGGCAGTGTTCCATACACAGATATCAAATACATGACAAACATGCAGGATGTCTACTCAAGCTATCCACAAAACGTAGATATGTTCTTGCCAGTGCCATTAAGCTGGGGGGAGGAAGGAATCCCAGTATAGAGAGGACCCATAAGAAGAAGGAAGAGAATATGAACAGCTTTCAGTAGTCCAAAGCCCCCTTAATCTGGAGCTCTAATTGTTGCCTGGGCTCAGTGAGCTGGGCTGGTCTCTCTGTCAGAGCCATCTGACGCTCCCTCGGCAGGCAGACAGGCAGGCAGGGTGGAGATTAAACCAGGGGCCTCTTTCAGCTCTCAGTCTGCCAGTCAGACAGAGTCCTCGCCTCTCCGATGCTCCTCCCTTCCCTTCCTTAGGACCTCTAGTCAACACCCAGAGAATGGCCCTTGTTAACTGTAATAGGCACAATTAAGTTAAGTGTGCTTTCATATTTTTAGACGGAGCATGTCTCTGGCTGTTGGATGGGAGTTTCAAATGCAACTTAAAAGGCCTTGTTCCATTCATCATAAACATTGTTATGGTGGTATATTAATCAAGTTTGGTCGGAATATTTCTTCTGCTCTCTCTTTCTCTCTGTAAATAAAACATACTGAACAAAAATATAAATACAACATGAAACAATTGAGTTATAGTTCATAGACGTTCATATAAGGAAATCAGTCAATTTAAATAAATTCATAAGGCCCTAATCTATGGCCTCCACTCCCCAGATGATCCCACTCCCGAAATGATCCCCCCCCACCCCCTCCCCGATGATCCCACATGTGAAGAAGCCGGATGTGGAGGTTCTGGGCTGGCTGATTACAGGTGGCCTGCTGTTTTGAGGCCAGTTGGACATACTGCCAAATTCTCTAAAACCATGTTGGATGCAGCTTATGGTAGAGAAATGAACATTCCATTCTCTGGCAACAACTCTGGTAGACATTCAGGCAGTCAGCATGACAATTGAATGCTCCCTCAAAACTTGAGACATCTGTGGCATTGTGTTGTGGGACAAATCTGCACATTTTAAAGTGGCCCTTTATTGTCCCCAGCACAAGGTGCAGCTGTGTAATGACCATGCTGTTTAATCAGCTATGCCACACCTGACAGGTGGATGGATTATCTTGGCAAAGGAGAAATGCTCACGAGCGGGGATGTAAATACATTATTGCACAACAGAGATAAATAAGCTTTTTGTGCATATGGAACATTTCAGGGATTTTTTATTTCAGCTCATGAAACATGGGACCAACACTTTACATGATGGGTTTATATTTTTGTTCAGTGTACATAGATAGCATTGTGCTAAGTAACAACACAAGCATGTCAGAAATCAAAAGAGTACTGCTTTCAAATGTGTCTCCTCGAAATAACAATGAACCTCCGCTCAGAAGATACTGTATGTCTGCGTTTGTGTGGGTTTAGACAGGTAAAATAAGATGGCATATTTAGACAACTACAGGCTCAGAAAGGTAGCCAAAAAGACAACCATGGGCTGGGTGTCCAGGCAGCTGGCTGCATTCCTTTCAGGACTAAAGCTGCTGAAAATATCTGTTGCTTGGCCGAGCCAACAAAAATGAGCCTGTTGGATCTGGGATGAGGAGAACTGTGATACTAGAGTTTCCTTTTAAAGACAAAACTGACTAAATATGAACATACTCAGAGGCTTTGTCAAAGAAATCATGAATGTTCTATTACCATTTTATTTACAGGCGCTCAGCTCGTGCACAGGCAGCAACAATATCAGCAAATTGCAAATCATTGTTGGGTGACTGCAGCAGCAGTAGTATGCGTTCAGCGAGACAAACCCAATGAATATAGTTGGTCACGAATGTTTGATCTTGAACAGAACTTACAACATCAATCAACATGTCTCAATCAAAACTGTACAGCCAGAAGTACAGAAAAGAGTGGGAGTCTGTACCTGAATTTAAATGTTGGCTGAAGCCAGTAATTGGGGATGATTGTTGGGCATACTGTGCTTACTGCAAATCAGATATGCTTGCAACAATGTATGACATCAAAAAACATTGTGCTACAGCAAAGCATACAAATAAATCAAAACCGTACAACCCCACAACGCAGTCTACATTACCACAGTTGGTTAAGAAAGTGGATAACTGCAAAATCGCAGAAGCTACTATGGCAATTGTCATTGTGGAGCATTGTTCGCTGCTAGCATGGGACAATTTAGGTATGGCTTGCAAAGCTGCCTTTTCAGATTCTGTGGCAGCAACAAACTTCCAAATGCACCGCACCAAGTGCACAGAAATAATTAGGGGAGTACTGGCTCCTTATTTTCACAAAAGGGTAACATCACATGTGGGGGATGAGAAGTTCAGTCTCCTTTTGGATGAGTTCACTGATGTCAGTGTCTCGAAATACCTGGGTGTGGTGATTCAGTATTTCAGTGGTAAAAAAAAAAGTGGTGTCCACATTTCTCGGGCTGGTTGAATTGAAGGGGGGCGATGCCAGATCAATAGCAAAGGCGGTAGTTGAGTTTCTTGAGAAGTGTAACCTTAAAGATAATCTTCGGGGTATTGGCACTGATAATGCGTCCGTGATGACTGGGGTGCACAAGATTTTAAAGGAAGAATGTGCATTGCCCAATTTGACACTCATCCGCTATGTGTGCCAGTCTTTACAATTGGCTGTCAGTGCAGCATTCAAATAAACCATCCCTAGGAGTGTTGAGTACTTAATCAGAGAAACCTACAACTGGTTTTCAATTTCCCCAAAATGGCACAAGGCATACAAAGCAGTTTATGCCATCATTAATTGTGGCCAGAAAACCCTGCAGATCCCCAAAGTGTGTGCCACAGGTTGACTATCGATGAGCCCGCTGTAACTTGTAAATTGAGCCAGTGGGAAGAACTGAAACTCCACTTTGAATTGACCAAGGCCAGTGAGCATTGCTACATGGCGGATGTGCTCCATGCCATGTACAAGACCAACTATGTCTACCTGACATTCTGGAAATCAACCCTGTCCGACATACAGCTTGCAGTCATTTGAGGGAGAACAGACAGATCCTGTCAAGCTTTTGGACAATCTGGTACACCTCAACATCAATTTGCAGCAGAGTAGTCAATCCTACGGCAAAAATGAATGTCCTGAAGGATACCATTGATGGACATCTCAGTCCATCACCTTATCTTGAGTGCTTTTTCGAGAGCATGGTGTACCAACTCAGTCTTGCACCAGAGGACGAAAAAGGTCATTCGGAGACAGTGCATCATCAACTACATTGTTGCTTTAAGCAAGGAGCTGCAACAAAGGCCCCCAGACAACCTAGAAGCCTTGTGAAACATAGCGTTTCCTTAACACTGAACATGGCTAAAGCACAATAAAGGCACCACTGAAATTATCAAAGTAGCTGAGCTACTGGGGTACCAGCCCCAAACAAATGATTAAATTGTTTCCCAATAGAGAAACATCCATCTGTTTAGGTGGGACTCAACTAAAAATAGAGTTGAGTTTTGGAGTGAATTGACTAACTACAAACACTCTTCCGGGTTAAATCCACCTGAAGAACTGTGCAAAGCTGCACTCAATGCCCTCTCCTTGCCACACTCAAATGCGGAGGTTGAATTGCTGTTCAGCCAAATAAGTGTGGTAAGTCAAAGTTAAGAAATACAAAGTCACTGCACACTCAACTCCATACTCCTGGTGCAGTATGGACTAAAGCTGGCTGGTGATACCTGTTACCAGCATAAACTACCAAGTGAAGTTTGATAGCAGCTTGGCACCACAGCAGCATACAGGTTAAAGGCCACTCCATCCTCTTCTCTAGTGGCAGTATCTGGAGGAAACCATTGATCAGCTAGCCAGCCAAGCAGCACATTATTTGAGTTAAGTTGCTTGTTCAATAAGATAGCATATATACCTTGTTATTAGCTTGTACTTATAATTGTTGATCAGTTAGGTAGCATGTTAACTACCAATGCTTAAAACTATAATTGATCAGAATGTGTAGGTTTACTAGTTAAAAAGAAAATCAAATGTAATTGTTCAATAATGTGTAATTGTTCAATAATAATTCAATGTGTTGTTTAAAAAAATATCTGATCATAAAAAGTGTGTTGAAATTACTTTTACAAATAAACAAACAAATCTAAACTAACAAATGTAAAATTATATTTTTTACACTGAGATGACCAGTCAATTTAAGTAACGTTATTGTGTTTTCTACGTAATGACGCAGTTTTACATTACGTAATGACGTCATCACGCAATGACATCACGTCATTTATCATCAAATCGACCTGCCTCTAGTAACTTCCCCTGAAAATTAGTTGGCAACAGTGGACAGAAATATCCGTTAGAAATAGGGGAGGATTTAAATATGCAACAACTATCATGGGTTGCTATTTTGACTACGATAATGCCTTTGACTGCTAGACAATTGAAAGTTAATCAATAGAACAGGAGAAAGCATACGAGTAAGATTTTATACAAATAATTGCCTCCACGTTTCTGTGGTGGGATTTTGGCTTTATGCTACTTTTAAGTAAGGCCTAAGACATGCCTCACAATATGAAGTCCAGGTTTCAAACAATTAAGGAATAGGAAAAAAAAATATTGATGCTAATGATAGGCCTAACCATCTTCTGGTAGATTACTTTGACTTGGAAGAGTTCCAGTGTTGTGTTGAATAGTCATAGCATCCCTCTGAGTAAGTTAGTTAGCAGATGCAGCTAGCTAGTTTAAGTATGTTAAACTTTTTTTGGTTGAGAAATCTTTTGCTTCTCCTTAACTTTTGAAGAAATGAATTTGTTCAACTATTGCCTTTCTCTCTCTTTGAGACAACTACTCACCACATTTAATGTACTACAGTGCTAGTTAGCTGTAGCTTATGTTTTCAGTACTAGATTCATTATCTGATCCTTTGACTGGGTGGAAAAAATGTCAGTTCATGATGCAAGAGCTCTGATAGGTTGTAGGATGTCTTCCAAAAGTTGTCATAATTACTGAGTAAGTCTATGGAAAGGGGTGAGAACCATGTGTCTCCTAGGTTTTGTAAATAAATCAAATGTACCCAGAGGACGGAAGCTAGCGGTCCTCCGGCTACACCATGGTGCCTCCCTACCGAGTGCTGTTGAGGCTACTGTAGACCTTCATTGCAAAACAGTGTGTTTTAATCAATTATTTGGTGACGTGAGTATATTTAGTACAGTTTTATGTAAAAGGATAATGTTTGAAATATATATATATATATTTTTGGTTTGTTGAATTTTTACCCCTTTTTCTCCCCAATTTCGTGGTATCCAATTGTTGTAGTAGCTACTATCTTGTCTCATCGCTACAACTCCCGTACGGGCTCGGGAGAGACGAAGGTTGAAAGTCATGCGTCCTCCGATACACAACCCAACCAAGCCGCACTGCTTCTTTACGCAGCGCGCATCCAACCCGGAAGCCAGCCGCACCAATGTGTCGGAGGAAACACCGCGAACCCAGAGTCTCTGATGGCACAGCTGGCACTGCAGTACAGTGCTCTTAACCACTGCGCCACCCGGGAGGCCCTGAAATGTTTGTTTTTTTTAATTAAAATTTTTCTGAAATTCACTGAGGATTGTCTTCCCCTTCCTCCTCTGAGAAGCCTCCACTGGTTTGTGTATGTCGTGTTTGAGTATGTGTGCTCTGTGCGTGTGTCCAGACGTGCACTCTCACGTCAAGAGAATTAGTGGTGGGTTTAGAGAAAGAACAGCTACCGTGGCCTGAGCGACACACACCACTCACATCCGGAGCCCCCCGGGCAGCTGTGAACACACACGGCCCCTCTGCGCCCCTCACTCAAGCTTAATACATTCACTACCACGTGGCACCTGCTTACGCACACTTGTTTCAACGCATACCACACATGACCAAGGCGCCATCACACACTACCACACCCGCAGTAGCCTAGACACACAATCACGTGAACACAAACGTCCCACGTTCCAACTTGTGACCCTTCAGCGGGAGAGCTAGACCTATATTGAATGAAAGGAGTTAGATTTCCTCTCACTGACTACAGCTGTCTCACATCGAGATGACTGGACTGGAGCCTCTTGAGGTGACACACAACGGTTTGTTAGGCAGTATGATCAGCATAATAAGGTTTGATGCCCCTCCATCCCCATTAAGAAAATACTGATAAAAATGCAAGACCATGCTGCCAACAGCACTGGATCAGACACAAACCCCCTCCCCCGACTGACTGGCTTTAATCTGAACAGCCTGTCCTGCTAGAGCACACCTAACTCTTATATAACCTCCATCTCAACCTCTCTGTGTGTGTGTGTATAAGATTACTGTATGGTTCCCAGTATTCAGTCCACTTGACTTTCTCCACATTTTGTTACGTTACAGCCTTACTCTAAAATTGATTCAATTATTGTTTTTCCTCAGTCAACACACAATAACCCATAATGGCAAAGCAAAAAAAGGTTAGACATTTCAGCAAATGAATAAAAAATTTAAAACAGAAAAACATTTACATAAGTATTCAGACCCTTTACTCATTACTTTGTTGAAGCACCTATGACACTACAAGCTTGGAACACCTGTATTTGGGGAGTTTCTCCCATTCTTCTCTGCAGAGCCTCTCAAGATCTGTCAGGTTGGATGGGGAGCGTCACTGCACTATTTTCAGGTCTCTCCAGAGATATTCGCTCAGGTTCAAGTCCAAGCTCTGGCTGGGCCACTCAAGGACATTCAGAGACTTGTCCCGAAGCCACTCTTCAGTGGTGGAAAAGGTACCCAATTGTCAGAGTAAAAGGAAAGATATCTTAATAGAAAATGACTCAAGTGAAAATCACCTAGTAAAACACTAATTGAGGAAAAGTCTAAAAGTATTTGGTTTTAAATATACTTCTGTATCAAAATTACACATAATTGCTAAAATATACTTAAGCATCAACAGTAAAAGTATAAATCTTTTTTTACAGATAGACAAGGGCACACTCCAACACTCAGACATCATTTACCAAATGAAACGTGTATTTAGTGAGTATGCCAGATCAGAGGCAGTAGGGATGTTCACTTGATAAGTGCGTGAATTGGACCATTTTCCTGTCAAATGAACAAGTATTTTTGGGTGTCAGGGAAAACGTATGGAGTAAAAAGTACATTATTTTCTTTAGGAATGAAGTAAAAGTTGTTGCCACTACCATTCTTCCTCCAGACATGAAGCTTGGAATTCAGGCCAAAGAGTTCAATCTTTGTTTCATTAGACTAGATAATCTTTGACTAAAGGGTCTTTTAGGTATCTTTTGCAAACTTCAAGGAGGCTGTCATGTGCTTTTTGCTAAGGAGTGGCTTCCGTCTGGACACTCTACCAGAAAGGCATGATTGGTAGAATGCAGCAGAGATTGTTGTCCTTCTGGAATGTTTTCCCATCTCCACAGAGGAACTCGGGAGCTCTGTCAGAGTGACCATCGGGTTCTTGGTCACCGATTGCTCAGGTTTGGCCAGGCAGCCAGCTCTAGGAAGAGTCTTGGTGGTTCCAAACTTCTTCCATTTAAGAATGATGGAGGCCACTGTGTTCTTGAGGCCCTTCAATGCTGCATACATTTTTGGTACTCTTCCCTAGATCTGTGTACCGACAACTCTGTCTCGGAGCTCTATGGACAATTCCATCGACCTCATGGCTTGGTTTTTGCTCTGACATGCACTGTCAACTGTGGGACCGTATATATTGACAGGTGTGTGCCTTTCCAAATCCTGTCCAATCAATTGAATTTACCACAGGTGGACTCCAATCAAGTTGTAGAAACATCTCATGGATGATCAATGGAAACAGGATGCACCCGAGATCAATATTTTGAGTCTCATAGAAAATAAAAGGTGTTTTTAGTTGTATTACATTTGCAAAAATGTCTAAAAACCTGTTTTCGCTTTTTTATGGGGTATTGTGTGTAGATTGAAGTATTAACATTTTATACATTTTAGAATAAGGCTGTAACATAACAAAATGTGGAAAAAGTCAAGGGGTCTGAATACTTTCCGAATGCATTGTATAGTATAACAAAATGTTTACGTTTTTGTTCATTTTGGTGTTTGGCCATTGTTTTCCCAAGCAGTTCGAGCACACAACATTCTCGAGGCAAGCCGAAGTCTACGCCCCCTTCGTCAGTGGTTGGTCAACAGTAGGGATCCTTCAATTAAGTGTTTGTCATACAACGACAGACAACTGGTTGTTTTCATGCACATTGCAAGAAATACTACACCAAACATCTTTATTAGATGTACAATTAATTGACTAGGACCTCTGCAAAAAGTCAACATTTATTACAGATGTGTGTACAGGCTATGGCGTCTCAAGAGGGACAAGCAAATGTATTTTAAGGGAGTATGCGAACACAGATGTTCACGTCGCATAGCCAAGTTCTGCTAGGAGCAAACCAAATCTATGTATGCGGAAGCCTTTATGGGGTATTGTGTTCTTTGTGTGTATGTATGCGGAAGCCTTTTGACACCAGGCCATCCTCCAAAGGTCTTCCCCTCACTGTGCGTGCAAATGCACTCACACCTGCCTGCTGCCATTCCTGAGCAAGCTCTGTACTGGTGGTACCCCGATCCTGCAGCTGAATCAACTAGAGGAGACGGTCCTGTCGCTTGCTAGACTTTCTTGGGCGCCCTGAAGCCTTTTTCACAACAATTGAACCGCTCTCCTTGAAGGTCTTGATGATCCGATAAATGGAAGACTCAGGTGCAATCTTACTGGCAGCAATCTCCTTGCCTGTGAAGCCCTTTTTGTGTAAAGCAATGATGACAGCATGTGTTTCCTTGCAGGTAACCATGTCTGACAGAGGAAGAACAATGGATTCCAAGCACCACCCTCCTTTTGAAGCTTCCAGTCTGTAATCCGAAGTCAATCAGAGTGATTTCCAGCCTTGTCCTCGTCAACACTCACACCTGTGTTAACGAGAGAATCACTGACATGTCAGCTGGTCCTTTTGTGGCAGGGCTAAATAGCAGTGGAAATGTTTTTTTGGGGGATTCCCCTTTTGCATTGTGAAAGGGGACTTTGCAATGAATTGCAATTCATCTGATCACATTCATAACATTCTGGAGTATATGCAAATTACCATCATACAAACCGAAGCAGCAGACTGTGAAAATTAATATTTATGTCATTCTCAAAACTGGCAACAACTACACACACACACACACACATTACATACAGTACATATACACACACGTTCAGTTGAAGTCGGAAGTTTACATACACCTTAGCCAAATACACTTTAACTCAGTTTCACAATTACTGACATTTAATCCTAAAAATTATTTGTGAAATTAGTATTCGGTAGCATTGCCTTTAAATTGTTTAACTTGGGTCAAACGTTTCGGGTAGCTTTCCACAAGCTTCCCACAATAAGTTGGGTGAATTAAGGTGCATCCTCCTGACAGAGCTGGTGTAACTGAGTCAGGTTTGTAGGCCTCCTTGCTCGCACGCTTTTTCAGTTCTGTCCATTTTCTATGGGATTGAGGTCGGGCTTTGTGATGACCACTCCAATACCTTGACTTTGTTGTCCTTAAGCCATTTTGCCACAACTTTGGAAGTATGCTTGGGGTCAATGTCCATTTGGAAGACCCATTTGCGACCAAGCTTTGACTTCCTGACTTATGTCTTGAAATGTAGCTTCAATATATCAACATCATTTTCCTACCTCATAATGCCATCTATTTTGTGAAGTGCACCAGTTCCTCCTGCATCAAAGCACCCCCACAACATGATGCTGCCACCCCCGTGCTTCACGGTTTGGATGTATTCTTCGGCTTGCAAGCCCCCTTTTTCCTCCTAACATAACGATGGTCATTATGGACAAACAGTTCTATTTTTGTTTCATCAGACCAGAGGACATTTCTCCAAAAAAGTACGATCTTTGTCCCTATGTGCAGTTGCAAACCGTTGTCTGGCTTATTTATGGCGGTTTTGGAGCAGTGGCTTCTTCCTTTCTGAGCAGCCTTTTAGGTTATGTAGATATAGGACTCGTTTTACTGTGGATATCGATACTTCTGTACCCGTTTCCTCCAGCATCTTCACAAGGTTCTTTGCTGTTGTTCTGGAATTACTATTGTTTGTACAGATGAACGTGGTACCTTCAGGCATTTGGAAATGGCTCTCAAGGATGAACCAGACTTGTGGAGATCTACAATTTTTGTTCTGAGGTCTTGCCTCTATTCTTTTGAAACTTCTGACCGACTGAAATTGTGATCCAGTCAATTTTAAGTGAAATTATCTTTCTGTAAGCAATTGTGGGAAAAATTACAAAGTACATGTCCTAACCGACTTCCCAAAAAAGATTAAGATGAGCAAAACAACAGATACTGGACAGAGAAACTCTGCCTGGAAGGCCAGCAACCCGGAGTCGCCTCTTCACTGTTGACGTTGAGACTGGACAGAGAAACTCTGCCTGGAAGGCCAGCATCCCGGAGTCACCTCTTCACTGTTGACGTTGAGACTGGTGTTTTGCAGGTACTATTTAATTAAGCTGCCAGTTGAGAACTTGAGGCGTCTGTTTATCAAACTAGACACTCTAATGTACTTGTCCTCTTGCTCAGTTGTGCACCGGGGCCTCCCCACTCTTTCTATTCTGATTAGAGCCGGTTTGTGCTGTTCTGTGAAGGGAGTAGCACACAGCGTTGTACGAGGTCTTTAGTTCCTTTCTCACATGGAATAGCCTTAATGTCTCAGAACAAGAATATACCGAGTTTCAAAAGAAAGGTCTTTGTTTCTGGCCATTCTGAGCCTGTAAATCGAACCCACAAATTCTGATGCTCCAGATACTCAACTAGTCCAAAAGAGGCCAGTGCAATGCCATAGTGTGTGAGTGAAAGATGGAGTGGTGCTCATTGGAAAAGAGTTGGCAGACAGTGATATTAGTAGGAGACTTGTTATTGGGAGAGACATTGTGAAAGAGAAAAGGCACCGCCCCAGGTTTTTAATAGGACCCGTTGTGTTTGGTCTACTGCTCTACACACACACCACAACACACACACGTTGTTGGTGCCCACACCCAGAGCTAATTCAATTCCTTGCTTCCCATTGTCATCCACATACAGTCTGTCTCCAGCAGCCAGCTCCCACGCTCTCACAACACACACGATCACAGGCAGCATGAATCAACACATCAGTGAACAGCTATGACATTCAGAGTCAAGACAATAGACGATTATGTTTTAGCTACATCGAGCACAGACCAAACAGTCATGATGACATTTGGATATGGCTACTTGTGCTCTAATAAAGCCTTCATTTCAGTTATTTACTGTGTGCTTTGTTAACGCTGCAGTCAGATGACAGTGTGGTGCACAGTGTTTCAGTGAAATATTCCAAACCCTAATATCACCCCACATACGGGTTCCTTCAGGACCAGGCCCTAACATGTTAGTCATCTTTTATTTGGAAACTTTAAGAGGAGATTCCAGAGCCTGGTTGACACGATTAACGTGGTACACAGTGAGGGAGAGCTGTGACACACTGGTCTGGACAGGAGTCGGTTTGTTGGTGCAATGTTCGCACAAACATTGTCTTGAGCTTTGATTATTTCTCTCAAACTGTTTATTTATTTCTCTCTCTTGGGGGGTTGAGATCTCTCATTGTTTGGATTTGAAAATCCAACAGCTGTATTGGAGGGGGGCTGACGCTTAGGGGCTGTGTGTGGCTGTCCATGTGGGTGTTTGAGTAAGAAAGACAAAAGGAGAACCAAAATCAGTAAAAAAATTTAACAAGTACAGCCCCCTTTATTATTGAAGCATCGTGCCTACACCATCAAGAAGCCTATCCAGACTCTAAAGCCAGGAAGACTGAGTTGTGTGAGCCAGACTAAAGACCATCTTAGCAGCTAGGCCTTCTTATCATCAGCCATTTGAACATGTAAGGGGCTAACTGTGTGGCTAAAAGTAGACGTACTGAATCAAACCCCTGGCTTGAACCATATATGAAGTTTGTCTGGTGTCACAATCACTAACACGATTGGTTTGACTCATTTGTGTAGTCTTGTGCAAATAATAAGATAATTGTGCACTCACACACCCTCAACTGACACTCATTGGTCCAGACTTCAGACAGACACAAGTTCAGACTCACTCCCATCTAACTAATCAAACAGATCCCAAACACAGACAAAAGTACACAACAATAATGGCTCATACTCTTTCACTGAAAAGCACCAATTTCAAATCATTCATGAGCTAAGCTCTTTCTCTCAAACACGCAAAGCGAGCCTCTTTGGGCAACTCCTCTCTCCGCCTCGCTTTTTTGCTCTTCCTTTGGAGCAAGTATACACAGACCGATACAAATATACACAAACTGAGATATCCAGACAGTCAAACAAATGACAAACACACACATTACTAGGCCCAGCACTCATAACGTATTCATTATGAATGAAGAAATGTATTGTTTCCACAGCTGATGTCCTAGACATGGAAGTCTTCTCTGCTCTCTAATCCTTCCCAGGCCCTCCTATTCTGGTCTGTCATGGTCTGGTGTTCAGACTTCACTCAAACAGCCTCTGCCTCCATCGGCAAGCTGCCTGGGTGACTTCTCTCCACACCACTAAACAAATAATATAGCTTCAGCCTGAGAGAGCAGCACTTACCGTACTGCTAATTACTACTGAGACATGGTGGAATAATGGAGAGCTAAAAAAAATACTCTATCGTATCAATCATGATTTCTCTGAATTAAGAATGATGGATTGGCACACAAATACTAAGCAATAAATACCCAGGGAGTATGCTTCACATCAGAAAGACATGACTTCAAGTACTACTTCCTGGGTCTGCCATCTAGGATCTCTCTATATCTATGTACAGTTTTCTGGTAACTCATTTTGATGTCCCTCTTGGGAGTTGAGCACGCGACTGGGGGATAGCCTAATTCCTACAGATTACATAGCGTAGGTCTCACCATTTGGTTATTGTTGGTAGATATTGTAGGTGGAAACCTGGGTGGGGGGGGGGGGCAGATGAGATCAAAGGGACAAATCAGAGCCCCAGATCATGACTGGACCTGGTCGAATAAAGTATTATTCTATGTATAAACTTTGACGCGTCTGAGAAGAAGCAGGATAAAACCGTACCGCCGCTCTCTTTCTTCTCCCGCCATCCGACCATTCCTCTAGCTGGGCTCAGAGTGCCAGAAGCCGGCCAGAGCTTTTCCAATGCAGGAGGCCAACGCCACCCTATCATGTTTGTCTCCTATTAACCACCCTCCCTCACCATCCCTTATTTGGGATTGGTTTGGTCCCCTTCAAACACATATGGATGTCTACAGAAAAACATGCATCACTCTGCCTTAGCCTTGTAACCTCTGACACAACACGTGTCAGAGATTAAGGCTAAGGCAGTGTGTGCATGTTTTTCTGTGACACATGGGATGATACAGCCATAAAACTTGAACAGGCTTATTTTCTCATTTGTAATGAGGAGATTGACCGTCCAAGCCCACACCTGAGGCTGAGCGACTGCTCGGTGTCTGGTTTATGTCACTAAGACCTATGCCACAGGTATTAGAATGTGTCTAGTGTTGTACTAAGATGCCTGCTGCTTTATGCTTTTTAGTTCCAATCCAGTCAAATAATGTTGACGTACAACCGGACGCATTTCTCCCAGGCTGGGTTGAACACTCTTAACCAAAACGGCCACAGGCCTAAAAGCTCAGTACATCACGTACCAAACCAGTGGGAAAGTCCTTGGTCAAACTAAACTCTGTGACTTGTCATCTGTGTATATGTATATTTGAGGAGTTGTCAGGCAGACTGGGGGAAAACCATATGGAGTTTCATAATGATGACAAACCTACAAGTATTTAGAAGTATTTTGAATATATTGTTCCAAACTGAAAACACGGCGGGAGTTTTGTTGGAAAAATATGACTTGAATCACACCTAGAATCAAAAGCCAATAGCTAGGTACACAAGCATGCTTGCAGCTGTGTGGCCATGTAGGTTAGATCCCAAGCATTCATGTTTTCGGGGAATGTCTGAAGATAACACTGTTCTGGGACAATGTACTGTATGTTCTGTAATAAAATATATTCTGGGATAGGAAGTCCCTAGATCCTGCCCTGTTATGTACCTTGGTAATGTTCTGGAGGTTGTAATTGACAGTGACATATCGTTGATTAAAGTTTGATTTTCTGCAAGTAAAAAAAGCTATTAACAGGAATTGGTATAAAGTGGAAGCTCCAAAGTCTGAAGAATTGTAAAGTATAATTCAATAAATAATTGTTGTGGAAAGATTGACTTATGCCTTAAAAAAAAATAGGTCCAGAGCAGCCTTTTTGATCTCAATATCGAATCATTTCTGGGTAACAATGAAGTACCTTACTGTGACTGTTTACAATTAAAATGGTCAAAAAGAAACAAAAATAGATCCTTAGCAAAGAGCAATTTCTCAAGCAAGAATTTTGCTAGGACTGTCTGGGAGTGGTCTAATTTGGAAGGGGAAACTGAAAATGTGCTTTTATTGGCAGAGGGGTTTAGAATTATTTCTTATTGGTCTATTTACCAATTTATCGCATGGTGCTGTCACCATGGAAGGCCACAATTCCATCCCACCAAAACAGGCCGACATTTCTGGTGGTCTTTTCAAACCGCTCTTATACTAAAAGGGCATTATCATCATGTTCACAATTCCACAGTATTATTTCAACCTCAATGTGGAAATATAAATAAAACAAAGGGTAAAAATGAATTGACTGCACTGGACCTTTAAGACTGACTGGCCTGAAAGAAGTTTACTTTGTTAAAAATGCAATCCAACATATATCCCAAATCGCACAAGTAAGCAGTGTCAAAATCTCTGAATTGACCATCTCCCCAAAAAAACATGTTATTTTTCCAATGGGCAACGGTCCATTGGATTAGCTGTGTTTGGTCCGTTATTGTACAGAAGAGTTTGTGAGTTGTCTGTTCTATGACAGAGATAACCTCAAGGCCATCCACCTAACAGAACCTCACAGGAAATAGCTATTTTTACAAAGTAAACATTCCACTAAAAGTGTTTCAACATGCAACATGAAGAGCCTTGCCTGTACACTGCACATGCATGCACAGATTGCGCACCCACACCTTGAAAAATAGGCTAGTACTTAATATCAAAAGACACAGATCACCCTGAAGTCAAGTCTTTTCTCCCTAAAAGGTAATGTCAAGCCTTTTGCCCTATAACCATGATGTACTGTATCTACTCTGAGGCATTTTTAAATACACAATCCTAAAACTGCAGATTTTCTGTTGGCTTCACCTCAGACTGAACTATCAAAATGTGTTTATTTGACATTTTACACGTAAACATAGTGTTATCGAAGTGACAACATGAGAAAACAAAATAACCACTCACCAGCAGCTGATCGGTCTCCACTCAGTCAAGGGCACTGAGACGGGAGTTCGTGTTGTCTCAGGCTGCACCGCTGAACTATGATGCAACAGGCTTCCTATCCATAGTTTTAGGGAAGGAAAGGAGACAGGCAGGAAGGCGGTGTGCATGACCAAAAAAGGAGGAAGTGAGAAAGAAAAAAACTAAACGATTTTGGGAGCTGCTGGAAACTCCTAGAGACAAATTAGGTCTTTCTCTAGGATAACTGCTGATCTGGACACAGGCTGTTCCACTTTCAACTTGGAAATTGATCATTTGGAAGCCACTTCGGATTTGATATAATGAAAATGGAGAGGGGAGACACTGGCTGGTGCTGCTGAAGACCTTGGCTTGTTGATGTAAGAACCAGATGTGGAATATGCCGACGTCTAAGGAAAACCAGACTTAAAGGCCACTAAACTCTGGATTTGTGTGCGTGTATGCGTGTGCGTATGTGTGCCATCATCCCCAGCAGGCAGCTAACATTGTCAGAGACACACAACACGTAAACAAACCCGGCAAAACACTGAGAAAAACTATAGAACAGCTGGAGGAAGTTTGTCAACCCATGCTACCTGAAGAGTCAAGACAGAACTAGCGGGTGTATTGCACTAGCACTCTCATTGAAGAACAAAATACCCTTATCACCTTCACTCTGGCTATACTCAGCCAGGTATGATATCCCATCTGTCCCTATACATTACACCTAGATGTGAACCAAATGTAAGATCAACCCTAAACTACACAATCCTAGGTAGATGATAACGACACATGCTGGGATCCTTACACTCAGGGCTGTTCAATGTTGGTCCTGGAGAGCCGTAATAATTCTGGTTTTCATCCTCTCCGTCGAATAAGGAACAAGTTCAGATCTGGGACACCAGGTGAATGCAATTTACCAGGTAGAAACACAAAAAACAGAAGCTTATCAGCCCTCCAGGACCAGAATTGAACAGCCCTGCTTTCACTGAACCTCCGTACTAATGCAGACAGTGGGAGAAGTGAGAGAGGGAGGATGTTCTCAATCACACACCCCCAGTATGAAAAAAAAATGCAATGAGAAAAAGTGTGATGGGAAATGTTTATTCAAGTTTCAATGGGAAAGTGGCAAATAGTTCCAGCTTTTTAAAGGTTGGTGGCAGGCAGACCAGAATTAAAAGTCCCACCCTGGATAGAAGCTCCTCTCTTAATCTATACTGAACAAAAATATAAAAACACAACATGTGTTGGTCCCACATTTCATGAACTGAAATAAATGATCCGAGAAATTTTCCATATGCAAGAAAAGCTTATTTCTCTCAAATTGTGCACAAATTTGTTGACATCCCTCTTAGCGAAATTTCTCCTTTGCCAAGATAGCCCATCCAACCTTACAGGTGTGGCATATCAAAAAGCTGAAAATCTTAATCCTTTTAAGAATTAGCCCCTTTTTTTCCCCATTTTCACCTAAAATGATATACCCAAATCTAACTGCCTGTAGCTCAGGTCCTGAAGTAAGGATATGCATATTCTTGGTAACATTTTTAATTTATTTTTTATTATTTTTTATTTAACCTTTATTTAACCAGGAAGGGCCATTGAGATTTTAAAATCTCTTTCACGAGCGTCCTGGCCAAAATATTTGAAAGGAAACAGGTTTGTGGAAATGTGAATGGAATGTAGTAGAACACACAATACTGTTAAATCTGTTAAAAAAATAATACATACAAAACATTGAACATAATAAACGGCTCTCTATCCACCGGATGTGTACCAAACTCACTAAAAGTGGCAGTAATAAAGCCTCTCTTGAAAAAGCCAAACCTTGACCCAGAAAATATAAAAAACGATCAGCCTATATCGAATCTTCCACTCCTCTCAAAAATTTTAGAAAAGGCTGTTGCGCAGCAACTTACTGCCTTCCTGAAGACAAACAATGTATACGAAATGCTTCAGTCTGGTTTTAGACCACATCATAGCACTGAGACGGCACTTGTGAAGGTGGTAAATGACATTTTAATGGCATCGGACCGAGCCTCTGCATCTGTCCTCGTGCTCCTAGACCTTAGTGCTGCTTTTGATACCATCGATCACCACATTCTTTTGGAGAGATTGGAAACCCAAATTGGTCTACACGGACAAGTTCTGGCCTGGTTTAGATCTTATCTGTCGGAAAGATATCAGTTTGGCTCTGTGAATGGTTTGTCCTCTGACAAATCAACTGTACATTTCAGTGTTCCTCAAGGTTCCGTTTTGGGACCACTATTGTTTTCACTATATATTTTACCTCTTGGGGATGTCATTCGAAAACATAATGTTAACTTTCACTGCTATGCGGATGACACACAGCTGTACATTTCAATGAAACATGGTGAAGCCCCAAAATTGCCCTTGCTAGAAGCATGTGTTTCAGACATAAGGAAGTGGATGGCTGCAAACTTTCTACTTTTAAACTCAGGCAAAACAGAGATGCTTGTTCTAGGTCCCAAGAAACAAAGAGATCTTCTGTTGAATCTGACAATTAATCTTAATGGTTGTACAGTCGTCTCAAATAAAACTGTGAAGGACCTCGGCGTTACTCTGGACCCTGATCTCTCTTTTGAAGAACATATCAAGACCATTTCAAGGACAGCTTTTTTCCATCTACGTAACATTGCAAAAATCAGAAACTTTCTGTCCAAAAATGATGCAGAAAAATGTATCCATGCTTTTGTCACTTCTAGGTTAGACTACTGCAATGCTCTACTTTCCGGCTACCCGGATAAAGCACTAAATAAACTTCAGTTAGTGCTAAATACAGCTGCTAGAATCCTGACTAGAACCCAAAAATTTGATCATATTACTCCAGTGCTAGCCTCTCTACACTGGCTTCCTGTCAAAGCAAGGGCTGATTTCAAGGTTTTACTGCTAACCTACAAAGCATTACATGGGCTTGCTCCTACCTATCTCTCTGATTTGGTCCTGCCGTACATACCTACACGTATGCTACGGTCACAAGACGCAGGCCTCCTAATTGTCCCTAGAATTTCTAAGCAAACAGCTGGAGGCAGGGCTTTCTCCTATAGAGCTCCATTTTTATGGAACGGTCTGCCTACCCATGTCAGAGACGCAAACTCGGTCTCAACCTTTAAGTCTTTACTGAAGACTCATCTCTTCAGTGGGTCGTATGATTGAGTGTAGTCTGGCCCAGGAGTGGGAAGGTGAACGGAAAGGCTCTGGAGCAACGAACCGCCCTTGCTGTCTCTGCCTGGCCGGTTCCCCTCTTTCCACTGGGATTCTCTGCCTCTAGCACTATTACAGGGGCTGAGTCACTGGCTTACTGGGCCTCTCTCATGCCGTCCCTGGAAGGGGTGCATCACCTGAGTGGGTGGATTCACTGATGTGGTCGTCCTGTCTGGGTTGGCGACCCCCTTGGGTTGTGCCATGCGGAGATCTTTGTGGACTATACTCAGCCTTGTCTCAGGATGGTAAGTTGGTGGTTGAAGATATCCCTCCAGTGGTGTGGGGGCTGTGCTTTGGCAAAGTGGGTGGGGTTATATCCTTCCTGTTTGGCCCTGTCCGGGGGTGTCCTCGGATGGGGCCACAGTGTCTCCTGACCCCTCCTGTCTCAGCCTCCAGTATTTATGCTGCAGTAGTTTATGTGTCGGGGGGCTAGGGTCAGTTTGTTATATCTGGAGTACTTCTCCTGTCCTATTTGGTGTCCTGTGTGAATCTAAGTGTGTGTTCTCTAATTCTCTCCTTCTCTCTTTCTTTCTCTCTCTCGGAGGACCTGAGCCCTAGGACCATGCCCCAGGACTACCTGACATGATGACTCCTTGCTGTCCCCAGTCCACCTGACCGTGCTGCTGCTCCAGTTTCAACTGTTCTGCCTTATTATTATTCGACCATGCTGGTCATTTATGAACATTTGAACATCTTGGCCATGTTCTGTTATAATCTCCACCCGGTACAGCCAGAAGAGGACTGGCCACCTCACATAGCCTGGTTCCTCTCTAGGTTTCTTCCTAGGTTTTGGCCTTTCTAGGGAGTTTTTCCTAGCCACCGTGCTTCTACACCTGCATTGCTTGCTGTTTTAGGCTGGGTTTCTGTACAGCACTTTGAGATATCAGCTGATGTACAAAGGGCTATATAAATATATTTGATTTGATTTTGATTTGATGTGTCTCATTAGTTAATTTATAACTTTTCATGTTCAAAATTGTGCACTCTCAAACAATAGCATGGTATTATTTCACTGTAATGGCTACTGTAAATTGGACAGTGCAGTTAAATTAACAAGAATTTAAGTGTTCTGCCAATATCAGATGTGTCTATGTCCTCGGGAATGTTTTGTTTCTTACAACCTCATGCTAATCGCATTAGCATATCATTGCAAAGCTGCACCTTGTGCTGGGGACAATAAAAGGCCACTCTAAAATGTGCAGAGTTGTCTCTAATTGAGGGAGCGTGCAATTGGCATGCTGACTGCAGGAATGTCCACCAGAGCTGTTGCCAGAAAATGTCATGTTCATTTCTCTACCATAAACCGCCTCCAACGTCATTTTAGAGAATTTGGCAGTACATCCAACCGGCCTCATAACTGCAGACCACGTGTAACCATGCCAGTCCAGGACCTCCACATCCGGCTTCTTCTGAAACCAGCCACCCAGATAGCTGATAAAATTTATGAGTAATTCTGTCTGTAACAAAGCCCTTTAGTGGGAAAAAAACTCAATTTGATTGGCTGGGCCTGGCTACTGTGGGTGGGCTCCTGTCCAGTCATGTGAAACCCATAGATTAGGGTCTAATGAATTCATTTCAATTGACCGATTTCCTTATATGAACAGTAACTCAGTAAAATCATAGAAATGTAAGCATGTTGCATTTATATTCAGTAAAGTTTGTCCATCAGTGAGTGAGTGAGAAAGTGTTTGATAATCTGGATAATCTGACAGACAAGAGACTAGGAGGGGAATTCCTCGTAAAAGTAGAACAAAAACAGGACCATCGTTTTTTGGGAATTTCACGACTGTTCGCTGGCCACTCCAGAATAGGCCAACGTTTCCTCTTGAACCACTCCTTTTTTGTGTGTTTGGGGTTGTTGTCCTGCTGGAAGACCCACAACCTTCAATTGAGACCCTGTTTTTGGACGCTGGGTTGAACATTGGACTCCAGAAGAGCTGAAAATCTGCTGATGTCATGATACCTTGAGCATGTTCAATGCCCTTAGTACTAGAGGCAGCAAAGCAACCCCACAGCATTATCAAACCTCCCCCATGTTTGATTGTAGGGAGGGTGTTCTTTTCTTTGAATGCTTCATTTGGTTGTGCCTACTATGCAGTGGTTTAATGTACTTCAGTAAAAATACTTGAAAGTACTACTTAAATAGGTTTTTTGGTTAGTTTTACACATGCCTAAAGAAAATAAATGTACTTTTTACTCCATACATTTTTCCTGACACCCAAAAGTACTCGTTACATTTTGAATGCTTAGCAGGACAGGAAAATGGTCCAATTCACTGACTTATCAAGAGAACATACCTGGTCATCCGTACTGCCTCTTATCTGACGAACTCACTAAACACACGCATTTGTAAATTAGGTCTAGTGTTGCAGTGTGTCTCTGGCTATCCGTAAATAAGAAGGTGCTATAAGAAGGTGCGCTATCTGGTTTGTTTAATTTATAAGGAATTTAAAATGTTTTATACTTTTACTTTTGATACTTTAGTATATTTAAAATCAGATATTTTTAGACTTTTACTCAAGTAGTATTTTACTGGGTGACTCACTTTTTATTAAGATATAATTTTCTATTAACAAAACTTTACTTCTACTCAAGTATGGCAATTGGTTACTTTTTCCACTACTGTTACTATGCCAAAATGTAATATTTTCAGTGTTCATATACAGTATTAATGTCAGAACATTGTTATTGAAATCAAAATACTACTCGTATTACAAAGCAGGAAGTAAGGCTACTATATACATTGGGGCGGCAGGGTAGCCTAGTGGTTAGGGTGTTGGACTAGTAACCGAAAGGTTGCAAGTTCAAATCCCCGAGCTGAATCTGTCATTCTGCCCCTAAACAGGCAGAATTAACCCACTGTTCCTAGGCCATCATTGAAAATAAGAATTTGTTCTTAATCGACTTGCATGAATAAAGGTAAAATAAACATTCAGCATGACACCAATTTGTCCTTTGTTGCACATACAGATTAAACGTCTTAAAAGGACTGGGTAAGGCCAAAATGTCCAAACTTCTCAGAAGGGGCGCAACTTTCACTGGGGCTGTTTTATCATTGCGATGTGATACAAAAAGCAGCTGCTAGCATGTGGATGCCTCAGCGGTCAGGTAGGCTGTTGGAGAGACTTGTACTTTCTATTGAGCTATTTTTATAGACTAGCTTTTAGGAGTGGGATGTTGTTCAGACAAAGAAATATGGGTGATCAATATTTAGCCCTATAGCCCATAGGCCTATTTAGTATTTAGGAAGTACATTTCCTTGGAAAGATAACTGCCCCATGCTTCATCGCCCATGCTTAGGCTACTCTATTTAATTGAGACCAAACGCGCTACACCTGATCTCGCAGGTATAGCTATTGAACTGAAGGAGCAAGAATGATGACAGCAACTCTTGCAACGTTTTGCATAGACCTATTGGATATAGCCTACCTTTTAGCAGGACGATTTGCAGGCAGAGACAAATAAATGGGTAATCAATGAAAATGAAAAAGATGCAACGCTCGCTCACCTTAGCAGCCTAACCTATGTGCGCTTTTCCTTTTCAATGATTGCATTTTTTGATTGGGGAAGTAGGCTACTGAAGTTGAAGTACCGAATTCTGACTGTGAATGTGAAAAAGATGTGTTTCTAATACAATAGTTAGGCTAATGCACACAAAGCAGAAATGAGGACTGTTTACAAAGTATCTGTGCTCCTGCTGGCAGCATGAGAAACGGAGACCACGCTACAATGATCTGTGCTCCTGCTGGCAGCATGAGAAACGGAGAACACGCCACAATGATCTGTGCTCCTGCTGGCAGCATGAGAAACGGAGACCACGCTACAATGATCTGTGCTCCTGCTGGCAGCATGAGAAACGGAGAACACGCCACAATGATCTGTGCTCCTGCTGGCAGCATGAGAAACAGAGACCACGCTACAATGATCTGTGCTCCTGCTGGCAGCATGAGAAACGGAGACCACGCCACAATGATCTGTGCTCCTGCTGGCAGCATGAGAAACGGAGACCACGCCACAATGATCTGTGCTCCTGCTGGCAGCATGAGAAACAGAGACCACGCTACAATGATCTGTGCTCCTGCTGGCAGCATGAGAAACGGAGACCACGCCACAATGATCTGTGCTCCTGCTGGCAGCATGAGAAACAGAGACCACGCCACAATGATCTGTGCTCCTGCTGGCAGCATGAGAAACGGAGACCACGCTACAATGATCTGTGCTCCTGCTGGCAGCATGAGAAACGGAGACCACGCCACAATGATCTGTGCTCCTGCTGGCAGCATGAGAAACGGAGACCACGCCACAATGATCTGTGCTCCTGCTGGCAGCATGAGAAACGGAGACCACGCTACAATGATCTGTGCTCCTGCTGGCAGCATGAGAAACGCAGACCACGCCACAATGATCTGTGCTCCTGCTGGCAGCATGAGAAATGGAGACCATGCCACAATGATCTGAGCTCCTGCTGGCAGCATGAGAAACGCAGACCACGCCACAATGATCTGTCTGGACCTGCATGTCCTGGAGGCATCCCACGGGAATGCAGCCCTCTAGCACAGTCAGTACACAACCCTATGCTCATCATGTCTTAGCAGGATCAGTTGGTGACAGGGGTACCAGCAGAGTCAGACAGCCAGGGAAGACCAGTCTACGGAGCTCAGGTGAATTTTGCTGTATATTAACAATATCAGTGAATGATACAAAGTTCCATCTTGAATTGATGGGTAGACCTACAGTACAGAAGCTTAAGCAAAGCTACAGTCTGGGTTCTGGGAATAATGGTAATTTCAATTATTGAACCATTGATTATATTCTTGGATAATACAATGTATAAATGTACACCAAGGTAATTATTTGTCATGCCTTATTTTAGGAAGATCAGATGGTGACAGGGGTCTCAGCAGGGTCAGGCAGCCAGGGAAGACCAGTCTTATGGAGGTGAGGTGAATTTTTGCAGATACAACACTACGCTCTCTGTGCAGCAAACGCTGGACAAGCCAGGTGCTATTTTCAGGCCGTCTGACAAACCTCCAAAGTTCATTTCCAAACTGTATCAAGGGTTGATAGAGGCTTTTCCCAATGACACAAAACAAGTAAAACAAAAATGTCAAGGATCATATCACCTCCACCTTACCTGTCACCCTAGACCCACTTCAATTTGCATAACGCCCCAATAGGTCCACAGACGATGCAATCGCCATCACATTGCACACTGCCCTATCCCATCTGGACAAGTAAAATACCTATGTAAGAATGTGGTTCATTGACTACAGCGCAGCATTCAACACCATAGTACCTTCCAAGCTCATCATTAAACTTGAGGACCTGGGTCTCAACCGCGCCCTGTGCAATTGGGTCCTGGACTTTGACGGGCCGCCCCCAGGTGGTGAAGGTAGGAAACAACATCTCCGCTTCACTGATCCTCAACACTGGGGCCCCACGAGGGTGCGCGCTCAGCCCCCTCCTGTACTCTCTGTTCACCCATGACCGCCTGGCCATGCACGACCACAAGAGTAGTAGGCTTGATTACCAACGACGAGAGCTTACAGGGAGGTGGTGAGGGCTCTCGGAATGTGGTGTCAGGAAAACAACCCCTCACTCGTCAACAAAACAAAGGAGATGATCGTGGACTTCAGGAAACAGCAGAGCACCCCCTTATCCACATATACGGGACAGCAGTGGAGAAGGTGGAAAGCTTCAAGTTCCTCAGTGTACACATGGACAAACTTAAAATGGTCCACTCACACAGACTGTGTGGTGAAGGCGCAATAGCACCTCTTCAACCTGAGGAGGCTGAAGAAATTTGGCTTGTCACCTAAAACCCCACAAACTTTTGGATGCACAATTGAGAGCATCCTGTCGGGCTGTATCACCGCCTGGTACGTCAACTTTACTGGCCACAACTGAAAGGCTCTCCAGAGGGTGGGGCAGTCTGCACAACGCATCACCAGGGGCAAACTACTTGCCCTCCAGGACACCTACAGCACCTGATGTCACAGGAAGGCCAAAAAGATAATCAAGGACAACAACCACCCAAGCCACTGCCTGTTCAACCCACTACCATCCAGAAGGCGAGGTCAGTACAGGTGCATCAACCTGGGACCGGGAGACTGAAGCATTTTTAAAATCTCAAGGCCATCAGACTGTTAAATAGCCACCCCTAGCACAGAGGCTGTGCCCTATATACATAGACTTTAAATCACTGGCCACTTCAATAAATTGATGACTAGTCACTTTAAACAATGCCACTTCACTAACGTTTACATATCTTGCATTACTCATACATTATACCATCTACTGCATCTTGCTTATGCAAGCTCTGTCATTGCTCATCCATAGATTGATACATTCTTATTTCATCCCTTTACTTAGATTTGTGTGTATTAGGTAGTTTTTGTGGAATTTTTAGATTACTTGTTAGATAATGCTGCACTGTTGGAACTAGAAACACAAGCATTTCTCTACAATCACAATAACATCTGCTAACCATGTGTATGTGACCAATAACATTTTATTTTAATTTGGAGGTGTAACACACAAAAGGGGTCATATTTGCATATGTTTTGGTTCTTGTGAAGGCTGGCTGAATTCTGGCAAAGAGTTGTTATTTTATCTCAGCATGTCTACAGATTCTCCCTTCTCTGTTTTTGTTTGCTTGGAAATGTTGATACTGGAGACTTATCTGAAGAAACTGTAACTAAGCATTTATAGCGGCTAAGAAGTGCATTGTCATTAATTGGAAGGTTGGTTATCCTCCCAGTTATGTATCACTAGATTTGATTTATTACAAGACTAAGGGTATACTGGGCAACTTTCATTAGGTCTGGATGACTTATATGGAATACAGTACGACTATAGTCTATTGAAAACATGCCCACGTCAGGGGAGATACCTATTTAGGTCTGCCTTCCTGTAGGTCACCCTGGCCTTGGCCTAACACACCCGAAACCAATAACTAATGCTTCACTAAGATCCTAAAGTTGAGTGGGGTGTGTTGGGTTGGGGCGCTGCAGGGTGGTGGACCATTAAGGACAGGATGGGGGGACCCAGCTACTGTATATTGTCTGCAAGTAAAAAGAGCTCTACAATTAGTCCTATAAGATTAAATTTATATGGAGGATTTGCTGTTTCTGTGTCAATGTACAGTTCCAGTCAAAGGTTTAGACACCTACTCATTCAAGGGTTTCTTAAATTTTTACTATTTTCTACATTGTCGAATCATAGTGTGTGCAAAACTGTCATCAAGGCAAAGGGTGGCTACTTTGAAGAATCTCAAATATAAACACACACTTTTTTGGTTACTACATGATTCCATGTGTGTTATTTCATAGTTTTGATAGAACAATAAATGAGTCGGTGTGTCCAAACTTTTGACTGGTACTGTACGTATTCAGACCATTTACTCAGTATTTTGTTAAAGCACATTTGGCAGCGATTACAGCCGCAAGTTTTCTTGGGTATGATGCTACAAGCTTGGCACACCTGCATTTGGGGAGTTTCTCCCATTCTTCTCTGCATATCCTCTCAAGCGCTATCAGGTTGGCTGGAGAGCGTTGCTGCACAGCTATTTTCGGTGTCTCCAGAGATATTCGACCAGGTTCAAGTCCGGGCTCTGGCTGGGCCACTGAAGACTTGTCCCGAAGCCACACCTGTGTTGTTTTGGGTGTGTGCTTAGAGTTGTTGGAAGGTGAACATTAGCTCCAGTCTGAGGTCCTGAGTGCTCTAGAGCAGGTTCTCATCAAGGTTCTCTGTACTTTGCTTCGTTCATATTTGCCTCGATCATAACTAGTCTTCCAGTCTCCACAGCATGCTGCTGCAACCACCATGCTTCACCGTAGGGATGGTGCCAGGTTTCCATTCAGGCCAAAGAGTTCAATCTTGGTTTCATCAGACCAGAGAACCTTGTTACTCATGGTCTGAGAGTCTTCTTTCTTAAATGAGGCCACTGTGTTCTTGGGGAGCTTCAACGCTGAAGAAATGTTGTTACCCTTCCCCAGATCTGTGCCTCGACACAATCCTGTCTCAGAGTTCTACTGACAATTCCTTCGACCTCATGGCTTGGTTTTTGCTCTGACATACACTGTCAACTGTGGGGCCTTATATAGACAGGTGTGTGCCTTTCCAAATAATGTCCAATCAATTGAATTGACCACAGGTGGACTCCAATCAGGTTGTATAAACATCAAGCATGATCAATGTAAACAGGATGCACCGGTGCTCAATCTCTAGTCTCATAGCAAAGGGTCTGAAAACATATGTAAATAAGGTGTTTGTTTATTTTTGAAACATTTTAAAACTTTCTAAAAACCTGTTTTGCCTTTGTCATTATGGGATATTGTGTGTATATTGCTGAGGATGTCTTTGTATTTAGTCCATTTTAGAATAAGTCTGTAACATAACAAAATCTGGAAAAAGTCAAGGGGTCTGAATACTTCCCGAAGGCACCGTATGTGCTTGTGTTTTTTACCTCTCCTTTAGGGAATGAAAAAAAGGTGTGAACTGTTAAGGAAAATGTGTTGGGAGAGAGTTGAGTTATTGACTAGACTGGTCGGGGTCCGGCGTGTAGGCGGCTCGGGCTGTCAAATTTGAGAGGATTTCTTAATAAAAACAATGAAAAGTATTTTGAGAAAATACAGAGTTGTTAATTTGTTAGGCTTTTGGTTAAAGGTACAACACAATATGTATTATTAATAAAAACAATGAAAAGTATTTTGAGAAAATACAGAGTTGTTAATTTGTTAGGCTTTTGGTTAAAGGTACAACACAATATGTATTATTAATAAAAACAATGAAAAGTATTTTGAGAAAATACAGAGTTGTTAATTTGTTAGGCTTTTGGTTAAAGGTACAACACAATATGTATTATTAATAAAAACAATGAAAAGTATTTTGAGAAAATACAGAGTTGTTAATTTGTTAGGCTTTTGGTTAAAGGTACAACACAATATGTATTATTAATAAAAACAATGAAAAGTATTTTGAGAAAATACAGAGTTGTTAATTTGTTAGGCTTTTGGTTAAAGGTACAACACAATATGTATTATTTAATTACTTTTGATCTAGTTCAGTCTTGTTAATTACTTGTTTAATAATCATCTCTTACCTAGTTTGATGACTGTGGGCATTTTTGCTTACTTTTCTTCTAAATAGAGACAACATATTGGATTGTGTAAAAATGCATTACATGCCCCAAAATATTCTGGGGAAGGACCACCAGACCCCTCTCCCAAAGTGTTTCTCAATGATACTTTAAGATACAAAATGTCAACATGTCAAATATATGTCAACAATCCTTCCAAAGGTCCCTTCTATGGATTCAATTTCATGAAAATCGGCAAAATGGTCGTGTTTTATTCTAGTTTCGTGAAGAATCACCCAGAATGAGCATGTGAGCTGCTGCTGCTGCCTCTGCTGTATTTACGATACCTGCCCCCGACGCACATTACACCACCGTCAGCCTCTGAGCCTCAGCCTAGCCAGTCACAGACCTACAAGCACACACACGCTGGGCTGACCCATCAACCCCCCCCCCCCTCCCCAGGAGCCTGTAATATAAGTTAGTCAGCTTTGTCACTGCTTCTCGTCACAGAAAAAGGAATTACCAGAACTGCATTCCCACTATTTATATGGTTCTCTCTACCCTGGTCTATCTTGCTCCGTATTCAGCTCCAATTTTTCCGTGTTTGACTCCTGACCTCTGTGTCACAAGGTCAGAGGACGGATTAGATGTGCTTTAAAAAGCGCTGACAGGAAAATAAGTGGGGGAGGTGTTTAGTGGTTTGCGCCTATGTAGTAAAATGTGTTCTTATCAATGGGAGGAAATGTGTGAGGATTGTTGGAGAACTGAACTTGTTTACCTTTCAGATAAAAAAAATGAATAAACAGTTTCTTATATGATTTCAATCTTGAAGACATGATTTTGGAATAATCTTAACCTAGGAGCCTCCCATACAAGGACATTAACCTCAATACTGTTAAAACTGCTGGTGGCTGTAATATCAGACACTACTGCCTTCTTCACCCCCATGTCTTCGCTGGGTCTACAGCGCTGTCCTGTCCACAAATATGGGCCAGTACACTGCTCTCTATTTTGTCATTAAACCTACTATATGAGCCTCATTTAAGTCCTCAATTAACCAGCTCAGAAAAACTATTCAGGACTCCATGGTTGGAGGCACAGTTTGGGGAGGGGTCTGTTCTGTTCGGTTGGAAAGCCAAACTCATCTCTCCTCTGTCCCCTCTAATCGCACCAGTTCAAAACAAGTCGAAGTACTGGTGCCCCTCCCACCCCTCTGCCCGCCCCACCACCCCCTGTTGCCAACCTCAATTACAGCAGTCTATATTTAAAAAGAGGGAGTGGCAGTCAGGCAATTACCCTGAAGGATTAGTCTCTAGTGGCAATGCCATTGTTGGGGAGGAGAGGGGGAGTGTGTACTGTGTATAGAGGAGACCTTCCCTTGATGCCTGACCTTGGCATTAAAGCCTCCCTGACCTAGAAGCCCAGAAATTCTCATAAGGTGAGTTCAAGAGACAGACACATATCAAAACAAAAAGAGATAAAACAGAGCAAAAAAGGTATGTAGAAAGTACAGAGAGAGCGAGAAGGGTGACAAAAGGAGAAATATTGCCTAATTATTTCATCATGAATTATGTTGGAAGTTCCAGGGGTTGTTAGTTTTGTTTGTGAGTTAATTCAACTTAAAGATTTGCCTACTATTACTCATCTTATCCGCGAAAATAACATGTTTTAGATTTGGTAGACAATCTAGCGAACTGTTCCTCCTAATTGAAAGCAGACAGGCCGTCACACAGACAGACAGTCATTCTTAAAGAGTTCATTAGCTTCAGCCACCCTGTAGACTCCCTCCCTCAGAAATCAGTCCAAACCAACAATTATGCAGGCTTTAGTTTGGTTTACCATGAAGAAGAGCAGAGCCTTGCATGTGAGGAGGGATTTGTATTTATGTTGTTTCAACCCATCATCTCGCCACTGGGGGCCTCGTTTTAAAAGTCTTTGAAGTACGCAGTTATATTGGTTCTCCCGGACTCCCTTTCAGCCCAAGGCCATTTCCATTGGAGTGTCGGTCGGTCAGGTGCCCTCTTCCTGTTATTGTGCCGTCTGCTTCCTGTCAAAGAGACCCATGGGGCCTAGGGTTGACGTCACCATCGTCACGGGGACCTCCTTCTGGCTCTGAATACCTTCCTGACAAGACATTTACCGATCGGCACACATCACACTACATGTTTGTTATTGTTGGATGCAAAACAAATGCCTTAGGCTTAGTTTCTATACGCCGACATACAGGGCCATCTCTTTTCTGCATTGCAATGAAATTGTATGTGACGTTGGTACACAAGTCTACTACTAATCAAGGTAAATCTCTCCAGGAAGAGCAGCAGACTAATTTCAATCTGATAACTGTCTTCATAGCTTGATTAGCTGTTATTTGAATTATTAAGGGGTTAGAATAGTAGAATTCACAAAGTGCATTTTCAAAATTTGGTTGTGCATCAGCAGTTTTTCCTCATTATGTCAGTCACAGATAGTCACTCAATTATCCATGTCAGCTAACATTTACATTACTAAATTGGTTTAGAGGCCAGCTATATAAACCTGTTATCATGGTCGAATTATCGGCCATGGAGCCTCAATTGATTTTGTTAGTCGGTCTCACTCATATCACATTAAAACAACAGCTAATTTTCCTCTCTGCCCCATGTTGAACTGAGTAGAATTGCATGAAATGAGTTCTAAAATGGCTAAATCTTTTTCGCCCCATGGCAAAATGTGTAGAATTGCCAGCAAACTTGCTTTAAAAATGCAATATTTTCTCTACATCACATAGGATGGATGTGGGTTCAGATTTTTTGTGGCCCCCACCCCCATCAAAGAGTCGGCAGGTAGCCTAGTGGTTAGCGCATTGGGCCAGTAACCGAAAGGTTGCTGGATCGAATCCCCGAGCTGACAAGGTAAAAATCTGTCATTCTGCCCCTGAACAAGTCAGTTAACCCACTGTTCCCGGGTAGGCCATCATTGTAAATAAGAATGTGTTCTTAACTGACTAAAGGTTAATTAATATATATTTTTAAAATTTAAAATCAAAGTTGCCCATCCCTGACTTCTGATGTCAGAGTTCTAGTCACTTTCTAAAGAATTTCAAGAAAAACACACTTCAATAGAAACCTGACACTGTCACTGAGAACGAGATACAAATATTTTCAGCAGTATTCTGATGGTCCCTGGGACTACTTTGAAAACACCCTCTTCATTCACTATGACCACTTCAAAAGAGTAATGGAAAAGTACAGTATAACAAGCTCTGTGATTGGCTCATAGGTGATGATGACTGTGCAATGGAGTTCTGTGGAGTGAAAAGCTTGTTGTAGCTTGTTTCTGAGACTGACTGTGATTCTAGGTCTGCTGCAGACTAACACTGGGACTTTACCTCAAGCAGGGGGACCCACCATTTATCCCATTAGGGCTTATCTATAGGGCTCAACTTTATCACACACACCTATACAACTACTCAGTCTTCAATGAATACTTTATTAGTTGAATCAGCTGTGTAACTGCTTTGCCCTGCAGGGTAAAATGAGATTGCCCAACCCTTCTCTACACTGTCCTTTACCAAAACAGACCGCAAAGGCCTCTCCTTACAACCTCAGTCTACACAGGTATGCCTATAAATTATGATTATACTCATCCTGGATGATCCTGTACGGATGTACAAGGTCGCACTTCAGCCACTGCTTCATGATTGGCTATAGCCTCCACCAGTCTTTACCCAAATCGCCCTCGGTGTACATGCCTGTGTTCATAATGTACACAACAACGATTAAGATAAGTGGATTATCATACAGTAATGCTACCTGAAGTAGTACATCCACTGGCGTGCAAAATACGAGACGGCACATTTTAAATACCTTAACTATTATTCTTGTCATTGAGGAGCTTATAGCCTGCACTTTATGAGATGAAATCACTTCATAGATAGCAAATGCTTTCCTGTCCTCAGCCAATTCAACCATACTACAGTGTCACATAAGTGAGATGTAGCCTATGACGTTTAAATACTTAAATTCTGTTACCCCAAACATTTCCATAAATCACATCCGGTAAAAAAAAGAAAATGGGATGAAATGAATGTAAAAGCTATCGTTGTTAGCGTTATTGGTTTCCCTGTAAAGACGATTGAAGTGCCAGTCTAACAGGCATATCAAAGACCCCGCACTTAACTTTCTCTATGTACTTCACATTGAAAAACCATTAGCCTAGCAATCCCAATGGCCAAATCCTGCTTGGGAGTCTAACATCACAGTCCCACCACAGCAGAGCCCACCCATGCCAGCAGCAGTTATTCTGGCAGAGTCCCAATTGGCACCCTATTCCCTATGTAGTGCACTACTTTTGAACGGACCCATATGGGCCGTAGTCAAAAGTAGTGCACAAAGTATCTGACTTCTCATACAGGGAAAACTTTCCTCTGGGCTCTTACACAGAAACTGAGGTCATCCTTCCTTCTCAGGAACCCCTGGGAGACTGTGCTCTCTCATTTCGACTCATTAACTTGTCTACTTAAGCTATATCGATTTTGGGGCTTGTTATATAACGGCAATACAAGCTGTGAGGAATATACGGATGACAATCAAGAGTGAGTTACTCAGACATTTTAATGCTCCAAGTGATATGAATCACCATAGCGGAGTGACCAACGGGATGGTAGAAGTATGTGTGTATTCACAAATCAACAGCCCAAGACAGCCAGGACACAGTACTCTAAGCATGTAGAATATTGGGGTACTTTCAAATGGATATGAAAGGGTTTGCACATGGGTATGCCTATACACACACACACAATGTGCCAACATACATGCAAACGCACATACACACACGTGCTTATGCCCTCACACACAGTGCTAGATAATTCCACTTCCCATTATTCAGAGTACATCTATAAATCATGCTCCAGTGTTGGCTGATCCCCACGGGTCCAAGACCTTTTCAAACAGACTGTGTTCCTCATTATCCCAGAACAAAAAAAGACAACGAAAGAAGGAAAAAGGACAGGATGAACATTAAAGGGATGAGCACAGCTGCTTTAAATAGTCCTCTAATCCATCCATGAGGCTACAGCCAGACTCTTGCCTGAAGAGAGCCAAGCAGGCCAGGGAAGCATCATTATGTACCCCAGTACGGACAGCTTAACACCTCTGTACGTGACTAACTTACCAAACCTAGAGAACTACACCAAACTTCGAGTGAAAGCTGTACCTGGAAATAGAGGTTCAATTCCTGGGTTTCAGTCTCGCTATATACAAAACATTAAGAACACCTGCCCTTTCCATGACAAACTGATCCAGGTAAAAGCTCTGCTCCCTAATTGATGTCACCTGTTAAATCCACTTCAATCAGTGTAGATGAAGGGAAGGAGAACCTTTTAAGCCTCGAGACATGGATTGCGTACAGTGTGCCATTCAGAGTGTGAATAGGCAAGACAAAATATATAAGTGCCTTTGAATAGGATATGATCATAGGTGCCAGTTTGGTATACTCAGTGTAGATCGAAGTGTTGAATTGCTGACAGTGGCTTTTGACAATAATTATTTAAATCATAAATTCTGCTGGAAGCTGCAGGGGTTGTTTCATTAGTAAGTAGCTTTAACGCGTGGATAATATTACATCCATTGAAAACAACCTCAGAGAAGTAGTCATCAAATAGATACACAAGGGACAGGAAGACATATGGAAACCCACCAAGTGAAACCAATACCAAGGAAACAAAACAAAGAAGAAATTAGGAAAAAAAATAAAAAAGTAAATCAGCTGATTGAAACTTCTCTCCTCCTCTTCCCATCTGCCCCACCTCTCTTCCCCTTTTTTCCATCCATCCATTCTCCATCCCTCCAGCTGTTTGTCCTAGGTGGGGCACGTTGCCATGGGAACCCACACCTTTAGGGGCCCTGTCTGATCCTGTCCCGTAGTAACTGAGAGGGGGAGGGGTGTATATGTGAGAGACCTGTGTCCCAGAGCGAGCTCAGACTGGTCTCCTCATCTCCTTACTGTATGTAACAAGACTGCTACTGGGGCTGCTTAACAGCAGTCAGTCGGTTCAGTATTAATTTAGGGCTAAGGCCTAGCTATCGGCCTGAAAAACATTCACAAATAAAATGAAATGTTATTTTGTCATGTGCCGAATTCAACAGGTGTAGTAGACCTTAACGTGAAATGCTTACAAGCCCTTAACCGAAAATGCTGTTAAGAAAAGAGTTAAAAAAATATTTACTAAATAAACTAAAGTAAAAGTAGTAACAATAACGAGGGGAGGTGTCACAGACCTACAACAAGGTTCAAATTATGTTCAAACCCTATGGAAACACATTAAAGCGTTATCTAAGGCTCACCTCAGTACAGGTAGTGTTGAATAATGTGATGATGACTCGACTTGTAGACAGCTATAGTAGGCACTGCCAGTACCTCAGAACAGCCTGGATTGATTCAGTGAACAGGACAGGTGACCTCAACTCCCGCCACGCCAGCCAGGGCTCATGCTGCAACTGGAACAGACACAATGCCTGAGGATCGGAGTTACTGCAGAAGGGAACTCAAATCAAATACTACAGTATGCAGTGAGACCAAAAGCCAGAGCCATAAAGACCAAGAATGCTCAAACAGAATGGAGACATAACATGAGGAAAGAGACTTCAGTGTATAGAACTGTTGCTAGAAACAGCTCAGTTCAAACTCCTTAAAATACTCATAAAAAGTTTCATGTTTCTGTTGCAAGTCAAATGGCTTCTTTGACAAGTTTATTTAAAACCACATTGGATATAATACAAAGTGTATATTTAAAATGCTCTAAATCCTGTCTCGAATGCTTGTGCAATACAGGCCATTAAAGAGGAAACAAGAGAGAATAGCAAGAGATGAGGCTGCTTCACTTAGTGACCCCTGGTGTCTAAAACCAGACCTGTCACAGCCTGGAGAGAGACAGGATTCCTGGTCCTTTCTCTGCTGCTCTGTCTGCCAACTGAAGACAACATAAGCACAATCAAATCAAATTGTATTTGTCACATGCTTGGTAAACAACAGGTGTAGACTAACAGTGAAATCCTCATAGAGGATCTAGATACTTTTGCTATTCTCTCTGGATTAAAACCAAATTATGATAAGTAAATATTTTACGTTTTGGACCACAAAAAAAAAAGAGCAAATTTTACATTACCATGTAGTTTACCAATAAAATGGTCTGACGGAGATGTGGACATACTCAGTATACAAATCCCAAAAGAAAGAAATTCTCACTCCAATACATTTTTATAGAAAGTTAGCAAAAATAGATAAGATCTTGCTACCATGGAAAGGAAAATACCTGTCTATTTGTGGAAAAATCACCCTGATTAACTCTTTAGTTATATCACAGTTTACCTATTTGCTTATGGTTTTGCCTACACCTAGTGTCCTGCTTTTTAAATTATATGAACATAAAATATTAAATTTGATTTGGAACGGCAAGCCAGATAAAATTAAAAGGGCCTATTTATATAACGAATATGATTTCGGAAGGCAGAAATGATTAAATTATTAAAGCATTAGACCTCTCACTAAAGGCATCAGTCATACAAAAGTTATACTTAAATCCAAACTGGTTCTCTAGTAAATTGGTAGGAATGTCTCATCCTATGTTCAAGAAGGGCCTTTTTCCCTTTATTCAGATTACACCGGCCCACTTTCGATTGTTTAAAAAGGAAATAATCTCCAAAATATATTTTTTTTAAACAAGCCTTAGAAAGTTGGTTGCAATTTCAGTTTAATCCACCTGAAAAGACAGAACAAATAATACAACAGATAGTGGTTAAATTCAAATGTACTAATTGATAAAAAAAACTATTTTTCAAAGAAATGTTTAAATAAAGGTATAATTTTTGTGAATGATATCATAAATAGGACTGGTGGAGTTGTCACACATGCAGCTAACACAGACATATGGAAATGTCTGCTCCACCCAAAATTACAACCAATTAATTGCAGCATTACCACAAAAAGGGAAGAGGCAAGTAAAAAGGGGGAAAAGTAAGGAACTTATGTCGGCCCTGTATTAAAGAACATAAATGGTTAAAGGAAAGTGTGATAAATAAAAACAAACCAATTTCATTTAAGGACCAAAAACCGACAGCTGTGCCATATAAATTGCAAAATAGTTGGGAAGAGATTTGCGATGTACCCATTCCATGGCACATGGTTTATGAATTGATACGCAAAACAACGCCAGATGCAAAACTTCAAATTTACTATACAGAATTCTTGCAACTAATAGAATGTTATACACTGCTCAAAAAATAAAGGGAACACTAAAATAACACATCCTAGATCTGAATGAATGAAATATTCATATTAAATACTTTTAATAAGAAATAAATCACAAAAATTATCAATGTAAATCAAATTTATCAACCCATGGAGGTCTGGATTTGGAGTCACACTCAAAATTAAAGTGGAAAACCACACTACAGGCTGATCCAACTTTGATGTAATGTCCTTAAAACAAGTCAAAATGAGGCTCAGTAGTGTGTGGCCTCCACGTGCCTGTATGACCTCCCGCCAACTCCTGGACAGTCTGTGGTGCAACGTGGCGTTGGTGGATGGAGCGAGACATGATGTTCCAGATGTGCTCAATTGGATTCAGGTCTGGGCTGTACAGCCCTCCAAAGAAATGCCACCCCACACCATGACTGACCCACCGCCAAACCGGTCATGCTGGAGGATGTTGCAGGCAGCAGAACGTTCTCCACGGCGTCTCCAGACTGTCACATCTGTCACGTGCTCAGTGTGAACCTGCTTTCATCTGTGAAGAGCACAGGGCGCCAGTGGCGAATTTGCCAATCTTGGTGTTCTCTGGCAAATGCCAAACGTCCTGCACGGTGTTGGGCTGTAAGCACAACCCCCACCTGTGGATGTCGGGCCATCATACCACCCTCATGGAGTCCGTTTCTGACCGTTTGAGCAGACACATGCACATTTGTGGCCTGCTGGAGGTCATTTTTCAGGGCTCTGGCAGTGCTCCTCCTTGCACAAAGGCGAAGGTAGCGGTCCTGCTGCTGGGTTGTTGCCCTCCTACGGCCTCCTCCACATCTCCTGATGTACTGGCCTGTCTCCTGGTAGCGCCTCCATGCTCTGGACACAGCAAACCTTCTTGCCACATCTCGCATTGATGTGCCATCCTGGATGAGCTGCACTACCTGAGCCACTTGTGTGGGTTGTAGACTCCGTCTCATGCTACCACTAGAGTGAAAGCACCGCCAGCATTCAAAAGTGACCGAAACATCAGCCAGGAAGCATAGGAACTGAGAAGTGGTCTGTAGTCCCCACCTGCAGAACCACTCCTTTATTGGGGGTGTCTTGCTAAATGCCTATAATTTCCACCTGTTGTCTATTCCATTTGCACAACAGCATGTGACATTTATTGTTAATCAGTGTTGCTTCCTAAGTGGACAGTTTGATTTCACAGAAGTGTGATTGACTTGAGTTGCATTGTGTGTTTTAAGTGTTCCCTTTATTTTTTTGAGCAGTATATATATATATATATATATATATATATATATGAGGGATTACAATCTTCCCAGCTCTGCAGATTCTGCTGTGAGGAGGCAGAGTCATTAGATAATTTATTTTGGTATTGTCCATATGTAGCTCGTTTTTGGTCACAGGTCCAGGAATGGCTGAAGAATTGCAACATTTGCCTAAAACTAACACTGCAGATAGCAATACTGGGTGATTTGAAACGTGTATAAATTGAAGGTAAAAGCCAAAGTGTTTATTAGTTTACTTCAATTGGGGGATCGGTGGAAGGGTTTGCTGGGAATAATAATAAAGGTATATTCTTAAAAAAGTATACATGTCAATATAGGTATGTGTATGTATATATGTGTATATGTATGCATGCGTGTATGGATATATTTATTTACCCCAAAAAGATATATTTTTAAACTGATTGTTATATACCTAATAGATACTTGTGTGGGGGGAAAAAGTGAAATGCTTACAAGTGAAGGAACAAAGCTTTGCCGTGCCATCCTCTGACAGGTACAGTTTTGTCAGCTGACTGGACAAATTAAGGGTATTCTATGGAAATCTGCCAGAAAAAGAAGAGATCAAGGCTGAGCTGTTGCTTGCAGTTGAAAACAAGCCCCCCCCCCCAGTCCCCAGCCATCTTCTCAATCCTCCCCCTCCTATTCCAGTCCAATCCCCTCCCCATAACTAACAGGCCTTATCCTAATCTCTTTACATAACGTCAGCCAAGGAGACAGGTAGTGTCAGTCCGACCGGCCTCCCCTCCCCACAGGTCAACACACACGATGTAGACATGTCACCCAGCCTCCCCCGGTACACAGGCCAACACACACACGATGTAGACACTTCACCCAGCCTCCCCCGGTGCACAGGCCAACACACACGATGTACACACTTCACCCAGCCTCCCCCGGTGCACAGGCCAACACACACACACGATGTAGACATGTCACCCAGCCTCCCCCGGTACACAGGCCAACACACACACGATGTAGACACTTCACCCAGCCTCCCCCGGTGCACAGGCCAACACACACGATGTACACACTTCACCCAGCCTCCCCCGGTGCACAGGTCAACACACACACACGATGTAGACACTTCACCCAGCCTCCCCCTCCGCACAGGTCAACACACACACGATGTAGACACTTCACCCAGCCTCCCCCTCCCCACAGGTCAACACACACACGATGCAGACACTTCACCCAGCCTCTTCCTCCCCACAGGTCAACACACACACAATAGACACTTCACCCAGCCTCCCCTTCCCCACAGGTCAACACACACACACAATATAGACACTTCACCCAACCTCCCCTTCCCCACAGGTCAACACACACACGATGTAGGCACTTCACCCAGCCTCCCCTTCCCCACAGGTCAACACACACACACGATGTAGACACTTCACCCAGCCTCCCCTTCCCCACAGGTCAACACACACATGATATAGACACTTCACCCAGCCTCCCCTTCCCCACAGGTCAACACACACACACGATGTAGACACTTCACCCAGCCTCCCCTTCCCCACAGGTCAACACACACACGATATAGACACTTCACCCAGCCTCCCCTTCCCCACAGGTCAACACACACACGATATAGACACTTCACCCAGCCTCCCCTTCCCCACAGGTCAACACACACACGATGTAGACACTTTAACCACTGTGTACATGGCTTTTCTCTTGCTCAACTTTTACAAAACAAATCCTAAAAGGCCTTCAGAAGAAGAGCCTTGTCGCCTGTTATAACATGAGTGTGGGAAGAGAAGAGTGGTGCTTTGATCTATCAGGGAAAGGAGGGGGAGGAGGATCTGCTCAATAACATGTGAAGCTGAAGAGGCTGAGCAACCGGGAGGCTACTGCAGGTTAAGCTCTACTTGTGACTTCACTTTATTCTACTTTCTGTATAATATGCTTCTATAACTGGCCTTATCTATAACTAGTATTTGTGTGTGCTGTGACGTCGTCATCCTCTATCTTTGTGCTCTTTTCCATCCCTTCTGTTATTTTCTCCTCTTTCACTCCAGTCCATCATTTACATTTTTTGTGAAAGGGAGGGGCTGCTTGCTCTCAGTCACAGATAGACGGAAAAATACAGCTAATACAGACAGAAAGGGCTGCAGTGACGTGGACTTTTTTTTTGGGGGGGGGGGGGGGGCAACCAGGTTTGGAGACAAACACTGCATTGGTTCATCTGGCTGCCTGGCTATAGTCCAATTTTCAGAAAGGCTTCAAAGGAAAAATTCAAATTCATTTCACAGTCTAGTGGCCAGACACAGCCTCACATCTCGCACCCTTTTAACACCTAACAGAAGAAAAGGGGTCTCCCTGCTCCTCTCTGATCATGTTGTACGTAACAGGGGCCCCACGTCGAGGGGGGGGGGGGGGAATAAAGGACTTGGGGGGGGTCTTATGGACTCAAGCTGCACCTCATGTAGCCTTAAGAGTTCTGTCCAAAGGGACAAGCCAAATTAAATAAAGTTACACACCGAGCTCTCCTTGCCATGCATTTATTTGACCATGGTTTGGGCTATAGTGCCTTCAAACAGACCAGCCCATCCCAGGATGTGTATTACCTTCGAGGCTCGTCGACGGTCGGGGCATTCAGCGTGCTGGCACACCACCCAGTCCTCCTCCTGAACGGGCTTCTCATCTGGAACACAGCAGAGGAAAGACCATAAGAAAAACACACCTCCACATACAGTTGAAGTCGGAAGTTTACATACACTTAGGTTGGAGTCATTAAAACTCGTTTTTCAACCAAGCCACAAATATCTTGTTAACAAACTACAGTTTTTGCAAGTCGGTTAGGACATCTACACTATGCATGACAAAAGTAATTTTTCCAACAATTGTTTATAGACAGATTATTTCACTTATAATTCACTATCACAATTCCAGTGGGTCAGAAGTTTACATACACTAAGTTGACTGTGCATTTAAACAGCTTGGAAAATTCCAGAAAATGATGTCATGGCTTTAGAAGCTTCTGATAGGCTAATTGACATCATTTGAGTCAATTGGAGGTGTACCTGTGGATGTATTTCAAGGCCTATCTTCAAACTCAGTGCCTCTATGCTTGACATCATGGGAAAATCAAAAGAAATCAGCCAAGACCTCAGAAAAAAATTGTAGATCTCCACAAGTCTGATTCATCCTTAGGAGCAATTTCCAAACACCTGAAGGTACCACGTTCATCTGTACAAACAATAGTATGAAAGTATAAACACCATGGGACCACACAGCCGTCATACCGCTCAGGAAGAAGACGTGTTCCGTCTCCTAGAGATGAACACACTTTGGTGTGAAAAGTGCAAATCAAATCAAAGTTTATATGTCACGTGCGCCGAATACAACAGGTGTAGTAGACCTTACAGTGAAATGCTTACTTACAGGCTCAATGGTGCGAAAAAGGTGTGTTTGTGTAGGTAAGTAAAGAAATAAAACAGTAAAAAGACATGTGAAAATAACAGTAACAAAGCTATATGCACACACCTGTTAGTCAGGCTTATTGAGGTAGTATGTACATGTAGGTATCATTAAAGTGACTATGCATACATGATGAACAGAGTAGCAGCAGCGTAAAAGAGGGGTTGGGTTGGGGGCGGGGGGGCACAATGCAAATAGTCCAGGTAACCATTTGGTTAGATGTTCAGGAGACTTATGGCTTGGGGGTAAAAACTGTTGAGAAGCCTTTTTATCCTAGACTTGGCACTCCGGTACCGCTTGCCATGCGGTAGTAGAGAGAACCGTCTATGACTGGGGTGGCTGGGGTCTTTGACAATTTTTAGGGCCTTCCTCTGACACCGTCTGGTGTAGAGGTCCCAGATGGCAGGCAGCAGATGACTGGGCCGTACGCACTACCCTCTGTAGTGCCTTGCGGTCGGAGGCCGAGCAATTGCAGTTCCAGGCAGTGATGCAACCGGTCAGGATGCTCTCGATGTTGCAGCTGTAGAACCTTTTGAGGATCTCAGGACCCATGCCAAATCTTTTTAGTTCCCTGAGGGGGAATAGGCTTTGTCGTGCCCTCTTCACGACTGTCTTGGTGTGTTTGGACCAATCTAGTTTGTTGTTGATGTGGACACCAAGGAATTTGAAGCTCTCAACCTGCTCCACTACAGCCCCGTCGATGAGAATGGGAACGTGCTAGTTGCCCCTTTTCCTGTAGTCCACATTTATCTCCTTAGTCTTGGTTACGTTGTTATTCTGGCACCACCTGGCCAGGTCTCTGACCACCTCCATATAGGCTGTCTCGTTGTTGTCGGCGATCAGGCATACCACTGTTGTGTCGTCAGCAAACTTAATGATGGTGTTGGAGTTGTGCCTGGCCATGCAGTCGTGGATGAACAGGGAGTACAGGAGGGCACTGAGCACGCACCCCTGGAGAGCTCCAGTGTTGAGGATCAGCGTGGCAGATGTGGTGCTACCTACCCTCACCACCTGGGGGTGGCCTGTCAGGAAGTCCAGGATCCAGATGCAGAGGGAGGTGTTTAGTCCTAGGATCCTTAGCTTGGTGATGAGCTTTGAGGGTACTATGGTGTTGAACGCTGAGCTGTAGTCAATGAACAGCCTTCTCACATAGGTGTTCCTTTTGTCCAGGTGGGAAAGGGCAGTGTGGAGTGCAATAGAGATGGCATCATCTGTGGATCTGTTTGGGCAGTATGCAAATTGGAGTGGGTCTAGGGTTTCTGGGATAATGGTGTTGATGTGAGCCATTACCAGCCTTTCAAACCACTTCATGGCTACGGACGTGAGTGCTACGGGTCTGTAGTCATTTAGGCAGGTTTCCTTCGTGTTCTTGGGCACAGGGACTATGGTGACTCAAATCAGGGACATGTTGAAAATGTCAGTGAGACACCTGCCAGTTGGTCAGCACATGCCCAGAGCACACGTCCTGGTAATCCGTCTGGCCCCGCAGCCTTGTGTATGTTGACCTGTTTAAAGATCTTACTCACTTTGGCTACAGAGAGCGTGATCACAGTCGTCCGGAACAGCTGATGCTCTCATGCATGCCTCAGTGTTGCTTGCCTCGAAATCAATCCCAGAACAACAGCAAAGGACCTTGTGAAGATGGAGGAAACAGGTAAAAAGTATCTATATCCACAGTAAAACGAGTCCTATATTGACATAACCTGAAAGGCCACTCAGCAAGGAAGAAGCCACTGCTCCAAAACCGCCATAAAAAAAAGCCAGACTACAGTCTGCAACTGTACATGGGGACAAAGATGGTACTTTTTGGACAAAATGTCCTCTGGTCTGATGAAACAAAAATAGAACTGTTTGTCCATAATGACCATCATTCTTTTTGGAGAAAAAAGGGGGAGGCTTGCAAACCAAAGAACACCATCCCAACCATGAAGCATGGGGGTGGCAGCATCATGTTGTGTGGGTGATTTGCTGCAGGGGGGACTGGTGCACTTCACAAAATAGATGGCATCATGAGGACAAATGATGTGGATATATTGAAGCAACATCTCAAGACATCAGTCAGAAAGTTAAAGCTTGGTCGCAAATGGGTCTTCCAAATGGACAATGACCCCAAGCATACTTCCAATGTTGTGGCATTGGAGTGACCATCACAAAGCCCTGACGGGCGGAACGGGCAGAACTGAAAAAGCATGTGCGAGCAAGGAGGCCTACAAAACCTGACTCAGTTACACCAGCTCTGTCAGGAGGAATGGGCCAAAATTCACCCAACTTATTGTGGGAAGCTTGTGGAAGGCTACCCAAAACGTTTGACCCAAGTTAAATTTAAAAGAACAAATACTAGACTAGACTACCAAATACTAATTGAGTGTATGTAAACTTCTGACCCACTGGGAATGGTGATGAAAGAAATAAAAGCGGAAATAAATCAATCACTCTACTCTTATTCTGACATTTCACATTCTTAAAATAAAGTGGTGATCTTAACGGACCTAAGACAATTTTATTTTACCAGGATTAAATGTCTGGAATTGTGAAAAACTGAGTTTAAATGTATTTGGCTATGGTGTATGTAAACTTCCGACTACAACTGTAGGTCAAACACAGACACGCAAACTAAGTAAATGTGTCAAAACATATCGTAAACCCATCAGGCATAAGAGGGAGACGGATTGACAAGAGTGTAAGAGTTTAAATGAGAGGCTGTACTGTAATAACTTTCCAGGAACCATAGATTAGCAGACCTGTCCACAAGGATGCCCGTTTCTCCTGCGCTCTTATACTCTCCATCTTATATTATGGATACAATCAGGATCAATTACACATAGCCTATCTAGCATATGGGTAGTTCCAGCATACATTATATGTTCAGCCTCAAAAGGCAAAAGAAAAGATTTCGGCACCTACCATCTCAGATTTTTCTGAAATAATTTCTGTAGTTAGAAACATAAGATAAGCATTCCTGTAATGTTATTTTGTTCAATTTCATTTGATCTCTGAGATAATAAGCTAATTGATTGCACCCAAACTGGCCATTTTAATTTGATTATGATTAATATAATAATACCCATCATCCAATTTGGACAACACTTCTTCAACAATGAGTAAGACACGAGGAATTCAAAAAAAAGTTGTCAATAGCTGCCCACGGACCCCCTACACCAAGCCCACCCAATAGCTGCCCACGGACCCCCTACACCAAGCCCACCCAAACAGCCATTATACAGCATCAGTGTCCTATGTTTGACAAGTAATATGAAGCTGCGGCTTGGTGTATCAAATCAAATTTCATTGGTCACATACACGTGTTAAGCGGGTGTAGGGAAATGCTTGTTTCATACTATGTAATGTATTCACTGTGAATATGGGGGAAGGTTTGTTTTTTTTGCTATTGAAGTTGCCCACTAGATCCCACAACACCTTTTCATCCATTTTGCTGGTCTCAAAATGTTTGTTAAAAATGGGTCACAACATTTTCTTTGCAACCTTGGGTAGAACACCAATAGCTTTTGCTAATGATGAAAATAAATTGGGTGGTCATCCTCACATGTCAAGCCAGTCCTCCATGAAAGCAATTCACTTTGTCCTTCTCAAACTTCATCTGTGTCCAGGAAACGGCCTGTGTGTGTGGTTTATTCCCTTCAATAAAATGTTTGGATTAGTTAGACCATTCCTGGTGAACAAGCAAACCATTAGGCTACAGAAGTTCTAATCGTTATGGTCTAATGGTCTTCAATGGTACAAGTCCCAAACACACACACTGTATAGTTTTTTACAAAGGTGTTGGGTTGATGGTAAATGTCACCAATCACACAACACAGAGATATATTTGAATACTTTTATTGAAAAACATACCTACCATACAATGGTTTATACTTGTAATATTTTATTAGGGTTGTCACATATGATAAATGATAATTTCACCATAGGGATAGCCATCTCAGAGCCTTGCCATTTGTTCAAGGAGAGTTGGGTTGAAGCATTAGGTTGCTAAGAGAAAGAAACAATTGCTTTCATGGAGGACTGGTTTGACTTGAGGATTAACACAATTGATTTTTCATCATGAGCAAAAGCTATTGGTTTTCTACCCAAAACATGTTGGAATCCATTTGATAAACACAAGAGACAAGCAAAATAGATAAAATAGTGTGGCAGTAGCAGGAACAGCTGCATTTAGTTGGCAAAAGCTGGTGCTTTTTACATTAAATTATGGGGGAAAATGCAAGCGACAAGTGGCTAATTTCTCTAAACGGGGGAAAAAACAACACCAAATTCACTGAGAATACATTACATGATATGAATGAACAAAACTCCAAGCAGCAGCTTCATACTACTTGTCAACCATAGAGAACTGATACTGTATACTGGCCATTGGGGTGGGCTTGGGGTGGGGTGTGGGGGGTCCGTGGGTGGCTTTTGACAATTTATTTGGATTCCTTAAATCATTGTTAAGAAGACATTGGCTGAATTTCAGTAGTTCAATGCTTCCCTTGTATCCACCTTTGGCTATTGGGATAAAATCCATAGTGCGGTCTCAAAATGTATATGGCAAGGTAAATGAGCCCAGATAAAATGAAACTTGCAAAGCGGGAAAGACGTAGGAGGACTACCCATACCAAACTTTAAATTGTCTTTCCAGGCACTAGCATTTCGCCCCATCCTAAATTGGTTTAGACATGATTCTTCTGACCTCTGGCTGAGTATAGAGAGAAATATGGTGCCTCCTATTGCCCTGGAAGAGGTGGTCTTCAATGATATCACTTAAACAACGTAAACTACGTGTCGGTCCTATTATTTCTCACAATTTCTAATTTGGCGCAATATTTTAAAACAATACAACTGGGAATCAAAATGGCATACCCATTCTCCACTATTTCACAATTCCTTGCAATCTGGAAGGCATCCTTTTGCATCTCTTTCCCCTGTCCCCCCAAATGTGGAATCTGTACCCTTGCCAATATCATGGACAGTAATGGTGAGAACATTCCAAGATTTGAAAAGACACATTATCAGGCAACTTCTCCAATGATGGAATTGATCAATTATCCCAAAAGGACTGGTTTCTATATCACATTCCTTCATATGATGTGGGAGTGCCCTGCAGTTAAATGCTTCTGGGACAAAGTCACACAATTCATTTTGAAGTGCATGAATTTAAATATTCAGTTGTTTGCATTGTCATAATGTTGCCCTCTTTGGGTACAGCAAGCCCCATCCCCCTCTCCCTGTCTCCTACACCCAGGCTGCTGTGGTCAGAGAGAGGTCAATTCCTGGAGGAGCTAATCTCCTCATGGCCAAAGTATAGAGGCAGAGTGAATTTTCATAGAGAACAAAGGAATTTCTTCCACCTCACAGAACTTGAGGTCCGAACAACATTTATGTTCTGGAGAAAGTAGAAAATATCTGAAGAATCCAGCTATGAACTGGTCCGTTTGGTACAATTTTGTGAAACTCATGGGAAACAATACGGTCACATTACCATAACGCTGTTTATATAATAGCCTCAGATATGAGGCTTACATCTAATTGTTGTATAAGATGAATGAGTGAGGATGACACTGTTCGTGAAATTGTGTCGTGATTTTTGACTGTTTAATGAAGGAAACTCCAATTCCCTTAGGAGTTTAACTAAATCAGAGGACCACCCATGAGCACAGTTATGGTCGGGTATCCTGGGACAGGCCCTTTTCTGCTCTCCCGAATAAAACCCCCACTTTGAGAATTTCTCAACTGACCATGTTGCTCTCAATTACGAGAGGACAAAGGTTGCAGACCAGCTTACCTCGATAACGAGAGGGCCAAGGTTTGAGACCAGACTGCTGAATCATTTAACCATCCCACGTGGTTAAACTCTTAGACTACCGATACCGACAGAATAAGAACAAGTCTTTGATATTAATTACTAGTCTGCAGCTAGGAATTTGGTATCATTGAACGTGAAGACCGACAACCGCCGAAACATCTATCCATAACGACATTAATGAATGTTACTCTGAACTATCCATTCTAACCACGACAGAGAGGGCGGACAAACTCTCCAACAGAAACAAACTTTTCAACAGAGACCCCGACGACACACGGAGTAAATATATATATATTGATTGCAATTTTTCCTTAATGAGTGAGCGTTCATGTGCAAGGGATTAGCATTTCAATTGTTATAATTATCAACTGTGTGTTGTCTTCAGTCAACCCCCACTTCCCTTTTGTACACCAAGCCGCGATGCCGGTTTAGCCCACTAGGGCACATTCCCCTATCATTTTCTTGTAACCATATTTACTTTGTTTGTTTGTGTGTGCACTTCTGTGATTGTTTAGTTAGTTAATAAATAAATGATTTAAGACAATTGATGTATGGATGACTCATAGTGAAGACTGGGTTCGTGCAGATAACCAACAATTTACGACGTTTGGAATAAGACTAACGTTAGGTAAAGAAGAATTCATTAAATCAGAAGACTATTGATCAGGTATGAAAATATCTCAAAAGTAATTAGGAAAATGTAAACTTTGTAATCTGAATATTTTCCTTGGTTCCATGACTTCCTAGTTAATTACAGTTATTTGATTAATCAGTTTATCAGCGTAATAATAATCTTTGATAAAAATTAAGTCTTCAGTTAATGATAGTAAAGACACGACAGCATCTACTATGTCACTTAACGATGATAGCTCCTTGAATATCTCAGAGACTTACCACTGGCAGACAGCACTGCCGCATAAAAAGATGTTGGCTCTTAGATGGCAATCATCTCACCAGCAGCTACACTTACTATTAGAAGTTCTAACAGAATTTGACAGTGAGAATGAATACTGCTAGTCAAGGAAAAATTGAGGCTTAGACAAATATACTTGACTCTAGAAAATAATCTCAGCTAAAGCCCAAAACATGCAAACAATATATATATATAAAACATCTTATTTTCTTTCTTTGCTTTCAGACCCACAGGGAAGGTATAAATCTGTCATTCTTCCCCTGAACAAGGCAGTTAAGCCACTGTTCCAAGGCCGTCAATGAAAATAAGAATTGGTTCTTAACTGACTTGCCTAGTTAAATAAAAAATGTAAACATTTAAAAAATAAAATAAAACATTTTGTAAATGACTATTGTAGCTCGAAATGGATGCTTTTTAAATGGTTATCTACATAGGCGTACAGAGGCCCATTATCAGCAACCATCACTCGCTCCTGTGTTCCCATGGCACGTTGTGTTAGCTAATTCAAGTTTATCATTTTAAAAGGCTAAAACCCTTTTGAAATTATGTTGGCACAATTGAAAACTGTTGTGCTGATTAAAGAAGCAATAAATCTGGCCTTCTTTAGACTACTTGAGTATCTGGAGCATCAGCATTTGTGGGTTCAATTACAGGCTCAAAATGGCCAGAAACAAATACCTTTTTTTCTGAAACTCGTCAGTCTATTCTTGTCCTGAGAAATTAAGCCTATTACATGCGAAAAATGGCCAAGAAACGGAAGATCTCGTACAATGCTGTGTAGTACTCCCTTCACAGAACAGTGCCAACTGCTTCTAACCAGAATAGAAAGAGCAGTGGGAGGCCGGTGCACAACTGAGCAAGAGGACAAGTACATTAGGGTGTCTAGTTTGAGAAACAGACGCCTCACAAGTCCTCAACTGGCAGCTTCATTAAATAGTACCCGCAAAACACCAGTCTCAACGTCAACAGTGAAGAGGCGACTCTTGGATGCTGGCCTTCTTGCTTTTCTTTCAAAAACAAGGAAATGTGTAAGTGATCCCAAACTTTTTAATGGTAGTGTATATCATTTTGATTATTATTACCAGTTTGATTTGAACACCCCAAAAAATGTCCAAATTGGATGTTGGGTACTATATTTATTAGATATTATACTATAAATTGAAATGGCCAATATGAGTGGAATCAATTAGCTACATTTCTAAGAGTTCAAATTGTCTTTGATTAAAATAATGTTGCTGGAATGCTTTTCTTTTCCGTTTCTAACTACAGAAAACATTTCAGAACTATGGCGCTCTTCAGGGGAACTTTGCTTAAAACTACACCTGTCTAGTCCTACAGCAACAATGCTTTGGAAATTTCAGAGTGCACTGCAGAAACGTCAGCTTCTGGATCTCTGACTCAGCACCCTCGCTCACCTATGATGTTCATGTCTGTCCTTCATATAGCTAGATACCTATTTATCTGTATAACATACCCTTTCTATGGGACGGTCTTATATCCTCTGTCTTCCCCTTAATCTCTCAAGCTCACACTGTCTGCTCTGACCTCCTCACTATATTTCTCCTTTTCCCTTTCTCTCTCTGCGATGAACAGGAATTCCAGAACTCAGCACTGCTGATTAAGCCAAAACATTTACAAACATGCACGCACACACACACATGCATGCATGCATACTCACATGATAGCAGACAATGAGTTGATGAACACTAAGAGAAACAACAGGTTCAGTTTGCACAGCCTTTTTCTTTGCTCTCTCTACAGGGAGGTGCAGCCAGGGCCTACAGTATAATTAGACATGTAAGTGATAATGCCAGAGATGCCAGTGTTTGGAGGTTATATTGGCATGGGTGTAAGGCAGCCATGCCAATATAGTTTGCAGTCTTTCCAGCTTCAGTTTGAAGTGATTGTGTTAGCTGTGTTGTTGGTTTGCACCTCTGAACAACAGTGTCCTGACGATTGAGCAAATGTTCTATTTCAGGCGAAATCGTACCACATTAGCTCACTGTTATGGTTGTATCCAAATAGCCACTAGAAAACAGCTTAACTCCTTATGGCTGGGGGGCAGCTTGGATGAATAAGGTGCCCAGAGTTAACTGCCTGCTACTCAGGCCCAGAAGCTAAGATATGCATATTATTAGTAGTAGATTTGGGTAGAAAACACTGAAGTTTCTAAAACTGTTTGAATGATGTCTGTGAGTATAACAGAACTTGTATGGCAGGCAAACACCTGAGCCCAGGTGTGTCCCATTTCGCTGACGACCCTCCCAGCCCTGCCCACAGACATCCTATTAAGGAAAACAAGAGCAAACTGAAAGAATTCGGCAGACAGAGTGGTAGGGTCGTCACACAACCGAACCGATCGAACGAAAGGGCCTCAGGATCTCGTCAAGGTATTTTTGTGCATTCAAATTGCCATCGACAAAATGCAGTTGTGTTCGTTGTCCGTAGCTTATACCTGCCAATATCATAACCCCACCGCCACCATGGGGCACTCTGTTCACAACGTTGACATCAGCAAACCACTCGCCCACACGATGCCATACATGTGGTCTGCGGTTGGTGAGGCGTGTTGGACGTAATGCCAAATTCTGTAAAACAACGGTGGAAGCGGCTTATGGTAGAGAAATGAACATCACATTCTCTGGCAACAGCTATGGTGGACATTCCCGCAGTCAGCATGCCAATTGCACACTCCCTCAAAACTTGGTTTTTACTTTTGAATTACCGTTTTATATTTTTTCCCCTTGCTCAACTTTTCTTTCATTCAACGTTTTCACCTCCGATGCTTTATCTGGACAAGGTTCATCAGGACCTCCACCAGTCGAAGCTAAGTAATAACATTAATATTATGCCTTCTAATTAGAGGTCGGCCGATTAATTAGGGCTGATTTCAAGTTTTCATAACAATCGAAAATCTGTATTTTAGGACACTAATTTGGCAGCTTAAAAAAAATGTACACCTTTATTTAATCTTTATTTAACTAGGCAAGTCAGTTAAGATCACATTCTTATTTTCAATGATGGCCTAGGAACTGCGTTGTTCAGGGGCAGAACGACAGATTTTTACATTGTCAGCTCGGGGATTTGTTTTTGCAACCTTCCAGTTACAAGACCAACGCTCTAACCACCTGCCTCTCATTGCACTTCAAGAGGAGCCTGCCTGTTATGCGAATGCAGTAAGAAGCCAAGGTAAGTTGCAAGCTAGCATTAAACTTATCTAATAAAAAATAATCATAATCACTAGTTAACTACACATGGTTGATGATATTACTAGTTTAACTAGCGATGATATTACTAGTTTAACTAGGTTAGCAGGGAATATTAACCAGGTGAAATTGTGTCACTTCTCTTGCTTTCATTGCACGCAGAGTCTGGGTAAATGCAACAGTTTGGGCCGCCTGGCTCGTTGCAAACTAATTTGCCAGAATTTTACGTAATTATGACATAACATTGAAGGTTGTACAATGTAACAGCAATATTTAGACTTATGGATGCCACCTGTTAGATAAAATACGGAACGGTTCCATATTTCACTGAAAGAATAAACGTTTTGTTTTCGAAATGATAGTTTCCGGATTTTACCATATTAATGACCAAAGTCTCGTATTTCTGTGTGTTATGATGTTATAACTAAGTCTATGATTTGATATTTGATAGAGCAGTCTGACTGAGCGATGGTAGGCAGCAGCAGGCTCGTACGCATTCATTCAAACAGCACTTTCGTGCGTTTTGCCAGCAGCTCTTCGCAATGCTTCAAGCATTGAGCTGTTTATGACTTCAAGCCTATCAACTCCCGAGATTAGGCTGGTGTAACCGATGTGAAATGGCTAGCCAGTTAGCGGGGTGCGCGCTAATAGCGTCACTCGCTCTGAGAATTGGAGTAGTTGTTCCCCTTGCTCTGCAAGGGCTGTGGCTTTTGTGGAGTGATGGGTGACGATGCTTCGAGTGTGGCTGTTGTCGATGTGTTCCTGGTTCGAGCCCAGGTAGGGGCGAGGAGAAGGACGGAAACTATACTGTTAATACTAAAGTGCCTATAAGAACATCCAATAGTCAAAGGTTAATGAAATAGAAATGGTATAGAGAGAAAGTGCTATAATTCCTATAATAACAACAACCTAAAACTTCTTACCTGGGAATATTGAAAACTCATGTTAAAAGAAATCACCAGCTTTCATATGTTCTCATGTTCTGAGCAAGGAACTTAAATGTTAGCTTTCTTACATGGCACATATTGCACTTTTACCTTCTTCTCCAAAACTTTGTTTTTGCATTATTTAAACCAAATTGAACATGTTTCATTATTTATTTGAGGCTAAATTGATTTTATTGATGTATTATATTAAGTTAAAATAAGTGTTCATTCAGTATTGTTGTAATTGTCATTATTACAAATGAAAAATATATATTTTTTTTTTATGTATTTTTTTTAACATCTGCCGTTTAATCGGTATCGGCTTTTTTTGTTCCTCCAATAATCGGTATCGGCTTTTTTTGTTCCTCCAATAATCGGTATCGGCATTGAAAAATCATATTCGGTCGACCTCTAATATGGATCATGTCTGGTATCTTTTATTTCAGCTCATGAAACATGGGACCAACACTTTACATGTTGCATTTATATGTAACCTAACATCCAATTCGGACCATGAGTTTGACATGAGGAATCCCAACAACAACTGTCTAAAGCCACCCACGGCCTCTCTTGCTCAGAGGAATTTGTCATTGAAGTTGTTAGGTTTATGTCCCATCTTACCAGGTTCTGACAACTAGATGGTGGTGTTCCTGCTATGAGTTCTCCCCCCCCAATGTTAAAGGGATAGTTAACCCAAATTAAAAAATGACATTGGTTTCCTTACCCTGTAAGCGGTCATGTCCAAATCATCCTTAAGTATCTAAAACTTGATTAAGTAACATACATTGATTTATACAGATTATTTGGATATGAAGCGTGAAAATGCTAATATAGGTACTTGCATTAGATTTGTGCCATAAATGCTAAAAAGCTAGCACATGAATCAGTGGCCAGAAAAACAACAACAAATACATGGGTTGCCATTATACCTTTTCGATATGTAAACCAATATGTCATTTGGGTGAACTTTCCCTTTAATATTGAGAGGGTGGGTGAGCACCATCTAGTGGTCGGAACATGGTAATATCAGGATGGGATACAAACTTCAATGACAAATGTTTCTGAACAGGGGGAAATCACCACATTCACTGAGAATACATGACATGGCATGAAGAAACAATACTCCGAGCCACAGCTCCATAGTACCTGCCAGACAGAGAACTGATACTGTATACTCGCTGTTGGGGTGTCCGTGGGTTGCTTTTGACCATGATGTTGGATGCCTCAAGTCTTACTCACTGTTAGAGAAAAAAGTTTGGTACAAATACAATGTTAGGTACTATATTTTTTTTTGTCTCCTGGAAGACAAAAGATGGATGGCAGATGGAGGAGTTGGCCAGCGAACAAGGTGTTTCCAAGGCCTGGGGTTGGTGGAGTTCTGCTGCATGTTTCAGAAGCTGACATTCAGCGCTGGCAGGACCTGCAGCACTGCCTCCCTAGCCTGGTTCCAGATCTGTTTGTGCAGTCTAGCCACCTCCATTGTTACAGATAGTCTTGTTAAAACACAAGGCTTCTAAGATGAGGGAGGGAAATGTGACTACAGTAAATGAGTTAATTAGACCACCACTGTAAATGAAACCCTGGTACTCTCATAACCTGGTCCCAGATCAGTTTGTGCTTTCCAATTCCTGAGCTCATTGTTATGCCAAACAATAGGAGTTGGCAAGACAGCACAAACAGATCTGGGACCGGGCTAGTACACTTCAGCACACAGCTGAAATGGTGGCATGAACTGAGTGGGCTGGGCAGCCTGGCTTGGCCTCGTTGTTCCAGTACAAAAAAAAATGACAGACCAGCGGTTATTAACATAACAGCATATAAAGTGGCAGTCAGTGGGTATTGAACAAAGCCATCCTGTTGATGTTGTTTGGCGCGCACACACACACACCATTACACCAATCAAAACATGGCCAGCAGCGCACAAGTGGAATGTATTCAGAACAGTAGAGGGCTGGATGGTGGATCACTCCATTCGGATGTAGAAATACAATAAAGCTGATTTTATTTCAATTAGTAATTTTATGTGAGTTTCAGGCTGTGCCTGGACAGCAGTGTACAACATAGTTACATAGCTAAAAAGGACAATTGTTTCACAGTTCAATCGAATGTTGCAAAAGCCATAGTCAAGAAGTCTAAAACATGTCATCAAAGTGCCAAACGTAACACAATTGAAAGCATAATTGTGTCCACGGTGGGAGTATTTGTGCACCCGCTTATAACCATATTGAAGAGGATTCATTACATAGGAGTATAAGTGCACCCCGTATTACACTTATAACCATATTGAAGATGATATGTGGGGATCATTCATTACGTAAGCAGAAGGTTTGAGGGCCTTAATGTCTGACTGAGCAACATAAAGCAATAGGTAATTTCAGTTGATTATATAATGTGATCTGATCATGTGTCAGGGCATTTTCTTTAGGAGCTATGGGATAAAATAGCACAGAGAGAGAGGGTGGAAAGGTATGTTCCAAGTCCCCCAGCCCTATACCTCCCGCCCCACTCTTAGAAAAAGAGAGCTACCTAAACCATAAAGTCTGTAGAACCCTTTTTGGATCCAGGTAGAATAGTCCACTAGCCCCAAGCAACCCTATCCCCCAGCAGAGTGGAGAATTTTTTTCAGGAGCAGTTCAGTTGAGGCTGAATTACAGGGACTGGGCGGGGATGAAAGACTTGTCCTTCTGTTCCCTCTGTAGCAGTCAGACATTCCATTTCTCAATCTAGAACACGGAGGTCTACCCTGACCTGCAGACACCTGAAGCTGCCCAGCGACTCAGGCAGACCTCCAAGACACTGCTGGCCTGGCAGGATTGTATAAGAGCATTCCAGCCCAATGTTATTACTTCCCGTTCACTAATGGCATAGAGGGCACCGGATGGTGGAAAGCAGAAAGCCTGTGCTGCTTCAAGCTTCAAAAAGTAGAAGCACTTCTAGGCCTATATTATGCACTCCCTCCTTCAGTGGTAAATATTTTCTCTTCACAGCAGCAGCTGTTCCCATCCCGGTCTTGGCTCCTCTCATTTGAGGTGCTCTCTATGTCATGTCGAGTGCTTTTCACGGACTGAACAGAAGAAGTGTGAATGGGGAAAAAAGATTCCATGATGGTGCTGAAATGCTGAGACCAAGATCACAGATGTATGTGAACCATGCGGCAGCGCATTGCCATCTGCTCGCAGAGAAACTGGCTACATTTCATTATTCAAGTCTATCTGTAACCAGGTTCCCATCCAACCATTTCATGCAGATGAATTAGCCCACATGGGAAAAAGTCAAGACAGGGCTGATGGAAACAGGAAATGTCAGTACAATTTCTTAATTGTCAATAGACAATTTGTACATTCGACGTGGTGGGATCTTTGTGTCTAAAATAAATTATGCTGTAAACGCCTTTATGCTCAACAATTGATATAACCACCATTATACTGTATCTTAGTAAACTTGGAGTCACGCGATATGTTATGTGGTCCTCCCACTACGACTCAGGAAAGAATTCAGTTCATTAGGCTACAGAATAAATCATTTATGATGAACTTCACAGTGATGAGCTTGATGCTTTCCAATAAATATCTAGGATCTTATTCTGGTGACAAAATGAGCGATCCTGAGCTGCCGTTGGACAAGTCAAAATAATCTTGCTTTATCCATAATAATCTCATCATGTAGGCTCCTTCTCTCACTGTATCTGCGAGATGTTTGCTAGAGTGCGCGTGCCAAGAACAGAGTGGGTACCGTTGCTACAGTTGAAGTCGGAAGTTTACATACACTTTGGTTGGAGTCATTAAAACTCATTTTTCAACCACTCCACAAATATTTTGTTAACAAACTATAGTTTTGGCAAGTCACTCAGGTATCTACTTTGTGCATGAGAAGTAATTTTTCATGGCTTTAGAAGCTTCTGATAGGCTAATTGACATTTGTGTACCTGTGGTTGTATTTCAAGTCCTACCTTCAAACTCAGTGCCTCTACACTAGACATCATGGGAAAATCAAAAGAAATCAGCCAAGACCTCAGAAAAAAAATTGTAGACCTCCACAAGTCTGGTTCATCCTTGGGAGCAATTTCCAAACGCCTGAACGTACCACGTTCATCTGTACAAACGATAGTACACAAGTATAAACACCATGGGACCACGCAGCAGTCATACCGCTCAGGACGGAGACGCGTTCTGTCTCCAAGATATGAACGTACTTTGGTGCAAAAAGTGCAAATCAATCCCAGAACAACAGCAATGGACCTTGCGAAGATGCTGGAGGAAAAAGGTAAAAAAAATATCTATATCCACAGTAAAAATGAGTCCTATATCGACATAACCTGAAAGGCCACTCAGCAAGGAAGAAGCCACTCCTCCAAAACCATCATAAAAAAAAGCCAGTCTACTTATTGTGGGACGTTTTGGCTACTGAAACATTTGACCCAAGTTAAACAATTGAAAGGCAATGCTACCAAATACTAATTGAGTGCATGTAAACTTCTAACCCACTGGAAATGTGATGAATGAAATATAAGCAGAAATAAAGCTACTATTATTCTGACATTTCACATTATTAAAATAAAGTGGTGATCCTAACTGAATTTTTACTAGGATTAAATGTCAGGAATTGTGAAAAATTGAGTTTAAATGTATCTGGCTAAGGTGTGTGTAAACTTCCGACTTCAACTGTATATAACGGCAACAGTTTTTGTAACAAAACCATATGTAGAGTTAAATGCGATTCAAACCGATTTAGTTGAACTGCAAAAGTTATTTTTACGTGCATTACATCACACACAGCCTTTTATCTGCAACAATTCCGTTGGGAAAATGTGCATATTGTTTTATGCATATTTTTTAATATTTGCATGAAAATCTGTCACCAATTGGATGGAAACCTAGCTAGGGTCATATGACATTGTGGCTGATTCAGATAAATTACACAACATCATAGGCCTAATTGTAAATGTCAAATGCTAGGCGTCGTCGAGTCGGTTACTATGATCATCTTCCAATGGAATCAAATTCCCTCTGCCAGTGACATATTAGGATATCAGTCTGAATGGAATTAAGCATGCCACCTGAATAGATCAGGTGTACTACTTAACCTGTTTCATAGATCCTAAAGCTTACCGCAAAGATCATGGATGACGTCAAATGAGGAGGACCAGGAGTAGCGTTCTGCCCCCTGCTCAATGATGTAGGAGGGGAGGGTCTCGAGCTCATATGCCCCCCTCTTCTTCCAATACAGGAACATGGTGACCAACCCGTGTCTCCCTCACTCTCAACCCTAACCATGGATCTTAACAACCTCAACCTTATGTAAATAACCTTCAAATTCTGTCCCAGATCACTGCAGTAGACTGACCCTCATGCCACACACCAACATCAAGCATTAGTCTACCAACAACTACATATATCTTACCTACATCAAACCCAGAGTCCAACTCAACGCAGTCCAACCCTTGCACTCTGCCAATAGCTTATTCAACTTCATTCAAAAACTGCACCTGCAAAACTAGGCAATATTACCTCATCCAGCTCAACCACTAAACACTTGCTTTGAACCTTCTCTCCAAGCCATGTGCCAGAGCTACTCACTTCAGGTCCAACTGGGCATACATTAGTCAAGATGTCCTTCTAACTGGGTTTCAATTAGCTCTCTGAGGAAACCAAACCACAGTCTTGGTTTGGAACAGTCTGTTACTCATATCACTAATAATAAACAGACGGCTGACACCTGATTTATCAGAGCCCTCCTGGATCTGTATTGAAGATCCAACCCAGCAGGAGAAGACTGGTCTAAACTCTCAATGTAAACTGTGCTCCAGTTCAAAATCCTTGAAGAATCTGACATCAGATGTTCATAATCCACAACCATCAACTAAAGACATTTTCCATGGTCTTGATAACGTCTCTTCCTGTTGCTCCTTCGGTCATCCCGGGGTTAAAGTGTTATAAGCATACAAACAAAGTCAAGTCCCCTTCCATCATCCTCTTCCAAGCCATTCATTTGAGTTACTCCTGAGGAGTTCAAAACACACCCTGATTACCGCTCACACAGTTGTCTTCCCAAGGTACTTTTTTTACTGCTACCTAGTAATAACTAACTATGTTGTCAGCATCCTCTCATAGATTTAAAATGTATCAATGATAAAGTTCTCAACTTTCTAACATCTTCTGTGCGACAAGCTGTTGAGTGTCATAGCCCGTGTAGGATGTGTGGACGATAGAGTGGCATTCAACCCACTCAATCAAACAAGTGATGTATTCATACAGAGGTGAGTTGCAATGCATGCTGGGACTGGCAGTCTGGGCCAATGGCTTTCTAACTGACACAAAGATCTCTTTTAAAAACTCACTCCTACATGGAGAGCAGAACTTTGTTTTGCGCAAACTGTAAAAGCCTGACACTTTTCTGCATTAACTGGGCTTGCTAGAGCCTTGCTCTTTGTCTCCAGAAAGATTCATTGTTTTTATGAATGCAACACGTCTAATGTCTGGGTTCATCTATTTCTGCAGAGGTACAGTATTAAATTACAAACATTGAGAAACAGTTTCCCAGAGAGAAGACAGATGTAGGAGAACCAAGCTCTTTTGTAAAGAGGCCACAGACACAGAATAGAACATTTCCGCTCTGCAAACGGAGGATGGGTTAAAACCAGACCAGTAAGTTATCAGTCTATTGGCATACCATTGATGAACAGTTGATTCACTGTTATTATACATCTATAATAGAAAGAAATACTGCGAGAACACGCTGTGCTAGCCATGGAAGGGAGGGACAATGTCACACAAAAACCAAAATATCCAAATTTGGGATGAGAAATTAGAGGGTAAGATGGGAGCCCGTCTGCTCTGTCGCTCTGCTTTGGGCAGACATATGGTAATAATCTTGAAAAGCTTTGAGCGCACTGCTGCTTGATTTTTAATGAAGAGACCAGTCATTGGCTACAGCATGAGGACTAGGGGCTGCTGCGGCACAAAGGTCTATTTCCATCCACTTCATGCAGAAAAAGGGAACAAAACTCAAGAGGCATTAGTCTCCCATCCCTATCATCATGTCTCAAATCAAGTCATTAACCTCTTAAAATACATTACATATACACACACAAGTATGAGGACAACACTTCAATATAGTTGGATCTGGCTTTTCAGCCACACCCGTTGTTGACAGGTGTAGACAAATCGAACACACAGTCATGCAATCTCCATAGACAAACATTGGCAGTAGAATTGCGTTAAATCACAGAGCTCTTCGTTTCAATGTGGAATCGTCATAGGATGCCACCTTTCCAACAAGTCAGTTCGTAAAACACATTTTATGGAGTGATGAATCACACCCTGCTAGCGCTGCCCGGTCAACTGTAAGTGTTATTGTGAAGTGGAAAATTCTGGAAGCAACAAAAGCTCAGCCGCGAAGTGGTAGACCACACAAGCTCACAGAACAGGACTGCCCCGTGCTGAAGAGTGCAGCGCGTAAAAATAGGCCGTCCTTTGTTGCAACACTCACTACCAAGTTCCAAACTGCCTCAAGAAGCAATGTCGGCACAAGAACTGTTCGCCGGGTGCAGCACATAAGCCTAAAATCACCATGCGCAATGCCAAGCGTCAGCTGCAGTGGTGTAATGTTGGCCGCCAGTGGACTCAGTGGAAGCAGTGGAAACACATTTTATGGAGTGATGAATCACACTTCATCTCGCAGTCCGATAGACTAATCTGGGTTTGGCGGATGCTAGGAGAACGCTACTTGCCCCAATGCATAGTGCAAACTGTAAAGTTTGGTGGAGAAGGAATAAATCAGGTGGGGCTGCCCCTTAGTTCCAGTGAAGGGAATTCTTAACGCTTCAGCGGACAATGACATTCTAGACGATTCTGTGCTTCCAACTTTGTGGCAACAGTTTGGGGAAGGCCCTTCCCTGTTTCAGCATGACAATACCCCCGTGCACAAAGCGAGGTCCATACAGAAATGGTTTGTCGAAATCGGTGTGGAAGAAATTTACTGGCCTGCACATAGCCTTGACCTCAACCGAACACCTTTGGGATGAATTGTAATGCCGACTGCGAGCCAGGCCTAATCTCCCGACATCTGTGCCCGTCCTCTACTGCTCGTGGCTGAATGGAAGCAAGTTCTCTCAGCAATGTTCCATCATCTAGTGGAAAGCCTTCCCAAAAGAGTGGAGGCTGTTACAGCAGCAAAGGGGGGACCAACTCCATATTCATGCCCATGATTTTGGAATGAGACATTCGACAAGTGTCCACATACTTTTGGGTCAAGTAGTGTATGTTTCAGTCTTTGAAAGAGGACATGTCATCATGCTGCCCGTCCAGTTGTCTTGTAGCTGACAAACAATATTGAATGACCTAAGATGGTCTGCCAACTGCACCGGATGTCCTTCATTACAGTAAAGTAGCTCATCCAGGGGAATAACTCCTACCAACTACCAGAAGGCTATATAGTCTATATGAATGATTTCCTCAGTATACTTTGAAGTATTAAATGGAGCGTTTGAGGAGGAGTGAGTGTTTGATTGAGTGAGGGTACAAAACGGTAACTGGGAGTGTCTGTGTGTGTACCGGAGACGAAGTGTGTGAGTAAGAGTGTTGACAGAGGGAGTGCAGTCGAGCCGAAGGTCTTATGCGTGCCCACGTGGAGGTGGTTTGGGGTTATATTTAGAAAGGTGGCCCATCAAACAGGGATTAACCCGACACTACCCAGCTGCAAAGAGCAGTGCCAGGAAAGCCTCCGGACAATTCCATGGTAACAGAATGAAGCTGAGACGCCAATGTGTTTTACTTTGGCATACTTTTAAACAAAAATCCTTGATTCCCAAGGTAAAACATAGAAATCTAAGCACAAGGACTACTTAATTTCCACTGTACATAGTTTTTTTTTTAAACAGTGCAGATTTAAAGTTTGGTAACAGAATGATAGTCAAATCTGTTTGTGACCACATTTTCCAAAAACGTTTAAATATACAGTTGAAGTCAGAAGTTTACATACACTCAGTTTTTCACAATTCCTGACATTTAATCCTAGTAAAAAAAAATCCCTGTTTTAGGTCAGTTAGGAGCACCACTAAGAATGTGAAATGTCAGAATAATAGAGAGAATTAATTATTTCAGCTTTTATTTCATTCATCACATTCCCAGTGGGTCAGAAGTTTACATACACTCAATTAGTATTTGTTAGCATGGCCTTTAAAGTGTTTAACTTGGGTCAAACGTTTTGGGTAGCCTTCCACAATAAGTTGGGTGAATTTTGGCCCATTCCTCCTGACAGAGCTAGTGTAATTGAGTCAGGTTATGATGCCTCCTTGCTCGCAGACGCTTTTTCAGTTCTGCCCACACATTTTCTATAGGATTGATGGCCACAAATACCTTTACTTTGTTGTCCGTAAGCCTTTCGGTCACAACTTTGGAAGTATGCCTGGGGTCATTGTCCATTTGGAAGACCCATTTGCGACCAAGCTTTAACTTCCTGACTGATGTCTTGAGATGTTGCTTCAATATATCCCCATCATTTTCCTGCCTCATGATGCCATCTATTTTGTGAAGTGCACCAGTCCCTCCTGCAGCAAAGCACCCCCACAACATGCTGCCACCCCAGTGCTTCACGGTTGGGATGTTGTTCTATAGCTTGCAAGCCTCCCCCTTTTTACTCCAAACAAAACAATCGTCATTATGGCCAAACCGTTCTATTTTTGTTTCATCAGACCAGAAGACATTTCTCCAAATAAGTACTATCTTTGTCCTCATGGGCAGTTGCAAACTGTAGTCTGGCTTTTTTATGCCAGTTTTGGAGCAGTGGCCTCTTCCTTGCTGAGTGGCCTTTCAGGTTATGTCGATATAGGATTAGTTTCACTGTGGATATAGTTACTTTTGTACCTGTTTTCTCCAGCATCTTCACAAGGTCCTTTGCTGTTGTTTTGGGATTGATTTGCACTTTTCGCACCAAAGTACGTTCATCTCTAGGAGACAGAACACGTCTCCGTCCTGAGCGGTATGATGCCTGCGTGGACCCATGGTGTTCATACTTGCATACTATTGTTTGTACAGATGAACGTGGTACCTTCAGGCGTTTGGAAATTGCTCCCAAGGATGAACCAGACTTGTGGAGGTCTATAATCTTTTGGGCTTATTTCTTTTGATTTTCCCAAGCAAAGAGGCACTGAGTTTGAAGGTAGGCCTTGAAATACATCCACAGGTACACCTCCAATTGACTCAAATGATGTCAATTAGCCTAACAGAAAGCGATGACATCATTTTCTGGAATTTTCCAAGCTGTTTAAAAAGGCACAGTCAACTTAGTGTATGTGAACTTCTGACCCACTGGAATTGTGATACAGTAAATTATGTGAAATATTCCATCTGTAAACAATTGTTGGAAAAATTACTTGTGTCATGCACTTGTGTCATTTTCTACCCAACTTGCCAAAACTAGTTTGTTAACAAGAAATTTGTGGAGTGGTTGAAAAACGAGATTTAACGACTTCAACCTAAGTGTTTGTAAACTTCTGACTTCAACTGTATACTCCGAATTAAGATTCAAAGATGTCTGCAGAAAGAACGATGTCAGAAAATAGACCTTGTTAAAAAAAATATTTAAAAATCCTCTTTTGGTTATTGAACTACAGTTAAGTGAAGAGGATTAACACTCGGTAACAATGACAATGTTTTATTGTTACATACACTGGATAGGTTCAGTGAAATGTGTTGTTTTACAAGGTCAGCCATAGTAGTACGGCACCCCTGGAGCAAATGAGGATTAAGTGCCTTGCTCAAGGGCACAGACCGAGCCAACTGTGAAAATCTGCTATTCGAACCAGCAAACTTTTGGATACTGGCCCAATGCGCTAACTGCTAGGCTACCTGCCGCCTTGCCGCTCATGGGTTCTTGATCTGTACTATACAGAAATACATAATGAATGTCACTCTCTTTATGGTGATGTATCCTTAACTCCTTGGTGACAGAGGGCAGTATTTTCACGTCCGGATGAAATGCATGCCCAAATTCAACTGCCTGCTACTCATCCCCAGAAGATAAGATAAGTAGCCCTGTTCAAAACGAGGATCACTTTAAGTGTACTGTTAGATAGAGGCGCGTGACCAGAAAGGTAGCGTCAGTTTGTTTTCTTCCTGTATTGAACACAGATCCCGTCTTCAAGTTTATCGATTATTTACTTTAAAAAAATACCTAAAGTTGTATTACAAAAGTAGTTTGAAATGTTTTGTAGTCACGTTGCGCAAGTTGGAGCCGGGGGTTTTTCTGGATCAGATGCGCCAAATAAATGGACATTTTGGATATATATCGATGGAATTAATCGAACAAAAGGACCATTTGTGATGTTTATGGGACTTATTGGAGTGCCAACAAAAGAAGCTCGTCAAAGGTAAGGCATGATTTATATTTTTATTTCTGCGTTGTCGCACCTGCAGGGTTGAAATACGTTCTCTCTCTTTGTTTACAGATAATAGCATCGTTTGCTTTCGCCGAAAAGCCTTTTTGAAATCTGACATGTTTGCTGGATTCACAACACGTGTTGCTTTAATTTGGTATCTTACATGTGTGGTTTCATGAAAGTTTGATTTTTATAGTAATTTATTTGAATTTTTCACTGGCTTTTGGCCAGGTTGGACGCTAGCTTCCCACATATCCCAGAGAGGTGAACAGGTATACATCAGGCGGAAAAATGTAATATGTTAGGATATTATTCTCAACACTGGCTATTATTCTAAAGAGCTCCAGCCCCAAACAAGACCAGATTTGATTGGTCCGGACTGGACCAAATCATACAAGTCTGTTTCACAAGTTTGGACATCACAGTACACCACAGCAGAGTTCAGTACAGGGAGCACCTGTGTAAAGTATTGTTCAGTACCCCAAATCATACTGTACTCTACTTTAGTGTGCTGTCCATGATTGGTTCAGAATGATTAGTTTGTGATTACTATGAATTCCCATTGCAGCCAATTCAGTTGCAATCATTGTTCGATTTTTTTGCCATTCTCTGTTACCGATTTGGTAACAGAACATGCAACAATTTCACTGATTTAGTTCATATAAAGGAGATCAGTCAATTGAAATGAATTAATTAGGCCCTAATCTATGGATTTCACATTACTGGAGGAATACTACATCTACCATTTTTTTCCAATTGCGAACCAACAAATGTCCACAAAATTTGAGCTAAAAAATATTTTTGTGCATATGGAAAATTTCTTGGATCTTATTTTAGCTCATGAAACCAACACTTTAAATGCTGCATTTATAATTTGTTGTTTTAGAGAATTTGGCAGTACCTCCAACCGGCCTCACAACTGCAGATCATGTGTCCACACGCCAGCCAAGGACCTCCACAGCCGGCTTCTTCACCAGCGGGATCGTCAGACCAGCCAACCGGACAGCTGATGGAAATGAGGAGTATTTGTCTGTAATAAAGCCCTTTAGTGGGGAAAAACTCATTCTGATTGGCTGGGCCTGGCTCCCAACATCACACCTGCGGTACAGGTAGAGGATGGCAACAACAACTGTCCGAGTTACACCAGGAACGCACAATCAAATTAATTTATAATGCCCTTCATAAATCAGCTGATTTCAAAAAGTGCTGTACAGAAACCCAACCTAAAACCCCAAACAGCAAGCAATGCAGGTGTAGAAACATGGTGGCTAGGAAAAACTCCCTAGAAAGGTCGGAACCCAGGAAGAAACCTAGAGGGGAACCAGGCTATGAGCAGTGGCCAGTCCTGTTCTGGCTGTGCCGGGTGGAGATTATAACAGAACATGGCCTAGATTTTCAAATGCTCAAGATGACCAGCAGGGTCAGATAATAATAATCACAGTGGTTGTAGTGGGTGCAACAGGTCAGCACCTCAGGAGTAAATGTCAGTTGGCTTTTCACAGCCAATCATTCAGACAATCTCTACTGCACCTGCTCCATCTAGAGAGTTTAAAAAAAAACCAGTTATGAGACAAAGTAGCACGTCCAGTGAACAGGAAATGGTTCCATAGCCGCAGGCAGAACAGTTGAAACTGGAGATGCAGCATGACCAGGTGGACTGGGGAAAGCAATCCCTCCATCAGTGCTCAAGACTGTTCACAATAGGCTGAGAGATGCTGGACTGAGGGCTTGTAGGCCTATTGTAAGGCAGGTCCTCACCGGTAACAACGTTGCCTATGGGCACAAACCCACCGTCGCTGGACCAGACAGGACTGGCAAAAAGTGCTCTTCACTGACAAGTCGCCGTTTGTATCACCAGGGGTGATGGTTGGATTTGCGTTTATCGTTGAAGGAATGAGCGTTACACCGAAGCCTGTACTCTGGAGCAGGATCGATTTGCAGGTGGAGGGTCCGTCATGGCCTGGGGCAGTGTGTCACAGCATCATCGGACTGAGCTTGTCGTCATTGCAGGCCATCTCAACGCTGTGCGTTATAGGAAAGACATCCTCCTTCCTCATGTGGTACCCTTCCTGCAGGCTCATCCTGACATGACTCTCCAGCATGACAAGCCACCAGCCATACTGCTCGTTCTTGTGTGCGATTTCCTGCAAGACAGGAATGTCAGCGTTCTGCCATGGCCAGTGAAGAGCCCGGATTTCAATCCCATTGAGCACGTCTGGGACCTGTTGGATCGAAGGGTAAGGGCTAGGGCCAATCCCCTCAGAAATGTCCAGGAACTTGCAGGTTCCTTGGTGGAAGGGTGGGGTAGCATCTCACAGCAATAACTGGCAAATCTGGTGCAGTACATGAGGAGATGCACTGCAGTAATTAATGCAGCTGGTGGCCACACCAGATACTGACTGTTACTTTTGATTTGGACCGCCCTTTGTTTAGGGACACATTCTATTTCTGCTAGTCACATGTCTGTGGAACTTGTTCAGTTTATGTATGTTGTTGAATGTTGTTACAGTTGAAGTCGGAAGTTTACATAGGTTGGAGTCATTAAAACTCGTTTTTCAACAACTCCAAAAACTAGACATCTAGACATCTACTTTGTGCATGACAAGAATTTTCCAACAATTGTTAGACAGATTATTTCACTTATAATTCACTGCATCACAATTCCAGTGGGTCAGCAGTTTACATACACTAAGCTGACTTTGCCTTTAAATAGCTTGGAACATTCCAGAAAATGATGTCATGGCTTTAGAAGCTTCTGATAGGCTAATTGACATAATTTGAGTCAATTGGAGATGTACCTGTGGATGTATTTCAAGGCCTACTTTCAAACTCAGTGCCTCTTATTTATTTCACCTATATTTAACCAGGTAGGCTAGTTGAGAACAAGTTCTCATTTGCAACTGCGACCTGGCCAAGATAAAGCAAAGCAGTTTGACACATACAGAGTTACACATGGAATAAACAAACATACAATCAATAATACAGTAGGAAAATATATATACAGCATGTGCAAATGTGCTTGACATCATGGGAAAATCCAAAGAAATCAGCCAAGACCACAGAAAAAAAAATTGTAGACCTCCACAAGTCGGGTTCATCCTTGGGAGCAATGTCCAAACGGCTGAAGGTACCACGTTCATCTGTACAAACAATAGTACGCAAGTATAAACACCATGGGACCACACAGCAGTCATACCACTCAGGAAGGAGACCCGTTCTGTCTCCTAGAGATGAACGTACTTTGGTGTAAAAAGTGCAAATTAATCCCAGAACAACAGCAATAGACCTTGTGAAGATGCTGGAGGAAACAGGTACAAAAGTGTCTATATCCACAGTAAAACGGTAACATAATTTGAAAGGCCGCTCAGCAAGGAAGAAGTCACTGCTCCAAAACCACCATAAAAAAGCCAGACTACGGTCTGCAACTGCACATGGGGACAAAGATCGTACTTTTTGGAGAAATGTCCTCTGGTCTGATGAAACAAAAATATAACTTTTTGGCCATAATAACCATTGTTATGTTTGGAAGAAAAAGGGTGAGGCTTGCTAGCCAAAGAACACCATCCCAACCTTGAAGCACGGGGGGGGCAGCATCATGTTGTGGGGGTGCTTTGCTGCAGGAGGGACTGGTGCACTTCACAAAATAGATGGCATCATAATTTTCCTACTTCATGTGGATATATTGAAGCAAAATCTCAAGACCAGTCAGGAAGTTAAAGCTTGGTCGCAAATGGTTCTTTCAAATGGACAATGACCCCAAGCATACTTCCAAAGTTGTGGCAAAATGGCTTAAGGACAGAAAAGTCAAGGTATTGGAGTGGCCATCACAAAGGCCTGACCTCAATCCTATAGAAAATTTGTGGGCAGAACTGAAAAAGCGTGTGTGAGCAAGGAGGCCTTACAAACCTGTCTCAGTTAAAATTCACCAAACTTATTGTGGGAAGCTTGTGGAAGGCTACCCAGAAACATTTAACCCAAGTTAAACAATTTAAAGGCAATGCTACCAAATACTAATTGAGTGTATGTAAACTTCTGACCCACTGGGAATGTGATGAAAGAAATAAAAGCTGAAATCAATCACTACTATTATTCTGACATCACATTTTTAAAATAAAGTGGTGATCCTAACTGACCTAGGACAGGTCATTTTTAAGATAAAATGTCAGGAATTGTGAAAAGCCTTTTCACATTTGAAGTCTGGTTTTCAAGCACTTTAGAGATCACCATTTGATCTAAAGTTAGTGTTAAATCCAAACAAAACGCATGCATTTTTCCAAGGCCCCATAAATCTGATTTCAATTAATTGTAATGACTAGTTTGAACGGTACACAAATTGAGCGAGTTCCTACAAATATCTTGATGATAAACTGTCATTTCATGAAGTCGAAGTTCAATGTTGGTTTATTTTACAGAAACAAAAGGATGTCTGACTTTTGTTAATAGGAAGGAAATTGTCCAGGCCATTTTAGATTATGGGGATATGAACTGACCAAGGGGGACCAGTACAGAGTACTGATCGGAAACCTCTGTTGATAAATGGGTCCATTTTTTCTTAATGTTTGTCATTTTGTTTATTGTATGCATTTAAATGTATTCCTGCAGGGCTCATCTGTAAAAAAGACCCTGGTCTCAGAATGACTTCCCAGTCATAATACAAGTTTAAATAAATAAAAAATACCCTTCCACAACCATAAGACCCACCAATAATTTAATAATTTTATCTAAGTCTAAGAAAAAGCATTTTTATTTTTGTATTTAACCTGAACCACGCATAATACACATTCACTAATAATAACTAACTTTTTGTAGCAGGCATTATAAGAAAATGTACACAAATTAACTAAAATCTCTCAAGCACAAGCCCACATTCTAGTGAGGAGCCAGCTAATCTTTATATTTCAAGTTTAGCCAACTGGGATCCATTTGCTAGATAACAAGGTAGAACAGATGAATTGTTATGAACACACACTTGTCTGTCTCCAACTGTTTGAACAGCATGCTAGCCCGTCCACTTTGTTCAGATGTTGAAATCATGAGGACTACCTTATTTCTCAGAAATGGAACCAGTTGACAATTCCTTACACATTAGCTTCAGAAAGTATTCAGACCCCTTGACTATTTCCACATTTTGTTACATTAAAACCCTTAATCTGAAATGTATTACATTGTGTGTAGATCGATGAGGGAGGGGAGAAAAAAAACAATGACCAAGCAAAAACAAGTTCACACGCTAATTTATAAATATCAAAACAGAAATATCACATTTAAATAAGTATTCAGACCCTTTACTCAGTACTTTGTTGAAGCACCATTGGCAGCAATTACAGCCTCGAGTCATCTTGGGTATGACTCTACAATCTTGACAACTGTATTTGGGGAGTTTCTCCCATTCTTCTCTGCAGATCCTCTCACGCTCTCAGGTTGGATGGGTAGCGTTGCTGCACAGATATTTTCAGATCTCTCCAGAGATGTTCGACTGGGCTCTGGCTGGACTACAAGGACATTCAGAGACTTATCTCAAAGCCAGTCCTGCGTTGTCTTGGCTGTGTGCTTAGGGTCGTTGTCCTGTTGGAAGGTGAACCTTCGTCCCAGTCTGAAGTCCTGAATGCTCTGGAGCAGGTTTAAGGACCTCTGTACTTTGCTCCGTTCATCATTCCCTCGATCCTGACTAGTCTCACAATCCCTGCTGCTGAAAAACATCCCCACAGCATGATGCTGCCACCACCATGCTTCACCGTAGGGATGGTGCCAGGTTTCCTCCACATGTGACCCTTGGCATTCAGGCCAAAGAGTTGAATCTTGTTTTCATCAGACCAGAGAATCTTGTTTCTTATGGTCTGAGAGTCTCTAGGTGCCTTTTGGCAAACTCCAAGCGGGCTGTCATGTGCCTTTTACTGAGGAGTGGCTTCCGTCTGGCCACTCTGCCAGAAAGGCCTGATTGGTGGAGTGCTGCAGAGATGGTTGTCCTTCTGGAAGGTTCTCCCATCTCAGTTCTTGGGGACATTCAATGCTTCAGAATTTTTTTGGTACCCTTCCCCAGATCGAGGACTCGACACAATTCTGTCTCGGAGCTCTACGGATAACTTCTCTATTAAAAGTAAAATAATGCCTCAATGTGTATCGGTGTCCATATGACCGATTCTGTTGGACCAAACCGCAAATGCAAAAAGCGAGTTGAAACCGCTTGTCAGAGAGGAAGAAGTGATCTCTTCGTTGTTGTGAGTGGCAGGGTGAGGGGCTTTGTGTGTGTGTGTGTGTGTGTGTGTGTGTGTGTGTGTGTGAGAGAGAGAGAGAGAGAGAGAGAATATATTTTTTTAACATGATTCTTACAATACAGGCATTTGGAATAGCACAAAAACAAATTTGAATTCATCTAATTAATTTGACATATCACCGAGCCCTAATTTTGATGTATTTCTAATTAACTGTGTGTTTAACATGTTATCTCATGGTCCTCTACCACTCCATGTTTAACATGTTATCTCATGGTCCTCTACCACGTCATGTTTAACATATTATCTCATGGTCCTCTACCACTCCATGTTTAACATGTCATCTCATGGTCCTCTACCACACCATGTTTAACATGTCATCTCATGGTCCTCTACCACACCATGTTTAACATGTCATCTCATGGTCCTCTACCACACCATGTTTAACATGTCATCTCATGGTCCTCTACCACGTCATATTTAACATGTTATCTCATGGTCCTCTACCACGTCATGTTTAACATGTCATCTCATGGTCCTCTACCACTCCATGTTTAACATGTTACCTCATGGTCCTCTACCACTCCATGTTTAACATGTTATCTCATGGTCCTCTACCACGTCATGTTTAACATGTTATCTCATGGTCCTCTACCACACCATATTTAACATGTCATCTCATGGTCCTCTACCACTCCATGTTTAACATGTCATCTCATGGTCCTCTACCACACCATATTTAACATGTTCTCATGGTCCTCTACCACTCCATGTTTAACATGTCATCTCATGGTCCTCTACCACTCCATGTTTAACATGTCATCTCATGGTCCTCTACCACACCATATTTAACATGTTCTCATGGTCCTCTACCACTCCATGTTTAACATGTCATCTCATGGTCCTCTACCACGTCATGTTTAACATGTCATCTCATGGTCCTCTACCACACCATATTTAACATGTCATCTCATGGTCCTCTACCACTCCATGTTTAACATGTCATCTCATGGTCCTCTACCACACCATGTTTAACATGTCATCTCATGGTCCTCTACCACACCATGTTTAACATGTCATCTCATGGTCCTCTACCACACCATGTTTAACATGTCATCTCATGGTCCTCTACCACACCATATTTAACATGTCATCTCATGGTCCTCTACCACTCCATGTTTAACATGTTATCTCATGGTCCTCTACCACACCATGTTTAACATGTTATCTCATGGTCCTCTACCACTCCATGTTTAACATGTTATCTCATGGTCCTCTACCACACCATGTTTAACATGTTATCTCATGGTCCTCTACCACTCCATGTTTAACATGTTATCTCATGGTCCTCTACCACTCCATGTTTAACATGTTATCTCATGGTCCTCTACCACGTCATGTTTAACATGTTATCTCATGGTCCTCTACCACGTCATATTTAACATGTTATCTCATGGTCCTCTACCACTCCATGTTTAACATGTTATCTCATGGTCCTCTACCACTCCATGTTTAACATGTTATCTCATGGTCCTCTACCACTCCATGTTTAACATGTCATCTCATGGTCCTCTACCACACCATATTTAACATGTTCTCATGGTCCTCTACCACGTCATGTTTAACATGTTATCTCATGGTCCTCTACCACGTCATATTTAACATGTTATCTCATGGTCCTCTACCACGTCATATTTAACATGTCATCTCATGGTCCTCTACCACGTCATGTTTAACATGTTATCTCATGGTCCTCTACCACACCATGTTTAACATGTCATCTCATGGTCCTCTACCACGTCATATTTAACATGTTATCTCATGGTCCTCTACCACACCATATTTAACATGTTATCTCATGGTCCTCTACCACTCCATGTTTAACATGTCATCTCATGGTCCTCTACCACGTCATATTTAACATGTTATCTCATGGTCCTCTACCACTCCATGTTTAACATGTCATCTCATGGTCCTCTACCACACCATATTTAACATGTCATCTCATGGTCCTCTACCACTCCATGTTTAACATGTCATCTCATGGTCCTCTACCACACCATATTTAACATGTTCTCATGGTCCTCTACCACTCCATGTTTAACATGTTATCTCATGGTCCTCTACCACTCCATGTTTAACATGTTATCTCATGGTCCTCTACCACTCCATGTTCTGCTAGATGTTTTCTAAGACCCCCTTTATATCCATTTGATCAGAAATCAAAGCCTTAGCTTATTCCTACCTTTTAAGATGCACAATTGTTGAAAAATGTATATGCCCTAATAAAAAATATATGACAGCTTTCGTTTGACACAAAATTGTATGCGCTCCTAAGTTAACGTTCTGACAAAAAATGTGCCAAACTCCCGACAGATTGAGAGAAAAAAAAGGGTGCTGAACCACCACACAGTAAGAAACGGGAATCCTGTCCGTTCAGGAGGAAGTATTCAGACAGCTACTTGCAGAGACAGGCCTGTGTTGCCTTCTATAGACAGGTTGGTTGTTTAGCAACAAACCCAAAACTTTTGCTACTACTGTATATGGCAAAATAGACAGGGTTGGCTTAGATTGTTGACAACATGTAGTAAACTATATTTGTTGACAACAAGTCGTAAACTATATTTGTTGACACCATGTAGTAAACTATATTTGTTGACACCATGTAGTAAACTATATTTGTTGACAACAAGTCGTAAACTATATTTGTTGACACCATGTAGTAAACTATATTTGTTGACACCATGTAGTAAACTATATTTGTTGACAACAAGTCGTAAACTATATTTGTTGACAACAAGTAGTAAACTATATTTGTTGACAACAAGTCGTAAACTATATTTGTTGACAACAAGTCGTAAACTATATTTGTTGACACCATGTAGTAAACTATATTTGTTGACAACATGTCGTAAACTATATTTGTTGACACCATGTAGTAAACTATATTTGTTGACAACAAGTCGTAAACTATATTTCATGCAACATTTTTACAATGAGCACTAGTTCTCAGTGAATTTTAGCATAGCGTTGACTTTAGTCAAAACAAGACATGGCATCAAGAATAAGATAAAACTAGCTGAAACTAGCCACCTACGACTCCCCACATGGCAGCTTCTTGTCATTGGTGCTAGCCATTTGACCTGTCAGAATCACAACACACAGACTTCTCCCCCATTGAAGCGTGTGCATCGTTTTTGTGACGCTGTCAGGTGGTATTACACATTTTGTATTGTAGATATGTAGTGGTGTAATAATGTTATATGATGCACCGTGTTATATGTAATGTAAGTGCCTTAAGGTGTTTGGACCCCAGGAAAAGTAGCTACTGCCTTGGCAGCAGCTAACCGGGATCCCTAATAAATACAAACACAAACATGCCAAGTGACTGTGCTTAGAGCGCAGCAGCCCATCCACTGACTACAAACACAGATATAGTGATGCAGATGAAAACTTTGCACCCTGGTCTTAGTGCTGCTTTCACGTCAAATGAGCATGTGCCGTTCAGAAACAATGCAACAGGCCTTGGCACAGGCTGGCAAGGAAGCCCTTTCCACAAGAGACAATATAGAGAGCAACCCTCCCTTACACAAACAAAATCGGCAAAAATTATTACATCTTCTCAAACATTTATAGGACAAGCCATTTGTAAACAGATCTATTGAAGACACATTCATCCCAATCCAACAACAGTACATCAACTACCCGCTACCCATGTGGTGCAAAAAAAGGGGTTGACTGTGTGTGTTCTTTCCCGCAGAGGAGAAAATTGCTATCAGACATGCAATTTAAAAGTCCATACTTAAACCACCAGTTAAGAGGGACAAACAACTGGTATTGCCTTCTTCAGCTTGTTGATATAAAGAATCCTTTCATTTAAATGGCATAGCTGAAAGTGCAGCGGGACTACTCTCTGAAATCCTCACAGAAATCAAAACACTTATTCGCTTACTCAAAATATGGTTATTGTCAGCCTTAGGGCTCTAATGTTCATAAACAGCCATTTGAATGGGGTGGTATGTGTTTTTATTTATATAGGGACACTGAGATAAACATTACATCCAATGTCTACTAACCTAAAGATGCACTGTGTCAGAGCTCAGGTTATCCCCTTGTAATTATCCACTATGTTCTGAAGAGCAGGGAAGCCTCAAGGCCAATTTAACAGGGTGTGGTTCCCTCCAAGACCATGGAGAACGGTGGTTTACAATTAATAGGTCACCACGATGACCTTGGACGAGTTTGAAATCCATTACCCGCATAATTAAAACAACTTTAATCCAAATCAAACCATCTAATCTATACACCATTAATCCAAGATGGCGTAGCAGTCAGACGTCTTTGTTCCTCTAAAACTCAACTTTAAAACACTCTCCTGCAACCCGCCTCACCCAATGTGATGCGGATCTGTTTATTTCTAAAGTATTATTCACCTCGAATTTGGAATCCCCCAACAGAAGCTAGCCAGCTCACTAGCTAATAGTCAGCTTACCACTGCTAGCGGTCATCAGCTAACCTTTAGCTCGGAAAGCTCTTGCCAGTTTGTACAACGTGACTCAAACCAGAGCATACCGGACCTATTTTCTCTCCATATCCCCGGATTCCTACTGCAAGCGCTGGACAATTTTACCTGGATCTTCGCAGCTAGCTAGCTGCTATCCAAGTACTGGCCAACGTCGGTCCCGGAGCAAGCAACAATTAGCCTGGAGCTAGCGCATGCTAGGCCGTTTCTCCCAGCTAGCTAAAAGAGGCCCTTCAGCCACTCCTGGGCTACAATACCCGGACCCCTTCTACTGCCGGTACGGGGCACGGAACCCCGCCGATCCTTCACGACTGGACTAAGAGGGGGTACTCAAATGGCCTCTACATCACGACCCACCCTGAACGCCCATCCGATAGCCGAGGCTCGCTAGCTGTCTAGAGTAGAGGTCCACCGATTATGATTTTTTTCAACGCCGATACCGATTATTGGAGGACCAAAAAAGCCGATACCGATTAAAAATCGGTCGATTTTTTTATTTATTTATTTGTAATAATGACAATTACAACAATACTGAATGAACACTTATTTTAACTTAATATAATACATCAATAAAATCAATTTAGCATCAAGTAAATAATGAAACGTTTAATTTGGTTTAAATAATGCAAAAACAAAGTAATTGAGAAGAAAGTAAAAGTGCAATATGTGCTATGTAAGAAAGCTAACGTTTCAGTTCCTTGCTCAGAACATGAGACAATATGAAAGCTGGTGGTTCCTTTTAACATGAGTCTTCAATATTCCCAGGTAAGAAGTTTTAGATTGTAGTTATTATAGGACTATTTCCCTCTATACCATTTATACCTTTGACTATTGGATATTCTTATAGGCACTTTAGTATTGCCAGTGTAACAGTATAGCTTCCGTCCCTCTCCTCGCTCCTCCCTGGGTTTGAACCAGCAACACAACGACAATTAGCGCGTGCTAACTAGCTAGCCATTTCACTTTGGTTACACCAGCCTCATCTCGGGAGTTGATAGGCTTGAAGTCATAAACAGCACAATGCTTGGCGCACAACGAAGAGCTGCTGGCAAAACGCACGAAGGTGCTGTTTGAATGACTGTTAACGCGCCTGCTTCTGCCCAACCACCGCTCAGTCAGATACTTGTATGCTCAGTCAGAATATATGCAACGCAGGACACGCTAGATAATATCTAGTAATATCATCAACCATGTGTAGTTAACTAGTGATTATGATTGATTGTTTTTTATAAGATAAGTTTAATGCTAGCTAGCAACTTACCTTGGCTTACTGCATTCGCGTAACAGGCAGCCTCCTTGTGGAGTGCAACGAGAGAGATGCAGGTCGTTATTGCGTTGGACTAGTTAACTGTAATGTTGCAAGATTGGATCCCCCGAGCTGACAAGGTGAAAATCTGTCGTTCTGCCCCTGAACAAGGCAGTTACCCCACCGTTCCTAGGCCGTCATTGAAAATAAGAATGTGTTCTTAACTCACTTGCCTAGTTAAATAAAAAGGTGTGTGTGTGTGTGTGTGTGTATGTATATATATATATATAAACATTAAAAAAATTATCTGCAAATCGGCGCCCAAACATACCAATTTCCGATTATTATGAAAACTTGAATCGGCCCTAATTAAATCGTCCATTCCGATTAATCGGTCGACCTCTCTAGTCTAGAGCATATTGGACTGTTAGCTGTATAGATCCTTCTGCCAATTTCTTGGGCCACTATACCTATTTTGCCAATTGGACTTGGACCCCTCTGCTACTCGGAACCCAACTTATCCATCACGATTTGTCTGTCAACGTCACAGCACGCGTCGAGACGTCCCTCAAAGGCCCTTCTGCTAGTTTGCTATCCCCGGCCTGCTAGCTGTCTGAATCGCTGCATCTCCAGCCAGATCACCCGGCTATGCATGCCTCTCCCTAATATCAATATGCCCTGTCCATTACTGTCCTGGTTAGTGATTATCGTCTTATTTCACTATAGAGCCTCTAGCCCTGCTCAATATGCCTTAACCTAACATTTAGTTTCACCTCACACATATGCGGTGAGATCACCTGGTTTAAATATCTCTATCATTACTCAATGCCTAGTTTTACCGCTAATGTACTCACATCCTACCACTTCTGTCTGTACATTACACCTTGAATCTATTCTCTCACGCCCAGAAACCTGCTCCTTTTACTCTGCTCTGAACGCACTCAACAACCATTCCTGATAGCCTTTAGCCGTACCCTCATCCTACGCCCCCCCCCCCCCCCCCCATCTATCTCCAGAGCTTGTGCTGCTAGGTGACCTAAACTGTGACATGCTTAACATCCCAGCCACCCTTCAATCTAAGCTTGATGCCCTCAAACTCACACAAATGATCAATGAACCCACCAGGTACAACCCCAAATCCGTAAACAGGGGCACCCTCCTAGATATCATCCTAACTAACTTGCCCTCCAAATACACCTCTGCTGTTTTCAACCAAGATCTTAGCGATCACTGCCTCATTGCCTGCATCCGTAATGGGTCTGCGGTCAAACGACCACCCCTCATCACTGTCAAACGCTCCCTAAAACACTTCAGCGAGGAGGCCTTTCTAATCGACCTGGCCCGGGTATCCTGGAAGGATATTGACCTCATCCTGTCAGTAGAGGATGCCTAGTTATTCTTGAAAAGTGCCTTCCTCATCTTAAATAAGCATGCCCCATTAAAAAAAATTTAGAACCAGGAACAGCTGCACATAGTCCATCTAACGAGCCCACACAATCTACCTACCTCATCCCCAAAAGGTTTTTATTTTATTTACTTTTCTGCTCTTTTTCACCAGTATCTCTACTTGCACATCATCATCTGCTCATTTATCACTCCAGTGTTAATCTGCTAAATTGTAACTATTCGCTCCTATGGCCTATTTATTGCCTACCTCCTCATGCCTTTTGCACACACTGTATATAGACTTTCTTTTTTTCTACTGTGTCATTGATTTGTTTATTGTGTTAATGGCTTGTTTATTGTTTACTCCATGTGTAACTCTGTTGTTGTCTGTTCACACTGCGATGCTTTATCTTGGCCAGGTCGCAGTTGCAAATGAGAACTTGTTCTCAACTAGCCTACCTGGTTAAATAAAGGTGAAATAAAAATAAAGATATTGCCCTTGGTTCTCTCCAGACCTGACTGCCCTTGACCAGCACAAAAACATCCTGTGGCGTTCTGCATTAGCATCGAACAGCCCCCGTGATATGCAACTTTTCAGGGACGTTAGGAACAAATACACACAGGCAGTTAGGAAAACTAAGGCTAGCATTTTCAAGTAGAAATTTGCATCATGTAGCACAAACTCCAAAAAGTTCTGGGACACTAAAGTCCATGGAGAACAAGAGTACCTCCTCCCAGCTGCCCACTGCACTGAGGATAGGAAACACTGTCACCACCGATAAATCTACTATAATTAAGAAATTCAATAAGCTTTTTTCTATGGCTGGCCATGCTTTCCACCTGGCTACCCATACCCCGGTCAACAGCCCTGCGCTCCCCACAGCAACTCGCCTAAACCTACCCCACTTCTCCTTCACCCAAATAGCTGATGTTCTGAAAGAGCTGCAACATCTGGACCCCTACAAAATCAGCCAGGCTAGACAATCTGGACCCCCTCATTCTAAAAAGATCTGCCGAAATTGTTGCAATCCCTATTACTAGCCTGTTCAACCTTTCTTTCGCATCATCTGAGATTCCCATAGATTGGAAAGCTGCCGCTCTTCAAAGGGGGAGACACTCTAGGCCCAAACTGCTACAGACCTATATATCAATTCTACTCTGCCTTTCTAAGGCTTTCAACACAGTCAATCACAACATTCTTATTAGCAGACTCAACTGCCTTGGTTTCTCAAATGACTGCCTCGCCTGGTTCACCAACTACTTCTCTGATAGAGTTTAGTATGTCAAATCTGAGGGCCTGTTGTCCGGACCTCTGGCAGTCTCTATGGGGGTGCCACAGGGTTTAATTCTCGGGCCGACTCGCTTCTCTGTATACATCAATGATGTCGCTCTTGCTGCTGGTGATTCTTTGATCCACCTCTACGCAGACAACACCATTCTGTATTCCTCTGGCCCTACTTTGGACACCGAGTTAACTAACCTCCAGATGAGCTTCAATGCCATACAACTCCCCTTCCGTGTCCTCCAACTGCTCTGAAATGCAAGTAAAACTAAATGCATGCTCTTCAACCGATCGCTGCCCGCACCTGCCCGCCTTTCCAGCATCACTACTCTGGACGGTTCTGACTTAGAATATGTGGACAACTACAAATACCTAGGTGTCTGGTTAGACTGTAAACTCCCCTTCCAGACTGACATTAAACATCTCCAATCCAAAATGAAATCTAGAATCGGCAGTGATATTTCACAACAAAGCATCCTTCACTCATGCTGCCAAACATACCCTCGTAAAACTGACTATCCAACTGATCCTCGACTTCGGCGATGTCATTTACAAAATAGCCTCCAACACTCTACTCAACAAATTGGATGCAGTCAATCACAGTGCCATCCGTTTTGTCACCAAAGCCCCATATACTACCCACCACTGCGACCTGTACTCTCTCATTGGCTGGCCTTCACTTCATACTCGTCGCCAAACCCACTGACTCCATGTCATCTACAAGTCTCTGCAAGGTAAAGCCCCAGCCCCGCCTCAGCTCACTGGTCACCACAGCAGCACCCACCCGTAGCACGCACTCCAGCAGGTATATCTCACTGGTCACCCCCAAAGCCAATTCTTCCTTTGGCCGCCTCGCCTTCCAGTTCTCTGCTGCCTGGAATTGGAACGAACTGCAATTTTTTTTACAAAATCACTAAAGCTGGAGACTCTTACCTCCCACACTAGCTTTAAGCACCAGCTGTCAGAGCAGCTCACAGATCACTTCACCTGTAAATAGCTCATCTGTAAAGAGCCCATCCAATCTACCTCATCCCCATACTGTATTTATTTATCTTGCTCCTTTGCACCCCAGTATCTCTACTAGAGGTCGACTGACTAATCGGAATGGCCGATTAATTAGGGCAGATTTCAAGTTTTCATATATATACAATACTAAAGTGCCTATAAGAACATCCAATAGTTAAAGGTTAATGAAATATAAATGGTATAGAGGGAAATAGTCCTACAATTCCTATAATAACTACAACCTAAAACTTACCTGGGAATATTGAAGACTTATGTTAAAAGGAACCACCAGCTTTCAAATGTTCTCATGTTCTGAGCAAGGAACTTAAACGTTAGCTTTCTTACATGGCACATATTGCACTTTTACTTTCTTCTCCAACACTTTGTTTTTGCATTATTTAAACCAAATTGAACACGTTTCATTATTTACTTGAGGCTAAATTGATTTTATTGATGTATTATATTAAGTTAAAATAAGTCTTCATTCAGTATTGTCGTAATTGTCATTATTACAAATAAATAAAAAATTGGCAGATTAATCAATATCGGCTTTTTGGTCCTCCAATAATCGGTATCGGCGTTGAAAAATCATAATCGGTCGACCTCTAATCTCTACTTGCACATTCATCTTCTGCACATTCTACCATTCCAGTGTTTAATTGCTATATGGTAATTACTTCGCCACCATGGCCTATTTATTGCCTTACCCCTCTTATCCTACCTCATTTGCACATGTTGTATATAGATTTGCTACTGTATTATTGATTGTATGTTTGTTTATTCCATTTGTAACTGTTGTTGTATATGTCGAACTGCTGTGCTTCATCTTGACCAGGTCGCAGTTGCAAATGATAACTTGTTCTCAACTAGCCTACCTGGCTAAATAAAAGGTGAAATAAAAAAAATAATTAAAATACCAAAACGAAGACAGAATGTTTAGCTGGAACGACAGCACAAGCCCTACATGAATCCAATCCACACATTCGGTTGAATCGTTCCAATATTGTTCTATATTGAGATAGATCATTCCATTACTGAATTCATAGACCTCAAATGTGCCTATACCGTCCACTCTGATTAGAGCAATGTCTGATAACTGCATCGTAAAACCCAATAGTCTTGTCGATGCTATCAAATGACATGTCCCAGCTGACTGAAAGAGGTTGAGGGTCTCCAGCTCCCTGAGGGTAAAAAGCAGTGTCTCTGTGCCACCTGTAACTCAAACTTGAGATCCCCCAGCAACAGGTCTGGGTCTCTGAAGAACAGCCCAGCTAAAACGAGGCTAATAAGACCTGCAAGACAGGGTGAGGGTGAGACCTGACAACACTGACAGGACAACAGCTTTGGTTGCCATTCCCTCCCATGTGTTTAAAGAGTACTTTGTAAAAGAATGAGGGATGATAGGAAAATATATGCAACGGTCGAGGGGGGGGGGGTTAGCGTCCAGCTGTGAGAGCAGGTTTATGGCCATGACTTCATCTGTCGATTCAGCTGTGAATGTGAACACGTTCACATGACTCAAGGTAAGGGGCTGGTTGGTCCCTAGTGTAAAACCATGCCACATTTGCCACAATAGTAGGTAAGCTACATCAGTCGTATCAATCTTATCTGTGTTCTGAAACAGTCAACACCGAATTGTAAATTGTTTTTCCCACAGTGGGCAACTGTCCATGTACTTAGATGGCAAACTAAACATATTTTTTAAACTGTCAAAACATTCTCCATGCAGTTTAACAGACCGATCTTGAGTAGTACAAATGGACACACTGGTAGTCACAGACTTTTCACGCTCTGGAACAGATGGGTATCATGCAAAGATAAAGCAATGAGTTCAAACAGTCACACTCACCTACCCATGGGGCAATCCTTTCCTGCTATGGAAGAGGAGATAAAGAAAAAAACTGAACAAACACCACAAGATGATGCAGACCACAGTGACAGGAAGTGTCAGGAAAGTAAAAGGAGGAAAAGTAAAAGGAAATCACAGAAGAAAAAGTAGAATGTCTCCAAAGGAGGATATTGAAACCAAAACGAGCCAGGAGCCAGGGACCCCTAAACACACCAGACATAAATCTGCACCCAGATTAAAACAGGCTAAAGAAGATTAAACCAGGCTGTGTGTTTAAAGCAGCCTTTCCCAAACAGGTGCACTTTTAGGTTTTTGCCCTAGCACTTAACAGCCGATTCAAATAATCAACTCATCCTCAAGTTTTGATTAATTGAATCAGCTGTTTGGTGTTAGGGCAAAAACCAAAATGTGCACCCCTTGGAGTTAGCAGGACTGAGTTTGGGACACGCTAGTTTAAATAATCTAAGAAAAGACCCATGGCATGGAACTCTGACAACCTCCCAACATACCTTCCAGGCTCTACATCATACACTAAAACCACACCCAGCTACTGCTGGTGACTTCACTTGTCAAACAAACTACAGTAAATTACACACATAGGTATCATGAATTATGATGGCTGTAATTATGTCCATAATATCCTGTAGCCTATGTGTACATAATTCTATCCATAAGGAAGGCTGTTTCTTGTTGTGCACAGAGAGCCCAGACAAGACATCTGTTCCCAGATTAGACCAGTGTGTTTAAGAGCAGAGGCTTAAGACCTGGTGGCGTGGAACATTGAAGGTTTCCAGACTCAACCAATTAGGCTACAAAACTTCAAACCCAGTCACTTACTGAGACTATAATATACTGGCTGTACATCCTATAAGATGAAGGGTAAAAGAGGGCATTGTTGCAGAATAACTAGCGGACTGCTCGTTGCAGTATTGTGTGAAAATGCTTGTTGCAGAATTGTAATTGTAATTAAAGAATATCTAGTAGACAAGACTGTCTGTTCCTAGGCCGTCATTGAAAATAACCATTTGTTCTTAACTGACTTGCCTAGTTAAGTAAAGCTAAAAAAAAACATTTCAAGTCAAGAATGCTGTCCAGTGCAACGTTTACCCTTCCCTCTGACGTGGGCTGGAGAGGTGGTGTGCTGGCAAGCCAAGGCAAAATGTTTGAAAAATGCTATCAATAACATTGTTGAATCTGGTTACTACAACCAGATGCAGATTCCTCTTTCAACAGTGTGGTTTCTCAGCAGATTTATCATCTGGGTGCTTTCAAGTCCAAGACCAAAATAATTTGCCCATAGGACTCCAACTGTGATGATTTTGTTCTCTGGTCATTTGCCAACGACAGTCTTCAACTTGGGGAGGTGTTGGCTTGCCAGCCTTGGTAATCTAGTCAGCTCACAGACTGAACTGTGTCAAGCAAACACTTGGTGCTGGAGGTCAAGGTGACAATGTTCTTGTTTACCTGCCTTAACTCTTGGCCAAAGCTCTGCATCAGAGTCCGGCCCACATAATGTCTTCTCCGAGCAACTTATTGCAATCTCTGTAAAAGCACTACACACAGTCAGACATTATGGGCCAGTTTTCAAGACAAAGGTAAGGCCTAGTCCTGGAAAAGAATAATCTTCACGTGCAAGTCTCTTAAATACATCATCCTTTACATGACATTGGCTAATGGAAGACTCCAGATCAGTCCAAGGAAATTATTCCACAAGGGAATAGAGGCCAAGATTGTCATACATACCATATGAGTTCAAGGACACTGTGTGAGACCAAAGGATGGATAATACACTATATAATACACAAAAAGTATGTTGACACTCCTTCAAATTTGTGGATTCTGCTATTTCAGCCACACAAGTTGCTGACAGGTATAATAAATCGAGCATACAGCCATGTAATCTCCAGAGACAAACATTGGCAGCTGAATGGCTCGTACTGAAGACCTCGGTAACTTTCAATGTGGCACCAGGACTGCCAAGTGTTGAAGCGCATAGTGCGTAAAAATCCTCTGTCCTCAGTTGCAATACTCACTACCGAGTTCCAAAAGGCCGCTGGGAGCAAGGTGAGCACAACTGTTCGTCGGCAGCTTCATGAAATGGGTTTCCATGTCTGAGCAGCCGCACACACAAGCCTAAGATCACCATGCGCAATGCCAAGCGTTGACTGGGGTGATGAAAGGTTGACGCCATTGGACTCTGGAGCAGTGGAAACACCTTGTCTGGTGTGATGAATCACGCTTCACCATCTGGAAGTCCGACGGATGAATCTGGGTTTGGCGGATGCCAGGAAAATGCTACCTGCCCCAATGCATAGTGCCAAATGTAAAGTTTGGTGGAGGAGGAATAATGGTCTGGGGCTGTTTTTCATGGTTAGGGCTAGGCCCATTAGTTCCAGTGAAGGGAAATCTAAACTCTACAGCACACAATGACATTCTAGACAATTCTGTGATTCTAACTTTGTGGCAACAGGTTGGGGAAGTCCCTTCACCGTTTCAGCATGACAATGCCCCCCGTACTCGAAGCGAGGTCCATACAGAAATGGTTTGTCGAGATCAGTGTGAAAGAACTGACCTGCACAGAGCCCTGACCTCAACCCCATCGAACACATTTGAGATTGGAACGTCAACTGTGGGCCTAATACCCTGACATCACTAATGCTCTTGTGGCTGAATGGAAGAACGCCCCAGCAGCAATGTTCCAACATCTAGTGGAAAGCCTTCCCAGAACAGTGGAGGCTGTTATAGCAGCAAAACGGGAGGACCAACTCCATATTAATGTGCATGCTTTTGGAATGAATTGTTCGACAAGCATGTGTCCACATACTTTTGGTCACGTTGTGTATATGATAATGAATGATGAAGAGAGGAGAGAAAATATAACAGTGGCTGGTGTAGGATACTTACTGAGTCGTAGTCGGAGACGAAGCCAACTCTTTGGCGGTGACTTGTGCTGTAGAACTGAATTCATGGTCCACTTGTTTGGAACCATTTAAGTCTTGTTTTTGGTTCTACGCCTGAAAACTCACCAACAACACATCCCAGGGGAGAAGATCACCTATGGTTGGTCGTCTTCATGTCTGTTCTCAATGAATGGTAGATTCCGATGGTCTGGTCTTGAAGTTTGCATTTAACATTAATGTGCCATTTTATCACTCTCCATTTCGCCTAAAACCACTGTCTTCTTTTTTTGGAACGCCGTGCGTGCTCGTGTATTCGTTGTATGTAAATAAGTTAGCTTGAGAGCACTGCAGTCAACCTGTTAAAAAACAATGCATTGAAATAAATCCAACCTTTCGTGAATAAACTAACCTGTCACACGGCTGACTCAGTCTCCACCAAAATGGAATAGGCTAATGGCTGACTGGTGCAGAATAGGTCTCACACAAGTAATAAACACCGCCTAAAGGTAAATTCTGCAATATGACAAAAGGACACGCTGTTATAGTTTACTCCACTATGCAGCAGTAACCTGTTGCTGCACGAAAATCATTATTTTCGACATCCACGTCATAAATAGGCTTGAACTGTGCAACCACCGTAGCGTTCACCCCTCCCTCTCACCAGCTCACGATAATACTACTATTTATTTTAATCGTCCATTATACCATAGGTGAAAGAAGCACAGACTACTCTGTTGCAACTTTCGTCCATTGACTTATTCTACATTGCATTCGCGCAAGTGAAGCAATTTGAAGTCGGCGACGTAATTCCACGCCTAGTCTCAGTCTGTCCCTCCGATTTTCAACCATAAAAAAAAAAAGTATTCCATTCATTCAGGCCACCTTCTCGTCTTTCCCTTTAAAAGTTGGTAGAATGTTGCAGCTAGGGGCGCCAAAGAGAGCATACGTCATTTGATTGTAGCATTGTTAACAAAGACAGTAGAGAAAAACATACAATGTTTCCCTTTAAACAATAAATCATGTTTCAATAATCAGATATTGTTAAATTGAATCAAACATTCCTTTAGCTTTAATGGTCTCTATAGCAAGGGATACATTTTGATGTATGCAATTATGCCTTGATTGATTGGCCCTTACTTGATTAGTCTAGTCACAGGGTTCCCCAAACTCGGTCCTGGGGCCACCCATGGGTGCACGTTTCGGTTTTTGCCCTATAGCTCATCAAGCTTTGATTATTTGAATCAGCTGTGTAGTGCTAGTGTAACAGTATAATTTTAGACCGTCCCCTTGCCCATACCCGGGCGCAAACCAGGGACCCTCTGCACGCATCAACAACAGTCACCCACGAAGCATCGTTACCCATCGCGCCACAAAAGCCACTGCCCTTGCAGAGCAAGGGGAACCACTACTTCAAGGTCTCAGAGCAAGTGATGTCACCGATTGAAACACTATTTAGCGCGCACCGCTAACTAAGCTAGCCGTTTCACATCCGTTACACTAGGGCAAAACCCAAAATATGCACCAATAAAATGGTGGCGAAAGAAATGACAGCAGTTTTACGGACGTCGAACCAATTGTGCTTTCATGTGTTTTTTTCATGTTATTTGTAAATGATTTTGTCTATAATGTTTCTGCCACCATATCTTACAGCAAAAAATTACTTCTGGATATCACTCACCTCGGATTAGACAATGATTTTTTTCTTCAACAAGCAGGAAGCACAGAATGTACTGCGAACACCCGACAAGGCTGATATTCCCGTTAATGGCAAGAGATAGAGACACAGGCACAGAGGACACAGAGCAGGGTGCCTCTTATTAAATCCTCTCTGGGATAGGGGGCAGTACGTCCGGATGAAAAGTGTGCACAAAGTAAACTGCCTGCTACTCAGGCCCGGAAGCTAGGATATGCATATAATTTGTAGATTTGGATGGAAAACACTCTGAAGTTTCGAAAACTGTTATCATAATGTCTGTGAGTACAACAGAACTGATTTGGCAGGCATAACCCCAAGCACAATCCATCCAGGGAAAAACATTTTTTAGGTCACTGGGTTTTCCAATGTTTTTCTCTGGGAGACCTGATTTAATAGGGCCCAGATTGCAGTTCCTGTGGCTTCCACTAGATGTCAACAGTCTTTAGAAATTGTACAATGTTTTTCTTTTGAGAAATTAAGAAGTAGGGCTATTCTTTGTAGGTGTCACTCTGAAGGGCTTTAGACTCTTGTTGAGCGTGAACTGGAGCGCGCTTCACGTTGTTTTTATCCTGAATTAGAAATAGTTTATTCCGTCTTAAATTTGATCATTCATTTACATTTTAGGATACCTGAGGTCGGATTAGGAACGTTGTTTGAAATGTTTGGACCAAGTTTACAGGTAATTTATTAGATACTTTTTAGTCATGTTGGAACCGGTGTATTTCTGAATCAAACGCTCCAAATAATTGGACATTTTGGGGATATAAAGAAGGAATTTATCAAACAAAACGACCATTCATTGTGTCACTGAGACATTTGAGATTGCAAAAAGAAGATCTTCAAAGGTAAGGCATTTATTGTATGGCTATTTCTGACTTTTGTGTCGCACCTGCCTTGTTGAAATATGTTTTTCATGTGTTTGTATGTGGGGCACTGTCCTCAGATAATCACATGGTTTGCCTTTTTGAAATATGACACAGTGGCTGGATTAACAAGAAGTTAAGCTTTATTTTGATGTATTACACTTATATTTTTGTAGTTTGAATTTGGCGCGCTACAATTTCACTGGATGTTGTCAAATCAATCCCGCTAACGGGATTCGAGCGGGATTCGCGCTTAAGGGATCCATATTAAGGATCCGGAGAAGGAGAGTGGGAAAGGTGCCTTTACCGTCAATATTACTCGCCAACGTATAATAATTGGACAATAAATTATATCACGAATATCCTACCAACGGGACATCAAAAACTGTAACATCTTATGTTTCACGGAATCATGGCTGAATGATGACATGGATATTCAGCTAGCAGGATATAAAATGCACTGGCTAGATAGAACAGCACACTATTAAGACGAGTGGGGGCGGTCTGTGCATATTTGTAAACAACAGCTGGTGCACGAAATCTAAGGAAGTCTCTAGATTTTGCTCACCTGAAGTAGACAATCTTTTGATAAACTTTAGACCACACTATTTGTCAAGAGAGTTTTCATCTATACTTTTCGTGGCTGTTTATTTACCACCACAGATGGACGCTGGCACTGAGACCTCACTCAGTCCACTGTATAAGGAAATAAGCAAACAGGAAACGACTCCAACACCATCATTAAGTTTTCAGACTACACAACAGTGGTAGGCCTGATCACCGACAATGACGAGACAGCCTATAGGTAGGAGGTCAGAAACCTGGCTGGGTGGTGCCAGAACAACCACCTCTCCCTCAACGTAACCAAGACTAAGGAGATGATTGTGGATTACAGGAAAAGGAGGACCGAGCACACCCCCATTCTCATCAACGGGGTTATAGTGGAGCAGGTTGAGAGCTTCAAGTTCCTTGGTGTCCACATCACCAACAAACTAGAATGGTCCAAACACACCAAGACAGTCATAAAGAGGGCATGACAAAGCCTATTCCCCCTCAGGAAACTATAAATATTTGGCATGGGTCCTCAGATCCTCAAAAGGTTCTACAGCTGCAACATCGAGAGCTGGTTGCATCACTGCCTGGTACGGCAACTGCTCAGCTTCCTACCACAAGGCACTACAGAGGGTACTGCGTGCGGCCCAGGTACATCACTGGGACTAAGCTGCTTGCCATCCATCCAGGACCTCTACACCAGGCGATGTCAGAGGAAGGCCCTAAAAATTGTCAAAGACCCCACCCACCTCAGTCATAGACTGTTCTCTCTACTACCACATGGAAGGCTATTAAGTCTATGTCTGGTAACAGTAATGTTAATGAATTACCGTCATGTGTTTTGAAGGACTCCGTTGCTATATATGACAAAACTGAAATGCTGAATTGTTTCAATGAGCACTTTGTATCATCTGATAGGCTGTTTGATTCAGTGTCCTCTGTCTCTGTACAACCCTCTGTGGATGAACCAGTGAGAGCTGGTCAAACCTTTAGCTTTTTGCCATTATCAGTGCAGGTGGTACATAAAGCCCTGAAATCCTTAGATCAGAGAAAGCCTGCAGGTCTTGATCTTTTGGATCCCTGCTTTTTAAATCTGGCAGCTGATTTCATAGCTGAACCACTTACATCTCTGTTCAATCTAACCCTGGAATGTAATGAAATTCCAAAGATCTGGAAATCAGCATTTGTCCTAACACTTTTAAAAGGGGGAGATCCAACTCTTTTAAATAATTATAGGCCAATCTCAAAGCTGTCACTCCTGGTGAAAATACTTGAAACCCTTGTAAGTGAACAGCTAAAAGAGTTTTTTAAATGTACTAACTCTATTTTATCAATGTACCAATCGGGCTTCAGGAAGAAGCATAGCACAATTACAGCAGTCATGAAGGTTTTAAATGATATCACTGAAGCCATTGACAAAAAACAGGTTTTTGATACAGTTAATCATGCTATACCAAGGCAGAGATTGTCGAGTGTAGGTCTTTCGGAGTATGCAGTTGCATGGTTTGCTAACTATCTGTCTGATAGAACTCAGTGCACTCAATTTGATGGGCTTATGTCTGTTAAATTGTCTGTCTTGAATGGTGTGCCCCAAGGCTCTGTACTTGGTCCTCTCTTATTCACTATTTATATAAATGATTTAGACAAAATTGTCCAAAATGCACAACTTCCTTTTTATGCTGATGATACTGTTATTTACTGTTGTGCCTCGTCTCTTACAAAAGCTTTCCAGAACATGCAAACTGCTTTTTATACTGTTCAACATACCTTGTGTCAATTGAAGCTTATCCTCAATACTGACAAAACTAAACTAATGGTGTTTTCTAATGCAAGAAATAGACCTCTGAACCTTTCACCTATTACTACCTGTCAGGGCAAGGAGATTAGGGTTGTAACCTCATATAAATATCAGTAAAGACTTAAAGGTTGAGACCGAGTTTGCGTCTCTGACATGGGTAGGCAGACCGTTCCATAAAAATGGAGCTCTATAGGAGAAAGCCCTGCCTCCAGCTGTTTGCTTAGAAATTCTAGGGACAATTAGGAGGCCTGCGTCTTGTGACCGTAGCGTACGTGTAGGTATGTACGGCAGGACCAAATCAGAGAGATAGGTAGGAGCAAGCCCATGTAATGCTTTGTAGGTTAGCAGTAAAACCTTGAAATCAGCCCTTGCTTTGACAGGAAGCCTGTGTAGAGAGGCTAGCACTGGAGTAATATGATCAAATTTTTGGGTTCTAGTCAGGATTCTAGCAGCCGTATTTAGCACTAACTGAAGTTTATTAGTGCTTTATCTGGGTAGCCGGAAAGTAGAGCATTGCAGTAGTCTAACCTAGAAGTGACAAAAGCACGGATGTGAATGGTCCTGGTGCACCACAAAATAGTGTAAATTGAAGCCAGTTTGGATTTGGCTTCACACCAATCACATCACATCAAAAACCAAACCTCATTGACAGAAAAAAATGGAATTGTTGCAGCTCGTTGGGTTGTTCCTCAGGTCGCTAGCTAGCTAACTGAAATTGTCCATTTCCTAAATTAGTCATGGATGGAGATAGGGATTTGGTTTTACTTAATTATCCGCACTGGCCAATGATTATAACAGCGATTCTGATCCAACCATAAATTCATATATTGTGCCTGAGAGGATGGAAGTTCAATATGTAGGCTAATGTTAACTTGCTGGCTCATTGTTTCCATGAAAGGAAGTTAGGCTAGCGAGCAAGCATTTTAGCCAGGTAGCCTAGAACAAAAAAAAACTTGGAGACAGCTCCTGTTTTCTTTGTGACGTGGCGTAGCCTAACTCTCCATGGTTCTAAATCAATAGTTGTTTAGTTGTCTGAAAATGGTGGAAACATGAACTTGCTTGAGCATGCTATAGATCATGTAACTGTTTGTTACATGCAATATGATTTGTGGACTTCACCAGACAGATTTTACTCTCCGGTTTTGTGATGAAACACAGGTGTGGTTGAATTTATTCTGCCACTGTGTCTTCTTTGTCTCGGCCTTAGGCCTATACCCTTTCCTGGGTAGCTTATCAGAGATAGACATACAGTGCATTCAGTGCAGAAAGTATTCAGACCTTATATTAGGGGTGGGCAACTCCAGTCCCGGAGGGCCTAATTGGGGTCACACTTTTTCTCCATCCTTAGCAAACACAGCTGATTTAATCCAATTGCATTCTGAAGATCATGATTGAAGATCATGATGTGATTATTGGAGTCAGGTGTGTTAGCTGGAGCTAGGGCCAAACTGTGACACCAATCTGGCCCTCGAGGTCTGTAATTGCCCACCCCTGCCTTATATAGACGGGTTATATATCCCTCCCTACCTTGTAGGCATATCTATTATTGAAGGCTCGACTTGACAATCTCTGAATGTCATTAAACTTTTTGGTGTTTTGTAACAGATGTCTATTTCCATTCATCAAATGGCCGCTGCACAGTTTAGATTGATTGAATGATTTTATTTGTCAAAAATACCTATATAGACACACAATACAAATATTTTTGTATCGTCGTTCTGCCCCTGAACAGGCAGTTAACCCACTGTTCCCAGGCCGTCATTGAAAATAAGAATGTGTTCTTAACTGACTTGCCTGGTTAAATAAAGGTAAAATAAATAAAAAATTGCACATTTCCATTGTGGTCCCTATTTCTACATAAATACATACAGTATACAATTACATAGATAGACACATTACTGAGATACAGACAAAAATATTTTCTACTGTTCAAACATTAGCCAGCTTTTGGCATAATTTTTTAAAAGTGGTTATGGTTGTTATGGCTTTGAGTTGCTGTTGTAGTTTGTTCCACTCAACAGTTCCGGTATATAAAAATGTGTTCTTACCAGATAGATTCCTATTTAAAACAGGGAATATTAGACGCTGGCTCTGGTATAATGCTGGTGGACATATCTAACAAATGAAAAATACTGTTGTTGGATAGGTACCTGGAGGCTGAGCCTGTGATAATTCTGTGGACAAGACCAAGTTGAATTAATACTTCAATTGTTTAATTACAATTCTTACAAGCTTGTTTTGGCTGGTCTGTAGCTGATTCTTGAGATGTTTGGGGCTGCTGGGGGACCATGATGTGCAGGCATAGTGCACTTGCCAGAGTCTTTAGGGTGTCAATGTCAAACCGTGCTGGAATTATATTTTGGATGAACATGCGCATGCCTTAAGGAAACATTTGAAGTAGCCTAATCAGATTAAAACATTATGACTGCTGGAAAATAAGTATTTGGTCACCTACAAACAAGCAAGATTTCTGGCTCTCACAGACCTGTAACTTCTTCTTTAAGAGGCTCCTCTGTCCTCCACTCGTTACCTGTATTAATGGTACCCGTTTGAACGTGTTATCAGTATAAAAGACACCTGTCCACAACCTCAAACAGTCACACTCCAAACTTCACTATGGCCAAGACCAAAGAGCTGTCAAAGGACACCAGAAACAAAATTGTAGACCTGCACCAGGCTGGGAAGACTGAATCTGCAATAGGTAAGCAGCTTGGTTTGAAGAAATCAACTGTGGGAGCAATTATTAGGAAATGGAAGACATACAAGACCACTGATAATCTCCCTCGATCTGGGGCTCCACGCAAGATCTCACCCCGTGGGGTCAAAATGATCACAAGAACGGTGAGCAAAAATCCCAGAACCACACGGGGGGACCTAGTGAATGATCTGCAGAGAGCTGGGACCAAAGTAACAAAGCCTACCATCTGTAACACACTACGCCGCCAGGGACTCAAATCCTGCAGTGCCAGACGTGTCTCCCTGCTTAAGCCAGTACATGTCCAGGCCCGTCTGAAGTTCGCTAGAGAGCATTTGGATGATCCTGAAGAAGATTGGGAGAATGTCATATGGTCAGATGAAACCAAAATATAACTTTTTGGTAAAAACTCAACTCGTCGTGTTTGGAGGACAAAGAATGCTGAGTTGCATCCAAAGAACACCATACCTACTGTGAAGCATGGGGGTGGAAACACCAAAGGAAAGAATGAATGGGGCCATGTATCTTGAGATTTTGAATGAAAACCTCCTTCCATCAGCAAAGGCATTGAAGATGAAACATGGCTGGGTCTTTCAGCATGACAATGATCCCAAACACACCGCTCGGGCAACGAAGGAGTGGCTTCGTAAGAAGCATTTCAAGGTCCTGGAGTGGCCTAGCCAGTCTCCAGATCTCAACCGCATAAAAAATCTTTGGAGGGAGTTGAAAGTCTGTGTTGCCCAGCAACAGCCCCAAAACATCACTGCTCTAGAGGAGATCTGCATGGAGGAATTGGCCAAAATACCAGCAACAGTGTGTGAAAACCTTGTGAAGACTTACAGAAAACGTTTGACCTCTGTCATTGCCAACAAAGGGTATATAACAAAGTATTGAGATAAACTTTTGTTATTGACCAAATACTTATTTTCCACCATAATTTGCAAATAAATTCATAAAAAATCCTACAATGTGATTTTCAGGATTTTTGTCTCATTTTGTCTGTCATAGTTGAAGTGTACCTATGATGAAAATTACAGGCCTCTCTCATCTTTAAAGTGTGAGAACTTGCACAATTGGTGGCTGACTAAATACTTTTTTGCCCAACTGTACTTATATGTATATATTCTTATTCCATTCCTTTACTTAGATTTGTGTGTATTAGGTAGTTATTGTGGAATTGTTAGATGACATGTTAGATATTGCTGCACTGTCGGAACTAGAAGCACAAGCATTTCGCTACACTCACAATAACATCTGCTAGCCATGTGTATGTGACCAATAAACTTTGATTTGAGGCGAAGGTTCACAGCACAACGATCATAAGCACACAAACCAAGACAACACAGGACTGGCTTCGAGACAAGTCTCTGAATGTCCTTTAGTAGGCCAGTCGGAGCCCGGTCAAACATCTATAGCGAGACCTGAAAATAGCTGTGCAGCGACGCTCCCCATCCAACCTGACAGAGCTTGAGAGGATCTGCAGAGAAGAATGGGAGAAACTCCCCAAACACAGGTGTGCCAAGCTTGTAGCGTCATACCCAAGAAAACTCAAGGCTGTAATTGCTGCCAAGGTGCTTCAACACAGAATTGACTAAAGGGTCTGAATACTTATGTAAATGTGATATCAGCTTTCTAATTTTTATACATTTGCAAAAATGGGGGGGGGGGGGGTGTATTGTGTGTAGATTGACGAGGGGAAAAGGCTGTAATGTAACAAAATATGGAAAAAGTCAAGGGGTCTGAATGCTTTCTGAATGCAGTGCATGCAGTCACGCAAACAAACATACCTATATATACAGTGGGGAGAACAAGTATTTGATACACTGCCGATTTTGCAGGTTTTCCTACTTAAAGTATGTAGAGGTCTGTCATTTTATCATAGGTACACTTCAACTGTGAGAGACGGAATCTAAAACAAAAATCCAGAAAATCACATTGTATGATTTTTAAGTAATTAATTAGCATTTTATTGCATGACATAAGTATTTGATCACCTACCAACCAGTAAGAATTCCGGCTCTCACAGACCTGTTACTTTTTCTTTAAGAAGCCCTCCTGTTCTCCACTCATTACCTGTATTAACTGCACCTGTTTGAACTCGTTACCTGTATAAAAGACACCTGTCCACACACTCAATCAAACAGACTCCAACCTCTCCACAATGGCCAAGACCAGAGAGGGTGTAAGGACGTCAGGGATAAAATTGTAGACCTGCACAAGGCTGGGATGGGCTACAGGACAATAGGCAAACAGCTTGGTGAGAAGGCAACAACTGTTGGCGCAATTATTAGAAAATGGAAGATGTTCAAGATGACGGTCAATCACCCTCGGTCTGGGGCTCCATGCAAGATCTCACCTTGTGGGGCATCAATGATCATGAGGAAGATGAGGAATCAGCCCAGAACTACACGGCAGGACCTGGTCAATGACCTGAAGAGAGCTGGGACCACAGTCTCAAAGAAAACCATTAGTAACACAGTACGCCGTCATGGATTAAAATCCTGCAGCGCACGCAAGGTCCCCCTGCTCAAGCCAGCGCATGTCCAGGCCGTCTGAAGTTTGCCAATTACCATTTGGATGATCCTGAGGAGGAATGGGAGAAGGTCATGTGGTCTGATGAGACAAAAATATAGCTTTTTGGTGTAAACTCCACTCGCCGTGTTTGAAGGAAGAAGAAGGATGAGTACAACCTCAAGAACACCATCCCAACCGTGAAGCATGTAGGTGGAAACATCGTTCCTTGGGGATGCTTTTCTGCAAAGGGGACAGGACGACTGCACCGTATTGAGGGGAGGATGGATGGGGCCATGTATCACGAGATCTTGGCCAACAACCTCCTTCCCTCAGTAAGACCATTGAAGATGGGTCGTGGCTGGGTCTTCCAGCATGACAACGACCCGAAACACACAAGCCAGGGCAACTAAGGAGTGGCTCCGTAAGAAGCATCTCAAGGTCCTGGAGTGGCCTAGCCAGTCTCCAGACCTGAACCCAATAGAAAATATTTGGAGGGAGCTTAAAGTCCGTATTGCCCAGCGACAGCCCCGAAACCTGAAGGATCTGGAGAAGGTCTGTATGGAGGAGTGGGCCAAAATCCCTGCTGCAGTGTGTGCAAACCTGGTCAAGAACTACAGGAAACGTACGATCTCTGTAATTGCAAACAAAGGTTTCTGTACCAAATATTAAGTTCTGCTTTTCTGATGTATCAAATACGTATGTCATGCAATAAAATGCTAATGAATTACTTAAAAATCATACAATGTGATTTTCTGGATTTTTGTTTTAGATTCCGTCTCTCAGTTGAAGTGTACCTATGATAAAAATTACAGACCTCTACATGCTTTGTAAGTAGGAAAACCTGCAAAATCGGCAGTGTATCAAATACTTGTTCTCCCCACTGTATATACACACACACACTGCGTTTACACAGGCAGACCAATTTTTATTTTATTTTTATTAATTGGTCTTTCGACCAATCAGATCAGCTCTGAAAAAAATCTGATGTGAAAAGATCTCATGTGATTGGTCAAAAGACCAATTAGCGGGGGAAAAAAAAAATCAACATTTGGCTGCTTGTGTAAACGCAGACATTCATGCTACACACAAATCACAACTGTTTCTAACAGACTAATGATTGCTAAATACTGCACAATTTGAACACTTGCCCCCAATCCCCCTTCCCAAAACACGTGTAAATATTGGACTTTAAATTGTGCCTTAATGTATTATAGTTATGCTAAGATGTTTATTCTATTCTACTGAGCCATTTAGTTTATGTTCGTATTCTTAGTTTATTATTTCTTATTGTTGTATTGTCAAGAAGGAACCTGCAAGTATGCATTTCGTTTGGACGGTGCATACCATGTGTCCTGTACATACGACTAATAAAACTTGAAATATGTCCGCACAGACAACAAAATGTGTGCGTTCGTCATGATGCTCCGAAACTGTGTCTATCCATACACACATAATAGTCTTGTGCAGCAGCCTATAAAATCTCATTTACTATACAACTAACTGTACGAGCTAGGCTTGATAAACTTGAAATATAAACCTGAACAACACTGCCCTCTTCAGGGCACCAAAAGGCAACAAACCTTGTATATACTCATTTTACTGTATTAACCACTCTGGTGTGAATTTATGAGGTTACTTAAAATGCCCTCTTCAGGACAAGAAAAGATCTTACACCTAGGAAACAAAAGACCTGAAATTGTTTTATTTAGGCCTATTTCCAACTTCTGACAAACAACTCCTGATGAAACAGGAGCGATAAGAGAAAGCAAGAGAAAGAGAGACTCTAGCCTTGGTGTTTGAAGTCAGTAAAAAAGGTAAAAAATATTCAGATTTCAGATTTCTTGCTATGAAACCATAGTCTCTTCTCACAAAAACAATCACTTTGCGTTATTCATCTGGTCAGGTCTTGCAAGCCCCTTGAAGACGTGAATCTTCCCAGCTCCGGTTAGCTAAAAGTTGTAGTCTATTGTGACGTAGGGAGGCTCTCACACAATTCCTGTCTGTAACAGAAAGAGGATGTGGACTAAGATAAAGCAAGGATATGTAGCAAGAATGAGTGACTGAACCAAAATAACCTGATAGCTAAAAGCTGACATGGAGAGGAACAGGACAGTCCTGCAATATTTTAATGGTTGGGTTTGGCAGTTGTGATTTTTCAGTTTTTCATGCATATGTTTAATAATAATTTATATTTGAGTGTCAAAGTCAAACAAAGACATCTTACAAATGATTGAGGAGCGGAGAGTACGAAACTGCACGCAGTGTTTGGGATGTATCCTTTTGTCTTACCTGTCCTGTGAGGAGGATGTTGGTCAGTGTGACAGCACCCAGCAGAAGACCGTTGACCTGACGGAGGACTGAGGGAGCAACAGGTGTACAGGCCACATGCCATGTCCACACCCCAAAGGACACCTGCTGAGAACAGAGGGAGATCCTCAATTGCATACTCCTCACCTCCTCCTCAAAACCCATTGGAGGAGAAGGACCTCTGGATTTCTCATCCAATGGGTATTAAGAAGGAGGCGAGGACACGATTAAGGACACAATTAAGATTCTCCCAGAAAGAAACCCACACCGTAGAGCTTTGTTATCCCTCCATCCATCACACCATCCATTCTAAGAGTTATTCATCCATGATGGGGAGATGCCGAACTTTATTACTGTTCTCGGCTAGATAGATGACAGTTGTCCACACAGAACAGTGACAGACTAACATGTCAGAGGAGGCTGGTGGGAGAAGTTATAGGAGGATGGGCTCATTGTAATGGCTGGAATGGAATAAAACAATTCCATTCCAGCCATTACAATGAGCCAGTCCTATGGCTCCTCCCACCAGCTTCCTTTTTAACATGTGTATGGGTAATGGCTATAGACCTATATATACTTACCAAATCCTACGCAGGGACAAACAGGGGTTTGAGAGAGTAGAACTGGGCCTCCCCTGCCTGATACCTTCTCATTCAGAAAGCACAGCCTCACCAGACTGGCATTGGCAGCGTAGAGCGTATGAGCTGGTGCTACCTCACAGTGCATCACACCCACCGGCACTGCTGAATGGGGAACCAGCACAGAGAGGACAAGGGAGGGACGTAGTGGAATTAGTATATTCTAAAAGGTAAAAAATATTACAGACTTGAATCCTATGCTTACACAGACATTAATAAAAACTGATTTGACACGAGCAGGCCGGCAGAACACGGCACTTATCAATGACATCAGCACTAGAGTGAGGCTACATTCTTCTCTAAAAGTTAGTATTACCTGGTAGGGGGGGAAGCCGTGCAGCGGTCTGACGGAGCCTGGTTCAGGGGACTGCAGCTGGCTGAAGTAGCCCAGCAGAGCCAGGTCACACTGCTCATTGCTACACTGGTGTCTCCTGTGTAAGAAAAACACACACCAGAGGAGGGGGGGGGGGGACAGAGGGGTGAACTCAGAGAAGTAGGGCAAGAAAATCTCTGACAAAGGCTCATACATCAGCTTAATATGATACTCTGGCAAGTGCAGAGTGGGTTTGTCTTTTCTCCAAATAAAATGGCAAGTATCTTCCTTCAGCAGAAAAATGTATATCCATGGCAACCAAGAAAGCTGTTGTCTTGTTGGGACTCTTACATTTCGCCCGGGCGCCCCACTCCTTCAAACTGAATAGAGTATCTCCACTGGAGAGGATGGGATCCAGAGTTGTCCTCCCCCAGGGCTGACTGGGCAGGAGGGTGTGTCTGCCAGCCATGTGATGACTTCAGGAACTCAGGGGTAAGTTGGGGGCACATGACTTTATCCCCACTACTGAGCTGCACCACGTGAGAGACGGAGCAGAGGCAAATGATGTCCACCAGCAACTGAAAGCCAAAACCTGAAGAGGCAGACACATGTCAACAGGTCAGTATGAAGAATTCAACAACAAAAAAGTATTAATTACTACGCATTATTACTATGCATAATTTATTTGCTGACATGTGTGCTTGCTTTCCCTCCTTTTTGAGGATTGGGTGAAACATGAACATGGCAGCTTGGGACAAATGTAGCTGTTTTTTCCCCAGGTTGCCAAGAATACGGCGTTACTGACCTTTGACGCAGCCCATTGTGTTGATGACTATGGGCATCTCTCTGTTATACAAGCGCCACAGGGAGTTGAGACTCCAGATAGCGGTCCAGGTCTGTTTCACAGGACAACTGGCCATAGAATCAAATCAAACTTTATATGTCACATGCGCCGAATACAACAAGTGTAGACCTTACCGTGAAATGCTTACTTACAAACCCTTAACCAACAGTGCAGTTCAAGAGTTAAGAAAATATTTACCAAATAGACTCAAGTAAAAAATACAAAATAAAAAAGTAACACAAGAATAATGAGGCTATATACAGGGAGTACCTTTTGAGGATCTGGGGACCAATGCCAAATCTTTTCAGTTTCCTGAGGTGGAAAAGGTTTTGTCGTGCCTTCTACACAACTGTCTTGGTGTGTTTGGACCATGATAGTTCGTTGGTGATGTGGACACGAAGGAACTTGAAACTCTCAACCCGCTCCACTACAGCTCATGTTAATGGGGGCCTATTCGGCATGCCTTTTCCTGAAGTCCACGATCAGCTACTTTGTCTTGCTCACATTGAGGGAGAGGATGTTGTCCTGGCACCACACTGCCAGTTCTCTGACCTCTTCCCTATTGGCTGGCTCATCGTTGTCGTCTGAAAACTTAATGATGGTGTTGGAATCGTGTTTGGCCACCCAGTCGTGGGTGAACAGGAAGTACAGGAGGGGACTAAGTACACATCCCTGAAGGGCCCCAGTGTTAAGGATCAGTGTTGCAGACGTGTTGTTGCCTACCCTTACCACCTGGGGGCGGCCCGTCAGGACGTCCAGGATCCTGTTGCAGAGGGAGGTGTTCAGTCCCAGAGTCCTTAGCTTAGTGATGAGCTTTGAGGGCACTATGCTTGTTGAACGCTGAGCTGTAGTCAATGAACAGCAATCTCACATCGGTGTTCCTTTTGTCCAGGTGGGAAAGGGAAGTGTGGAGTGCGATTGAGATTGCATCGTCTGTGGATCTGTTGGGGCGGTATACGAATTGGAGTGGGTTTAGGGTGTCCGGGAGGATGCTGTTGATGTGAGCCATGACCAGCCTTTCAAAGCACTTCATGGCTACTGAACTGAGTGCTACGGGCGGTAATCATTGAGGCAGGTTACCTTCGCTTCCTTGGGCACAGGAACTATGGTGGTCTGCTTGAAACATGTTGGTATTACAGACTTGGTCAGGGAGAGGTTGAAAATGTCAGTGAAGACACTTGACAGTTGGTCCGCGCATGCTTTGAGTACACGTCTGGTAATCCATCTGGCCCAGCGGCTTTGTGAATCTTGACCCGTTTAAAGGTTTTGTTCACATCGGCTACCGAGAGTGTTATCACACAGCCATCCAGTACAGCTGGTGCTCTCGTGCATGCGTCAGTGTTGTTTGCCTCGAAGCGAGTATAAAAAGGCATTTAGCTCGTCTGGTAGGCTCGCTTCACTGGGCAGCTCGTGTCTGGGTTTCCCTTTGTAGTCCGTAATAGTTGTCAAGCCCTGCAACATCCGACAAGCGTCAGAGCCAGTGTAGTACGATTCAATCTTAAACCTGTACTGACACTTTGCTTGTTTGATGGTTTGTCGGAGGGCATAGCGGGATTTCTTATAAACATACCGATTAGTCTCCCGCTGGTTGAAAGCGGCAGCTCTAGCCTTTAACTCGATGCGGACGTTGCCTGTAATCCATGACTTCTGGTTGGGATATGTACGTATGGTAACTGTGGGGACATCGTCGACGATGTACTTATTGATGAAGCCAATGACTGAGGTGGTGTACTCAATGCCATTGGATAAATACCGGAACATATTCCAGTCTGTGCTAGCAAAACAGTCCATGTCATCTGACCACTTCCATATTGGGCGAGTCACTGGTACTTCCTGCTTTAGTTTTTGCTTCTAAGCAGGAATCAGGAGGATAGAATTATGGTCAGATTTGCCAAATAGAGGGGCGGGGGGGGGGGCTTTGTATGCATCTCTGTGTGTGGAATAAAGGTGGTCTAGGATTTCTTTCCCTCTGGTTGCACAGGTAAAAATGTGGTAAAACGGATTTAAGTTTGCCTGCATTAAAGTCCCCACCCACTTGGAGCGCCGCTTCTGGGTGAGCATTTTCTTCTTTGCTTATGGCCTTATAGATTTGGTTGAGAGCGGTGTTAGTGCCAGCTTCGTTCTGTAGTGGTAAATCGATGGCTGCAAATAATATAGAGAACTCTCTTGGTAGATAGTGTGGTCTACAGCTTATCATAAGGAACTCTACCTCAGGCGAGCAAGACTACTTTAATATTAGACATCGAGCACCAGCTGTTATTGCAAAATAGACCCCCCCCCCCCCCCTAGTCTTAACAGACGTAGCATCTCTCTACTACAGGTGCATGGAAATTCCCGCCAAGTCTACATTATCATCGTTCAGCCACGTCTCGGTAAAACATAAGATAATACAGTTTTTAATGTCCTGTTGGTAGTGTTGGATTCGAGGTAAACTTTGAACATTGTTATATGCATAAGCATAGTACATAAAGGAGAGGAAGAGACTGGTTTTTAATGTCAGAAGTTAATGGTTCTCTGTGGAAAGACAGAGTGGCTGTGGAATATGCTGGGTGGATGGGAGGGAGTCACGGGAGTGCGATAGGTGATACAAGTGGAGAGCTTTTGATTAGACCTCAAGGGGGTTGTGGTCAGGTCACCTTAAGGGAGACAGAACGGTTTATTACTTTATCACTTCGTCTTCCTGTCGAACCATAAGATGTAAGGATTGGAGAGAAGGAGGAGTGGCTAAAGTGGAGTATATACAGTGGGGCAAAAAAGTATTTAGTCAGCCACCAATTGTGCAAGTTCTCACACTTAAAAATATGAGAGAGGCCTGTAATTTACATAATAGGTGCACTTCAACTATGACAGACAAAATGAGGGAAAAAAATCCTGAAAATCACATTGTAGCATTTTTAATGAATTTATTTGCAAATTGTGGTGGAAAATAAGTATATAAAGTATTTGGTCAATAACAAAAGTGTATCTCAATACTTTGTTATATACCCTTTGTTGGCAATGACAGAGGTTAAACGTTTTCTGTAAGTCTTCACAAGGTTTTCACACACTGTTGCTGGTATTTTGGCCCATTCTTCCATGCAGATCTCCTCTAGAGCAGTGATGTTTTGGGGCTGTTGCTGGGCAACACAGACTTTCAACTCCCTCCAAAGATTTTCTATGGGGCTGAGATCTGGAGACTGGCTAGGCCACTCCAGGACCTTGAAGTGCTTCTTACGAAGCCACTCCTTTGTTGCCAGAGTGTTTTTGGGATCATTGTCATGCTGAAAGACCCAGCCACGTTTCATCTTCAATGCCCTTGCTGATTTAAGGAGGTTTTCACTCAAAATATCACGATACATGGCCCCAGTCATTCTTTCCTTTACACGGATCAGTCGTCCTGGTCCCTTTGCAGAAAAACAGCACCAAAGCATGATGTTTCCACCCCCATGCTTCACAGTAGGTATGGTGTTCCTTGGATGCAACTCAGCATTCTTTGTCCTCCAAACACGACGAGTTGAGTTTTTACCAAAAAGTTATATTTTGGTTTCATCTGACCATATGACATTCTCCCAATCTTCTTCTGGATCATCCAAATGCTCTCTAGCAAACTTCAGACGGGCCTGGACATGTACTGGCTTAAGCAGGGGGACACGTCTGGCACTGCAGGATTTGAGTCCCTGGCGGCATAGTGTGTTACTGATGGTAGGCTTTGTTACTTTGGTCCCAGCTCTCTGTAGGTCATTCACTAGGTCCCCCCGTGTGGTTCTGGGATTTTTGCTCACCGTTCTTGTGATCATTTTGACCCCACGGGGTGAGATCTTGCGTGGAACCCCAGATCGAGGGAGATTATCAGTGGTCTTGTATGTCTTCCATTTCCTAATAATTGCTCCCACAGTTGATTTCTTCAAACCAAGCTGCTTACCTATTGCAGATTCAGTCTTCCCAGCCTGGTGCAGGTCTACAATTTTGTTTCTGGTGTCCTTTGACAGCTCTTTGGTCTTGGCCATAGTGGAGTTTGGAGTGTGACTGTTTGAGGTTGTGGACAGGTGTCTCTTATACTGATAAGTTCAAACAGGTGCCATTAATACAGGTAACGAGTGGAGGACAGAGGAGCCTCTTAAAGAAGAAGTTACAGGTCTGTGAGAGCCAGAAATCTTGCTTGTTTGTAGGTGACTAAATACTTATTTTCCACCATAATTTGCAAATAAATTCATTAAAAATCCTACAATGTGATTTTCTGGGTATTTTTTTCTCATTTTGTCTGTCATAGTTGAAGTGTACCTATGATGAAAATTACAGGCCTCTCATCTTTTTAAGTGGGAGAACTTGCACAATTGGTGGCTGACTAAATACTTTTTTGCCCCACTGTATACTTGTAGTGGTGGAAACATGTCTTTGTCTGAATACAGCTGTGTCAAACCTTTGAGAAGAATGAAACTTGGTTAAGCGTCTCTAGTGTCTGAGATATTTACTCTGAAACATTAGAACAGCAGGATAATCTTAATCGTAGGTCATCAATTTTATTTTCCAATGACTGCACATTAGCAAGAAGAATGGATGGCAGTGGGAGTTTACTCGCTCGCCTACGGATTCTCAGAGGGCACCCCGATCCGCGGCCCCTCTTCCTGTGTCTTCTTCAAGCAAATTACAGGGATCTGTGCCTGTTCCAGTGAAAGCAGTATATCCTTCTCGTTGGACTCGTTAAAAGAAAAAGTTTCTTCCAGTCCACCATGAGTAATTGTGGTTCTGATGTCCAGAAGTTATTTTCAGTTATAAGAGACAGTAGCAGAAACATTATTTACAAAATAAGTTTTAAAAGTATTTCCACAAAACGAAAAAAAAAACACAAAAAAATAGCACAATTGGTTGGGAGTAGAGGTCGACCATGGCCGATTAATTAGAGCCGATTTCAAGTTTTCATAACAATCGGAAATCGGTATTTTTGGGCGCCGATTTGTATATATTTTTTTACCTTCATTTAACTAGGCAAGTCAGTTAAGAACACATTCTTATTTTCAATGACGGCCTAGGAACGGTGGGTTAACTGCCTTTTTCAGGGGCAGAACGACAGATTTTCACCTTGTCAGCTCGGGGATTCAATCTTGCAACCTTACAGTTAACTAGTCCAATGCAATAACGACCTGACTCTCTCTCGTTGCACTCCACAAGGAGACTGCCTGTTACGCGAATGCAGTAAGCCAAGATAAGTTGCTAGCTAGCATTAAACTTATTTTATAAAAAACAATCAATCATAATCACTAGTTAACTACACATGGTTGATTATATTATCTAGCGTGTCCTGCGTTGCATGACTGGGCATACAAGTATACAAGTATACAAGCATACAAGTATCTAAGTATCTGACTGAACGGTGGTTAGGCAGAAGCAGGCGCGTAAACATTCATTCAAACAGCACTTTCGTGCATTTTGCCAGCAGCTCTTCGTTATGCGTCAAGCATTGCGCTATTTATGACTTCAAGCCTATCAACTCCCGAGATGAGGCTGGTGTAACCGAAGTGAAATGGCTAGCTAGTTAGCACGCGCTAATAGCGTTTCCAACATCCAATAGTCAAAGGTTAATGAAATACAAATGGCATAGAGGGAAATAGTCCTATAAAAACTACAACCTATATTGAAGACTCATGTTTAAAGGAACCACCAGCTTTCATGTTCTGAGCAAGGAACTGAAACGGTAGCTTTCTTACATAGCACATATTGCACTTTTACTTTCTTCTCCAACACTTTGTTTTTGCATTATTTAAACCAAATTGAACATGTTTCATTATTTACTTGAGGCTAAATTGATTTTATTGATGTATTATATTAAGTTAAAATAAGTGTTCATTCAGTATTGTTGTAATTGTCATTATTACAAATGAAAAATATATATATATTTTTTTATATATATTTTTTTTAACATCGGCCGTTTAATCGGTATCGGCTTTTTTGGTCCTCCAATAATCGGTATCGGCGTTGAAAAATCATAATCGGTCGACCTCTAGTTGGGAGAATGTAAAACATCAGCCATGTTCTTCGGTGCCATCTTCTTAGAAGATCATGTGCTCTGGGGCCCACTGGTGTGTGAAGGGGGGACCTAGAAACCACAAGGCAGACAGACAGACAAGGGTTCATTAGGGTTAGTTAAGACCCCAAACATTTATAGGATTGATGAAAATATTGCCGAAATGCAGGTAGTTCAAGTGTACTTGCCATTTGAGTAATGAATGCATTGGAAATTGTATTTACTGCACTAACATGTATTGCACATGTGATTGTGATGGAAGGCAGTACAGTACATACCCAGCAGTGGCTCTCTAACAGTAGACAGGGAGAGACAACCTGAGGGAGTGAACTCTGTCTGGCCCAGGTCACACTCCAGGTATTCTACACTTGCAGTGCTGCGCAAGTGCACACGGTTATTGCTATGGGCATTGTATCACTGCAGAACCTTTCAACCAAACAAACAAAGTAACAAACACTACTCACTGGTTTAGTGAGGTACTGAAGAAGTGACGGTTGAAGGTGGACTTCCAAATATTCTTAGCACCACATACTAGAATAACTGGAAAGCCATCTAGCTCCTCTGTAGATGGAAAATAACAATCAATAAGTAATCTAGTTAAAACATCTCAGTATCCCTCATGTGGAATAAAACGTTGTGGCGAAATCTTGTACGGAGCCTTCACCGTGCACTGCCACTTTAAGAGTGCATCAGCAGTCAGGACAAGGAACTAAAGATAGCTCTTCCGGCTCTGTGTGGGGCTCTCGGTTGGCGCGCAGTTTTGACAGTGTGTGCAACTCTTTGCGAAAGTTGTGTTTGTTTTCAGTGTGCTTAGTTTGTAAACTGTTGAAGTCAATCGACAGTTTTTACTGCCGGTGTTACTGCTCATGATCGTGTTTGGAATGTTTTGGGGCCGCTCCTGTCATTGATCGCATGGATAAGTAGCAACTAGGGTTGCAAAGATTTGGAAACTTTCTGATAAATTTCAGGAATTTTTCTGGACATTTTCCATGGAAGCTAAGCCCTGGAATTTTGCTTAAATTCATCATCAAAGCTTATAACAGTGAAACTTTTTTGTGGGATACACAAGGCAATTCTAGGTCTTGTGGCATATTATTTTGGTTAAACTACCCCCAATTCAATAGAATTGCAACCCTCTGCATGCACAACTCATTATTCAGTCACATGTGCAGTGCACTCTTCCATTACACGTACAGCTAATTCTCAAGATCTTGCACACTAATAAGATGCTATTGACTCCACACTACTACCATGTTTGAGCCAAGGACTACATGCTTTCTGGTAAGTTTTGATTACAATACTGGGTGGGGTAAATATATTTTATATGACATACATGATGTTTTGTTAATGAGTACATAGTAGCCTACAGCAAAGTGTGCTAAATCATTTCTAACTTGTTAACAATTTGGGTTTTAGCTTGTTAACTGAGGAGTGTTAATTCACCTATTTCCATACATATTTCATTTTAAAACATTTCTTACAAATGAGTTGTTTATTGTAACTGCTTAACTATTTCTCTGTTTTTTTATCATTTATTTTCTAATCTTTACAGGAAAATGCCCATGGGCACTATCTGATGTGTGGAGACATTTCACTGCAGCTAATGTAGAAGGAAAAGCTGTGTACATTTGCAAATACTATGCCAAATCATATGTGAAGAATGCCACAAAGATGCAGAATCATCTGGCCAAGTGCATCAAGTTCCCTCAGCGCTCACAACAAGCAACCTCTGACAAAAGTCCCTCTACTTCTATTCCAGGTGAAAATGATGAATCAGACACCTTATCGATAGCAACAGCTCATGGTCCTCATGGAATCAGAAGTTGTTTTTTTTACTCAATGGAGGAACGTAGTCAGAAATGCTGATGAATGTCTGGCTTGAGCTGTGTATGCAGCTGGTTCACCTCTGATGCTCACAGGCTGTGTGTATTGGAAAAGATTTCTGAATATTCTCTTCCCAGCATACACCCCTCCAACTAGACATGCTTTATTTTCTAATTTGCTGGATGCAGAGTTAAAGTGAAGGTCAAGCAAATCATAGATAAATCAGACTGTATTGCAATCATGTCTGATGGGTGGTCGAATGTTCGTGGGCAAGGAATAATTAACTACATCATCTCCACCCCTCAACTAGTATTCTCAAAAATCTTTATCTTTACCCCTATCTGACAATACCGCTACAACGGAACATGCTTGTCTATAGAAAAGGACTGAAGGGGACCTGTGTGTCATGCTAAGATAGCAGGGCTGTGTGCGTGTTTACCTGCACAAGCATTAACAACTTTGCAGAGAGCCTCCCTGCAGGTCTGTGACATCAACATGCTGTTTTCCTCAGTAGGGTCATGCAAAAACAAATGTCACCTTTATTTAACCAGGTAGGCCGGTTGAGAACAAGTTCTCATTTACAACCGCGACCTGGCCAAGATAAAGCAAATCAGTGTGACAAAAACAACAACACAGAGTTACACATAAACAAACGTACAGTCAATAACATAATAGAAGAGAAATCGGGTGGGTGTTGCTATGGTGACCAGTGAGCTCAGATAAGGCAAAAATGTACCTAGGAAAGACTTACAGATGACCTGGAGCCAGTGGGTTTGACGACGAATATGTAGTGAGGGCCAGCCAATGAGAGCATACACGTCGCAGTGGTGGGTAGTATATGGGGCTTTGGTGACAAAATGGATGGCCTTGTGATAGACTACATACAGTTTGCTGAGTAGAGTGTTAGAGACTATTTTGTAAATGATGCCAGAGAGCGGTGTGTCCAGCAAGTCTGAGCTGTCTCAGATGTCTCTCTATCAATGAAATGTATTTATAAAGCCATTTTGACATCAGCATTTGTCACAGTAACTCTACAAAGAAGAGGCCTGTACAATAAAAGTCTACATGAAAAGGCTGTAGAGAAAGATGTGACTGTCAGTGTCAACCCACCGAACTGAGTCCAAACAGCTTGTTGAGGTCTGAGAAACTAGTGAGGAACCGCGTCAGGAGTATCCAAGGGCACCAGCAGGATCACACTGGAGTCACTAAACAGCCTCTTACGTGTCTCTAAACAGAACACAAAAAATAAAGAGTAGCATTTAAACTCTAAACAAAACAATTTACTGCTTCAAAGGTGATCTAACTAGGCCTAGAACTGTAAACAATCACTAAAAGAAGTCAGCCGAGTAAAGTATTATGCAAATAATTTCAAGGGTGGATGGTGTCATTGAAATTCTCTCCTTACCTGAGAGGTACTTGCGGACGATGACTTTGGCCACTAGACGGCCTGCTTTCTTGGTCTTGTTGGGGTTAGGGGAGTCCCCCAGTGTTGTGATGGTGAGGGGGCATTGTGAGGAGGGGGAGAACCGTGGGTAGGACTGCTGACCCTCCTCAATGGTGAAACCATACACCTCCAACCGACCGTACAAACATGATAGAAGGCACTTCCCCCTAAAACACAGGGTTTGCAGGAGAAAGACATCAAGAAGATTTATAGAAAGTCAAAAGTGTAGCCTAAAAGCATGCACACGTACCTGACTCTGTTGCATGACCAGCACTGTACGATTATGGACGTGGTCTTGCTCTGCACAGTGAACGAAAGCCGCTCCTCTATCCAGCCAGGAGTTGCATTGGCTGAGACAGAACTTTCCTGGCCCTCCATACTCTCTCCACCACCATTCTGATGTAGAACAGACTTGGCAAAGGAGCTCCAGTCCAGCCTGCTCCCCTGTTGGTCAGGGGGTGACTGGGGGTCCTCCCTATGTCTGCCAGAACCTTGACCTGTGAAGCACACAGCCTTGGCTTTCTTCTTTACTCTCTCCAGGTTATGCTGGTCCTTTTTGAGGTTAGATGCCTGGTGCTGTAGCTTGGCCATGGCAGTGCTTGGGCTTAGGTTTGAAGTTGGGGATTCTGTTGGGCTTGAGCCACTTGTCCTTACAGTGTTGCCTCATGGACATCTGTTTGGGCTCGATTGAGCTTTGTGCACTTTCATGGATCCTTATGGCTTTCCTTTTGCAAGTATGATGAATATGGGGGAACTCTGAAGAGAAGAGTACAAAATGAACACAACAAGTAATGCAATGTGCCAGCATATGTACACACTACTAGGCTACATAGTTAGCAAGCTAACATTGATTGTTGTTAGCAGGCGTTAGCTAGTTAACGTTACTGTAAATAAAACGTGAGCTGGATAAGTTAACTTAGCTCACTAGCTACTGTCAGTAACATAAATTGAGTTTCTTAGCTAAATTTAATGAACACAGATGCTGCCCAATACTGCAGTTGAATTAATCTCTGGCTAGCTAGCCAACTAACACAGTTATCTGAGGCAGCTAGCTGTTAGCTTAGCTACCTAGCCAGCAAATGTTATTGTGATGGATATCTTTTTTTAAATGTAACCTTTATTTAACTAGTCATTAAGAACAAATTCTTATTTACAATGACGGCCTACCGAGGAACAGTGGGTTAACGGCCTTGATCATGGAAAGAATGACATCTTTTTCGGTCACTGGTTGATGACCCAACACTCTAAGCTACCCAATGTATATTTATTTTAATTTGTTAAATACTTTTATGGTAAGTATTGCTTTTTTGTTTTTACATTTACTGATAATTTCAAAATAATATTTAAATAATATCTAAATAATGTGAAGAGGGGTTTGTTCTCTGCCCACTTAATTTATGGATAAGGAATCTTCCATGAAAGATAAACAAATTAACAATGAAAGTTAAATCAGGGTCCATATCATTTGGATCAAAATAAAACATATCAGTCTCTCAGATTAAAATTAATAGTAGTTTCTTTTAAAATAAAATCTTCTAACTCACTCCAAAATCCTCTGACATAAGAAGTACTAGGATACCCGTTCACACCCTGATCAGCAAAAGTTGGATACCAAGCAGTACCTCTCCGTTGTTTCTCAGAAAGATGCTAGACGGCCCCCTATAGCTAACAAATGCAAATCAGGTTGACACATTGCTTTATTGTTAACTAACGTAACTGTTCCACCATGTGAAGCAGCCTGTCGCCATCTGATTAAAGTTACATTATTTGGCTAACCGACATCCCACCATAAACACCGGCGGCTACAGCGTTCGCTTCCAATTTAACTGCAAAACGAGCTTGCTATCTACCTCATATTAGTTCAAATAGAGATTATTTGTGACAATAACCAGCAACGCAATCTGGAGACAAAAGATTTACTGTAGCTCAGAATACTACACCGTCAAAACAAAAAATGTTGAGTCTCCGCTCATTACCACACCCACAAAGTCATTTATGACTAAACCTCGCCTATTTCTCGTATTGAAATATAATCATAACCTTAACCAATTTGCTAATATTATGCCTAACCGTACCCGTAAGACCAAAAAGCTATTTTTAGTTCTCTAATTTGTGTCTGGAAGTAGCTAGCTTTGGTGCTTGACTGCTGTTGTGTGGTCAGAACGCTTGAATCAACTCCACTACTCTGCCAGAGCGTCCAGCGAAACGCTCTGAATTTACGAAAGGAAAATCTGACAACGGTCTGAATTTACGAACGTCCTGGGCACACTCCATATTGAATTTACGAACACACCCGTAGCTAGCTGCTTGTAGAGTTGACAGACAGCTGACCATGCATCCACAAAACTGAACATAAACTCGAATGCAATTCTATAGCTATACGATCGTATCATTTAAACGTGATGTTTACATGCTAAATTACACACTATTTCAATTCAATTTCACAGCACGACGCTAGCCTAAACGTCACATCCGGTTCCAACCGCCTGGACTAAAAAGAAAGCAATTCATGTTCCTGAGACGTTAGTCAAAATAACTTTTTATAAATTATATTATATTCACTGCACCATTCCGACAACTGATAGCAGTGATACGAATGTCAGCATCCTGCAAAGGTGAGGGTGACTCGCATCTCTATTTCTGCTGGACAGATGAGTTTAGGGAGCGTCTGTATAATGTCTGAAACGTCGAGGTGCGTAGCTAGCTAGGGGTATAGGCCTAACGTTAGCTAATAATGTCTAAGTATTGCATTTGTCTGTGTCTAATCTTCAACAAATTATATTTATTTTACTATTCAATTATCTCATATGTTGGTATATTTGAAACTGCTCAACCTCTTGTGCAAAGTGAATATCTAGCTAATAATGCACTTCATCTGAGGTCTGGACTAATTTATACATTATGGATTGCTGATGATGCTATTGCATTTTCAAGAATCCTAACTGCTTATTAATATAAGTTAAAATAAAATAAACCTATTTTCTATCAGTTTTTGTGAATTTTCATCTGTGTTATGACCCTTTCAGCTGCATGACACTGAATCCAGTGTCCCTTGCAAGCAGCAATCTATTGTCAAGGGTGAGAAATGCATACAAAGGTGAGTAGCAACCATGCCCAACGGGTTTTGTCCTTTCTGAATGAGCAGAGGAGTCTCAGCTCGTTCTGTGATGCCAAACTGACTGTAGGAGGTGGTGGGAGGGTGTACAATGCCCATCGCAATATCCTGGCCTGTTTCAGTGGGCGGTTCCAGGAGTCCGAGCCAACCACCACCATGGTTAAGGAGGTCTCCCTCCCAGAGGAGTTCCCCACTGATGGCCTGGAACTGCTTCTAGACTTTTTCTATACCGGGGAGTTAAACCTTGACTCTCTGAATCTGGAGAATGTGCGACAGGCTGCAGACAGCCTATGTGTACCAGATGCCCTCGCACTTTGTCAGCAGTTTGCCACAGAAGGGACAGTTTCTCCAGAAGGACTGCAGTCTGCATGTCTTCTGAGCCATCATTTTCAGCCAATCTCAGCTGTAACTTATGTAGGAACCAAGGCCACCCTAAAAAGAGGGAGGCCCCCTAAAAAAAGAGGGAGGCCCAAAAAATCCCAAACCCCTAGTAGTGGCTCAAGTAAGAAGGATTGTCTGGAAGCTACCGCCACCACAACTGCCATCACAACTCGCTCTGGGAGTAGGGTGAAGGCCTCCAGAAGACCGCTTGGAGAGGGCCCCTTTGTGCGTCTCCTGCCCCATGTGGGGACCACTAGCAGGGGGACTCCACCACTAGTTATTAGCCTAAAGGATAGGAGTGATGGGGCTGAGGAGGAGGGACAACGCCTCCCTCAGCCTAGAGATACAACAGAGGTAGGTTACAATATGTTACCTTATCCTAAAGTGTTAATGTAAGATTGAGTGTGGCCCTCCACACAATGTGCCTACAGATTTGTAGGTTTTATACTAGAATTATACAGTTGCAGGTGGATGGCCAGAAGATGTGATGAATGACCGTAGAGATGATGATGATGATGATGATTCATTGTATTTGATTATTTGACAGGTAACAGATGTGTTCGGCAACCTTGTACCAGATTTGAGCTACAAAGCTAATTCTCATCTGCAGCCTCTTGATGAAGAAGACTATGATGATGATGATGATGGCGGTGGTGGTGATTTGGTGGAGGGGGTAGCTGAGGACACTGATGAAGAGTATGTGCCCCATGCCCTGCTGCCTACCTCCTCCAGCCCCAAAGGCAGACGTAAAGGACCAACCAAAGCTGTCAATAAAGAGAACGGTGAACGGGCAGCCAAGGGGTCTACAAAGGGCTCTGTTCAGTGCCCCACCTGCAATAAGACCTTCCTCAGCAAGTATTACCTCAAAGTACACAACAGGTATATACATAACTGCTATCATATTGTATTGACTTTGCCAATCACCATGTCTATATTAAACCACCGTTGTCTTTACAGGTGTGTCCTATTTAGATAACTTATATTTAGCAAGAGAGACCTGAATAATGAAAAATACCGGTATTATTGAATGACTAGTGTGAATAGTGTGTGGTTTCTGTTCTTCTTGTGTTCCTCAGGTGTCATACAGGTGAGAAGCCCTTTCCATGCTCTAAGTGTGGAAGGAGGTACTACAGGAAGGAGAATCTGATGGACCACCAGGCCAGAAACTGCAACTGTGGTGAAAAAATAAAAGTGGTGAGTGACCAGCAGGACCAAGGCCTTGTTTACTAGGCATCAATAGGAAGGAAACTGAGCATAAATGGGAGGGACTACCTTGACATGTCCAATAAGTAAGTAGCCTTGCAAAAGCCTTGGCTAATGCACGCTGGAAAGGCTTATGTGGCAGGAGCCGATCTCCTGTTTGTGTAGCGTGAGGCAGCTTGATGTACATGTACACCTCCTGGACCGGACGCTAGTCTATCGCAGGGCCTTACCCCCAATCTCCTTAATGCTAAGTGCCAAGCGGAGACTCATCAGGTCCCATTTTTACAGTCTTTGGTATGACTTGGCCAGGGATTGAACTCCCAACCTTCCAATCTCAGGATGGACATTCTAACCCCAAGGCCACTGACTTGTCCAATAAGAAATACCATAAATTATACAATGCTTTAGGTTTTCCCTCATGTACTGTATGTGTGTATTCTTGTTTTTACTACAGGTACACAACTGCCTTCAATGCCACATGTCATTTGACAGATTGGGGGATCTACGTCTGCACACGGTCTCCCATACAGGGGAAATGCCCAATAAGGTCCAGTACCTACCTACCACAAATTATTATTATTATTATTATTTTTTAAATTGAACCTTTTATTTAACTAGACAAGTCAGTTAAGAACAAATTGTTATTTACAATGACAGTCTACCGGGGAACAGTGGGTTAACTGCCTTGTTTAGGGGCAGAATAACAGACTTTTACCTTGTCAGCTCGGGGATTCGATCCAGCAACCTTTCAGTTACTGGCCCAACATTCTAACCACTAGGCTACCCGCCGCCCGATACACAGTACTGTGAACATGTCATTAATTGACATTGTAAGACTAATCTCTCTGGTGTGTTTTGTATCAAACTCATATTGAGTCATCGCTTGATATTGTATCTATTTCAGTGTACGTCATGCTCGGAACAGTTCATGCATAAAAAAGATTTAAGAAGTCACGAAATCAAAATCCACGGTGCACCCAAACCACATGCAGTAAGTCTCTCTCTCTCCTTTGTGTTAATTGGTCTGTTTTTTCATGTATTCAATCCTTTATTCCTTCTGCATTATTGTCAAGATTTATGACTGCTTTCTTGCTGATCACCTTCTAACCTGTGATAATACTTTTTCCCACAGTGCTCTCTGTGCAGCAAAGCATACCTGTCTAAAACAGAGCTGCGTCTGCATGAGGCGTCCAAGCATCGCGGCGAGAAGCTCTTTGTGTGTGAGGAGTGTGACCATCGAGCCTCCAGCCGACACGGCCTGCAGATGCATATCAAAGCCATTCACAGGTGGGGCTGAGACTGGCCATGGTAGTGGAAGAGGGGTTTGTTACCATGGGGGAGCTAGACTGTTAACGGGTTAAATAATGTGACGTCCCTGTTTGTCTTAATTTCTCAGAAACGAGCGTCCATTTGTGTGTGAGTACTGCAACCGTGCGTTCACCCAGAAGGCTAACCTTAACATGCACTTGCGGGTTCACACTGGAGAGAAGCCCCATCAGTGCCACCTCTGTGGGAAGACCTTCCGGACACAAGGTAGCAACTTCCTCCTGCCCGCCATCCTCTCACTAGGCCCTGTAGAAGGCAGAGCAGGACAAACCCATTTCTAACAACAAACATAGCTGCTCAGATCATATGTTATGATTTAGTCTCATAGTAATCATTTAGATACACCGGTTCTGTCTCACAGACTAACACAAACTCTCACGTTAACATCCAGTGTGCTTTCACATGGTCTATTCCAATGCTCAACATTGTGCTTGTGCCAATGCTTATGTCTGTTCATTGTGTGATTTCAGCCAGTCTTGACAAGCACCACCGAACCCACACAGGAGAGCGACCTTACAGCTGTGAGTTCTGTAACCAGCGCTTCACAGAGAAGGGACCAATGCTCCGCCATGTTGCCAGCAAGCACCAGGAGGACCGCCCTCACTGTTGCAAGATATGTGGCAAGACCTTCAAGGGTGAGAATGGCCACATGAGATCGTGGCACCACAGTTAAAATATATTTCTTTCCTGTCATGTTTGAGTTTACACAAAGCTTTGTAGTACTAAGTTCTTTGCCTAAAACAGGCTTAAGATTATTTATTTTATATTTTATTTAGCCTTTATTTAACTAGGCAAGTCAGTTAAGAACAACTTCTTATTTACAATGATGGCCTACCCCGCCATTATCATTAGCGCTACAAAATGTTTGGGAATCTCACACCTAATGAGTAGATTGCTTCCAGAAGTGATTCCATCCCGACTTCAGTTGAACAAGACAAGTTTGCCATATGTTTTCTTATTGTCTTGTTTACTCCGCAATCCGCCAGCCGTCGAGCAGCTCCATGTCCATGTGCGTCGCCATCAGGGCATGAGGAAGTTTGAGTGCGAAAAGTGTGGCTACAAGTTTACCAGACAGGTAGGCCATGCATTTCCAGTGTGCTAGCTTGGTTCTTCAAATTTCATGCACGCCTACTGCTCACCCAGCCATTGAGGGAATCATTAAATTTGTATTCAATGGATATGAACGCTGAAGTCTCCTCTTTTTCTCCAGGCTCACTTACGGCGTCATGTTCAGGTCCACACCCGTACAGAGAACTACAATCCACGGGAGAGAAAGCTACGGAACCTGATAGTAAAGGACGTGGGGTTGCAGGATGAGACTAGCCCCTCACAGATACCACCCACTGAGAAGGAGACACCTGAGGGGCCAGCGCCTGTCTCTGGACCAAGTGTCCCAGTCTCTGTTCCTGTCTCTGGACCTATACCTGGACCTGGAACTGTACTAGGAGCCAGTGACATCCTCAGGGTGGTGATCCAGCCCCTTACGGAGGAGGTGGTGTCCAGCCAAGGGCAGATGGATGTGGGCTTTAACCAGGACCAAGTGGGCATTACCCAGGTTGGGGTGGCACAGGGACATGGCCAGGTGGATGTGATGTCCATCAGCCAGGGTTTGGGTGTGGCGGGGCATAGCTTCAATGTGACAGATGTGATGGAGCAGACTCTACTGGTCGCAGATTACCCCATCCCTGAGACCACGGTGGAGCTGGAGGACATACAGGAAGATCCTCCTGCTAAGAGCAAGGCCTGAGGACTAAGAGCAAGGCCTGAGGACAGGACAGACTGGTTAGCATCTCACACCGCTAGACATTCTCATTGGAGAAGCCTAGAGCAGCTTGAGTACTGCAAGACTTCAAGAACTCCCACACTGTGGCTACTCGCTCTGCTCTGTAGTCGAAGCATTCATTTAATTTCAATCATTATTGTAACCATGTTTTCTGTCTAAATTACTGTACAGAAGAACTGGTTCCCACTCAGCCCAGTAGATGATGAACCCCTCAAAACATTCCCCTACTCTGTGGGCATCTTTCTCTGTGGGCATCTTATTCATTATGCCTGTGCATTGGGTCTGACAATGTAATATAAGTTGGCTTTTATAAGGTTTTATGAAGTTTGTTGTGTTTTTACACAATTTGATGAGATAAGTCAATAGGTCAGGTTGTGAGAAGTGAATGTAAATCAATGGGATTGTCTTGCATCATCAAGTCAAACGGTAAACAGAATAAAGTGGCAGTCCTGCCTGCAGTTTTATTGTAATCACACTGTAAGGATGACCTCTCTACAGTATACAAACAACGCAAATATGAAAAACTGTGTTTGGACAACACAAACATCTTGTATGAAAACTAAGAAAACACACAACTGAATGGCATTACAGTAAGTAAACAATACTAAAATTAACTTTAGTCAAACACATGTTGCACAAATAAATTGAGAATGTGTTACCACCTCCAGTTACCATAACAGCGGTTGTCACCGGTATCTATATTCATATGTAACTCTGCCTCCTGTTGCACTAGGAAAACACACTAACGTTATATGAACTAACACTACAAATACATTTTCATAAATAAAACTAAACCATTCTAATAAAATATTAAAGCATCTATAATAAAATAAATGCACCTTGAAAGAAAATATGACCAGTACTTCATGCAGGCTAGATTGGTAGTCGTGCCAATTAGGTGTAAACAGTCAGTCTAGATGAGGGAGAGCAAAACGGTGATCAGCATCTGATAGTCTATCATATCAATAAAACAGGGACACATCTATTTAATCTATCACTTTGATGGGGTTTTAGCAACCCAGTCCCAGTTGCATCACATGCTCTGATTCCATCCTAAGGTTCCATAGTTGTACAGCACTGGACAAGTCTCCAGATTAATTTCGCAATCGTTATCAAAGCTGGTTAGTGCTAGAAAACATTATGGTGGTTGTATTAGCTTTTGGAATGTATGGGGTCATGCCACTGATTATGAGCGATAATGTTGGATCTCACAACCGGAAAGTGGAAAACAACTCCGTAGTTAGTTGATTATGTAAGATAAAAAATAAAAAAAGATATACAGTTGTAGTCGGAAGTTTACATACACTTAGGTTGGAGTCATTAAAACTTGTTTTTCAACCACTCCACACATTTCTTGTTAACAAACTATAGTTTTGAAAAGTATGTTAGGACCTCTACTTCGTGCATGACACAAGTAATTTTTCCAACAATTGTTTACAGACAGATTATTTCACTTATAATTCACTATATCACAATTCCAGTGGGTCAGAAGTTTACATACACTTAAGTTGACTGCCTTTAAACAGCTTGGAAAATTCCAGAAAATGCCATGGCTTTAGAAGCTTCTGATAAATTATGTCAATTAGCCTGAGTCAATCGGAGGTGAACCTATGGATGTATTTCAAGGCCTATCTTCAAACTCAGTGCCTCTTTGCTTGACATCATGGGAAAATCAAAAAAAATCAGCCAAGACCTCAGAAAAAATGTGTAGACCTCCACAAGTCTGGTTCATTCTTGGGAGCAATTTCCAAATGCCTGAAGGTACCACGTTCATCTGTACAAACAATAGTACGCAAGCATAAACACCATGGGACCGTGCGGCCGTTATACCACTCAGGAAGGAGACGCGTTCTGTCTCAGAGATGAACATGCTTTGGTGCGAAAAGTGCAAATCAATCCCAGCACACCAGCAAAGGACCTTGTGAAGATGCTGGAGGAAACAGGTACAAAAGTATCTATATCCACAGTAAAACAAGTCCTATATCGACATAACCTGAAAGGCCGGTCAGCAAGGAAGAAGCCACTGCTCCAAACCCACCATAAAAAAGCCAGACTACTGTTTTCAACTGTACATGGGGACAAAGATCGTACTTTTGGAGAAATGTCCTCTGGTCTGATGAAGCAAAAATGGAACTGTTTGGCCATAATGACCATCGTTATGTTTGGAGAAAAAGGGGGATGCTTGCAAGCCGAAGAACACCATCCCAACCGTGAAACACGAGGGTGGTAGCATCATGTTGTGGGGGTGCTTTGATGCAGGAGGGACTGGTGCATTTCACAAAATAAATGGCTTCATGAGAAAGGAAAATTATGTGGATATATTGAAGCAACATCTCAAGACATCAGTCAGGAAGTTAAAGCTTGGTCGCAAATGGGTCTTCCAAATGGACATGGACCCAAAGCATACTTCCAAAGTTGTGGCAAAATGGCTTAAAGACAACAAAGTCAAGGTATTGGAGTGGCCATCACAAATCCCTGACCTCAATCCCATAGAAAATGAGTGGGCAGAACTGAAAAGGCGTGTGCGAGCAAGAAGGCCTACAAACCTGACTCAGTTACTCCAGCTCTGTCAGACAGAATGGGCCAAAATTCACCCAACTTATAAGAAGCTTGTGGAAAGCTACCCGAAACGTTTGACCCAAGTTAAACAATTTAAAGGCAATGCTACCAAATACTAATTTAGTGTATGTAAACTTCTGACCCACTGGGAATGTGATGAAAGAAAGAAAAGCTTAAATAAATCATTCTCCCCTCCCTATTATTCTGACATTTCACATTCTTAAAATAAAGTGGTGATCCTAACTGACCTAAAATTGAATTTTTATGTTTTTATGAATTTTTAGGATTAAATGTCAGGAATTGTGAAAAACTGAGTTTAAATGTAGTTGGCTAAGGTGTATGTAAACTTCCGACTTCAACTGTATAACCATAATCTAGATAATACACTACTGCCTGCCGTAGATTATCCATGTATGTATAGATTTTTTTTCCCCAACATGAGACCTTCATACCCAGCCAGTCTATTAGTCCAGTCAATAATATGCCCATTGATCATGATCAATGACAGTGTGGTAGGCAAGTGAATTACATGGGGATCACAAAATTGCACACATGTTCAGTCACATAAGCACAATGTAATGGAATTACAGTCCTATAGTGATCACATCCATGCAGGATCATTTGATCACTCTGTCTTTCCACCTTTTCTGTAGCATCATAAAGAGGTGTATGTTTTCACAGTAAACCTAAAATGGCTGAAACAGTGGTCAGTATGATATTCCCTGACCCATTAGTTTTTGGAGTGTGTTACACTGGGTTGACGTCGTGGTTCTGGTTGAGGTTGTGGTTGTGCATGGCCTGATTGCGGTGGTGTCGGTGCAGGTGGATGGAGTTAGCCTCGGGCAGGTCAATGGGTTCGAAAGCGTTGGATACGGCGGGCATGAGCTGGCGGAAGATGCTGACACTGCCATGCCAGAAGGTGGGCTGGGGAAGGCGGCCTGCGGGTGTCCAGGTATGGGAGGAGGGGTCGTAGGCCTCCACCATGTCAGACAGCTCAAATGTGTTGTCATAGCCACCAGACACGAAGAGACGACCACCCAGGACTGCTACACTGCCTCCTACATGGACCTGAAGAAGGAAACAGTACAAATGTTGATATAAATACTATTGTAAAGGCAGAGGGAAAAATGTGGCAGGCCATAACATTAGCACCTCCTGTGTGTCACATACCTGTGTCATGGGGCTGATCTTGTCCCATTCATTCTTCTGAGGGTTGTAGATGTCGACCTCTGCCGAGTCATCCCTAGAAAGCAAGAATCCAGAGTGAGAAATGTCATTGCTGCCCTGTGGCTCAGTTTGTAGAGCATGGGGCTTGCAATGCCAGGGTCGTAGAATCGATTCCCACAGGGGACAATTATGAAACAAACTGAGACAGCCTATATGGAGGATGTCAGAGACCTGGCAGTGTGGTGCCAGGATAACAACCTCTCCCTCAATGTGAGCAAGACAAAGGAGCTGACCGTGGACTATTGGAAAAGGAGGGCCGAACAGGCCCCCATTATCATCAACGGGGCTGTAGTAGAGTGTGTCGAGAGTTTCAAGTTCCTTCGTGTCCACATCACCAACAAACTATCATGGTCCAAACACACCAAGACAGTTGTGAAGAAAGCACGACAACACCTTTTCCCCCTCAGACTAAAAAGATTTAGCACGGGTCCCCAGATCCTCAAAGTTATACTGCTGCACCATCGAGAGCATCCTGACTGGTTGCATCACTGCCTGGTATGGCAACTGCTCGGCATCCGACCGTAAGGCGCTACAGAGGGTAGTGTGTACGGCCCAATACATCACTGGGGCCAAGCTTCCTGCCATCCAGGACCTACAGTGCCTTGCGAAAGTATTCCGGTCCCCTTGAACTTTGCGACCTTTTGCCACATTTTAGGCTTCAAACGTAAAGATATAAAACTGTATTTTTTTGTGAGGAATCAACAACAAGTGGGACACAATCATGAAGTGGAACGACATTTATTGGATATTTAAAACTTTTTTAACAAATCAAAAACTGAAAAATTGGGCGTGCAAAATTATTCAGCCCCTTTACTTTCAGTGCAGCAAACTCTCTCCAGAAGTTCAGTGAGGATCTCTGAATGATCCAATGTTGACCTAAATGACTAATGATGATAAATACAATCCACCTGTGTGTAATCAAGTCTCCGTATAAATGCACCTGCACTGTGATAGTCTCAGAGGTCCGTTAAAAGCGCAGAGAGCATCATGAAGAACAAGGAACACACCAGGCAGGTCCGAGATAGTGTTGTGAAGAAGTTTAAAGCCGGATTTGGATACAAAAAGATTTCCCAAGCTTTAAACATCCCAAGGAGCACTGTGCAAGCGATAATATTGAAATGGAAGGAGTATCAGACCACTGCAAATCTACCAAGACCTGGCCGTCCCTCTAAACTTTCAGCTCATACAAGGAGAAGACTGATCAGAGATGCAGCAAAGAGGCCCATGATCACTCTGGATGAACTGCAGAGATCTACAGCTGAGGTGGGAGACTCTGTCATGTACTGTCATGTTGTGTCTTGTCTCTGTCCTTTCCCTTCACCCTGTCTCCCTCTGCTGGTCGTTGTTAGGTTACCTTTTCTCCCCCGCTTTCCCCCAGCTGTTCCTTGTCTCCTCTTGACTACCTCGTCACCCCTTCTCCCACCTGTTCCCCTTTTCCCTCTGATTAGTCCCCTATATCTCTCTCTGTTTTTGTTCCTGTCCTTGTCGGATTCTTGTTTGTTGTGTTTCATGCCTGAACCAGACTGTCGTCATGTTTGCTGTAACCTTGTCTTGTCCTGTCGGAATCTGCCGGTCCGTCTGAGCCTACCTATGTTTGGTAATTAAAGAAGCTCTGTTTAAGTTAATTCGCTTTTGGGTCCTCATTCACTCACCGTAACAGAAGAATCCGACCAAGAATGGACCCAGCGACTTCGGATCCTCTCCACTCAGCCGTCGGGATCCAGGGAGCGATGCTAGGCAGACACGAGCAGGAAGTGTCTGCTGCTCGACATGCCGTTGAGACCCTGGCCACCCAAGTCTCCAACCTCACAGAACAGGTTCACCATCTCCGCCTCGATCCACCGGCCACTTCCAGGGCTTTCGAATCTCCGGAGCCCAGAATCAATAACCCGCCGTGTTACTCTGGGGAGCCCACTGAATGCCGCTCGTTCCTCACCCAGTGTGATATTGTGTTTTCTCTCCAGCCCAACACTTACTCCAGGAGCACTGCTCGTGTCGCCTACGTCATATCTCTCCTTATTGGAAGGGCTCGTGAGTGGGGCACGGCAATCTGGGAGGCAAGGGCTGAGTGTACTAACCAGTATCAGGACTTTAAGGAGGAGATGATACGGGTTTTTGATCGATCTGTTTTTGGGGAGGAGGCTTCCAGGGCCCTGTCTTCCCTATGTCAAGGCAATCGATCCATAACAGACTACTCTATTGAGTTTCGCACTCTTGCTGTCTCCAGTGGCTGGAACGAGCCGGCCTTGCTCGCTCGTCTTCTGGAGGGTCTCCGCGCAGAGGTAAAGGATGAGATTCTCTCCCGGGAGGTTCCTTCCAGCGTGGATTCCTTGATTGAACTCGCTATTCGCATTGAGCGACGGGTTGATCTTCGTCACCGAGCTCGTGGAAAGGAGCTCGCGCTCTCCGTCGCCCCCCTCTCCGCATCACTACCATCTTCCTCTGCCGGCTCGGGTGCTGAGCCCATGCAGCTGGGAGGTATCCGCATCTCGACTAAGGAGAGGGAACGGAGAATCACCAACCGCCTCTGTCTCTATTGCGGTTCCGCTGGTCATTTTGTCACTTCATGTCCAGTAAAAGGCCAGAGCTCGTCAGTAAGCGGAGGGCTACTGGTGAGCGCTACTACTCCTGTCTCTCCTTCAAGATCCTGCACTACCTTGTCGGTCCATCTACGCTGGACCGGTTCGTCAGCTTCCTGCAGTGCCTTAATAGACTCTGGGGCGGAGGGCTGTTTTATGGACGAGACCTGGGCTCGGGAACATGACATTCCTCTCAGACAGTTAAAGGAGCCCACGGCCTTGTTCGCCCTGGATGGTAGTCCTCTCCCCAGGATTCAGCGTGAGACGCTACCTTTAACCCTCACTGTTTCTGGTAATCATAGTGAAACCATTTCTTTTTTAATTTTTCGTTCACCTTTTACACCTGTTGTTTTGGGCCATCCCTGGCTAGTTTGTCATAATCCTTCCATTAATTGGTCTAGTAATTCTATCCTCTCCTGGAACGTCTCTTGTCATGTGAAATGTTTAATGTCTGCTATCCCTCCTGTTTCCTCTGTCTCTTCTTCACAGGAGGAGCCTGGTGATTTGACAGGGGTGCCGGAGGAATATCACGATCTGCGCACGGTGTTCAGTCGGTCCAGGGCCACCTCTCTTCCTCCACACCGGTCGTATGATTGTAGTATTGATCTCCTTCCGGGAACCACCCCCCCCCCCGGGGTAGACTATACTCTCTGTCGGCTCCCGAACGTAAGGCTCTCGAAGATTATTTGTCTGTAGCTCTTGACGCCGGTACCATAGTCCCCTCCTCCTCTCCCGCCGGAGCGGGGTTTTTTTTTGTCAAGAAGAAGGACGGGTCTCTGCGCCCCTGCATAGATTATCGAGGGCTGAATGACATAACAGTGAAGAATCGTTATCCGCTTCCTCTTATGTCTTCAGCCTTCGAGATCCTGCAGGGAGCCAGGTTTTTCACTAAGTTGGACCTTCGTAACGCTTACCATCTCGTGCGCATCAGGGAGGGGGACGAGTGGAAGACGGCGTTTAACACTCCGTTAGGGCACTTTGAATACCGGGTTCTTCCTTTCGGCCTCGCTAACGCTCCAGCTGTCTTTCAGGCATTAGTCAATGATGTCCTGAGAGACATGCTGAACATCTTTGTTTTCGTTTACCTTGACGATATCCTGATTTTTTCACCGTCACTTCAGATTCATGTTCAGCACGTTCGACGTGTCCTCCAGCGCCTTTTAGAGAATTGTCTTTTTGTGAAGGCTGAGAAGTGCACTTTTCATGCCTCCTCCGTCACATTTCTCGGTTCTGTTATTTCCGCTGAAGGCATTAAGATGGATCCCGCTAAGGTCCAAGCTGTCATTGATTGGCCCGTCCCTAAGTCACGCGTCGAGCTGCAGCGCTTTCTCGGCTTCGCGAACTTCTATCGTCGTTTCATCCGTAATTTCGGTCAGGTGGCAGCTCCTCTCACAGCCCTTACTTCTGTCAAGACGTGCTTTAAGTGGTCCGTTTCCGCCCAGGGAGCTTTTGATCTCCTCAAGAATCGTTTTACATCCGCTCCTATCCTTGTTACACCTGACGTCTCTAGACAGTTCGTTGTCGAGGTTGACGCGTCAGAGGTGGGCGTGGGAGCCATTCTTTCTCAGCGCTCCCTCTCTGACGACAAGGTCCATCCATGCGCGTATTTTTCTCATCGCCTGTCGCCGTCGGAACGTAACTATGATGTGGGTAACCGCGAACTGCTCGCCATCCGGTTAGCCCTAGGCGAATGGCGACAGTGGTTGGAGGGGGCGACCGTTCCTTTTGTCGTTTGGACTGACCATAGGAACCTTGAGTACATCCGTTCTGCCAAACGACTTAATGCGCGTCAGGCGCGTTGGGCGCTGTTTTTCGCTCGTTTCGAGTTCGTGATTTCTTATCGTCCGGGCTCTAAGAACACCAAGCCTGATGCTTTGTCTCGTCTCTTCAGTTCTTCAGTAGCCTCCACTGACCCCGAGGGGATTCTCCCTGAGGGGCGTGTTGTCGGGTTGACTGTCTGGGGAATTGAGAGGCAGGTAAAACAAGCGCTCACTCACACTCCGTCGCCGCGCGCTTGTCCTAGGAACCTTCTTTTCGTTCCCGTTCCTACTCGTCTGGCCGTTCTTCAGTGGGCTCACTCTGCCAAGTTAGCCGGCCACCCTGGCGTTCGGGGTACGCTTGCTTCCATTCGCCAGCGTTTTTGGTGGCCCACCCGGGAGCATGACACGCGTCGTTTCGTGGCTGCTTGTTCGGTCTGCGCGCAGACTAAGTCCGGTAACTCTCCTCCTGCCGGCCGTCTCAGGCCGCTTCCTATTCCCTCTCGACCGTGGTCTCACATCGCCTTAGATTTTGTCACCGGACTGCCTTCGTCAGCGGGGAAGACTGTTATTCTTACGGTTGTCGATAGGTTCTCTAAGGCGGCTCATTTCATTCCCCTTGCTAAGCTTCCTTCTGCTAAAGAGACGGCACAAATCATCATCGAGAATGTTTTCAGAATTCATGGCCTTCCGTCAGACGTCGTTTCGGACAGAGGTCCGCAATTCACGTCTCAATTTTGGAGGGAGTTTTGCCGTTTGATTGGGGCTTTCGTCAGTCTCTCTTCCGGCTTTCACCCCCAGTCTAACGGTCAAGCAGAACGGGCCAATCAGACTATTGGTCGCATCTTACGCAGTCTTTCTTTTCGCAACCCTGCGTCTTGGTCAGAACAGCTCCCCTGGGCAGAATACGCCCACAATTCGCTTCCTTCGTCTGCGACCGGGCTATCTCCTTTTCAGAGTAGCCTCGGGTACCAGCCTCCGCTGTTCTCATCTCAGTTCGCCGAGTCCAGCGTCCCCTCCGCTCAGGCTTTTGTCCAACGTTGCGAGCGCACCTGGAAGAGGGTCAGGTCTGCACTTTGCCGTTATAGGACGCAGACTGTGAGGGCTGCTAATAAGCGTAGAACAAAGAGTCCTAGATATTGTCGCGGTCAGAGAGTTTGGCTCTCCACTCAGAACCTTCCCCTTAAGACGGCTTCTCGCAAGTTGACCCCGCGGTTCATTGGTCCGTTCCGTATTTCTCGGGTCATTAATCCTGTCGCAGTTCGACTTCTTCTTCCGCGATACCTTCGTCGCGTCCACCCGGTCTTCCATGTCTCCTGCATCAAGCCCGTCCTTCGCGCCCCCGCTCGTCTTCCCCCCCCCCCCCCCATCCTTGTCGAGGGCGCACCCATCTACAGGGTCCGTAGAATTTTGGACATGCGTCCTCGGGGCCGTGGTCACCAGTACCTCGTAGATTGGGAGGGGTACGGTCCTGAGGAGAGGAGTTGGGTTCCCTCTCGGGACGTGCTGGACCGTGCGCTGATCGAGGATTTCCTCCGTTGCCGCCAGGTTTCCTCCTCGAGTGCGCCAGGAGGCGCTCGGTGAGTGGGGGGGTACTGTCATGTACTGTCATGTTGTGTCTTGTCTCTGTCCTTTCCCTTCACCCTGTCTCCCTCTGCTGGTCGTTGTTAGGTTACCTTTTCTCCCCCGCTTTCCCCCAGCTGTTCCTTGTCTCCTCTTGACTACCTCGTCACCCCTTCTCCCACCTGTTCCCCTTTTCCCTCTGATTAGTCCCCTATATCTCTCTCTGTTTTTGTTCCTGTCCTTGTCGGATTCTTGTTTGTTGTGTTTCATGCCTGAACCAGACTGTCGTCATGTTTGCTGTAACCTTGTCTTGTCCTGTCGGAATCTGCCGGTCCGTCTGAGCCTACCTATGTTTGGTAATTAAAGAAGCTCTGTTTAAGTTAATTCGCTTTTGGGTCCTCATTCACTCACCGTAACAGACTCTGTCCATAGGACAACAATCAGTCATATATTGCACAAATCTGGCCTTTATGGAAGAGTGGCAAGAAGAAAGCCATTTCTTAAAGATATCCATAAAAAGTGTTGTTTAAAGTTTGCCACAAGCCACCTGGGAGACACACCAAACATGTGGAAGAAGGTGCTCTGGTCAGATGAAACCAAAATTGAACTTTTTGGCAACAATGCAAAACGTTATGTTTGGCGTAAAAGCAACACAGCTCATCACCCTGAACACACCATCACCACTGTCAAACATGGTGGTGGCAGCATCATGGTTTGGGCCTGCTTTTCTTCAGCAGGGACAGGGAAGATGGTTAAAATTGATGGGAAGATGGATGGAGCTAAATACAGGACCATTCTGGAAGAAAACCTGATGGAGTCTGCAAAAGACCTGAGACTGGGACGGAGATTTGTCTTCCAACAAGACAATGATCCAAAACATAAAGCAAAATCTACAATGGAATGGTTCAAAAATAAACATATCCAGGTGTTAGAATGGCCAAGTCAAAGTCCAGACCTGAATCCAATCGAGAATCTGTGGAAAGAACTGAAAACTGCTGTTCACAAATGCTCTCCATCCAACCTCACTGAGCTCGAGCTGTTTTGCAAGGAGGAATGGGAAAAAATTTCAGTCTCTCGATGTGCAAAACTGATAGAGACATACCCCAAGCGACTTACAGCTGTAATTGCAGCAAAAGGTGGCACTACAAAGTATTAACTTAAGGGGGCTGAATAATTTCGCACAACCAATTTTTCAGTTTTTGATTTGTTAAAAAAGTTTGAAATATCTAATAAATGTCGTTCCACTTCATGATTGTGTCCCACTTGTTGTTGATTCTTCACAAAAAAATACAGTTTTATATCTTTATGTTTGAAGCCTGAAATGTGGCAAAAGGTCGCAAAGTTCAAGGGGGCCGAATACTTTCGCAAGGCACTGTATATACAGTGTGTAACGGTTTTCTATATGAGAAGGAGAGTCGGACCAAAATGCAGCGTGTAGATTGCGATCCATGTTTTAATGAACAAACGTAAAACACGAATCAATGCAAACACTACAAAATAAAGAACGTGAATAACGTAACGAAAACCTAAAACAGCCTATCTGGTGAAAAACACACGGACGCACAACTTAAACCTATGGGGGAGGGTGTGGGTGGGCATCTGTCCGCGGTGGCGGCTCTGGCGCTGGACGTGGACCCCACTCCATAACAGTTTTAGTCCACCTCCTTAGCGTCCCTAGATAGGTTACCCTCCTTAAAGACCGCTCGGGACAGAGGGGCAGCTCGGGACAGAGGTAGCTCGGGACTGATGGGTAGCTCAGCACTGAGAGGAAGCTCAGCACTGAGAGGAAGCTCAGCACTGAGAGGAAGCCCAGGCAGGTAGTTGGATCTAGCAGATCCTGGCTGACTGGAGAATCTGGAAGAGTCTGGTCGACTGGCAGATCTGGAAGAGTCTGGTCGACTGGCAGATCTGGAAGAGTCTGGTCGACTGGCAGATCTGGAAGAGTCTGGTCGACTGGCAGATCTGGAAGAGTCTGGTCGACTGGCAGATCTGGAAGAGTCTGGTCGACTGGCAGATCTGGAAGAGTCTGGTCGACTGGCAGATCTGGAAGAGTCTGGTCGACTGGCAGATCTGGAAGAGTCTGGTCGACTGGCTGCTCTGGCTGCTCCATGATGACTGGCTGCTCCATGCTGACTGACAGCTCTGGCTGCTCCATGCTGACTGGCAGCTCTGGCTGCTCCATGCTGACTGGCAGCTCTGGCTGCTCCATGCTGACTGGCTGCTCTGGCTGCTCCATGCTGACTGGCTGCTCCATGCTGACTGGCAGCTCTGGCTGCTCCATGCTGACTGGCTGCTCTGGCTGCTCCATGCTGACTGGCGGCCCTGGCTGCTCCATGCTGACTGGCGGCCCTGGCTGCTCCATGCTGACTGGCGGCCCTGGCTGCTCCATGCTGACTGGCGGCCCTGGCTGCTCCATGCTAACTGGCAGCTCTGGCGGCTCCTTGCAGACTGGCAGCTCTGGCGGCTCCTTGCAGACTGGCAGCTTTGGCGGCATCCTGCAGACAGGCAGCTCTGGCGGCTCCTTGCAGACTGGTAGCTCCTTGCAGACTGGCAGCTCCTTGCAGACTGGCAGCTCCTTGCAGACTGGCAGCTCCTTGCAGACTGGCAGCTCCTTGCAGACTGGCAGCTCCTTGCAGACTGGCAGCTCTATGCTAACTGGCAGCTCTATGCAGACTGGCAGCTCTATGCAGACTGGCAGTTCTGAACAGGCGGGAGACTCCGGCAGCGCTGTAGAGAAGGAAGGCTCTAACAGCGCTAAACAGGCGGGAGACTCCGACAGCGCTGGAGAGGAGGAAGGCTCTGGCAGCGCTGGACAGGCGAGGCGCACTGTAGGCCTGATGCGTGGTGCTGGCACTGGTGGTACTGGGCCGAGAACACGCACAGGAAGCCTGGTGCGGGGAGCTGCTACCGGAGGGCTGGGGTGTGGAGGTGGCACAGGATGGGTTAGACCGTGAAGGCGTACTGGAGATCTTGAGAGCGGTGCTGGCACAGGACGTGCAAGGCTAGGGAGGTGCACAGGAGGCCTGGTACGTGAGACTGGCACCATCTTCACCAGCCGACTAACACGCACCTCAGGACGAGTATGGAGCGCTGACCCAGGTGCCATCAAATCCCCGACACGCTCCGTCGGGCGAATTCCATGTTTAAAACACCAACACAGCAACTCCCTCATTTCTCTCTCCTCCAATTTCCCCATTAACTCCTTCACAGTCTCTGTTTCACTCACCTCCAACACCGGCTCTGGTTCTGGTCTCCTCCTTGGCTCCTCACGATAAACAGGGAGAGTTGGCTCAGGTCTGACTCCTGACTCTGCCACACTCTCCCTGAGCCCCCCCCCCAAGAAATTTTTGGGGCTGACTCTGGGGCCTCCGTCCGCGGCGCCTTGCTTGCTTCGCAAACTCCATTCTCCTATATCCTTCAGCGCACTGCTCCATCGAATCCCAGGCGGGCTCCGGTACTCTCCCTGGGTCGACCGCCCACCTGTCTATCTCCTCCCAAGAAGTATAGTCCATACTGTACTCCACTTTGGGCTGTTCCTGCCTGTTGACACGCTGCTTGGTCCCTTTGTGGTGGGTGATTCTGTAACGGTTTTCTATATGAGAAGGAGAGTCGGACCAAAATGCAGCGTGTAGATTGCGATCCATGTTTTAATGAACAAACGTAAAACACGAATCAATGCAAACACTACAAAATAAAGAACGTGAATAACGTAACGAAAACCTAAAACAGCCTATCTGGTGAAAAACACATAGACAGGAACAATCACCCACCAACACACAGTGAAACCCAGGCTACCTAAATATGGTTCCCAATCAGAGACAATGACTAACACCTGCCTCTGATTGAGAACCATATCAGGCCAGACATAGAAATAGACAAACAAGACATCCAACATAGAATGCCCACCCAGTTCACGTCCTGACCAACACTAAAACAAGGAAAACACACACGAACGATGGTCAGAACGTGACACAGTGAGGGAAAAAAGTATTTGTTCCCCTGCTGATTTTGTACATTTGCCCACTAACAAAGAAATGATCCGTCTATAATTTTAATTATAGGTTTATTTGAACAGTGAGAGACAGAATAACAACACAAAAATCTGCATGTCAAAAATGTTATAAATTGATTTGCATTTTAATGAGGGAAATAAGTTTTTGACCCCCTCAATCAGAAAGATTTCTGGCTCCCTGGTGTCTTTTATACAGGTAACGAGCTGAGATTAGGAGCACACTCTTAAAGGGAGTGCTCCTAAACTGTTGGTTACCTGTATAAAAGACACCTGTCCACAGAAGCAATCAATCAATCAGATTCCAAACTCTCCACCATGGCCAAGACAAAAGAGCTCTCCAAGGATGTCAGGGACAAGATTGTAGACCTACACAAGGCTGTAATGGGCTACGAGACCATCGCCAAGCAGCTTGGTGAGAAGGTGACAACAGTCGGTGCGATTATTCGCAAATGGAAGAAACACAAAATAACTGTCAATCTCCCTCGGCCTGGGGCTCCATGCAAGATCTCACCTCGTGGAGTTACATGGTCATGAGAATGGTGAGGAATCAGCCCAGAACTACACGGATGGTCTTGTCAATGATCTCAAGGCAGCTGGGACCATTGTCACCAAGAAAACAATTGGTAACACACTACGCCGTGAAGGACTGAAATCCTACAGCGCCCGCAAGGTCCCCCTGCTCAAGAAAGCACATATGCATGCTCGTCTGAAGTTTGCCAATGAACATCTGAATGATTTAGAGGACAACTAGGTGAAAGTGTTGTGGTCAGATGAGACCAAAATGGAGCTCTTTGGCATCAACTCAACTCGCCGTGTTTGGAGGAGGAGGAATGCTGCCTATGACCCCAAGAACACCATCCCCACCGTCAAACATGGAGGTGGAAACATTATTCTTTGGGGGTGTTTTTCTGCTGAGGGGACAGGACAACTTCACTGCATCAAAGGGACGATGGACGGGGCCATGTACCGTCAAATCCTGGGTGAGAACCTCCTTCCCTCAGCCAGGGCATTGAAAATGGGTCGTGGATAGGTATTCCAGCCTGGCAATAACCCAAAACACACGGCCAAGGCAACAAAGGAGTGGCTCAAGAAGAAGCACATTAAGGTCCTGGAGTGGCCTAGCCAGTCTCCAGACCTTAATCCCATAGATAATCTGTGGATGGAGCTGAAGGTTCGAGATGCCAAACGTCAGCCTCGAAACCTAAATGACTTGGAGAAGATTTGCAAAGAGGAGTGGGGCAAAATCCCCCCTGAGATGTGTGCAAACCTGGTGGCCAACTACAAGAAACGTCTGACCTCTGTGATTGCCAACAAGGGTTTTGCCACCAAGTACTAAGTCATGTTTTGCAGAGGGGTCAAATACTTGTTTCCCTCATTAAAATACAAATCAATTTATGCGTTTTTCTGGATTTTTTTGTTGTTATTCTGTCTCTCACTGTTCAAATAAACCTACCATTAAAACTATAGACTGATAATTTATTTGTCAGTGGGCAAACGTACAAAATCATCTGGGGATTAAATAGTTTTTTCCCTCACTGTACTAGGCGGTGTCAGAGGAAGGCCCAAAAAATTGTCAGACTCCAGCCACCCAAGTCAGACTATTCTCTCCTACTGCACGGCAAGCGGTACCGGAGCGCCAAGTCTAAGTCCAAAAGGCTTCGGTACCACTTAACAAGTATTCAAATGACCACCCGGACTAATTACATTGACACCCCCACCCTCCCTTGTTTTTACACTGCTGCTACTCGCTGTTTATTATCTATGCATAGTCACTTTACCCAAACCTACATGTACAAACTAACCTGTACTAACCTGTACTCCCGCACATTCCCGGTACCCCCTGTATACAGCCTTATTATTGTTATGTCATTTTGTTACTTTTTCTTTGTTACTTTATTTAGTAAATATTTTCTTAACTCTTTCTTGAATTGCATTGTTGTTTATGGGCTTGTAAGTAAGCATTTCACGGTTGTATTCGGCACATGTGACAAATAACATTTGATTTGATGCATTCAATCAGTGTTGTCGTACTCGAGACCAGTCTCGAGACCACATATTAAGTGTCTTGGTCTTGATACATTTTTACTCGGTCTCGGACAATGAGGACTTGTAATTTATTCCTGAGACCGGCCAAGACCAGTGGAGGAAAAAACTCAGCCCCTGTTCAGTCTGCTTTGCCAGGCCAGATATCCACACCCCTTTCATTACACATTTTTATATCTTATAGACTATTAAAACCTGGGCTTTCTACTTTACTCGCAACATTACTGTCCTTTACTTTTGTTGAAACATATCCTAAAACCTTGTCACACTCTTTGGAATTTCTTTTCTCCCCTAGAAGAGGAGACGGGGAAATTATTTGAGAGTTGTGCACTCGCCTAGGGTAGGCCGGGGGAAATTGTAACATTTAGAATTTTTATCTTATTTAGAGACTATGGTTAGTGAAAATTTGTAGTAGCTCTCTATTTTCCCTTAGAATAAAATTTTCAACATTCTGAATGGCTAAAGAATCCATAAGATCTTCTGAAATATTGACACAGAAATACTGTACATTTTGAGCTCTTATTACTGTGGTCTTAAATTGGAATCGCATTGTTCTGGTCCCTGACTGTGTCTCGCCCCGTCCCGGTCTTGACTCTGTTTTGTCTTGGTCTTGACTCGGACTCGATTTGTCTTGGTCTTGATTCGGTCTCGCTATGTGGTCTCAAACACAACATTGCACTCAATACTGTAAGTCGCTCCGGATAAGAGTGTCTGCTAAATGACTAAATGTAAAACCATATACCATTCATGCTCCCCTTCTGTTTAACAGCTACAGCTGTCCTTAACATTAGGACAGAAAGATTGACCTCTATGTACTTCCACATTATTTAGCAAGTTTCTATCTCATCCAACCTTTATAAAGTTGATCCCATTTAGATTTAAAATTATTTTCAAATACTTTTTCAGTGTCCCACATTCCTGTCCATATTCTCCTCACCTGACAAAGTAGATGAGCCCATTGAGGGTGACCGTCTTGGGAGCGAAAGACCACGGTGGCAGCTCGCCACAGTTGACCAGGGTCCAGCGGTTGGTGTCCACATCGTAACACTGTATGGCCATGTTGTCCTCCCCTGTTGTGGTCATGGAGCCGATGGCGTAGAGACGCCCCTTACAGGTGGTGGTGGAGCAGTTGTCCATAGAGTGCAGCATGGCGGGCAGGGCCTCCCAGCAGTCCAGCGCGTGGTCGTAGCGCTCCGTGCTGTCTGGCGCCACCACATACAGCTGACCTCTGAGGACACAGGAACTGTGGTACTCCCGGGCTTTGAGCATTGGCGACACCTCGGTCCACTCGTTAACGCTGGAGTTGTAGCGCCACACGCCATCATAGAGACGCGAACCGTCAGATCCTCCTATGGGGCAAAGGACAGGAGAGAGGTGTGTTTGAGATGGAAGAGATCCACAAAAGACATGCTGTTCTTCACATGTGGTCAGGTTACAGCTAAGTGGTGCTAATTGAAAACCCATGCATCACCCTTGGGTGTTCTAGCACAGAGGAAATCACCAATAGGTCAGACATGAGATCTGGGTATAAGCTTTATGTGGAAGAATACTTGCCACATTTTATATGCTGAATAACTTGGCAACTGAATAATGTATCTTAATTTCAATACTTCTTTCAGTTTCCTCGACATGTACTCATTCTATGTCTGTTTAGCAGCTGTAGCTTCACCTTGTAGGTTTAATGAATATAAGGATGTTGAATCAACCTGTCACCTTTCATAACACTAGCCCATTTCCCAACCATGTGCTCTGTGCTGCAGCCCCCTGCTGTAAGGTATGAGAGCACTGCTAATGATTTATGACCCCCATCACTGTCCTGACAGAATTACAGGCAGCGTGTGAGGGCCTGAGATGTTTTCTCAATGGAGACACTCTTCCTGATCCGGAAAGCCGTTCGCTGATGATGATGGCCTCTTTGAGAAACCTAGTTTCAAAGTACTATTTAAAAGAGGTGATCATTGCTTGATTGAGCTAGCCTGGCTTAATTAATGAACCAATAGGATCGTCCTAAAACGGTCAAAACTGACTATCTCCAGGCGGATTCAAATACACACTCAAAGTATATAAAATATTTCAAATAGTATTTGAACCCAGGTCTGTGTCTCAGTGAGCCCACCAACTACTGCTGCAGTCTTGGCAGGACACCATGTTCCTCCCACCTAGCTAGCTCACCTCAACGCTCCTCCCTCTCATATAGCCAGAGTGGCTGGCTGTGGTTTATTTAAACTCTTACTGACTGCCTGCTATTTCATAAGATTCACTGACTTGAAAGCTGCAGAGCATTCTGGTAACAGTGACTAAGACATCACACAGCAACTGTAACCACTTATGTAAACTGCTGTCCGTTGTATATAAACACATCACACTGATGTAGATTGTGTTTTAAACATATAGCCTAACCTGCAGTATAAAGAAAGATTTTATGCTGCTATATCCAGTGAAATTCAATACATTTTATACCTTTTCACATTTATAAACTACCAATTACCCTTCATTAATCCAATATAAAATATGCCTTGATAGTTATGTGTTACCAAACAACATAAATAGTGTGTACAAGAGTGTATAACGAAACAAGCATTGTCAACCTACCTGTGACATACATATCATTGCCCAGGGCGGCCATACTGTAGCCCCCTCCCAGGTGATCGGGGAACTCGGCCAGGTAGCGCCACTGTCCAGTCTGAGGGTTATAACAGTCCACAGTGACCAGCTCGTCACAGTCCTGGTCACAGCCGCCCACCACCACCAGGATCTCAGCCAGGCCGGTGGAGGGCCGCGGCCGCATGCGTTGGCAGGGTCTGTCATGCCGGTCATACTCACACGACTGGAAGCTCCGGGCCTCGCTCACCATCCTCAGGCAGGAGGGGGAGAGGTAAACCAGGGGGTCGCTTTCCACGTGGGCGAGTAGATAGAACCGACGTACAAAGGGTAGTCTGACCTGCTCCAGCAGCGTGGGCCAGTAGTGGAGCCGCCTCTGTAAGTCTGCTTTGACCCAGCGCACCGCGATCTGATAGACCGTCTCCTCCTTGTCCACACACAGCGCATCGTCCGACACGAACTCCAGCAGCCGTTTCCAGGGTAACCGCTTAAAGTCCTTGCCTTTGGCGAGGTCCACAATGTTCTTGAGGACGAAGCGGCGGGCGCTGACGGCCAAGTCATGGCAGGCGTAGGCCTCTGCAAAGTCCTGGATCTCCAGGCAGTTGGAGACGTCTAATCTCTGCTCCAAGAAGGCACAGCAGGCCTCTTTAACGGAGGGGAACTGGAACAGGTCGGCCGTCTTCAGCAGGAGGTCTACATTGTCCTGGGTGACTGTGACTCGGCCTGTGTAACAGAAGTCCACCAGCAGGCCCAGTAGTTCAGCAGACACCTCGTGAAGGACCACACGGTCCATGGCGCTCTCTCTCAGCGTCCCGGCGAACATGGCCCTGAAGTAGGTGCTGGCTGCGGCCAACACAGTCCGGTGGCAATGGAACTCGCGGCCCTCGGCGCAGAGCGTGACGTCAAAGAACTTGCGCTCTGCGCGGAGTTCGTGGATCCCCCGGAGCAGGTTAAAGGCATGGGCTGTGTCAAAGAAGGGCAGTGTGGATGGCTGTGTCTGCATGACTGGCTTCTCAGACATCACTTCTCTCTCCATCACTCCTCCCTCCATCGCTTTTGTCTGGATCTCTCGAAGAGGTTGTACTTAGAAGACAGGGTTCATCTGAAAACAGAAACACCATTATAATTTATGTTAAAATCACTTCTAAATTGGTTCAGGTTCACTGATTCACAAACACTATACCACACAATCTAAATATGAAGCCTACAAACCAAAATAACAACAACTAAATGAGCAACACTGTGTAGGTATTCAACAGAGTTAGCATAAGAATTAGCAAGTTCAGCTACTTACAGAAACCTCTGGTATTTTCAATACAAATAACAACCAGCTGAATTACAGTATAGCCAATGGTGAGGATCCCCTAACTGAAGAGCCCTACTGGGCGTAATAGGTGGTATATCAACACAATAAACAAACAGTAGCCTGCCTTCTAGAAAGTAAGACTGTACATTGCACAGCTCCAGTGACTGAGCAGCTCCCTGTCCATGTTTAAGAAAGAGAGCTTGCCTGTGCTGTGGGTCTAAATATACTTTGACAGGCAGTGTCCATTTCCATGTCCTCTCTTCTCATATACCTGTCTGCCTACCGTACATCCTCCTATCCGCCCCCATGAGGTAGTCGTCAAACTAGAGCCTTCCTGCCTGCCTCTAGCCTGCTCACAGTCACTCTCAGACTCAAACACTGCACTCATAATACCCACAAATCAGCTTCCTAAAAACAACTGACAAACTAAATCAACCATCTGTTTTAATCAGGCCACACAAGAAATACCTCTACTTGACGAAGAGAAAGTCTTAGTTATTTGACAACTGGTTTAACACTATAAATCACTGCGTCATGTCACAATATAATGAGAGCTCCCTGGTGTCTAATTGAAGAGTTATTACCAGCTGCTGTAATAAGGCCATACACAGAGAATTACCCCATCTTGACGAGCAGAGTCTCACAGTTTCTCAATGTTACAATGTGTTAGGAGCTGATTTAAAAACTGTCAGCGTGTGTCATGACTCTTGCGAGGCTAATTTAAAGAGAATTCCTGGGTTTCTCACTAAAAGCCATTTATTTTCAAAGGCTGCCATAGACTTGAATTAGCTGATTTTGATCAGTGTTATTCTACAGGTTATGACATTGGGGCGCTTCAACAACAACCAGTCATCTGAAGGGTAAGTAAAAACTTTGGGATTGCTACATGCAGGGCTTGACTTTGACTGAAATAGGTGCTGGTACTCGTGTTGGGTGCCGGTACTGTTTATATTTAGGTGAAGGAGTTCCACAATATGTTTGAGCTAATATTCTATAAGAGGAACAGGAGCTTAAGCAGTAGAACATATGTGTTCCGGTGAGCTCCAGCCCAACATGATTCCAGGTGGGGTTACGGAATACTCATGTCTTCTTAAAATACACAGGTATGTTTCATGAAGGGCAAGGCAGCCATCTATCTCCTGGCCTTCTACGGCAGAAAAAACAACAAGCTGACGAGCATTGAGCCTCAGCCTAGTACATAGCTCACATTCCACACCAGGATTAAACAATGGAGTCAGCCGTTGGTAGGTCAACAGAGCCCTGTGAGCGATGAGCCAACTCCCACCAATGACAGCGCAGGGAAAGCAGGGATCGGCTAGATTCAGCCGCGGGACGTTTTTTTTTATTTATTTTTTGCTTTTGAGCGGATGGTCAGGACTCCAGAACATACACTGACCAAAAATATAAACGCAACATGCAACAATTTCAAAGATTTTACCTAGTTACAGTTCACATAAGGAAATCAGTCAATTGAAATCAATTGATTAGGCTCAAATCTATGTATTTCACATCAGCAGGAGTACAGATATGCTTCTGTTTGTCACAGATACCTTTTAAAAAAAAGGTTAGGGGCGTGAATCAGAAAACCGGTCAGTATTTACTGTGACCACCATTTGCCTCATGCAGAACGGCACATCTCCTTCCCATAGAGTTGATCAGGCTATTGATTGTGGCCTGTGGAATGTTGTCCCACTCCTCTTCAATGGCTGTGTGAAGTTGCGGGAACTGGAACACGCTATCGTACACGTTGATCCAGACAGAGCATCCTAAACAGATGGTAAGCTACAGGACTGTTTTGCTAATACAGACTGGAATATGTTCCGGGATTACACCACATCAGTCATTGGCTTCATCAATTAGTGCATTGATGACGTCGTCCCCACTGTGACCGTTCGTACATACGCAATCCAGAAGCCATGGATTACAGGCAACATCTGCACTGAGTTAAAGGCTAGAGCTGCCGCTTTCAAGGGGCAGGACTCTAACCCAGAAGCTTATAAGAAATCCCGCTATGCCCTCCGACGAACCATCAAATAGGCAAAGTGTCAATACAGGACTAAGATTGAATCGTACTACTCCGGCTCTGACGCTCGTCGGATGTGGCAGGGCTTGCAAACCACAACAGACTATAAAGGGAAGAACAGCCGAGAGCTGCCCAGTGACACGAGCCTACCAAACGAGCTAAACTACTTCTATGCTCGCTTCGAGGCAAATAACACTGAAACATGCATGAGAGCACCAGCTGTTCCGGAAGACTGTGTGATCACGCTCTCCGCAGCCAATGTGAGTTAGACCTTTAAACAGGTCAACTTTCAGAAGGCCACAGGGCCAGACGGATTACCAGGACGTGTACTGCGAGGATGCGCTGACGAACTGGCAAGTTTCTTCACTGACATTTTCAACCTCTCCATGTCCAAGTCTGTAATATCAACATGTTTTAAGCAGACCACCATAGTCCCTGTGCCCAAGAACACTAAGGTAACATGCCTAAATGACAACCGACTCGTAGCACTCACGTCTGTAGCTATGACGTGCTTTGAAAGGCTGGTCATGGGTCACATCAACGCCATTATCCCAGAAACCCTAGACCCACTCCAATTTGCATTCCGCACTAACAGATCCACAGATGATGCAATCTCTATTGCACTCCACACTGCCCTTTCCCACCTGGACAAAAGGAACACCTATGTGAGAATGCTATTCATTGACTACAGCTCAGCGTTCAACACCATAGTGCCCTCAAGGCTCATCAATAAGTAAAGGACCCTGGGACTAAACACCTCCCTCTGCAACTGGATCCTGGACTTCTTAACGGGCCACCCCTAGGTGGTAAGGGTAGGTAACAACACATCCGCCTCGCTGATCCTCAACACAGGTGCCCCTCAGGGGTGTGTGCTCAGTCCCCTCCTGTACTTCCTGTTCACTCATGATTGCACGGCCAGGCACGACTCCAACACCATCATTAAGTTTGCCGATGACACAATAGTGGTAGGCCTGATCAACGACGAGACAGCCTATAGGGAGGAGGTCAAAGACCTGGTCATGTGGTGCCAGGACAACAACCTCTCCCTGAACATGATCAAGACAAAGGAGATGATTGTGGACTACAGGAAAAAGAGGACTGAGCACTCCCCCATTCTCATTGACGGGGCTGTAGTGGAGCAGGTTGAGAGCTTCAGGTTCCTTGGAGTCCATCCCCCCCTTTTACACCGCTGCTACTCTGTTGTTATCATCTACGCATAGTCACTTTAATAACTCTACCTGCATGTACATATTACCTCAACTAACCGGTGCCCCCGCACATTGACTCTGTACCGGTATCCCCCCCCCCCCCCCCTGTGTATCATATCGCTATTGTTATTTTACTGCTGCTCTTTAATTACTTGTTACCTTTATTTCTTATTCTTACTCATATATTTTTTTAACTGCATTGTTGGTTAGGGGCTCGTAAGTACGCGTTTTACTGTAAGGTCAACCTGTTGTATTTGGCGCATGAGACTAATAAAATTGTATTTGATTTGAAACATGCTGAATGGGTGACATGTCTGGTGAGTATGCAGGCCATGGAAGAACTGGGACATTTTCAGCTTCCAGGAATTGTGTACAGAGCAAACCTGGCACCTTCCCTACGGAAAAGCACAGTGGTGGCAGCATCATACTGTGGGGATGTTTTTCAGCAGCAGAACCTGGGAGACTAGACGGGGTCAAGGAAAAGATGAACGCAGCAAAGTACAGAGAGATCTATGATGAAAACATCCAGAGCGCTCAGGACCTCAAACTAGGGTTCTAACAGGACAACGACCCTAAGCACACAGCCAAGACAACGCAGTAGTGGCTTCGGGACAAGCCTCTGAATGTCCTTGAGTGGCCCAGCCAGAGCCCGGACTTGAGCCCGATCGAACATCCCTAGAGAGACCTGAAAATAGCTGTGCAGCAACGCTCCCCATCCAACCTGACAGAGCTTGAGAGGATCTGCAGAGAAAAATGGGAGAAACTCCCCAAATACAGGTGGGCCAAGCTTTTATTTAAAAAATGTTTTTAAATGTAACCTTTAACTAGGCAAGTCAGTTAAGAACAAATTCTTATTTACAATGACGGCCTACCAAAAGGCAAAAGGCCTCCTGCGGGGACAGGGGGTTAAAAAATTTTTATAAAATATAAATATAGCACAAACACATCACGCAACAGAGACAACACAACACTATATAAAAAAGACCTAAGACAACAACATAGCAAGGCAGCAAAACATGACAACACAGCATGGTAGCAACACAACATTACAACTGAATAGCTCCCGCGATATGCAACTTTTCAAGGAAGTCAGGAACAATTCACTCAGACAGTTAGGAAAGCTAAGGCTAGCTTTTTCAAGCAGAAATTTGCTTCCTGTAGCACTAATTCCAAAAAACTTTGGGACACTGTAAAGTACATGGAGAATAAGAGCACCTCCTCCCAGCTGCCCACTGCACTGAGGATAGGGAACACTATCACCACTGATAAATCTACAATAATCAATCATTTCTAAAAGGATTTTTCCACGGCTGGTCATGCTTTCCACCTGGCTACCCCTACCTGGCCAACATCTCAGCACCCCCTGCAGCAACCCCCCCCCCCCCCCCCCTCGCTTCTCCCCTACCCAAATTCAGACAGCTGATGTTCTGAAAGAACTGCAAAATCTGGATCCCTACAAATCAGCTGGGCCCTCTCTTTCTAAAATGATCTGCCAAAATTTTGCAGCCCCTATTACTAGCCTTCAACCTCTCTTTTGTATCGTCTGAGATCCCCAAAGATTGGAAAGCTGCCACGGTCATCCCGCTCTTCAAAGGGGGAGACACTCTAGACCCAAACTGTTATAGACCTATATTCATCCTGACCTGCCTTTCTAAAATCTTTGAAAGCCAAGTTAATAAACAGATCACTGACCATTTCAAATCCCACCTTACCTTCTCCACTATGCAATCTGGTTTCCCAGCTGGTCATGGGTGCACCTCAGCAACGCTCAAGGTCCTAAACGATATCATAACCGCCATCGATAAAATACTTTCTTTCGACTCTGTCAACCACCGCATTCTTATCGGCAGACTCAATAGCCTTGGCTTCTCAAATGACTGCCTCGCCCGGTTCACCAACTACTTATCAGATAGAGTTCAGTGTGTCAAATCGGAGGGCCTGTTGTCCGGATCTCTGGCAGTCTCTATGGGGGTGCCACAGGGTTCAATTCTCAGGCCGACTCTTTTCTCTGTATATATCAATGATGTCGTTCTTGCTGCTGGTGATTCTCTGATCCACCTCTACGCAGACGACACTATTCTGTATAAATCTAGCCCTTCTTTGGACACTGTGCTAACAAACCTCCAAACGAGCCTCAACGTCATACAGCACTCCTTCCGTGGCCTCCAACTGCTTTTAAATGCTAGTATAACTAAGTGCATGCTCTTCAACCAATTGCTGCCCGCACCCTCCCGCCTGACTAGCATCACTACTCTGGACGGTTCTGGACAACTACAAATACCTAGGTGTCTGGTTATACTGTAAACTCTCCTTCCAGACTCACATTAAGCATCTCCAATCCAAAATTAAATCTAGAATCGGCCTCCTATTTCGTAAAAAAGCCTACTTCACTCATGGCGCCAAACATACCCTCGTAAAACTGACTATCCTACCAATCCTTGACTTTGGCGATGTCATTTACAAAATAGCCTCCAACACGCTACTCAGCAAACTGGATGTAGTCTATGACAGTGCCATCCGTTTTATCACCAAAGCCCCATATACTACCCACCACTGCGACCTGTATGCTCTCATTGGCTGGCCCTCACTACATATCCGTCACCAAACCCACTGGCTCCAGATCAACTATGTCTTTGCTTGGTAAAGCCCCGCCTTAACTCAGCTCACTGGTCACCATAGCAACACCCACCCGTAGCACGCACTCCAGCAGGTATATTGTACTGGTCATCCCCAAAGCCAACACTTCCTTTGGCCGCCTTTTTTTCCATGCTGCCAATGACTGGAACGAAATGCAAAAATCACTGAAGCTGGAGTCTTATATCTCCCTCCCTAACTTTAATCGTCAGCTGTCAGTGCAGCTTACCGATCATTGTACCTGCACACAGCCAATCTGTAAATAGCACACCCAACGACCTCATCCCCATATTATCACTTACCCTCTTGCTCTTTTGCACCCCAGTATCTCTACTTCCACATTCATCATCTGCACATCTATCACTCCAGTATTAATGCTAAATTGTAATTATTTTCGCGTCTAGGGCCTATGTATTGCCTACCTCCCTACTCTTCTACATTTGCACACACTGTACATACAGTGCCTTCCGAAAGTATTCGGCCCCCTTGAACTTTGCAACCTTTTGCCACATTTCAGGCTTCAAACATAAAGATATAAAACTGTATTTTTTTGTGAAGAATCAACAACAAGTGGGACACAATCATGAAGTGGAACGACATTTATTGGATATTTCAAACTTTTTTAACAAATCAAAAACTGAAAAATTGGGCATGCAAAATTATTCAGCCCCCGTAAGTCGCTTGGGGTATGTCTCTATCAGTTTTGCACATCGAGAGACTGACATTTTTTCCCATTCCTCCTTGCAAAACAGCTCGAGCTCAGTGAGGTTGGATGGAGAGCATTTGTGAACAGCAGTTTTCAGTTCTTTCCACAGATTCTCGATTGGATTCAGGTCTGGACTTTGACTTGGCCATTCTAACACCTGGATATGTTTATTTTTGAACCATTCCATTGTAGATTTTGCTTTATGTTTTGGATCATTGTCTTGTTGGAAGACAAATCTCCATCCCAGTCTCAGGTATTTTGCAGACTCCATCATTCTTCCAGAATGGTCCTGTATTTGGCTCCATCCATCTTCCCATCAATTTTAACCATCTTCCCTGTCCCTGCTGAAGAAAAGCAGGCCCAAACCATGATGCTGCCACCACCATGTTTGACAGTGGTGATGGTGTGTTCAGGGTGATGAGCTGTGTTGCTTTTACGCCAAACATAACGTTTTGCATTGTTGCCAAAAAGTTCAATTTTGGTTTCATCTGACCAGAGCACCTTCTTCCACATGTTTGGTGTGTCTCCCAGGTGGCTTGTGGCAAACTTTAAACGACACTTTTTATGGATATCTTTAAGAAATGGCTTTCTTCTTGCCACTCTTCCATAAAGGCCAGATTTGTGCAATATACGACTGATTGTTGTCCTATGGACAGAGTCTCCCACCTCAGCTGTAGATCTCTGCAGTTCATCCAGAGTGATCATGGGCCTCTTGGTTGCATCTCTGATCAGTCTTCTCCTTGTATGAGCTGAAAGTTTAGAGGGACGGCCAGGTCTTGGTAGATTTGCAGTGGTCTGATTCTCCTTCCATTTCAATATTATCGCTTGCACAGTGCTCCTTGGGATGTTTAAAGCTTGGGAAATCTTTTTGTATCCAAATCCGGCTTTAAACCTCTTCACAACAGTATCTCGGACCTGCCTGGTGTGTTCCTTGTTCTTCATTATGCTCTCTGCGCTTTTAACGGACCTCTGAGACTATCACAGTGCAGGTGCATTTATACGGAGACTTGATTACACACAGGTGGATTGTATTTATCATCATTAGTCATTTAGGTCAACATTGGATCACTCAGAGATCCTCACTGAACTTCTGGAGAGTTTGCTGCACTGAAAGTAAAGGGGCTGAATAATTTTGCCCAATTTTTCAGTTTTTGATTTGTTAAAAAAGTTTGAAATATCCAATAAATGTCGTTCCACTTCATGATTGTGTCCCACTTGTTGTTGATTCTTCACAAAAAAATACAGTTTTATATCTTTATGTTTGAAGCCTGAAATGTGGCAAAAGGTCGCAAAGTTCAAGGGGGCCGAATACTTTCGCAATGCACTGTAGATTAAAAAAAAATGGTGTTATTGACTGTACGTTTGTTTATGTGTAACTCTGTTGTTGTTTTTGTCGCACTGCTTTGCTTTTTTTTTTCTTGGCCAGGTCGCAATTGTAAATGAGAACTTGTTCTCAACTGGCCTACCTGGTTAAATAAAGGTGAAATAAAAATAACTAAAATAAACAACATGGTAGCAACACAACATGGTAGAAACACAAAACATGGTACAAACATTATTGTGCACAGACAACAGCACAAAAGGCAAGAAGGTAGAGACAGCAGTACATCACACAAAGCAACCACAACTGTCAGTAAGAGTGTCCATGATTGAGTCTTTGAATGAAGAGATTGAGAAAAAAAATCCAGTTTGAGTGTGTTGTTCCAGCTCGTTCCAGTCGCTAGCTGCAGTGCACTGAAAAGAGGAGCGACCCTGGGATGTATGTGCTTTGGGGACCTTTAACAGAATGTGACTGGCAGAACAGGTGTTGCATGTGGAGGATGAGGGCTGCAGTAGATATCTCAGATAGGGGGGAGTGAAGCCTAAGAGGGATTTATAAATAAGCATTAACCAGTGGGTCTTGCGACGGGTATATACAGAGATTACCAGTTTACAGAGGAGTATAGAGTGCAGTGATGTGACCTATAAGGAGCATTGGTGGCAAATCTGATAGCCGCTCGAGAGTACCCTTACCTGCCGATCTATAAATAACGTCTCCATAATCTAGCATGGGTAGTATGGTCATCTGAATCAGGGTTAGTTTGGCAGCTGGGGTAAAAGAGGAGTGATTACGATAGAGGAAACCAAGTCTAGATTTAACTTTAGCCTTCAGCTTTGATATGTGTTGAGAGAAGGACAATGTACCGTCTAGCCATACTCCCAAGTACTTGTATGAGGTGACTACCTCAAGCTTTAAACCCTCAGAAGTAGTAATCACACCTGTAGGGAGAGGGGCATTCTTCTTACCAAACCACATGACCTTTGTTTTGGAGATGTTCAGAACAAGGTTAAGGGTAGCGAAACCTTGTTGGACACTAAGAAAGCTTTGTTGTAGAGCATTTAACACCAAATCCGGGGAGGGGCCAGCTGAGTATAAGACTATCATCTGCATATAAATGGATGAGAGAGCTTCCTACTGCCTGAGCTATGTCATTGATGTAAATTGAGAAGAGCTTGGGGCCTAGGATCGAGCCTTGGGGTACTCCCTTGGTGGCAGGCAGTGCCTGAGACAGCAGATTTTCTGGCTTTATGCACTGCACTCTTTGAGAGAGGTACTTAGCAAACCAGGCCAAATACCCCTCAGAGACACCAAAACTTAGCCGACCCACAAGAATGGAATGGTCTACCGTATCAAAAGCTTCGGGCCAAGTCAATAAAGATAACAGCACAATATTGCTTAGTATCAAGGGCAATGGTGGCATCATTGAGGACCTTTGTTGCAGTGACACATCCATAACCTGAGCGGAAACCAGGTTGCATACCCGAGAGAATACTATAGACATCAAGAAAGCCAGTCAGTTGATTATTGACAAGTTTTTCCCAACATTTTTGATAAACAGGCCAAAATAGAAATGGGCATATGGGCAACAGTTAAGATCAGCTTGACCTCCCCCTTTTAAATAGAGGACGAACCGTGGCTGCCTTCAAAGCAATGGGAACCTCCACATGAAAGGAGAGACAGGATAAAAAGGTTGGAGAGCTTGGCGATGATAGGGCCAGCAACCTTAAAGAAAAAAGGGTCTAAACCATTTGACCCAGAATTTTCTTAATTTTTTTTAATATAACAAAAAAAAAAAAAAAAATATATATATATATATATATATATATATATATATATTTTTTTTTTTAAATATATATTTTTTTATTTTACCCCGTTTTCTCCCCCATTTCGTGGTATCCAATTGTTTTTAGTAGCTACTATCTTCTCTCATCGCTACAACTCCCGTACGGGCTCGGGAGAGACGAAGGTTGAAAGTCATGCGTCCTCCGATACACAACCCAACCAAGCCGCACTGCTTCTTAACACAGCGCGCATCCAACCCGCATCCAAACCCGCACTAGCTCTCTGCAGTTTCACCAGATGTTGGCCTGGTGGGACGTTCGCGTCTCACCTACCCTAGAGAGGTTAAAGAGCTCAGCCATGTGCTTCTTGTCAGTAACAACCACATCCTCAACATTAAGGGACATGGGCAGCTGTGAAGAGGAGGGTTTATTTTCCAGGTCTTTAACCGTTTTCCAGAACTTCTTGGGATTAGACCCACAGAGAACTTCTCTAAAGTAACTAACTTTGGCCTTCTGGATAGCCTGAGTGCACTTCTTTCTCATTTCCCTGAACACGAGCCAGTCAGCCTGAGTATGCGTGTGCCGAGCATTTCGCCAAATGCGATTCTTGAGCTGGAGTAACTCTGCAAGATCACGGTCGAACCAGGGGCTGAACCTGTTTTTATTTCTCATTTCTTTATGGGGGTGTGTTTGTTAACAATACCACTGAAGATATAAAAAAAGAAGGTCCAAGCATCTTCGACAGAGGGGATCAAGCTGATTCTATACCATTTTGCAGAGGCCAGTTCATGAAGGAAGGCTTGCTCATTAAAGTTTTTTTAGCAAGCGTTAATGACAAATCAGGACAGTTCGTTTCACTGAGCAGCCATTACAAACACAGGCTGTAAAACAGTGATCACTAAGGTCATTACAGAAAACACCAGACTGATACCTATCAGGATTATTTGTGAGGATAACATTGAGGAGAGGAGCCTTTTCTGGATGTTTGGAGTCATACCTTGTGGGACTGGTAATAATCTGAGAAAGCTTTAGGGAGTCACATTGCTTTAGGACCTGTCAGGTGGTTTGAGCATGTCCCGGTTTAGGTCACCTAGCAGGACAAATTCAGACTTAGTGTAAGGGGCCAGGAGAGAGCTTAGGGCAGGTAGGGGTCATACCCAAGAAGATTAGAGGCTGTAATTGCTTCCTAAGGTACTTCAACAAAGTACTGAATAAAAGGTCTGAATACTTATGTAAATGTGATATTTGCTGTTCTTTTTTTAATTATACATTTCCAAACATTTCTCAAAAAATGTTTTTTTGCTTTGTCATTATGGGTTATTGTGTGTAGATTGATGAAACAATTTCAGCAATTTTAGAATAAGGCTGTAACGTAACAAAATGTTGAAATATTCAAGGGGTCTGAATACTTTCCAAATGCACTGTAACTTGGGGGGCCAAATAAACCACCTGCGGGGCAAATTTGTCCGCAGGCCGCCAGTTGGGAAACCCTGCCCTAAAGGTTACTCTACAGAAGCAGGCCTGAAACCTGCTCTGGAGTTTAACTTCAGCTGTTCTATACTCCTGGGTAAGTGATTGTCAGGTTAAAAGCCATTATTGCATTTCCTTGCAGAATGTTCTGGTTGATCAATTCTACATAAGTTTATGTGTTAATTCATATGGTACAGTATTATTATACAAACTAACTACTGTAGTGCCTTTCTGGTTGTAAATTAAATTGGATAATATCAATCCACACTACTAGTCCTTCTTGCCCACGTCTTGTGTGCAAGTCAGTATGATACCCTACTCTGTAACTGTAGATGACAACAACTGTCAAAAAACTAACATATTTGTTAGAACTAGATCAGTGGGTCACAACATAAAGAGTAGGTACGTGATTCCCAAAGACCCGAGAGGGGTACTGAGCAACTTATGGGTTGTGTGTTTACCAACCTAAAATAGCAGAGAGAAAGCGATTGCCTCACTCAGAGGGAGAGAGAGAGCAGAGTTGGGTGGACAAACTGGAAAGGAATACAGAGAGTAGTGTGACCATCAGGCACCATGTGACTAGAACTTACCCACCAACAGAAAGCATATTATGTATATTAGAATGCAGACTGATGCATGCCACTACCCTCACCACATTTCATTACAGTAGTTGCCTGTATGACTGGCCCAGGAACTAGGAACTTGACTCATGCCCTATAGTTAGGTAGTATGGCCTCCTTGGAGAAACGCCTTAAGATAGGGCTAACATGGTCAGTCATAAATCTTAATAAACAGCCAGTCATCATCTAACAAGTTTCTGGACTATTTACAGCAGTCTTGGGTGGAAATGAGGAATGGCTGATGATGAGCTAAGCTTGGTAATAATGGTAATATATGAGTTGCTAGGTATAATTTCCTTCTAAATACACGATTTTACATAAATTAATGTAGGGTTGACAGTATAGGAAAAGATCAGCACTTGGTTTCTCAAGAGGATAAAATAACAAGGCCTCACTTTCAGCCTGAAAGTCTTCTTTAGGTTATTTTTATAATACGGCTGAAGCTACAGATGTAAATGTAAACAAAACGTTTTTAGTCCTCAAATGATATGAAAAGCTCCCAGAGAAGAAGGCTAGATTGTTCTTCATGAACATGTAGCCTACAGCCAAAATATGAATTATGCTATTAAGTGTGGTTTCAGAAAGTTCTCAAATCCAGCTATGGAATGTTTATTTGGAAGCTAAGCCTATTCTGTGTACATGAATTGAGAAAATCAAAACCAGATGGAACTGTTTTGCTTAGAGCAGGTCCTTCTACTAGACTATTCAGCCAAAACAACAACATCTGTTGACCCCTGCTGATAGGACATGGTAAACACCAACTTAGCAACACCATTTATCTAATTACTCTCGGTTCAAAACCAAGGCTCCATAAAGTGCCTAGTCACCACTCAAAATGAGCTTCCACAGACACAAAGACCCATTAAAAAGAAAGAACAGTGATTAAAAACCCAGGATGCATTCTAAAAAAGCCTGATGTCTAGTTTAATGACGATGTGCAAAACCGATGTCTAAGCTGACGTGCATACCTATATAACGTAGGTACATGATGTAATGACGCCATGTCAAATGTTGCGCTACACGTGCAACACAGCATTCCTAACCTAGCCCACACTGTCTGCTGTGTGGCTCGAGCAGTCATTTGAAAGAGTAAGAACATTTTAGTGAGACAACTCAAAGGTCGAAATACATTAATGCCAAGATAATGGAATTCATTGCCCTTGACAATCAACCGTTCTCTGTAGTGGGTGATGTTGGCTTTCACCGACTGGTCGAGCACGGTATACATTACCAAGTGTACTATTTGTCAGATGTTGCCTTACTGGAGTTACACAGTAACACAGTAATAGCGTCACTGCTATTAGCTTCACGACATACATACTATGGAACGCCATTTGGGTCTTTGCATGTCAATTTAACGCATCAAATAACACAATTTAACCCGTTAAATAAGTTTTTCATTTCACACGTCAATTACAGTTCTGTTATAGAATGTCGTATGTTCTGAATTTGCACGTGCAAGCCAAGCGCCACCACTACTATCAGTAGCACTGTCAAGGTACAAAAAAGTCTGCACACAAGCAAACACCGACCAGGAACGATGTGTTTACAATACCGCGTTGGTAATAAAACATTATTTGTTAATCCTCAACTTCTGGGTACCTAGCTAGCACCAATACAACCAGTCTGAAAACAATGACCAGCATAAACTGCAGTTATTTTCATTATTCTTAGCAATGATTTAGGAATCCTTGTGAGTAGGTATTAGCTAGGTAACCACGTGTTGTTCGCCTATTGAAATTGAACTTCAGTTCATGAAAATAAATAGCTAGCCAGCTACTTAACCCTGTTGCCCAAAGCTAACGTTGTAAGCAGCCAGCTAGCTTCATCTAGTTAGTGAGGCTCGACGTGACCGAGTTTTGTGCTGTGAAGCTAGCCACAATAAGGATTAGGCACAATAGTGGAATTTGCTAAATAAAAGTACCTATTTGAAAGCAATGCAGAAGGTTACATTTGGTGGAATCGTGCCATATTTAGACTAGATAATGTTAGACAAGGTTGGAATGTGAAGCAATGAAATGGGGTATCAGTCTACTCGGTGACACCCACAGAACACAACTGTGAAGAGTTTATGAAAATATTAGCGCTGTAGCTCTTATCGCGGGATTGTGACTGTGAAATCACCTCCCCAGTCAGCCTATTGTGTGTACTGACATTCATATTGCACTGTACAACTTTACCTAAGGATTGGGGATCAATGAAATGTGGTATCAGTCTACTCAATACCCAAAATAGTTTTTCCCAATGTCCCCCTCAGAGCTATCAGACTCCAAAACATCCACGCAGCAATGTTTTTCCTCTGGAATAGTGTTCAATACACATAGGTTGACAATAAATGTGTCTCAATTCACAGTTGTTTCAGATTCCTGCAATAAGAGCTACGACGCTAATGTTCTCTGGGTGTCACTGAATAGACTGATACCCCATGTCATTGATCCACAATCCATAGGTAAGGCTGTACAGTGAAATAAGTATGCCCCCGATGCAATTCTAAAGTATATCCAGTGGGATTTCAACAGATTTTTGTCAATTAACAAATGGTCTTTTGTTAATTTTATATAACAACATTCCAACCTTGTTTAGCATGGTCTATTCAATTATGGTATAATTCTACTATTTGTATTAATTTGCATCACTGTCAATTACATACTTTTCTTTTGAAGGCTAACCGCAAAGTCCACTATTGTAGCTAATCCTTATTGTGGCTAGCTTCACATAGATGGGTCCTGTCTTATAAATAAAGGTTATTTTAAGTGTGCGTTCTCTAATTATCTCCTTCTCTCTTTCTTTCTCTCTCTCGGAGGACCTGAGCCCTAGGACCATGCCCCAGGACTACCTGACATGATGACTCCTTGCTGTCCCCAGTCCACCTGGCCGTGCTGCTGCTCCAGTTTCAACAGTTCTGCCTTATTATTATTCGACCATGCTGGTCATTTATGAACATTTGAACATCTTGGCCATGTTCTGTTATAATCTCCACCCGGCACAGCCAGAAGAGGACTGGCCACCCCACATAGGCTGGTTCCTCTCTAGGTTTCTTCCTAGGTTTTGGCCTTTCTAGGGAGTTTTTCCTAGCCACCGTGCTTCTACACCTGCATTGCTTGCAGTTTGGGGTTTTAGGCTGGGTTTCTGTACAGCACTTTGAGATATCAGCTGATGTACGAAGGGCTATATAAATAAATTTGATTTGATTTTAGATGATGACGACTAGCTATATAGTTAGCTCGCTAACTATAGCTACTGAAACAGATTATGTTGTTTTGCTATGTTTTTGGGGAAGAACATTGTTTGCATCCATGAGTTAACTATAGCTTTTTTTATGACCAGCACTGTAGATGCGCTAGACAACTTTACCAGCACCATAGCATACGTATCGATGAATCGTTGTGACATATGAAATACGAGTGATTGTGTAATCAATGTGTAATAACTGCATTAAAAAATTTATGAACGCATTAAATTATTATGTGACGTGCAGTCATATTCAGGTCCTGATTGGTCAACAAGCTTATTTGACACGTCAAATAGTGTTATTTGACACTGTATCTTTTTTGACACGCAAAGACCCAAACAGCGTTCCATAGAAATCCTGGTTGAGAATGAAACGACTGAACAAATTAACAACGAAACAGCACAGCACAGCAAGTAAGTGAAAGAAATAGGTTTTTATTATGTTTTACTGGTAATGGGGACATACTAAATGCCAGAGGTGTGGACTCGAGTCACATGACTTGGACTCGAGTCACAATTATGATGACTTTCAACTCGACTTTGACTTTAACACCAATGACTCGTGACTTGACTTGGACTTGAGCCTAATGACTCGACCTGACGTGATACCAAGTCCAAATATTAAAAATGATCATATTAAAAAAAGTGTGCAGCACATCAACTCTTCATTTAACAGATTACAGTTTGAATCAGACAGCAGCCAATCAAATTGTGCCAGCTGAGAAAAAGTTGGCAGTGACAGTGCAGAGGAACGTCGGCAGGTGAATTCAGATGGAGCCCATGGAAAGATGATACCCAAAATTATTATTTTCGGATATAAAGACGACGCTGTATCAACACAAAATGGATTGCAACTTGCAAAACATGCGCACAATTTCCAACTTTGCTCTACATTTAAAGCTACACAAAGAACGGTAAGTCGTGGCTAATATAGCCGACAGCTATATATTTTATTACTTTACTAGTGTATCATGTAGGCTAACGTTACATTAAATCAATGAGCCTCGACAGAGTCAGTCAGTGCGGGAACGTGATCATTGCACCCAAGATTGAACTACAATTGGCTAGGCAGTTGGTACCCTAAATCCTGCCTGATGTTACTACCGTTCCTAAAACCATTGACATACACTAGCCTAATCTAACCACACTGAGAGAGAGTGTGTGTGTGTTAAGGTTGGGCTATTGTGTACAAGCCTACATCGCCTGATTGTGCCCCATAGCGATCGTTGATCACTATGGGGGGTGGGGGGGAATATGGAAATATGTTTATTTGGAAAGTAGTAAATATATAGATATTTTTAAAAGCATTCATGATTGGCGTAAATGTAATATACTAACTATTACTCTTCTTAAAAATATGAAATGGTATTTGGTGAAGAGCACAAATGTAATATGACTTGACTTGAGATTTGACTCGGACTTGCCTGTCTTGACTTGAGAGCCAAGAATTGTGACTTGTAAAACAATGACTTGGTCCCACCTCTGGTAAATGCCAACAAAATAACTTTCTGGTCAGTGTGGTGCGTGTGTGTAACCTTTATTTAACTAGGCAAGTCAGTTAAGAACAAATTCTTATTTACAATGACGTTCTACCCCGGCCAAACCCGAACGACGCTGGGCCAATTGTGCGCCGCCCTATGGGACTCCCAATCACGGCCTGGTGTGATACAGCCTGGATTCGAACCAGGGACTAGTGACACCTCTTGCACTGAGATGCAGTGCCTTAGACAGCTGCATCCATGTGTGTGTGTTAACTATTTAACTGCACTATAATGCTTAAAAGGCCACTAAAATGTTAAATATCGGTTATCAGTATCAGGTTTTTTTGCAAGGAAAATATTGGATATTGGTATCTGCCAAAAAGGTCATATCGGTGCATCACTATCTCTTTTGCCAACTCTTATGGTCGGCAGGTAGCCTGATGATTAGAGCATTGGACTTGTAACTGAAAGGTTGCAAGATCAAATCCCTGAGCTGACAAGAATCCCTTGCCCCAAGGCAGTTAACCCACTGTTCCTAGGCTGTCATTGAAAATAAGAATCTGTTCTTAACTGACTTGCCTAGTTATATAAGGAAAAAATAAATTTAAAATATTGGGCAAGACATCACAAATCTGGGACCAGGCTAATACTGCACCTGGTAGGCAAATAAATGTCCATGACAACACAGCTGCTACAGGGCCTGCATACCAGGGGCCATGAGAACCAACTGAGTGGAGTGAGCTAAAGCTCTGGGTTCTCCATAGCTGATCCCATGCAGCCTGGTTTGGCCATAAAAAGGCAGGCTAGTCAACCCCTGGTCACATTCCATCTGGAGAGAAGAGGGACAGTTTGATCCCTGCATGTGGGGCTACTTAGATAAGAGTAACACCGTTGGAGGTGGAGGACAAAGCCTGGTATGCTGACAGAAGGGCACATTGTCTTTGCTCACACCAACGTATAACTTGAATGTACTTTTCCATAACACCGATTGATAAGAACAACGTCCATAGTTAGGGACATATATCTACAACTAACTGTATGTACCTTCAACAAACATACATACTGCTTTCATTTCATTGTTTACGTTCTAGTCCACCAACCCAAATCCACTGTAAAACATAGTTGTGCCAATTAGCACTGTAATCGTTTGAATTTATGATAATGAAAAAAGTCCACATAGCTACAAGATCGTAAATACCATGAATCTTTTTTGTTGTTGTCTGTCAGTACAGTAGGTCTATTCTTATTTAGACTGTTAATCATCAACGAGGAAAAATATAATGTATTGACGGGTGTGTCTAAGTAGAAACACGAGCAGAAATATCTGGTAGAAACAAAGAGAATAACATGCAGAACTCAGTTATTATTTTATATCAGACATGCATACTGTCCAATCACAACTGTATATATCCTTTCCACCGACGAAAAATCTCCGCAGACATAAAACAGGTCAATAATTAAGTAAATATACTTACCAAATGTAACGTATTCTAGTCAACGAATGGGTTATAGTTTTAAACGCTTAAAAGTTGTTCACATTTCGTATCTGAAAATAGACGTTGATATTGCTTCTCTCCTCCAGTCATCTGCGTCATGATTCCGCGTCGTGTGAAGAATTGGTAAAGCCTCTAAATGCTCCTCATTGGATACAGTAGTTGACACAGTGTGACGTTCACAACTTTCAACGTGGTCTCAGATAATTTCGTATTATTCTGTAAGTAAATCGGTAAAAATTAAATTAACTAGCAAGTCGGTTGAGAACAAATTCTTATTTACAATGACGGCCTACTCCGAACAAACCCGACGACCTGGGCCAATTGTGCACTGCCCTATGGGACTCCCAATCACGGCCAGATGTGATACAGCCTGGATTCGAACCAGGTTCTATAGTGAAGCCTCTTGCACTGAGATGCAGTGCCTTAGACCGCTGTGGCACTCCGTTATACTCCAATTAACATAATATGTTACATTTCATATGGTATATGTTAAATTGTGGATGTCCATCATCCATTTTGTATGGTATTGTAACGAAACAGCAGGGAGCAGGTCTCGAACCCTCGACCTTCTAGCCCGTCCAGCGTGCTATCGACTGTGCCGCAAAAGCATGCTCAAGCGGCAGAGTTGATATCCGCGCATATAAACCCAGGGTCGTTACACTATGTTATGAATTAGGATTACAATTTGTATGATATGTTCCAAATTTGCTAAATGTACAATATGTTCAAAATTCGCAAAACATATGATATGTTACGAAATCCAATTTGTTGTGGCTAACGTTAGGTGTCTAATGGTTCGTGGTTAGGTGTCTAATGCTAACGCTAGCTAGCTGGCTAATGTTAGCTTTATGGGTTAATGTTAAGGAAAGGGTTAGCTAAAATGGTTATGACGGGTTAGGGGAAGGGTTGCAAAACAGTTCAAAAGTAGTACGTAGTTGCAAATGAGCTAAAATGCTAAAGATATGATGAGATTTGAACACGCAACCTTTTTGGTTGCTAGACCATTATGCACCCACTCACCCCAACCAACCCCCTTTCATTTTGGCCTTAATTAACCTTCTATATAATGAAACCATACTAATTTGAGTGTGCCATATTTACATTTAATTTGTTATGTGTAGTCTATGAGAACTGTCTGCAATGTGTTACAATGTAGTTACAATGTAGCAAGAACATGTTACTTAAAACCACTGGGAATTGAACAAATATTTGTCTAAATAGTATGTTCTTTAACATTTTACCGTATGTTTCCTTGACAATTATTTTTTTGTATAGTGTTGTGTCTTCATGCTGTTGCTATATTCTGCATCATGAAATTGTGGGCTATTTGTTATTATTGAGAAAATCTGTTGCTAATTAAACGCTATTGCACTCATTAATTAACATTTACTTAGGCTTTTCTAATGTGGATATTTTATTTTATCTGAGCTCTCTCCCGCCCTCTGGCAAAGTAATGATATCGTGACAATAAACAGATAGCCTTATTTGTCAGCCTGCTGCCATCTCGTGTTACTCTATTCCAGAGTTTCCCAGACTGTCCCGGGGCCCCACCTGGGTGGATGTTTTTTGGGGGGCCATAGCACTACACAGCTGATTCAAATAACCAACTCATCATCAAGCTTTGATTAAAGTGTGTATATTTTATCTGTCTAGGTATGTTTCAACTTACTTTACTAGGGGCACGCTGACATGGGGTTATGTCACTATGGGGTCATAGTGTATACAGGTACACTGAGAACCAGGAAGGGTAATGTTAGCACCGTTGTCACAGGTTAGAGGAGAGAGAGAATACTTGTCTTACCGTCTCACTATAATGCTTATGGAATGCACAATCCAGTGACGGAGTTGATGACAGATACTGAAAACAGACATTTGCCTCTAAAAATAAAAGTTCAATACAAACATTTGTAAAATATGGAAAGTGATTCATTTCCAAATCCCCAATAAGAACATAACCATTCTATCAGATATTTCAGTACTCTGACGAAGCTGATGTTTTGCGGAGTTGACAAAAATAGCATTTAAAAAAATAATTAAGTAGTTTAGGCCTCCTGAGTGGCGCAGCAGTCTAAGGCACTGCATTGTCAGTGCTATAGGTGTCACTACAGACCCTGGTTCGTTCCCAGGCTGTGTTACAGCCGGCTGTGATCGGGAGTCCCATAGGGCGGTGCAGCGTTGTCCAGGATAGGGGAGGGTTTGGCCGGGGGGATAGGCCATTGTAAATCATTGTAAATCAGAATGTGTTTCCATGTTAGATAAAGTTTATTTTTAAGTATACACAGTAGCAATTTTAGTTTTTTGTCAGTTGCTTTATGATTCTAAAACCTAATAAAATGCAACATATTTGAACCAAAGTTCATATTCTATCAGGCAGATGGAGCTGACAGTGTATGGTTGTGACCATGGTGATTTCAATATTGTTGGTTAAAACTGTCAAAAGTAGAGAACTTTACAGACCATGAGTGGTCTTGTTGCACTACATGTAGTGAGGACACGAGTAAGGGGTCCTGATGGTATAGCTGACCCTGCTCATTCCTGATTATAATATAGGATTGTGAGCAAATCTGAGAGAGTTGAACAAATCTCTGGACAAATCTTTTAGGAATCAGTTTTGAGAGAAATATTATTTGAAGTCACAGAGGGCTGTTACAAGAAACTATATACGTTTTTTTCAGTTAATATTTGTTATCTATTATTATTATTATTATTATTATTATATGTTAGAATTTTAAAACTTTTTTCGAAAGTTTGAAATTGGGATCATTTCCTCCAGACAAGGACATTTCCAGGCATAGAGCCGACATGGAAGTTAATAATATTGAAAGTACAGTATTTCGACAAATGTTTACTTATAAAATCCCCCCGCACACATTGTGTAATGAATGCCTGGACTGCAACTAAACCAGGCCTCATTATCATGGCTTTCTCCCAGCCAGAGCCAAGCTTGGAAAGAAATATTTACTCAGATAAAAGCTCTGCTTGAAGGCATATCCAACCCTATCTTGATTTTGGTTGAATTTTTTTACATATATGCGGTCTTGTCCACTTCCCAATTTTTATCTTAATTCTGATGCATGAGCTGTCTATTTTTTATTGTAGATAGTGGTATGGCATTTAGTGATGTGGTGTATGATTTGTCTTTTGATTAGTCTTGATGTATGATGGCTGATGCAAAGGCCTAATCGTTTTTAGTGGACAGAACGTTATCAATACAGCAATTTGTATTACCATATCCTCAATTAGGATGATAATCATGACCTCTATGCTTAATTTACAGAACTGCTTAAAATTCAGAGCATTCTTTGTACCACTAGCACTCAATCAAAAGTGAGCAAAAATAGTATAATGAGCGAAGAAAATGCATTCTTTAATCTAGAAAAAGGCTTAATGCGGGAATCCTTAGTTGCTACATCCATTTTTGGACTTATAAATTAATGATATATACCCATTGATTCTTAAAGAATATAACTTAATATAAGCCTCTTGAGCTTAGTTCAACTGTCGTACCCCATCAGAACCTAAAATATAACCTTGTTTTACTCCAATGTTTGTAAATAACACAATCAAAACATGATTACAACTATACCTTTTGGTGTTATGGATGGTCAGTCCTTGCATCCATATCTCTGTCTATGAATTTGAGAGTGGTTACAATTCTCCAGGCCCATCCTTTCAGTAAAAAAAAAAAAAAACAGAGCCGGGGAGGACCTTTTGTTATTGTTTAAATTAATGATTCTAGCTTTAAATTACCCCTTGCAGTGCAATTATAACTAGCCTCTCCATGAACTTCCTCTGGCCTCACTTGAGGGTTCCTCAGGTTGTGTAGGCCAGGGAAATGCTGACCACAATACAGGCTCTACTTATAGAAGAAACATTGATTGCACATACATCTAGATACTGACAATAGATTGTAGTTTTTGTTTATTGCTGTTCTTCAATTTGTACGATTCCTAATTAAGATCCTGGTTTAGATTTGCCTTTGGGAAAATATTTTCCTAACCCTATTTGTTCACAGCATGTGTGTAATTCGTATCTGTGAGACTTACCTCATTATCTGCCTATTGTGCTAACCCTTTGCATCATCCAAAATACTGAATTTTAGAGATTTGGACTGACAAACACTGTCCAGGGGATATAGTAAATTACAGTTTTTTCCAACTGCTTACACACAAAATCTTTTCATGTCACACGATTTTTGAAACCTCTCACTCAAAGTGCACCAAATATCCAAAACCATAAGCTATTTCTCAGCCTTTGACTCAGTTGTCAATTGCATAAAACACTTTTTTCAAAACACTACACACAATTCTCTACCTAAAACACAAAAACCTAACAGGAAGTGACTTGCTTTCCTTTTCCAAACACAACCAATCAAAATGCTACACTTATTCACCAGGTCACACACACACTCCTCACATGTGCAAACACTAATAGCTTAACTGATCACTAACCAATCACTGCTTTACTGTAGTATAGGCCTATAAATAGGTCAAAGGTCAGATTACCTGTTTTGAACAATGGATGCCAACAATGGACAGAGAGCAAGAGGAGTAGGAGGGAGAGGAAGAGGAAGAAGAGGACGAGGGCAAAGAAGAGAAGGAAGGAGAGCCATCTCTGATGAGATTACAGTTTTTTTTGATTGCTTAAGCACGAAACAGGGCCCGTGTTTTCAAAACACCACACACAATTAGCACAACCACACACCCAATTAGCAAAACACTACAGATCCTTTGCAAAATTAAACACTCTTGTAAAAACTATACACTTCTTTATAAAAACAACACTTTGTTACCATATGAAACACACACGTTTCACATTACTATACTCTGTTGACATGAGTTACACTCTGCTGTGATAAACCTAAAACACTTTTAGCACTTCTACTTCCCTATGACTAGAGTAGGCTACTATCAACAAAGTACAAATATAATGTAAATTCACCAAACACTACACAAGACCAATGTTGCAGACTGAAGAAACTAATTTATTTCTCAACACGCCCAAAATGTTGACAAGGAGATTCATAATACTGTAACCAAACGTCACTTTACGTATTGTAAGTAAAAAAAACAACATAAAAACTAGACATTGCCTCTTCGCCTAGCTGGATCTGGCCAGAGAATTTCATCAACATCGCAGGCAATGTTGCCATTAGCAAGACACCTTGGAAAGAAACATCTTGAATGACGAATCCATCCTTGCATTGCTGCTACCTCCATCTGGTCACAGGCCTCCTCCATGGCTTGGATGAGGGGTACCTCAGCCTGAAGACAGATCATATACCTTCCACCGCCATGCCGAGAAAAACTATTCTATAGGGTTGAGGAATGGAGAGTATGGTGGAAGATATGGGACGGTGAAATGTGGATGTTGCTGAAACCAGTTCTGAACCAGAGCAGAGCGGTGGAAAGACACATTGTCCCAGACAACAATGTATTGCATATGATCGATTTGATTTGCTGCTGTTATGTTGTGCAATTGGTCCAAGAATGTAAGTATGAGTGCTGTGTTGTAAGGGCCCATATGGGCATGGCGGTGGAGGACCCCATTCTGTATAATGGCTGCACAGAGTGTTATATTATGCCCACGTTGCCCTGGGACATTGACTGTTGCCAATGATGTTTCTTCCCCTCCTTCGTGTTCTCGTCAGGTTGAACCCAGCCTCATCTACGTAAATGAACTCATGCTGGACCTCCTCTCTATCCATTCGTAAAACAGTGTCAGGCAAAATTGTGTAGTTCAGTGTAGATCTAGTATACATATTACAGTACAGTAAAAGATTATGAGACAGTATGCAAGATCACACTGCTAAAGTGAATACATACCTCTGCATAATCATGCCGCAGTCGTTTCACCCTTTCGGAATTGCGCTCGAAAGGCACTCGATAAATTTGCTTCATTTGAATATGTTTTTTTTTAGGATGCGTGCCAGTGTTGATGTTGAGACCTGATGGATATCGTTGAAAATGGTGTGGTTATTGACAATGTTAGCTTGGAGCTGCTTGAGTGTTATAGCATTGTTGGCCAAAACCATGTTTACTATCTCCCTCTCTTGCTGTTCTGTGAACATAGGAGGCCTTCCCCCTTGTCGTCCCTAACCCTCAATCCTATGTAGAAAAAAAACAGTAAACAATAGTACAGTAATTTCACAGGAAAAGGTAACAGAAGTGCTGATAGTGCAGAGAATACAGTACTGTAAGCAGTTACTGAAACCGTGCAGATGTTTTTGATATGATGATATTTTTACAATACCTATTTTCCAGTCGAAATGTTCTCATCACACTTGCGACTGTATATCGGCTTAAATTTGGCTGTACTCGCAGTCCAGCCTCCCTCAGCGTCAGGCCGTGGTTGACAACGTGGTCAACCAGTGTTGCGCGGATCTCATTTGTCAGATTCGGTCCTCTTTGAGCACCTTCTTGTCTTCCTCTTCCTCCCCTTCCTCCTCCTCCTCATCCTCTTCCTCGTCCTCCTCGTTCTCCTCCTCGTCCTCGTTCTCCTCGTCCTCCTCGTCCTCCTCGTTCTCCTCCTCGTCCTCCTCCTCCTCGTCTTACTCTTTCTCTGACTCTTTCCATTGTGCTTGAAGACCGATGAACTCACCTGCTGCTTTTTATAGTGCTTATACACCTGATTGGTGTGTCTACAGTTAAGCAAACGAGTGTTTGCACACCTGATGACTGTGTTGAACCAATTGGTTGGACGGTGTGGTAATTTGACAGTCAGTGCTTTGGTATTGCAAGGACGTGACTTCATGATAGATGTTTGTGTGTAATGTATGTTAAGTGTGTTTAGTGTTTTGCAAATCACTGTGTGTATAGTTTTGCAACAAGTGTGAGGTTGACAATGTGCTTATAGTTGTGCAAATAGGGGCTGATGTTTTGCTTCTTGAGTGTAAGGTTTTGCTAATAGTGTACTACTTTTCATTTTAGTGTGTAAGCAATCCAAAAAAACTGTAACACTTGTTGATCATGTGATCAACCACGGTTTGACCATGAGAGAGGCTGGACTGAGAATCCAGCCCAACTTGAGTCGATTTAGAGTGGCGTCCATAATTTGAACCTTCAGAAATGAGAACAGGTATGCAACTATCTAATGACTATTTTAGCATTACAGTAATGTACTGTAAAATACGTATGACTGCATAGTATTGCATAAACATTTGTAACTCTAAGCCATCCATTTACTGCACTGCATTGAATGAATGAGGTTGGTTATCATGCTGTACTACATTTTTTTGTACATTGTTTACAGTTCCTATGCTGAACACATACTGTGTTTGAATTCGGTACAGAGTGGAAAGGCAAAGACATCATGGAGGACGAGGACGCTTGTTTACAGATGTCCAAGAGACTGCAATTATAAATATGGTTTTGGCCAACAATGCAATTAGGATTTGAGAGATAAGAGAGCATATCTTGAATAATGACACCATATTTAACAACATCAATGCTGTAAGCCTGTCGGCCATACAACGCATCCTCCAATGGCACCGAGTGACGATGAAACAACTTTACAAGGTGCCATTTGAGAGAAACTCTGACAGAGACAAGAATATGCGACATGACTTTGTAAAGGTATGCATGCAACACTACTTCCAGTACTTCAGACATACCATATTTACCCTTCTGTATATCCTTTTGTCTGTTACAGAGAGTATTGGATGCCCATGTAATTCGCCATGAATTTATTTATGTGGATGAGGTTGGCTTCAACCTCACCAAAACCAGGCGCCGCGGAAGAAATGTAATAGGACAGAGGGCAATTACCAATGTCCTTGGACAGTGTGGGGATAATATAACTGTGTGCTGCCATCACTCAAAACGGGGTCCTCCATCACAATGTCACAATGAACAACGCCGGCCATATGCTCACTTTTCTGGATGCAATTTACACAATGCTTGTCCCTGATCCAGATCAGGGGCCTGCTAGATTTGCCGTTTTTATGGGACAATGTTAGTTTTCACAGGGCTGTTCTGGTCCAACACTGGTTTGCCACCCATCCACAATTTATAGTTTTGTACCTACCCCCATATTCACCTTTTCTAAATCCCGTAGAGGAATTTTTCTCAGCCTGGCGCTGGAAAGTGTGTGATCGTCAACCCTATGCCCGCATGCCGCTTCTCCAGGCAATGGAGGACGCATGTGGGGACATAGAGGTTGCCTCTGTCCAAGGTTGGATACGCCATGCTAAGAGATACTTCCCTCGATGTTTGGCAAGAGAAAACGTATCTTGTGATGTAGACAAAGTATTGTGGCCAGACCCAGGCCGGAGAAGAGATGATGCGTAACTTAGCACTGGTGACTGCCCCCCCCCCCCACCAATTCCTGGACCCCACACACACAATTGTGTTCTTTACTGTATTCTAAAGAATATACTTTTGGTTTACATATGTTTATGGTTTTGTTGTATGCTACTGTATACAGCAGTAATGTTTGGCCTAATGTGTTTACAGTGTACTTGTTACACCTCTCAGCAGATTACTTTCACTGTAGAACATTGTATTGGTGTTTACAGTGTACTTGTTACCCCTCTCAGCAGATTACTTTCACTGTAGAACATTGTATTGGTGTTAACAGTGTACTTGTTACCCCTCTCAGCAGATTACTTTCACTGTAGAACATTGTATTGGTGTTAACAGTGTACTTGTTACCCCTCTCAGCAGATTACTTTCACTGTAGAACATTGTATTGAAATGTAGATATAAGCCTATGAAAGACCAAAGAGCTTTAGATTTAGAACAACAGTGTTTACATGGTATATCCAAAAATGTACTATTATGAAAGCAGTGTTTGACATTTGATGCAAATGCTTCATTCTGACATGTGTTTATGGCATTTTGAATGCAGTGTTACATTTTGAAGGAGATGTGAGGCATTTTGCATTTTGTGTGTGCAGTTTTGGGAATTGTGTGTAGAGTTTTGAAGAAAAGGAGACAGTTTTGAGAACGTGTGTAAGCAGTTGGTAAAAACTGTAATAAACAACGTAATAATAGTAGACGTGGTGAATTTTCTAACTGTTACCTTTCGGACACTAGATGGAGATATTCTTCACTTTGTGGTTTTTAACACCTTTGTCTCTCTTGACTGGTCAGGTTTGAACCAGGAGTTGAAAGATAAGTATTTATTTCCAGCAGAAAATATATAAGACTATGTTCAGTGAACTAAAATAATTCCCAAGTAGATTATATTATTTTCTTTTCCAATGGCTCACAATTTATTGTAGCAGTTGATTCGTGTCCAAAACTCACATGCCCTAAAATGACATCTTTACATTTTTCTTTCAAACGTATGGCTAAGTTTATAAGTGTATTGCCAATTATATAGATTGTATCTGTAAAGTGATGTATTTATCTTAGTTTGCATTAGTCACATTGTACATAGAGTAGATTATAATAAGTCATTCCGACAGCAGGATATTACCAGAGGTAAAAAGCCCATCATTAAGAACTTTGACTGATGTCCTCCTCACTAATCACCAGACACTCTGCAATATGTCTCTGCTTGATGAAAATGTACCAGAATACCTGACAAGGATCAAAGAGCATTTAATGAAAAAGTATTTGTCCCTATTTAGTTCAAATTCAGTAAAATGATGGAGTACCATGATGGAGTACCACGGCTAAGGGCTGTTCTTTTCCACGACGCAATGTGGAGTGCCTGGATACAGCCCTTAGCAGTGGTATATTGGTCATATATCACAAACAACGAGGTGCCTTTATAATATAATAAACTGGTTAACAGCGTAATTTGGACAGTAAAAATTAAGGTTTTGTCATACCTGTAGTATACTGTCGGATATACCACGGCTGTCAGGCAATCAGCATTCAGGGCTCGAACCACCTACTTTATAAACATCTGTAAACCACACATTACTCTGCAAGTAGTGGGATGGTCCAGCAGGACTGATTAATGTAAGGCTTGTTAGACGTCCGTCCTCATGACAACTTTACACTGAGTCCAGACGTTTTAGAATTCAGCACACTCAATGTGTAAATTATTGATATGATGGTTCAAGTGTGGCTTTGAATATCAATAAACACCTCAGGAGGGGAGCGGAGAGGAGAGGTGGGGAGGGGAGAGGAGAGGAACTAAAGAAGACACAGTATGGGGTAGGGACAGGGGACAGACAATCATAGCCTGCTTAGCTAGTAGTATACACAGAATGTGGCCATACATGTTTCATCTGAGCACACTTTAATTTCAGACAATAATAATCATCTTCTTAATTATATTCCCTGCTAATTGTTTTATAGCATTGCTCTTCCATGGGGTGGAAGCTTTAATAACACACATTGACTTTCCTTTACCAGGAAGACAAAATGGGGTGAATTCCTGTGAATTTCCACAGAAATGCTTATTATGATTGATCCCAAGTGTGGTGCATTTTTATGTCCTCCGACTGGAATTGAAGTGGTTAATTGTTGCGTGCATAAGCCTCATCCAGGAAGAACGTATTTCTATGAGCTCCCATTCCAAGTAGAGCATCAACGGACCATTTTCCCTATTCATCAAACACCCAAACAATGCCTTGTTCAATTGGTCATGTTAAAATTTTACTGTAGTGGGCTAAATCAGGGTCACATAGAGTGATTCTTGGTAGTTTAGGTTTATTTGTACAATTTTTACAGGGACAGTGCACATTAATCAACGTCTTACACAGATTTGACTTTGAAGCAAAAGTATACACCTAACACACATGGTTATGGGCTTAAAAAAAGAAGACAACTGTACCATGTCAGATCTAGAGTTTACATTTATTCAATTTTGAGTTTGCATCCCAATAATACACTTTATATACATCACAGAAGACTGAACAATGACAAAACAGTTTGACATAGAAACACTTATTTGTATTTATTTTTTTTATCTTCATGAATTAGGAAAAACATTAATAACATTTCACCCATGAGGTTAAAGAGGGCACTTTTGGTCATTAACTGCAGGAAAGTGCTACACCTGCCATCATAGATGCACATAGTGTCTTAGTTCAATGTAGAAGAGGAATGAGCGGTGTGTGGATTTCCACCACAACGCTATGGCAGCCTCTGTAAACACATTGACAATCTGTGTAAAAGGTTAGATTGAATGTACACAGGGGGGAAGATTGAACAGATGATTGTGTTGTCTTTGACATAGTAACACTTAACATCCAATGCTAGGCCTACCAGTGGTTCCTTCTTTTGTCCATACAGTGTCATCTAAGCAAACCTGTTATTAGGATAACATTCAAATTTAAAAAAAATACGTAATTCTCTTCAAGAGAAGGCATTGGTGTTGGCTGCATCATGGGCCAGTAATCGAATACCGGAGACTACAAAGTAAAATATATATATATCTGTTGCTGTGCCCTTGAGAAAGGCACTTAACCCTAATTGCTCCAGGGGAGCTGAATGATGATGACCCTGTCCGTGACCTCACTCCCTGCGGGGGTCTCAGGGGGGGGGTTGGGATATGCAAAAAAATAAATTATAAAACATTTCCATTACACACTTGTTTGTAACGGGACAAATATAAGCACCCCACAAATTATGATTATTATTAATAATAATAAGGCACTTACTTTATACTTTACAACAGTCCTAATGTCTCCAAGTACCATAGTTGCCATGTATGTATAAGAGGATAGCGCTCAGCCAGTGCTATTGACTAGCCTTGTGTGTATGTGCATTGTCTTAGCGCAAATATTTCACTTGTAACCGTTGATTGAGGGACAAGCATTGCGTCGGAGTGACGCCACCTCACCTGAGTAAGACGATGACTGTATGTGCTGTTGAACTTTAGGGTCAGGTGGGCAACCTGCGTGCGTGCTCAATTGGTTGTTTGTTGATCCGTGCTGCCTTAGCCCATACTGCTAGCTTTCTGTCAAGCATGTTACAAACAATGTCTTTCATTTAGAGGGCAAAGCCACTGCTTTTGTTTCCCGTTGCCTCATTGGATGACAATCATAAGCTAAAGATCTGTACCCTTGTGGACTATTGCTGACTGTCAGCCCTTGGTTTTAAAGTCATTATAAACCTTTATTGCTCATTATTCCTAAAGGCAATAGACTGTACATGTTTAAATTCAAACTAGACACATCCACATGGGATGGAAATGATTTATCTCAGTACAACCATTCAACACTTGCCTGAACAATCTAGTCTAATGTTGTCTTTCGTGAAAAAGGACACAAGTATGCTTAATTATCATGATAAATCATATCTTATGTCAGATTTTCTGGACTCTGGACTCTGATGGTGCACACAAGTTGATGTGCATTTCATAACACTACTAATATTACCTCTGTAATATAATGTTACACCTCTGTGATATCATATTATACCACTAATATTACCTCTGTAATATCAATTTACACCTCTGTGATGTCATATTATACCACTAATATTACCTCTGTGATATCATATTGCACCTTGGATATTACCTCTGTGATATCATATTACACCTTGGATGTTACCTCTGTGATGTTATATTACACCACTAATATGACCTCTTTGATATCATATTACACCACTAATATTACCTCTGTGATATCGCTTTACACCACTAATATTACCTCTGTGATATCATACCAAACAACACTTTGGATATTCTCTGCTGGTACATCTGCAGCTACTGAGTCCTACTGCACGAAAGTAAAGAATAGATGGAATTAGTGAAAATATGGAGTACCAGTCAAAAGTTTGGACACACCTACTTATTCAAGGGTTTTTCTTTATTTTTTTACAATTTTCTACATTGTAGAATAATAGTGAAGATATCAAATCTATGGAATAACACATCTGGAATCATGTAGTAACCAAATAAGTGTTTTACAAATCTCAAAATATAGTTCATATTTGAGATTCTTCAAAGTAGCCACCCTTTGTCTTGATTACAGCTTTGTCACACCCTGGTCTGTTTCACCTGTCCTTGTGATTGTCTCCACCCCCCTCCTGGTGTCGCCCATATTCCCCATTATGCCCTGCGTATTTATACCTGTGTTCTCTGTTTGTCCATTGCCAGTTCGTCTTGTTAGTCAAGTCAACCAGTGTTTTTGTTATCAGCTCCTGCTTTTCCCAGTCTCTCTTTTTCTCACCCTCCTGGTTTTGACCCTTGCCTGTCCTGACTCTGAGCCCGCCTGCCTGACCCTGAGCCTGCCTGCCGACCTGTACCTTTGCCCCACCTCTGGATTGTTGACCTCTGCATACCCTGACCCTGAGCCTGCCTGCCGACCTATTTGTTTTCCCCACCTCTGATTTACTGACCCCTGCCGGCCTTGACCTGTCTATTGCCTGCCCCTGTTGGAATATTAAACCATTGTCAATGCAATGTGTCTGTATCTGGGTCTTGATTCCTGATACTGCTTCCTGATACTGCTTTATTATCATGATGAATCATATCTTAAGTCACATTTTTTGGACTCTGATAGTGCTCACATCAAATCAAAATATATTTTAGATTTTAGATTCTTTAGAGTAGACACCCTTTGCTTTGACAGATTTGCACACTCTTGGCATTCTCTCAACCACCTTCACCTGGAATGCTTTTCCAACAGTCTTGAAGGAGTTCCCACATATGCTGAGCACTTTTGGGCTGCTTCTCCTTCACTCTGTGGTCCAACTCATCCCAAACCATCTCAATTGGGTTGAGGTCGTGGGATTGTGGAGGCCAGGTCATCTGATGCAGCACTCCGTCACTCTCTTTCTTGGTCAAATAGCCCTTACACTGCCTGGAGGTGTGTTTTTTAATTATATATATATGTGTATATATATTTTAATTCACCTTTATATAACCAGGTAGGTCAGTTGAGAACAAGTTCTCATTTACAACTGCGACCTGGCCAAGAAAAAGCAAAGCAGTGCGACAAAAACAACAACACAGAGTTACACATGGGATAAACAAACGTACAGTCAATAACACAATAGAAAAATCTGTATACAGTGTGTGCAAATGAAGTAAGGAGGTAAGGCAATAAATAGGCCAATAGTGGTGAAATAATTACAATTTAGAAATTTACACTGGAGTGATATATGTGCAGATGAGGATGTGCAAGTAGAAATAATGGTGCCCAAAAGAGCAGAAAAACAAAAACAAATATGGGAATGAGGTAGGTAGTTGGTTGGATGGCTACTTACAGATAGGCTGTGTACAGCTGCAGCAATCGGTGAGCTGCTCTGACAGCTAACTCTTAAAGTTAGTGAGGGAGATACAAGTCTCCAACTTCGGTGATTTTTGCATTTCGTTCCAGTCATTGGCCGCAGAGAACTGGAAAGAAAGGCAGCCAAAGCAGGTGTTGGTTTTGGGGATGACCAGTGAAATATACCTGCTGGAGCGCGTGATATGGGTGGGTGTTGCTATGGTGACCAGTGAGCTGAGATAAGGTGGAGCTATACCTAGCAAAGACTTATAGATGACCTGGAGCCAGTGGGTTTGGCGATGAATATGTAGCGAGGACCAGCCAACGAGAGCATACAGGTCGCAGTGGTGGGTAGTATATGGGGCTTTGGTGACAAAACGGATGGCACTGTGATAGACTGCATCCAATTTGCTGAGTAGAGTTTTGGAGGCTAAATTATAAATGACATCGCCGAAGTCAAGAATCGGTAGAATAGTCAGTTTAACGAGGGTATATTTGGCAGCATGAGTGAAGGAGGCTTTGTTCCAAAATAGGAAGCCGATTCCAGATTTAACTTTGGATTGGAGATGCTTAATGTGAGTCTGGAAGGAGAGTTCACAGTCTAGCCAGACACCTAGGTATTTATAGTTGTCCACATATTCTAAGCCAGAACCGTCCAGAGTAGTGATGCTAGTCGGGCGGGCGGGCGGGTGCGGGCAGCTATCAGTTGAAGAGCATGCATTTAGTTTTAATAGCATTTAAGAGCAGTTGGAGGCCACGGAAGGAGTGTTGTATGGCATTGAAGCTCGTTTGGAGGTTTGCTAACACAGTGTCCAAAGAAGGGGCAGATGTATACAGAATGGTGTCGTCTGCGTAGAGGTGGATCAACGAATCACCCGCAGCAAGAGCAACATCACTGATATATACAGAAAAAAGAGTCAAACCGAGAACTGAACCCTGTGGCACCCCCATAGAGACTGCCAGAGGTCCGGATACAAGGCCCTCCGATTTGACACACTAAACTCTATCTGAGAAGTAGTTAGTGAAGCAGGTGAGGCAGTCATTAGAGAAACCAAGGCTGTTGAGTCTGCCAATAAGAATATGGTGATTGACTGAGACTGAATCGAAAGCCTTGGCCAGGTCGATGATGACGGCTGCACAGTATTGTCTCTTATCGATGGCGGTTATGATATCGGTTAGTACCTTGAGCGTGGCTGAGGTGCACCCGTGACATGCTCGGAAACCAGATTGCATAGCAGAGAAGGTACGGTGGGATTCAAAATGGTCGGTGATCTGTTTGTTCACTTGGCTTTAAAATACTTTAGAAAGGCAGGGCAGGAGGGATATAGGTCTGTGACAGTTTGGGTCTAGGGTCATTGTCCTGTTGAAAAATAAATGATAGTCCCACTAAGCACAAACCAGATGGGATGGCGTATCGCTGCAGAATGCTGTGGTAGCCATGTTAAGAGTGTCTTGAATTCTAAATAAATCACTGACAGTGTCACCAGCAGAGCACCATCACACCTCTTTCTCTATGCTTCATGGTGGGAGCCACACATGCGGATTCACCTACTCTGCATCTCACAGAGACATGGCGGTTGGAACCAAAAATCTCAAATTTGGACTCATCAGACCAAAGGACTGGTCTGATGTCCATTGCTCATGTTTCTTGGCCCAAGCAAATCTTTTCTTCTTATTGGTGTCCTTTAGTAATGGTTTCTTTGCAGCTATTCGACCATGAATGCCTGATTCACACAGTCTCCGAACAATTGATGTTGAGATGTGTCTGTTATTTGAACTTTGTGAAGCATTTATTTGGGCTGCAATTTCTGAGGCTGGTAACTCTAATGAACTTATCCTTTGCAGCAGAGGTAACTCTGGGTCTTACTTTCCTGTGGCGGTCCTCTTGAGAGCCAGTTTCATCATAAAGATTGATGTTTTTTGCGACTGCATTTGAAGAAACATTCAAAGTTCTTGACATTTTCCGTATTGACTGTGCTTCATGTCCAAATAGAACTATCTTCTGTATACCAACCCTGCCTTGTCACAACACAACTGATTGGCTCAAATGCATTAAGAAGGAAAGACATTTCACAAATGAACTTTTAACAAGGCACACCTGTTAATTGAAATGCATTCCAGGCAAAGCTCTCAAATATAAAATATATTTTGATTTGTTTAACACTTGGTTACTACATGATTGTGTTATTTCATAGTTTTGATGTCTTCACTATTATTCTACAATGTAGAGAATAGTAAAATAATAATAATAATAAACTTGAATGTGTAGGTGTGTCCACACTTTTGACTGGTACCCTAAATATTTTTGACATTATCTCCAGTCCCAATCCCTTTATTCTGAAACCTCACCAAAATATTTCCTGTTGTTTTAAAGACACATTTATCATAATAGACATCATCTATACATGGCGCTTAAAGAGTAACTGCTGCTCCCGCCCCGTCCCGCCTCCCACCCACTACAGAGACTCAACAGATATCCATCGCTTACATTATCCCTATCTCCTCTCCCACAACACTGCACAATTAATCATCCATGTCACATAATTAATGCAACTGTAGTGGATGGCCCAGGGTAACCTAGCTCAGAGTGACACATCATACAACACAGTGAAGGGAGGTCAACCACTATAGTGACTATACCCTTAAGTGGAATTTAGTTTAGTGACTGTGACTTTAAAGGGGCAATCTGAAGTTGCTACATCCATTTTTACACATTTAAATGAATGATATGTACCCATTGATTCAGGAAGAATATAACTGATAAGCCACATGAGCTTGGTTCAACTGTCATACCCCATCAGAACTCCAAATGTAAGCTTGTTTTACTCCTTCGTTTGTAAACAATGTAAATGTAATCAAAGACTTGTATAATCTCAAAACATGGTTAAATCTATAATATTGATATCATGAATGGTCAGGCCTTGTATCCATAGCTCTGTCCGTGAGTTTGAGAGGGGTTACATTTCTCCAGCCCCATCCCTCAGCTGTTTACCAAATCAATGGTGGGGTGGTGTTTGTTATTGTTCTAACTGCAGATTGCCCTTTTAAGAGTTACAATCTGATACAGTCTTGTATAGCTGTATGCAGTTTATGAAGTCAGTTATCATAATTTTCATAATTACTTCCAATGTATTCATATTTATACATTTTGCCTTAAAGGGGCAAATCGCAGTTGATTGATACATTTGAGGATTTCTGAATTAATGAAATGTAACCATTTATTCTTGAAGAATATAACTTTTAAATGCCTCATGAGCTTAATTCAACTGCTGTATCCCATCAGAACCCGAAATATAAGCTTGTTTCACTCCAATGTGTTTACACAAAGTAAATGTAAACAAACGCTATATAGCCTTCAAAACATGGTTAAAACTATCATTTTGATATCACGGATGGTCAGTACTTGCATCCATAGCTGTGTCTATTAATTTGAGAGTGGTTACTTTTCTCCAGCCCTATCCCTCAGCTTTTTACCGAAACGGGGGTTGATTGACGCTTTAATGAGAGATAATGACTGAGGAGATGAATAAATGGAGACTCCGTCTCTGATCCGCCTCAGAATGTGGAATTTACAGAATTCAGAACACGGAACACTCAACAGTCAAGGTGAAAGAAAGTCAATTTTTTACATCAAACTCCATGAAGAAGTCAAGCGACTGTATAATGAGAAGGAAGTTGACTGAAACAAAGGAAAATGAAAGGAATCGCTGGGAGATGTGTGAGCTTCTAATACTCACCATGTTAAACCCACTTAGTAAGGTGCAGTGATGCATGTGGCTGAGCTCCAGCCTCTGCCATGACTCACCTGATGCAGAATAACGAACGTCCACTACAAAGGACGCTGACTGACTGACGTACTCTGAACCGGCCAATGACCTAGCCAAACACAGGGCATCAGTAAAGGTCACCAGACAGAGGGGTGTCATTATACTGTATGTCATTCTGAAACTAGCCAAGTTCTGGTGTAAATCTCCACAGTGGAAAAGGGGCATTGGATGAAAGCTACTAGGTTGGTGGATTGTAGTGTGTGTTCTCAGTGGCTAACTATCATAAGTCATTAGTTCACAACAAATATCCCAGATTTTTATGCAAAACCACAACTCTGCTGGACCTCGTTATGCTACGTCAACCATATGAGCAGCTCATAATCACGAGGCAAATGTGTTCCCTACGTTCCTCCTAACAGATTAACTCCCTGCATGTGAAAGGAAATGACGGCAACCTGACAGTGGCCCTGCTGCCAAAGTGTTCATTTTTGGTTCAGTCTGTGGAAAAAACCAAGACATTAAACCCCGGGAGGCGTCAAGAGCCATATGTTTCTGCTTCACAGCCCTGTCTATAGACTGCAGCTTCGCCTCTTATCACCAGAGACGCACACACACACACCCTAAACACACTTACCATTGTGGCTCCTGCCACATTGCAGAGGCAGCTGTGTTATTAGGATGGTGGATGGAGCTGGTTGAGTCTTGGTGGGCTGGAGACAGACTAAACTGGTCATTATTAACGAGGAACAAAAGAACACTGCTTATCTAAGTACTGGTGTGTTTTGTGATGAGGTGCTGCATGGGTACAATTAGCTTTCAAGGGCTCTCAGAAGAGCTCTTATACACTTAGAAAAAAAGGGTTCCAAAATGGTTCTTTGGCCGTCCTGATAGGATAACCATTTTTGGATCCAGGTAGAACTCTTTTGGGTTTCATGTAGAAAAGGGTTATGAAAGGGTTCCACGTGAAACCCAAAAGTGCTCTACCTGGAACCAAAAGGGTTCTTCAAAGAATCCTTTTAGGTTCTAGATAGCAGCTTTTTTTGCTAAGAGTGTACTGTTGGAGATTACAATGTAGATATTTTACAACTGGTCTCAAACATGTGACTAGATGACAAAATTACAACTGACAATCGACTATTATGTCATAAAAAAATGTATGACTGTTTGTTTTATAAGCAAGTCAATAATTAGTAGGCCAACATTAGGATATTGAATAGTTTCTCCCTTTTTGTACCCTTTGGGTACATGCTTACAAATTCTTCGTGATGCAGTATTGTAAAATGTTGCTCATGGCAAAACATTGCATATTTTGTTAGTACATGTGGAGCAGATTCATAATAAAACAATATTAAGGGATGACTAAGAGGCCAACTGGCTAGGCACAAAAGACACATAATTTAATATTCAAGTGAAAAAGTTGCAAAACAACATCACAATGACTAGGTGAGTTGTGTTCCTGCCTGTGGAAGATGTGATTATTTCCTGCCAAAATTGAAATGAAAGTGTTTGCAACAGTGTCAGAAAACAGTGAGGGTTGTTTTTATCAACACAGAAACAAATCTCACACTTCTGCTTCAGAGCCAACCATCAAATCATTCTGCCAGAGTGATTTCACACACCGAAAATCGGAGATTACAAATGGTGCGTCAGGTAGAGCTAGGGCAAGCAGGGTCTACACTTAAAAAAAAAAAAAAGGTTCTTCCTAGAACCAACCATAAAAGTTTATTCAGCATATCTCTGAAGAACCCTTTATGGTTCTAGGTACAGTATAATCTTTTCTCCCAGCAAAGACATGAATTTCAAACCTTTTTGTATGATCCTTGTCCCTGTGGAAGAACCCTTTTCCCCCCCAAGAGTGTACTCACCTCCCTCCCATGTATAGAAGAACTTGCAGTGTCTGTAAAACCCTCATAAAATAGCCTAACGCCTAACTATTTGCACAGTCTGGATTTCAGTGCTGCTTAGTTTTCTACAATGTTGTCATAACACTTCGTATTGGAAACTTGAATGAATCCAATATCTATTTGACTCACTTACTTCAAGTTCCAATGCAGACATTATTTATCTCAATAACAAATTATTACTGGGTCGAAATTAAGTAGCTTACTGTGATTGTTTAAAATAAAATTGATTCTTAGCGAAGCAATTTTTAAAGTATTTTTTTGCTAGGACTGTCATGGCATGGAGAGAGGAAAACTGAAAACTATCTGTTATTGGCAGAGAGGTTAGGAACCAGGGCCGTAACCCATGGTTGGAGTTTTTTTTTCAGGCTGAAATTATCATAATTTTCACAATTTCACAGTATTATTCCAACCTCATAATGTGGAAATATACAGTACCAGTCCAAAGTTTGGACACAACTTCTCATTCAAGGGTTTTTTCTTTATTGGTAATATTTGCAGCAATTACAGCCATGCAGACTTTTGGCATTCTAGTTGTCAGTTTGTTGAGGTAATCTGAAGAGATTTCACCCCATGCTTCCTGAAGCACCTCCCACAAGTTGGATTGGCTTGATGGGCAATTCTTATGTACCATACGGTCAAGCTGCTCCCACAACAGCTCAGTAGGGTTGAGATCCGGTGACTGTGCTGGCCACTACATTCATAGATAGAATACCAGCTGACTGCTTCTTCCCTAAAAAGTTATTGAATAGTCTGGAGCTGTGCTTTGGGTCATTATCCTGTTGTAGGAGGAAATTGGTACCAATTAAACGCTGTTCGCATGGCGCATGGCGTTGCAAAATGGAGTGATAGCCTTCCTTCTTCAAGATCCCTTTTACCCTGTACAAATCACTCACTTTACCACCACCAAAGCACCGCCCGATCATCACATTGCCTCCACCATGCTTGATAGATGGCGTCAAGCACTACTTCAGCATCTTTTAATTTTTTCTACATCTCACGAATGTTCTTCTTTGTGATCCGAACACCTCAAACTTAGATTCGTCTGTCCATAACACTTTTTTCCCCAATTTTCCTCTGTCCATTGTCTGTGTTCTTTTACCCATCTTAAACTTTTATTTTTATTGGCCAGTCTGAGATATAGCTTATTCTTTACAACTCTGTCTAGAAGGCCAGTATCCCGGTGTCGCCTCTTCACTGTTGACGTTGACACAGGTGTTTTGCGGGTACTATTTAATGAAGCTGCCAGTTGAGGACTTGTGAGGCATCTGTTTCTCAAATTAGATTCTCTAATGTACTTGTCCTCTTGCTCGGTTGTTCACCGGGGCCTCCCACTCCTCTTTCTATTCTGGTTAGAGCCAGTTTGCGCTGTCTGTGAAGGGAGTAGTACACAGCGTTGTATGAGATCTTCAGTTTCTTGGCAATTTCTCACATGGAATAGCCTTAATTTCTCAGAATAAGAATAGACTGACGAGTTTAAGAAGAAAGGTCTTTGTTTCTGGCCATTTTGAGCTTGTAATCGAATCCACAAATGCTGATGCTCCAGATACTCAACTAGTCTAATGAAGGCCAGTTTTATTGCTTCTTTAATCAGCACAACAGTTTTTATGTGTGCTAACATAATTGCAAAAGGGTTTTCTAATGATCAATTAGCCTTTTAAAATGATAAGCTTGGATTAGCTAACTCAACGTGCCATTGGAACACAGGAGTGATGGTTGCTGATAATGGACCTCGGTACGCCTATGTAGATATTCCATAAAGAATCTGCCATTTCCAGCTACAATAGTAATTTACAACATTAACAATGTCAACACTGTGTTTCTGATCAATTTTATGTTATTTTAATGGACAAATAGTTCGCTTTTCTTTAAAAAACCAGGACATTTCTATCTGACCTCAAACTTTTGAACTGTAGTGTATATCATGAGTAATTAAAACAAAACAGCACATTTAGAATAAATATATTTATTATTTTTTTATGAAGAGGGTATGAATCTTATTTTTCCATGTGATCATCTTTATTATCTAGTCTTTGCTGTTATCGTAGTGAATTATACATATATCCCCCTCTCTCCCTTCCCTGTTGGATCTGTTGCCGTGGTGACAACTTGAACACATTTCATCCTGATGAATGGATAAGAAGCTCATTTAGCCTCTCATTTCCAGGAAGGGCTGCTGGAAGTAGTCATTGGTATTAGGCCCCATACATCTCAAATCACCTGAGCAAACACAGGACTATCAGGCCATCTGTAGGTCGCCCGAGGTGGCCAAGAAAGGGGAGGAGACTAGGTAGGGAAGCTCTCTCCTAAAGATTAATTAATATGAGAGCTAAGCCTCAGCCCCTGTGTTGATCCTGTCCATGCTCTGCTAGAGTCAGGATGCTGGCTGACTGGGGTTGCTCACTGGAGTACTTTCATTGTTAATTATAGTTATTACATAATGTTTACGTGCATATGGCTGTTGACAATGCATAGGCATATACTGTACAATGTTTTGTAGGCCTAACTTTTGTGTATTTGCCTATCTGCACTTTACAGTTGTTCAAGGACGATAGTCATCAAACCACTGAATTGATTAATGTATTTAGTGTTTTATGAATATTCTATAGAGTATTCTGTCTGCCTTGTGTTTTTGTTATTACCTTCGGGTTCATTCAGCTTCCTGCTTTTAATACATCCGCGATAAGGGTTAGAATGAGAAATAGATTGTTAAATCCTTTAATAGGGACTTTGTATTGTAATATGTCTCCTAATGTTCCTAATGAGTTGACATTTAGTGGGAATAGGCAATAGCTACATACCAGACAGATCATGAGTCTTTGTCCTCGACCAATACGGAAACAAGGTTCATAATAATTCTAATCACTGCAAATCTGCTGTTACTGCAATCTGATGATATATACTTACTGCCTGCAGCGAGATATTATCAGTGTTCAGAAAGATTCATTTTAAAACATAAACAATACTGCCACTACCGTTGTTCTTACACCATGATGCTGTTCTCTGTCCTGGCACCCCCATATTGTGGAACAAGCTTCCCCCTAATGTCAGGACAGCCGAGTCCCTGTCAATCTTCAAAAAACATCTGAAACCCTACCTCTTTAAAGAGTATCTTGTAAAAAAGACCATGTAGTTTTGCTACGATTGTGATATGTTGTTTTCTCACCTAGCTATCTTAAGATGAATGCACTAGTGTATACTGAACAATAATATAAACACAACATGTAAAGTGTTGGTCCCATGTTTCATGAGCTGAAATAAAAGTTCCCAGAAATGTTCCATACGCACAAAGCTTTTTTCTCAAAAATATTTTGCACAAGTTTACATCCCTGTCAGTGAGCATTTCTCATTTGTCAAGATAATTCATCCACCTGACAGGTGCGGCATATCAAGAAGCTGATTAAACAGCATGTTCATTACACAGGTGCTCCTTGTGCCGGGGACAATAAAAGGCAATAAAAGACCAATGTTATTTTCTCTACAATAAGCTGTCCCCAACGTCGTTTTAGAGAATTTGGCAGTACGTTCAACCGGCCTCACAACTGCAGACCACGTGTAACGACGCCAGCCCAGGACCTCAACATCCGGCTTCTTCATGCGGGATCATCTGAGACCAGGCACCCAGACAGTTGATGAATCTGAGGAGTACTTCTGTCTGTAATAAAGCCCTTTTGTGGTCCTGGTTCCCCAGTGGGTGGACCTAGCTCCCAAGTGGGTGGTCCTATGCCCTCCGAGGCCCACTCATGGTTTGCCCCTGCCCAGTCATGTGACATCCATAGATTAGGGCCTATTGAATTTATTTCAATTGATGATTTCCGTAAATGAAGTAATGCTGTGAATGCCCATCCTGGTTTCATAGATTAGACGTAACATAATAAACATGCACTACAGTTCAAAAGTTTGTGGTCACTTATAAACGTCCTGGTTTTTGAAAGAAAAGCACATTTTTTGTCCATAACAATAATATCAAATTAATCAGAAATACAGTGTAGACATTGTTAATGTTGTAAATGACTATTGTAGCTGGAAACTACTTTTTAAATGAGTATCATGAGTATGATATGTTTGGTTTCATAAGAAGGAAGGTTACTTAAGACAACAATGAAAGTAGAGTGATAGGTCGGGGTGGATGGGTGTAACGCGAACATCTAGCAACACAAAGGTTGCATGTTTGAATCTCATCACGGACAATTTTAGGTAATTACCAACTTTTCAACTACTTACTACTTTTTAGCTACTTTGCGAATACTAAGCATGTTAGCTAACCTTTCCCCTAACGATAACCTTAACCCTTTAATTTAACTTTTAAACCCTAACCTTAACCACTATCCCTAACCCCTAGACTAGCTAATGGATAAAATGGATAATGGCCATCCACAAATGAATACATACCATACAAAACGTAACATATCATACTAATTGGAGTGTCCTGGATTTACATTTACTATGCTATGTTTACCCCTGAGTCCAGGTTGGAACGCCTCATGGACTGTGACTAATGTCATGTCTCTCTGGACACCAGGAGGTAATGCATCCCCCATACTGTACATCACTGTATACAGTCTGAGGCCTACATGTCATTTTACTTTATGAGTATTTTAGTTGCCCTGAGCAATTCGCTGAAACAGTATGTCTGTATGTATGTATTCAACTTCATGTGTTCATAGATCCTTTCTCCCTCCCATTTGTCCTCTTTGAGAGTAGGTAATAACCAGAGAACTTTAACACACAGTCTGAGGGTGTCACTAATGAGCTTAACTGTGAGTCAAAATTGAAGTATTTTCTGCTTCCCCTAAAGATAAAGTTCAAAACCTATGATTGACATACTGTGACATAGAGTGACAAGCACGTGCACACACACAAACAAACACACACACATTTCACTCTATATATAGAAATTATCACTTCGCTGTCCCTCAGGTCAAGTTCATAGGAGTGCTGATGTTGATTAGCATAGCTTTGACTGAGCGGTCCCTTTGTCATGCATTTGCCACTCTGAATCAAGTTCAACACCTGCAGCCACAGGCCTGTCAGAGCACACAGATTCACCAAAGATGATGTTGACACAAATCCTCCCCTCTCTTGGCCACCTCATGTGCAACAGCTTTCCTCATTTACTAGGAATAAATAATGCCCATGCACACCTGCTACAGTCAATATTAGTAACCCCCCCAACCATTCTCATTATTATAGATAGCATCTACACTGTATAGATAGCAACTTGGCTGTTAACGTAAAATATGGTGTATGTGAGATTAGCTGGTATAATGACAATAATAGGCCTAATACATGGGTTTTATATAGCACTTTTCATGGACCAAGACACACTTAAGATTGGATGGTTAGATACGAAGGCTAACTGAATTGGCTGTGAGTGCTCTTAGCAGTGCAAACTTGATTAAAACCTTAATTCTACATAAGCATGCTTCATATTTACGTCTATTTCCCGTAATGCACTTCTGACGCTAAGTATTTCTAAGTTATTCAGAGACTAGAGTAAAGTATCAGTCAGCTGCTATATGACTTTGGTGCTATGTTTGATCTTAAAGATGGATGAATAATGAAGAAGCTGGTGTTATACAATTAAACCTGTGATGTTTAATAAATGTTGGATTCTGCTTAACAGGTGGATGGCCATCCCAGGGCTGGTGGTTCACAGGAGATGGAAAGGAAATGGGGAGAAAAGGGTATGAAATGCATGCAGGTAAGTTATACTTAGGCTAAATTATAAACTAGGTGGTTGAAAAGCACTCTGCGTTGCGTCGTGCATAAGAACAGCCCTTAGCCGTGGTATATTGGCCATATACCACATTCCCTCAGGCGTTATTGCTTAATTATACTATACTTAAAGAACTACCCCTCCTTACCTTCATAATACGCTCAAACCCTACATCCCAACCCGAGCACTCCGTTCAACCACCTCTGGTCTCTTGGCCCTCCCCCCACTACAGTTCCGGCTTAGGCCAATTAAAGCTCTTCTCTGTTCTTGCACCCCAAAGGTGGAACCAGCTTCCCCCTACAGTCAGGACAGCGGAGTCCCTGCCTCATCTTCAGAAAACGTCTGAAACCCTACCTCTTTGAAGAGTATCTTAAATAACTCTCACAGCTGTTATCTTGTTTTAGACTATATTCTTGAAAAATTCTACTTATAAATGTCTCGTCAGTTTAGTTCAACTGTCATACCCCATCAGAACCCACATATAAGCTTGCTTTACTCTGATATTTGTTAAATGCATAAATGTTTAAAAAAAACACTGTATAGCCTCAAATAATGGTTAAAACAAATGTTGATACCATGGATGGTCAGTCCTTGCATTTGAGAGTGGTTACATTACTCCAGTCCCATCCCTCAGCTGTTTCCCGAAACAGTGGCGAGAAAACCCTTTGTTATTGTTTCAACTGCTGATTGCCCCTACTGCCAGTCAGCCACGCAAATGCTCTTATGATGAAGTGCAAGGCTGTAGGGCTGGCTGAACTGTCACGTCCACAAATCTATTTCTCTCTCCAGTGCATCAGCAAAATACAGTGCCGTCACACCGGTCTATCACCATGCCTACTGAGTGTTGGCAGAAGTGGCGGAGATCATGCTGCTCTGTCCCCATAGTCATAGTGTAATAATGTTTATTTACTAATTGTTAATCCTTTAATTAAGTAGGGACAGACACAATTGTCTCCCCATTGATGCACTGAGTAAACAACAGTTGGATGCATTGCACCATCACATACTTCTAACAACAGTTAGATGTATTGCACCATGAAGCAATTTCCAGTGCTTTCCCCGCAGTACATACAACCTTATGGCTTGGGGCAACAGGTGACTGTTGATTGACCCTCCAGTATTAGCCAGATACCCCACAGGTAAATAAAGAGGACCGGATCAGCTAGAGCAGATGGAGAAAGTAATTGACTCCTTTGAAGAGGTGCAGCCAGAAATAATTTGTTGTCCGCCTGAGCAGATCCAAACCTCATTACCTGGGATCAACAGAGGACCAGAGGACCTGAGAGGCGATCCAACCAGGACCGGAGAAGACGAGGGAGCGAACGTAGACCAAGATTAGCCACCAATTATCTCAGCAACCATCTGAAGAAACTCCTCCCCCACCAAAATGGACACGGCTCCTCTTTCAACGCGGTCATCTCTGTCTCGGCTCAATTAAGTAAGGGAATCAATCGGGAATATAATTTTGTATGTAGGCTAGAAGTCATTATTCCTACATCTTTATCTTTATTAGGTTGATTAAATTAAGTTGAATAATGTTAAAGTCAGTAAGAATGTAATTAAGGCTCAGGGTCAGGGAAGTTAATGCAGAGTTTTGTGTGTAGACTAAGTTACGTCAATTAAGCAAGTTTCTCCTGGCAGTTTTCCCAGTGCATGCAACAGTCCTGAAGAGACTGCAGATTAAAGTAAATTAATGAATTAATATCAAAGAGTCCAACCCTTGTAATAATTATGATCAGAAACTAAATTCAGTATTGTGTTCACTCAACAGTTGAACAAAATATTATCAAGCATTTTAATATACACCTGCACACACAAACACACTCGCAAGGTCATCTAGATGCAGGTACACACATGTGCAGCCAAGAACACTCAAAAGGCTATTAGGATGCAGCCACGTGCAAAAATCACTCCAAAGTCGATACAGACCGTGATTAGGTCCGGTCGGAGGATATGTCTCCCATACACAGTCAGTCCCTCCCTCCTCGCCCTCCTCCTCCTCCCTCCTCCTCCTAATCAGACTGTTGTAAACATTCAGCACGCAAAGCACAGGCAATCACGTTGTGGAGGAAGGAGAGGAGAGGAGGAGGAGGGAGAAGAGGAAGTGGGAGAGAAAAGGAGGAGGAGGTAGAGGAGAAGTGAAAGGTACCAGACACAGGGAGTTTATCTTAGCCCAGGGAGGCAGTGATACCGGAGGGGATACCAGAGGAGAGTGATTTCAGAGGGAGTGATACCAGAGGAGAGTGATACCAGAGGGGAGTGATATTGGAGGGGAGCGATACCAGAGGAGAGTGATACCAGAGGGGAGTGATACCAGAGGGGAGTGATACCAGAGGGGAGTGATACCAGAGTGGAGTTATACCAAAGGGGAGTGATACCAGAGGGGAGTGATACCAGAGGAGAGTGATACCAGAGGAGAGTGATACCAGAGTGGAGTGATACCAGAAGAGAGTGATACCAGAGGAGAGTGATACCAGAGTGGAGTGATACCAGAGAGGAGTGATACCAATGGGAAGTGATACCAGAGGGGAGTGATACCAGAGGAGAGTGATACCAGAGGAGAGTGATACCAGAGGAGAGTGATACCAGAGGAGAGTGATACCAGAGTGGAGTGATACCAGAGAGGAGTGATACCAATGGGGAGTGATACCAGAGGAGAGTGATACCAGAGGGAAGTGATACCAGAGGGGAGACCCAGAGCTGAGGGATCAGCTGACCTGACCGGGCTGGTCAGGTCAAACGAGAAGCTTTTCATTACTACACACACAGACAGAGGTATTGGCGTGGGAGGTGGGGGTTGGGAGGATGGGGGGAGAAAGAGGGAGGGAGGGAGGTGGGGGAAGACGGGAGATAGGCTTTAATATCCATATTCAGTTATTGCCCAGTGAATTAATCTGTTGCGTTTTGTTTGGGTGGGGGTTAGAATGGGGGAGAATAGGGGAAGCACTGAGGACACGGGCTCTAGTATCTATATTCAGTTGTTGCAGGGTGAACTCATCTGTTGCTTGGTGGAGGGGTTAGATTGGGGGAGGGATGGGAGAGTGGGGGAAGAACAGGTAAATAAGGGGGAGGGATGAGGGAGTGGGGGGAGAACAGGAGAGTAAGGGGAGTGGTGGGAGAGTGGGGGGAGAACTTGAGAGTAAAGGGAGGGGAGAGGGAGGGGCTGTGAGGGAGGGTGGGGGTGGGTGGGGGTTGGGGGTTAGAATGGGGGAGAATAGGGGAAGCACTGAGGACACGGGCTCTAGTATCTATATTCAGTTGTTGCAGGGTGAACTCATCTGTTGCTTGGTGGAGGGGTTAGATTGGGGGAGGGAGTGGGGAGTGGGGGAGAACAGGAGAGTAGGGGGAGGGATGGGAGAGTGGGGGGAGAACAGGATAGTAAGGGGAGTGGTGGGAGAGTGGGGGGAGAACTTGAGAGTAAAGGGGAGGGATGAGGGAGTGGGGAGTGGGGGGAGAACAGGAGAGTAGGGGGAGGGATGGGAGAGTGGGGGGAGAACAGGAGAGTAAGGGGAGGGGAGAGGGAGGGGCTGTATCATCCATATTCAGTTGTTGTTGAGTGTTCTCATTTTAATTTGCCAGAGCTTCAGAATAAATGTGATGCAATAATTATTGTTCCTAGAATACCTGGGGGAATAAGTGATTCATCAAGCCTACACACTTGTACACACACAGTCCCCAACCGTAAGCTACACGTGGTCATGCACACATACGCACAAACTTAATACATATACACACATACACACAAACTTGGCCCAGATCAGACACAAACTCACATTTAGAAATGCACATACACGCTAACCTCCACACACTCAAATACACACACACACTTGAGAGACAGTACAAGACAGAATAACAAGAATCAGCCGTACGGATAGAGACCAGTCTCATTTATCTTCTGTCTATGCTGGGCGGCTGTGTGTCTGTTTGTGTGGGTGCTGTACAGTGCATGCGTTACGTGGCGTTACGAGTCTCCTTGGATGAGCACGTTGCTGAGACACAGCGCTGAGAGACAGAGGATGCAGCTGGGAGCATGAGTCCTGACGGAGAGGAGTATGACATGTTCTGTCAGAAAGCTGTGACCCTGATTGTTGACCTCTGCCTCCAGAACAAGCAGCTATTGGACCAGGACACTTGCCAGGACTTCCTGTTTCTGCTGTCCAACCAAAACTCGGACCACAAGGAACCAGGTAAGAACATTTCGAACATGTACATAGAATCTTGAGCATGTTTTATAACAGTGTCTGTATTCCAGAATAGGCACTGTGTTTTTGCACTGTGGAATTGGTTTTCCCTGCTGTCACTGCTTTTTGTTTCTCAAACAGTGAGCTAGCGTTTGTGACATTTGAGCAAAATTTGCCTTTCTTGCAGTAACAACTTTTATATACAGTACAGTATATTAGGACTTAACCAGGGCCATGCACAGACCTTTCAGGGGTAAGGTGCTCAAAATGAAAAAAGGGCAACCCCGCTTGAAAGAATAATAATAATAATAATAATAATTAATATCTCGAAAGTAATAACATACTAAATCCCTCTGAAGCTGAAAATTATATATATTTTTAGCAAAGGCCTATTTATTTCTGCACAACACAATCACTCGTCATCAGAAATTGTAAGCAAGTTAGATAGGCTACACATCCTCCTAAAGACATGATTGACATCGAGAAAAGAGGATGGGCTATCAGCTAATCATTGATGTTGATGATTCATGTAAATCTGCTCGTTAGCTAGATCAATTTATTTGACTGATTGTGATTTGTCTCTCTATCTTTCTGGAATGCATCTGCCAACCATACCGAATATTGATGATAATGTGGGCTAAATCAAGTGCTAAGTGTTAATCAATGTTATGCTGCTGTGGCAATACTGTTGATGTATTTAAACTGCATTTCTCAAGCCATGCATGATTGGATACCGGCGGGCGCTTGCGCAATCACCTTGCAGGGCAGACTGGAAAAAAGGCACAACTGGGCAAGCGCAAGCTCCATACAGATCAACATGGTTGTGTCTTGATAGAATACAGCTTGCGTCAAATTACAGGCGCAGCCAACAGACAGGGTGGTGGGGAACTTGACCACGACTTGCAGGCAGTGGGTTCCGAACAATGGGGGGCGGGAGGGCTGACAGTGTTTTGTCAGCTGCAATATCATCAGCTAATCCAGGACTACTAAAGGCCCAGTGCACTACTTTTGTGAAGAAAAAAATATATATATACAGTATCAGTCAAAAGTTTGGATACACCTACTCTTTATTTGTACTATTTTCTACATTGTAGAATAATAGTGAAGACATCAAAACAATGAAATAACACATATGGAATCACATAGTAGCCAAAAAAGTGTTAAACAAATCAAAATAGATTTCAGATTTTAGATTCTTCAAAGTAGACAATCTTTGCCTTGATGACAGCTTTGCACACTCTTGGCATTCTCTCAACCAGCTTCATGAGGAATGTTTTGAAGGGGTTCCCACATATATTGAGCACTTGTTTGCCGCTTTTCCTTCACCCTGCAGTCCAACTCATCCAAAACCATCTCAAGTGGGTTGAGGTCAGGTGATTGTGGAGGCCAGCTCATCTGATGCAGCACCATCACTCTTCTTCTTGGTCAAATAGACCTTACTCAGCCTGGAGGTGTGTTTGGGGTCATTGTCCTGTTGAAAAACAAATGAGAGTCCCACTAAGCACAAACCAGATGGGATGGCGTATTGCTGCAGAATGCTGAGGTAGCCATGCTGGTTAAATGTGCCTTGAATTCTAAATAAATCACAGTGTCACCAGCAAAGCACCTACACACCATCACACCACCTCCTCCATGCTTCACGGTGGAAACCAAGCATGCGGAGATCATCCGTTCACCTACTCTGCGTCTCACAAAGGCAAGGTGCTTGGAACCAAAAATCTCAAATCAGACCAAAGGATAGATTTACACCGGTCTAATGTCCATTGTTCGTGTTTCTTGGTCCAAGCAAGTCTCTTCTTATTATTGGTGTCCTTTAGCAGTGGTTTCTTTGCAGCAATTTGCCCATGAAGGCCTGAGTCTCCTCTGAACAGTTGATGTTGAGATGTGTCTGTTACTTGAACTCTGTGAAGCATTTATTTGGGCTGCAATCTGAGGCTGGTAACTCTAGTGAATTTATCCTCTGCAGAAGAGGTAACTCTGGGTCTTCCTTTCCTGTGGCGGTCCTCATGAGATAAAGTTTCATCATAGCGCTTGATGGTTTTTGTGACTGCACTTGAAGAAACTTAAGTTCTTGAAATGTTCCGTATTGACTGACCTTCATGTCTTAAAGTAATGATGGACTGTCATTTCTCTTTGGTTAGTTAAGCTGTTCTTGCCATAATATGGACTTGGTCTTTTACCAAATATACCAGCCCTACCTTGTCACAACACAACTGATTGGATCAAATGCATTAAGAAGGAAAGAAATTCACAAATTACCTTTGTACAAGGCACATCATTTCACATCTGAAATGCATTCCAGCTGGCTGAGAGAATGTCAAGAGTGTGCAAAGCTGTCATCAAGGCAAAGGGTGGCTACTTTGAAGAATCTCAAATATAAAATATATATTTCATTTGTTTAAGATGTTTGGGTACTACATGATTCCATATGTGTTATTTCAGAAGTTGTGATGTCTTCACTATTATTCTACAATGTAGAAAATAGTAAAAATAAAGAAAAACAGTTGAATAAGTAGGTGTCCAGACTTTTGACTGGTACTGTATATCAGGTAGAGCCCTATCTGTACATGTGACAGGACTATTGATGAATGGATGCCACATGGTATTAATATAACAACAATTGTATAAGTAGGTGCATTTTTCCAGAACAAATGTATTTTTTGGAAGAAAGAATTCACACGCATGCTCGCACATGCACTATCACTCTGTATTACTTATTTTCTTCTCCTTTTGTTTTCCTCACTGTCTATGTTAGGGGTCAGGCTGGGCCTTGGACACATCTCTAATTAGTTTTTGTGACCGCAGGGCAGAGCAACCATAGGTATAGCCTATAAACCAAACTCAGAGTGACTTTTTAGTTAGTCTGGGTAAGCAGAGCTCCTATAAAACAAATAAATCAGCCTTTAGCTTAATTTCTGCTGATGCTGTCCTGATCGCTCAACCTTACCATTATCATTATAGCAGATTGGAGCCCACAGCTCCTTGCAACTGAAACTGATAGTATTGTTGCATGGATTAATGAGAGGACTTAGGAGAGTCTAAGAAGGCTCACTTTACTTTTGTGAAGAATCTCAGTCAGTGCTATTATCCTGGTATATTTACTGCACCAAAGTTAATGCGTTATTTAGAGGGACATTAAATTGCCAAAAGTATGTGGATACACCTTCAAATTTGTGGATTTGGCTATTTCAGCCACACCTGTGTATAAGATCAAGCACACAGACATGAAATCGCCATTGAGACAAACATTGGCAGTAGAACTTCCCGTACTGAAGAGCTCAGTGACTTTCAACGTGGCACCGTCATAGGATGCCACCTTTCCAACAAGTCAGTTTGTCACAATTTTGCCCTTTGAGAGCTTCCCCGGTCAATTGTAAGTGCTGTTATTGTGAAGTGGAAACTTCAAGGAGCAACAAGCCCACAGAAAAGGACCGCCAACTGCTGAAGCGGATAGTGTGTAAAAATCGTCTGTCCTAGGCTGCAACACTCACTACGTAGTTCCAAACTGCCTCTGGAAGCAATGTCAGCAAAAGAACGCTTCATCAGGAGCTTCATGAAGTGGATTTCCATGGCCGAGCGGCCACACACAAGCCTAAGATCACCATGCGCAATGCCAATTGTTGGCTGGAGTGGTGTAAAACGAGCCGCCATTGAATTTTGGATCAGTGGAAACGTTTCCTCTGGATTGATGAATCATGCTTCCCCATCTGGCAGTCCAACGGAAGAATCTGGGTTTGGAGGATGCCAGGAGAACGCCACCTGCCCGAATGCATAGTGCCAACTGCAAAGTTTGATGGAGGAGGAATAATGGTCTGCGGCTGTTTTTCATTGTTCGGGCTAGGCCCGTTAGTTCCAGTGAAGGGAAATCTTAATGCTACAGCATACAATGACATTCTAGATGATTCTGTGCTTCCAACTTTGTGGAAACAGTTTGCTGAAGTCCCTTTCCTGTTTCAACATGACAATGCCTCCGTACACACAGCGAGGTCCATACAGAAATTGTTTGTCGAGATCGGTGTGGAAGAACTTGACTGGTCTGCACAGAGCCCTGACTTCAACTCCATCGAACACCTTTGGGATTAATTGGAACGCCGACTGCGAGCCAGGCCTAATCGCCCAACGTCAGTACCCGCCCTCACTAATGCGCTTGCGGCTGAATGGAAGCAAGTTCCCGCAGCAATGTTACAATATCTAGTGGAAAGCCCTCCCAGAATAGTGGAGGCTGTTATAGCAGCAAAGGAGGGACCAGCTCCATATTAATGCTCATGCTTTTGGAATGAGATGTTCGACGAGCAGGTGTTGACATACTTTTGGCCTTGTAGTGTACTTTCAAAGTTCTTTAATGTCGCAGACAGTCCCACTGAGATTAATTATGAGAGGCATCCCAATTGTTAAATATATCCAATTGTTAAGTACACACTATGTATTTTTTTTCCCATTGACATTTATTGTGTGTCTGAATTGAGGGCCTATCATAATGAAAAAGACAACTCATCCTACAGTATAGCTGTGTCTATAGTAATGGATATTGAAATGGCTGGGAAGAGTTCTACTCATATACTTAACAAAAATATAAATGTAACATGTAAAGTGTTAGTCCAATGTCTGAGCTGAAATAAAAGATCCCAGAAATGTTCTATAAGCGCAAAAAGCGTATTTTATCGATGGCCATTTGAATGCACATAGATACTGTGATGAGTTCCTGAGAACCATTGTTGTGCCATTCATCCTACACCATCACCTCGTCTTTCAGCATGATAATGCACGGCCCCATGTCGCAAGGATCTGTACACAATTCCTGGAAGCTGAAAATGTCCTAGTTCTCCCATGGCCTGCATATTCACCAGACTTGTCACCCATTGAGCATGTTCGGAATGCTCTGGATTGACATGTACAACAGCGTGTTCCAGTTCCTGCCAATGATCAATTAGCCTTGTAAAATTGTAAACTTGGATTAGTTAACACAACGTGCCATTGGAAAACAGGAGTGATGGTTGCTGATAATGGGCCTCTGTACGCCTATGTAGATATTCTATAAAAAAATCAGCCGTTTCCAGCTACAATAGTCCTTTACAACATTAACCATGTCTACTCTGTATTTCTGATCAATTTGATGTTATTTTAAAGGACAACAAATGTGCTTTTCTAAGTGACCTTAAACTTTTGAACTGTAGTGTACATATAAACTGAAGATTTTTTTTACATTTGGAGGATTTTGTAACTGCTTATACATAGACCAATACATCAGTGAAACATATAGCTACAGTATGTGACATGATTGAAGAGCCAGCCAGAGAATTTGGACTGAAGGCAGGTACATAACAAATGTCATTCAGCGATGTTTCTGCTAGGATGGATCCCCATGTCAGAGGGTACGCGTCACACCATTTCTGACAAAATCCTGTCACTTCGCATTATCCTCAGCGATGGAATCAAACGTACTTCACCATGCCATGGGCATCCATCACTAAGCTGTGGGGGCATTAAATGCCATTGCATGTTATCCACCCATCACTGTGAATCTCTTCTGCCACATGAAGGATAAATGCAAGGCGCTTTACTTTCTTATTGTTGGGACTTGGAAGAGATGTGGATGGGAGATATGGACAGAACTTAGTACACGGCCACGGCCTGGCACCTGACATGTGACACGTACCCTCTGGATCCATCATTGTAGTGTAGGAACTCTTCACTGTGGCAATGTCTTCAAAATGTTTGACAGTGACACAAGGTTTGAAGGTATTCAGTGAAAGGAAAATGCTAATGGGAAGTCTTAATTAAACTCATTATTGTTCATCCATCTCGGGAAATGTATTTTACAATATCCTTATTGTGTTGTGTTTACCTTTTTGCTGATGCCTTTGGAGAGATAAGAGGGGGGAATGTTTAGGCATTTTTTCTGCTGCATTTCATGTTGGTGAATAAAATCATGTTCTCCTTTGTGATTAAGCTAGAGCAATACAGTTCTGGGAAGAAACAATACTGCAGTATCTCCAGGGGAATTTCTCAGAGAGCACTATGCTGCTAGATCAGGCTATAATGTAATGATTGTCTTTCCTCAATATTCAAATTCTGTAAGGAGAAAATTATAAATTATTACAAATATAGGTAAGTTCCATCCAGAACAGGGAACTGGTCGCTCCTTAGTCCTCTATTTGCAGGCCAGGAAGGATGACGCAGTGCAGGTGAAATCCAAAACAACAGGACAAAAACATCAAATTAACTAGGCTGTAGAGATTACTGACAAACCTCCCTTTAATAATTAATATTCACACAGTCACACTGACTCTGTGTTCTACAGACACAGCACTTCCCAGTGAGTACAAACATTTCCAAAAGAACATTGGAAAGCTGTCCATTTCACTGTGAGATGCCTATGTCTCATTATTACGACATGAAGGCTGTTGTGGTAGCGCTTCCGGCTGTGCACACTTGGATTAACAAATACAGTCTGATATGTGACAGCACATAACAGGTTTGAAAACTGACTGAATATTTTTATGTATACTGAACAAAAATATAAACGCAACATGAAACAATTTTGAAGATTTTACTGAAATACAGTTAATATAAGGAAATCAGTCAATTGAAATGAATTAATTAGATCCTAATCTATGGATATCACGACTGGGAATACAGATATGCATCTCTTGGTCACAGATACCTTTAAAAAAACATAGGGCCGTGGACCAGAAAACCAGTCAGTATCTGGTATGACCACCATTTGCCTAATTTAGCTCGACACATCTCCTTCACATAGAGTTGATCAGGCTATTGATTGTGGCCTATGAAATGTTGTCCCAATCCTCTTCAATGGCTGTGTGAAGTTGCTGGATATTGGCGGGAACTGGAACATGCTGTCGTACACGTCGATCCAGAGAGTCCCAAGCATGGTGGCTTATGATAGAAAAAGTAACATTCAATTATTTGGCAACAGCTCTGGTGGACATTCCTGCAGTCAGCATGCCAATTGCACCGTCCCTCAATCACTTGAGACTTCTATGGCATTGTGTTGTGTGACAAAACTTCACATTTTAGAGTGGTCTTTTATTGTCTCTAGCACAAGGTGCACCTGTTTAATGATCATGCTGTTTAATCAGCTTCTTGATATGCCACACCTGTCAGGTGGAGGGATTATCTTGCCAAGGAGAAATGCTCACTAACAGGGATGTAAACTAATTTGCGCCCAAAATTTGAGAGAAATACGATTTTTGTGTGTATGGAAAATATCCGGGATCTGTTTTTTCAGCTCATGAAACATTTACATTTTGCATTTCAGTGTAAATTCAAGCTTATTAGAGAGGGAATAAAGAGGAAATAATAGACATTCTAGTTCTTTGAGAGAACTGTACAGAAAAAGGGATCCAAAAGGATTCTTTGGCTGTCCCCATAGAAAAAACCTTTTTGGTTCAAGGTCGAACCATTTCTGGTTCCATGTAGAAGCCTTAGTAGAAAGGGTTCTACATGGAACCCAAAAGGGTTCTACTTGCAGCCAAAAATAGTTAATTGAAGGGTTATCCTATGACTACACCCGAAGAACCCTTTAAGGTTCTAGATAGCACCTTTTTTCCGACAGTGTATGCACATCACCGCAAGCATTATAACCCATCTAGTCCTACCTCTATTCCCTGCCTTAGACCCACCGACACGCAGAGGACTAAGGTTATCCTCCCTGAGAGTGGCTGATAAAAGCCATAGGTTAAATTCAAACGGATCCCGTCTCTCAGTTAGCCCAGTTGGGTGAAGAGGTGGCTGAAATAATGGCCAACCAAGTGGAACACATTTTTCATTACAATGCACTAAAGACAAAAGGAGCAGTCCAGAATACCAATCACACCTCTGTTCTGAGAATATGGGCAGCACTCCAACTGGAATTAGTTCGCTTTTTCTACTGTGTCATTTTCTTCTGTTCTTTTTTTAACCATTAACTTGTTGAAGATCACTAGCTTTTGGGATATTCCTGATGGTGTTGCTTGTTGGGGTGTTATCTATCTCTCAGTAGAACCGTACAGGGCTATTTCCCACCATGCACTGTGATGCTCTGTGCTGTATCATCAATGTAAATCCACCACAACTGCATGAATAACCCACCACCCTGCATGAATAACCCACCACCCTGCATGAATAACCCACCACCCTGCATGAACCAGAGGCACAGTTGGTTTTCTCCCTCAATATACTGACCAGGTTAATCCAGGTGAAAGCTATGATCCCTTATTGATGTCACTTGTTAAATCCACTGCAATCAGTGGAGATGAAGGGGAGGAGAAGGGGTTTAAAGCCTTGAGACAGATGAGACATGGATTGTATGTGTACCATTCAGAGGGTGAATGTGCAAGACAAAAGATTTAATGCCTTTGAACAGGGTTTGATAGTACAGTAGGTGCCAGGCGCAACGGTTTGTGTCAAGAACTGAATCGCTGCTGGGTTTTCAACACTCAACAGTTTCCCGTGTGTATCAAACATGGTCCACCACCCAAAGGACATCCAGCCACCATGACAACTCAGAAAGAGATCTAGCAAACCATAAGCAGACCATTTTATTCATCCTGGCCTGTTGCAAATATAGCTACAGAATGCACATTGAAACACATGGACATTTTGTGAAGCCCTAGAACTGGATCACAGCATATAGAGGAATTACATGCATGCCTATATCTCAGCCACAACAGAATAATTAACTGGCCTGTATAGAATTACATGCATGCCTGTATCCAGTGGCGACCCGTCATTCAGGGCAGGTAGAGCATAGCTGCCCTGTTTTGCATGTTATTTTGGCATTAATACATGTCACATATAATTTTTCAAACAATTAAAAAAATGTTTTCATTGACTTAATAAAGCCGCATACTCTACAAACATGGTCTCTTTTTTTGCTTTCTTGAGTAAGGCAGCTCCAAAATGCAAGTGTTTCAGCCTAGCTCAGTGCTTTCTGTGGTGGGGCAGCCAGCGGAAAATACGGAGCGTAGGGGTTGGTAATGTTCTCTAGTTGAGCCGTGATTAGCTCAGTGTTCTGTCACTCGTGGGAACACTACGTCACCCCAAAATCTATGAGGAGAGCTCGAAAATTCAAGCCCCTTGGGTGCTGCCATAGAGTTACATTAGAAGTGCACATCCAAGAAGGCTTAAGGTCATTGGCCACAGATAAAATGACGTCAAATCACGTTATATCTACTGTAACTTTGATTGGACTGATCATGTCAACATCATACTTTCAAAATCTTAGATAGCAAGCTAGCAGTCATCATCATGAATCAAGTCGACAATCTACTAGCAAATCCTTTTCAGTCGTTGTCATATGAAGAGAAATTATGAAGAGAAATTATAGATAAAACGTATTGATGCTCATCGGCCATTGGACACAAACATTATACAACATGTTGGAAATCACAAATTCAACCATTTGTGGTTTGGAAGAATCAGTGGCTAACTGCAACCATTGCAAAACAATCACAAGCCTGCAATTCAGTGGAGTGAGTGTGTGGTCCAACTGTGGGTTAAAGGGTCTCTTTTCCAAGCTTAGAAGGATAAACATTCAACATTGGCCATGCTGTCAATCCAGCATGACTTCTGCCGGCGGGTTTCTAAACTACTGTAAAACTTGGAACTGGGAAATTTCAGACTTCAGTGAGTTTAAGAACTGGGAACTCAGAAAAAATTATATCCTGCTGGGAAAATACATTTTGAAAGGTCATCCAACTCGGAACTCCAAGTCGTAAACTCGGGCCACTTTCTAGAGTTCTGACCTGAAGATCACAGACATCATGGTTCAAACTTATATTTTTTGTCTCGAAAACACAATAAATTCAGAGAATGTCAGAATTTGATGACAAAGTTTGATGACAGAATTTGCTCACGAAGGACTGCCGCGCCACCTTCCTGTTCAAGTGAGCACAGCACAACAAGGTGAGTCAAAAAATGTATTGTATGCTCCTGCATAAATTATGTAATATGCCAGAGAGATATGTATACTGTAGCTAAGAAAGTTATACTAATTGTATGTTATGTAGTAAGCTGTTAGCTGTCATTTGGTCCCTTTCCCCCTCATAACTTGGCCTACTGTTCTGACTTGGTAGTGCACATGTAACCTATAGCTTGTTTTAGAGAAATGTCATCATCGAATATTGTAAAAGCTTTCATTATCTGCTTATTTACCCCCTTCATTTATCCTACGGTTCTGACTTGGTGTACAGGGAGAATACTGTAAGAACAGCCCATGTTCTGAATTATGTCGCTGTACATTTCAAAAGTGCTGAACAAATAGTTATATTGACTATGTCCATCCTAGCTCACTCATTAATATATTAATCGAAATTACGGATTGCCTCTCATCCGCTCGTCGTCCCCTTATGCCATAGATTGTACATCTCAATTGTCAGTAGAAACCACATATGTTTAAGCATGTCAGCCATATCATCTATGTTTTTTTCAAAGGCAGTTAATGAGGCTGAAGGAACTGTTTCGCTGCCAGACAAGGCTCTGTGTAGCCAGGTGTAGCAGTGGTAAGGTGTTGGGACTGCTGTTGGGACAGCTTTATGTTGGCGCTAACAGTTTGTGGGCACCATTTGTCACTGTTATATTGCAAATAATGTATTGTTTAGTGTTGTTTTGTGTTGTGTTGTGGCTAAACATTTTAGGGGGAGTTTACCGCACCAAGATTTTGTGCTAAAATCGCCACTGCCTGTATCTCTACTACAAGAATTGCATCATGCACTCATTTCTCAAATGTATCACTCACATCAGTGCTTTGAACCCAATTAATTTACCCAGAGATGTAGATTAGACAACTCCTACATGGACTATGCCACGAGATAGGTTGGCATTGTTGATTTAGCTGCATGCAGACAGAGTTTGCGTCTCAAAAAGCACCCTATTCCCATTACAGTGCAGTACTTTTGACCAGGGCCCATGGGGCTCTGGTCAAACATAGAGCACAATATAGGGTATAGGGTGCAATTTGGGACATACCCAGTCATTCTGTTCTGTTCCCCCATCAACAGGACTGCTCTGTGCAGCCTGTCATGCTGAAAGCTGTTCTGTAGTTCCAGCGAACCTTCTGGGGGTCAAACTACTGCCATTCTCACTGAGTTGGTGATGTAGAAACACTTATAACCAGACATGTGCCCCCACACACTTCATCAACCACACTGATGTGAGACATTAGAAACGCTTGATTTTGTCTTAAAATGCTCATGTATCCAATCGACCTGGATTTGATCCTGGAGAAGGCAACATTTTGTTGAGACGTGAGTACCCTCTGTTTCCCCCATGTTGGTGTGCGTGTTTGTTTATTATGTTCAGGTTGTATCTTTATGGCTGGTATTGTTTGCCGGGTTCGTTCGTGACCGGTATTTTCACGCACCTTTAGTATTTGTTTTATACTGGTGGAGTTCGTGGAATAAACTACCTTGTACACTCATCTCTGCTCTCCTGCGCCTGATTCCATGCACCAGTTACCCATAGCCTGACAGTAAGATGCTATAGCCAAATCTAGCCCTGTCTTATTAGTATTTTAGTGAGACTTGAATAAGATGCTATAGCCAAATCTAACCCTGTCTTATTAGTATTTTAGTGAGACTTGAGTAAGATGCTATAGCCAAATCTAACCCTGTCTTATTAGTATTTTAGTGAGACTTGAGTAAGATGCTATAGCCAAATCTAAGCCTGTCTTATTAGTATTTTAGTGAGACTACAGTAAGTTGCTATAGCCAAATCTAACCTATTCTTATTAGTATTTTAGTGAGACTTGAGTAAGATGCTATAGCCAAATCTAGCCCCTTCTTCTTACCTTGGTTTGTTAACAGTAAAGTGGTAGGGTGTTATGGCTGTGGGCACAATGAAGTGAGAGAGATGTTGATATTTACATGCACTACGTTAGAGCCCTGTCAACACCTTATTCACTAATTGGGTGATTGTGTTGCATGCATGAAAGACCATAATTACTTACAAAATACCACAGCTTTTTCAGGGGCAAGCCAAGGGTATACTGTATTACATTTTTCTGGATGGTCTGAGTGTTGTCTATTGTTTAAGCTATGCTGCAGATCCCGTTATGTGTTATCATTACATAGGGCTTCTACAGTATATAGGACTGTTATCTAACATTGCTATGTGGAACTGAACAGCAGATGAAGCTTACTTTCATAATTTCATTCATTCATGTATAATAAATAGTTCAATGCAATTTATATATACGTTTATTACTCTTACTCAAATGATATCATATTCATGCCCTGTATTTTGTGTTGTGTTAACAGAAACTGGGTTTCTCAGTCCACCTTGTGTATCTGACGCTGTTGGCCTTTTTTGGTACATTCTTTATTATTCCAATTCCCTGGAATATTTCTTGGTTCCTATTCTTTGTTTTTACTTATAGTCCGATTAACTGTCCCCTGCGGAAATGTTACCCAAAAAGAGGGACAACAGAGGAGACGAGAATGAGTGGAAATTGAATAACAACCTCATGAAATACAACTGGAAGGCCTCCAAAGTCAGTGTGTGTGCTGTTGTGTTTGTGTGTGGGTGTGCGTCCATTCGAGCATGTTCATATATGCGTGTGTGCCTGCGCGTGCAAAGAAGCGTGTTTATGTCTGTGATTCAGCGAGAGGGTTTGAAGGGAATGGTGTTACATTAATAACAAAATGACAAAATTACATTTCTGTCTCACTTGCACTAAGACAAAGGGTAGGGGCAACTTGAGGTTTGTTGTGACATTTCATTCCTTGATTGTATTAGAGCTCTGTGCCAACCGGCTACAGCCTGAGGTGATGTTACCCAAACTGACAGGAATTGATGGAATGACCTTCCAGCTTGTCCAACTGCTGAAAACCTCTCCGTGGGACACTGAGAAACACAGGGAAAGAGACAGTCGTGCCTCTATGATGCATTTTTCACTTATGTTCTACCTACAAAACAACACCAAGGTTGACAAGCATACTGAAGGAAGGGTACTTTGGGAAATGTTCTCTCTAACCGACAGAATACAGGTTTGTGTAACAGATGTGTGGTTGAAGGTCTGTGAAGTATCACCACCAGTGCTTAATTTGAGCCAGATCTTGCCGGAACAGGATCCTGCACCTCTCAATTTTGGACTGTTTTGTTCCGGAACCTTGGGAACCTTTTGGCCGGATTGGGAACCTCTCATTGCATTTTTTTGCAATGTAAAAATTCGAACAAAAGTGATCAATGTTCATTCGAGATGCCTCTTTGTTAATTCTCCTGGTCCCACAAAAAAAATAGTGTGAAGAAGTAGATTTTCAGTCCGGACCTAATATTCTAAGAGTTGATTTGGGTTTATGATTTGTGCAACATTGTAACCTATGTTTGAGACCAAAGCGTGGCAGTGTGAAAATCGCACCAGTATCTCTCACATAACTAGAATGAGATTCGCTTTCAATGAACTCTCTCCCTCTTTGCTCTGAAAGACATGAGCCTGCAACTCTCATCTCTCCAGCAGCAGCACTTCATCATGTATTTCCTTATAGAATCGCGCTAAGGGTTCTGAAAGGAACTGCAGTATTGAAATACATTGAAATACATTTGCCAAAGTTATAGAATTACTGCTGTCTGTTGAAATCATTCAGAGTAGTCTACTATAAATGAAATAATTCAGAATAGCCTACTACACCATGAGGAGGCCTATAATTTAGCTACGGCTCCATAGATCATTTTCTTAAATAGCCTAGCTGTGGATTTTAGCCCCAAAACAAGGAATAGCCTACTACACCATGAGGAGGCCTATAATTTAGCTAAGGCTCCATAGATCATTTTCTTAAATAGCCTAGCTGTGGATTTTAGCCCCAAAACAAGGAATAGCCTATAATAGTAAACACGCTGCAAATCTGTCAGTGAAAAAACAGCATGCAGAAAAAACAGCATGCAGACAAAACAGGCCCTGTGCAATATTTCAAATACAATGAAGGGAAAACACAGGTTGGAAAGCAAATGGATCCTGCTGAAAAGAGAAGACTGCTGTAGAGGAGGAAATGATAGTCCTAAAAATGCTTTCCTGTTTCACTGACTCACCCCATGATGCGCAGCTCACTCGCTGGTGATGGCCAATGCGCTCGTGCATTTACTTTGCATTTACTATGTAAAACAATATTTGGAAGTTGATCAACTATTTTGGTAGCCTTCTTGAAATGTTCCCACATTCACTGACCTTCATGTCTTAAAGTAATGATGGACTGTCGTTTCTCTTTGCTTATTTGAACTGTTCTTGCCATAATATGGACTTGGTCTTTTACCAAATAGGGCTATCTTCTGTACACCTCCCCTACCTTGTCACAACACAACTGATTGGCTCAAACACTTTTTTGGTTACTACATGATTCCATATGTGTTATTTCATAGTTTTGATGTCTTCACTATTATTTTACAATGTAGAAAATTGTAAACAATAAAGAAAAACCCTTAAACATACTGTTGACACGTAGGCTATGGTGTAATGGAATGTTTAGCCTTGTGTGGTAGGTTTTGTGGGTTTTTACACTCTTATGTTGGTGTCATAAAATAACACAATATATGTCACAACAGGTCTAAATATATGTGTCATAACAGGTAAAGGCAGTGTCAGAGGAAAGCCCTAAAAATGGTCAGACCCCAGCCACCCCAGTCATAGACTGTTCTCTCTACTACCGCATGGCAAACGGTACCGGAGTGCCAAGTCTAGGACAAAAAGGCTTCTCAACAGTTTTTATCCCCAAGCCATAAGAACAGGTAATCAAATGGCTACCCAGACTATTTGCATTGTGAGCCGCCCCCCCGTTTTACGCTGCTGCTACTCTCTGTTTATCATGTATAGTCACTATAACTATACACTCATGTACCTGTACATACTACCTCAATTGGGCCAACCAACCACTGGTCCCGCACATTGGCTAACCGGGCTATCTGCATTGTGTCCCACCCACCAACTCCTCTTTTACACTACTGCTACTCTCTGTTCATCATATATGCATAGTCACTTTAACCATATCTATATGTACATACTACCTCAATCTGACTGACTAACCGGTGTCTGTATGTAGCCTCACTACTTTTATAGCCTCGCTACTGTATATAGCTTGTCTTTTTACTGTTGTTTTTATTTCTTTACCTACCTATTGTTCACCAAATACCTTTTTTGCACTCTTGGTTAGAGCCCGTAAGTAAGCATTTCACTGTAAGGTCTACTACACCTGTTGTATTTGGCACACGTGACAAATAAGCTTTGATTTGATTTGATGTAAAGTGTTTCCTAGTAGTGAGTGCATCGTTTTCCATACTTTACCCCAATTGGAATGGAACCCACAGGCCTGGCATTGCAAGCACCATGCTCTACCGACTGAGCCACACAGGGTAATATGTTTAATTGAGAACATGATAAGAATGGTGCATCTATGACTTGCCAGAGGTGATACTCTCCATAATTTGTGCATTTTAGCTCAGGCTGTAACTATCTGAACTTATGGAAAACAAATGATTCTCTCAAACCCTTCAGATTATGACAGAGACATTAGAAGAGGATGAGGATAGTAAGTATCTTTGCTCAACCAAATAATTTAAGTTCAACATTTGGTTCTCAGGATGTTTATAGTACTAGGATGTTCCTGTAACATAGATTTGTGTCTTTTCGTATCCTTTGAAAATAGCCCTCTTGGTAGAGAAGACGAGTAGGGTTAATGTCTGAGACCACAGCATTGCTGTAGTTACAATCTACAGCAGGGTTCCCCAAGTGGTGGCTCTCGGGACCAATTTGGACTATGATTGTTTATATTACACCCTCCAAGTTTTATTTTTGTATTTTTATTGTTGGAAATAAAAGACTGTAAAAACACCAGGAAATCAGCTATAAGTGATTTTAATTTTGGAAATATGTTCCCAAGTATTCCCATGCATAATAGAGAGACGTGATCATACAAATGTAAACAAGGTTTCAAATGATTATACTTTTTTTGCGTTTTTTTTGCAGTCAATTTGCAGTCTACAAATGATTTGTAATTATGTTCTGGTCCCCCGACCATCCGCTCAAGAGTTGATGATCCCTGATCTAGTGTTCACTTCAGTAGTTTTGTAGGACTCCCTAGTGATTCATATCACAGATTACCTTCACCTGTGAGCAAAATTGAATTCATTGCAGATTTGTACTATAATACAGGCTGGTGTGACACATCACAGGGCCATTACAGCTTTCCCACATTAAAAAAATACTATGGTATAAATACTATAGTATTCACTGTAGTGATGTTAAAAAAGTCAGCAAAAACCCTGTAGTGAATATGATAGTATTTACTGCAGTATACTTTAGTATTTACATTTAATTATACTATAAATATTGCAGTAAAATAATACTGTAGTATATACTATAGTAATTAAATTAGTGTTTTTGTGGATTGTAGAATAATGTAGTATATACTGTAGTGTTTTTGTGGACTGTAGTATACTGTAGTATTCACTGCAGTTTATTGTAGTATTTACTGTAATGTTTTTGAGGACATTACTGTAACATTTACTACAGTGTTTTTGTTTTATTCTCATTAACATAGAAGTGCAGGCTTTCTCCTTGAGGAAACCTACTTGAGAAATACTAAAAGAGTACATTTTCCATTACTTGTAGCTAGGTAGGCCTGGGGTCTGAACGGATAGTTCAGAGCTTCTAATAATTTCTATAACCTGTAGGCTCACTTATGGGTAGTGTATTTGCAGACTGTAGTGTTTTTGTGGACACTATTATAATATTTACTATAGTATTCTACAGCATAATACACCATTCTATAGTAAGTGCTACACATGATTGAGGGGTACTACAGTGGTAGTATATTATTCTACAGTATACTATTGTTTAAGACAGAATTCTAAAGTAAGTACTATTATTACTAGTATTATCTAGTAAACTGTAGTTTCTTTTTTTCATGAGGGTTTACCCGATACATTTAGAAGGAATAGACCCCCCCTGGAAACCACTTTGTTTGTCTATTGTCGATCGTTTTGATTCTGAAATTCACAGTTTGTTCCAAATTCTTACTTTTTACTTTTTTCTACATTGTAAAATAATAGTGAAGACATCAACACTGTAAAATAACACATATGGCATCACATGTAGTAATCAGTGAAGGGAAATCTTAATGCTACAGCCTACAATGACATTCTAGACAATTCTGTGCTTCCAACTTTGTGGCAACAGTTTGGGGGCCCTTTCCCCCAAGGCCCTTTCCTGTTTCAGCATGCCCCCGTGCACAAAGCGAGGTCCATACATAAATGGTTTGTTGAGATCAGTGTGGATTAACTTGACTGGCCTGCGCAGGACCCTGACTTCAACCCCATTAATCACATTTGGGATGAATTGGAACGCCGGCTGCGAGTCAGGTCTAATCGCCCAACATCAGTACCTGACCTCATTAATGCTCTTGTGGCCGAATGGAAGCAAGTCCCCGCAGCAATGTTCCAACATCTAGTGGAAATCCTTCCCAGAAGAGTGGAAGCTGTTATAAAAGGGGGTGACCAACTCCATATTAATGTGCTTGATTATGGAATGAGATGTTTAACAAGCAGGCGTCCACATACTTTTGGCTTATGTAGGGTAGCTCTAAATCCCCTGAAAGGAAAGGACTCTAGACATTAAAGCCACCACTATCCTCCATTTTATATGAACTTCCTCTTATCATGCCCTTCTTTCTTTAATCTCTGCGGCACATCAGCCCTCTCCAGTCCATTTCCTACTTGGGTCTGTCCCCTAACTTCTTCTCTTTTTTCGAAGTTAACACATTGGTCCGGGCTTGGGCTTGTCAATGGATTGGAAGGATTTTGAGGGGGCTATATTAAATCTCCCGAAAGGCGTCTTTGAAAAACTGAGGTAATTTCAATTTAGATTTGTATTCTCAGAGACCCCCCATCAGTTCCCTGAAGGACACATCTCAACTGAGCAGAGCTTTCTCTTCGATCCTCTGTTCTTAAGATTGCCACGCTGGGGTTTCAGGTATAGAGCAATCCACGAGCCATTTATGCTTAAGTTGACAGAGGGCTGTTGATGTTTGGTTCATTAGAAAGATGAACGGTGTGGAGCTATATCCGTAGTGAGGCCTGACGATGAGATGTGCCTTTAGTTCTACTATGTCAAGCTCCCTCCCTCCACTGGTAGGCATCATGCTTCCTCCATGTTCAATGACAGGTACAATGTCGAATCTATACAAAGGCTAAATAAAAGAGGCAATTAAATGCATGTACAGGTGCAGATCATGAGTCAAGCAGCACAGCACTAGCACATGGCACACCACTAGCACATGGCACACACCCGTATGTAAGGCAGGGATACGTTACATCTATAACGGTCCCTATGAGTCATTTCAAGTTAATAGGAAGTACGATAGAAGAAGAAATTATAATACCTGCTGCTGAGTGAGACATTGTTAATTGGATTATATTCAGGCTTGTTGTACAGCTTTGTCATTGATTGTATTCAGCCATGGAGTGAATTTTGTCTATGTTCCAAGCCAACCGGGAACATTCCCAGGACATTAGCTAAGATTCCCATTAAAGGGAAACTTCACTGCTGCTCTTTCACTGTATATGTCCATTAATGTTATTATCATATAATATGTGTAATAAAAATCGAGAATTTCCTCACTACACACAAATATGACAGGTTCTGCATCTCACCGGTAGAAACGAGACATCTACATTTCCTGATTGTAAAGCCCACCACAATATCCAGAATTCATAGCGATAGCCAGCTGCTATCCGGCGGTGTGATTTGCAGTTTTGCAAGCTAACTTTAGCTACATTAGGTTACATTAGCTACAACCTACTGGACAGTATCTAACCGTTAACTAGCTAACTAAATACGCAGAGGCTAATGTGACTGGCCTATGTGTTGTATTTACAGAGTCTGATCCCATCAACATCTGCAGTGGCATCAACATCAAGCTCAGCACCAGGAAGTAGGGTAAGTCACATTTGCAAAAAATAAATATACTGGAGCTAGGCATAAACATGGTTTGTGTTTTGTTGTCATAGTTGGTGTGTTTATAAGTAGCCTTCATCGTCTATCGTAGTTACATTATCTGTAGAGTAAGGAGGGGATGGTGTGGGTGACTGACTGGTGTCTATTGGAGTAGGTATTGTGTTTGTGAAAGTTAGTCAGCTTGATCTATTAAACGTGAGGGGATGGGTGTGTATATTACCTTTCTGAGTGTCTATTGATGGGGACAAAGTAGTAAAATGTTGGCTAATCACTGACTAGTGTATGTCCTACAGACTCATCCTGCTGCTGATGACCTGGACACCAACTATAGTAGTACAGATCCTGTAGACCCATTGGATTAATGTTTTCAGACGAGAACAAGCTCATCATCATCTGACTGGGAAGAGGAATAGACTGCACAGCGCTGGCAAGAGCCAAAGTGTATAGTCTATGTCCAAGGTCATGGAGCTCATGAAGTTCTGCCAGACCAGTTGCCGTTGCCCAACACAAGACGAGGTTGACACCAGCTTTAGTAGTTCAGATACTGTAGACTTATTCAGGACCCTGCCTGGAACATTCAGCCAGCACAACATCCATATTCAGTTGTTGTAGTATAATATAGAATGGCTACTATGCTCACAGCTGCATTGTAGTATAGATGTTGCTAGCTCTTGTACATATGTTTTTAATTAAGTTTCATATCAAATGTTTTATATAATATGTTTTACATGAGTACTGACAAGTGACTAAATGATTGCAGCTGCATCAGAAAACAATAAAGTATTGACTTCAACTTCTGGATCAATTGTGATATTCATTTAATGTATTTGGAAGTAACTAGCTACAATCTTACTGCTAAAACAAATGACGCAGGGAGTTGGTGCGTCATTTTGACTTTAATTTGTTGGCAAGTAAACATGCTTCAAAATAACAGTTGATTGGTCTGTCAATGTCGCAAATAAGTAGACATGGCTTTTATTCAAGGCAACATTTATTTGCTCTGGAGACAGAGGTGAGTTTACACAGCAGTATGCAGGAAAGGTTATGGCAATGTATGACATATACAGTAGAACAAAATATACTACTCACGTCTATAATAAATACTACAGCTCTTCAAAAGGAATACATGCATATGGTGTGTTTTTGGGGTGCAGTGAGGTGTTCAGAGTCCCTTTGATACAACAGGGTATTGTTATTATGGACCTTTTACATCTCCTCTTGAATTGCTCAAATGTGACCGACTGCCTTGATTATGTAGCAACATTTGAAATTGTGTTTTTTACATTGGATAAAAGCAGAGACACAGAGTTAAAATGTTTTATATCATACAATGCATTTGAGGAACAATGGGAAAGTAATTCTGCTCCCGGGTGGCGGAGTGGTCTAAGGCATCGCATCTCAGTGCTAAAGGTGTCACTACAGACCCTGGTTTGATTCCATGCTGTATCACAACTGTCACGCCCTGACCTGAGTATTCTTTGTTTTCTTTATATATTTTGGTTAGGTCAGGGTGTGACGAGGGTGCAATGTGTGTTTTTTTTTGTTTTTGTACTGTCTAGGGGTTTTGTAGATTTATGGGGTTGTTTACCATCTAGGTGTTTATGTAGGTCTATGGTTGCCTAGATTGGTTCTCAATTAGAGGCAGGTGTTTATCGTTGTCTCTGATTGGGAACCATATTTAGGCAGCCATCTTCTTTGGGTATTTTGTGGGTTATGGTCTATGTTATACGTTAGCACATTGTTTCATTAGCAGTCACGGTCATCTTGTTGTTTTGTTTAAGTGTTCTTCGTGTTCTTCCTGCAATAAAAAATAATGTATTCTAACCACGCTGCACTTTGGTCTACTCCATACGACGAACGTGACAGAGCTAGAGAACCAGGTTCAATGTTAGCTAGCTAACACTCATGAAATTACTACCGTGCATGAATCTGCAGGTAGCTAGCGAACCAGATTCATAATCCCATAACTAAGCAAGTAAATGGCTCTGAGGTACAAATAATATGATCATACACGTATCGTTAGCTAGTGAGCCAGCCAGCTAATGTTAGCTAGCTAGCTAACAGTACACTTTTACTTGAAATGAAAGCGACTTTGTAAAAATTAGAAACGTGTAATATCTGAAAATGTAGCTAGCTAGACCATCTTACCCAAATACATCATGGTTGGAGGCTTCTCCCAGTCACGGATCAGGAGACAGGTGTTTTCTCCATCACCTTAGCTATCATGCTATAATTCCACTGATTTCAAAACTCAATTCTCCAGAAAGTGGAGAGCAACACTTATCCAGTTCTACTAAGCAATATATACTTTTAAAAAGCTGTGTTAGACAGTATTACCTACACATACTAACCAGCTCAAATAGACAAAAGCGTGCTATATGGCAGACCAATCCGAACTCATCTCTTGGAATGTCCAGCCCACTCATTATCTCAGCAAATCATGGCTAGCGGGAAGGTTGCCCCCCTTTTCTGTGGCTAAACCAACTAGGCTTGTAATTTAACAATTGTATTTGTATTTACAGATGGCATTCAAGTTTGTTATTAAGGCACATGAAAGTTCACACATTTATAACATTTTTAAAAATTGATTTAAAAAAAAAGATTATGTTCAAATGACTCTCATGTGAAGTAGTGACCCGCGACATACGCCTAGTTTCCTGAAACAGTTTACACAAGGTCCCAACCACACATGCAGGCAAGGGGATTCAGTGTCATTCGCCTAAATTCTCCCCAGGTAGAATAAACTCCCCAAACAATCTGTAGGCCACCAAGCTGTCACGGTTTTCTGTATGAGAAGGAGAGTCGGACCAAAATGCAGCGTGTCGATTGCGATTCATGTTTAATGAAAAGAACACACTAAACACAAACACTACAAAAACAATAAACGTAACGAAAACCAAAACAGCCTATACTTGTGTAAACTAATGCATCGACAGGAACAAGGACACTAAGGACAATCACCCACGACAGACTCAAAGAATATGGCTGCCTAAAGATGGTTCCCAATCAGAGACAACGATAAACACCTGCCTCTGATTGAGAACCACTTCAGACAGCCATAGACTTAACTAGAACACCCCACTAGCTACAATCCCCATACAAACACACCACATACAAAAACCTATGCCACACCCTGGCCTGACCAAATAAATAAAGATAAACACAAAATACTTCGACCAGGGCGTGACACAAGCAGTATTGTCTGTGAGAGAATTAGACTTTCATGAGTAATCGTTGTGTATTGTCTGTATTCCTACTGTAGCACCACGATGCAGAATATTACACATCTCAAAGACACACATTCGCTAACTGCAACGCACAGGTATACAGTAGGTACTCAAAAACGAATCATAAAGACAAAATCATTCATTGACTCTTCGTCATCATCATCAAAGAATGTCTCCAGTTTTGCTCCTAGTCCTAATGAGATGTGCTGTGAGGCTAGCTAGTAACGTTAGCTGTAGAAACTAGTAACGCGCCCATTTTGAAAAGCCTGCTTTTGAGGGTCGGTAAATAGGGCTTCCGTCAGGCTATAGTCTTTACAAAGCCAGAGAAAATTTGTCAACCTATATATCCTGAAATGTCGTGGCAGACAGGAACATTTTTGAGACCAATGGCTCTATTGAACAAGGATAACAATATCTACTCGCTGCTAGCGTGATCTTGCAATGGGCGAAACACAAAGACAAGAATTGCTACAAAACATGACTCCATTCATGTTTAGATCAGACAGCAGGCTCATTCAACCAATGTCCTTATTGGTTGAACTTTCTCGGCACGGGAATTCACAAAAATACTGCTATGGTGCATAATTAGAGTGCCTTCGGAAAGTATTCAGACCCCTTGACTTTTTCCACATTTTGTTACGTTACAGTCTAAAATGGATTCAATAAAAAAATGCTCAGCAGTCTACATACAATACCCAATAATGAGTAAGTGAAAACAGCTTGACAGATGTTTTTGAAAATGAATACAAAAAAATATATATACTTTAATTACATAAGTATTCAGACTCTTTGCTATGAGAAATTTAACTCAGGTGCATCCTCTTTTCATTGACCATCCTTGAGATGTTTCTACAACTTGATTGGAGTCCACCTGTGGTCAACTCAATTGATTGGACATGATTTAGAAAGGCACACACCTGTATATTGCGCAAATATACAGTTGACAGCACAAAAACAAAGCCATGAGGTTGAAGGAATTGTCCGTAGAGAGAGGATTGTGTCGAGGCACAGATATGGTGAAGGGGTACCAATAAATGTCTTCAGCATTGAAGGTCCCCAAAAACACATTGGCCTCCATCATTCTTAAATGGAAGAAGTTTGGGCCCACCAAGACTCTTCCTAGAGCTGGCCACCCGGCCAAACTAAGCAATTGGGGGAGAAGGGTTTTGGTCAGGGAGTTGACCAAGAACCTGAGTTCCTCTGTGGTAATGGGAGAACAATCCAGAAGGACAACCATCTCTGCAGTACTCCACCAATCATACATTTATGTTTGAGTGGCCAGACGGAAGCCTCTCCTCAGTAAAGGCACAAGACAGCCCACCTGGAGTTGGTCAAAAACACCTACAGACTCTCAGACCATGTGAAACATGATTCTATGGTCTTATGAAACCAAGATTTAACTCTTTGGACTGAATATCAAGCTTCACGTCTGGAGGAAACCTGGCACCATCCCTACGGTGAAGCATGGTGGTGGCAGCATCATGCTGTGGTGGTGTTTTTTCAGTGGTAGAGACTGGGAGACTAGTAAGGATCGAGAGAAAGATGAACGGAGCAGAGTACAAAGAGATCCATGATGAAAACCTGCTCCAGAGCGCTCAGGACCTCAGACTGGGGCAAAAGTTTACCTTCCAACAGGACAAGGTCCCTAAATACACAGTCAAGACAACGCAGGAGTGGCTTCGGGACAAGTCTCTGAATGTCCTTGAGTGGTGTTGGTCAATTTCTTCAAAAGATGATCAGGTCTATATAATTATCAAACTTATATATATATATATTGGTAGTAGAAAGGAAACACAGACTCTGTTTAAGTATTAAGATTCTCCTTTAGTAATACAATTGTAGGCATAAGTTGGTACAGAGTACAGTATATGTGAGCTCTCCCCAGGTTCTGCAAAGTGTCTAAGAAATCCTGTAGCTTATATAACCTCCCCAGTTCCCCTTGCGTGACTATTCCTGGCAACAACATTTTAATAAATATAACCTCCCCCTGACAGCAGCAACCATCTTGTAAACAATTAAAAGCTCAGAAGTGGGTTTGACTGAAACTTGACCTTTCATCACAAGTATAGGGTCATAACAAAAAACACAAAAACTGTCCAGTTGTGTGGATGATGTTCCTATTAGGGTGCAAAAAACCTTTACCTGATGTTACAAGAACGTTCACAGAAGACATGTTGTCTGTTCTTTAAAGGTTCCCAGAATGTTTCTATAGGCCATGGGAACATTTGGTGATGTGAGATTCCCAAAAGACAAAATATGCTCAGTTGTAATAACATTCATACAATGTTTAAGTTAGGTTGCTCAGGACATTCCCTTAACGTTGCAAGAATAATCTTGACATAGACACGATATAGACACAGGTCATTTTCATTTCATTCATAGGACTCTTGAACCGCATTTAATCATACAAACACAACCATATTTTTTACATGTCAATATGTTGACAGTCTGAACATGAGTTTAAAACTGCAATGTTTGTTTTCCAAGCCAGATCTTTAATCCTCTCCGCCAAGGATAACGCTCGTCAGTTGAGGTTGCACAACCTATAATTAATAAATGTAACGAATTCAGGGGGGAATTTCTACCAAAAATGAACATACTCAACAACGCCGACCTTGTATGGAATCCTAACACGGCTGATGTATTCAGCCTAGAGTCTTTGTTTTTCATGCTTTATTTTCCTTACCATGAAATTCTGGTTTCTTCCGACAATCCTCGTTCCTCTTACCCTGTATATCTGTCATCATTATCCATCATTTTTTAACATGAAAACCTGCCTCTTTTTGTCAAACCATTCACCCTCATCAGGATTCAAACTTGCAGAAGGGTAAAGGGGTTAAGCCTAAACACCACAGGAGTTAAATATTATTTATCCCAATTAAGAGAAAGGGATGAATCTATAAATGTAAGATCATGTTCACATCGAAAAGGTAACGTTAGCTAAATTATTTTGTTTTTTAATCAAGTCAGTAATTGAAGACACAGACTTGGAGGAAGACATAAGACTGACAAATATACTGTCATTGTATGAAATCAATGCACATAGCACACATGTAGGAACATTTTATAATTTATAGAATGGATAATTCAACGACTAATAGGAATTGATGAAAACATAATTAGAGCATTCAGCTAAGGGGGTTTGTGCTCAGAGAGAATTCATATGCAATTCCACCACTTTTCAACCTCATATTCATCATCTCCAGCACCAAAACAGTGTCTACAAATGTGAAAACAACGCGTTTCTATGGTCTGTGGTTAAAAGGATGAGAAGAAAGGACCCAAAAAAATGCTTCTCTGTGACATCACAGAGTAGTATTAAAAGTAAAAAAACAAAAGTGATTTTCAAAACTTGCAACGAGTTTCTAGCAAAAGGGAAGGTATTTTCTTACTCCCTCATCACCGTGAATCTCATAGTCTTTGAAAACCACTGTTTTATTTATTTTTTACTTTATAAATGTTTCTACAAAACTTAGAAATCTGCCGTTTTCACAAACAGTTGAAGTCGGAAATGTACATACACTTAGGTTGGAGTCATTAAAACTCATTTTTCAACCACTCCACACATTTCTTGTTAACAAGCTATAGTTTTGGCAAGTCGGTTAGGATGTCTACTTAGTGCATGACACAAGTAATTTTTCCAACAATTGATTACAGATTATTTCACTTATAATTCACTGTATCACAATTCCAGTGGGTCAGAAGTTTACATACACCAAGTTGACTGTGCCTTTAAACAGCTTGCAAAATTCCAGAAAATTATGTCATGGCTTTAGAAGCTTCTGATAGGCTAATTGACATAGTTTGAGTCAATTGGAGGTGTACCTGTGGATGTATTTCAAGGCATATCTTCAAACTCAGCGCTTCTTTGCATGACATCATGGGAAAATCAAAAGAAATCAGCCAATTGTAGACCTCCACAAGTCTGGTTCATCCTTGGGATCAATTTCCAAACGCCTGAAGGTACCACATTCATCTGTACAAACAATAGTATGCAAGTATAAACACCATGGGACCACACAGCCGTCATACCACTCAGGAAGGAGACGCGTTCTGTCTCCTAGAGATTAACGTACTTTGGTGCGAAAGTGCAAATCAATCCCAGAACAATAGCAAAGGACCTTGTGAAGATGCTGGAGAAAACAGGTACAAAAGTATCTATATTCACAGTAAAACGAGTCCTATATCGACATAACCTGAAAGGCCGCTCAGCAAGGAAGAAGCCACTGCTCCAAAATCACCATAAAAAAAGCCAGACTATGGTTTGCAACTGCACATGCGGACAAAGATCATACTTTTTGCAGAAATGTCCTCTGGTCTAATGAAACATAAATAGAACTGTTTGGCCATAATGACCATCGTTATGTTTGGAGGAAAAAGGGGGAGGCTTGCAAGCCAAAGAACACCATCCCAAACTTGAAGCACGGGTGTGGCAGCATCATGTTGTGGGGGTGCTTTGCTGCAGGAGGAACTGGTGCATCTCACAAAATAGAGGGCATCATGAGGGAGGGAAAATTATGTGGATATATTGAAGCAACATCTCAAGACATTAGTCAGGAAGTTAAAGCTTGGCTGCAAATGGGTCTTCCAAATGGACAATGACCCCAAGCATACTTCCAAAGTTGTGGTGGCAAAATGGCTTAAGGACAACGAAGTCAAGGTATTGGACTGGCCATCACAAAGCCCTAAACTCAATCCTATAGAACATTTGTGGGCAGAACTGAAAAAGCGTGTGCGAGCAAGGAGGCCTACGAACCTGACTCAGTTACACCAGCTCTGTCAGGAGGAATGGGCCAAAATTCACCCAACATATTGTGGGAAGCTTGTGGAAGCTTGCGGATTTCTCCAAGAAGTACAATCTTTGTCCCCACGTGCAGTTGCAAACCGTAGTCTGGCTTTTTTATGGCGGTTTTGGAGCAGTGGCTTCTTCCTTGCTGAGCTGCCTTTCAGGTTATGTCGACATAGGACTCATTTTTACTGTGGATATAGATACTTTTCTACCTGTTTCCTCCAGCATTTTCATGATCTGGTGCAGAGGATTAAAGACCTGGCTCGGGAACCAAACATTGTAGGTTTAACCCCACCATGTGCACATTGTCAATACCCGAAGTGTAAAAAATATGAATGTGTTTGTATGATTAAATGCTGTTCAAATGTCTTATGAATTATATAATGTATAGATTGTTAACAAATTAAATTTGAAAAATATTTAGTTGTGTTTGTATGATTAAATGCTGTTCAAATGTCTTATGAATGATATAATGTACAGATTGTTAACCAATTAAATTTGAAAAATATTTAGTTTGTATGATTAAATGTTGTTCAAATGTCCTATGAAGAAAATATAAATGCCATATGTATCTGGAGAGAAACATAATGGGGATGTATTCCAATCTTTTTCCTTAACTGGAGCTACAAATGTGCATGGTGAGAATGTTGCAGTAATATTAGGTAAATCTTAAGTATAACATTTTGCAAATGTTCTTGAAATGTTCTGAGGACCTCCAGACAAGGTAAAATGTATGTTGTGTGAACATCATTTATTTGTATTTTTATAGCAACCTCTAAAGAACAGACTAGGAACATTCTTGTAACAACCGGTTGAATGTTTTTTGCACCCTTAAACAAACATTGTAGAATCATCCGCACATCATGACAGTTTTTGTGGTTTGGGAACATATCTTTTGTGATGTCCCCACAATGCTCTCACCAGGAGGTTCCCACAACCAAATTAAATATTCTGGGAACCTTTAAAGAACAGATGAAATGTGTTCTAGGAACGTTCTTTCAAAATCGGATGAATGCTTCATATACGGCACCCTGAAAGGTTATATAGAACCCTTTTGTAGGCTATTTAGACCCAATGTGGTTCTTCAATTTAAATGTAAAAACCTTTTTCAGAAAAAGTCCTATATACTGTAGCCTTCAAGGGCTCTATATAGAAGCATTTGGGTGTCATATAGGAAGCAAGCGATATAACCATTTTTGGATATACATAGATTTAGAACACACTACAAGTGTACCAAACCTACAAAATTCTAGAATATTCTACCTTTGGACTGACTCAGCTTTGATGTTGACCTATCACTTCAAACACACTGTCGTGCCCTCGCTGCCCTGTCAAGTGTCTGTCCAGCTGCTATCAGCTCGCTGTCATAAGATCCCTGCTCTTTTGAACTTCTCTGTCATGAATAGTTTTTGTAATACAATACATTTGTAATACAATAGCACATTTGACACACATATTACTTTGTAACCCAGTACAACATATTTCTTCGATTTGCATTGAGCTGTCTCAGTTAGAGGTGCATTGTGCATTATGTTTCCTGATTAACTACTCATGGTGTGACTGTGGTAACATACAGGAACTTAAGTCCTTTTGTTCTCCCGATATGGAATACCTCACTATCAAATGCCGACTGCATTACCACCGGAGAGAATTCTCTTCGGTCATCGTCACGACCATGTATATTTCCCCTCAAGCCGACACCGCGACCGCATATCCTGAGGTTGTACTTATTGTAGCCCTGAGGTAGTATTTATCTGTCTTGGCCCCTAAGACCCTCACAAACGTCTACAGATGCACTATTGAGAGCATCACAGCTTGATACAGCAACTGCACCGTCTGCAACGGCAGAGCTCTACAAAGATTGATGCTGTCAACCCAACGCATCACCGGGGGCACACTGACTGCCCCCCAGGACATCTACTGCACCTGGTGACACAGCAAGGCCAATAAGATCATCAAGGACCTCAGCCACTCCAGCCAGGGCCTGTTCACCCCGCTTCCAGGCCATCAGACTGTTAAATAGTCACCACTAGCCGGCCTCCGCCCAGTACCCTGCCATGAACTTTAGTCACTGTTATTAGCCGGCTACCACCCAGTACTCTACCCTGAGACTGCTGCCCTATGCACATAGTCATTGAACACTGGTCACTTTAATAATGTTTATATACTGTTTTACCTACTTCATATGTAAATAATGTATTCTAGTCAAGGCTCATCCTGTAACTACTGCTGTACACACCTTTTTCTATTAATACACTATCCATACCTCGCAAAGAAGGGAACCTATTGGTAGGTGGGTAAAAAAAAAAGCAGAAGTTGAATAACTTTTTGAGCATGGATGGTGTATCAATACACCCCGTCACTAAAGATACAGTTGTTCGTCCTAACTCAATTGCCGGAGAGGAAGGAATCCTCTCAGATTTCACAATGAGGCCAATGGTGACTTTAAAACAATTACAGAGTTTAATGGCTGTGATAGGAGAAAACGGAGGATGGATCAACTACATGTGTGAAAAGAAGGAAGCCTGTACAGATTAGCAATGAGCAACTGTTATGGTGAGTGAATGAGGACCCAAAAGCGAACTAACTTAAACAGAGCTTCTTTAATAACAAAACATAGGTAGGCTCAGATAGACCGGCAGATTCCGACAGGACAGGACAAGGTTACAGCAAACATGACGATAGTCTGGCTCAGGCATGAAACACAAACAAGAATCCGACAAGGACAGGAACAGAAACAGAGAGAGATATAGGGACCTAATCAGAGGGAAAAAGGGAACAGGTGGGAAACGGGGTGAATGGGTAGTTAGAGGAGACAAGGAACAGCTGGGGGAAAGCGGGGGAGAAAGGTAACCTAATACGACCAGCAGAGGGAGACAGGGTGAAGGGAAAGGACAGAGACAAGACACAACATGACAGTACCCCCCCACTCACCGAGCGCCTCCTGGCGCACTCGAGGAGGAAACCTGGCGGCAACGGAGGAAATCCTCGATCAGCGCACGGTCCAGCACGTCCCGAGAGGGAACCCAACTCCTCTCCTCAGGACCGTACCCCTCCCAATCGACAAGGTACTGGTGACCACGGCCCCGAGGACGCATGTCCAAAATCCTGCGGACCCTGTAGATGGGTGCGCCCTCGACAAGGATGGGGGGGGGGGGGGGAAGACGAGCGGGGGCGCGAAGAACGGGCTTAATGCAGGAGACGTGGAAGACCGGGTGGACGCGACGAAGGTATCGCGGAAGAAGAAGTCGAACTGCGACAGGATTAATGACCCGAGAAATACGGAACGGACCAATGAACCGCGGGGTCAACTTGCGAGAAGCCGTCTTAAGGGGAAGGTTCTGAGTGGAGAGCCAAACTCTCTGACCGCGACAATATCTAGGACTCTTAGTTCTACGCTTATTAGCAGCCCTCACAGTCTGCGTCCTATAACGGCAAAGTGCAGACCTGACCCTCTTCCAGGTGCGCTCGCAACGTTGGACAAAAGCCTGAGCGGAGGGGACGCTGGACTCGGCGAACTGAGATGAGAACAGCGGAGGCTGGTACCCGAGGCTACTCTGAAAAGGAGATAGCCCGGTCGCAGACGAAGGAAGCGAGTTGTGGGCGTATTCTGCCCAGGGGAGCTGTTCTGACCAAGACGCAGGGTTGCGAAAAGAAAGACTGCGTAAGATGCGACCAATAGTCTGATTGGCCCGTTCTGCTTGACCGTTAGACTGGGGGTGAAAGCCGGAAGAGAGACTGACGGAAGCCCCAATCAAACGGCAAAACTCCCTCCAAAATTGAGACGTGAATTGCGGACCTCTGTCCGAAACGACGTCTGACGGAAGGCCATGAATTCTGAAAACATTCTCGATGATGATTTGTGCCGTCTCTTTAGCAGAAGGAAGCTTAGCAAGGGGAATGAAATGGGCCGCCTTAGAGAACCTATCGACAACCGTAAGAATAACAGTCTTCCCCGCTGACGAAGGCAGTCCGGTGACAAAATCTAAGGCGATGTGAGACCACGGTCGAGAGGGAATAGGAAGCGGCCTGAGACGGCCGGCAGGAGGAGAGTTACCGGACTTAGTCTGCGCGCAGACCGAACAAGCAGCCACGAAACGACGCGTGTCATGCTCCCGGGTGGGCCACCAAAAACGCTGGCGAATGGAAGCAAGCGTACCCCGAACGCCAGGGTGGCCGGCTAACTTGGCAGAGTGAGCCCACTGAAGAACGGCCAGACGAGTAGGAACGGGAACGAAAAGAAGGTTCCTAGGACAAGCGCGCGGCGACGGAGTGTGAGTGAGCGCTTGTTTTACCTGCCTCTCAATTCCCCAGACAGTCAACCCGACAACACGCCCCTCAGGGAGAATCCCCTCGGGGTCAGTGGAGGCTACTGAAGAACTGAAGAGACGAGACAAAGCATCAGGCTTGGTGTTCTTAGAGCCCGGACGATAAGAAATCACGAACTCGAAACGAGCGAAAAACAGCGCCCAACGCGCCTGACGCGCATTAAGTCGTTTGGCAGAACGGATGTACTCAAGGTTCCTATGGTCAGTCCAAACGACAAAAGGAACGGTCGCCCCCTCCAACCACTGTCGCCATTCGCCTAGGGCTAACCGGATGGCGAGCAGTTCGCGGTTACCCACATCATAGTTACGTTCCGACGGCGACAGGCGATGAGAAAAATACGCGCATGGGTGGACCTTGTCGTCAGAGAGGGAGCGCTGAGAAAGAATGGCTCCCACGCCCACCTCTGACGCGTCAACCTCGACAACGAACTGTCTAGAGACGTCAGGTGTAACAAGGATAGGAGCGGATGTAAAACGATTCTTGAGGAGATCAAAAGCTCCCTGGGCGGAAACGGACCACTTAAAGCACGTCTTGACAGAAGTAAGGGCTGTGAGAGGAGCGGCCACCTGACCGAAATTACGGATGAAACGACGATAGAAGTTCGCGAAGCCGAGAAAGCGCTGCAGCTCGACGCGTGACTTAGGGACGGGCCAATCAATGACAGCTTGGACTTTAGCGGGATCCATCTTAATGCCTTCAGCGGAAATAACAGAACCGAGAAATGTGACGGAGGAGGCATGAAAAGTGCACTTCTCAGCCTTCACAAAAAGACAATTCTCTAAAAGGCGCTGGAGGACACGTCGAACGTGCTGAACATGAATCTGGAGTGACGGTGAAAAAATCAGGATATCGTCAAGGTAAACGAAAACAAAGATGTTCAGCATGTCTCTCAGGACATCATTGACTAATGCCTGAAAGACAGCTGGAGCGTTAGCGAGGCCGAAAGGAAGAACCCGGTATTCAAAGTGCCCTAACGGAGTGTTAAACGCCGTCTTCCACTCGTCCCCCTCCCTGATGCGCACGAGATGGTAAGCGTTACGAAGGTCCAACTTAGTGAAAAACCTGGCTCCCTGCAGGATCTCGAAGGCTGAAGACATAAGAGGAAGCGGATAACGATTCTTAACTGTTATGTCATTCAGCCCTCGATAATCTATGCAGGGGCGCAGAGACCCGTCCTTCTTCTTGACAAAAAAAAACCCCGCTCCGGCGGGAGAGGAGGAGGGGACTATGGTACCGGCGTCAAGAGCTACAGACAAATAATCCTCGAGAGCCTTACGTTCGGGAGCCGACAGAGAGTATAGTCTACCCCGGGGGGGAGTGGTTCCCGGAAGGAGATCAATACTACAATCATACGACCGGTGTGGAGGAAGAGAGGTGGCCCTGGACCGACTGAACACCGTGCGCAGATCGTGATATTCCTCCGGCACCCCTGTCAAATCACCAGGCTCCTCCTGTGAAGAAGAGACAGAGGAAACAGGAGGGATAGCAGACATTAAACATTTCACATGACAAGAGACGTTCCAGGAGAGGATAGAATTACTAGACCAATTAATGGAAGGATTATGACAAACTAGCCAGGGATGGCCCAAAACAACAGGTGTAAAAGGTGAACGAAAAATCAAAAAAGAAATGGTTTCGCTATGATTACCAGAAACAGTGAGGGTTAAAGGTAGCGTCTCACGCTGAATCCTGGGGAGAGGACTACCATCCAGGGCGAACAAGGCCGTGGACTCCCTTAACTGTCTGAGAGGAATGTCATGTTCCCGAGCCCAGGTCTCGTCCATAAAACAGCCCTCCGCCCCAGAGTCTATTAAGGCACTGCAGGAAGCTGACGAACCGGTCCAGCGTAGATGGACCGACAAGGTAGTGCAGGATCTTGAAGGAGAGACAGGAGTAGTAGCGCTCACCAGTAGCCCTCCGCTTACTGATGAGCTCTGGCTTTTACTGGACATGAAGTGACAAAATGACCAGCAGAACCGCAATAGAGACAGAGGCGGTTGGTGATTCTCCGTTCCCTCTCCTTAGTCGAGATGCGGATACCTCCCAGCTGCATAGGCTCAGCTCCCGAGCCGGCAGAGGAAGATGGTAGTGATGCGGAGAGGGGGGCAACGGAGAACGCGAGCTCCTTTCCACGAGCTCGGTGACGCAGATCAACCCGTCGCTCAATGCGAATAGCGAGTTCAATCAGGGAATCCACGCTGGAAGGGACCTCCCGGGAGAGAATCTCATCCTTTACCTCTGCGCGGAGACCCTCCAGAAAACGAGCGAGCAAAGCCGGCTCGTTCCAGCCACTGGAGGCAGCAAGAGTGCGAAACTCAATAGAGTAGTCTGTTATGGATCGATTACCTTGACATAGGGAAGACAGGGCCCTGGAAGCCTCCTCCCCAAAAACAGATCGATCAAAAACCCGTATCATCTCCTCCTTAAAGTCCTGATACTGGTTAGTACACTCAGCCCTTGCCTCCCAGATTGCCGTGCCCCACTCACGAGCCCGTCCAATAAGGAGAGATATGACGTAGGCGACACGAGCAGTGCTCCTGGAGTAAGTGTTGGGCTGGAGAGAAAACACAATATCACACTGGGTGAGGAACGAGCGGCATTCAGTGGGCTCCCCAGAGTAACACGGCGGGTTATTGATTCTGGGCTCCGGAGATTCGAAAGCCCTGGAAGTGGCCGGTGGATCGAGGCGGAGATGGTGAACCTGTTCTGTGAGGTTGGAGACTTGGGTGGCCAGGGTCTCAACGGCATGTCGAGCAGCAGACACTTCCTGCTCGTGTCTGCCTAGCATCGCTCCCTGGATCCCGACGGCTGAGTGGAGAGGATCCGAAGTCGCTGGGTCCATTCTTGGTCGGATTCTTCTGTTATGGTGAGTGAATGAGGACCCAAAAGCGAACTAACTTAAACAGAGCTTCTTTAATAACAAAACATAGGTAGGCTCAGATAGACCGGCAGATTCCGACAGGACAGGACAAGGTTACAGCAAACATGACGATAGTCTGGCTCAGGCATGAAACACAAACAAGAATCCGACAAGGACAGGAACAGAAACAGAGAGAGATATAGGGACCTAATCAGAGGGAAAAAGGGAACAGGTGGGAAACGGGGTGAATGGGTAGTTAGAGGAGACAAGGAACAGCTGGGGGAAAGCGGGGGAGAAAGGTAACCTAATACGACCAGCAGAGGGAGACAGGGTGAAGGGAAAGGACAGAGACAAGACACAACATGACAGCAACAATCAATTTGACAGATCTTGAATCATGGGCAAATGTTGCACATTCCAGGTGTGGAAAGTTCTTCGATACTTAACCAGAAATACTCAAACCTATAATTGCTGTCAATGGTGCTTCTAAAAAGTATTGACTCAGGGGTGTGAACACTTACGTAAATGTGATAATTCTGTATTTCATTTTCAGTACATATGCAAAAATGTCTGAAAACATGTTTTCACTTTGTCATTCTGGAGTATTCTGTGCAGATACGTCAGAAAAAAAAAATATTTAATCCATTTTGAATTCAGGCTGTAACACAACAAAATGTGGAAAAAGTCAAGGGGTAGGAATATTTTCTGAAGGCACTGTACATGTATATTTCCCATTGAGCACCTGCCAACTGTATCATTTTGCATATCAACATGATACATCTTTAAATCAGATGAATCTTTACACGTCTTCGTTATGTAGTTGGGTATTTAATTGATTTCAAGCCGTCTTCACTGTGGCTGTTGGCTGGACAGGTTGCTTCTCTGTGTGCAGAGAGGACTGCATCTAGGCTGTTGGCTGGTCAGGGTTCTTCTCTGCTTGCAGAGAGGACTGCATCTGGACTAGTCCGTGTGCTTCTCTTTATGCAGAGATGACTGCATCTAGGCTGATGGCTGGTCAGGGTGCTTCTCTGTGTACAGAGATGACTGCATCTAGGCTGCTTAAGGCAGATGAGGATATAAACTGATGCTAATCTAGACAGAGAGGGGGAGGCTAGGAGGTATTGCTATCTTTCTTTCTTTCTCTCTCTCTCTCTCTCTCTCTCTCTCTCTCTCTCCCTCTCTCTCTCTCTCTCTCTCTCTCTCTCTCTCTCGCTGTCTCTTTCTCTCTCTTTCTGTCTGTCTGTGCTAGATTGTGCTGCAATATCGCCTGACCTCAGACATAGCTATAGCTGCAGACTGAGGCACAATTTCTCCCAAGTATATTACATCAATGTTGTATGCATTTTGATTGTGTTCCTTGCAGTAGATCATCTAGATTTTAGAACACTCTAGGGAAACAGAGCCATAGTTTTGTATTCGCAGCATCATAAATAATACATTTTATCTTCCGTCGAACAAATTTGCTTATTCTCAATCTGAAAATAAAACAAACCTTTGGTGGATCTGTTATCTACTCACCTTTAAAAAAATATATTAATGAGGAACGTCTGCTTTATTAATATTCATGCCTTCTAAACTTATACATGTCTTTCAGACTACTTACAGTATTTACAGTATTTACAGTGTTACTGTATATACAGTATTATGGTATTTACAGTATTACGTAGTACAGTATTAAAGTATCACAGTATTACATTATTACAGTATTATAGTATTTACAGTATTTAGAGTATTACAGTATTTACAGAGTGTATATTATGTTATATTTTCTCCCTCTCTGTCCCCCGCTGCATGCACATCCACATCTAGTCTCCACTTACATACACACCACTACAGGTGTAGATCTTAATTTGAGCCAGTTTGCTACAGCAGGAAAATAATCCTGCAGCAACAGGAAATGTGAATTATTATGTGGATTATAATTAATGGATCATTTTGTATGTGTTGTTACATCAAGCCTGCAATTTCAAAGTGGAAATTACAAACTTCCGAAGCATTTTTAAACCTCAAACACACTACAAGTATTACATTTCTTGCATCACAGGGTGATCAAATTAAGATCCTACATCTGTATGTGATAGCAAAGTGAAGTGGTTTGGGGGTGTTTCACCACAACGGGGATTAGCGGAGAGGCTATTTGTGAAGCGGTTGTAACTGCTCTGGAACTGAGTGAGGACGTATCTGCCCCTAAACATTTGCTACAGTACAGTATCCTGCTGGCTGGCTTGCTCTCGCCTCGCCCCCATAGAAACAGAGTTCCTGAGTGCAGTGGAAGCTCATTCTGTCTAAGAGCTAGCGAGGGAGAGGATCGAGAGTAAGAGTTAGAGAGAGGGAGTAAGTGAAGAAGAGAGAGAGAGAGAGAGAGAGAGAGAGAGAGAGAGAGCGAGCGAGTGAAAGAAAGAAAGAAAGAGAGAGGGAGAGAGAGAGCGAAAGATAAAGAAAGAGAGAAAGAAAGAAAGAAAGAGAGAGAGAGAGCGAGAGAGAGAGAGCGAGAGAGAGCGAGAGAGAGAGGGAACAGGGAAACATAGTGAGAGAGCCAGTCACCGGTGAGTACAAGCTGTCACTTTATATTGGATCAGTTGGTGAAAATCTGTTGCTTTGAGCTCTTTCTTTCCTTTGATCATTGATTTCTCCAGGTTATTTTCTCTCGGCTGTGTGGGAAACAGGTTGTTAGTTTGTGGGGGATGAGAAGAGAGAGAGAGCCCTGTCTTGTTTGTGTGATGCTTTGGTCTCAGAGGCAGGCAGACGGATGGCACACCTCTGGCTTTTGTTTGCTGAATGGTTCAAGTTCATTATTGTTGCATAATTAAATTGTGTATGCGTGTGGCTGTGTGCGTGTGTATGTGCACGAGTGTGTGCATGTGTGTGTTGTGGTGGTGTGTAAGCGTGTGTGTGTGTGCGTGCCTGCATGCATGTGTGCGTGCCTGCGTGCATGTGTGCGTGTGCTTGTGTTTGCGTGTGCGTGTGTGTGTGTGCGTCATCAAAGTGGGGATGATCCTCTGATCTTTTTAAGCAGTGACAGACTCCTTCCTCTCTGCTCAAGTGTTGATTATGTTTTGCCACTATTTCTATATCACCAGTGTCAAATCAGTGTCTGAGTTTCTCTTTCTAATAGTATCTGTTGCTGGATTACACATACTCTTCTGTATCATTTATGAATCACTGTGTAAATATTTGATAAGAATGATTTTCTGTTGCCAGACTTTTTGGCCGCATCTTTTTTCCCACTTCTGCCTCAGTCAATGTGAAGCTTTGCAGCTCTAGTCAATTTGTCAAAATCTTGACTTTGTTTTATGCCTCTTGTATATGCTGTACAGTACCAGTCAAAAGATTGGACACGCCTACTCATTCAAGGGTTTTTCTTTATTTCTACTATTTTCTACATTGTAGACATTGAAACTATAAAATAACATATGGAATCATGTAGTAACCAAAAAAGTGTCAAACAAATCAAAATATATTTTTAGATTCTTCAAAGTAGCCACCCTTTGCCTTGGTGACAGCTTTGCACACTCTTGGCATTCTCTCAACCAGCTTCACCTGGAATGTTTTTCCAACAGTCTTGACGGAGTTCCTACATTTGTTGAGCACTTGTTCCTTGCTTTTCCTTCACTATACGGTCCAACTCATCCCAAACCATCTCAATTGGGTTGAGGTCGGGTGATTGTGTAGGCCAGATGCAGCACTCCATTACTCTCATTCTTGGTCAAATAGCCCTTCCACAGAATGAGAGTAATGGAGTGCTGGATCAGATGATCTGGCCACCCCAATCACCTGACCTCAACCCAATTGAGATGATTTGGGATGAATTGGACCGCAGAGTGAAGGAAAGGCAGCCAAAAAGTGCTCAGCATATGTGGGAACTCCTTCAAGACTGTTGGAAAAGCATTCCAGGTGAAGCTGGTTGAGAGAATGCCAAGAGTGTGCAAAGCTGTCACCAAGGCAAAGGGTGGCTACTTTGAAGAATCTAAAAATATATTTTGATTTGTTTGACACTTTTTTGGTTACTACATGATTCCATATGTGCTATTTCGTAGTTTTGATGTCTTCACTATTACTCTGCAATTTAGAAAATAGTACAAATACAGAAAACAGAAAAACCCTTGACTCAGTAGATGTCAAATTGACTGGTTCTGTTTGTAACTTGTGTATATCTCTTATGTTTACAGTATCTTGTATCTTTATAACTGTGTAGTCAATGTCTCTGGTGTTTTATATCATGTCTATATATATGACAACGTAGTCAGTGGTCCTGTACAACAGTATGGTATCAGGGGCACACATTTAGCTGCGTAGCATGAAATGTGCAGCACAGAGTCAGGTGAGTCCCAGGTCTCCAGAGCGTTACCTCCCAGTCCCATCAGGTAGGTAGTTACCTCATGTTCTCTGTGGACAGCTCACATGGGTTTCATCATCAATCCTTAGTGGATGGATCACGGCTCTGTCTGTCCCTTTGATTAACGCTCCCTGTCTGCTGCCAAGCTAATGTGAGACACACCAGGGAACCATTTGTTTCCTTTCATCTGTACTGTACAACACGAATCAGACAGAAAATCATTCAATAGTTCAATGTGCATTAGGATATACAGTAGTAGTTATTAGTAGGTATTCATAACTGAAAACTTACATGAATTGTATTGGTATTGGCAGAGGATCTGGTGCTGCAGTGGATTGGGTTCATAAATAATTTTTCAGCCAACATCAAATCACTTTACATTGTTTGTGGCTGGCTGAGCATTCAGTGATGAGTGATGGTGATTGAATGCATCTCTGTGGTAGATGTTGGTCCCCCCATAGAGATTAGGCTGTTCTATCTCTGGGTCCCCTGCATCCCTTCACCTGTTCCTATGGTGCTGTTCCAGGCTGTCTGTCACTCTGTCCCCAGCAGTATACAGCAGTAGGAGGGAGCCTAAACTGAACAAATCCTTTCCAGCCTTATCAGTTTTCTGCCAAAGACTAGACCCTACGAGCCAAGCAGGAGGCGGGCGGCGTGTGTGCAGGCAGGCAGCAGCCGTGACATGATTGAGGTTGATTAGGATGACCTCAGGGGTCTCTTCTCTCTCTCTCTGCCTCTGTTTCTCTGTCTCTCTGTTTCTCACTCTCTCTCTCACTCCTGAAGCAGAAAACAGGGGATGGATGGTATGATTTTCTTCAAGCAGCATGTTTTATGACTAATTTGTTCACTTCTTTAAAAAATATATAAACATGAAAAAACAGAAACAACATCACACAAAAACAACAGAACCACTACACCCGATACACACCACAACATGCCCACACCTGTCCTTGAACGTAGCAAATATACATTGATAATTCAAACGCGATTCTGTCTGTAGGGAAATGTCATACATTTCAAGATGGTCAATGTAAGGTTTCCAGATTTGATCAAATATGCATTTTATTTTGCTTAGTTACATTCCATTAGACTCTGAATCTAATGGAATGTAACTACATAGTTCAGCCCTCCAGTTCATTACTGACAGTGAGTATGATACTTTCCAATTGAAAGCTATAAAAAATTTTGCAGCAATTACACCTACACCAAAACTTTGTTTGATATTGGTCACCAATATTTATATTTCCCAACAGACATAATCGTGGATATGGATGGATATAAAGTGCACAATGACATGTTAGTACAGACATTATCCCAAAATGGTGTCAGGACCACAGCATATGTAACAGGACCACAGCATATGTAATAGGGTTCCTTTTTGTTTTCTGCATCTCCAACAGAGATGTGACTTTTCTGGGTGCTTTAATTGCATTCTGGCAGGAGTTTAGTAAATCCTATGGATTATCTTGAATTACAGTAATTTATGTCTAAGGTTGTAGAAGCAAATATGAACATTTTCACATACAGTGAGAGAAAAAAGCATTTGATCCCCTGCTGATTTTGTACGTTTTCCCACTGACAAAGAAATGATCCGTCTATAATTTTAATGGTAGGTTTATTTGAACAGTAAGAGACAGAATAACAACAACAAAAATCCAGAAAAACGCATGTCAAAAATGCTATAAATTGATTTGCATTTTAATGATCTGAGACCATTTCTCCACACAGATTCTCTCCAGATACTTCAGATTCCGAGGTCCACGCTTGTGGACTCTCCTCTTCAGCTCATCCCACAGGTTTTCTATGGGGTTTAGGTCAGGGGACTGGGATGGTCATGGCAAAACCTTGATTCTGTGGTCAGAGAACCATTTTTGTGTTGATTTTGAGGTGTGCTTAGGATCATTGTCCTGCTCAAAGATCCAACCACAGCCCAGTTTAAGCTTCATAATAGAGGCAGTCAGGTTTCGATGTAATATCTGCTGGTATTTGATGGAGTCCATGATACCATGTATTCTAACAAGTTGTCCAGGGCCTTTGGAAGATAAACAGCCCCACAACATCAAAGATCCACCACAATACTTCACAGTGGGGATGAGGTACTTTTCTGCATGGCTATCTTTCTGTCTATGCCAAACCCACCTCTGGTGTTTGTTTCCAAAAGCTCTATTTTGGTCTCATCTTACCATAGAACCCGGTCCCATTGAAAGTTCCAGTAACGTTTGGCAAACTGTAGGTGCTTGAGTTTGTTGTTTGATGATAGCAAATGCTTTTTTTACGGCAACACTCCTATACAACTTGTGGTTATGTACTGTTATGTCTGATCGTAAATTTGGAGACTTTCTGACCACAAGACCCAACTACTGTCTGCAATTCTCCAGTTGTGATTATTGGAGATTTTTTGGCCACTCTAACTATCCTCCTCACTGTGTGTGGGGTCAATAAAGACACACGTCCTCTTCCAGGCTGATTGTTAACATCTCTAGTTGCTTTAAACTTGATTGAGGAAATGGCCATTTTTAACCGTTGAGCTATTTTCTTATAGCCATTTCCTGACTTGTGCAGCTCAACAACTTTTAGTCGCATATCATTACTGTAGTCTCGGGTCTTTCCCATAGTGATGGATGACTATGGGAACTTGGCCTGTGTGTCACCTCATATTTATACCCCAGTGAAACAGGAAGTCATGGCTTACCACTTAAGTGTTCGTAATCACTCAGGTGAACTTAAAAAAGTAAAATATGAATGGGAATATACAGTGCCTTGCGAAAGTATTCGGCCCCCTTGAACTTTGCGACCTTTTGCCACATTTCAGGCTTCAAACATAAATATATAAAACTGTATTTTTTTGTGAAGAATCAACAACAAGTGGGACACAATCATGAAGTGGAACGACATTTATTGGATATTTAAAACTTTTTTAACAAATCAAAAACTGAAAAATTGGGCGTGCAAAATTATTCAGCCCCTTTACTTTCAGTGCAGCAAACTCTCTCCAGAAGTTCAGTGAGGATCTCTGAATGATCCAATGTTGACCTAAATGACTAATGATGATAAATACAATCCACCTGTGTGTAATCAAGTCTCCGTATAAATGCACCTGCACTGTGATAGTCTCAGAGGTCCGTTAAAAGCGCAGAGAGCATCATGAAGAACAAGGAACACACCAGGCAGGTCCGAGATACTGTTGTGAAGAAGTTTAAAGCCGGATTTGGATACAAAAATATTTCCCAAGCTTTAAACATCCCAAGGAGCACTGTGCAAGCGATAATATGAAATGGAAGGAGTATCAGACCACTGCAAATCTACCAAGACCTGGCCGTCCCTCTAAACGTTCAGCTCATACAAGGAGAAGACTGATCAGAGATGCAGCCAAGAGGCCCATGATCACTCTGGATGAACTGCAGAGATCTACAGCTGAGGTGGGAGACTCTGTCCATAGGACAACAATCAGTCGTATATTGCACAAATCTGGCCTTTATGGAAGAGTGGCAAGAAGAAAGACATTTCTTAAAGATATCCATAAAAAGTGTTGTTTAAAGTTTGCCACAAGCCACCTGGGAGACACACCAAACATGTGGAAGAAGGTGCTCTGGTCAGATGAAACCAAAATTGAACTTTTTGGCAACAATGCAAAACGTTATGTTTGGCGTAAAAGCAACACAGCTGAACACACCATCCCCACTGTCAAACATGGTGGTGGCAGCATCAAGGTTTGGGCCTGCTTTTCTTCAGCAGGGACAGGGAAGATGGTTAACATTGATGGGAAGATGGATGGAGCCAAATACAGGACCATTCTGGAAGAAAACCTGATGGAGTCTGCAAAAGACCTGAGACTGGGACGGAGATTTGTCTTCCAACAAGACAATGATCCAAAACATAAAGCAAAATCTACAATGGAATGGTTCAAAATTAAACATATCCAGGTGTTAGAATGGCCAAGTCAAAGTCCATACCTGAATCCAATCGAGAATCTGTGGAAAGAACTGAAAACTGCTGTTCACAAATGCTCTCCATCCAACCTCACTGAGCTCGAGCTGTTTTGCAAGGAGGAATGGGAAAAAATGTCAGTCTCTCGATGTGCAAAACTGATAGAGACATACCCCAAGCGACTTACAGCTGTAATCGCAGCAAAAGGTGGCGCTACAAAGTATTAACTTAAGGGGGCTGAATAATTTTGCACGCCCAATTTTTCAGTTTTTGATTTGTTAAAAAAGTTAGAAATATCCAATAAATGTCGTTCCACTTCATGATTGTGTCCCACTTGTTGTTGATTCTTCACAAAAAAATACAGTTTTATATCTTTATGTTTGAAGCCTGAAATGTGGCAAAAGTTCGCAAAGTTAAAGGGGGCCGAATACTTTCGCAAGGCACTGTACTTCAGTTAGAATTGACTCATAAGCATTTTTAGTGGTGCCCATAATTGTGGCACACATGTTTTGTGGAAAAATATTTATTGCATTTATTTCACATCAATTTTTGTGATTTTTTTTTCACAGCCCATTTTGCTTATATTTACCAAGGGTGCTGAAGTAGATTTTATAGGCCTCCTCCAAATTGTAAATTATCAAATTATTATTATTATTATCAATTATCATGTATCTTTGTCCATTTCCACTTAAATCTACTTCCAAGCTTTTTAATTTTTTTCACCTTTATTTAGCTAGTCAAGTCAGTTTAGAACAAATTCTTATTTTCAATGGCAGCCTAGGAACAGTGGGTTAACTGCCATGTTCAGCAGTAGAACAACAGATTTTTACCTTGTCAGCGCAGGGATTTGATCTTGCAACCTTTCAGTTACTAATCCAACCCTCTATCCAGTAGGCTACCTGCCACCCAAGCTTGAGAATTCATAATTAGAAATGGGCATTATTTCTGTTTTCTCCCATTTCACTCTGACTCCTGATAGAGCACCATAACAGTTGCAAAATAATGTGCTGGTTCAGATAAATACAGTCAAATGTCTGCATACAATGATATCGCATGTAGTTCTCCACCAAATCATCTTGGCTTTTGGACTCGCATTTCAAGGCTGCATTGAAACAATGACTGGTAAATGATCCAAGACCAGCTCAGTTAATCCCTACCATTGTGACAATGAGTCGTCATAATGCTGCATCAAATGTACATGATCTTAGGGGCATTGGCAAACACAATGTATGTAATTTAATTTATGTATCCCTAATTGCACCGAATATATCCGTTTATCCTAAAGCTATTGCAAGCAGTAATCATGAGCCTATAAACCAGAGTTACACTGTTAGCACTGAGGCGGTGTGCAATAGTAGGAAGACCATCAGCTCCAATGTAAATAACTTGAGTAAGTCTACCTGGTGCTGCAGTACAGCGCCCTTAACCACTGCGCCACCCGGGAGGCCTTGGAGACGATCTAATGTTAAATACTATTGAAGTAATATGATTACAGGTTCATCTGCCTAACCTAAAGCCCATTCTTGTGGGAAGCTGCTATAGACCACAAAGTGCTAACAGTCAGTATCTGGATAATATGTGTGAAATGCTTGAAAATGTACAGTATGTGATATCAAAAGAGAAGTATATTTTCTGGGTCATTTAAATATTGACTGGCTGTCATGAAGCTGCCCACTCAGGAAAAAACTTCAAACTGTAACCAGTGTCTGCAACCTGGATCAGGTTGTCAGTCAACCTACCAGGGTAGTTACAAACAGCACAGGAATTAAATCCTCAACATGTATTGATCACATCTTTACTAACGCTGCAGATATTTGCTTTAAAGCAGTATCCAAATCCATAGCATGTAGTGATCACAATATAATAGCCATATCTAGGAAAACCAAAGTTCCAAAGGCTGGGCCTAATATAGTGTATAAGAGGTCATACAATAAGTTTTGTAGTGATTCCAACAGATTGGCAAACATACTGCAAATTAAGAAATCATGTGACTAAACTAAATAAAAAATAAAAGTTAACTACAATGTGAATCAAATATAAACTATATAAAGAATGATAGTAAAAAGCATTGGAGCACCTTAAATAACATTTTGGAGAGAAAAAAAGACAACTCGGCTCCTTCATTCATTGAATCAGATGGCTCATTCATCACAATGCCCACTGATATTGCAAACTACTTTAATGACTTTTTCATTGGCAAGATATGCAAACTTAGGGATGACATGCCAGTAACAAACGCTGAATACACATCCAAATATATCGGACCAAATTATGAAAGACAATAAATGTTCTTTTGAATTCCGTAAAGTCAGTGTGGAAGAGGTGAAAAAAATATTGTAGTCTATCAACAATGACAAGCCACCTGAGTCTAACAACTTCAATGGAAAATAAACGAGGATGATAGAGGATGAAATTGTCACTCCCATTTGCAATCTCTTCAATCTAAGTCTACATAAAAGTGTGTTCCCTCAAGTCATTCCGCTACCCAAGAATAGTAAAGCCTCCTTTACTGGCTCAAATAGCTGACCAATCAGCCTGTTACCAACCCTTAGTAAACTTCTGGAAAAAAAGGTGTTTGACCAGATACAATACTATTTCACAGTAAACAAATTGACAACAGAATTTCAACATGCTTATGGGGAAGGACACTGAATAAGCACAACACTTACACAAATGACTGATGATTGGCAGAGAGAAATTCATTATAAAATGAGTGTGGGGGCTGTCTTGTTAGACTTCAGTGCAGCTTTTGACATTATCAATCATAGTCTGCTGCTGGAAAAATGTATGTGTTATGGCTTTACACACCCTGATATAATATGGATAAAGAGTTACTTGTCTAACAGAACACAGCGGGTGTTCTGTAATGGAAGCCTCTCAAATATAATCCATTTAGAATCAGGAATTCCCCAGGGTAGCTGTTTAGGCCCCTTGCTTTTTTCAATTTTTACTAACGACGTGCCACTGTCTTTGAGTAAAGCCAGAGTGTCTATGTATGCGGATGACTCAACACTATACACATCAGCTACTACAGCGACAGCACTCAAGAAAGAGCTGCAGTTAGTTTCAGAGTGGGTGGCAAGGAATAAGTTAGCCCTAAATATTTCTAAAACTAAAAGCATTGTATTTGGAACAAAACACTCACTAAACCCTAAACCTCAACTAAATCTTGTAATAAAAAAAGGAAAATGAGCAAGTTGAGATGACTAAACAGCTTGGAGTAACGCTAAATTGTAAACGGTCAAGGTTAAAACATATTGATGCAGTAGTAGCTGAGATGGGGAGAAGTCTGTCTGTAATAAAGCAATGCTCTGCCTTAACAACACTATCAACAAGGCAGGTCCTATAGTCCCTAGTTTTGTCGCAACTTGTCTAAACTACTGGCACACAGCTTGGACACCCATGCATACCCATGCATAAGTCCAGAACAGACTATGGGAGGCACAAAGTACTACATAGAGCCATGACTACATGCAACTCTACTCCACATCAAGTAACTGATGCAAGCAGTAAAATTAGATTTAAAAAACAGATAAAAATACACCTTATGGAACAGCAGGGTCTGTGAAGCAACACAGACACATTATTACAGACACACACACACACACACACACACACACACACACACACACACACACACACACACACACACACACGATAACATACACATGGATTTAGTAATGTGGGTATGTGGTAGTGGTGGAGTAGGGGCCTGAGGGCACACAGTGTGTTGTGAAATGTGTGAATGTATTGTAATGTTTTTAAAATTTAATAAACTGCCTTAATTTTGCTGGACCCCAGAAAGAGTAGCTGCTTTCCCTGGATTGAGCCGTGGGTTCTGATTATTGATGCTTGGGGTTACGTGGCTAAAGCAAATAAATAACTTGACAGAGGGCCTCCCCTGTCTTCTTCCTCTTGATAACTGAACCTAAATCAGTGTCACATGGAGTGATTATTGGTAGTCTTAAACAAATCTACTTTGAAACAATAGTATACACCTAACACACATGGTTAGGGGCTTAAGAAAAAGAAGACACCAGGTACCATGTCAGATATAGAGTTGAATTGTATTCCATTTTGAGTTTGAATCCCAATATTAAACTTCATATACATCAACGAAGACTGAAATATAACAAAACAGTTTAACAAAGAAACACCGGATTTTCGTCGTAAATTTTTTTTTTCTTTGGACATTTGGACAAATATGAATAACATTCCACCAATGAGGACAAGAGGGTGCTTTTGGTCATTGACTGCAGGAAAGGGATGTCTGGATCAGAGATGTGTCCATTTGCTCTTATAGCTGTGTCGTGTCTTTGGCTATGCCGGATTAAGTGATATGACATGCTACTCTATAAAATAATTTTCTGTAATTAATATTACCTGATTGAGCTAATCATGTAAATGTAATTAACTAGAGAGTCGGGCACCACAAACTCTTAAAGACCTAGTAATATTTTACATCAATAGCAGTCAATATTAATCATCATCTTAATTCAGTCTCATCTGAAAGTTGTAAATTCTTGGTTATCTGCACGAACCCTGGCTAACAATTTGAATCAGCAATACAAAATTGTTTAATTATTTATTTACTAAATACCTAACTAATCACACAGAATTACACATACACATAATTAAATCATAACTTGATTACAAATTACGTCATAAAGGAAAACGTCCCTAGCGGGCGGAACAGATATGACAGCTGGTTACACAAAAGAAAAGGGATTGGGTTTGAGTGAAAGAGCGGGAAGACTGAGGAACAAAGGGCGAAGCTGTGCCATCGTAAATACAGTATCTTATGCATTCTAAATTACCGCCCATTTGGAAAAGGAAAATGCAATAAACATTTACTCTGAGCTGCGCTTCGGTAGGTTGGTGGTAGATGGAAGGCCGTGTTGCCCAACCGAGTGCTTTGTCCTTTGAAGAATGTCTTTGCTGGTAAATTGAATATGTTGTAGTAACGTGGTCGTGTGGTAGACGGGATACTCGGTCTGTTCCTTCCTAACCCTCGTTTGCAGCGGCTGTTGCTAACGCAACGGCTAGGAGGTATCACTTCTGTAGTGAATAAGAGTTCATACCATTCATACCAAAGCTCACGCTGATGTTGGCTTCGTTCTGTAGTTATTATCTGAACCATTCTGACATCGGACCGTCGTCCTCACGTCCTCAGAACAGGAGGTTATATTGTCGTCAAGGGCATTATATAGGAAGGGAGAGGAGGGCGTGTTTGAAAAGTTTTATAGCCCATGTCCCTTCACAGGGGCGGGCCACTGAGTGAGCAGAGCCCTATTTTATGAAAACCCAAATCTCACATTTTAGAAGCTAAAATCACATTTCATCCCATCACAAAAATGTCATATTCAAACATTTAAATTGAACAACAATTCCATGTGAATCCGATAACTCCGATGTGTAGAATTTACACTGTAGAGTTTGTCATCTTATCATTGATGAGAATGTCTCAGATGACAACCGAACTGACATCATATTCATTAAGTACCACCGCATATGTTCAATTGGTCGGATTACCAGGATATAGTTAATTTCCCCCCACCTTCTGATGTTCCCAGAATCTCTATGTTAACCAAGGGTTTTGCAAATGTAACATCAGTAGGGTAGAGAGAAGAAAAGGGAGGGAAAAAGAGGTATTTATGACTGTCATAAACCTACCCCCAGGCCAACTTTATGACAGCTGCTTTGAGGGATTTGTATAATAGCTCCATTCAGGAAATAAATACCAGACCAAAAACACATTTTTGTTTAAGAAGGACACCAAATATGTCCATTCCACCCTATACAATGCTTTTTCGGCTTCCAATGATATTTCCACTTTGTGAACGTTCAAGTTCCTGTTATGATGGATTATAGAAAAATCAACTGAGATTGTCTGAAGACATCTTATTCTGTATGTACCCTGTTTGATCTAAGTAGAGTACCCATCACAAGCTCACCCAAACCTTTCAAATTCTATTGCTGACGTGAGTTTCTTAAAAAAACAGATGTTGTCGTTATTCTTTTTAAAATCAGAAAATCAGAAAATTGTTTTAGCTGGCTGCACAATAAATCAAACCTTTATTTAACTAGGCAAGTCTGTAAAGAACAAATTCTTATTTAGATGGTGTAACGGCTTTCTTCCTGGGAAAGAGAGGACCAAAGCTCAGCGTGGTGAGGGTTCATCTTATTTAATAATAAATCCCAACTTAACACTTCAAATTACAAAACAACAAATGTGAAAACCGAAAACAGTCCTATCTGGTGCATAGACAAAGACAGGAAACAATCACCCACCAACCCCAACACAAAACAAGCTACCTAAATATGGTTCCCAATCAGAGACAATGACTAACACCTGCCTCTGATTGAAAACCATATCAGGCCAAACACAGAAACAGACAAACTAGACACACAACATAGAATGCCCACCCAGCTCACATCCTGACCAACACTAAAAACAAGGAAAACACACAAGAACTATGGTCAGAACGTGACAGATGGCCTACTCCGGCCAAACCTGGACAACGCTGTGCCAATTGTGCGCCGCCCTATGGGACACCCAATCACGGCCAGATGTGGATTTGAACCAGGGACTGCAGTGACACCACTTGCACTGAGATGGTCATTACACAGGGGCACCTTGTGCTGGGGACAATACAAGGCCACTCTAAAATGTGCAGTTTTGTCACACAACACAACGCCACAGATGTCTCAACTTTTGAGGGAGCGTGCAATTGGCACGCTGATTGCAGGAATGTCCACCAGAGCTGTTGCCCACATAATTTAATTTTAAATTCTCTATCATAAGTCACCTACAATGTTGTTTTAGAGAATTTGGCAATACGTCCAACTGCAGACCATGTGTATGGCGTCGTGTAGGCGAGCGGTTTGCTGATGTCAACGCTGTGAACAGAGTGCCCCTTGGTGGCGGTAGGGTAATGACAGTGTGCTTACAAATTCAGCGTCTTATGCTGTATGACATTTAATCTCTTTTTTATATATGGGTCACTTAAATTCTTCCCACCCACTCAGGCCTTTATAGCCTATCGGCTGGGGGGCATTCAAAATAATTGTCCAGATCATAGCAATCATGTTGTCTTGTTCACTTGTAGTTTGTTACGTAAACAAATAGGTCATGGCTATGGCCTACCAATGGATGGGTTGTCATTTAGGCTACATATCCAATAGCCATTAAAGTGTTATTCATTTAGACAGTTGGCCTGAGTGGTGCTGTGTCTTGTTAATAGGTGTGCGAGTGAAGGCATTAACGCGTACCTTTTTTATTGCCCCATCTGTCCTACATTGTCTGTTCAGTCTACACATAGCCATTCTGTTAGTAGTGTCTCTAAACTCACTTTAGCCGTGTCATCAGCTACTTGGTCCATGGTCACTTTGTTTTGCTGTGTTTGTCTGTCTCTATTTGTAGATCTAGTATTTGCCATAACATGCAGTTGCCGACATAACTTTTCAGTCATTTATTGACTTTAGAGTCAAGTTATTTTCAATTTAATAGGCTTATTTTTGGTAAAGAAACGGAATACCAAACGGATCACCTTCACCTGACTACCTCACGGTCGCCATACCTGGAAATAGATTTAAGACTTTTTGTCAAAATGTCACTCGCTAAGGGTTGCCTGTAAAAAAAAACAGTGAGGCAGCTCAATGTGTGAAAAGTGATGCACAATGGAGAGATAAACGTCACAAAACACACAGCCAGGGTAGCGAGGAATAGAGTGAGGGATGTGTGAGATGCTTGTGGTAAGGGTTTCCACAGTTTCCATTGGCCTCTTGGACGCACACATACGATACAGAATGTTTTAGTATTTGACAGGTGTTTGGCTCATAGGATCAATAACCTGACTGTCTGTGAAAGGGGAATAGTGTTCTCGTCCTTTAAAAGGCATGGTGTATCCACAATGTATACACAATCTTTTCTCTGTATACATCAATGATGTCGCTCTTGCTGCTGGTGATTCTTTGATCCACCTCTAAGCAGACGACACCATTCTGTATACTTCTGGCTCTTCTTTGGACACTGTGTTAACTAACCTCCAGGCGAGCTTCAATGCCATACAACTCACCTTCCATGGCCTCCAACTGCTCTTAAATGCAAGTAAAACTAAATGCATGCTCTTCAACCGATCGATGCCTGCACCTGCCCGCCCGTCCAGCATCACTACTCTGGACGGTTCTGACTTAGAATATGTGGACAACTACAAATACCTAGGTGTCTGGTTAGACTGTAAACTCTGCTTCCAGAGTCACAATAAACATCTCCAATCCAAAATTAAATCTAGATTCTGCTTCCTATTTCGCAATAAAGCATACTTCACTCATGCTGCCAAACATACCCTTGTAAAACTGACCATCCGATCCTCGACTTTGGCGATGTCATTTACAAAATATCCTCTATCACTCTACTCAACAAATTGCTGCCAATGATGGAACAAACTGCAAAAATCACTAAAGCTGGAGACTCTTACCTCCCTCACTAGCTTTAAGCACCAGCTGTCAGAGCAGCTCACAGATCACTGCACCTGTATATAGCCCATCTGTAAATAGCCAATCCAATCTACCTCATCCCCATGCTATATTTATGTATTTATCTTGTATTTATCTTGCTCCTTTGCACCCCAGTATCTCTATCTCTACTTGCACATTCATCTTCTGCACATTCTACCATTCCAGTGTTTAATTGCTTTATTGTAATTACTCCGCCACCATATTTATTGCCTTACCTCCCTTACCGTACCTCATTTGCACATGCTGTATATAGACTTTTCTACTGTATTATTGATTGTATGTTTGTTTATTCCATGTGTAACTCTGTGTTGTTGTATGTGTCGAACTGCTTTGCTTTATCTTGGCCAGGTCGCAGTTGCAAATGAGAACTTGTTCTCAACTAGCCTACCTGGTTATACAAAGGTGAAATAAAAAAAATAAATGATTGCTCTTGTTCAGAGATCAAGTGTGAGTGTAGTGGACAGTAATAATTGACGTGCAAATACAGTGTATAGGATATTATAAATACCTCACATGCGACTCGTAATAAGACTTAGCGATTAGCCTATTAAAATGTTTATATGACTCCATAAAGATAATTCAAATATCAAATCAAATCAAATTTCATTTGTAACATGCGCCGATTACAACAGGTGTAAACCTTACAGTGAAATGCTTACTTACAAGCCCTTAACCAACAATGCAGTTTAATACCCCCAAGAAAAGTAAGAGATAAGAAAATCAAATAATTACAGAGCAGCAGTAAATCACATTAGCGGGGCTATATACAGGGGATACCGGTACAGAGTCAATGTGTCAATTTGAGGGGGCACCGGTGTCAGGGTAATTTAGGTAATGATGTACATGCAGGTAGGGTTGTTAAAGTGGCTATGCATAGATAATAACAGAGAGTAGCACCAGCAGGGGGTGCAAATAGTCTGGGAAGCCATTTGATTAGCTGTTCAGGAGTTTTAAGGCTTGGGGTAGTAGCTGTTTAGAAGCCTCTTGGACATAGATTTGGCACTCCAGTACCGCTTGCAGTGCGGTAGCAGAGATAACAGTCTATGACTAGGGTGGCTGGAGTCTTTGACAATTTTTAGGGCCTTCCTCTGACACCGCCTGGAATAGAGGTCCTGGATGGTGGTAAGCTTGGCCCTGGTGATATACTGGGCCCCACGCACTACCCTCTGTAGTGCCTTGTGGTCAGAGGCCGAGCAGCTGCCATACCAGGCAGTGATTCAACCCGTCAGGATGCTCTCGATGGTGCAGCTGTAAATCCTTTTGAGGATCTGAGGACCCATGCCAAATCTTTTTCCCCCTCAAGTTTTTCCCCCTCAAGTCCTATTCCCCCTCAAGTCTCTTGAGGGGGAATAGGTTTTGTTGTTTCTTCTTCACGACTGTCTTGGTGTGCTTGGACCATGTTAGTTTGTTGGTGATGTGGACACCAAGGAACTTGAAGCTCTCAACCTGCTCCACGACAGCCCCGTCGATGAGAATGGGGGCGTGCTCGGTCCTCCTTTTCCTGTAGTCCACAATCATATCCTTAGTCTTGATCACGTTGAGGGAGAGGTTGTTGTCCTTGCACCACACCGTCAGGTCTCTGACCTCCTCCCTATAGGCTTTATCATCGTTGTCGGTGATCAGGCCTAAAACTGTTGTTTCATCAGCTAACTTAATGATGGTGTTGGAGTTGTGCCTGGCTGTGCAGTCATGAGTGAACAGGGACTACAGGAGGCGACTGAGCATGCACTCTTGAGGGGCCCCTGTGTTGAGTATCAGCGTGGCGGATGTGTTGTTACCTACCCTTACCACCTGGGGGTGGCCCGTTAGGAAGTCTAGGATCCAGATGCAGAGGGAGGGGTTTAGTCCCAGGGACCTTACCTTAGTGATAAGCTTTGAGGGCACTATGTGTGTTGAACGCTGAGATGTAGTCAATGAATAGCACTCTCACATAGGTGTTCCTTTTGTCCAGGTGGGAAAGGGCAGTGTGGAGTGCAATAGAGATTGCATCATCTGTGGATATGTTGGTGCAGTATGCAAATTGGAGTGGGTCTAGGGTTTCTGGGATAATGGTGTTGATGTGAGCCATGACCAGCCTTTCAATGCATTTCATGGCTACAGACGTGAGTGCTACGGGTCTGTAATAATTTAGGCAGGATACCTTAGTGTTCTTGGGCACAGGGACTATGGTGGTCTGCTTGAAACATGTTGTTATTACAGACTCAAACAAGGAGAGGTTGAAAATGTCAGTGAAGACACTTGCCAGTTGGTCAGCGCATTCTCAGAGTACACACATTCCTGGTAATCCGTCTGGCCCAGCGGCCTTGTGAATGTTGACCTGTTTAAAGGTCTTTGTCACATCGGCTGCAGAGAGCGTGATCACACAGTCATCTGGAACAACTGATGCTCTCATGCATGTTTCAGTGTTACTTAACTCGAAGTGAGCATTGAAGTTATTTAGCTTGTCTGGTAGGCTCGTGTCACTAGGCAGCTCTCGGCTGTGCTTCCCTTTGTAGTGTGTAATAGTTTGCAAGCCCTGCCACATCCGACGAGCGTCAGAGCCAGTCAGATTCAGTCTTAGTCCTGTATTGACACTTTGCCTGTTTGATGGTTCGTTGGAGGACGTAGCAGGATTTCTTATAAGCTTCCGGGTTAGAGTCCCACTCCTTGAAAGCGGTAGCTCTTTAGCTCAGTGCGAATGTTGCCTGTAATCCATGGCTTCTGGTTGGGGTATGTATGTACAGTCACTGAGGGGACAAAGTCCTCAATGCACGTATTGATAAAGCCAGTGACTGGTGTGGTGTGCTCCTCAATGCCACCGGAGGAATCCCGAGTCACTGGTGCTTCCTGCTTTCATTTTTGCTTGTAAGCAGGAATCAGGAGGATAGAGTTATGGTCAGATTTGCCACCTGTGTGTGGAGTAAAGGTGGTCTAGAATTTATTTTCCCTCTGGTTGCACATTTAACATGCTGATAGAAATTCAGTAAAACTAATTTAAGTTTCCCTGCATTAAAGTTACAAGCCACTAGGAGCGCTGCCTCTGGATGAGTGTTTTCCTGTTTGCTTATGGCGGAATACAGCTCATTTAGTGTGGTTTAGTGCCAACCTCGCTCTGCGGTGGAATGTAGACAGCTACGAAAAATACAGATGGAAACTCTCTAGGTAGATAGTGTGGTCTACATCTTATCATGAGATACACTACCTCAGGTGAGGAAAACCTTGAGACTAATAGACTAATAGATATCGTGCACCAGCTGGGCTCCCGCCCCTTGTGGGTCCCTGCCCCGCTGGGCCCCCTCCTAGTGTCTTACCCAAGGCTGCTGTTCTATCCTGCCAATAGAGTGTATATCCTGCCAGTTGAATGTTCTTAATGCCGTTGTTCAGCCACGACTTGGTGAAACATAAGATATTACAGTTTTTAATGTCCCGTTAATAGGATATACCTGCTGTCAGTTCCTCACATTTATTTTCCAGCGATTGAACATTAGTAAGCAGAACGGAAGGCAAGGGCAGATTAGCCACTCGTCTCCTGATCCTCGCAAGGCACCCTGATCTTTTGCCTCAAAATATCTGTTTCCTTCTCCATTGATATCACGGGGATCTGGGCCTGATTGGGTGTTTGCAGTATATCCCTCGCCTCTGACTAATTGAAGAAGAACTCCTCATTCAATTTGAGTTGAATAATCCCAGTTCTGATGTCTATAAGCTCTTTTCGGTCATAAGAGAGGGTAGCAGCAATATTATATACAAAACAAGTTACGACCAACGCGAAAAAACAAACAACATAGCATGATTGGTTTAGAGCCGATAAGACGGCAGCCCTACCCCTTACTGAATATAGGCGGCGCCATTACTGAATATACAAGCAAGCATTAGGCAAATAGTTGACCATGAGTTGTCTATATCAAAGGAATATATTTCATTAACATTGTACAATGAATGGATTCACATACTGTACAAGGCATAAAGCTTAAGTTACAAAGCATTAACAAGCACTACAAGGCATTATTCCAAGAATATAGATCCTAAGGTTAACTTACAGGACAAAGCTTGAACAAAGGGATGCATACTAGGCCAGCACTAGAAGCCAAGAAAATGAGAATTGATCATACAACCTTCCTCCATTCACTGGATATAGAATAAGATAGAGAACAAAGACATGTCATTCCATTTATAACATCTGAAGGTGTAACCTTTCAGCCCAAACCAACCACCATTGCCAAATCAAAAAAATATCAAGTTTGCAGTAACCTAAACACTGCCAGGCCTAATCTCCATAGGGTGTCACAGCATTTAAAGGCTTGTGTGGGGGATGAGACCAATGTAAATAAGACATAAATCCTGAGATGACCATAAAACCTTTTTTGCATGTAGTAATTCAGAGTTCACCCTATACAGACACAAGTAATCACAGAGATAATGCATATGGTAAATTTGGAAAGTATTCAGACCCCTTGACTTTTTCCACATTTTGTTACCTTACAGCTTTATTCTAAAATTGATTTAAAAAAAAATAATAATAATCTACACACAATACCCAATAATGACAAAACAAAAACAGTTTTTTTTATTTTTTTTCGCAAATGTATAATATTACATTTACATAAGTATTCAGTACTTTGTTGAAGCACCTTTGGCAGCGATTACAGCCTTGAGTCTTCTTGGGTATGACGCTACAAACTAGGCACACCTGTATTTGGGGAGTTTCTCCCATTCTTCTCTGCAAATCCTATCAAACTCTGTCAGGTTGGATGGGGAGCGTCGGATGGGGAGTGTTTGATTGGATTCAAGTCCGGGCTCTGGCCGGGCTACTTAAGGACATTCCGAGACTTGTCCTGAAGCCACTTCTGCGTTGTCTTGGCTGTGTCAGAGTCGTTGTCCTGTTGGAAGGTGAACCTTCACCCCAGTCAAAGGTCCTATGCGCTCTGGAGCAGGTTTTCATCAAGGATCTCTCTGTACTTAGCTCCTTTCATCTTTCCCTCGATCCTAACTAGTCTCCCAGTCCCTGCTGCTGAAAAACATCCCTACAGCATGATACTGCCACCATCATGTTTCACGGTAGGGATGGTGCCAGGTTTCCTCCAGACGTGACAATTGGCATTCAGGCCAAAGAGTTCAATCTTGGTTTCATCAGACCAGAGAATCTGGCAAACTCCAAGCGGGTTGTCATCTGCCTTTTACTGAGGAGTGGCTTCCATCTGGCCACTCTACCATAAAGGCATGATTTGACCTTCTGGAAGGTTCTCCCATCTCCACATGGGAACTCTAGAGCTCTGTCAGAGTGACCATCAGGTTCTTGGTCACCTCCCTGACCTAGGCCCTGACCTGATTGCTCAGTTTGGCCAGGGGGACAAGCTCTAAAAAGAGTCTTGCTGGTTCCAAACTTCTTCCACTTAAGAATGATGGAGGCCACTGTGTTCTTGGGGGCCTTCAATGCGGTAGACACTTGTTGGTACCCTTCCCCAGATCTGTTCCTCGACACAATCCTGTCTCGGAGTTCTGTGAACAATTCCTTTGACCTCATGGCTTGTTTTTTTGCACTGACATGCACTGTCAATTGTGGGACCTTATATAGACTGGTGTGTGCCTTTCCAAATCCTGTCCAACCAATTGAATTTACCACAGGTGGACTCTAAACAAGTTGTAGAAACATCTCAAGGATGATCAATGGAATCAGGATGCACATGACTTGCACATTAATTTCGAGTCTCATAGCAAAGGGTCTGAATACTTATGTAAATAAGGTATTATTATTATTTATTTATTTTATAAATTTGCAAAAATGTCTAAAAACCTGTTTTTGCTTTGTCATTATGGGGTATTGTGTGTAGATTTGGTGTAAAATAATTTGATCAATTTTAGAATAAGGCTGTAACGTAACAAACTGTGGAAAAAGTCAAGGGGTCTGAATACTTTCCGAATGCACTGACACATATAGATAGCATCAGAGTTATCCTTGCTGAATAAGTTTCAGATAGATAATATAATATAGTATTATTCTGTCACTCATTCTATAGTCAGTTCTCTGGGTACTATAGCAGAGATACAGTACATTTTAGCCGCTCGGAGGGGTAGGGCTGACTGATCCTTTGGTATTGTCCTTTGTTCTTGGACCATTTGCCATTGAACTCCAGTTGTCAGAGAGCACATCATTTAGGGCTGAGCTTACATGAGAGAAAGCTGTTGGTATGTGGACAGCAATTATGCAGGTTGCATCCTGGAATGGATATTTTATTTGAAGGGAAAACACCTTTGGGGCATTCTTGCAGTGGCACTGAACGCATTATGACAATTCCCCCTATTGGACTGACATAGATTAAAACACAGTGAACAGTTGCGTGATTTCAACAAAGCTGTGATGCTATTGTATGATCTAATTAATGTTGCTTCACCATACATTTTCTACATAGCCACTGTGCATAGAAAAAGTGACCAACCAAGAGAAATAGTGTCAAGTCATTTCATAATCCTCTGATTTACCTCCTCATCATACATGAATGGGCTTTAAGGCGACCTGCATCTACATTGTATTGGATCAATAACAATTCATCAATGTGTTATGTATTAAGACAAAACAGAAACATAGAGGAGAATTGTGACTGGGTGTGTGGATGCAGCGCTGAAGCTGTCAAACCTCCAGCTCGTTACTACCCATAATACAGCGATAGTTGCCCTCTGACTCGGAGCCCTGTGGCCTCTCATTTTCAAGCATCGGTTCAGAGACTCATAGTGATGATACATCATCATTATCTCCGTATGCTGACTGGACGCTCTGTTTCATGGCCAAGGCCAAAGGTCAGATTACATCAATGCCTGAGCCACTCTGCTGATAAAAATTGGAGTAGTGACTAGTGGTTGGGCATGGCTTATTCAACAACCGTTATGAGTTTTTAAACCCTTAAGGAGTTCTGTGAACTTCTCTTGTGACCTTGAATAAAAGTGAGCAAGTAGTATGTGAGCTGTCAAGGCCGAAGCACATGAAAGCTGTAAAATGTCAGAAACAAGAACTGACCATGACTGGTGCTGTTGAACAGATTTAGACTCAACATGAAACTCTCTTGATCAAAATAAGTAGGTAGGCTACTCATCCTATTTTAAACACCAGATTGGACTGGTATGCAGTGTTGGAACCCAAAGAGAAAGAGAGAGAAGGCAGAAAGCCCATGACATGAACTTAACTCTGAATAGCCTCATCCACAACCATTGAATGAAATGTTTTGTCATTGCAAGACTAAACTGAGAACTTTTCAACTAGTCTAGTGCACCACATGCTCTCTTCAAGAGATTATCCAGTACATTTATCCTTTTTAGCCAGTAGTTCTGAAAAGTAGCGCTCACAAGCCAAAAGTGGTCCCAAAAAATGGTGTACTATACCATATATGTGCACCACGTCATTGCTCTCTCTCTTGCTCTGCTGTGTTTGTGTCTTGCTAGCTGTCACTGAAAAGGTGTGGGGCTGGAGCTCATTGGTTTAAATTGAATTCCTAGGGGGCTGTCCCACGTGACGTAAATTAAGGGGAAATGGTGTAGCACAACTTCCAGAAAAATAGTACATTTCAAACTAGGGATTTCGTGGCTAATTGAGGTAAAACAGTAATTATTGTATAACACACTGTATTACTTATACAACTAATATAAGGACATGAGACGGGAGTAGAAACTAACGTGGGCATTGTTTAATACGTTTCACAGGACAAAACATTCAAAACATTCCAATGTACATAAAGCAGGGGGGTGTTACGGGTGCCCTAAACTTGAATATCAATACAGAATATCAACAGTAATTCTGTTCATAGATTATGCATGTATGAACTACACACGGACACATCCAGCCTAAGCGGGAGATTAAAAAAATACTAAGTAGTCTCCAAATTTCTGAAGCGTGTCTTTAATGCATCCTCAAGCTGTCATTTGCAACCTCCCCCTGTGATGATGTCCCTGCAGGTCTTAGGGGTTTGTTCTTAAACTCCATTAAATGTCCATTTAGCTGAGAGCTCTGATAAACAATCAAGATGTGTTAATAACCTGCTAATAGGGAACAAAAAGGTATCTCCATTTCAATTATATTCATCCACATTTTTTCATACCCAATCAAAGCCAATAAGAACCCATCTGCCTGCCACCTCTACATACAAGCACTTATATCTTTATATCTTTATAAATGTATATGACAGTAACTGGTAGCTAGCGATTATTCATTGCAGATGAATTGATTGTTTTTTGGTCAATAAAGCATTTTGTGGGAGTGAAGGATTGCTGTGTGCAAAAGCTAGTTTTTTTTTTATCTGTGATGGGTAAAGCATATCCATTTAAACTCCCGGGCAATGAAAACAACTGAGACAAGAACTGAGACAGAAAATGGGCTTAATCTATTTTTACAGCAGCAGGAATGAGACTTGGCAGTTTTATTGTGATACCTTTGGAAACTAAAACAGCCTAGAAAGTGTCATGGCTGACTGCGTGGGCCAAATAGATAAGACTTCACCACCCTCGCCATGTCATAAATCATCCAGGTGCTGTATTCTCCTGGTCTGGTCTTACCTATACACTTCAGCCTATGAAACATATTTTTTAATGTCAGGCATTTTTTAGAGGAACATACAATTAGAGTCCATATATCCCTGAGTTAAAGAAAATGAGTGAATATGTTGAAGTTATGCAGAATGTGTCAGGATTTCATGTTTCCTCACAGAGAACTGGAGATAAAAGGGAGGAATAATAGCAGGGTTGGCATGATGATTGGCCCAGGCCTCTCATTTACTTACTAAAAATGCAGAAGATACTGTTGCTTTTTCATGTAATATTTTTTTTATATATATACAAATTTGGCCATTAATGCCCCTTAAAAAATACTCCTTCCATGACACCTCTGAATAATATTCATTATTAATTCAATATGAAGTAGACAAGACCAGAGGGCTGTCATGTCCAGTCTATTGTTCTCTAGTGAAATCAGGGCGTGGAATGGCATTGGGGTGTAGACCACAGCATGGGGGAGTGAGTTCAGCTCATGCTACTAACATGGCAGAGTGCTACCAACATGGCAGAGTGCTATCAACAAGGTTGAACTGACATCTTTTTAAAGCAGCCCACTTGTTGACAGGGCTGGAGACAGGGTAGGGATGGAGGCTGGAGGCAGAACAGGAAGCAGAGAGGCAGGAGGCAGGCAGGGGGAAAGCCAACAGACTGTAATGGCTGTAAGGGTGTAAGGGCTGGGCAGGTGTTAAGCGCTGTAGGGGCTTGTACTAGTGCTGCCAGAGAGGATGAGTGGGTGGTCCAAGGTCAGAGTTGGGTCTGAGCTCGGCAGGTAGGGAGTGTTCTCTGTGAACTGGAGACTGGGATGAATAGGTGGGTTGATTTCAGAAGTGGTGAGAAGAAAAATAGGAATATTGAATAAGCAGCATTTTTCCTAACACACAACGAGATATAAAAAACTGACGTAGTTTCAAGTTTCAACATTTATTTGTCACGTGCACAGAATACAGCAGGTGTAAAACAGTACAGTGAAATGCTTACTTGCAAGCTTTTTCCCATCAATGCACGTTCACGCTGCTCGTTCACGCTGCTCATTGGTAAGCGAATGCTCCTGCTCCCTGTCTCTCCCTAACTTGTTGACTGGTGTTTTGGCTCACTGCCCCGCAATTTACTGCTTGTTTCTACAGCACCAACTTGCGAGTTGGTCATCTCCCACTTGTATAGTGTATGTGCAGTCAGGATCCATACAGCGAGCAAGTCCTCCCCTTTTCTCTGTTTGCCGTACTGGTGTGTGACTCGGGTGTCCTAGCCTATAGTTTCAAATAGAGGTTGCTAATGAATGTTTTCAATGCTGCGGGAGCTGTGTTTATTTTGCTCTATTCCAGGACAATGTGGACAGTCTGGACTTTCAATGTAGCAACTGTTTGATTGCGGACGACTACAGGGGCAAATATGGCTACTCTTGGTAAACAAGTAGTGATCTTACACAAGCCTACACACCTACTTTCTCTTTCTCTTCTACTCCAGTAGCTGGACGCCGCTCTGGCCTGGTGGGAGTGTCGCCGTCGTGTCGTCTCTCCAGAGCCGACTGGCCGGAGCTCTGCAGGGATCCCTCCCCAAAGTGGTCCCCCTTCCCTGCAGAATGGAGTTAGTAGGATGCTTCTGGACGACTTAGTGGATGATCCTATTCTTGACCGTACCAACCAGCCACGGAGGCACGTCACTTGCCGTGGAAGTCGAAAACTACGGCCTTTGGCAATAGGGGCCTCCTTGGTGGTGGGAAGCCTGGACCAGATACAGACTTCAAACAGCTTCGCTGCCCTGGATCCAGAGGTTCCGGCACCTTCATCACTGGGGGCTTCCGCTTCGAGATCAGATCCGGAGGTACTTGCGCCTTTGTCCTCCGTTCTACCTCCCTCTCCGGTGGCTTCTACCTCGGATTCAGATCTTCAGAGCTCCCCCTCATCGGACCGTGAGGATGTCTAAGTCTCCGGCCCCTTCATCAGCCATGATGGATTCTATGGCTGGCTCGGATCCATCGGGCACCACCTCCCATCGGTCCTCGAGGGGTCTTCCAAAACACAGAATGGCCAAACCTCCTCAGCCATTTTACCAGCTGTCATCATCGGCAGTTCTATGGTGAGAAACATCTCAGTTCACAGGGCAAAAACCTGCTATCCTGGAGCATGAGTACAGGACATTACAAGGCTGCTTCCTACCATTCTAAGACAGCAGTCGGGGGCTGACACTGTTGTCTTGCATGTGGGGTCAAACGACATTAGGAGGGCTAGTTGATCTTAAAAACCTGTTGTGACTAGGGGGCAGTATTTTCATTTTTGGAAAAATAACGTTCCCGTAGTAAACAGGATATTTTGTCAGGACAAGATGCTAGAATATGCATATAATTGACAGCTTAGGATAGAAAACACTCTAAAGTTTCCAAAACTGTAAAAATATTGTCTGTGAGTATAACAGAACTGTTGTGCAGGGAAAATCCAATCCGGAAGTTTTGAAAGCGCTGCGTTCCAATGCGTCCCTATTGAGCAGTGAATGGGCTATCAACCAGATTACTCTTTCTCCGTATTCCCGAAGGTGTCTACAGCATTGTGACGTAGTTTTACGCATTTATGTTGAAGAATATCCATAAGCGGCTACATTGCGCAAGTGGTCACCTGATGGCTACCATAGTGACTCTCGCATACTGAAAAACTAATTGTCCCGACGGATATATTATCGAATAGATATTTGAAAAACACCTTGAGGATTGATTATAAACAACGTTTGCCATGTTTCTGTCGATATTATGGAGCTAATTTGGATTTTGTTTTGCCGTTTTCGTGACTGCAATTTCCGGGTGATTTCTCAGCCAAACGTGAAGAACAAACAGAGCTATTTCGCCTACAAAAATAATATTTTTGGAAAAAAGGAACCTTTGCTATCTAACTGGGAGTCTCGTGAGTGAAAACATCCGAAGCTCATCAAAGGTAAACAATTTAATTTGATTATACGAAAGTGTGTGCCCTCAGGCCTGGAGGGAAGCAAAGTCATTCCACTACCCAAGAATAGAAAGCACCCTTTACTGGCTCAAACAGCTGACCAATCAGCCTGTTACCAACCACTAGTAAACTTTTGGAAAAAATTGTGTTTGACCAGATACAATGCTATTCCACTGTAAGCAAATTAACAACAGAGTTTCTACACACTTGTAGGGAAGGGCATTCAACATGTACGGCACTTATACAAATGACTGATGAGTTGGTTGAGAGATATTGAAAACAAAAAGATTGTGGGAGCTGTTTTGTTAGACTTCAGTGCAGATTTTGACATTATCTGCTGCTGGAAAAATGTGTTATGGCTTTACATCCCCTGCGATATTGTGGATCAAGAGTTACCTGTCTAACAGAACACAGAGGGTAGCCTTTAATGGAAGCCTCTCCAACATAATCCAGGTCGATTCAGGCATTCCCCAGGGCAGGTGTCCAGGCCCCTTGCTTTTTTCAATATTTTCTAATGACCTGCAACTGGCTCTGTGTGTCTATGTAAGCTGATAACTCAACACTACCTATGTCAGCTACCACAGCAAGTGAAATCACTGCAGCACATTCAGAATAAATAATAAGTTATTTTAAAAAACAAAATATTTCAAAAACTAAGAGTACCTCAACTAAGCATCCTCAACTAAGTATTGTAATGAATTATGTGGGAATTTAGCAAGTTGAGGAGACTAAACTGTTTGGAGTAAACTGTCATGGATTGTAAACTGTCATGGTCAAAAAATATTAATGCAACCGTAGCTAAGATGGGGAGAGGTCTGTCCATGATAAAGCGCTGCTCAGCCTTCTCAACGCTATCAACAAGGCAGGTCCTACAGGTCTTAGTTTTGTTGCACTTGGACTACTGTCCAGTCGTGTGGTCAGGGGCCACAAAGAGGGACTTAGGAAAATTATAATTGACCCAGAACAGGTGTATTTAATTACTTTGTAAAATTAATGATAAAATTATACAAGACATAAACGTTACAAAGCATTACAAGGCATTATTATATGTAGTGGTTTAAAGTGTTTAAGTAAAAGTACTAATTACTGTAGGTAGTTTTTAGGGGGTATCTGTACTTTACTTTTCATATTTGGACAACTTTTAATTTAACTTCACTACATTCCTAAAGAAAATAATAATTTTACTCCATACATTTTACTCCATACATTTTACTCCAAACATTTCCCTGACAGCCAAAAGTACTCATTACATTTTGAATGCTTACCAGGACAGGAACATTTTCCAATTCACACACTAATCAAAAGAACATCCCTGGTCAACCTTACTTCCTCTGATCTGGCAGACTCACTAAACACAAGTGCTTCGTTTGTAAATGGTGTCTGAGGGTTGGAGTGTACCCCTGGCTATCTGGTTTGCTTAATATAAGGAATGTGAAATGTTTATACTTTTACTCTTACAATATTATTCTTTGTTTAACCTTTATTTAACTAGGCAAGTCAGTTAAGAATAAATTCGTATTTACAATGATGGCAATTACATTTACTTTTGATACTTTGATACCAAATACTTTAGACTTTCACTCAATGAGTATTTTACTGGGTGACTTTCACTTTTACTTCAGTCATTTTCCACTAAGGTATCTTTACTTTTACTCAATACCTTTTTCCACCACTGATTCTAAGCATAGCTATTCAACAGTGCTGTGTCTAGTGCTGGTCAGAAGAATTGTCTAATGTCAGAGCTGGGCCTGATCTGGGCATGTAGGGAGTGTTCTCTGATGGCTGGAGGCTGGGCAGACCAGGGTTTCCCAACCCTCTCCTCCCCCCTCCCCCACCCCAGACGTTTCACAATTTCGTTTGAACCCTAAACTGGCGCACCTGATTAAATTGGTCAACTAATCATCAAGCCTTTGACTAATTGAAATCAGGTGTACCAGTTTAGGGTAAAACACAAAGTGATGTGTCTGGGGGAGCCGAGGAGAGGGTTAGGACACCCGGAGTAGACTGAGTAAGATGTAAAGAACACAGTCCACTGTAAACAAGTTTGCATCTTTAAATACCAAAACATCCATCCTTTGAATGACTTCAGTGTTTTTCTTTCTGTGTGAACCTGAGTTAGAGGGGCTTGGAAGCCAGGTAAGGTAGCAGCGGTGTGGGCCTGGCTGGCACACTAAAGCCTGGGTGTCATAGATAGAAACTACTGTTCACCAGGCAGGCTAATTGGCTGCTAGGACAAGATGTTGATGCACCACTAAGCCACTCAATTACATCCCCCAGGGGCCCTACTTCCTGATCTCTGATTGGACACGGGAACCAGGAAATCAAATAAATCAGATAACATTTGGCAGCAGTCAAAATGTGTTTTCTCAGACCAAGGAAAATGTAATTAACTCATATTAACCTCAAAACTAATGTAAAACCGTCATTAATCAATAGAATAAGAGCATAATCTTAAATAGGAAATATCATCTGATCATTTTAAGTGGAGAAAATGATAGAAAGAGATTACAATGATTTACTTCACACCATCACAAGTGTGGTGAGATAACAGCCAGCTGAGAGTCTTCTGTCTGTCAGCTACTGAGTGTGAATCTTAGAAAGTTCTGTTGTTGAACCCCATGGAGTCCTTTACATGATAAAGTAATTAGCCAGCGAGACAGAGGGAGCATTGATATATAAATGGACATGCATATCCTTTGAGAAAATCGATTTTTCAAAAGAAGTTAATTCCTTCACTTCCTTGAGTTCCAAAAAGTTCATCAATTGGTCAGCATATCAATAGATATACTTTGCAAAAGGAAATGGATTAGGGAAGTCAATGTTCACATGATATAAGATAAAGGCCAAGAACCAGCCAGTGGAGCTTCCTGCAGGAAAGTAAAGGAGAATGGACCTCCATAGAAACATTTTAAAACATTAAAACATATATTTTTTAAATCTCCTTGGAAATTCAGCTATACTCAATATTTTCACGTCACCAAATATCTGTATTACATTGCTAAGAATACACTGAAAATACAGTAGGGCTTAAATTGAATGACCTTACCAATAGAAAAGCGCTGTCAGTGTCACAGTATATACATAATTAATGAGACATACAGTCTTTATCAATATCCTTTGTAGGACTTTCTGGTTAAATAAAGGTTAAATAGTCTACTGCTTTGATCTCAATTTATATTGTACAAGTAATCTGTTTACATAACATTTAAAAATACCTTTAACAGGACAGATCTTGGTCTTCAAATGCAATATTCATTACCTGTTCAACTACCCTCAACAATGTCGATGAATGTTAAGGGACTTTGTCTGTTTATTCCTCTTAGAGAATAGGCCTATATTTCATATACGAGTGCAGTTTGGGAAATTGATACTGCAGTAAATGAAGGACTGCTAAAGTCAATGAATCACAGTAAAAAATTAAACCTTGTAGCAAGCTGGAAGTTTTTAATATACTTTCACTACAGCATCTATATGAATCACTATCCCTAACCCCTGATACACCATCCATCCATCCTCACAGCATTTAATTAGCTACACCACCCCTTGAAAAATCTGTTTACCAGATACCTAATAATTACAAAATCATCTCTCCACTCTTATTAAAAAGGGTGGCTAAAACGATTAGTAGGAAAGCAAGCAAAAGCAGGGATACTGCTAGAATGCACTCCACCCAACCCCTACCCAATACTGTAGCATTTCAATAGCTTGACCCATCCTTGAAAGCTGTTTACAATAACTAAATAATTATAACATTATTTCCACTAGTTGTAAAGGGTGGCTAAAATGACTAGCAAAGACACAAAATCAGGAACACTGCTTTAATGACTCCATCCAACCCACTCCAATTCATATCTGAAACACAGTACATCAGTACAGCAGTACACCTCACCCCAACCCAGTATGTGAATGTTACTGTGAGGGAGGATGTCTTACATTGCCTTGCCATAATCACATGAAAATCAGGGCTACTACTACTATGGACTCCATCCAACCCCAACCCTAAATAACACCATGCTCTAATAGTAGACCTCACCCCAGATCAGTGTGTGAATTGTACTGTGAGGGTGTCTAACAGTCTTTCCCATAATCCATTCCCATTTTCTTCCCACACCTTTGGCAGGCAAGCGGACATACAGGACACACACACACACACACACACACACACACACACACACACACACACACACACACACACACACACACACACACACACACACACACACACACACACACACACACACACACACACACACACACACACACACACACACACACACACACACACACACACACACAACCCTCTGGCAGGCAGGCAGGCAGATAATGCTAGAGTCTAACCCTTCTCTTCCTGGCATGCTGTGGAGTTTTAAGGATTTCGGGATGTGGGGGATTAGAGGATTTCAGATTCCAGAGAGGAAGAGAGAAAGAAAGAGAGTGAGCCATAAAAGGCAGCTATCAAAAAATAAGAGAGATGGGAAACCTGCCTTTAATCTCCTTGTAGTGGGCCTGTTGTATTGCAATTTAATTAATCATGTTCAACTGTGATCATTTGCATTTTGAATAGTGAAATTGTCTGAACATGAGATTCACCACTGGAAATTACTGAGGGTTTCCAATGGACAGCCTTTCAAATACAATTTTACTTTGGAAGTTTGGAAGTGAAATTGCTATTTTACTCTGAACTCCCTCATCTTCGATAGCAGCGTGACTCTGAGCCACTCTCCATTGCTGTGGCTCCCCTCTCGTTCCCAGGGAAATATCAGCTGTCATGGCGATGTGTTGGACGGAGTGCCTGTGAGTAATTGAGGGATACAGGGCAGGGATAGCACCATTGCTCCCCGCCTTCCTCAGAGATTGCCCTTTGCAGAAAATGAGCTGAGCAGTACACGCCAATCATTTTTATTCAATTGATGACAGTGGATCGTTAAGGCTCTTGAAAGATTTAAATCCAAAAGGTCAACCTTGGTTTATCATTGAACACTCTCATTGTGGACAGCAACACGTGTAATACAAATGCAATACAACATTACCAATACAGTACAACTCATGCTGTGCACAGCCGGCAGTGTATATTTCGTATCGTGCCATTAGCTCTATGCAAAAGTGGACCTACTTCTGGGTTTTGTCTGGAGATCAGTCGATTCATAACAGCCAGTAGAGAGTGCGTACATCTGTCTAATGACACCGTTTCTATGGAAACCAGGTTAGATTTTGAAGGCACTTGAAGTGAAAAACCCCCGGGCTTGAGTTTGCTCTGACGCTTCAAAACAAAGTTGAATTCAATTTTTGGGCCGTTCTGAAAGGCTACATATGCTTCAGCCAAGGCCCAGCTTGGTAGAACTCTCTATTGGGATGGAAGCAGTTCACAGCCAGCCCTTTTCATCTTTCATCGTTCTTCCATTGAAAGACTTAACAATATAGGCTTTTACTGGGCCTACTGGTGCAAGTGTTGAGCTTGATGTTGATATAATTGTATGTTGGAGCTTCTGAGCTTTCCAGACAAAACAATATTACAGTTTTTTCCAACTGCTTACACACAAAATCTTTTCATGTCACACGATTTTTGAAACCTCTCACTCAAAGTGCAAAACTACACACCAAATATCCAAAACCATAAGCTATTTCTCAGCCTTTGACTCAGTTGTCAATTGCATAAAACACTTTTTTCAAAACACTACACACAATTCTCTACCTAAAAGACAAAAATCTAACAGGAAGTGACTTGCTTTCCTTTTCCAAACACAACCAATCAAAATGCTACACTTATTCACCAGGTCACACACACACTCCTCACATGTGCAAACACTAATAGCTTAACTGATCACTAACCAATCACTGCTTTACTGTAGTATAGGCCTATAAATAGGTCAAAGGTCAGATTACCTGTTTTGAACAATGGATGCCAACAATGGACAGAGAGCAAGAGGAGTAGGAGGGAGAGGAAGAGGAAGAAGAGGACGAGGGCAAAGAAGAGAAGGAAGGAGAGCCATCTCTGATGAGATTAGGGCAACACTTGTTGATCATGTGATCAACCACGGTTTGACCATGAGAGAGGCTAGACTGAGAGTCCAGCCCAACTTGAGTTGATTTACAGTGGCGTCCATAATTCAAACCTTCAGAAATGAGAACAGGTATGCAACTATCTAATGACTATTTTAGCATTACAGTAATGTACTGTAAAATACGTATGACTGCATAGTATTGCATAAACATTTGTAACTCTAAGCCATCCATTTACTGCACTGCATTGAATGAATGAGGTTGGTTATCATGCTGTACTACATTTTTTTGTACATTGTTTACAGTTCCTATGCTGAACACATACTGTGTTTGAATTCTGTACAGAGTAGAAAGGCAAAGACATCATGGAGAACGAGGACGCTTGTTTACAGATGTACAAGAGACTGCAATTATAAATATGGTTTTGGCCAACAATGCAATTGGGATTTGAAAGATAAGAGAGCATATCTTGAATAATGACACCATATTTAACAACACCAATGCTGTAAGCCTGTCGACCATACAACGCATTCTCCAACGGCACCGAGTGACGATGAAACAACTTTACAAGGTGCCATTTGAGAGAGACTCTGACAGAGTCAAGAATAGATATAGCCCCTGGTTCACTCCAGACCTGACTGCCCTCGACCAGCACAAAAACATCCTGTGGCGGACTGCACTAACATCGAACAGTCCCCGCGATATGCAACTGTTCAGGGAAGTCAGGAACCAATACACACAGTCAGTCAGGAAAGCTAAAGCCAACTTCTTCAGGCAGAAGTTTGCATCTTGTAGCTCCAACTCCAAAAAGTTCTGGGACACTGTGAAGTCCATGGAGAACAAGAGCACCTCCTCCCAGCTGCCCACTGCACTGAGGCTAGGTAACACGGTCACCACCGATAAATCCATGATTATCGAAAACTTCAACAAGCATTTCTCAACGGCTGGCCATGCCTTCCGCCTGGCTACTCCAACCTCGTCCAACAGCTCCCCCCCCCCCGCAGCTACTCGCCCAAGCCTCTCCAGGTTCTCCTTTACCCAAATCCAGATAGCAGATGTTCTGAAAGAGCTGCAAAACCTGGACCCGTACAAATCAGCTGGGCTTGACAATCTGGACCCTCTATTCCTGAAACTATCCGCCGCCATTGTCGCAACCCCTATTACCAGCCTGTTCAACCTCTCTTTCATATCGTCTGAGATCCCCAAGGATTGGAAAGCTGCCGCAGTCATCCCCCTCTTCAAAGGGGGCGACACCCTGGACCCAAACTGTTACAGACCTATATCCATCCTGCCCTGCCTATCTAAGGTCTTCGAAAGCCAAGTCAACAAACAGGTCACTGACCATCTTGAATCCCACCGTACCTTCTCCGCTGTGCAATCTGGTTTCCGAGCCGGTCACGGGTGTACCTCAGCCACGCTCAAGGTACTAAACGATATCATAACCGCCATCGATAAAAGACAGTACTGTGCAGCCGTCTTCATAGACCTTGCCAAGGCTTTCGACTCTGTCAATCACCGCATTCTTATCGGCAGACTCAGTAGCCTCGGTTTTTCGGATGACTGCCTTGCCTGGTTCACCAATTACTTTGCAGACAGAGTTCAGTGTGTCAAATCGGAGGGCATGCTGTCCGGTCCTCTGGCAGTCTCTATGGGGGTGCCACAGGGTTCAATTCTCGGGCCGACTCTTTTCTCTGTATATATCAATGATGTTTCTCATGCTGCGGGCGATTCCCTGATCCACCTCTACGCAGACGACACCATTCTATATACTTCCGGCCCGTCCTTGGACACTGTGCTATCTAACCTCCAAACGAGCTTCAATGCCATACAGCACTCCTTCCGTGGCCTCCAACTGCTCTTAAACGCTAGTAAAACCAAATGCATGCTTTTCAACCGTTCGCTGCCTGCACCCGCACGCCTGACCAGCATCACCACCCTGGATGGTTCCGACCTTGAATATGTGGACATCTATAAGTACCTAGGTGTCTGGCTAGACTCTAAACTCTCCTTCCAGACCCATATCAAACATCTCCAATCGAAAATCAAATCAAGAGTCGGCTTTCTATTCCGCAACAAAGCCTCCTTCACTCACGCCGCCAAACTTACCCTAGTAAAACTGACTATCCTACCGATCCTCGACTTCGGCGATGTCATCTACAAAATTGCTTCCAACACTCTACTCAGCAAACTGGATGCAGTTTATCACAGTGCCATCCGTTTTGTCACTAAAGCACCTTATACCACCCACCACTGCGACTTGTATGCTCTAGTCGGCTGGCCCTCGCTACATATTCGTCGCCAGACCCACTGGCTCCAGGTCATCTACAAGTCCATGCTAGGTAAAGCTCCGCCTTATCTCAGTTCACTGGTTACGATGGCAACACCCATCCGTAGCACGCGCTCCAGCAGGTGTATCTCACTGATCATCCCTAAAGCCAACACCTCATTTGGCCGCCTTTCGTTCCAGTTCTCTGCTGCCTGTGATTGGAACGAATTGCAAAAATCGCTGAAGTTGGAGACTTTTATCTCCCTCACCAACTTCAAACATCTGCTATCTGAGCAGCTAACCGATCGCTGCAGCTGTACATAGTCTATTGGTAAATAGCCCACCCATTTTCACCTACCTCATCCCCATACTGTTTTTATTTATTTATTTTTCTGCTCTTTTGCACACCAATATCTCTATCTCTACCTTTACATAACCATCTGATCATTTATCACTCCAGTGTTAATCTGCATAATTGTAATTATTTGCATACCTTCTCATGCCTTTTGCACACAATGTGTATATATAGACTCCCCTTTTTTCTACTGTGTTATTGACTTGTTAATTGTTTACTCCATGTGTAACTTTGTGTTGTCTGTTCACACTGCTATGCCTTATCTTGGCCAGGTCGCAGTTGCAAATGAGAACTTGTTCTCAACTAGCCTACCTGGTTAAATAAAGGTGAAATAAAAAAAAAATAAAAAAAAAAAAAAAAAAAAAAAAAAAAAAAAAAAAAAAAAATATGCGACATGACTTTGTAGAGGTTTGTATGCAACACTACTTCCAGTACTTCAGACATACCACATTTACTCATCTGTATATGCTTTCGTCTGTTACAGAGAGTATTGGAGCTGGATGCCCATGTAATTCGCCATTAATTTATTTATGTGGATGAGGTTGGCTTCAACCTCACCAAAACCAGGCACCGCGGAAGAAATGTAATAGGACAGAGGGCAATTACCAATGTCCCTGGACAGCGTGGGGGTAATATAACTATGTGTGCTGCCATCACCCAAAACGGGTCCTCCATCACAATGCCACACTGGGTCCGTACAACACCGGCCATATGCTCACTTTTCTGGATGCAATTTACACAATGCTTGTCCCTGATCTAGATCAGGAGCCTGCTAGATTTGTGGTTTTATGGGACAATGTTAGTTTTCACCGGGCTGTTCTGGTCCAAAACTGGTTTGCCACCCATCCACAATTTGTAGTTTTGTACCTACCCCCATATTCACCTTTTCTAAATCCCATAGAGGAATTCTTCTCAGCCTGGCGCTGGAAAGTGTATGATCGCCAACCCTAAGCCCGCATGCCGCTTCTCCAGGCAATGGAGGACGCATGTGGGGACATAGAGGTTGCCTCTGTCCAAGGTTGGATACGCCATGCTAGGAGATACTTCCCTCGATGTTTGGCAAGAGAAAACGTATCTTGTGATGTGGACGAAGCATTGTGGCCAGACCCAGGCCGGCGAAGAGATGAAGCGTAGCTTAGCACTGGTGACTGCCCCCCCCCTACCAATTCCTGGACTGCCCCCCCGGGACCCCACACACACAATTGTGTTCTTTACTGTATTCTAAAGAATATACTTTTGGTTTACATTTGTTTATGGTTTTGTTGTATGCTACTGTATACAACAGTAATGTTTGGCCAAATAAATATTTTCTGTTTCTACATTACATTGGTGTTTACAGTGTACTTGTTACACCTCTCAGCAGATTACTTTCACTGTAGAACATTGTATTGAAATGTAGATATAAGCCTATGAAAGACCAAAGAGCTTTAGATTTAGAACAACAGTGTTTACATGGCAGATCCAAAAATGTACTAATATGAAAGCAGTGTTTGCCATTTGATTTAAATGCTTCATTCCGACATGTGTTTATGGCATTTTGAATGCAGTGTTACATTTTGAAGGAGATGTGAGGCATTTTGCATTTTGTGTGTGCAGTTTTGGGAATTGTGTGTAGAGTTTTGAAGAAAAGGAGACAGTTTTGAAAACGAGTGTAAGCAGTTGGAAAGAACTGTAATACATTTGTATTATAAATCCTTAAAAAATATATACATCTAACAAAGTAACATGTTCTTTCATATGATATTTTGATATAAAGACTTTGAACACATGACTTGATTTTGTGTAAATGTAAGGGTGGAATCACAGCTACATGTACCACTACTGCACTAGCTGTCCTTAGTCTTTACTGTGCTTTGACCTTTCTCATTTGCATAATATTATGATCAAAACATTATTTACCATACAAAAGGTGTAGAGGTGTAATCTATGAGCATGGCCCTGTGGGATGGTAAGAACTGCATACTCTCTCCTCTCACCTGTGCTACATTAACTCTACCTTCCTTTCTCTTCTTCAATTAGGTTTTATGGCCATTGGCCTCCAATATGTTGCATCACTGCAGCCAACTGAACAAGTGTATAAATCCATGATACACTACATAACCAAAAGTATGTGGACAACAGCTTGTTGAACATCTCTTTCCAAAATCATGGGCCTTGATATAGAGTTGATCCCCCTTTGCTGCTGAAACAGCCTCCACTCTTCTGGGAAGGCTTTCCACTAGATGTTGGAACATTGCTGAGGGGACTTACTTCCATTCAGCCACAAGAGCATTAATGAGGTCGGGCACAGATATTGGACGATTAGGCCTGGGTCGCTGTCGGCGTTCCAATTCTTTCCAAAGGTGTTCAATGGGGTTGAGGTCAGGGCCAGGTTAGGTCAGTGCAGGCCAGTCAAGTTCTTTCACACCAATTTCAAAAACCATTTCTGTATGGATCTCACTTTGTGCACGAGGCCATTGTCATGCTGAAACAGAAAAGGGCCTTCCCCAAACTTTTGTCACAAAGTTGGTAGCACAGAATCATCTAGAATGTCATTGTATGCTGTAGCATTAAGATTTCCCTTCACTGTAACTAAGGGGCCTAGCCCGCACCATGAAAAACAGCCCCAGACCATTATTCCTCCTCTACCAAACTTTACAGTTGGCACTATGCATTGGAGCAGGTAGCGTTCTCCTGGCATCCGCCAAACCCAGATTAGTCCGTTGGACTGCCAGATGGTGAAACGTGTGATTCATCACTCCAGAGAACACTTTTCCACTGCTCCAGAGTCCAATGGTGACCAGCTTTACATCACTCCAGCCAACGCTTGGCATTGCACATGGTAATCTTAGGTTTGTGCGTGGCTGTTTGGCCATGGAAACCCATTTCATGAAGCTCCCAACTAACAGTTCTTGTGCTGACTTTGCTTCCAGAGGCAATTTGGAACTGAGTGTTGAGTGTTGTAACCAAGGACAGATGATTTTTACGCGCTATGCGCTTCAGCACTCAACATTCCTGTTCGTGTTTGTGTGGCCTACCACTTTGCGGCAGAGCCGTTGTTGCTCCTAGACGTTTCCACTTCACAATAACAGCACTTACAGTTGACTGGGGCAGTTCTAGCAGGGCAGAAATTTGACAAACTGACTTGTTTGTCTATGGAGATTGCATGGCGGTGTGCTCGATTTTATACACCTGTCTGTGGCTGAAATAGCCGAAACTACAATGTCATACTCTTTTTGACCAGACAATTTATGATAGATGGACTACACATACTGAAAAAGAGGGTCGCTATTTCGCTCACTCGGACGCTTTCTCCGGTGAGATACATCCAGCCACTTGCGAATTGAAGGAAAATTATGAAAAACAGAGAAACTAAAGATACATTAGTTGCTATCTTTTTTTCTCTGTACATTTTTTGGGGAAGCCTGGCTTCCCTTGTCATCCATCAGTACATGTCATTGCTATTCCTGCCCTTTTCCCATGATCCATCAAACGCATTTATTGTGTCAGGTTCAATTTACACTTTTTTCAGTGCTTATTTGAATGTTATTGAGAAAACAGAAAGGTGTCAAATATTTTTTTCTCAAACATCCTTTCTGAATTCAAAATTATTCGTAGACGTAATCATCTACTTTTTAATCTGATTACAATATTTTTGCTGGTAATATAACGAATTACAGTTAGAGTTTTTTTATAAACCGTTACTCCACAATGCTGAGTGTCTCTAGTGTGGACATTACAACACACACAGAGCAAATGGAAATTCACTGCTCACTGTCTATATCTGTTGGCCTACTCCATTGTCTCTATTGTGAACATTACATTACCCATCAAATAGAGCTCTGCTTACTGTATGCCAATGATCTACTGTACAATGGTCTCTCGTGACAGACCGTCAGCACACTCAGATTTGCTTCCAGGTTCCAATGATCAAATGTGAGATTATGTTGTCATTATTGGAAAATTAAGTACTTTGTACAATAACAACAAATTGTAAATGAGTTAAATATCATGAGTGGTTACATATCATGAAACATTATGCATTCCAAAGCCATCATATATCATTTCAGCTACATAAAACTTCCATTCTATGCTCTGGTCAGATAGCCTACATAAACCATAAATCTACAATCTTTGCATTTTTTGTCACAGTTAACAAGAAATGTGCCAGTGACAGGTCAGTTAACACTGTCCTTTTAGAACTGGGAGAAATGGGAGATGGCAAGGAGGAGTCATGGCTGGGGATGATGTTGAAATCCCCTCAGAGTATAGGCACAAATCCCCATGTCTAGGAAATCCGGGCTCCATCTTGGATAAGCCCAAAGCTCTCCGAACTGGACCCAATTTACAAAATGCTTTGATGGAGAGTTCTTTGAGTAAAAATGTACATCTTGAAACTTGGAGCTATCTGAGGCCATTTGAAAGCTATAACTGTATTATAGAAACCATAAGGCATGCATAAAGAGATCTTCATTATACCTACTAATACTGCAATACCACTGTCTTAGAGTTTGATGTAGAGTGTGAAAGGATTTGGAAAGGATCAAATCTATAAAACAAAAAAAGATCCATATTGATGATTGTCAAAAACTGGACATTCAACCCATGTTTCATTTGAACCATTTACAAATCTCCCTGTATAAATATTATATCATGTACATATTGAAGGCTGTAACGTAACTGTTGAGCAAATATTTTTATTTTTGAACATATGCTCATATTTGTACATTAAACTGAGTAACAGTTAAGCCCGCTGAATTTGTAAAAGGAACCAATTGAACCTGCCTTGAAGCAGGTCTAATGGTTAGCAAGGAAAGACAGTATGTTGATATTGGAGTCAGAATACAAACAGAAAGCACCAAGATGCTCAGAAACTCTTCAGTGTGAATTATTGCAGATAAATCAGGGTAATCAAGTGCAGCAGCATTGGATGAACGCTGCAGTGAAACCCAAATAAATAAAAGTCAATTTTCCACAGTATGGAAACATTGGCAGGTATCAGGTGGAGAAAAATAATTACATTGCTGTAACGGTGGGTGAGTGATGGGTGTGGAGTCAGACGCAGAGAGCAAAAGTAAATGGGAATGTCCTCTACAAAGTAACAGGTCCAAACATGGGTGAAGCCCTAAACACAGGTGCAAACAAACCCAAAACCACTGTTACAAAACCCGGACAGCGAAAACCCAAAAGACAACGATACACCACAAACGTAACAATAACAACAGAACACTGGAACAAAATATAATAATGTGCATCAATGAAACAGTCCCATGTGGCGACAAACACTGACACGGAAGACAAACACCCACCACTCAAAAGTGAAACCCAGGCTACCTAAGTATGATTCTCAAATCAGGGACAACAATTGACAGCTGCCTCTGATTGAGAACCATACTAGGCCGAACTCAAAAACCAACATAGAAAAACAAACATAGACTGCCCACCCCAACCTCACCCTGACCATACTAAAACAAAGACAAAAACAAAGGAACTAAGGTCAGAACGTGAGAGTACCCCCCCCCCCCCCCCCCCCACAAAGGTGCGGCAAAACCAGAAGGGAGGGTCTGGGTGGGCGTCTGTGGCGGCTCTGGCACGGGACGTGGACCCCACTTCACCATAGTTTATTTGCGCCTCTTAGCCCACCTCCGTGGCCTCTTTAGAGCAGCGACACTCGCCGCCGACCTTGGACTGGGGACCCATGCCACGGGTCCCGAATGGACGGGAGATTCCAGCAGTGCCGGACAGAGTGAAGGGCGATTCTGGCATCGCCTGGCTGACTGACGGCTCTTGCAGCTCCTGGCTGACTGACGGCTCTGGCAGCTCCTGGCTGACTGACGGCTCTGGCAGCTCCTGGCTTGCTGACGGCTCTGGCAGCTCCTGGCTGACTGACGGCTCTGGCAGCTCCTGGCTGACTGGTGGCTCTGGCGGCTCCTGGCTGACTGACGGCTCTGGCGGCTCCTGGCTGGCTGGCGGCTCTAGTGGCTCCTGGCTGACTGACGGCTCTGGCACCGGACAGAACGGACCGTGAAAGCGCACTGGAGCTCTTGAGCACCGAGCCTGCCCAACCTTACCTGGTTGAATGCTCCCAGGCCAGTGCGGCGAGGTGGAATAGTCCGCACTGGGCTGTGCTGGCGAACCGGGGACACCATGCGTAAGGCTGGTGCCATGTACACCGGCCTGAGGAGACTCAAAAACCAACATAGAAAAACAAACATAGACTGCCCACCCAAACTCATGCCCTGACCATACTAAAAGAAAGACAAAAACAAAGAAACTAAGGTCAAAACGTGACAATTGCATCAATAATATATTTATAACGCTTTGGCAAGTATCCCCCCGGGCGAACAAAGCCAACAATGTGGTGTTTTTTCTTCATCTTCTCAAAAATGTTAAATGAATGTTTGTCCTTGGTGCTGCCTGCTAGCATTCTTGGTGGCTCTCCAGGTCTTTAGATCCCATTTGTTCTTCCAGAAAACATATTCATAATATTGACAAATGAATTAGTTTGAGAGGCTGTTCCAAGCCCACCACACCCCATACCCATTTTCATATCCACACACATACAGATATACACCACAGATTAACTATCTCCAGCGAGAGCATTTGACACTGTAGCACATCTCCCAATAGGCTTCGTTGCTATTGAAATAGATTATTTATCATTTATCAGAGTTAACTGTAATTACTTTTTAACTCAGTTGCAAGGCTAACAAAGCGTGTGTTACGTATCTTTTTACTGCTTTAAGGATGAGCTTTATGTATTCAGCATCCACATGTATACATCAAAGACTGCAGACAAATGTATAATATGATCATCAATCTTACAGGTTTGACAGTAAACATATGGCGGTCCATCTTTCAGACCGCCAGTGTTTCATTGCCACTGATACTGCGATATCAGTCTACTGTGTTACTGTGTTGCAGCATTGCACCATACCAATCTACTGTGCCATATTTTGTATTTCAATCTAATTGACTCTGATTCTCTCTGTTTTCCTCTCACTGTTACCACCATCTGCTTGTCCATATTGTGTGATCCTGCATTTGGTCCTTGCGGCTCTGCTCCAGACGTCACTTTTGGCCTCCTCCTCGGTGTGTTTGTGGTGTGTGGCTTGGTCCTGCTGACTCTTTGTGCCTTCGCCTCCTGGAAGCTGTGCTGGGTGCCTTATTTGCGGAATAAAGAGGCAGCGGCCCTCTCCTCCAACTCTGCAGCCCTCACTCCGGCCTGTGGTCCCCCAGACGACTGCCCTCCCTTCCACCTCCACCTCCACCCTCCCCACCCCATCCACCACAACCAGCACAAGTTCCTCCCCAGCCCCAACCAGCAAAAGTCACCGGTTACCATGGCAACGGATAAGGTGAAAGACCCGATGGGTTCCATGGGATTCCTAGAGGCTGCTGTGAAGATAAGCCACACATCGCCTGACATCCCCGCCGAGGTGCAGCTCTCAATGAGGGAGCACTTTTTGAGGCGCACGCAACGCATGCAGCGGCAAGCCACTGAGCCCGCTTCTTCCACCAGGTCAGCACCCACAGCACGCACACACACACACACACACACACACACACACACACACACACACACACACACACACACACACACACACACACACACACACACACACACAGACATGCTCCCTCACACAAATAAACACACACACAACACACACACACACACACACACACACACACACACACACACACACACATGGTCAGAAAAATTGAATGGCTCTGGTAATAATAAAAAGATTAAAGTTTAAAGAACCTGACATGTACACAGGGACAGTACAGGCCAAATCTCCAAATCATAGAAAAGCCAACGTTTAATCTACCTGAAACCACTTCAGCATTTCACTGCCACACACGCATACACACACATGCTCGCGCACACACGCACACACACACACACACACACATACAGTACAGTACACATATAGACAGAAGCATGGTCAGAAAAACTGAATGGGTCAGTTAGTCAGCAGAAATATCTATAGTCCGTTAGAAAGAAACTTCATAGGGACCTCACAAAAAAACGGCACAAATAACGTCACAAACAAAGTTACGAATTAACTTTTATCTGAATTCAATTTGTTATTCCACAGCTGTTTAAAAATACAAATTGTACATGATTATCATAGTGAAAAAGACAATTATGTTTCAATTTGTTTCGGTCCTCCCAAGCGCTTGTGTTACTTTTTGCCTGTGAGCCGTTTGGTGCTGTTCATTTAATATAAGGTTAATATCTCCAGTTCTCTCACCACTTCATGATGAGTAATGCAATACACTTAAAAGCGTAAAATCACCGGTAAAACAACCCCACAGTCATTATTCCACATGGCCACAACTATAACGGGGGTCTAATTATTGGATGTACCTCAAATTATTTTTCTATAACATAATCTCTGTGCTCTGTTGTCTTGAAATACCCATACCCATCCTGAATAACAGCCCCCTAAGAGTAGGACAATTTATACTACTGACTAAGATAAATTGAATTGGGGACCATGTAGTTCTAGGTTGCAGAAACACTATTAAGATTCGAGAAACCACTTGGAATTGAATTCACCTGCTGGGCACTCAAGCAATTTTTCAAAACACTGACCTTTCCAGACGCCACAATGAAGCTGTTCATATTCTCCCTCTTCTCCTCTCTCTCTGTCTTTTTACACACCGCCTGTCGCTACTACAGGCTGAATGGTTTAGTAGGGTTCTCATATTTCTCCCTCCTCTCTTCTGTCTCTGCAGACACAGCTCATTCAAAAGGCACCTGCCCAGGCAGATGCAGTCCATCAGCCTGGACCTGGGCAATGACTATGCGGATGAGGATGAGCAGCCCACCAGCATCGGACGCATCAAACCAGAACTCTACAGACAGAAGACCTTGGATACAGACGAGTCCGCCAAGAACAGCAATGCCAAGAACTGTGGGAAGATCAACTTCTCCCTGAAGTACGACTATGACAATGAGGCCCTCCTGGTCAACATCCTCAAGGCCTTCGACCTGCCCGCCAAGGACCTGTGCGGCAGTTCTGACCCCTACGTCAAAATCTATCTTCTCCCAGATCGCAAGAAGTTCCAGACGCGCGTCCACCGGAAGACGCTCAACCCCACGTTTGACGAGTCCTTCCAGTTCCCCGTGCCTTATGATGAGCTGGCTGTTAGGAAGCTCCACATGAGTGTGTTTGACTTTGACAGGTTCTCCAGACATGATATGATCGGGGAGGTGGTGGTGGATAACCTTGTTGAGACGTCAGACCTCTCCAGGGAGACAGACATTTGGAGGGACATTCAGTACGCCACAACTGTAAGAATGTCTGTCTGTTTGTCTTTGACTCAAAGCAGAGTTGACATAGCCTGATCCCAGATCTGTTCATGCTGACCAGCCTAAAGTTAACATTACTTATATTTGAAACCAGTTATAATAATCTCATTCAAATCATATGCCCCCCCCTTCCACCAGAACAAAAAATGATGAACAAATGTGAGTTCAGCATGTCACAAATATTTTGTTGAAGTAAGAATTTATTCAAGTCATATGAAATGACAGTAATTATAAGCTAAAGGCATAAAAAGTACTTGTAATCATCACAAAGGTCATAAAACTGTCTCGGCAAAAAAATTGAGCCCTCCAACGAGATACTGAAGTGGTCATTATATTTGACAGTAATTCTATTTGGATGGTGTCCTGAGGATGTCTTGATGAATAGTGCACTATGCTGTTGGCATCATGTTGGAGTCTACATCACTCTGGCATCGTTCTGGCATCACTCTGGCAGCTCTCTGGTCTGAGGGTTACCTCTGTCAGATTATTTTATTTGGCCGTATTGTTAGACTTCAGCTGCTTTTGGTGTGCAGTTCAATAATCCAGTAGTCATTGCTAAAGTGGCAGAAAGCAGTTGGCTCGTTGCTTAACAAACACATATTATTGAACAAGGACTCCCAGCCAAAACTCCCTCAACCACCGTCTTATATAAAGTAATGTATATAGTAGACAAGGACGGTTCTAAATGTAATTGTTGCGTTGAGGATGTAGTAGCAGGCATAAAGGGGTTGAGGTGCATGTACTAGGCCTACCTTTAATATGAGCCTTGAACTGAGTGAAAGTACTGTTTACAAATGGGGGATGCATAAATAACACCAACCCACTTGGATCAGGAACATCAAGAGTGTAGAGGGGGCCGAGGGCTGGGAGGAGGGCAGGGTGGAAGACTTATTGACTTCAGGCAGTGTCTTAGACCTGATCCATACAAACTATTTTGAGAGGGGTTTCTCACTAATCATAGGCCGCATGATGCATAAATGTTTAGGTAAGCATGATTTCTACGTCTATAGGTAGGCCTACTGTGTCCACTGTTTCATCCTGTGGTGATAAAGTGATAAATGATAGTGGCTGATCACAAACTCAGAGGAAGTGAATGGTTGGGGCCGTATTGCTTGAGAATCAGCTTCAATCTAAAGTCTTATCCTGGCTCAAACCCTAACTGTAGCATTTTCCCTCATAACACTGACACTTGCATCCCTTGCCTTAGCACCACACCCCAGTTCTGGCCCTTTAACTACTGCAAACCTGCACTGGTGCAGTGAAAAGCAATACTGTTTAACCTAGAGGAGGCATTAATAACAGGTAATACTTTCTCCAGACAGAGAAGGCAAGGGAGCAGTGCGTAAACTAACTGTTCTGACATTACTGAAGTCTTCACAATGATTCATTAGCTCCATTTCATAACTGTAAATGTCAATATTGCATACAGTTCACGTACCACATTAGTCTTCTAAGATGCTCTGGACTAGAAAGTATTTTATGACACATTTGCTGTGGACTCATATTACTGCACGGAATCCAACTTTGTCTTCATCAACCAAATTCCCTCTCCCATTGGAGTGCTTTAGCTAAATCAGCTTTAAGTGCTTGAGACATTAAGTCCACATCACATCCCAAGTCATGGGATTTCTCTGTCAGAGGGGGGGGCTCACCATAGCCCATTTAAAGTGATTAGAACCTCACCAACTTTAATGCATGTTCATGGGATGAAGCTTAGTCAGAGCACCCCGGGAGAGACTGAGAACGAAACTTTCACTCCACATGAAATACTAACATTACATTTTAAACTCTGAACACTCCACATTAATTATTAACATTACATTTTAAACACTTAACACTACACATGAAATACTAACATTACATTTGAAATGCTTAACACTCCACAGGTGGCCATAAAGTAGACATTTTTCACTGTCCTGCAGATTTGTCTCTACAACTTCCTCAGTGTGAGCCTGATACTCAGTTCTGTTTGTGATGACAGGCTTCACACCAATATCTCTTGAGGGATTTTGGAAAAGCATTGGCTGCTTCACAATCCATTTCCATTGTAATGTTATTGCCCTTGCGCCAGTAGGGCTTGAAAGCATCCTTCCAGTGATGTGTGTCACATTAGTTTGTTTCTCTGTTTGTTCCCACAGGAGAGTGTAGACTTGGGAGAGATCATGTTCTCACTATGCTACCTGCCAACCGCAGGACGACTCACTCTCACCGTCATCAAGTGCAGGAACCTCAAGGCCATGGATATCACTGGATACTCAGGTAGGCAACCTTTATGTGTGTGTGTGTGTGTGTGTGTGTGTGTGTGTGTGTGTGTGTGTGTGTGTGTGTGTGTGTGTGTGTGTGTGTGTGTGTGTGTGTGTGTGTGTGTGTGTGCACGTGCGTGCGTGCGTGCGTGCGTGTGTGGGTGTGTGTGTGTGCGTATGTACTCTCTTGCACATTTGTGATGGTGCACTCATTGTTTTTCATAAGTCAAAGTGCAAATAAACCCCGGCTGTAACATATCAAATTATAGATGTTATCAAATGTTGAATAAAAAGAGCAAACGAAGGGAAGTCCTCTCTAGTGCTGAGCTCTGTTTCTGTGAGAATCTTTTCATATTCACCACTGGCAATATGAAGATGTCACCTACAACTACTCATTTCTCTGAGGTTTCAGTCAGTGTTTTTATTCTAATCTAGGTGTGTCCCAGGTGGTACCCATTCCCATATAGTGCACTACAAAGGGCTAAAAGTAGTGCACTATGTAGGATATAGGGTGCCATTTGGGATGTATGATAACAAACTGCTGTTCCATATTCAGTTTATATTATCAATAACCAAATATAATTTGAGGAAATATGTTTGCTTGCGAATTCAAGTGACATTCCCTGTTCCCTAAATGCTGTGAATCTTGTGGAATTTGTTTTTCAAACTATTATTTTATTATTTGTTATTATTTTTCCGCTCAATGTTAACGACATTTTACAAGTTTAACATCCCTTCTCAGTTGAGGATTTAAATGTCTACCAATTGTTGCTGGATTGAATTGGATTTGTGTGCAGTAAACCATGGCTAGTAAATTGTACCCTGAAGCATATTTGGTTGCAAAGCAAGCACTCTTTATATTGTTGTGTATGGATCTAAGGCATCTTACATCTGACTAGTTTACTGGCATAATGGATTATAGGAGCTGAGGGATGAAGATTGAAATCAGTATTCACCACGCCAATATGTTTCACTTTATTCCATTAAAAAACGCTTTCGCTTCCTCCTCTTTCAATACATGAGGTGTTTACTCATCAATATCAAATGTACAGAGATTTATTTCAGACCTTTCCAAGGATGTCATTGTTATATTTAGGTTTAAGGTAGCATAGGAGTATAATACACATGGGAAATTGACTTTATGGGAAATGAAATTGATCGCTGCAGCATCAAAATGTATGTGTTGAGTTATGTTGAGGTCACTGCAGGCTTAATAAGAATAGCGTTATGTTCTCACATACTGAAACAATACCTGCATGCTTCAAATTTCAAGTGTTATTAGTCGTATGTACAGTCTACACATGGTACACATCATCCAACAAAATGCTTATTTGCAGGTTCCTTCTCGACAATGCAACAACAATAAGAAATAATACAAGATAAGAATACAAACATGAAGTAAATGGCTCAGTAGAATAGAATAAACATTTTAGCAGGAAGGCACAAGTTATAGTCCAATAATTACACGTGTTTTTGGGAAAGGGGGGATTGGGGGGACAAGTGTTTAAATTGTGCATTATTTAGCAATAATAATACGAGTCTGGAATCAACAGATGGGACGCGTGTCTAGCATGAATGTGTGTCTCTGTCTGTTTTTGGTTTTAGCACCCTTGTGGGGACCAGACATTTTGCCAGTCCCCACAAGGAAAAAGTCTAGATTTATGGGTTTGGTTTAGGGTTACAATTAGGGTTCGAGTTTAGGTTTAGGGTTAGGAGTTAGGGTTTTGAGGTTAGGGTTTAGGGTTAGGGTTAGGGTTAGGTGTGTGTGTGTGTGTGTGTGTGTGTGTGTGTGTGTGTGTGTGTGTGTGTGTGTGAGTGAGTGAGTGAGTGAGTGAGTGAGTGTGTGTGTGTGTGTGTGTGTGTGTGTGTGTGTGTGTGTGTGTGTGTGTGTGTGTGTGTGTGTGTGTGTGTGTGGATGAGCATATATCTCTGTGTGTGTGTGTGTGTGTGTGTGTGTGTGTGTGTGTGTGTGTGTGTGTGTGTGTGTGTGTGTGTGTGTGTGTGTGTGTGTGTGTGTGGATGAGCATATATCTGTGTGTGTGTGTGCGTGCGTGTGTGTGTGTGTGTGTGTGTGTGTGTGTGTGTGTGTGTGTGTGTGTGTGTGTGTGTGTGTGTGTGTGTGTGTGTGTGTGAGTGAGTGAGTGAGTGAGTGAGTGAGTGAGTGAGTGAGTGAGTGAGTGAGTGAGTGAGTGAGTGAGTGTGTGTGTGTGTGTGTGTGTGTGTGTGTGTGTGCGCGTGTGTCTGTGTGTGTGGATGAGTTTATATCTGTGTGTGTGCGTGTGTCTTTCCCGTGTGTGTGTGTGTGTGTGTGTGTGTGTGTGTGTGTGTGTGTGGGTGTGTGTGTGTGTGTGTGTGTGGATGAGCATATATCTCTGTGTGTGTGTGTGTGTGTGTGTGTGTGTGTGTGTGTGTGTGTGTGTGTGTGTGTGTGTGTGTGTGTGTGTGTGTGTGTGTGTGTGTGTGTGTGTGTGTGTGTGTGTGTGTGTGTGTGTGTGTGGATGAGCATATATCTGTGTGTGTGTGTGCGTGCGTGTGTCTGTGTGTGTGTGTTGATGGGTGTATATCTGTGTGTGTGTTCATGCATGTGTGTGTGTGCGTGTTTCTGTGGATGAGTGTATATCTGTGTGGGTGTATGCGTAAGTGAGCGAGTGCATGTGTGCTAAGGTGCAAAGAGTCAGTGCAGGTGGTCAGTCCAGTTCAAGTGTTCAGCAGTAGATAGAAACTATCTCTGAGCCTGTTGGTATCAAACCTCATGCTCCATGTGGGGTCCTTGATAATGCTGCATGTCAAGTGTTCTGGTGATAAATGTACAGAATCTCTTTCTCAAATCAAGGATGAAAACACAAGGAGATTTCTGGGCACCACGATTAATCTCAAGATAATGCACCTATAGAATATAGAATTTACATCCTGATTTATATCTTATAGCTTTTTCTCTTTTCTACTTCAGATCCCTACGTCAAAGTGTCCCTCATCTGTGACGGGAGGCGTTTGAAAAAGAAGAAGACGACCATCAAGAAGAACACTCTGAACCCCACGTACAACGAGGCCATCATCTTCGACATCCCCCCAGACAGCATGGACCACGTCAGCCTGCACATCTCAGTCATGGACTATGACTTGTGAGTATAACACTTTGATTTAATCTTGGCATCCATAAGACAAATCTGGCATGCACTTGGCCAGCTACTTGGTAACAGTCTGTCAAGCACTGTCAAAAAATTCAACTCAGATGGTTCTCTCAGAATATTCAGCATCTGTGTAGTTTGCACAATACACCCCCTAGAATAGAACACTGCTTATGATGTCTATTTAAAAAATAAAAGTAAACACAACAAATAGAAAGAATAGATCAGGAGCCAGAACATTCACTTCACTGGTTGAATGGAAGCTCTGAGTGTAGTCTTTATCAACTAACGTGGCAGCTGCCGACTGGCGAACCGACTCTACTTTGAGGGTATCAGCCAGGTCATCCTTGTTTTGTACCAGTCCGTCCCTTAGATCCAGGATTATGATGTGGAAGAACAGAGATCCCTTCTGGTCTGGACTTTGTTGGTGCCATTACCATTTGTAGATGTTTATTCATCCCATTTACATTTCAGACATTATCTCTCCAAGAGATATGGAAATGACTCCTTTTAACCATAACTCGCTTTATCTTCACATGAACTGCAACTACTAATTATCACCTCTCCCTTTTAACTTTCCATCTTGCAGCCGTATCCTCTGATAACTAAATGTATACTGTACTTGTTATAAGGGTTTGAGAGGGGTGAAATAATTTTGCCAAATTAGCTTTTTTAATGTGAATGCAAAGATCTTACATTGGTGTGTTCCCAATGTATTTTTTTATTCTATTTTGTAAAACAAATTCAGCTATGAAATCAATCCTGCATTTTGTAATGTAGTGTCTCTGAAGAGCAGGATTAGCTGTACTCTTGTGTTGATGTTGTGTGTGTTGTCTGGCCCCTGCAGGGTAGGTCACAATGAGATCATTGGTGTGAACCGTGTGGGGTGCAGTGCTGAGGGGCTTGGCAAGGGCCACTGGAACGAGATGCTGGCGTACCCACGCAAGCCCATTGCACACTGGCACCCCCTACTGGAGGCCAAGAAATCAGAGAAAGAGGTTAGTTCATACAGCACGCTGCTGTGTGTGAACAATTCGTAGGCATGAATATTGCATATAGTAAAAAATGTAGAGACAGTTTTTCAAGGATCACATGTAGTAGGATAAATAGTCAATGTCAGATATTGTAACAGTGTAATATCTATCTTCTAACTGAAGTGTGTGTGTGTGTGTGTGTGTGTGTGTGTGTGTGTGTGTGTGTGTGTGTGTGTGTGTGTGTGTGTGTGTGTGTGTGTGTGTGTGTGTGTGTGTGTGTGTGTGTGTGTGTGTGTGTGTGCGTGCGTGTACGTGGACGTGTACATGTGTGTCTGTGTCTGTGTACTGCAGTGGAAAACGCGGACGGCCAGTTTAGACAGCCAGGGCTCTTGCCCCTCCCCCAGGCCTCCTTCTAGCCCCTGAGCAGAACCACCTGTGACCCTAGTGAAATGGTCTCCTCTCTCTCCTACTAATCCTACATCCTGTCTGGTCTGTCTGCCTGCGCCTGAGGAGAAACATAACCCCACTCAGTCTCTTTCTCAGTCTTCACTCTCCCTCAAGTGTAGCAGCAAAGTGATCCCGTTCCCAAGAACTGATCCTGGATCAGCATCGCTGTCAGTTGTTTGTGACGTAACAATGCTTTTTTTGAATCAACATGAAGTGTTGAACTTAGGTTTACTGATCTGATGTCAATCCCAGTACTTGGGGTGCTTTGGATTAGTTTTATCCTGAGCTTCTCATCAAGTGAGTCCCCAAAGGGAGAGCTTGTTGTCTGAGTGGAACAACAGACTGCCGGTTCCAAGTGTATCTATCTATGGGTTGAGTCCAAATGAATGTGATCACAGTTCTCTCACAGGGACTTGGTCCAACACACTGAAGTTTCTGCTCAACACACACACACAGAGAGAGAGAGAGAGAGAGAGAGAGAGAGAGAGAGAGAGAGAGAGAGAGAGAGAGAGAGAGAGAGAGAGAGAGAGAGAGAGAGAGAGAGAGAGAGAGAATAAGGGAAACATAGTGAGAGAGCCAGTCAGTGGTCATTACAAGCTGTCACTTTATATCGGATCAGTTGGTCAAAATATGTTGCTTTCCTTAAGATAGGAAATGAAAGACTGGACTGACCTAAGGAATATCTAAAGCCGTCTGCCCTTACTATCTATCTACTAATATTGTGAGGAAGTAACAAAAACACTAAGGCACAAACAAATGTGTAGTTAATTTAAAAAAAAACATTAATTGTCATATTAACCAAGCCAAAGAAGGCAAAAAAAACCATATTTCACAATAGTACCTATGTTGAATATTTTCTCAATGTCAACCATTACATGTTCAGGCGTAATGAGCAGAACTTAAAGGGATGATTTTGACCTGTCAAATAGTGTTCATCAAGTTTATAGAGAGTCATAAAGAAAAAAAGATGTGTAACACATCATATAAGCACATTGCAACACCATTGGTGCATAGCCTGCTGAGAGAGTCTTTCTATGGAACAAAAAATGGTTAAAAAGCACACAGACTCCGAACCACCCTTACCTCTCCCTCCTGTTTCTTTCCTTGTTAGTCTTGGTGCTCTTGCCTCTTCCATCGGAGAGTGTATTCTCATTACTCCTGCTCCCATAGGTTTTCTCTCTCAGCCGAACGTATTGCACATCTTCAGCACCTTCTTAATGTATTATGTTCCCTGGGGTTGGTTTGAACTGTACTGCACAGTCCTCTTTCTGCTAATGGGGTTGGTTTGAACTGTACAGCACAGTCCTCTTTCTGCTAATGGGGTTGGTTTGAACTGTACAGCACAGTCCTCTTTCTGTTCCCTGGGGTTGGTTTGAACTGTACAGCACAGTCCTCTTTCTGCTAATGGGGTTGGTTTGAACTGTACAGCACAGTCCTCTTTCTGCTAATGGGGTTGGTTTGAACTGTACAGCACAGTCCTCTTTCTGCTAATGGGGTTGGTTTGAACTGTACAGCACAGTCCTCTTTCTGCTAATGGGGTTGGTTTGAACTGTACAGCACAGTCCTCTTTCTGTTCCCTGGGGTTGGTTTGAACTGTACAGCACAGTCCTCTTTCTGTTCCCTGGGGTTGGTTTGAACTGTACAGCACAGTCCTCTTTCTGTTCCCTGGGGTTGGTTTGAACTGTACAGCACAGTCCTCTTTCTGTTCCCTGGGGTTGGTTTGAACTGTACAGCACAGTCCTCTTTCTGCTAATGGGGTTGGTTTGAACTGTACAGCACAGTCCTCTTTCTGTTCCCTGGGGTTGGTTTGAACTGTACAGCACAGTCCTCTTTCTGCTAATGGGGTTGGTTTGAACTGTACAGCACAGTCCTCTTTCTGTTCCCTGGGGTTGGTTTGAACTGTACAGCACAGTCCTCTTTCTGTTCCCTGGGGTTGGTTTGAACTGTACAGCACAGTCCTCTTTCTGTTCCCTGGGGTTGGTTTGAACTGTACAGCACAGTCCTCTTTCTGTTCCCTGGGGTTGGTTTGAACTGTACAGCACAGTCCTCTTTCTGCTAATGGGGTTGGTTTGAACTGTACAGCACAGTCCTCTTTCTGTTCCCTGGGGTTGGTTTGAACTGTACAGCACAGTCCTCTTTCTGCTAATGGGGTTGGTTTGAACTGTACAGCACAGTCCTCTTTCTGTTCCCTGGGGTTGGTTTGAACTGTACAGCACAGTCCTCTTTCTGCTAATGGGGTTGGTTTGAACTGTACAGCACAGTCCACTTTCTGCTAATGGGGTTGGTTTGAACTGTACAGCACAGTCCTCTTTCTGCTAATGGGGTTGGTTTGAACTGTACAGCACAGTCCTCTTTCTGTTCCCTGGGGTTGGTTTGAACTGTACAGCACAGTCCTCTTTCTGCTAATGGGGTTGTTTTGAACTGTACAGCACAGTCCTCTTTCTGCTAATGGGGTTGTTTTGAACTGTACAGCACAGTCCTCTTTCTGCTAATGGGGTTGGTTTGAACTGTACAGCACAGTCCTCTTTCTGCTAATGGGGTTGGTTTGAACTGTACAGCACAGTCCTCTTTCTGCTAATGTAAAGTTTGTATTTCCCACCAGAATACAAAGTAGATAGATATACATTGGCTTGTGAAAGTATTCACCCCCCTTGGCATTTTTCCTATTTTGTTGCCTTACAACCTGGAATTAAAATGGATTTTTGGGCGGTTTGTGTCGTTTGATTTACACAACATGACTACCCCCCCCCCCAAAAAGTCAGTATTTTATAGAGCCACCTTTTGCAGCACTTACAGCTGCAAGTCTCTTGGGGTATGTCTCTATAAGCTTGGCACATCTAGCCACTGGGATCTTTGCCCATTCTTCAAGGCAAAACTGCTCCAGCTCCTTCCAGTTGGATGGGTTCCGCTTGTGTACAGCAATCAAGTCATTATCTTTGGTCTCTTTGTTGCCTCTCTGATTAATGCCTTCCTTGCCTGGTCCGTGAGTTTTGGTGGGCGGCCATCTCTTGGCAGGTTTGTTATGGTGCCATGTTCTTTCCAATTTTTAATAATGGATTTAATGGTGCTCCGTGGGATTTTCGAAGTTTATGATATTTTTTTATTACCCAACCCTGATCTGTACTTCTCCACAACTTTGTCCCTGACCTGTTTGGAGAGCTCCTTGGTCTTCATGGTGCCGCTTGCTTGGTGGTGCCCCTTGCTTAGTGGTGTTGCAGACTCTGGGGCCTTTCAGAACAGGTGTATATATACTGAGATCATGGGACAGATCATTAGACACTTAGATTGCACAAAGGTGGACTTTATTGAACTAATTATGTGACTTCTGAAGGTAATTGGTTGCACCAGATCATATTTAGGGGCTTCATAGCAAACATGTTCACACACCACTTTTACATTTTTTATTTTTTAGAATTTTTAGAAACAAGTAATTTTTTTCATTTAACTTCACCATTTTGGACTATTTTGTGTATATCCATTACATGAAATCCAAATAAAAATCTATTTAAATTACAGGTTGTAATGCAACAAAATAGGAAAATTGCCAAGGGGATGAATACTTCTGCAAGGCACTGTAAATCTAGTATTGTTGTGTTGTGGGAGTTTTCCTTATCCTTAAGTGTTCAGAACTCTCCTCCAAAAGAGGAGATCACCCTCGGGGGACCAATAATCAACTATTCATTTTATATTTATTTTCTATCATGAAGCACCATGGAAGCTTGTGGTTTGTAATGATCTGACTTTGAATCTGCCCATCATACAAGGACCAGTTTATTGGATATCGTTGAGGAGCTTGATCTGAATCCAAACAAATGATTTGCATTATTGAACCCTTTTTGCAATGCTTCGACAAAATCAAATTCGTCGGCCTTTACATGTAGGCAGTCATGTATGTAGCTACTTCTATTGTATGCCAGACATGTGTACTATTGGATCTAATGGATGGATATATACAATGGTTAAAGGAATCCTGATTTGATTAAGACGGCTATGTAATATTTATATTTCTTTCTACATTGTGGTACTATGATGAGTGCAGTACAACCTAATATTTGATGTCCTCTCAATAGCCAAATACAGTATGTATTAAACAGACAAAAGAAATCAAACTGATTGGTGTATAGTTTTTTGGTGCCAAATGTGCTTGTAGCAAAGGTAGACTATAATTTGCTCTGTGACAAAAATAAGGAAAGTAATGTCAATCATCAAAATTAATATTTTCTTTCCAGTGAGACTGATTATTTTCTGTTCTATGTAGTAAACATATTGTTTCAATTATTAGAACAAATACATCATGGATTACCAATGTTTTTTTTTAATAATAAATGTGCAACTGAAAGTAGGCTATCATTTGAGAGAGGTATTTTAGTAATATCTTCAATTTGATTAGAAGGATTCTTGTTTATCCCTGTTGGGTTATTTAAGATGTAACACAAATCAGGAATCTTTATCAATGTTGTTTTATGTTGACCGTGATAGTGTTTTGATTTGACATTGGCAAGCACATGTTTGAAAGCAGGTCTGCCTATAATGTGGGTATCAGGAAATGGGTGTTGTTTGTAGTACATGAGGAGCATTTCTGAGTAGCATTCTTCTCTACATTTATCCCTTGAGTGCTCTAAACTGAAGCTTCTTTCTCCATGCATTCTGTCTACAGAACTTTGGCACTGATCGTATGGTAGCAGTTGTTTGTGAATCAAAGAGGTATTTGTAACTCAATGACAGTAAAAATCTAAAATGGTCATGACAAGGTGGCTTCTGCCTGACCACAGCTGCAGAGCACAAGCATGTTTTAAGATGGTATAAATCAAACAGAGATGATCTGGAAGAACCATGGGAAAAGTGAACAAGGAAAATGGTTAAAGTGAATTAACTAAATAGACACACAATAGAACACTGTTTTAGCTAATCCTCCTAGAGAGAGCAGGAGTTAACCTTACTTTGTCTACACTGTCTAAGAGACAGACAGACAGACGGATAGTGTGGGGGAAACTAGCCAATAGATAGTCAAAGGCCGATGTCTTGCAGTGAGTCAGTGACATTTCTCTAGTTGGCAGTTGGTGAGATGCAATTCAATGAGTCACTTGTTGGATTCCCTCACACCACTGTTTCTTTCTGCACAATGTGATTCATTGGGTTTCCTCACATAGTATGTATAGTTACAGTACTGGTTACAATCCTGCTAAGATTCCTGCTGCCATTACTGACAGACTCCTGATATCTGATTCACTACAGTTTGTTGGATTGTTGGATTCCCTCACACCACTAAAATCAAAACAAATTTTATTTTTCACATGTGCCGAATACAACAGTGAAATGCTTACTTACAAGACCTTAACAAACAATGCAGTTTTAAGAAAAATATTTTTAAAAAACGAAATAAAGTAAGAGATAATTAAAGAGCAGCAGTAAAATAACAATAGTGAGGCTTTAGACAGGAGGCACATTGCATTACTGTTTTTTTTCTTCTTTTTTTCTGCTCAGTGTGATTCTTCAGTTGTTCTCACATACAGTATATAGGTATACACTTGCTGGTTACATTCCTCATTAGATTCATGACATTTCTGTACCGATATCTGATTCCCAAGTTTGTTCCTATTTGACAAAAATGGTTGAAATAACTGACTGTAGATTTTGTTCATCCCCTGTTTCAGTAACGTGTGTTTAATAATGATGATGATCTTGTGTTCTGATAATATAGCCTAGTGTGTTTGTTTCCTTAGTAGGTATCATACTAAATCTATTTAGCCTCAGTTTATGGACTGTTAAAGACCTTATAGCTTTGGCTATTATTATTATCGTTATGTTCCTCAATATGATGTTGTATCCCTTCCATTCCTCATGGATAGCTCTGACTTTTTGTATTGAAGATTTGTACTTAATAATAACTGTAATATAACTGTTTGACAACTGTTCTTGTAATTGAAGCCAAATGTTGTTAGTTCAGATAAGGGTTTTATTTTTGGTTGCTTTTAAATCCTGAATCGTTATGACTCATAATATGAGGTCCAATGTGTAATAAACTGATCAAAAAACTATAATTGTATCTGTTGTTATATATGTATACATAACATTTCATTCATGAGCAGTATTGCAGCAACAGAAGACATGTTTTGAATTATGGTGGTGCAACGTTGGGTTCAAAACATGGAATACTATTTCTAATTTTAAGATTTCACCTAAGATTGAACTTTTTAGTGAAATAATTGTATTCTTTGTGCAGATTAACAATTTCACAACTACGTATCTCAAAGTGTACAACAAAGGGACCAAGCAGCAGGAAAGACAAAATGGTTTGAACTATAAAATGTAAACACAACATGTAAAGTGTTGGTCCCATGTTTCATGAGGCTGAAATAAAAGATCCCAGAAATGTTTCATACGCACAAAAATCTTATTTCTCAAAAATGTTGTGCACAAATTTGTTTGCATCCCTGTTAGTGAGCATTTCTCCTTTGCCAAGATAATCCATCCACCTAAGAGGTATCAAGAACCTGATTAAACAGCATGATCATTACACAGATGTTCCTTGTGCTGGGGACAATAAAAGGCCACTCTAAAATGTGCAGTTTTGTCACACAACACAATGCCACAGATGTCTCAAGTTTTGAGGGAGCGTGCAATTGGCCTGCTGATTGCAGGAATGTCCACCAGAGCAGTTGCCAAAAAATAGAATGTTAATTTCTCTGCCATAAGCCGCCTCCAACGTTGTTTTCGAGAATGTGGCAGTAGGTCTAACTGGCCTCACAACCCCAGACCCTGTGTAACCACGCCAACCCAGGACCTCCACATCCGGCTTCTTCACCTGTGGGATCGTCTGAGCCCAGACCTTTCCAGGCCCACCCATGGCTGCTCCCCTGCCCAGTCATGTGAAATCCATATATTAGGGCCAAATGTATTTATTTCACTTGACTGATTTCCTTATATAAACTGTAACTCAGCAAAATCGTTGACATTTTTGCATGTTAAGTTTATATTTTTGTTTAGTATAAAACAAAACATGGACTATGAATAGTCAAGTTAACTGAGGGTAGCTGAGGCATACACTCGATCAAGGCTTTACTTATACACAGTTTCTGATCTGTGCCCCTAATCAATCCAGTTGTTGCAGACATAATATTACAGTTCGAAAATACTTTATATCAAACTGTAGGAATATGTTTGATAATGGGCACCTACAGTAATGTTAAGTAAGAATTTTCTTAGAGACAAGTGTTACAGTATGGACAATGTGTTGGTTGGTACCAACAAAAAACTCTCCATGCCAGTGATTGTCTTTACATTAAAATATGATCCATTCATAGTATTTGTACTAAAGTACCCACTGTAGCCACTTAAACCATTAGCTCCCTCTTCACAGGGTGGCAGGGTAGCCTAGTGGTTAGAGTGTTGGACTAGTAACTGAAAGGCTGCACGATCAAATCCCCAAATCTACAAATCTGTCATTCTGCTCCTGAACAAGGCAGTTAACTCACTGTTTCTAGGCTGTCACTGAAAATAATTTGTTCTTAACTGACTTGCCTAGTTAAATAAAAGTTACACTTTTTTTTATGGACAGTTGTTATAGGATCTGGTTGCCATCGTCCTAGGCATAGATCTGTTTCCCCTGAGGGTTGTACTTCAGACTGGTGTGGGCTACAAACCTCCTGGTACAAGAGAGGAGCCTCATCACTGTTCACCATATCATTCACGTCAAGCACACACTGCATCTGAGAACGACTTTGCTCCCTGGTGTTATAGACCACGGCTGCCCAACCCTCTTCCTGGAGATCTGTCCTGTGGGTTTTCAGTCTAACCCTAATTTAACACACCTGATTCTACTAAATAGCTGCTCAACAACACCTTAACTAGCTGAATCAGACATGCTAAATTAGGGTTGGACTGAAAACCTACAGGACAGAAGATCTCCAGGAAAAGGGTTGGGCAGCCCTGACATAGACCGTCCCACAGACCACGAAGGCTGCCTCCACATTCTCCCGAGGACACTGTGTGTCACACATCTGCTCCATATCCAGGCTGCCTCAGACCATCTTAAGCCAGGTTAAGCGACTCACTCTGCGTGGTGGCATACAAAACCCAGAGGCCTTCCTCATTGGCAGCCATGTCCAAAACAGTCTCTGGGTTGAGGCTGTAAATGGGTCTATGGTCCGCCACCTCCACTGGAAAGACAGCACTGTCTGTCACCCAATCAAATAACATTGTATTGGTCACATACACATATTTAGCAGATGTTATTGCGGGTGTAGTGAAATGCTTGTGTTCCTAGCTCCAACAGTGCAGTAGTATCTAACAGTGCAGTAATATCTAGAAATGATTCACAACAATACATAAATCTAAAAGTAAAATAATGGAATAAGGAAATATTTAAATATTAGATCAAGCAATGTCGGAGTGGCATTGACTAAAATACAGTAAGAATAGAATACAGTATATACATATGTGATGAGTAAAGCAGTACGTAAACATTATTTTAAATATTATTAAAGTGACTAGTGTTCCATTATTAAAGTAGCATGTGATTCCAAGTCTATGTATACAGGGCAGCAGCCTCTAAGGTGCAGGGTTGCGTAACCGGGTGGAAGCCGGCTAGTGATGACTATTTAACAGTCTGATGGCAAGCTGATAGAAGCTGGTTTTCAGTCTCTCGGTCCCAACTTTAATGCACCTGTACTGATGGGGTTTTCTGGATGATAATGGGGTGAACAGGCCGTGGCTCGGGTGACTGATGTCCTTGATTATCTTTTTGGCCTCCCTGTGACATCAGGTGCTGTAGGTGTCCCGGAAGGCAGGTAGTTTGTCCCCGGTGAAGCGTTGGGCAGACCGTACCATCCTATGGTTACGGACGGTGCAGTTGCCATATCAGGTGGTGATACAGCCCGACAGGATGCTCTCAATTGTGCATCTGTAAAAGTTTGTAAGGGTTTTAGGGGCCAAGCCAAATTTCTTCAGCCTCCTGAGGTTGAAGAGGCGCTGTTGCGCCTTCTTCACCACACTGTCTGTGTGGGTGGACCGTTTCAGACCGTTAGTGTACGCCGAGGAACTTGAAGCTTTCCACCTGCTCCACTGCGGCCCCGTCGATGTGGATAGGGGCATGTTCCCTCTGCTGTTTTCTGCAGTCCACGATCAGCTCCTTTATTTTGTTGACATTGAGTGAGAGGTTATTTTCATGGCACCACTAACCTCCTCCCTGTAGGCTGTCTCGTCATCATTGGTAATCAGGCCTACTACTGTTGTGTCATCTGCAAACTTGATGATTGAGTTGGAGGTAAACATTATTTTAAACATCACTGCCACGCAGTCATGGGTGAACAGGGAGTACAGGAGAGAGCTGAGCACGCACCCTTGTGTGTTGAGGATCAGTGAAGGGGAGGTGTTGTTTCCTACCTTCACCACCTGGGGCGGCCCGTCAGGAAGTCCAGGACCCAATTGCACAGAGTGGGGTTCAGACCCAGGGCCCGAGCTTAATGATGAGCTTGGAGGGTACTAGGGTGTTGAATGCTGAGCTATAGTCAATGAACAGCATTCTTACATAGGTATTCCTCTTGTCCAGATGGGATAGGGCAGTGTGCAGCGCGATGGTGATTGCATCGTCTGTGGATCTATTGGGGCGGTAAGCAAATTGAAGAGGGTCTAGGGTGTCAGGTAAGGTAGAGGTGATGTGATCCTTACCGTAACTAGCCTCTCAAAGCACTTCATGATGACAGAAGTGAGTGCTATGGGGCGATAGTCATTTAGTTCAGTTACCTTTGCTTTCTTGGGTACAGGAACAATGGTGGGCATCTTGAAGCATGTGGGGACAGCAGACTGGGATGTCCATAAACACTCCAGCCTGCTCATGCTCTGAGGACGCGGCTAGGGATGCCATCTGGGCCAGCAGCCTTGCGAGGGTTAATATGTTTAAATGTCTTACTCACGTAGTGGAAGAAAGTGTGGGCAAGATGAGTGGGATACAGATATGCTGGAATATAGTAAAGTGCTATTTTATTCAAAGAGCTTTTTGCTGGTCAACAGTAAATTGGATCTCTCAAGACAACAAAGAAACTTCCTCTCAATCAGGATAGAGTGATTCCAAATCATTAACAACGATGGGTACTGCTGTGTATGCATGGAACACTCCTTAAATATGGGCTTTCAAAGTATAATATCACTGACCTAAGGTTAGTATCCTGTTCCCCTTTTCAGATAGAGTAAAGCTTAACTTATGCTTCCCAGTCGAAACAGTTTGCGCATATATTATGACAACGTTTTGTGATGTTTTGTTCGTTTTGGTCTTCGGCAGTTTTGGGGGGAGCTGTTCGTGCACACGCCATTTTCTCTTGAGGCAAGTCGGTAGCCGAAGTCTTTGTCCCTTCGTCTGTGATTGTTCAACAGTAGTATTCCTAGTAGGAGTGGGAACTATGGACGGGATTTTTCAATTAAGTGTTTGTTGTCAGTCAACGAGAGTTTTCACGCACATTATTTCACTTGAGAAATACTGCACCAACATCTTAGTTAGGTGTAAAATTCTGTGACTAAGACCTCAGGAAAAACTTAGAAATCAATTACAGATTTCTTGATTTATCTTAGATTAATTCAGACTTTTTTGAGGAAATGTTGGCTCAAGAGTGACAGATAATAACACCACCGCTTAGCTTTAGGGAGTGTGCGAATACAGATGTTCGCGTCGCCTAGCCGAGTTCTGCTAGGAGCAAACCAAACCTATGTTTGCGGACACCTTAAGAGCCCTTGGTAAATGCTTTACATTAATGTTATAACTATTTTTTAAATTATAAACTAATGTATAAACTAATAATTCCTGGTTTATAAACTACTTCTTAAACTTTTACGAACCTTTTTTTAATGTTAATGTGCTACCGAACCCCCTGATCGCTCAGGAGGGCATGCAGATGCTGAAAAGCTTAGTGATGCTGAAATGCTTAGTGATGCTGAAACTCTTAGTGATGCTGAAACTCGTTGTGATGCTGAAACTCTTAGTGATGCTGAAACTCTTTATGATGCTGAAACTCTTAGTGATGCTGAAACCCTTAGTGATGCTGAAACTCTTAGTGATGCTGAAACTCTTAGTGATGCTAAAACTCTTAGTGATGCTGAAACTCCTAGTGATGCTGAAACTCTTAGTGATGCTGAAACTCTTAGTGATGCTGAAACTCTTAGTGATGCTGAAACTCTTAGTGATGCTAAAACTCTTAGTGATGCTGAAACTCCTAGTGATGCTGAAACTTTTTATGATGCGGAACCTATTTTCTCTGTGTTTTACATTCTATGTTATACAGTTGACCAAATTAACCTACTGTCTGTGAAATAGGACTTTGAATCACAACATTATTTGTACCAACCTGCTGTGAGTCATGTTGTAGGTAATAAAGACAGAAGACAAGAGTCCATGTGGTACAAATAGGAGAGTGGTACAACCTGCCCAAAATTAACTACTAGCTACCCATTGATTCAAAACGCATGTCCAACTGCAAATAAAATACTTGAAATAAATGTGTGTGTGTTGCCTATTTTCAGGGGAGGACACCAACTGCCAATAACTGTATAATGCTTAGTGTAAGGCAAAAAATCTGTAACCTTGCTCCATAAGCCAACAGGTCTCTCTCAGCCAAGTCTCTGTCAGGCAGGAAAATAAAGGCTCTAGATCAAAGGCAATCATCCTGTGCAAGACGTCAGAGCTCCCCCAACTGCCTCCCACTGCTCCTCTCTCTACTCACCCAAGTACCCATCCTCCTCCTCTCCCCCTTTCTTCCTCTCCTTCACCCTGTCCGTCACCCTGTCCTTCACCCTCTCCTTCACCCTCTCCATCACCCTCTCCTTCACCCCTCCTTCACCCCCTCCTTCACCCTTTCTTTCACCCTCCTTCACCCTCTCCTTCACCCTCTCCTTCACCCCTCCTTCACCCTGTCCTAGCTGGATTCTGGGTCTTGACGTAGTCCATTTCTCTCTCCACACGGTCCACCCAGACCCCTGTCCCCTCCAGGTGTTGGCACAAGGTACCATGGACCCTGTTTAGTCATATTTATAAACTCAGCAGTCTGCTTCTTGAAGTGCTGCAGCTCTGTGTTGTAGCGGTTAGACTGCTGGTGCCATATGAGAATACGATCCTGGAAGAAGATCATGTGTTATCAAGGATGTTGATTTGGTGTGTGACCCAAGATTAAGCATTATTATAAACTGGGTGGTTTGAGCCCTGAATGCTGATTGGCTGACCACTATGGTATATCAGACCGTATACCACAGGTATGACAAAACATTTATTTTTACTGCTCTAATTAAGTTGGTAACCAGTTTATATTAGCAATAAGGCACCTCGGGGGTTTGTGATATATGGCCAATATGCCACGGCTAAAGGCTATATCCAGGCACTCCGCGTTGCGTCGTGCTTAAGAACAGCTCTTAGCCGTGGTATTTTGGCCATATACCACACATTCTCAGGCCTTGTTGCTTAATTATACAACGGATGGGTCTAATCCTGAATGCTGATTGGTTAAACCGCATTCCAGCCGTTGTCTATTCCACAAGCTACCAACGGCTAAATCTATGACGTAACAATTCTACTTCGTCTTGTGCCTAACAACACCTGTGCCAATATATCCTCCAAACACCGGCTTCTCTGGCATTATCACTTAATTGTAATGGTTGAATGTAGTCTCCCTAAAGCATCGACACGTTCATTACAATCAAACACAAATGTCTCAGTGTCTAAACAGCTCTGAGGTAACTAATACGTTTTGGTGTTAGAAACACACAACCTTCCTAATTTTTATTACATTTTTTATTTAACCTTTATTTAACCAGGAAGGGCAGTTGAGAACACATTCTCATTTACAACTGCAACCTGGCCAAGATAAATCAAAGCAGTGCAACACAAACAACACAGAGTTACACATGAGATAAACAAACGAACAGTCAATAACACAATAGAAAAATCAATATACAGTGTGTGCAAATGTAGTAAGATTAGGGAGGTAAGGCAATAAATAGGCCATAGTGGAAATAATTACAATTTAGCATTAACACTGGAGTGATAGATGTGCAAGTAGAGATACTGTTGTGCAAGGAGCAAAAAAATAAATAACAATATGGGGATGAGGGATTTGGGTGGGCTATTTACAGATGGGCTGTGTACAGGTGCAATGATCTGTGAGCTGCTCTGACAGCTGACGCCTAAAGTTAGTGAGGGATATATAAGTCTACAGCTTCAGTGATTGTTGCAATTCGTTCCAGTCATTGACAGGAGAGAACTGGAAGGAAAGACGGCCAAAGGAGGAGTTGGCTTTTAGGGATGACCAGTGAAATATATCTACTGGAGCGCGTGCTACGGGTGGGTGTTGCTATGGTGACCAGTGAGCTGAGATAAGGCGGGGCTTTACCTAGCAAAGCTTATAGATGACCTGGAGCCAGTGCTTTTGGCGACGAATATGAAGTGAGGGCCAGCCAACGAGAGCATGCAGGTCGCAGTGGTGGGTAGTATATGGGGTTTGGTGACAAAACGGATGGCACTGTGATAGACTACATCCAATTTGCTGAGTAGAGTGTTGGAGGCTACTTTGTAAATGACATCTCCGAAGTCAAGGATCGGTAGGATAGACAGTTTTACGAGGGTATGTTTAGCAGCATGAGTGAAGGAGGCTTTGTTGCGAAATAGGAAGCCGATTCTAGGAAGGAGAGTTTACAGTCTAACCAGACACCTAGGTATTTGTAGTTTTCCACATATTCTAAGTCAGAACTGTCCAGAGTAGTGATGCTAGACGGGCAGGCGGGTGCGGGCAGCGATCAGTTGAAGAGCATGCATTTAGTTTTACTGCACTGTACTGTCTTTTATCGATGGCGGTTATGATATCGTTTAGGACCTTGAGCGTGGCTGAGGTGCACCCATGACCAGCTCGGAAACTAGATTGTACAGCGGAGAAGGTACGGTGTGATTCTAAATGGTCGGTGATCTGTTTGTTAACTTGGCTTTCGAAAACTTTAGAAAGGCAGGGTAGGATAGATATAGGTCTGTAACAGTTTGGGTCTAGAGTGTCTTCCCCTTTGAAGAGGGGGATAACCGCGGCAGCTTTAAAAATCTTTAGGGATCTCAGACGATGCGAAAGAGAGGTTGAACAGGCTCGTAATAGGGATTGCAACAATTGCGGCGGATAATTTTATAAAGGGAGGGTCCAGATTGTCTAATAATTTACTGAGGCAGAAAGTATCAGCAGCTACTCTATTAACATCAATGTCACTGTCACAGCCTCACAAGGAGAAAGATGTGTTGTTTATTATCTGAACGTTGTTTGGTGGTCTGGTTCAGTGGTAGTGAACAACAGTGATTGATTCAGAGTGAGATTGACAGGGAGAGATACTGAGAATGAGAAGTAATAATAACAACTGATTATTTTTCCTCTCTGTCTCAGTTTCACTTTCTCTACTTCTCTCTTGAGTCACTTGTTGGATTGGATTGAATCTCACCGAAGGGAGAGAAAAAAATGAATTGACTTGTTCAAATTACTAATGCAGGAGTCGAGCCAGCGGCACCTTGGGAGGAATATTGAAGAAAGCGAAAGAGAGCCAGTGGGATCAGGAAGAGTTTAATGATAAACAAATCATTCATTTCATTCAAGCAAATCTTATTTGTATTCTCACAATGTTTTTCCCATCTTTTCAGAGCTATATTCTGAATGGCCTCAAAAGAAGAAAATAACCGTAACCAATTTACCTTATGGTCATAATGAATGGATAGATTGGAGCATGAACTCTTCATGGAAACATTACTATTTCAATTCACTTTAATAGAAATGACTGATACCTTGATTACTGTAGCTAATAATACTGTGGGCCCACAGCAGACAGGGTGAGGCTGCATATTTATTCCACTTCTTGGACTCAACATATACTGTAATCAAACTTGGCATTATCAGTGAAGACAGGTCATAGAATAACTACAATATATGAGGGCAGTATATACTTTCATAGACCTAGCATATTATATTTCACAAAATAAATACTTGACATTGCAAACTCTTGATTTAATTATTACTGCCCAACACAGTATTTTGGGCAGAAAACAATTTTGCCATCATTGTTTTTGTTAAAGGCATTGATGCAACAGTTCCTCTTGTGTTTATTATCAATGCATTGTTATCTTTGCCTCTGAAGTATCACACTGTTTAGTGTGCATGCTGATGGAAGGGAATAAGAATAGTACTCAGGCACATATAGGACAGCTAATATCCACTGATGTTCTCAAAGGGTCTTAGCCAGCGAAGTTGATGAGTCGAACAGAGTTTGCATTAATTGGATTGCTTATTCGAAACATTAAGGTATACAGTGGGGCAAAAAATTATTTAGTCAGCCACCAATTGTGAAAGTTCTCCCACTTAAAAAGATGAGAGAGGCCTGTAATTTTCATCATAGGTACACTTCAACGATGACAGACAAAATGAGAAAAAAAAATATTTGCAAATGATGGTGGAAAATAAGTATTTGGTCAACAACAAAAGTTTATCTCAATACTTTGTTATGTACCCTTCGTTGGCAATGACAGAGGTCAAACGTTTTCTGTAAGTCTTCACAAGGTTTTCACACACTGTTGCTGGTATTTTAGCCCATTCCTCCATGCAGATCTCTTCTAGAGCAGTGATGTTTTGGGGCTGTTGCTGGGCAACACGGACTTTCATCTCCCTCCAAAGATTTTCTATGGGGTTGAGATCTGGAGACTGGCTAGGCCACTCCAGGACCTTGAAATGCTTCTTACGAAGCCACTCCTTCGTTGCCCGGGCGGTGTGTTTGGGATCAGTGTCATGCTGAAAGACCCAGCCACGTTTCATCTTCAATGCCCTTGGAGGTTTTCACTCAAAATCTCACGATACATGGCCCCATTCATTCTTTCCTTTACACGTATCAGTCATCCTGGTCCCTTTGCAGAAAAACAGCCCCAAAGCATGATGTTTCCACCCCCATGCTTCACAGTAGGTATGGTGTTCTTTGGATGTAACTCAGCATTCTTTGTCCTCCAAACACGACGAGTTGAGTTTTTACCAAAAAGTTATATTTTGGTTTCATATGACCATATGACATTCTCCCAATCTTCTTCTGGATCATCCAAATGCTCTCTAGCAAACTTCAGACGGGCCTGGACATGTACTGGCTTAAGCAGGGGGACACGTCTGGCACTGCAGGATTTGAGTCCCTGGCGGCCTAGTGTGTTACTGATGGTAGGCTTTGTTACTTTGGTCCCAGCTCTCTGCAGGTCATTCACTAGGTCCCCCCGTGTGGTTCTGGGATTTTTGCTCACCGTTCTTGTGATCATTTTGACCCCACGGGGTGAGATCTTGCATGGAGGTCCAGATCGAGGGAGATTATCAGTGGTCTTGTATGTCTTCCATTTCCTAATAATTGCTCCCACAGTTGATTTCTTCAAACCAAGCTGCTTACCTATTGCAGATTCAGTCTTCCCAGCCTGGTGCAGGTCTACAATTTTGTTTCTGGTGTCCTTTGACAGCTCTTTGGTCTTGGCCATAGTGGAGTTTGGAGTGTGACTTTTTGAGGTTATGAACAGGTGTCTTTTATACTGATAACAAGTTCAAACAGGTGCCATTAATACAGGTAACGAGTGGATGACAGAGGAGCCTCTTAAAGAAGAAGTTACAGGTCTGTGAGAGCCAGAAATCTTGCTTGTTTGTAGGTGACCAAACACTAATTTTCCACCATAATTTGCAAATAAATTCATTAAAAATCCTACAAAGTGATTTTGTGGATTTTTTCTCTCATTTTGTCTGTCATAGTGGAAGTGTACCTATGATGAAAATTACAGGCCTCTCTCATCTTTTTAAGTGGGAGAACTTGCACAATTGGTGGCTGACTAAATACTTTTTTGCTCCACTGTATATATATATACAGTTGAAGTCGGAAGTTTACAATCACTGATGTTGGAGTAACTAAAACTAATTTTTCAACCACTCTACAAATTTCTTGTTAACAAACTATAGTTTTGGAAAGTCGGTTAGGACATCTACTTTGTGCATGACACAAGTTATTTTTCCAACAATAATTCACAGACAGATTATTTCACTTATAATTCACTGGATCACAATTCCAGTGGGTCAGAAGTTTACATACAGTAAGTTGACTGTGCCTTTAAACAGAAGCTTCTGATAGGCTAACTGACATATTTTGAGTCAATTGGCGGTGTACATGTGAATGTATTTCAAGGCCTACCTTCAAACTCAGTGCCTCTTCGCTTGACATCATGGGAAAATCAAAGAAAGAAATTGTAGACCTCCACAAGTCTAGTTCATCCTTGGGAGCAATTTCCAAACACCTGAAGGTACCATGTTCATCTGTACAAAGAATAGTACGCAAGTATAAACATGATGGGACCACGCAGCCATCATACCACTCAGGAAGGAGACGCGTTCTGTCTCCTAGAGAAGAACGTACTTTGGTGCGAAAAGTGCAAATCATTCCCAGAACAACACCAAAGGTGAAGATGCTGGAGGAAACAGGTACAAAAGTATCTATATCCACAGAAAAATGAGTCCTATATCGACATAACCTGAAAGGCCGCTCAGCAAGGAAGAAGACACTGCTCCAAAATCACCATAAAAAAAGCCAGACTATGGTTTGCACGATCGTACTCTTTGGAGAAATGTCCTCTGGTCTGATGAAACAATAATAGAACTGTTTGGCTATAATGACCATCATTATGTTTGGAGGAAAAAGGGGGAGGCTTGCAAGCCGAAGAATACCATCCCAACCGTGAAGCACGGGGGTGGCAGCGTCATGTTGTGGGGGTGCTTTGCTGCAGGAGGGACTGGTGCACTTCACAAAATAGATGGCATCATGAGATAGGAAAAATATGTGGATATACTGAAGCAACATCGCAAGACATCAGTCAGGAAGTTAAAGATTGGTTGCAAATGGGTCTTCCAAATGGACAATGACCCCAAGCATACTTTCGAAGTTGTGTCAAAATGGCTTAAGGACAACAAAGTCAAGGTATTGGGAGTCGCCATCACAAAGCCCTGACCTCAATCCTGTAGAAAACTTGTGGGCAGAACAGAAAAAGTGTGTGCGAGCAAGGAGGCCTACAAACCTGACTCAGTTACTCCAGCTCTGTGAGGAGGAATGTGCCAGAATTCACCCAACTTAATGTGGGAAGCTTGTGGAAGGCTACCAGAAACGTTTGACCCAAGTTAAACAATTTAAAGGCAATGCTACCAAATACTAATTGAGTGTATGTAAACTTCTGACCCACTGGGAATGTGATGAAAGAAATAAAAGCTGAAATTAAAAAAATTCTCTACTATTATTCTGACATTTCACATTCTTAAAATAAAGTGGTGATCCTAACTGACCTAAAACAATTTTTACTAGGATTAAATGTCAGGAATTGTGAAAAACTGAGTTTAAATGTATTTGGCTAAGGTGTATGTAAACTTCAGACTTACATTGTATTTAGGTTTCTCAGAATACCAGAGCCAAAACCACAACCAAATAATTTATTTCTTGATTTTACAGTATTCTGCTGTAGTTTCAGCAAGATTTTTTCTCCCTGACCTTCAAAAGAGAAACCGGATTCTTGTTTCTAGCCCATAACTTTTTCTACAGTACTTCAGGGGTAGTTGTACAGTATAAAGTGGTTGGTTAGAAGTGTGTCTCTTACCTCAATAGCAAGGAATCTGTTTTCCAGATAATCCATGTGCCCGGTAGAAATTCTGACCGTTGGTGAGGACTAGGGCTAAGGAGAGGAGGAAGGAGACAACCGTTGTCATGGTGGATAGATCCAAGGGATAACCTGGGTGTCCCGTCCGTTAGTCCAGGTGGCAAAAATACTTCCTTCTGCCAGATCCGGTATCCCTCCTTCCTTGATCAGGTTGGGTTTCCTTTTGGTCTCCTTGTGGTTGGTTTCATACAGTGTGTGAGTGTTTGTGTATAGCTTTGTGTGTGCCTGAGTGTGGGAGAGTGCGTGTGGAGGTGAAGGACAGAAATAAATAAAAGGGCCAGATTCTGAGGTTTCAAACTCTCTGGCTCGCTCATGTTGCTGGAATCACAAACCTACAGGGAGGAGCCCATTTCTGTCCACACAAAGTGAATGTACTGTGTTGTACTGTACTCTGAGAGACAATGTGTGTGTGTGTGTGTGGGTGTGTGTGTGTGTGTGTGTGTGTGTGTGTGTGTGTGTGTGTGTGTGTGTGTGTGTGTGTGTGTGTGTGTGCCATGTGTGCGTGCGTGCTTGTGTTTGTATGTATGTGCGTGCATGTATGTGTGCACCCGTGCATTACTTTTGACCAAGATATAAACTGTTGTTTATGGATTTGCAGCTGAAGTACAACCAAATCCCTGTCATGTAGTTTTGGGTGACTTCTCAGAGTTCATAGTAATCTGTCTTGTCTATGTTTTAGCTCACAATCTCAATCACTTCTGCAACTTCTCTCTAAACATTATTTGTAAATGAAAATCCTGCTAAACTCTATCAATTTCACTCAGGTCAAATGTCATGAAGCAGTACTTAACTGTGGTGTACATCATCACAGTTGTTTGGTTAGAACAGTACTAGCAGCGAATCTAATACATTTCAAAAACTTGCAAAGACAAGTGCTTCATATAAGGATCTTTATAAATCCAAGGTATTTCATCATCATATTCAACAGCAATTTTCCAAACCCTTGTTTATAACGTGCTTATCTCTATAGTTCCTTAAAAACCAGCAGGGAGTCTAAAAATACTGTAAACCAACTCCATAAGCCAACAGGTCTCTCTCAGCCAAGTCTCTGTCAGGCAGGAAAATAAAGGCTCTAGATCAAAGGCAATCATCCTGTGCAAGACGTCAGAGCTCCCCCAACTGCCTCCCACTGCTCCTCTCTCTACTCACCCAAGTACCCATCGTCCTCCTCTCCCCCTTTCTTGCTCTCCTTTACCCTGTCCTTCACCCTCTCCTTCACCCTCTCCATCACCCTCTCCATCACCTCCTCCTCTGGTTCACGTCCACCATTTTAGTCTCCTTGTGGTTGATTTCAGACAGTGTGAGTGTTTGTGTAAAGCTGTGTGTTGGAGTGTGTGTGTTTAAGGATCTTCATATATCCAAGATATTTTTATCATCCTCATCATATTCAATAGTAATTTTCCAAACCCTTGTTTATAATGTGCTTATCTCTATAGTTCCTTAAAAAACAGCAGGGATTCTAAAGATAAGTCTACTGCAAACAATGCTGTATTTAATCAAATAGATATGTATGGCGTGGTAAGGGTATTTCAGGCCTCAATGAAGCAGGGATGGAGGGATGGAAAGACAGAGAAGGAAGGGCAAAAATATGGAGGGATGGAGGGATAAAGAGATGAATGTGTAACATGAACAAACTTTGTGATATAGTAATTGGCTCTAGCAGGAGTGACCCCTTCTGGAAACATGGAAACAACTTTGAGTGCCCCTGCATATGATGTGATATATAAACATATATCTCTGGAATTTTGTCTTCAATCCCTTCACAGATCCCAGGTACTGTATGCTTCGAACACCACTGAGCTAAGACCTAGATTTTAACAGGCCATGTATACAGTGCCTTGCAAAAGTATTCATCCCCCTTGGCGTTTTTCCTATTTTGGTGCACTACAACCTGTAATTTAAATGAGTTTTATTTGGATTTCATGTAATGGACATACACAAATAGTCCAAATTGGTGAAGTGAAATGAAGAAAAAAAACGTGTTAAATAAAATGGAAAAGTAGTGTGTGAATATGTATTCACCCCTTTGCTATGAAGCCCCTAAATAAGATATGGTGCAACCAATTACCTTCAGAAGTCACATAATTACTTAAATAAAGTCCACCTTTGTGCAATCTAAGTGTCAAATGATCTGTCACATGATCTCAGTATATATACACCTGTTCTGAAAGGCCCCACACTCTGCAACACCACTAAGCAAGGGGCACCACCAAGCAAGCGACACCATGAAGACCAAGGAGCTCTCCAAACAGGTCAGGGACAAAGTTGTGGAGAAGTACAGATCAGTGTTGGGTTATAAAAAAATATCATAAACTTTGAACATCCCACGGAGAACCATTAAATCCATTATTAAAAAATGGAAAGAATATGGCACCACAACAAACCTGCCAAGAGAGGGCCACCCACCAAAACTCACAGACCAGCTAAGGAGGGCATTAATCAGAGAAGCAACAAAGAGACCAAAGATAACTCTGAAGGACCTGCAAAGCTCCACAGCAGAGATTGGAGTATCTGTCCATAGGACCACTTTACACCGTACACTCCACAGAGCTGGGCTTTACGGAAGAGGGGCCAGAAAAAAAGCCATTGCATAAAGAAAAAAATAAACAAATACATTTGATGTTCATCAAAAGGCATGTGGGAGACTCCCCAAAGATATGGAATAAGGTATTCTTGTCAGATGAGACTAAAATTGAACTTTTTGGCCATCAAGGAAAGCGCTATGTCTGGCGCAACCCCAACACCTTCCATCTCCCTGAGAACGCCATGTTTTTCATCGGCAGGGACTGGGAAACCGGTCAGAATTGAAGGAATGATGGATGGCGCTAAATACAGGGAAATTCTTGAGGGAAACTTGTTTAAGTCTTCCAGAGATTTGAGACTGGGATGAAGGTTCATCTTCCAGCAGGACAATGACCCTAAGCATACTGATAAAGCAACACTCGAGTGGTTTAAGGGGAAACATTTAAATGTCTTGGAATGGCCTAGTCAAAGCCCAGACCTCAATTCAATTGAGAATCTGTGTTATGACTTAAAGATTGCTGTACACCAGCGGAACCCATCCAACTTAAAGGAGCTGGAGCAGTTTTGTATTGGTCTGGTAAAATTAAGGAAGTTACACCATTTTAAAAACATTACAATACAGTCGTGGCCAAAAGTTTTGAGAATGACACAAATATACATTTTCACAAAGTCTGCTGCCTCAGTTTGTATGATGGCAATTTTCATATACTCCAGAATGTTATGAAGAGTGATCTGATGAATTGCAATTAATTGCAAAGTCCCTCTTTGCCATGCAAATGAACTGAATCCCCAAAAAACATTTCCACTGCATTTCAGCCCTGCCACAAAAGGACCAGCTGACACCATGTCAGTGATTCTCTTGTTAACACAGGTGTGAGTGTTGACGAGGACAAGACTGGAGATCACTCTGTCATGCTGATTGAGTTCGAATTACAGACTGGAAGCTTCAAAAGGAGGGTGGTGCTTGGAATCATTGTTCTTCCTCTGTCAAACATGGTTACCTGCCGTCATCATTGCTTTGCACAAAAAGGGTTACACAGGCAAGGATATTGCTGCCAGTAAGATTGCACCTAAATCAACCATTTATCCGATCATCAAGAACTTCAAGGAGAGCGGTTCAATTGTTGTGAAGAAGGCTGCAGGGCGCCCAAGAAAGTCCAGCAAGCGCCAGGACCGTCTCCTAAATTTGATTCAGCTGTGGGATCGGGAGACCACCAGTACAGAGCTTGTTCAGGAATGGCAGCAGGCAGGTGTGAGTGCATTTGCACGCACATTGAGGCGAAGACTTTTGGAGGATGGCCTGGTGTGAAGAAGGGCAGCAAAGAAGCCACTTCTCTCCAGAAAAAACATCAGGGACAGACTGATATTCTGCAAAAGGTACAGGGATTGGACTGCTGAGGACTGGGTTAAAGTCATTTTCTCTGATGAATCCCCTTTCTGATTGTTTGGGGCATCCGGAAAAAAGCTTGTCCGGAGAAGACAAGGTGAGCGCTACCATCAGTCCTGTGTCATACCAACAGTAAAGCATCCTGAGACCATTCATGTGTGGGGTTGCTTCTTAGCCAAGGGAGTGGGCTCACAGCCACGAATAAAGAATGGTACCAACACATCCTCCGAGAGCAACTTCTCCCAACCATCCAGGAACAGTTTGGTGACGAACAATGCCTTTTCCAGCATGATGGAGCACCTTGCCATAAGGCAACAGTGATAACTAAGTGGCCCGGGGAACAAAACATCAATATTTTGGGTCCATGGCCAGGAAACTCCCCAGACCTTAATCCCATTAACAATTTGTGGTCAATCCTCAAGAGGCAGGTGGACAAACAAAACCCCACAAATTCTGACAAACTCCAAGCCTTGATTATGCAAGAATGGGCTGTCATCGGAAAGGATGTGGCCCAGAAGTTAATTGACAGCATGCCAGGGAAGATTGCAGAGGTCTTGAAAAAGAAGGTTCAACACTGCAAATATTGACTCTTTGCATCAACTTCATGTAATTGTCAATAAAAGCCTTTGACACTTATGACATGCTTATAATTATACTTCAGTATTCCATAGTAACATCTGACAAAAATATCTAAAGACACTGAAGCAACAAACTTTGTGAACATTTATATTTGTGTCATTCTCAAAACTTTTGGCCACGACTGTAACGGTATTCGTCGTCGGAAGATGATGAATCATCGGACCAAAGCGCAGCGTGGTAAGTGTTCATGCTTACTTTATTAAAATTGAACACTAATAACAAAATAACAAAGGGAATCACCAAAACATACCTGAAAGGTGCAAAACACTAAAGAGAAATGAACAACCCACAAAAACCCTGTGGGAAAAAGCTACCTAAGTATGGTTCCCAATCAGAGACAACGATAGACAGCTGTCCCTGATTGAGAACCATACCCGGGCAAAACAAAGAAATACAAAAACATAGAAAAAGGAACATAGAATGCCCACCCAAATCACACCCTGACCAAACCAAAATAGAGACATAAAAAGCTCTAAGGTCAGGGCGTGACAATGACTGTACATTCATTACAGAATTCACAACACACTAAGTGTGTGCCCTCAGGCTCATACTCCACTACCACATATCTTCAATGCAGAATCCATGTGTAGGTGTGTGTATAGTGCGTATGCTATCATGTGTGTGTATGCATGTGTCTGTGCCTATGTCTGTGTTACTTCACAGTCCCCGCTGTTCGATAAGGTGTATTTTTTCCTGCTTTTTAAATCTGATTCTACAGCTGGCATCAGTTAGCTGATGTGGAATAGAGTTCTATGTAGTCATGGCTCTATGTAGTCTGTTCTGGACTTGAGGACTGTGAAGAGACCTCTGGTGGCATATCTAGTGGGGTATGCATGGGTGTCCGAGCTGTGTGATACTCTTTTATACAGACAGCTTGGTACCTTCAGCTCGTCAACACCGCTTAGGCCGCCAATTGAGACTTGCTTGTGGGCGTGCTGGCAGTGTACATGGGCCGTGGCAGCATGTAGCGGCTCGTTCGATTGTGCGTCAAGAATTCAGCACAGCAAGTTTGTGTGAAGGTCTGGTTATGAAATGGGTAAATAGTGTAATCCATTCTCCATTTCATGAATTTATTAACGGATAAATAGTCATTGAAGCTTTTTAAAATGGTTAATTAAAACACTGTTTAAAATCAGAACATTTATTTAATTTTTATTTGAATATAATAGGCACATTTTTTAAAAGACAACATTATTGTCACCTTGACACCGAATGAAATGTCTTCCCGCTAATATTTAGATTTTTGGAGGGAGAGTATTTCACTATAACTAGTGATTTCATCCTCATATCTGTATTTCCATCATGATTTGCAAACTGAGGAAACTCTTGGCTATTGCGGCGATCTATCAACGTTGGAACCTGTGGCAACGGCGCTCCATGTGGGTTTACCCCTCTTGATGTCCCGCAGTCGGTATGGAGAGTACCATCATCTGGCACAAGCCCAGTTCTATGACCTGCTGTTCAGGATAGGAGCTTGCACTGCAAGGGAAGACACAACATTTCGGCGAGCTATTTGCCCAGCTGAACGTCTCGCCATTTGTCAAAGGTAAATATTGTCTAGCAATTTTAGAATCCTGACATGTTATTATCGATCAATAAATATATCATGAGTGAGTCAATAGCATCTATGAATAGGTCAGAACAATAACAAATAACATTGCAACACAAAATGTTTCATAGGCTACACTAGAAAACATTCTTTATGGGATTAATTTACATTAAATGTGTATTGACTACATCTTTGAGGTTACTGATGCTACTGTTGTATAATGGTATTTATATATTCATTTGTGATGCTATCCTTCCTATGACCCTGTTGTGTGTGCACATGCATCTATCTATCCAATGTTATCATGATTTGTTATGAGAGATATTATACTTAAGTCATCCACAATTACCTACAACTTAAAAAACTTTTAGAGTTTTTGTCTGGACGTAGTGCTCGCGCCTCATGAAGATGGATTACTGGGCTGAACACGCTAACAACAAGTGGCTATTTGGACATAAATGATGGACTTTATGGAACTTTATGGAACAAATCAGTCATGGGGTGGCAGGGTAGCCTAGTGGTTAGAGCGTTAGACTATTATCTGGAAAGTTGCAAGTTCAAACCCCCGAGCTGACAAGGTACAAATCTGTCGTTCTGCCCCTGAACAGGCAGTTGACCCACTGTTCCTAGGCCGTCATTGAAATTGCAAATTTGTTCTTAACTAGTTAAATAAATGTATTGTCGAACTGGGATTCCTGGGAGTGCATTCTGATGAAGATCATCAAAGGTAAGTGAATATTTACAATGTTATTTCTAACTTCTGTTGACTCCAACACGGCGGATATTTCTTTGGCTGGATTGGGCTCTGAGCGCCGTACTCAGATTATGTTTTTTCTGTAAAGTTTTTTTGAAATCTGACACAGCGGTTGCATTAAAGATAAGTTTATATTTAATTCTGTGAATAACATTTGTATATTTTATTAATGTTTATTATGAGTATTTCTGCAAAATCACCGGATGTTTTGGAATCAAAACATTACTGCGTGTAACGCGCCAATGTAAACTGAGATTTTTGGATATAAATATGCACATTATCGAACAAAACATACATGTAGTGTGTAACATGATGTCCCATGAGTGTCATCTGACGAAGATCATCAAGGGTTAGTGATTCATTTGATCTATATTTCTGCTTTATGTGACTCCTATCTTTGGCTGGAAAAATGACTGTGTATTTTTTCTGACCTAACATAATCATATGTTGTGCTTTCGCTGTAAAGCCTTTTTGAAATTGGACATGATGGGTAGATTAACAAGAAGTTTATCTTTCATTTACTGTATTGGACTTGTTAATGTGTGAAAGTTACATATTGAAAAAAAATATTTTTGAATTTCGCTAGTGGAACGCCTGCCCTAGAAAGGTTATTGATAAGGCCAAGTATTCGGATGCTATTGACAGAAGTTGGCAGATTGGCTGTACCGACTTCAGACGAGTCCCAAGACGCTTTTAAGGGTCATAGAGCAAAACAGAGAACATCCTCGTGTTAGTGAGAGTCTCATCTTTCCATAGAGGGGTCATAGTTTTTAGGCCAAACCGTTCGGACACTACAGCCGATTTTGTGAGAAGACCAATTTTTGCGATGTCTCATGGTCTGACAAACACCAGTCTAGCTCTGTCACCTTTCACCGCAGTTACGGAACTGCGACATCGGCTGATGCGGTAGATTGAGACGCATCCAGCGCAAAAAACGGATATCTCTAGCTTAAACTGGCAGATTTTTATGGGGAATTTGTATTATGATAATTAGATTTCCACGGGGGAGCGGACATCGGCTCTAGTTAATATCCATTGGGGTCGGCTTGGGGTGTGATTATATTTCCCCATAGTATGTTGTACCGAAGTTGACTGACTGAAAGAGAATGTAAAGTTATGACTGTAACTACTGTTCCCTGAAGGAGGGAAACGAGGTACAACACCTGTTTGGGCTTGTGCCACCCGTTCCTGGGCTCGGTGAAGAGTGGTATTAAATTTATCACCTGTGGAAGGTGGTGCTTCCAGCAAGGTGAGGATTTCATTGGCCTTGTCAGGCGTGATTGTAGATCCTATAACAGAAGTCACAAGAGTGCAACTCCCCATAGTATGTTGTACCTCGTTTCCCTCCTTCAGGGAACAGTAGTTATAGTCATAATGTTATGTTTCCTTTATCCAGCAGCCTTATTTATTACTATTATTATTTTTCTGTCTTTTTTTATCACAGATTGTCTAGAAATAAATGTTAACAGTTGTAGCTGCAAATATTTATGATGAATGCACTAACCATAAGTCGCTCTGGATAAGAGCATCTGCTAAATGCCCCTCTCCCCACCAGTGTGATTACTACCTCTGAGGGTTTAGAGCTTGAGGTAGTCACCTCATACAAGTATTTGGGAGTATGGCTAGATGGTACACTGTCCTTCTCTCAGTACATACCAAAGCTGCAGGCTAAGGTTAAATCTAGACTTTGTTTCCTCTATCGCAATCACTCCTCTTTTACCCCAGCTGCCAAACTAACCCTGATTCAGATTACCATCCTACCCATGCTAGATTATGGAGACGTAATTTATAGATCGTCAGGTAAGGGTGGTCTCGAGCGGCTAGATGTGCTTTACCATTCGGCCATCAGATGTGCCACCAATGCTCCTTATAGGACACATCACTGCACTCTATACTCCTCTGTAAACTGGTCATCTCTGTATACCTGTCGCAAGACCCACTGGTTGATGCTTATTTATAAAACCCTCTTAGGCCTCACTCCCCACTATCTGAGATACCTAATGCAGCCCTCATCCTCCACATGCAACACCTGTTCTGCCAGTCACATTCTGTTAAAGGTCCCCAAAGCACACACATTCCTGGGTCGCTCCTCTTTTCAGTTCGCTGCACCTAGCGACGGGAGCGAGCTGCAAAAACACTCAAACTGGGCAGTTTTATCTCCATCTTTTCATTCAAAGACTCAATCATGGACACTCTTACAATTGTGCCAGTTGTGGCTGCTTCGCATGATGTATTGTTGTATCTACCTTCTTGCCTTTGTGCTGTTGTCTGTGCCTAATAATGTTTGTACCATGTTTTGCGCTGCTACCATGTTGTGCTTCTGCCATGTTGTGTTGCTACTATTCTGTGTTTTCATGCCATGCTATGTTGTTGTCTTAGGTCTTTCTTTATGAAGTGTTGTGGTGTCTCTTGTCGTGATGTGTGTTTTGTCCTATATTTTTATTTTTAATCCCAGGCCCCGTCCCCATAGGTGTCACGCCCTGACCTTAGAGAGCATAACCTATTTGGTTAGGTCAGGGTGTGATGTGGGGTGGGCATTCTATGTTTTGTATTTCTGTGTGTTTGGCCGAGTGTGGTTCTCAATCAGAGGCCGCTGTCTATCATTGTCTCTGATTGGGAATCATACTTAGGCAGCCTGTTTTGCCACCTTAGTTGTGGGTAGTTGTCTTTGTTAGTGGCCTGTATAGCCCTAGGAAGCTGCACGTTCGTTTTTGTTATTTCTTGTTTTGTTGGCGACATTTATAATCAAGTCAAATGTACGCTCACCATGCTGCATCTTGATCAGGTCATTTCCCTGACGACGTTAGTGACAATAGGAGACCTTTTGCATTTTGGTAGGCCTTCAGTGTAAATAGGAATTTGTTATTAACTGACTTGCCTGGTTAAATAAAGTTAAATATACATCCACTACCGTTCAAAAGTTTGGGGTCACTTAGAAATGTCCTTGTTTTCCATGAAAACCTTCAAACTTAGCTTTTGTCAAAGAATCCTCCATTTGCGGGCAATTACAGCCTTGCAGACCTTTGGCATTCTAGTTGTCAATTTGTTGAGGTAATCTGAAGAGATTTCATCCCATGCTTTCTGAAATACCTCCCACAAGTTGGATTGGCTTGATGGGCACTTCTTACGTACCATACGGTCAAGCTGCTCCCACAACAGCTCAATAGGGTTGCGATCCGGTGACTGTACTGGCCACTCCATTATAGACAGAATACCAGCTGACTGCTTATTCCCTAAATAATTATTGCATAGTTTGGAACTGTGCTTTGGGTCAATGTACTGTTGTAGGATGATATTGGCTCCAATTAAACGGCGTCCACAGGGTATCACATGGCGTTGCAAAATGGAGTGATAGCCTTCCTTCTTCAAGATCCCTTCGACCATGTACAAATCTCCCACTTTACCACCACCAAAGCACCCCCAGACTGTCTTGTTTTGCACACTTTGTACAAAATAATAAAATAAAGTACGACAGGATATTTCTTAACGTAGCTCTTTATTAGCTAGCTATAACTGGCATGTTCACGTGTCTCATACCATGATCAACTGACCATGACCTCACCACCTGGATGGTCTTAACCAATCATAGCCCAGTATGATGCGGCGGTAAAATGCATCCAATTACAATTCAGTATGTTTACACATATGAACATTACATCCCCTTCTTTTAAAACAAACTAAAAATGTTTTACATATTCTAAGCGTTTATTTTGAATGCATGCTCTGTAGTTTGAACTCAAGGTGAGTAACCATTTATACTGCAAACTGCACCAACTGAATCAACATAACAGACTCTGAAACAATGATTCAGCATACTGTTACTTTTAGAACAAAGGATTCTCACCAACTCAGTTTTCACTGTAGCAATGGCATCTTAACATTTCAAACAAATATAATACTAAAGCATTTCAAGTCAACTTTTCAATAACAAGTTTGCAGTCTGGAACTCTTTTAGGGCAGCGATCTGCCTACACCCTTTGACATTTCACAGCTCTGGGCTTGACATCTCTTCCTGACCTTGTGTGATATGATTCTGAGCATGCTTCTGTGTCAGTCAACAGTTCTTGTGGTGTTGAAGGTAAGTATGGTGTATGTTGTACTGTGTGTGTGTTTAGTCCATCACGTTCTCTTTCAGGGGAACAGTTCATCTGTAGTACTCATTGTTTCAGGTGAATAGATCAGTTGCCACGATCTGGCAGGGTCGGTCTGGGATACAGTGAGGTAACATTGGCTCTTTGGTGTTTGAGGGGCATTGTTCAAGACAGGTGGAGCATTTACCAACAATGTCCTCTATTTGTTTGCACATTCTGGGCCAAAACAAAATGTCCCGTGCTCTCTGTTTGCACTGTTCCACTTTTCCATGCCCATGTGTCCAGCATGGATCTTTGTCAAAATCTATTTTCTGAGACTGGTAGGAATGATAGATTTCCTCTCCTTTGAAAATAATTCTGTGTATCTGTGATAGTTCATCACGATGGTTCCAGAACTCTGAGATGCTCTGAGGGCATTTTCTCCTCTCCTCAGGCCATCTATCCAGTATTACTTTCCTCAGCTGTGTGAGTTGTGAGTCCTTTTCTGTTTCTGCTCAGATCTCCTTCAGTTGTGTCACTAACTGGTAAGTTGATGTACACCATGTGCACTTGCATGTCCATGCCTTCACTGAGGATGCTGTCCTTGTAGGTAAGAAACTTCCTGGAGAGTGTGTCTGCGACAGGGATGTCTTTGCCTGGACAGTGAGTGATTGTGAAGCTGTATTTTTGTAGTTGAAGGATCATTCTCTGTAGCCTTGGCGGGGCTGCAGCTAGCGGTTTCCTTGTGATTGACTCAAGGGGCTTGTGGTCGGATTCCACAATGACTTGTCGTCTATATACGTACGTACTGTATATGTAAAGCTTACATCCGAACAGAATGGCGTAGAGCTCCTTTTTGATTTGAGCGTAGTTGATTTCACTCTCTGTGAGAGATTTGGAAGCATAGCCAATGGGCTTTCCTTCTTCTTCTTTTTTATTTGTTATTTTACCAGGTAATTTGACTGAGAACACATTCTCATTTACAGCAACAACTTGGGGAATAGTTACAGGGGAGAGGGGGATGAATGAGCCAATTGTAAACTGAGGATTATTAGGTGACCGTGATGGTTTTGAGGGACAGATTGGGAATTTAGCCAGGACACCAGGGTTAACACCCCTACGATAAGTGCCATGGGATCTTTAATGACCTCAGAGAGTCAGGACACCCATTTAATGTCCCATCCAAAAGACAGCACCCTACTCAAGGCAGTGTCCTGGGGCATTGGGATGTCCCTCCAACACCACTTCCAGCAGCAGCTGGTCTCCCATCCAGGACCAACCCGGCTTAGCTTCAGAAGCAAGCCAGCAGTGGTATGCAAGGTGGTATGCTGCTGGCATTAACTACTTCTTGCAGTAGCACTGCACCTAGTCCATACTTCGACGCATCCACTTGGAGTCTGAGTTCTTGGTTGGGGTCGTAGTAGGCAAGGATTGGTCCTGGTTCTCTCGTGATCAAGTCTTTCACTTTCTGGAAAGCAATGTCATGTTGCTTGTCCCAGAGAAACTCACTGGACTGCATTAGCATTGAAGTGGCTGGGTGTGAACTTGGCTAAGAAGTTGACCATGCCAAGCACTGTTTCCAGCTCTGCACAGTTCTTTGGTGGCTCCATTTATTTTATGGCTGAGATCTTCTGTGGATCTGGCTTGATTCCATTCGCTGTGAGAAGATGTCCGAAGTAGCTGACCTCTGTAGCGCCGACTGTGCTCTTCTCGGGGTTGAGCCGGACTCCTCTCTCGCGGGACCTTTGCAGCATCGCGCGGAGGTTTCTGTCGTGTTCCTCTTTGGTTCAACCATAGACAAGGATGTCGTCCACAATTGCCACAACTCCTTCGAGGAGTTTCGCTGAAACCCATCTTGGGCTGAGATAATCCCAAAAGGCAGGCGACGGTACCTGTAGCGTCCAAACGGAGTGTTGAAAGTTGTGAGATTAGATGAGCTTGACAGCCCAGTAGTCTGATCTGGCGTCCATGACACTGAAGTAGCGTGCTCCTGCTAGCTTGTGTGTGATGCCATCTAGCGTCGGTAAAGGGTAATGGGGGCTGTTTGATACTCTGAGCTTGCCTGTGCGTGCTTTCTCCACCACCACTAACGCGTATATCCAACCTGTCACTTCTGTAACCTTGGTGACTATGTCAGATTGCTCCATGCTCAACAACTCTTTCTTCAGACGGGTGCAGCAGAGAGCAAGGGGACTCTTTCTCGGTGAGTAGACCACAGGGGTTGCGTCTGGGTCAAGGAGAAATGGTACATTCTCCTGGGAATAGTCCTATTCCTGTAAAAACATCAGCAAACTCCTCCATTACATTTTCTTTCACTCCTGGTGCTGTCTCTGATAAAACTAGGTCGATGAGGTCCATGCTTTAAGACCTAGCAATGCAGGTGCTCGAGTGTCAACAATGTAAAATTCCAACACCATGTCACTTTCCTTGTATTTGCATTTGAACGTGCATGTGCCTTTTACTGGGAGCTGTTCATCACCATAACCAGTCAGTCAAATCAAATCAAAAAATTTTGGTCACATACACATGGTTAGCAGACTGCTCGTGGTGGGCTGTAGCTCGCGCTCAGATGTCGAGCTGCAGTACTTATTCAGAGGAATAATGTTTACAGTGTCTAGTTTGAACTTTAGCTCTGTGCCTTGTGTTCCTATCTGAATGTCAGCAAAAGCGTGCTCTGTCTCTGATATTAGATTTTTCTGTGTCACTGAATCAATAAACAGTTCCTCAGCATTTGACTCTGACTGACATTTCATCTTCAATCACTGCTTGTACTGTTTTTCCACGGTAAGATATGCACACTTTTGAAAAGTGATTCCATTTTCCACATTTTATATGGGCAAAAGGCGAGACCCAAATGCAGACACAGGAGGCAGATGGTTGAGCTCCGATATTTATTTTAGCAAAAGGGGTAGGCAAAAGGCAGGTCGGGTACAGGTGATAGTTCATAAACCAGGTCAGAGTCCAAATTGTACAAGATGATAGGCAGGCTCGTGGTCAGGTGCAGGCAGAGTGGTCAGTCAGGCGGGCTCAGAGTCAGGACAGGCAAGGGTCAAAACCAGGAGCGTGAGAAATGGGAGTTAAAGCAGGAGCTGAGACACAAAAATGCTGATTGACTTGACAAACAAGACGAACTGGCACAGAAAGACAGGAAACCCAGGGATACAGTGCCTTGCAAAAGTATTCACCCCCTTGGCATTTTTCTTATTTTGTTTCATTACAACCTATAATTTAAATGGATTTTTATTTGGATTTCATGTAATGGACATACACAAAATAGTCCAAAATGGTGGTGAAATGAAAAAAAAAAACTGAAAAGTGGTGCGTGCATATGTATTCACCTTCTTTGCTAAGATGTCCCTAAATAAGTACTGGTCCAACCAATTACCGTCAGAAGTCACATAATTAGTTAAATAAAGTCCACCTTTGTGCAATGTAAGTGTCACATGATCGGTCACATGATCTCAGTATATGTTCTGAAAGGCCCCAGAGTCCGCAACACCACTAAGCAAGGGGCACCACCAAGCAAGCGGCACCATGACAGGTCAGGGACAAAGTTGTGGAGAAGTACAGATCAGGGTTGGGTTATAAAAAATATCAGAAACTTTGAACATCCCACAAAAAATGGAAAGAATATGGCACCACAACAAACCTGCCAGAGAGGGCTGCCCACCAAAACTCACAGACCAGGCAAGGAGGGCATTAATCAGAGAGGCAAGAAAGAGATCAAAGATAACCCTGAACGAGCTGCAAAGTTCCACAGCGGAGATTGGGGTGTCTGTCCATAGGACCACTTTAAGCCGTACACTCCACAGAGCTGGGCTTTACGGAAGAGTGGCCAGAAAAAAGCCATTGCTTAAAGAAAAAAATAAGCAAACATTTTTGGTGTTTGCCAAAAGGCATGTGGGCAAATTCTTGAGGGAAACCTGTTTCAGTCTTCCAGAGATTTGAGACTGAGACGGAGGTTCACCTTCCAGCAGGACAATGACCCTAAGCATACTGCTAAGGCAACACTCGAGTGGTTTAAAGGGAAACATTTAAATGTCTTGGAATGGCCTAGTCAAAGCCCAGACCTCAATCCATTTGAGAATCTGTGGTATGACTTAAAGATTGCTGAACACCAGCGGAACCCAACCAACTTGAAGGAGCTGGAGCAGTTTTGCCTTGAAGAACACAATAAAAAATATTTGGCATCTTCAAAGTTTTAGGCATGTTGTTTAAATCAAATGATACAAACCCCCCAAAAATCAATTTTAATTCCAGGTTGTAAGGCAACAAAATAGGAAAAATACCAAGGGGCCTTGAATACTTTCGCATGCCACTGTAAATACACTGGGGATAATAAGCGACTCCTGGAGGGGGTGGAGCCAAGTACAAGGACAAGTGAAACAGAACAGTGTGTGATGCATTTTGTACACTGTTAGCTGGGCAATTTCCCTGTTTGCCATGCACTTTGTATCCACAATATCCACATGTTTTGGGGCGTTTTGAGTCTGTGTCAATCTGTTTTGGAGTCCCTTCTGAAGCGAGCTCTATGGGCACCGGAGGTGTGCTTTGATGTCTACCTGACTGCATGCACTGCTTGTTCATGTGATGCACTCGTGCTGCTGCCCAAAATGGTTAATCTGAGCCTGTGCTAGCAGGTGAGATCTGGCTATATCGATAGCTTTGTCCAGCGTTAGCTCAGACCCAACATTCAAAAGTTTCTCTCACTCACGGTGAGTGTATTCCAAATATAATACGGTCCCTGACCATCTTATCCTTGTTTGCATAATCACAGTCTTTCACAAGCAGACGCAGCTCAGTCACAAACTGTTCAAACGATTCGCTAGCTCCCTGTACTTTCTCATGGAATTTGTACATAGCAAAATTGTATTCGTCTTCGGCACAACATATGCTTCAAAACGATCATAGTCTGTCTTCAGTACCTTTGATTCAGCCTTGTTAAGTGTCCATCTGTTGTAAATATCTCTCTTTTTCACCGATCCAGAGGAGCAGGTAGCTGTTCTTCTCCTCTTTCCTTCAGAGGACTGGTGAACATCAGCTCCACATGCTGTTTGAACTTACGCTATGCATCAGGTAAGTTTGTAGACTCCCAGTCCATTCGAGGTGAAGGAACTCCAGCACAATCCATCTTTTAGTCCTTTAGTCCTTGTTTTGCATGCTTCTACAGCAGTGGAGAAGGTGACAAGTTTTAAGTTCCTGGGTGTACACATCACAGACAAACTAACACGGTCCACCCACACAGACAGTGTTGTGAAGAAGGCGCAACAGCGCCTCTTCAACCTCAGAAGACTGAAGAAATTTGGCTTGTCACCCAAAACCCTCACAAACTTTCAAGAGCATCCAGTCGGACTGTATTACAGCCTGGTACGGCAACTGCACTGCCCTCAACCGCAAGGCTCTCCAGAGGGTGGTGCGGTCTGCACAAAGCATCACCAGAGGCAAACCTGCCCTCCATGACACCTACAGAACCCGATGTCACAGGAAGGTCAAATATATCATCAAGGACAACAACCACCCGAGCCACTGCCTGACAATAGCGTATTCAATAGAAAGGAAAAACAACGAAGGGTACGCAATCGGTCATGTGCGCAAACCAGTTCTGCTTCATTCTACAGTCCAATGACTAAATGGCCTCATTCTTCCTCATTTTTCAGAAAACAGGCCTGAAACAATGTCTAAAGACAGTTGACATCTAGTGGAAGCCATAGGAACTGCAATCTGGGTCCTAACCCATTACATACTGTATAGGCATTCAATTGAAAAGTGCCCACATCAAAAATATCCCACTTCCTGGATGGATTTTCCTCAGGATTTTGCCTGCCATATCAGTTCTGTTATACTCACAAACATTATTTCAGAGTGTGTTCTATCCAAATCTACCAATTATATGCATATCCTAGCTTCTGGGCCTGAGTAACAGGTACTTTGGGCACCTCAGTCATCCTCAGTCATCCAAACATCCAAATAATGCCCCCTATCCCTAAAAAGTTTTAATAAGTTGATCACTACTCACTTTAAACAATGCCACATTAAATAATGCCAATTTAATCATGTCTACATATCTTACATTACTCATATATCACATGTATATACTGTATTTGAAACCATCTATTGCACCTATTGCGATCGGCCATCGCCATCGCACATCCATATATTTATATGTACATATTCTCATTCACCCCTTTAGATTTGTGTGTATTAGGTAGTTGTTGCGGAATTGTTAGATTACTTGTTAGATATTACTGCACTGTTGGAACTAGAAGCACAAGAATTTCGCTACACTTGCATTAACATCTGCTAACCATGTGTATGTGACCAATAAACTTTGATTTGATTTGTACAAAATAATAAAATGCAGTACGACAGGATTTATTTTTTTTACCCCGTTTTCTCCCCAATTTCATGGTATCCAAGTGTTTAGTAGCTACTATCTTGTCTCATCGCTACAACTCCTGTAGCCCGTACGGGAGAGACGAAGGTTGAAAGTCATGCGTCCTCCGATACACAACCCAACCAAGCCGCACTGCTTCTTAACACAGCGCACATCCAATCCAACGTTGCTCTTTATTAGCTAGCTATAACTGGCATGTTCACTTGTCTCATACCATGATCAACTGACCATGACCTCACCACCTGGGTGGTCTTAACCAATCATAGCGCAGTATGATACGGTGGTAAAATTACAATTCAGTATGTTTACACATATGAATATTACACAGACCATCACATTGCCTCCGCAATGCTTAACAGATGGCGTCTAAGCACTCCTCCAGCATATTTTCATTTTTTTTTCTCCCACTAATGTTTTTCTTTGTGATCCGAACACCTCAAATTTAGATTTGTCTGTCCATAACACTTTTTTCCAATCTTCCAATCTGTCCAGTGTCTGTGTTTTGCCCATCTTAATATTTTATTTTTATTGGCCAGTCTGAGATATGGGTTTTTCTTTTCAACTCTGCCTAGAAGGCTAGCATTCCCGGAGTCGCCTCTTCACTGTTGACCTTGAGACTGGTGTACTATGGTGTGCAGGTACTATTTAATGAAGCTGCCAGTTGAGGACTTGTGAGCCGTCTGTTTCTCAAACTAGACACTCAAATGTACTTGTCCTCTTGCTCAGTTGTGCACTGGGGCCTCCCAATCCTCTTTCTATTCTGGTTAGAGCCCGTTTGTGCTGTTCTGTGAAGGGAGTAGTACACAGCGTTGTACGAGATCTTCAGTTACTTGGCAATTTCTCTCATGGAATAGCATTCATTTCTCAGAACAAGAATAGACTGACGAGTTTCAGAAGAAAGTTCTTTGTTTCTGGCCATTTTGAGACGGTTATCGAACCCACAAATGCTGATGCTCCAGATACTGAACTAATTTAAAGAAGGCCAGTTTTATTGCTTCTTTAATCAGAATTAGTTTTCAGCTGTGTTAACATAATTGCAAAATGGTTTTCTAATGATCAATTAGCCTTTTAAAATGATAAACTTGGATTAGCTAGCACAACGTGCCATTGGAACACAGGAGTGATGGTTGCTGATGGGCCTCTGTACGCCTATGTAGATATTCCATAAAAAAGCTGCCGTTTCCAGCTACAATAGTCATTTACAGCATTAACAATGTCAACACTGTATTTCTGATCAATTTGATGTTATTTTAATAAACAAAAATAATGTGCTTTTCTTTCAAAAACAAGGACATTTCTAAATGACCCCAAACTTTTGAACGGTAGTGTATATATTTTTTAAATGGCTAAAGTGTCAAATGTATACGCTGCAAAGCAGTCTGTTAGGGTGTTATACAGTATATCTGCCATAGACATGTTTTAAGCACCTGTCCAGACTCCAAAAGCAAAAATAATGAGGTCTCGCCAAGAGAATTGTCAGCCTCTATTAGCTAACTTTCCCACACCTGATGTGAACTGTGAAACTCAGTCAAAGGTAAGCCCTTAAAAGGGTAGCCCAGTGTTATTTGAGGAGCCACAACTGGCTGCACTCTTCAGCACCATAATAATTCACAAACCCACACACTGTCTAACGCAGGGCTTATCAATGTCGGTCCTGGAGGGCCAAAACACTTCTGGTTTTCTTCCTCTCCTTCTAATAATGGACTAATTCAGATATTGGACACCAGGAGAGTGCAATTATCTACCAGGTAGAAAAAAAAACAAGTTTTTCAGCCCTGCAGGACCGGAATTGAACAGCGCTGGTCTAATGAGACGTTAGCCTCTGATTGTCTGCTCCTGAAGTGAACCTTGCCACAACATTCCTATTTTTATGCCCACAGAGAGTTAGACCAGACGGTTAGTGTCGCCATGGCAACAAAGTGCCAGCCTAGGCAGTTGCCTGTGTGTAAACCCCTTATATGGATGTGTGATCTGCACCCATCTGTCTGGCATGCAGACTGGCCAGTGTCTGGCTAGCTTATACACTGGTTGTGGCTGAAATGGCACCCTATTCACTATACTTTAGTGAATTACATTAGACTAGGGCCCATAGGGCCCATAGGGCCCATAGAGCTCTGGTCAAAAGGGGTGCCCTATATAGGGATATAACGCAGATGCTGGGAGTCAGGAAGCAAGTACAGGGGGTGAATTTAATAATTTTAAAAAACATTGAACAATACAAAACAAAGGGAGTGACAGATATAGATGAGGTTATCATAGAAGTGATGGAGTCCAGGTGAGTCTCATGAGGCGCAGGTGCGCGTAACGATGGTGGCAGGTGTGCGTAATAATAAGTAAACTGCTAGCAATGAGCACCAGAGATAGGGAGCGGGGGTAGACATGACAAGGGAACTGGGTGCCATTTTGGATGTCTCCACTGTGTTTATTCCCCTGGACGTGTGTGTGTCTCTGTTTAAGTGTAGCATGTGATTGACGTGAATGATTGGATTCTAATATCATTTTTATCCCTCACTGATGTAATTTTCAGGCGTAGTTTCATAGTGTCTATGTTTGTATATGTGTGTGTGTCTGGGGTCTATTTTGATATTTTATCAGCATAATTGCATAATTTATGGTTTGACGTGGCAAACATACTTTAATCATTCATTTGTCTATTTAGGCATATTACATTACCCCCTGGCTGTGTGCAGATGTGTGGTGAATGCTGGAGATGTATCACCAGCTGAGATGTGGTTTGTATACTGAGTGCTTCAGTATATTCTGATCTGGGGTGTTTTCTCCTTCCCTGCATGAATGGGTGCTACTAAGGGGACATGACTGGCCCTAAACCCTAACTTCATGTCCACACACCGGCTCAACCCTAACCCTAACTTCCTGTCCACACCTCAGCTGAACCCTAACTTCATGTTCACACCACACTCTGGCTGAACCCTAACCTTAGCCATAACACTTGTTCTAATCCTAACTTCATGTCCACACCACACTCTGGCTCAACCCTAACCATAACCCTTTTTTCATGCATGAATAAGAAGTATATCCATCCATGCACCTTCCGCTGCTCTCCTCTAGATGGCAGTAAAGGTTTGACTGATTTTTATATTTAACTAGGCAAGTCAGTTAAGAACAAATTCTTATTTACAATGGCGGCCTACCCTGGCCAAACACGGATCAATTGTGCTCCGCCCTATGGTACTCCCAATCACAGCTGGTTGTGATACAGCCTGAAATCAAACCAGGGTCTGTAGTGACACATCTTGCACTGAGATGCATTGTCTTAGACCGCTGCACCACTTGGGAGCACTAATGGTGTGTAGCAAATATGAAAACAGCTGTTAATTTTGTTTCTGTGTAAAAATGATCTGGTCTTTTGGCTGTTCAACAATCGTTGTTCTAATCTGAAGGACAATAAAGAGATTAATAATTCAGATGAAGAGGTGCTTTGTGTGATTCCGTAGACCTATGTCTTCAGAAGGTGTTTAGAGCCTTGACTGTAACCTTCATTCAGAAGATGTTAGAAGCCTCGACTGTAACCTTCATTCAGAAGATGTTAGAAGCCTCGACTGTAACCTTCATTCAGAAGATGTTAGAAGCCTCGACTGTAACCTTCATTCAGAAGATGTTAGAAGCCTCGACTGTAACCTTCATTCAGAAGATGTTAGAAGCCTCGACTGTAACCTTCATTCAGAAGATGTTAGAAACCTTTCTGCCAAAATATTTTGTGACTTTTGTGACATTCTTTATTAGCCTTGCGCATTGATTGAGTGGGTCAGAAAACACGACCACCTAGTGCCAGGTTGTATAAAATGGCAGGCAATTGTGACGAGCAGCCGTAAATCCTTTGGGCTCTTGTAAATAGCTTTAATACACCCAAGGCGCCAAATCACTTGACCTGCGTTAGCCACGCAGTTTGGGAGCTTACTGGCTGACTGAGCGCTCTGGAGCCAGCCCCTCTCCTCCCATTCTGTGTCTGTCAGTCCAGGTAATAGTCAAGGCCTTATTAGTAACACGCTAGCTCTGGGCTTCTTTTCTCTGGCTCCAATCTCAGGGGCACTCGTGCATTTAATCAGTCACTGAGAGGCAAGGCGGCTGCTTCTCTGATCCCTGGTCTCTTTCTCTCTCTCTCTCTCTCTCTCTCTCACACACACACACACACACAATCTCTCTATTTTTCTCTCTCTTTCTCTTTCACTTACTCTCCCTTTCTCTCTGTGTCTCTGTCTCTCTCTTTCTCTCCCTCCCAGCCCTGTCCTTACTCTTATCTTTTACTTTTTCTTGTATGCATAATTTAGCTTCTTCTCTCTCCTCTGTCTCCTCTCTTCCTACCACTCATTAACACTGGTTTATAATTCTTGTCTGAGCCAGTTATGCTCATAGGGACCAGGCAGGTCTTTACAACATCCTGAAGTCATACCGACTCTAGTCTTGTCAGCATTGGAATCGGGGAATCTAAGACATGACCGTGCCACGGTTATAAACATTCGCTGAGAACGTCATCCCAGATCTCTACATGATTATGGACTCATATCATGGTATCAAAGGATTGTGAAATTGTATGAAATTGTTATGAAAGATTGTAAAACTAACCAGAAAGCACCATGCCTGCTACTCTCTGCCTGTTATGTAGCCTATGCACATATGAAACATGCTGTTGTGTCTATTTGGTGTATATTATTCTAAGTGGTATAAAGATAACCAGTCTAAACATTCACCTTCATTGTGGTGTTACTGCTACTGTGCCCCATCACATGTGCTTGACGTGCTGAGCCGTTGAGGCCAATAAGACTAAGAGGCTGTGGACAGCTGCTCAGAACAGAGGGGAAAAACACTGACAAAGCACCATTTATCCACGATGTGAGCCCAGCGCTGCACACGGATCCAGCAGCAGCAGCTTGACCACTGGAAATAAAGACATAGTATGTGAGAATATCCAAGGAAATGCCGTCAGAGTCAGTTGTCCCGAGACAGGAGCACACAGCTGTGAGCCATACCATTCTGTGAGCCATACTTCTCTCTTTCTCTCTCTCCTACTCCCTCTCTCTAGCTCTCTCTCTCTCCCCCTTTCTCTCTCTCTCTGTTTCTACTGTACTGTAAGTCACAGCTATTGGCATGGCTGGGAATCAAAAACAATGTCAGTATCTTATCAAAGCCAACTGTGTCTGTTGACCCTCAGATTTATTCTGGGTAGTTTCATAATAGGGGCAAGCGGTAACACTTTTAATAACAGCATGTAATTGCAGTCTGTAATTACATCGGTGTAACAACGAATGCTTGTTGCCATGCTTGTTACGAATATTAAAGTTTCTGATAGCAGCCCAACACACAATATTTCAGCCTGCACAAACCACATAAGTGTTTGCCAATTGAAAACCGACCACCTCATTTACACAACTCTGCAATAAAGATCTGGAATCTGAAGCACAGGCACAATGCCAAAAGCAGGTACACAAACAGTGCACATACATTTTTTATTTTTTTATTGTTAAATAATTGAACGATCCATTTGACAATGGGTCGATTAATTTAACCATCAATAATAATTAAAAAATCAACATATAAATAAACAGTTATGGTTAAAATTGTGAGATAGTAATTTGTGCTTGCTAAATTGTAAGCCTATTAAGCTTGGTTGAGTAATGGTTCATAAATGCACTTAAAATGGTCATAAGGCAAACTCTTATTCCATCATGTAACCTTGCAAGGGTTTCACTGTTGAGGAACATTCTCACTTTTGGATGGGATGCGTTGGTGAAATTTATCCCAGGAATTATCATGTGTTGACACTGACATGCATAGAAACACATTACTAGCTGGATTGTGTCTAACAAGCCTAGTGGTTAGAGCGTTGGACTAGTTCAAACCCCCGAGCTGACAAGGTACAAATCTGTCGTTCTACCCCTGAACAAGCAGTTAACCCACTGTTCCTAGGCCGTCATTGAAAATAAGATTTTGTTCTTAACTGACTTGCCTAGTTAAATAAAGGTTAAAAAAATATATATATAAAAATAAAAACAGTCGTCTGGTGCCGAACTGCGCATGTGCAGGCCATCAAATAAAAGGCACTCCTTTGATGTAAATTTGTATTTGAAAAATATTAAAACATGTCAGTTTGTCACTTTCACGAGGTTGGAATAATAACACCTTCAACTTCTTAAGACATTGACTCGAATCTAGGTTGTGCCTTACGATTTCGAGAAAATTAACAACTAACAGGGAAAAAAAATCACTTCTCTCATTGACTTCTCAAACCCCAGCCTAGTCTCACAATGTTGCTCCTCTGGGTTTAGAAACTCTGTGAGCTAGCTGTAGTTAGCTAGCTAGCAACCATTAGCTGGCGTTTTTGTTTGGCCTACCAACTAGGCTTGCTAGCTAGTTACCATCTACAGAATAGACTTTACATGCAATCTGTTGAGTTTTTTGGGATTAGCTAGCTACCTAAAGCTGGCAAATATGCTATGGTCACTACTTGCTAGCTAACTACCCAGTTAACGTTAACTGGGCTTGATGGTCTTGTCTTCCATTAACCTTGTTCTCAGGGTAATTACGTGAGACACACCCAGCATGTAAACATTAGCTAGCTCGCTCGCTAGGTAGCTAGCTATTTGTGTCAACACAAGCACTATTATTGCTAGCTGGATAACACAACAACTAGCTACCCAACTAGCACAGTGGATATGGGCCGAGTCAAATTATTTAAATAAGAGTCCTGTGTAGTATTTTGAATTGGAGCCTCCCGAGTGGCGCAGCGGTCTAAGACACTGCTTACGGATGCTGATTCGAGACCCGTGCCGGCCGCGACCGGGAGACGCATTTTTTGTGTGTGTGTGTGTGACCGGGAGACGCGTGAGGTGACGCACAATTGGCCCACAGTCGTCTGAGTTAGGGGAGGGTTTGGCAGGCCGGGATGTCCTTGTCCCATCGCGCTGTGGCGGGCCAGCTGTATGGTGTTTCCTCTGACACAAAATATTTTTTTGCAGATGGGTATAATTTGTATGTATAAAATAGTCATATTTAAAATGACTACATCTGGTAATTTTGTATACATTTATTTTAATTTGCATCGGGCCGCTTCTGGGGGGATTCTGGTAAGATGCCGGCAAAGTCGGCTGAATTCCGGGGAACAGAAACAGCCCGATGTACTTGGGCTGATTCTGGGCAGTCCGACACCCGATTCCGGCCCGATTCAAACAGTTCGGCCCCCGGAAGAGGGCCGCTTCTGGGCCGATTCCTCATTGCTAGCTGGGTAAGCAGCTAGCTAGGCCTAGCTTTCTAAACAATAGAAATCCTGATGATGATGACTAGGGGTAATGTAGTCTATGCTTCTCTACCACAGATTCCCACAAGATCTCAGACTCCAGAATGGGAAAATGCTTGCAAGAAAAAAACAGATGAGTACATAGCCAAAGACAGAGTTGTCGGTTTCCATTGTTACTTATAATGATAAAAAGGGAAGAAAAAGACAATCCCATTTTTCTAATTTAGCTAGCTATCTAGGCTACTCACCGTACTATAGGCTGCAGATTTGAGTCACCACCATAATAATTATTTTTATATTATTGAGAAGGCCTACATCTTTGTTTAATCTAATTATTAAATTATTAATTTAACAATAAAAATCCGTATTATTTTGAAGAAATCTTTTTATATTGTAATGAAACAGCAGGGAGCAGGTCTCGAAACCTCGACCTTCTAGCCCGAGGTCCGGCGCGCTATCGACTGTGCCGCAAAAGCATGCTAAAGCGGCAGAGTCGATTTCCACGCTTATAAACTCAGGGTCGTTACAATATAGAAGTTGTGTGTAACAACTAGCGACAACCATATACTTATGCAGATTTTAAAGATATATACTCTGCGGTGTGTTACTGTGTTTATTTTCTCACTTGCATGGTGCTTTCAGAAGCTGACGATTAGTTGTCAGAATTGGTAACGTACTTTGTACGTACACAATAATTACAAGTGCACCTCAAGATACACTTAATTTTAAATAGCTAAATCCTGTGTAACACCTAGTAATTACATTGCACTTATACAGATATTACAATGTACTCTGTGGTATAATAATGTGTATAATAATTTTCTCACTTGAATGGTGCTTCCGGAAGCTTTAAAATAAGGGCCAGGTTGTCAGGATGGCTAACGTACCCCGTACCCCGTACCCCCCTTCGAGATACACTTTATTTTAACTAGCTAAATCCTGTTTAACATCTAGTAATTGCATTGTACCTATACAGATATTACATGTACTCTGTGGTGTACTTGTGTGTTGATCCTTGTATGGCAAGGAGGTTCAGGTTGTCATAATGGGCGACGTCCACATTAATTACATGTTGTTGTTTTTATATAATCTGGGATGACACCTGTATGGTAGACCCAAGTCAATGAGGTTGACCTATAGCTGATCTGTTTTTATTAAACTCAACAATGTTAACCCAGATGGTATAATTTTGTGGGGCAAGTTCAAGCAACAACATTGAGTGGAGATTTTGAAGAGTGCACATTCACAGGTAGATAATTAGACCCTATTGAGCCTCCAGCCTTTGTAATCTCTGACACCCAGCGCATTTGTCCACAAGAGATTACAACCTTGTGACATTTATTACCAAATCAGATGCAGCTGAGAAGAAACTAAACACTAAATTGGTGAATTTAGTGGCAACTTGCCAATTTATAACAAGAATAATAACAAGCATTTGTTGTTACACCTCTGTAATTACAGACTGTAATTACCACCAGTTACATGTTGTTATTATAGTGTAACTATGAGTTATTTCAATTAACTACAATACTTGTTACAATGTAATTACACATGTAATTAATCTGTAATAAGGACCCCTTAAAATGATGTGTACCGGGGAAGAAGAGTGAATTAGTGTACAAGAAGCATTTACAGTCAGTCTAAACAGCTGTAAACTACACTGATTTGCTGCTTCATATGCTTATTACAAATAGGCAAGCTCGATGTAACGGAAGTGGTTTCTGTAAGCGAAACTCGTATTATTAGTAACCTTACCCAATACCTGAAAACTTGTGCTAGCTCCCTAAGATAATGACTAGGCTTTAGCTCTGCAGGCTAAGAATCTTGTGGCATGCATGAAATGGGACTTTGAACCCCAGTCGTTCACATGGGCATGGACCTTAAAGTTATCTCAGTTATACTGCTGTGCTGTGCAGCATCTAAAAGATCACTTCCACACCTAGGTGGCGTGACACACAACTAGGGTTGCAAAGCTACCGGTAATTTACCGGAATCTTCTGTAATCTGTGGTAACTTTGGTCATTTATACTTTAATAACTTTATTACGAATCACATATAGTTTACATTTTTTGTTTATCTGTGTCTATATTGTCAATTAGTTTCTAGTTGATAGACCATATGGAGGAAGTGAAAATAGCCAATTAACTCTGCAACTCTTTCAGTGATTGACTTTTTTCACAACAGTCACCAGTTTGGCACCAAAACATTTACAACACAGACATATTGACATAGTAAAATAAATAAAAGTGTGTAAAAAAAGACAAAAGGATATTTCATGCTGAAAACCTAATATTAAACACCAATGGTATTCACTAAGTCGATGGTTAATATTTAGGATAATGTTTTATAGCTTTGTAATTTTATATTTTAAATGCATCCTATTTCATTATTTTATATTTTTTACATGTGATAAGGCCACAGAAGGGCAAAGATAATTACAGACACCCAAAATGGCAAAAAAATTGTTAACTGGTAAAATACCTTTCCTTTGTTACCCTAAACACAATGTTGAATGATAGTGTTCTCCCTGTGTCTCCCTTTCACATCAGCCTGCTTGACATGTCTCAGCATTGTTCTGGTTTCTCTTTCTCCCCTGGGAGTTGACTGAGTGGAGAAACATGGACAGGAGGCGGGCCTACATGTGCATACCATTATATCTCACAAAGCACTCGTTACAGAATAACTCTCATCTCCTTCTATACCAGCAGAACATGTCACCTCATGTTCTCCTCGGGCTGTTCCAAGCACCTCACCACAGCTCATCCCCACAGTGCACATCCCCAGGACCTCCTTGGCAAGGCTCTCCGTTCCTTACTATGACTCACCTCAGTGAAATGCCTCCATCTCTGATTAATGATGGGTGCCAGGTAGGTTGTGAAATTAACAGTGTTGTATATGTATGGGGAAAGCTGCCTCTTCCTGTAAGCAGAGTTAGACATGTGTCTCTCCTCTCCAGCCCCCCTAGATCACCTTTAGGCATCAAAACATAGACAAATATCATGTTTTGCCATAATTGATCAGATAATAGGAGAATATATTATTTACAAGGTTTCAAGGATCCTTTTATAAGATTTCAATTACATGGTGTGTGCCACGATGTCTGGGACAGTGAAAGTATGAAAGTATTCACCCAGGTGATTTACCCATAGGAAGCTATGTAACTACTGCATGTCTCTTATTCAAAACATCCACTAGAACCTGTTACCTCACAGCAAGGTGAATGCTGGAATCACATTGGCCAGCAATGGGGAATGTATTTTTGTCATGGCTAGGCTTATATCTCAATCAATAGGGGATCAAGAGCAAGAAAACCTGGAATAAATATCAAGAGGGTCTAGAGCAGTCCAGAGCCCGAGAGAGCTTCGTCTCGCTTGCCAGACTCGTGGTACAGTACATACAGCGGCTGTGGGAACAGACAGGCTGCTAATGGTGGATGTCTTTCTCCTAAGCTATGGCTGGGCCTAGGTAGGAATCTCTTATGTGAACACCAGTGTCACAACAACAGCATCTCTTTAGACTGGTCTGGAGCAGAAGACGTGGGAGAGAGAGACTTGTCAGCAGCTGTTTCAGCCTGTTGGATGGTGTGGAAAACCTCTGTCATAGCCTAAGAGCCCAGTGTCTTTTCTGTCTTGTCTGTGAGTAGGGGAGACATCATCTCACAATGTATTGGGGGGTTAGGTGAGGAGGCATGGTTTCCTGGTTGTGTTCAGTCTGCTATAAAATATTTTTTTTGTCATCAATCTACACACACTACCTCATAATGACAAATCTAAAACAGGTTTGTAGAAATGTTTGCAAAAAAGCTCAGGTGCATCCTGTTTCCAATCGATCATCCTTGAGATGTTTCTACAACATGATTGGAGTCCACTTGTGGTCAATTCAATTGATTGGACATGATTTGGAAAGGCACACACTTGTCTATATAAGGTCCCACAGTTGATAGTGCATGTCAGAGCAAGAACCAAGCCATGAGGTCAAAGGAATTATACGTAGAGCTCCGAGACAGGATTGTGTAGAGGCACAAATCTGGGGAAGGGTACCAAATAATTTCTGCAGCATTGAAGGTCCCCAAGGACACAGTGGCCATCATCATTCTTAAATGGAATAAGTTTTGAACCACCAGGACTCTTCCTAGAGCTGGCCAAACTGAGCAATTGGGGGAGGAGGGCCTTGGTCAGGGAGGTGACCAAGAACCCAATGGTCACTCTGACAGAGCTCCAGAGTTCCTTTGTGGAGATGGGAGAACCTTCCAGAAGGACAACCATCTCTGCAGCACTCCACCAATCAGGCCTTTATGGTAGAGTGACCAGACGGAAGCCACTCCTCAGTAAAAGGCACATGACGGCCTGCTTGGAGTTTGCCAAAAGGCCCCTAAAGACTATGAGAAAGAAATCCTCTGGTCTGATGAAACCATTGGCCTGAATGCCAAGCGTCACGTCTGGAGGAAACCTGGCACCATCCCTACGGTGAAGCATGGTGGTGGCAGCATCATGCTGTGGGGAGGTTTTTCAGCGGCAGGGACTGGGAGACTAGTCAAGATTGAGGGAAAGATGAACGGAGCAAAGTACAGAGACATTCTTGATGAAAACCTGCTCCAGAGCACCCAGGACCTCAGACTGGGGCAAATGTTCACCTTCCAACAGGACAATGACCCTAAGCACACAGCCAAGACAATGCAGGACTGGCTTCGGGGCATGTCTCAGAATGTCCTTCAGTGGCCCAGTCAGTGCCCAGACGTGAACCCGATCTAACATTTCTGGAGAGAAAGTAGCTGTGCAGCGACACTCCCTTTCCAACCTGATAGAGCTTGAGAGGATCTGCAGAGAAGAATGGGAGAAACTCCCCAATACAGCTGTGCCAAGCTTGTGGCATCATATCCAAGAAGACTCAATGCTGTAATCACAGTCAAAAGTGCTTCAACAAAGAACTGAGTAAAGGGTATGAATACTTATGTTAACGTCATTTTTCCATATATTTTTTTCCATATGCTACATTTTCTAAAACCATGTTTTTGCTTTGTCATGATGGGTTATTGTGTGTAGATTGATGAGGGGGGGGGGGGGGACTATTTAGTCCTTTTTAGAATAAGACTGTAACGTAATAAAATTAGGAAAAAGTGGGGTCTGAATACTTTCCCGAATGCACTGTACACACACTTACATATATTTGGGACAAGAAATCTGCTCCACAGGCAACTTCAACCTGGCCATGAATGAACTAAAAGACAAAGCAAGGAAGGCTTTCTATGCCATTAAAATATCTACCAAATTAGACATAAAGGCCCTCAAAAACCAAGAGGTGTCCATAGAGAAGAGTCCCCTCAGCCAGCTAGTACTGAGGCTCAATTCACTAACCACTACCAACCCAACAAAACCCAACAAAGCCTCATGACAGCGCTCAGAAAATCTGTCCCAAAATCTCATAGCAAAAATAAAAATATATCACCTATTAGAAAGACACTTCAAAAAAATCTTAGGAAACTCAATGATAATTGGCGCTAAACAGACAGTACACGGTAGTAGACTAGCTAACCACTGTGACTGATAGGAAACAGAGGAAAACATTAACTCTTTTTTTGTACAGACTCAGTGAACTCAGAGAGGACAGGCTGTGCTCATTCTGCCCCCAGAAAGAGATAAAGACAGAGCTGCATTTTCTGTCAAATTGTGACAAATATTCTGACATAAGAAACACCTTCTTCCCCCAAATAATAAAACAATATGAAAAATTTGAAAACCTAAATGATGAAGATCAAACTAATACTATACATTCTTACTGAGACAACAAAATGCTGTGTTTTGGCAGCCTCCTGCCACAACCTGAGGGACAGACTGTGAAAAGTAGAGTATGTTGGCCTATACTTTATTATTATTTGTTGCAATTTTTATTCATATGACTACCACTATCGTTATTATTGCTTAATTACAAACAGTCTAATATGTTTCTGTCTTTCCGCATCATTGTTATACACTGACTATACAAAACATTAAGAACACCTGCTCTTTCCATGACAGACTGACCAGGTTAATCCAGGTGAAGCTGATCCCTTGTTAAATACACTTCAGTCAGTGTAGATATATGTGAGGAGACAGGTTAAAGAAGGATTTTAAGCCTTGAGACAATTGTATTGGGTATATGTGCCATTCAGAGGGTGAATTGGCAAGACAAAAGATTTAAGTGCCTTGGAATGGGGTATGTGTCAAGCACTGCAATGCTGCTGGGGTTTTCACACTCAACAGCTTCCTGTATGTATCAAGAATGGTCCACCATCCAAAGGACATCCAGCCAGCTTGACACAACTGTGGGAATCATTGGAGTCTACATGTGTCAGCAACCCTGTGGAAAGCTTTCAACACTTTGTAGGAGGGGGGGGGGGGGGGGGGGGGGGTGCAACTCAGTATTAGGGGGTGTTCCTAATGTTGCTATACTCAGTGCATGTTGATTTTGACAATGTAAGTGTTTCTATGTCAATAAAGTATAGTGAATTGAGAGAGAGGGAGAGGGAGAGGGAAAGAGAGAAACAGAGAAAGAGAGGGAGAGGGAGAGAGAGCTAGAGAGAGAGAGAGAGAAAGAGGGCCTGGGAGAAACAGAGAGAGAGAAAGTGTTAGGGAGAGATGCCGCCCGCTCGCCTCAGCCAGTCAGACTGTCTGGCTGCACAAGGATCTCCAGCACTCAGCGTCATATGATTCCCGGGGTCAAAGGTTATCCCTACTGATGAATATCGGGCCAAGGCCAGTCTCTCACTCCTCGCTCACAAAAGAAAGGGAGTTGTTTTCACTCCCAGGGTCTGGAAAGTTTATTTCAGGAATTCATTCTGCCAGCACGAGACTGTAAACCTGTCTCAACCCAGGAGAGTTATGTCCACAAATATTGGATTTTTTGAAATGATTTTATCAGCCTGCCAAGCGATCCAGGCAGTCTTTTTCATATAAATACATACACGTGTAATCATCGTGTTGTGGATTGTAGTGTAGGAGGAGGTGAATGGTAAATGTGTGTGCTTTCTGCTACAAAATGTATTTCAACAAGATTTACAAGGATTAAATTGAAGACTATGCAGTGTGAGCATACACTGGTCTTTTTCATTTACCTCCAGGACTCATCCCACACCCTATCGCACTAGAGCCCATGTCTTAGCCAGCCTTGCTAAGATATGTAAACCTCTCCAAACAGAATAATCACAAGGGTATTTCAAATAACACTGTCAGCAGGATTTCAACTAAAAGCTTCTGAAGATTACAGCCGTCTCTGAAACAGAGACCTTATGTATGGGATTTGACATGTGTACAAATGAAAGGTAGAGCAGCTAGGACATTTATGGGGCTAGAATATACTCAGGTTATATATATATATATATATATATATATATACAGTGCCTTGCGAAAGTATTCGGCCCCCTTGAACTTTGCGACCTTTTGCCACATTTCAGGCTTCAAACATAAAGATATAAAACTGTATTTTTTTGTGAAGAATCAACAACAAGTGGGACACAATCATGAAGTGGAACGATATTTCAAACTTTTTTAACAAATCAAAAACTGAAAAATTGGGCGTGCAAAATTATTCAGCCCCCTTAAGTTAATACTTTGTAGCGCCACCTTTTGCTGCGATTACAGCTGTAAGTCGCTTGGGGTATGTCTCTATCAGTTTTGCACATCGAGAGACAGAAATGTTTTCCCATTCCTCCTTGCAAAACAGCTCGAGCTCAGTGAGGTTGGATGGAGAGCATTTGTGAACAGCAGTTTTCAGTTCTTTCCACAGATTCTCGATTGGATTCAGGTCTGGACTTTGACTTGGCCATTCTAACACCTGGATATGTTTAATTTTGAACCATTCCATTGTAGATTTTGCTTTATGTTTTGGATCATTGTCTTGTTGGAAGACAAATCTCCGTCCCAGTCTCAGGTCTTTTGCAGACTCCATCAGGTTTTCTTCCAGAATGGTCCTGTATTTGGCTCCATCCATCTTCCCATCAATTTTAACCATCTTCCCTGTCCCTGCTGAAGAAATGCAGGCCCAAACCATGATGCTGCCACCACCATGTTTGACAGTGGGGATGGTGTGTTCAGCTGTGTTGCTTTTACGCCAAACATAACGTTTTGCATTGTTGCCAAAAAGTTCAATTTTGGTTTCATCTGACCAGAGCACCTTCTTCCACATGTTTGGTGTGTCTCCCAGGTGGCTTGTGGCAAACTTTAAACGACACTTTTTATGGATATCTTTAAGAAATGTCTTTCTTCTTGCCACTCTTCCATAAAGGCCAGATTTGTGCAATATACAACTGATTGTTGTCCTATGGACAGAGTCTCCCACCTCAGCTGTAGATCTCTGCAGTTCATCCAGAGTGATCATGGGCCTCTTGGCTGCATCTCTGATCAGTCTTCTCCTTGTATGAGCTGAAAGTTTAGAGGGACGGCCAGGTCTTGGTAGATTTGCAGTGGTCTGATACTCCTTCCATTTCAATATTATCGCTTGCACAGTGCTCCTTGGGATGTTTAAAGCTTGGGAAATCTTTTTGTATCCAAATCCGGCTTTAAACCTCTTCGCAACAGTATCTCGGACCTGCCTGGTGTGTTCCTTGTTCTTCATGATGCTCTCTGTGCTTTTAACGGACCTCTGAGACTATCACAGTGCAGGTGCATTTATACGGAGACTTGATTACACACAGGTGGATTGTATTTATCATCATTAGTCATTTAGGTCAACATTGGATCATTCAGAGATCCTCACTGAACTTCTGGAGAGAGTTTGCTGCACTGAAAGTAAAGGGGCTGAATAATTTTGCACGCCCAATTTTTCAGTTTTTGATTTGTTAAAAAAGTTTGAAATATCCAATAAATGTCGTTCCACTTCATGATTGTGTCCCACTTGTTGTTGATTCTTCACAAAAAATACAGTTTTATATCTTTATGTTTGAAGCATGAAATGTGGCAAAAGGTCGCAAAGTTCAAGGGGGCCGAATACTTTCGCAAGGCACTGTATATATATATATACCAGCAATAGTATTTCAGTCCTTAAAATCCAAGCTGTCATGATTGTATATATATATATGGACTGAAATACTATTGCTGGTTCATTCCCCTTTCTGGACTAGAGTGAAAAAGAGTGGTGTGGACAAATGTATCAAAATGTTGTGCAACGGAAAACAAGTGTTTTTTTATTGGCCAAGTTTAGATAGTACCTCCCTGTTCCTCCATTTCGTGCCGAGTGAACACAACCCTGTTGTTGTACTCTCGGCCCAGCTCTTCCATCCCTTTATACCTTCCTCTCCATCCCTCCTCCCGTCCCGATAGAGGGAGTGCCTGGCTGGGCAGAAGCCCCGTCATCAACTAGCACAGGATTGCCTTTCCTCCCGGCCCAAAACCAAACCGAGGGATGGCGCCCACAAATTTTCACGAGGCAGGGTGTTGCCAGGTATGCGGTTTGCAGTTTATTAACACGATAACAAGGAGAGGAGTGAGTGATGGCGGGTTGTGGGGAGATGATGGGGGGGGGGGGGGGGGGGGGTTGGGAGGTGAGGGAGATGGCATGAAGGCTGTACAAAGCCGCATCAACCCCACTCCACATTCCATCACCAACCAGAGAATGAGAACTCTACTTGGATTGTTGACAAGTGAATGTTGTGGAGCGGTGTAGTGGCAACCTCTCAGCGAGCTCAGTTCATTTTCACAAACTTTTGCCCTGTTTCTTGTAACTGCTCAGGGATTCTGTAAGTCATTTTTACCAAAAAGATCATAGAAAATTGGCCCAAAATAGATACTATTTGACATAATATGGGATGCCAGACAGAAAGGCATAAATGCCCAGTGGCAGACAAACAGAGCATCTTTGCTACTACGTCTGTTTTTTATGGCCAGGGATTATGATTGAGTCTGTAAACTAATTTTGGTCCAGTCAAGGTCCAGACCAGGAAAGCCCAGTTCCTCTCTACCTCTATCCCAGCCCCTCTCCCTTTTCCCAGCGCCCCTAACCCTTACTACCAGCCCCCTAATACCAGGCCCATACCCCAGGCTCAGTCCCAGTCTCTGTACTCAGCCCCTCTTCCTATTCCCAGCCCCCAGCCCCTCCATCTCTCTTATCGGTCAGGGGAGACATAATGATGAGGAGATTTAGCCATATTAGTGCCATTAGTTCTATTCCCTGTCTAGTCATAATCAGGCCAGTGAAGATGCTTGACATGTTTTTCATAACAACACAGCTTAGTGGCGCTGTCAAATGAGGTAACCGACTGGTGTCGGTTAAGTGAAATCATGCCAAATAACAACTCCATTGTCAGGGCCGTCTCTAGCCTTTTGGGGGCCCTAAGCGAGATTTGGTTGTGATTCCCCCACTAAGCAGGCAAACATTTGTGACCGACCGGCTCAATTCGGTCTTATGTAGAAAAGTGTGAATTTATGTTTTTTACATTGGATAAAAGTAGAGACTCAGCAATAGAAAATGGGATATCATACACCACAGTTGAGGAACAATCAGAAAGGAATTCTGTTTTGAAAGATGATAAACTTGTAACCTTACTTTTGAGACAATGGCCATTGAATGTTTCGGTACACCTACTGGAGAGCTCTTCTTTGTCTACACCCATTCAGCATCGTTCACACCCTCTAGAGCTTTAGCCCCACCCATCCCTTTAATGTGAGGCCATGTACTAAACAACCAAAGAGTTTATACCATGGTTGTGTTCGTAAATTTAATCTGGAGTGCCAGTGTGCTCTGGCCATTCGTAAAATCAGAGTTTGTAAATTTAGAGTGTTTCACTGGAGCGTTCAGAGCGCACACTGGACGCTCTGGCCGAGGAGTAGGGTTGATCCGAGCTTTCTGAGCTAACAACAGCAGTCAAGCACTCAAGCTAGCTGGCTAACATTGGCTAGCTTGCTAGCTGCTTCCAGACACAAAATAGAGAACAGCTAACTCTGACCATTGAACCCAGACTAGCAAAGCTGGATAGGCTGTTTTTACATCATCCAGAGCATTGGTGACTACAACTGTGCTGCTGGCAACAATTGAATGACGCTTTTTTTTGCCATTTGTCAGTTATTCTGCACTCTGGCACACTAAGACAAGAGTGCTGTGAAATCGGAGTAGACAGCCAGATTTACCAGCTGCATCTATCCACAGTTGTCACAGTGACCATTTAAATGGTTACTTGCATAGTGGAGTCTTTTGACATGTAGCTAGCTAAACAATGAACCATAATCCCAACTCATAACATTACTACCCTGCATGAATCTGCAAGTAGCTAACCAACCAGGTTCAATGTTAGCTAGCTAACATTAGGCTATAACTAGCAATCAAATCAAATCAAATCAAATGTTATTTGTCACATACACATGGTTAGCAGATGTTAATGCGAGTGTAGCGAAATGCTTGTGCTTCTAGTTCCGACAATGCAGTAATAACAAGTAATCTAACTAACAATTCCAAAACTACTGTTTTGTACACAGTGTAAGGGGATAAAGAATATGTACATAAGGATATATGAATGAGTGATGGTACAGAGCAGCATAGGCAAGATACAGTAGATGGTATCGAGTACAGTATATACATATGAGATGAGTATGTAAACAAAGTGGCATAGCAAAAGTGGCTAGTGATACATGTATTACATAAGGATACAGTCGATGATATAGAGTACAGTATATACGTATGCATCTGAGATGAATAATGTAGGGTAAGTAACATTATATAAGGTAGCATTGTTTAAAGTGGCTAGTGATATATTTACATCATTTCCCATCAATTCCCATTATTAAAGTGGCTGGAGTTGAGTCAGTGTCAGTGTGTTGGCAGCAGCCACTCAATGTTAGTGGTGGCTGTTTAACAGTCTGATGGCCTTGAGATAGAAGCTGTTTTTCAGTCTCTCGGTCCCAGCTTTGATGCACCTGTACTGACCTCACCTTCTGGATGATAGCGGGGTGAACAGGCAGTGGCTCGGGTGGTTGATGTCCTTGATGATCTTTATGGCCTTCCTGTGACATCGGGTGGTGTAGGTGTCATGGAGGGCAGGTAGTTTGCCCCCGGTGATGCATTGTGCAGACCTCACTACCCTCTGGAGAGCCTTACGGTTGAGGGCGGAGCAGTTGCCGTACCAGGCGGTGATACAGCCCGACAGGATGCTCTCGATTGTGCATCTGTAGAAGTTTGTGAGTGCTTTTGGTGACAAGCCGAATTTCTTCAGCCTCCTGAGGTTGAAGAGGCGCTGCTGCGCCTTCTTCACAATGCTGTCTGTGTGAGTGGACCAATTCAGTTTGTCTGTGATGTGTATGCCGAGGAACTTAAAACTTGCTACCCTCTCCACTACTGTTCCATCGATGTGGATAGGGGGGTGTTCCCTCTGCTGTTTCCTGAAGTCCACAATCATCTCCTTAGTTTTGTTGACATTGAGTCTAAGGTTATTTTCCTGACACCACACTCCGAGGGGGCGGCCCTTCAGGAAGTCCAGTACCCAGTTGCACAGGGCGGGGTCGAGACCCAGGGTCTCGAGCTTGATGACGAGCTTGGAGGGTACTATGGTGTTGAATGCCGAGCTGTAGTCAATGAACAGCATTCTCACATAGGTATTCCTCTTGTCCAGATGGGTTAGGGCAGTGTGCAGTGTGGTTGAGATTGCATCGTCTGTGGACCTATTTGGGCGGTAAGCAAATTGGAGTGGGTCTAGGGTGTCAGGTAGGGTGGAGGTGATATGGTCCTTGACTAGTCTCTCAAAGCACTTCATGATGACGGAAGTGAGTGCTACGGGGCGGTAGTCGTTTAGCTCAGTTACCTTAGCTTTCTTGGGAACAGGAACAATGGTGGCCCTCTTGAAGCATGTGGGAACAGCAGACTGATATAGGGATTGATTGAATATGTCCGTAAACACACCGGCCAGCTGGTCTGCGCATGCTCTGAGGGCGCGGCTGGGGATGCCGTCTGGGCCTGCAGCCTTGCGAGGGTTAACACGTTTAAATGTCTTACTCACCTCGGCTGCAGTGAAGGAGAGACCGCATGTTTTCGTTGCAGGCCGTGTCAGTGGCACTGTATTGTCCTCAAAGCGGGCAAAAAAGTTATTTAGTCTGCCTGGGAGCAGGACATCCTGGTCCGTGACTGGGCTGGATTTCTTCCTGTAGTCCGTGATTGACTGTAGACCCTGCCACATGCCTCTTGTGTCTGAGCCGTTGAATTGAGATTCTACTTTGTCTCTGTACTGACGCTTAGCTTGTTTGATAGCCTTGCGGAGGGAATAGCTGCACTGTTTGTATTCGGTCATGTTACCAGACACCTTGCCCTGATTAAAAGCAGTGGTTCGCGCTTTCAGTTTCACGCGAATGCTGCCATCAATCCACGGTTTCTGGTTAGGGAATGTTTTAATCATTGCTATGGGAACGACATCTTCAACGCACGTTCTAATGAACTCGCACACCGAATCAGCGTATTCGTCAATGTTGTTGTCTGACGCAATACGAAACATGTCCCAGTCCACGTGATGGAAGCAGTCTTGGAGTGTGGAGTCAGCTTGGTCGGACCAGCGTTGGACAGACCTCAGCGTGGGAGCCTCTTGTTTTAGTTTCTGTCTGTAGGCAGGGATCAACAAAATGGAGTCGTGGTCAGCTTTTCCGAAAGGGGGGCGGGGCAGGGCCTTATATGCGTCGCGGAAGTTAGAGTAACAATGATCCAAGGTCTTTCCACCCCTGGTTGCGCAATCGATATGCTGATAACATTTAGGGAGTCTTGTTTTAAGATTAGCCTTGTTAAAATCCACAGCTACAATGAATGCAGCCTCCGGATAAATGGTTTCCAGTTTGCAAAGAGTCAAATAAAGTTCATTCAGAGCCATCGATATGTCTGCCTGGGGGGGATATATACGGCTGTGATTATAATCGAAGAGAATTCTCTTGGTAGATAATGCGGTCTACATTTGATTGTGAGGAATTCTAAATCAGGTGAACAGAAGGATTTGAGTTCCTGTATGTTTCTTTCATCACACCATGTCACGTTTGCCATAAGGCATACGCCCCCGCCCCTCTTCTTACCAGAAATATGTTTGTTTCTGTCTGCGCGATGCGTGGAGAAACCCGTTGGCTGCACCGCCTCGGATAGCATCTCTCCAGTGAGCCACGTTTCCGTGAAGCAAAGAACATTACAGTCTCTGATGTCCCTCTGGAATGCTACCCTTGCTCGGATTTCATCAACCTTGTTGTCAAGAGACTGGACATTGGCAAGAAGAATGCTAGGGAGTGGTGCACGGTGTGCCCGTCTCCGGAGTCTGACCAGAAGACCGCCTCGTTTCCCTCTTTTTCGGAGTCGTTTTTTTGGGTCGCTGCATGGGATCCGCTCCGTTGTCCTGTTTGTAAGGCAGAACACAGGATCCGCGTCGCGAAAAACATATTCTTGGTCGAACTGATAGTTCTTCTCGACTGTATGTAATGAAACCTAAGATGACCTGGGGTACTAATGTAAGAAATAACACGTAAAAAAACAAAAAACTGCATAGTTTCCTAGGAACGCGAAGCGAGGCGGCCATCTCTGTCGGCGCCGGAAGTAACAAGAGATGATGCAAATGGATCTGAGATACAAATAACATTACTACACAGGTCATACATATAACATTAGCAAGTGAGCCAGTGAGCTAGCTAGCTAACAGTATACTTTAACTTGAAATGAAAACGAATTTCTGACAAAATTAGAAATGTGTAATATCTGAAAATGTAGCTAGCTAGACTATCTTACCTGGATGGCTGCTTCTCCCTCTCTGTCACGGATGCCATGGTTGCCTTCGTTTAAAGATGTACTCCAGAGACAGGTGTTTTATGCAACAGCCTTCTGTGTGTTCTCTTTTCGACTGTCTGCATATTCACCAGAATTTTATCCATCTCCTTAACAATCATATTCTAATTCCACTGATTTCAAAATGCAGTCCTCGAGAAAGTGGAGAGCAACACTTATGCAGTTCTACTATGTGATGTCATTCAAAAAAGCCATGTTAGAAAGGATTACCTGCACATACTGACCAGCTCATGTTATAGACAGAAGTGTGCTACATGACAGACCAATCTGAACTCATCTCCCGGCATGTCCAGCCCACTCATTATCTCAGCCAATCATGGCTAGCGGGAAGGTTGCTGGATTTTTCTGTGGCTAAACCAACTAGGCTCGTAATTTAACAATTTTATTCGTATTTACAGCTGGCATACAAGTTTGCTATTAAGGCACATGAAAGGCCAAAGTTCAGAAGGCATTTCTGCCAAAAAACACATTTTGATTTAAAAAAGTTTACGTTCAAATGGCTCTCCTGTGAATTAGTGACGCGCAACATATGCCTACTTTCCTGAAGCACCACATTATGGTGGAAAAAGTTAATTTCATGCAATTTCATGCAATTCTACACATTTTGCCATTGGGCGTAGAGAAGATGTTTCAGTTTAAAAGCAAGTTTTCTGCAATTCTACACATTTTGCCAGAGGGCAGATAGGCATTTTATACATTTTGTAACTAATTTCATGCAATTCTACTCATTTTGCCATGATAGAGAGACATTTTTGCCATTTTAAATCAAATTTTCTGCAGTTCTTTACATTTTTCCATGTTAATGATATGTGAGTGAGAGTCACTAACAAAATCTAACGGTGCCCCCCTGGAAGTCAGGGCCCCTGGGCACATGCCCTGCGTGCCCAATCAGTATTTGGCCATGATTACTACAAGTTTGGATAACTGGCTATTCCAGGGGTCTTCAACCTTTTCTTGCCCAGGGACCAGGGATGTACTGCTGCCGTAGTGCAGGGTAGCGGTGCTCCCTCACATTTTACAATTTGAGAATACACAGAGCTGGTAAAAAATATTTCTGGAAAATGTATTCTGATGAATTCTAAATCAATTATATTTAATTACCACAAAAATTCAAAGAAAATGATAGAATGACAAACTAAATAAATATGTAGACAATACCAGCCTATAGGTAGGTAAATGGTGGTTTCTCTCACTCTGACGGTGGCGCGAATGATGAATAACTGTAGGCGTGTGTGCAGAGGCCCGTCAGTCGGAGGCTTGCCCACTTTGAGCGTGCAAAATCCGACTTAACAAGAACAGACAGAAAACTGTACCAGGGGTCACTAAAACGGCTATCCTCAAAACAGTTTGTTAGGGGCTCGTGTACGTGTACGACGCACTTGAACTCGCCCTACTGTCTGAGTACTTAGCTTACAGAAACGTACCACTGCATATGCACACAAACTGATCCACCTCATCAGTTTGTCTGCATGTGTCTTGGAGGCTCCCATTAACACAATACCAATCTCACCAATAGCTCCAGTCAGTACGGGCCACTAGCTCTCCCATGGGCTCCTCAAGCCAACCTTTCCAACTCTAGTCTAGGGGGATCCAAACATCCCCCTCCACTCCCCAAGGAGGTGGGCATCAGGACAAACAATCAATATCACTGACAGATCCACGTCAGACAGATGAGATGAAGGATAATTATGGGAATGTTCTGAAAGACACTCTCTGTGTCGTTATGACCCAGGACAGGAGGAGCCTTGTCTCAACCTGGGGTAAGAGAGCTGGGGACAAATTACCTTGTTTTGCTTCATTAATATCATTGGCTTCGTGTCCTTACACAACTTGGGTAGTAAGATAGTGGATAGTAGTGGCATAGTTAAACCCAGAACCATGGTGTAGAGAAGCTAGGTGATGGGATGGATGGCTTGGTTTGTTGTACTGTTTTAATTCTTACAATACACTTGGGAATGATCTAGAGATTGCTTTGTGTCCTTCCTCTGTTTAGTACATAGTAGTAACAAATCACAGACTACGAATAGGTATGAGGAGACTGGAGAGAGTGGATGTGGGAAGGAATAGGTATGAGGAGACTGGAGAGAGTGGATGTGGGAAGGAATAGGTATGAGGAGACTGGAGAGAGTGGATGTGGGAAGGAAAGAGGCATGGTTGGAGCACAACATGCCGGCCGTGTGTGAATGTACAAAGCTATAAATGCACTTGACAGCTGTGTAAATTGAGAATAAAATTATTGAAAGTTACCCTAATATTACTTTCTGCTCAAAAATAAATAAAAATCGTCCACAGAATGGCAGAAGTGAGACAGATGATCTAAATTAAGATAGGGCAGTTTGAATTAATCATGCCAGGGAAGGGAGATTTTGTTGTAGAATTTAAGTTACATTGCAGGTATGCGTGACCACGTGCAATTACCAGTACTTTCCCCTACTAAAGCCACAGAAAACTTTGCAGAAGCAAAATAAAATAATTAATTATAATGAACTTGCAGTTAGTACAAAGGTGTAACCTATAGTTTTGTAAACCAGACCCTATAGTTTCGTAAATCAGTTCCAGGGACTCTCCCAACAAATCACAAGGCAGACATTCCACAACGTCACAATTCAAAACCTTTGCAGTGGTTTTAGTTAAGGCAGTTGATGCAAACTAGCCCTTTGTATTTTATTCAAGCAAATAAGGTGGTGACGTAGGTAGTGATGTAGCTCCTCTATGCCAAATAGTCCATCATTGAAACCCGACCCTAGTCACTGTGCTGCCTGGGGTCAGGTTTTCGAGACTATGTAACTTAGACAAGGTATCTACAGTGCATTCAGAAAGTATTCAGCCCCCTTGACTTTTTCCTCATTTTGTTACGTTACAGCCTTCTTCTAAAATAGTTTTTTTGTTTTAATCCTCGTCAATCTACACACAATACCCCATATTGACAAAGAAAAAACAGTTTTTTAGAAATGTTTGCAAATTTATTCAAAATAAAAAACTGACTCAGTACTTTGTTGAAGCACCTTTGGCAGCGATTACAGCCTTGAGTCATCTTGGGTATTACGCTACAAGCTTGGCACAAGCTGTATTTTGGGAGTTTCTCCCATTCTTCTCTGCAGATCATCTCAAGCTCTCAGGTTGGATGGGGAGCGTTGCTGCACAGCTATTTTCAGGTCTCTCCAGAGATGTTCGATCGAGTTCAAGTCCGGGCTCTGGCTGGGCCACTCAAGAACATTCAGATACTTGTCCCGAAGCCACTCCTGCGTTGTCTTGCCTGTGTGCTTAGGTTCATTGTCCTGTTGGAAGGGGAAGCTTCAACCCAGTCTGAGGTTCTGAGCACTCTGGAGCAGGTTTTCATCAAGGATCTCTTTGTACTTTGCTCCGTTCATCTTTCCTTCAATCCTGACTAGTCTCCCAGTCCCTGACGCTGAAAAATAGCCAGCTCTAGGAAGAGTCTTGGTGATTCTAAACTTCTTCCTTTAAAGAATGATGGATGCCACTGTGTTCTTGGGGACCTTCAAAGCTGCAGAATTTTTTTGGTACCTTTCCCCAGATCTGTGCCTTGACACAATCCTGGTTCGCTTAAGCGCTTAAGACAATTCCTTCGACCTCATGGCTTTGTTTTTGCTCTGACAAGCACTGTCAACTGTGGGACCTTATATAGACAGGTGTGTGCCTTTCCAAATCATGTCCAATCAATTGAATTTACCACAGGTGAACTCCAATTAAGTTGTAGAAACAAGCTCAGTTTTGAGTCTCACAGCAAAGGGTCTGAATACTTATGTAAATAAGCTATCTGTATTTTATTTTAAATACATTTGCTAACATTTCTAAAAACCTGTTTTCGCTTTGTCATTATGGGGTATTGTGTGTAGATTGATGAGGAACATTTTTTATTTCATCCATTTTAGAATAAGGTTGTAACGTGACAAAATGTGGAAAAAGGGAAGGGGTCTGAATACTTTCAGAATGCACTGTATATCTGTAGGAGCTATGGTTATGGTAAATAAATGACATCACGTACACAAATCTCTACTTTTCTGTCTGACTGCATATTGACTGATACGGACAGACAGAGGGGTTAGGTGCTGTTAGCGGAAAAACATATTTCACGCCTCCTGGCAAAGTTTGGGTGCTTCCCTGGAACCTCCAGGTCTGAAGAACAACCTCTGCTTCTGAACTTCTGCATGCAGAGCACATTTTATAGGAAAATCTAGCGTTGCTCATTGTCTGTGTACTTTGCTCATTCCAAATCTTCACTGAACTGCACGTTGTAATGTAAGCTATGAGTAGGAGACAGAGTCAGGATAATTTACCTGTCTGCCCGATAGAAAAAAAGAAAGAAATAAGTGACTGGGAGGAAGAGAAAGAGAGACAGAGACTCCCAAACAGAAAGAAAGTAGAACATCTTCAGGAATGCCACGTCATTTTCTTTGCACCTTCTCTCTTTTCTACAGAGAAACAAAAGAAAGGACAGAGCGACTAAACTGGTATCATAGCAACAGTTGTGTTTAGAGTATCCTGCCTAGGTATCAGTGGGTCTTGGACTGAGTAACTGTTTGAGTAACTTAGGTTGCTGTGAAAAAATTCAAAGCATGCGCAAAACATAATATACAGGAGCTTGGTGTGTGTCTCCAAGGGAGAGACGGTCTCTCTGACTGTGTCCCACATGGCACCCTATTCCCTTTATAGTGCACTACTTTTGACTCTGGCCCATGGTCAAAAGTACTGCACTATGTAGGGAAAAGAGTTCCATTTGGGATGCAGAATCTATGTCTGCTCTGCTCTCCACAGGTAGCCTTGTTTGGAAGTGATGAATAACAGGAGAGAGACAGAGAACATTCAAATAATGTCAGCTCTGCATTGTTCTGCTGCAATTTAGTTTCTAGATCATTCCCATTTGTTTTGTATTATTGGGACAAATAGTGTAAACCACTTTGCTTGTTACAATAAAGGGAGAACAGAGGGAGAACCCTGTCTAAAAATGCTAGCTACTTCACCAGATAAGAAGTGAATAAGTAAGCAAAATTATGGGCACTATAATTGTTCTCTGTGGCAAGAAGTTGAATAAAACTCTCACGACTCTGCAATTCAATGTAAATGAACCATTTTGTGTTAGGGACACAACCATTAGGGTTTAGTTTCCATCAAACATGTCTTGATTTAAATCTTGCAGGGACAATAATGAACAATATTGATAATGTTGCATTGGCATCTGGCACACTTGTAGGTTACCATTGTCACGAGCTGCCATAGTCTCCTGGTCTGGGCGAGCTGCCATAGTCTCCTGGTGTGGACGAGCTACCATAGTCTCCTGGTGTGGATGAGCTGCCATAGTCTCCTGGTGTGGATGAACTACCATAGTCTCCTGGTGTGGATGAGCTGCCATAGTCTCCTGGTGTGGACGAGCTGCCATAGTCTCCTGATGTGGATGAGCTGCCATAGTCTCCTGGCGTGGATGAGCTGCCATAGTCTCATGGCCTGGGCGAGCTGCCATAGTCTCCTGGCGTGGACGAGCTGCCATAGTCTCCTGGCCTTGGCGAGCTTCCATAGTCTCCTGGTGTGGATGAGCTCCCATAGTCTCCTGGCATGGACAAGCTGCTATAGTCTCATGGCCTGGGCGAGCTGCTATAGTCTCCTGGTGTGGATGAGCTGCCATAGTCTCCTGGTCTGGGCGAGCTGCCATCATAGTCTCCTGGTGTGGATGAGCTGCCATAGTCTCCTGGTGTGGACGAGCTGTCAAAGTCTTCTAGAGTGGACGAGCTGCTATAATCTTCTAGAGTGGATGAGCTGCCATAGTCTCCTGGCGTGGACGAGCTGCCATAGTCTCCTGGCGTGGACAAGCTGCCATATTCTCCTGGCGTGGACGAATTGCCATAGTCTCCTGGCGTGGATGAGTTACTATAGTCTTCTAGAGTGGACGAGCTGCCATGGTTTTCTAGAGTGGACGAGCTGCCATAGTCTTCTAGAGTGGATGAGCTGCCATATTCTCCTGGCGTGGACAAGCTGCCATAGTCTTCTAGAGTGAACGAGCTGCCATAGTCTCCTGGCCTGGGCGAGCTGCCATAGTCTCCTGGCGTGACCGAGATGCCATAGTCTCCTGGCCTGGGCGAGCTGCCATAGTCTCCTGGTGTGGATGAGCTGCCATAGTCTCCTGGTATGGACGAGCTGCTATAATCTCCTGGCCTGGGCCAGCTGCCATAGTCTCCTAGTGTGGATGAGCTGCCATAGTCTCCTGGTGTGGATGAGCTGTCATAGTCTTCTAAAGTGGACGAGCTGCTATAGTCTCCTGGTGTGGTTGAGCTGCCATAGTCTCCTGGTGTGGACGAGTTGTCATAGTCTCCTGGTGTGGACTAACTGCTATAGTCTCCTGGTGTGGACGAGTTGTTATAGTCTCCTGGCCTGGGCAAGCTGCCATAGTCTCCTGGTGTGGATGAGCTGCCATAGTCTCCTGGCGTGGACAAGCTGCCATAGTCTCCTGGCATGGATGAGTTGCTATAGTCTTCTAGAGTGGACGAGCTGCTTTATTCTCCTGGCGTGGACGAGCTGCCATAGTCTCCTGGCGTGGATGAGTTGCTATAGTCTTCTAGAGTGAACGAGCTGCCATAGTCTTCTAGAGTGGATGAGCTGCCATAGTCTCCTGGCCTGGGCGAGCTGCCATAGTCTCCTGGCGTGACCGAGATGCCATAGTCTCCTGGCCTGGACGAGCTGCCATAGTCTCCTGGTGTGGATGAGCTGCCATAGTCTCCTGGTATAGACGAGCTGCTATAGTCTCCTGGCCTGGGCCAGCTGCCATAGTCTCCTAGTGTGGATGAGCTGCCATAGTCTCCTGGTGTGGACGAGCTGTCATAGTCTTCTAAAGTGGACGAGCTGCTATAGTCTCCTGGTGTGGATGAGCTGCCATAGTCTCCTGGTGTGGACGAGTTGTCATAGTCTCCTGGTGTGGACTAACTGCTATAGTCTCCTGGTGTGGACGAGTTGTTATAGTCTCCTGGCCTGGGCAAGCTGCCATAGTCTCCTGGTGTGGATGAGCTGCCATAGTCTCCTGGCGTGGACGAGCTGCCATAGTTTCCTGGCGTGGATGAGTTGCTATAGTCTTCTAGAGTGGACGAGCTGCTTTATTCTCCTGGCGTGGACGAGCTGCCATAGTCTCCTGGCGTGGATGAGTTGCTATAGTCTTCTAGAGTGAACGAGCTGCCATAGTCTTCTAGAGTGGATGAGCTGCCATAGTCTCCTGGCGTGGGTGAGCTGTCATAGTCTCCTGGTATGGACGAGCTGCCATAGTCTCCTAGTGTGGACGAGCTGCCATAGTCTTCTGACCTGGGCGAGCTGCCATAGTCTCCTGGCATGGACGAGCTGCCATAGTCTCCTGGCCTGGGCGAGCTGCCATAGTCTCCTGGTGTGGATGAGCTGCCATAGTCTCCTGGTTTGGACGAGCTGTCATAGTCTCCTGGTGTGGACGAACTGCTATTGTCTCCTGGTGTGGACAAGCTGCTATAGTCTCCTGGCCTGGGCGAGCTGCCATATTCTCCTGGTGTGAATGAGCTGCCATAGTCTCCTGGCCTGGGCGAGCTGCCATAGTCTCCTGGTGTGGATGAGCTGCCATAGTCTCCTGGTGTGGATGAGTTGTCAAAGTCTTCTAGAGTGGACGAGCTGCTATAATCTTCTAGAGTGGATGAGCTGCTATATTCTCCTGGTGTGGACGAGCTGCCATAGTCTCCTGGCCTGGATGAGCTGCCGTAGTCTCCTGGTTTGGACGAGCTGTCATAGTCTCCTGGTGTAGACGAACTGCTATTGTCTCCTGGTGTGGACAAGCTGCTATAGTCTCCTGGCCTGGGCGAGCTGCCATAGTCTCCTGGTGTGGATGAGCTGCCATTGTCTCCTGGTGTGGATGAGTTGTCAAAGTCTTCTAGAGTGGACGAGCTGCTATAGTCATCTAGAGTGGACGAGCTGCCATAGTCTTCTAGAGTGGACGAGCTGCCATAGTCTTCTAGAGTGGATGAGCTGCCATAGTCTTCTAGAGTGGATGAGCTGCCATATTCTCCTGGCGTGGACAAGCTGCCATAGTCTTCTAGAGTGGACAAGCTGCCATAGTCTCCTGGCCTGGGCGAGCTGCCATAGTCTCCTGGAGTGGACGAGCTGCCATAGTCTCCTGGCCTGGGCGAGCTGCCATAGTCTCCTGGTGTGGATGAGCTGCCATAGTCTCCTGGTATGGACGAGCTGCTATAGTCTCCTGGACTGGGCGAGCTGCCATAGTTTCCTGGTGTGGATGAGCTGCCATATTCTCCTGGCCTGGGCGAGCTGCCATAGTCTCCTGGTGTGGATAAGCTGCCATAGTCTCCTAGTGTGGACGAGCTGTCATAGTCTTCAAATGTGGACGAGCTGCTATAGTCTCCTGGTGGGGATGAGCTGCCATAGTCTCCTGGTGTGGATGAGCTGCCATAGTATTCTAGAGTGGATGAGCTGCCATAGTCTTCTAGAGTGGATGAGCTGCCATATTCTCCTGGCGTGGGCGAGCTGTCATAGTCTCCTGGTGTGGACGAGCTGTCATTGTCTCCTGGCGTGGATTACTTGCTATAGTCTTCTAGAGTGGACAAGCTGCCATATTCTCCTGGCGTGGACGAGCTGCCATAGTCTTCTAGATTGGACGAGCTGCCATAGTCTTCTAGAGTGGATGAGCTGTCATATTCTCCTGGCGTGGACGAGCTGCCATAGTCTTCTAGAGTGGACGAGCTGCCATAGTCTTCTAGAGTGGAAGAGCTGACATATTCTCCTGGCGTGGACGAGCTGCCATAGTCTTCTAGATTGGACGAGCTGCCATAGTCTTCTAGAGTGGATGAGCTGCCATAGTCTTCTAGAGTGGATGAGCTGTCATATTCTCCTGGCGTGGACGAGCTGCCATAGTGTCTTCTAGAGTGGACGAGCTGCCATAGTCTTCTAGAGTGAATGAGCTGCCATAGTCTTCTAGAGTGAATGAGCTGCCATAGTCTTCTAGAGTGGATGAGCTGCCATAGTCTTCTAGAATGGATGAGCTGCCATAGTCTTCTAGAGTGGATGAGCTGCCATAGTCTCTTGGCGTGGACGAGCTGCCATCGTCTCCTGGTGTGGATGAGCTGCCATAGTCTCCTGGCGTGGATGACCTTTCATAGTCTCCTGGCGTGGATGACCTGCCATAGTCTCCTGGCGTGGACGACCTGCCATAGTCTCCTGGTGTGGATGAGCTGCCATAGTCTCCTGCGTGGATGAGCTGCCATAGTCTCCTGGCATGGACGACCTGCCATAGTCTCTTGGTGTGGATGACTGTAAAACAAAGTGTATTGGTCGTGTACACAGATTTTCAGATGTTATCGCAGGTGCAGCTCCAAAAGTGTAGTAATAATAATACCTAGAAAACAATACAAAACAATATGCATGTAATCCAAAAGTAAAAAGAAAGAAATTAAGAAATATCAGAATGAGCAATGTGCACCATGGGAGTAACTCTGCTAAAGCCATCACACCATCACCCCACAGGACCCAGTTAGTTTCTAAGCAGGGAGGAATACTGCTATCTAGTTAAAGCCTCATGATAGCTATGATAGCTATACAGTCCAACTATGCTCATTTACACAACCTTGGTACAGACAGACAAACAAAAAGACAGAAACCTCACACGTTCACAATGAGCCCATTCATAAACCCAACCTCACTTCTCTGGGATAGGATAGGAGCAGGAAAAGGAGAAAAATCGGTTGCTCTTAGCATTTGGGCAGATGCAACTGCGATCACTCAGCTCGTCTGATGCTGATAATGGGGCGATGGGAAATTCCTGTCAGGGAGTCTCAGTCGAAGACGTGGTGTAACGCAGGCAGGGCTGTTTCGCAACCGCTTTGGCAGGCTGCATGTGTGTGTGTGTGTGTGTGTGTGTGTGTGTTAGACGCTAGGGCAGAGAATGAGTCACGACATGCTCACATGACTGTCATTAAACACATTTAGAAAAACCTAAGACAATCAAGACACTCAAGTATGTGTCTGGCATGGCATTCAATTATTGAGCAATACGATAGAAGGAGAAAATGTGGTGTGGCAATACAGTGCCTTTCTCTCGCCCCATTCTTTGTAACTCTGGGGGTATGACAAATCTGTTTTGACTGGTGGATAGTCACCCCTTGCACCCCATCAATTCATTCTAAAGCATATATGGAACCTTTAGCAAAAACTGTGTTATCATCAAATCAAGACCCACCCCTACCCTCCCTTCAGCAAATCAGATCACGACTCCATTTTGCTCCTCCCTTCCTATAGGCAGAAACTCAAACAGATAATACCCGTGCTAAGGAATATTCAACGCAGGTCTGACCAATCAGAATCCATGCTTCAATATTGTTTTGATCACGCAGACTGGGATATGTTTTGCGTAGCCTCTGAGAATAATATTGACATGTACTCTGACACGGTGGCTGAGTTCATCAGGAAGTGTATAGGGGATGTTGTTCCCACTGTGACTATTAAAACCTACCCAAACCAGAAACTGTGGATAGATGGCAGCATTCATGCAAAACTGAAAGCGCGAACCACCGGATTTAACCAATGCAAGGTGACTGGGAAAATGGTTGAATGCAAACAGCGTCGTCATTCTCTCCGTAAGGCAATCAAACAGGCAAAATGTTAGTACGGAGTTGCAATTCAATGACTCAGACACGAGACGTGTGTGGCAGGGTCTACAGACAATCACGGACTACAAAGTGAAAACCAGCCACATCGCAGACACTGACATCTTGCTCCCGGACAAGCTTAACACCTTCTTCGGCCGCTTTGAGGATAACACAGTGCCACCGACACGGCCCGCTCCCAAGGACTGTGGGCACTGGGTAACTGAACTAAATGAAGGTAACTGAACTAAATGACTATCGCCCCATAGCACTCACTTCTGTCATCATGAAGTGCTTTCAGAGGCTAGTGAAGGATCATATCACCTCTACTTTACCTGACAACCTAGACCCACTTCAATTTGCTTACCGCCCCAAATGATCCACAGACGATGCAATCGCCATTGTACTGCACACTGCCCTGTCCCATCTGGACAAGGGGAATACCTATGTAAGAATGCTGTTCATTGACTATAGCTCAGCCTTCAACACCAAGGTACCCTCCAAACTCATCATTAAGCTTGGGGCACTGGGTCTGAACCCCGCCCTTTGCAACTGGGTCCTGACAGACCGCCCCCCAGGTGGTGACGGTAGGAAACAACACCTCCACTTCGCTGATCCTCAACCCTGGGGCCCCATAATGGTGTGTGCTCAGCCCCCTCCTGTACTCCCTGTTCACCCTCGACTGTGTGGCCATGCACGTCTCCAACTCAATCATCAAGTTTGCAGACGACACAACAGTAGTAGTTCTGATTACCAACAATGACGAGACAGCCTACAGGGAGGAGGTGAGGGCCCTGGCAGAGTGGTGAAAGGAAAATAACCTTTCACTCAACATCAACAAAACGAAGCAGCTGATCGTGGACTTCAGGAAATAGCAAAGGGAGCTCCCCCTCCTCAATGTACATGGCTCTATCACCGCCTGGTACGGCAACTGCACCACCAACAACCGCAGGGCTCTCCAGAGGGTGGTGTGGTCTTCCCAACGCATCACCGGGGGCACATTGCCTGCCCTCCAGGACATCTGCAGCACCCGATGTCACAGGAAGGCCAAAGAGATCATCAAGAACATCAACGACCATGGCCTGTTCACCCTACTATCATCCAGAAGGGGAGGTCAGTACAGGTGCCTCAAAGCTGGGACCAAGAGACTGAAAAACAGCTTCTATCCCAAAGCCATCAGACTGTTAAATAGCCATCACTAGCTGACCACCACCCGATTACTCAACACTGCACCTTAGAGGCTGTTGACCTTTATACATAGACATGGAATCACAGGCCACTTTAATAATGTAACACTAGTCACTTTATTAATGTTTACATAGTGCTTTTCTCATGTCATATGTATAGACTGTATTCTATTCTACTGTATTTTAGTCAATGCCACTACAACATTGCTTGTCCTAATATTTATATATTTCTTAATTCCATTCTTTTGCTTTTAGATTTGTCTGTATTGTTCCAAATTGTTAGATACAACTGTACTGTTGGAGCTAGGAACACAAGCCTTTCGCTACACCCACAATAACATCAGCTAAATATGTGTATGTGACCAATACATTTTGATTTGATTTGAACTCCTTTGTTTTCTTTTTTCAGTTGAAAAACATCTCTCGTATTAGGTTGACTTTGCCAAGTGCAAGACCAGGACCATTGTGCCAAGAACAACACAACAGAAATACAAAATAGAACATATGTCTTTGTCAAACATTATAATGATAAAGGAACGACCAAACACTGAACACTGCCAGACAAGTTCACATTAAATAAGGAGATGTATTTAGACAACCATAATGGCACTGCTGAAAATGTCACTGATTATTCATTAGCAGCAACCCCTGATCCCCTAAAGTAGGCAAATTGTTGGTGTATTCACCTAAGAGAGCAGGCTATATTTAGGAAGCGAATAGTCCCTCCCTCTCATGACATAATTTCAATATGTTAACCCATGTATTCAGAACCAATCTTCATTCCTGCCAAACACAGGCCTAGATTTAACCAGTTCCAGCTGACCCACAACTGGAGAGCAGTTTCATTGTTTTGTTTAGGCCATGTCGGAGGTGTAAACTGCATTGGAGCTGTCAAATCGGTGAGCGAATGCTCTTCTTGTCATTAGCCAGGTTTGAACTGACCCAGGTTTTTTCATCAAAAGCAAATTATCTAAAGATCAACAACAATTGTATCCGTTCGACAGATGACAAATGATGCGACAAACTGTTTTTCAAATAAATTATGATTGCCGAATAGTTTTGAAGGTACACAGGGACACGATGTCATCGCATAACTATAATGTTCCACTCCACATTTAATTCTAAATGCCTACCCCTTGCAAAAACGTCTTTCACCATCCAATTATTTCAGGTCCACAGGAGTGCAAGTTTCCCCATTGCAAGGACCATTGGCGATATGTTGGCACATGATAATTATTAGACTATGGCAAATATTAGTCAATTCTTGCATTCTATCAATGCTGGCTTTCACAGGCTACCTGAGACATGAAACAGATAGGTAGGAGGCGATACAGGCTGTCGCCAATTTATTAATGCGGAATTTGCCTAAATGGGTAATGGAAGCACTTAAACCACTTGGCACTTGGCATCCATGAATGCACTGTACAAGGCTGAGATTATAACTAATTGCAAGGTCCGCAATAGGGCCAAGAGCCACTTGCTGATTTGACAACTCCAACTCCAACGCAGTACACCTCTGACATCGCCTAAATAAAAACAATGAAACTGTTATGCAGTTGTTGGTTGTCGCGGGTTAGCTCCTGGCTAACCTGGAGTTCAATCAATGAGATGAGATTGGAGATGTTGGTTAGAGCTGCCTTGCCCTTTTAAAAACACAACATTTGAGGTAGCTATTCACAAGAAGTATTGCCTGATGTGAACCATGCGTAGAACAAAAGAGATCTCAGAAGACCTAAGATTAAGAATTGTTGACTTGCATAAAGCTGGAAAGGGTTACAAAAGTATCTCTAAAAGCCTTGATGTTCATCAGTCCACGGTAAGACAAATTGTCTATAAATGGAGAAAGTTCAGCACTGTTGCTACTCTCCCTAGGAGTGGCTGTCCTGCAAAGATGACTGAAAGAGCACAGCGCAGAATGCTGAATGAGGTTAAGAATCCTAGAGTTTCAGAAGTACAGAAATCTCTGGAACATGCTAACATCCCTGCTGACGAGTCTACTGTCACATGGAATGACGCTGGAGAGATGAAGCAGACATTTACTAATGAACGGACATATAACGAGACAGGAACAGCGTCAGCAAACTAGTAATACAAGCAAAAAACAATTAATGCAGAAGTGGGGAACAGAGCTGGGGAACTGATAAATATAGGGGAGGTAATAACAGGTGATGAGTGAGTCCAGGTGAGTCCAATATCGCTTATGTGCGTGACGAGGGAAGGCAGGTGTGCGTAATGGATGATAGGAGTGCGTGATGCAGGGCAGCCTGGTGCCCTCAAGCACAGATGAAACTACAGTTGAGTTGTTTGGAAGGAACACAACACTATGTGTGGAGAAAGAAAGACACAGCACACCAACATCAAAACATCATCCCACCTGTAAAGTATGGTGGAGGGAGCATCATGGTTTGGGGCTGCTTTGCTGCCTCAGGGTCTGGACAGCTTGCTATCATCGACGGAAAAATGAAATGTTAAGCTATCTGTTTGCCAATTGAAGTTCAACCGAAGTTGGGTGATGCAGCAGGACAACTACCAAAAACATAGAAGTAAATCAACAACGTAATGGCTTCAACAGAAGAAAATACGCCTTCTGGAGTGGCCCTGTCAGATTCCTGACCTCAACTCGATTGAGATGCTGTGGGATGACCTCAAGAGAGCGGTTCATACCAGACATCCCAAGAATATTGCTGAACTGAAACATTTTTTTAAAGAGGAATGGTCTAAAATTCCTCCTGACTGTTGTGCAGGTCTGATCCGCAACTACAGAAAACATTTGGTTGAAGTTATTGCTGCCACCCTGCACTGTGAATGTTTACACAGTGTGTTCAATAAAAACATGAAAATGTATAATTGTTTGTGTGTTATTAGTTTAAGCAGACTGTGTTTGTCTATTGTTGTGACCAAGATGAAGATCATATCAAATTGTATGACTAATTTATGCAGAAATTCAGGTATTTCCAAAGGGTCCACATACTTTTTCTTGCGACTGTATACAGATCTCTGGCAACAATTCGGTTTTACAGATTTTTTTGCAGCTGCGCCCACATGCAGGAACATGCTGGAATCGAGGCCTGAATCTATCCCTAGAAGGCATGTCTGATTCACCTGTATAAGAAATTATAGGTTAGTGGTTAGTCTAACACAATAAACTCATGCAATATAAATATTAGTAGAAGGGCCTGGTACGGGCTTGAGGAATTACAACGTTTTTTTTTCCCATGGATCAGCAGATTAGTAGTTTGACTTGTGTAGGTAAAGTCCTTGTGTTTGGTCTGTGGGTACAGTGTGTGGCTGGCACTTTGGGCTCAACAACGCTTCCATGAGCAGAGCTCTCTTATTAAGGCATTCATGCATTGATGCTAACAAGCTCATACAAGTGACTGGACAGGCATTTGTGCAATGGAGGCTAAAAAGCTTCTTATTATGGCCTTGTGATACGCAGACCACCCAAAATATATACAAAAACATTTATAACTGCATTATAACTCCATTATATGACTGGTCAAGGCACGAATCTAACCAACAACTGGGCGGTAAGGTCCTATGATGAAGCCCTGTTCCTAATCTATAGACCAGTACAAATGCTTGCAATTCTCTCCGTAAAAAGCATTGTTTGCTGATACTTGTAGCCTTCTCCAATATAAATGTTAAGCTTTACGCAGCACTTACATACAGTATGTTGAGTAAATACAGAAATAACATCATATTTTACCTTAGTTTAATTTGGATCATATTAGCTATTAAAAAAGCAAATCAGTATAAAACATAATGATAATCCAATCTGTGGTGGTCTTGAAACTGTAAATTGATCCCTACGGTGATAAAAGATATTCATGTCCATTTTTCATTACATGTGTAGATACATTTGAACGTATACTCTATGTATGTTCAAATTCAACTCTTAACAATGTGTATTAATGAAATATTATCATTGTTTAAAGACAACTTCATCAACTACAGTATATGGCAAAAAAAAACGTAGAGATATACACACACCACAAAAATGTGATTATTTTCTAATTGAATAAGATAACATGGTCAGTCTCTTTTGATGAAACAACTGCCATTTTATAAAACAGTAGGCAACATTTTTTTCTGCTTGATCATGGTAATTATATAATTTGGCATAAGCGTTACGTGGAAACACGGTATATTAAATACTGTGCCTTCAGAAGTATTCACACCCATTTACTTTTTCCAGATTTTGTTGTATTACAGCCGGAATTTAAAATGTATTCAACTGAGATTGTTTTACTGGCCTATACACAATACCCCATAATGTCAACGTGGAATTGTGTTTTTAGAAATGTTTACAAATTAATTCAAAATAAAAAGCTGAAAAGTCTTGAGTCAATAAGTATTCAACCCCCTTGTTATGGCAAGCCTAAATTCAGGAGTATACATTTGCTTAACAAGTCACGTAATAAGCTGCATGGACTCAATAATAGTGTTTAACATGATTTTTGAATGATTACCTAATTTCTGTACCCCACACATACAATTATCTGTAAGGTACTTCAGTCGAGCAGTGAATTTTAAACAAAGATGAGAGCGATTTTCCAATGCCTTGCAAAGAAGGGCACTTATTGGTAGATAGAAAAATGAAAAAGCAGACATTGAATATTCCTTTGAGAATGGTGAAGTTATGAATAACACTTTTGATGGTCTATCAATACACCCAGTCACTGCAAATATATAGGTGTCTTTCCTAACAATGTTGATGGAGAGGAAGGAAACCGCTCAGGGGTGTCACTATGAGGCCAATGGTGACTTTAAAACAGTTAGAGTTAAATGGATGTGAGAGGAGAAAACGGGAGATGGATCAACAACACTGTAGTTACCCCAAAATACAAACCTAAATGACAGTGAAAAGAAGGAAGCTTGTACAGAATACAAATATTCCAAAACATGCATCCTGTTTGCAACAAAACACTAAAGTAAAACTGCAAAATAATTGTAAAAGAAATGAACTTTATTTCCTGAATTCGAAGCGTTATGTTTGGGGCAAATCCAACACAACACATCACTGAGTACCCCTCTTCATATTTTCAAGCATGGTTGTGGCTGCATCATGTTATGGGTATGCTTGTCATCGGCAAGGACTAGGGAGATTTTAGGATAAAAATAAACTGAATAGAGCTAAGCACAGACAAAATCCTAGAGGAAAACTTGGTTCAGTCTGCATTCCAACATATACTGGGAGATAAATTCACCTTTCAGTAGGACAATAACCTAAAACACAAGGCCAAATGTACAGTACACTGGAGTTATTTAACAAGACGACATTGAATGTTCCTGAGTGGCCTAGTTACAGTTCTGACTTAAATTGGCTTGAAAACCAATGACAAGACTTGAACATGGGCTGTCTAGCAATGATCAACAATCAACTTGACAGAGCTTGATATTTCTGTATTTAATTTTCAATAAATTAGCAAACAATTCTGAAAACATGTAATTATTGGGTATTGTGTGTAGAAAAAAAATCAATTTAATCCATTTTGAATTCAGGCTGTAACAAAATGTGGAATAAGTGAAGGGGTATAAATACTTTCTGAAGGCACTGTACAGCGGTATGAAACAGAATGGCCAACATACTTGTATTTCATTTCAATGCTCTAACCACATTCCTTAGTTTGGGTTTGAATCCCACAAAATGGTTCCAAACAGAGGCCAATGTTTCCTCTATTTTGTTCAGTGGGCTGTAGACTCCACATGAGACATACAAAGTCCCCCTAGATAGAACATACAGTAGAGGTCACTTTGCTGAGAATAGGGTTGCAAAATTCCGGTAACTTTCCCAAAATTCCCTTGTTTTCAAAAACTACTGGTTGGATTTTCCTAAATGCTTCTGAATTTCTTCAACCCGAGCTGAGAAGTTGGGGCAACCATACAATGCATACTGAGCATCTTTGCATCATCCAGTGTTTATACACACTCACAGAGTCTATGCACTGTACTTTCTTAGCTACTGCCATTCCATTAAAGAGATTAATAAAAACCTTTCAATTTCATGAATGATATTCATTATAGCATATTTCCTATCAGGCTATTACTGTATTAAAAATACGTATGTGATTTTTTTCTTTTTTTTCTTTCTCAAATTCAAAATGTTCATTGAGTGATTTGAATATGTGAAGTCTTCTATTAGGATTGTCTGTTGGTATGCACAAGTGTCTTTCTTGGCCCATAGGAGTGCTTGCTTTCATGGTGTCTGGGGAGAGACAGTCCTTTAGCTTTCAAAACGGTTCTTCCAGGATACCCCAAGTATAGAAGTTCAATGGCTGCAAATGCTGCTCATGCCTTTTGCTTTCTCCTCCATGGATGTGGATTGGCAGATAGCATCTGTTAGTAATCCAAGCAGATACAGGTAAGACAGATGCCTTGCATGGCCAGGGCCCTGGTGTCCAATGGGAAGAGGGAAGGAATACCCCCAGCCCCAACGGCAGGACGTGAGGCTATATACCCAGCAACATCCCCATGAAGTCAGAGCCATTCTGTATTGTGATGGATGCCCCAGCACCATTGTCTACAAATATGGAAGTGTACTGTCCAATCTGAGGAGATACAATAACATTTTAAATACAGGAATATAATGACTGATTGTTTTGCTATAGTGATATTAAAACCCATTATAGTGTTAAGAAGTAATTGTACTTCATAACACTTCTTAAAAGGCTTTTTTTGGGGGACAATATCTTACTCTATATTCAGTTTGACCCTATTGGAAAATCTTCATGCCAAGCGTTGTGATGATCAGTTTGATAAATGTAAGCCCACCTGTAGCTCCAGCAACCCTTGCACATACACTGTGAAGATCTTGCTGTTACTTTCCAATCCAACAATCATCTCTAACGACCTGTGATGAAGAGCAAAACAGACAACAAATGTTAATTAATCATATTCTTGTCACCTGATCTTTACGTTTGTTCAAAATAACTTTACTATGTCTATACACACCTAACACGTTATGAAATAAAATTGTTGAATTGCATGATATTTCATGCAAAATGTGTTTTCGTACACATGAAATAAACATGTCATTGCTTAATTCTGAGTCTTGAATCACCATCATCATTACAGTGAGCCTTTAATGAAGTCTGCAGTGTAGACAGTAATATTGCAGGTCTTGTCCTACAACTCCTGTTGAGACCACTGGCTCCTGTTTAGTGGAAAACGCTGCATTTTTATGGTGAATCAATCATGTTTGTCTTCAGTTAACTGCCATTGCAATGAGGCTCATTTTACATTCTCTGCATTTTCATGTGTGGGAGAGCCAGACAGGCTGGAGGCTTTGGGGTGGAAAATCAACAACAATGAGCCCACTTTTTGGGGGTAAGGTAACCATCATAACAATATTATTTATAATTTGTTTTGATAATACCAGGTTGTGAAGCAAGGTTGTTGGCCTTTACATATTCTGGAGATATTGGGTACCGTTCGTAAAACATTTTTTTGCTTACTTTATATAAACAGAAATGGCAAAAATATGTGAATAACAGTACCCGTATCACCCAAAATGGGTGTGAAATATTTTGGTATCTACAAATGAGTGTGTAATATTCTGGTATCTTCAACCAAGTGTGTAATATTCTGGTATCTTCAAATGAGTGTGTAATATTCTGGTATCTATAAACGAGTGTGTAATATTCTGGTATCTTCAAACAAGTGTGTAATTTTCTGGTATCTTCAAATGAGTGTGTAATATTCTGGTATCTTCAAATGAGTGTGTAATATTCTGGTATCTTCAAACAAGTGTGTAATATTCTGGTATCTACAAACAAGTGTGTAATATTCTGGTATCTATAAATAAGTGTGTAATATTCTGGTATCTATAAACGAGTGTGTAATATTCTGGTATCTTCAAATGAGTGTGTAATATTCTGGTATCTTCAAATGAGTGTGTAATATTCTGGTATCTATAAACGAGTGTGTAATATTCTGGTATCTTCAAACAAGTGTGTAATTTTCTGGTATCTTCAAATGAGTGTGTAATATTCTGGTATCTTCAAATGAGTGTGTAATATTCTGGTATCTACAAATGAGTGTGTAATATTTTGGTATCTACAAATGAGTGTGTAATATTCTGGTATCTTCAAATGAGTGTGTAATATTCTGGTATCTTCAACCAAGTGTGTAATATTCTGGTATCTACAAATGAGTGTGTAATATTCTGGTATCTTCAAATGAGTGTGTAATATTCTGGTATCTTCAACCAAGTGTGTAATATTATGGTATCTACAAATGAGTGTGTAATATTCTGGTATCTTCAACCAAGTGTGTAATATTATGGTATCTACAAATGAGTGTGTAATATTCTGGTATCTTCAAATGAGTGTGTAATATTCTGGTATCTACAAACAAGTGTAATATTGTTGTTGGTTCTCTTCATCCTTCACACATCCCAAAAATAAAAAGTCTCTATTCAGGGTTGTGTTCAATAGGCACCAAATGTCCAAAAAGAAATGTTCCTTTACATTCTTTCAAAGTAAAATGTTTTCCTACGATTTGCTCAAATTAATACGACCCTGGCCTGTGGTGCTGGAAGCAGCATGGTGTCCCAGGTGTCAAAGGTGAGTCTATAAAGAATTTAGAGGCGACAGGGACCAGGAGAAGGGGTGAGAGGACATTTCCTTTAAAGACGTGTTCCACTTTAACACAGGAAATTCCTAACTGGTTCCACACAATGTATAATAGACAACATCTTAAACAGCTCGTAAATACTAGCAAAAGTAAAACTGGCATTAAACACTGATTATCAGGCACGGATTCAATGACTGCTGTCAATATAATGCCATAACAACACATCAGAAAGCCTGACCTGGCAGACAGTAACAGATTAGCTAACTCTAATTGGGGGAAAGAAAAAAATGGTTATGATATTGTTTTGTTTGTCAGGGATAGTTTTTACCTCATTCCTTGTAACAGTGTTGCATAAGAAGGAACAAATAAGAACCATATGGTCTTCATGCCAAGGTGAAAACGTGTGGAGTGGACTCATTTGAGTTTGTTTCATAGGGTGACTAGATATTGGAGGCATTTTCAAACTTCATCATACAGATTTGTTGATAAACGGTAGACAATCAATATACTGGGACTGAGGGTAGGCCTACTCACGTATATCGATGGCACAGGGATTCGATGCAGATCAGCACTCGCACATTATCCCTGGCTCTCAGCTGACTCTTACTCCTCTTTACCTCGTTGTGGTCTTCGGGGAGGAAACATAGTTACTCTGAGGTTATACATTATCCAGCTCAAAAACACTTATCTGAAGAAAAGGTCACAGAGTCCTCTGAAGATGTACAATATTTTAGCAAAATCTCTGAATAAATTGTGCCTCAATGTCCCTCATGCATTGTCTTGATATTTGATATCCAACTTCCAAATCAATACATTTCCCAAGATGATTCCCTGATATTTGGGTTTCCCTAAAGTAGAGAAACATTCCTTACCAATATGAACATTAGCAGAGAGCTGGTAGATCCCTGTAACGGGAGCTGTGAATCGTCCTGTGGATTGGTCCATTCCGGTCCCTCTGAGGAAGGCACCTTTAGCAGGAGGCTGGAAGGACAAATACAATGTGACTTGCCGAATGGAGTTGTACAATGACTCACAGATAATTTGGGCTCAATTGATATCTAGCTAAAGTGAATCGAGGAGCTACAAAATGTAAATGTATGTCTGCCAAAGGGAACACCCAAGCAAATAATCCGAACTTTTCCAACAGACATTGGAATACTAGCTATTTATTCCGTTGCCTGACTAAGTCACTACCCACTTTATATATGTAAATACAGTGTTACACAGTCCATTATTACTATTTATACAATGGGTGGGTCTAATTCTGAATGCTGATTGGTGAAAACCGCATTCCAGCCGGTGTCTATTCCACAAGTTACCACCTGCTAAATCTATGATGTTAAAATGCCAATTTACTCTGGTCCATCTGACTGCGCAATCCACTGTCTCATCAGCCCAGCCAAGCAATTTATAATCTTGATCTCCACTATAAAAGCATCTAGACATTATCTCACATTTCTTTTAGACTAACAGTTTTTTTTAGTTTTCAACAGCGGAGATTTGTATAAACCTTGCTGTCTGTCTCTCCGACATTTTGCAACATTGTTTCAATATTCAAATTCGATCTCCAGCTTTCCCATAGTAATGAATGTCTCGGGAGTCAGGATGAGACAGACAGACAGACAGGCAGCTTTTCTCAGCCAGTCTAAATCATGAATCAGCTGGCATCATTTTTATGAATATATACAAAGAAATATCAATAGAAAACTGGTCAAACAAAATTAAGTGCAGCTAGTTTGCAGTCTTTCCAGCTTCAGTTTGAAGTGATTGTGTTGTTGTCTGACTCTTCTGAACAACAGTGTCCTGACGTGTAAGCACATTTTCTATGCCAGGCGAAATCGCACCTCATTAGCTCATTGTATCCAAATAAATGTCACTAGAAAACAGCTTAAACAAATGCAAATGCAGCTACTTTGCTGTTATTCTGGCCATAGTTGGCTAGCTAGCAAGTAAGGGATAAGAATATTGCCAGCCAGTATGGCAATGGAACATTTAGAAAGAACGACTGAGTCGTGACACATAGATACAGAACAAAAAGACTAAACGACTGGGTCACACCTCTAGCATCCGAACCGATAGAACAAACAACCAGCCGGCTTGGGTAGCAACCCTAGATTTGTATCGGGACTATATCTTGTGGAAGGATGAAATAATATGAATAAATTCATCAAAATAACATTTTTAATGAAAATATGTCAATCATTATATGGATATGTTGGTAACCCGCTGTATAAAATGTTTCATTAAAAACATTATTTTGATGAATTTATTTATTTTATACCTGCTGTAACCTGTCTATGTGATGAATACTTTTGATTTGCTTTGTCTACTCTTAACCTCCCGCCTCAGAATGTCCCAGGGAATAGTTCTTCCTCTACATCATGCCGTTTCAAACAGTGTCTATTTTTGTCCACTCCGCACCATATTCCAAGTCACAGACAGAGTGCCTTTTGTATACCACCCAGAAAGTGATGTGGAGCGTTGTAAAAGGAGATATTTTTTTTTACTAAGGACTAAGAAGCCAGTCTAAACTCAAAGCATGGTACTGCTTTGTCAGACTTTAGGGAAGGGGTGATCCCTTAAGATTCCAGGCTTCATTCTTATACATCAGGTGGATATAACCAGAATCATTGCTAGTTAAAACTTCAAACCTACGTTTAAAACAAAGTTAAAAGAAAGAAAAGTGATTGTGGAGATTAATAGACGGCTTAATGGTGAGTAAGACAAGAGGATAAAGAAGATGGTCAAGGGGGTGACCAAATACTTCACAATCTCCTACATTCTTTACAATTGTTCTAAATTGTTCCTCCAAAACGTACCGTCTGAAAGTTTTGTAGCTCCATCAGTGTCTTCTTGTCGACAACCACAGGTCCTATGAGTTTACAGTGGAAGGCTTCCTCTATCCTCCTGTAAGAGGTCATTCCTTCCAGGGCAATGAGGGCCATGGGTATCTGACTAGGACTGGTACTAGTCTGCTTGTCCACTGCAGCAGCTCTCCTCTCTGTAGCTTCTGGTGAAAACACAGAAGGAATATGGGAATCTCAACTAGAAAGATGACAAGAACATGGACTTGAACTATAGGAACAACTTTCTCTGAGTACTACAGTACAGCAGTACTACAGTACAGCAATAGAGTAGTGAGTTTGCAGTCACTCAGACCTGATATCTACCCCGGATGGTCAGTTACTAATGAAATACTTCAGCCTTCACAGAAACAATGATCCATCAGCAGTAGCAGTTGATCAATCACCAATGTTTTGGAATCAACATGTATTTTTATACTCAGCGAAGGACCAGATCAGACTTTGTAACATGTTGTGTCTTTATATGACATTTTATGTCTTTATATGATATTACCTTTTATCATCTCTTTGAACTCCTGGAGGAGGACCTCCTGGGTGACCTCTGCCCCGGGGATTCCCGGAGGCCCCTGGGGGCCTGGAGGACCAGGAGGGCCTGGTGGTCCTGGCTGACAGAGATCAGGAAATAATAACACATCACATAATAATATAGGATCCTCATACATATACTCTACACATGATTTGACACAGAAAGTTGTTTCAATATTAAAACGATCAATATTCGACTTATGTATCGTACTAGATGCTTCGTGACCAATGTCATGAATGGACCAGTGCTTGATCAGCTAGCTTATTTGAACCGCTACTGAAGACATTGTTATATTTACCAGTGGCCTTTTGCGTTTGCGGCATTTCCCAGGGAAGTTGTCTACTGGTCGTTTCACAAAGTCCATCCATGATCCCAGGGGATCTACTCTCTGGTTGTCAGGAATCTATAAGACACATGAGAGAGAAAACCCATGAAATGTTTTTAATTCAAATAGACGGCATAGCTGGATCTAAACAGAAGATGGCATGGGACACGGTTGGACTCCCGATATTAGACCACTTTTAAAGGTCTGATTTTGGAATGAACACAGTTGAATGAATGAATACCATGTTGGCAATTAGGATTATGCTTTGAACACAGGCCTACTATGAATCAATGAGACACCAAGGAGAGCCAGATGTAGTTGAATTAACCTGGCTTATTAATAGTGAGAACTAAACAAGTGCCTAGTAAAATAAAGTGGGAAAAAGGGTGCGGGCAGAATGTACTTAGAATCAAGCTAGCCCCAAACTGTTACACTGTGTTCGTATTCGTCAATACCAAATGCTCTTTGAGGAGAACAGTGTTAATTGCAAGATTCATCAGATATTTCAGGCTGGAATCATTTCGCCCACTGTCACACAATGCAAAGTATTGTAACTAAGTAACTGAATCCAATGAGTCATATTTTCTGCTTACCAACCATAATTGGAAAATCTTGCCGTAAGATACTATTAAATGGTGCCAGACATCAAGGCAGGTCACACTATGAAGTGAACTCTCTTTCTTTCTCTCTCCCTGTCTCTCCTTGCCGGTCTACTGCCATTTCAGAGAGAGAGAAAAAGCCTTTTTGTGTCATACCTTTCACTTTGCCAACTATGTTCAGTCACTTTTTCTGTCCAAGACTTTCCCTTTTTGCTTGTTTTTTCTCTCCAGATAATTCACTCAGGTGCCACGTCAATTATTATTTGCCCAATAGGGTCAGAGGAAAATAAACAAGACGTCTCAAGGGATTTTTTTCAACACACGGTCATTTCCATGATCATACTGTGAATTCAGGACCATGTAAAACATCTCTATCCATTGGCTATTTTATTGCCCAATTAGTCTACAACAACATTTATAAACAACCAACAACACTTTCCCCTATACCTACAAACATACTTACAGTATATCAGGAGTGTAATGACCGTATTGAATATGATAATAAATATAGTGGCATGCCATAAAAGTCAACAGCGGCTGTTGAAATTGACTTGCCAGTAAAGTTCATTTCCTTATGCTAGTGATGATGATTGTAGACCTTTGCTTGATATGCAGGGATTCTGAATGTGTGATGATGTCATCCTTTTGGTGATAAAAAAAATCTCCTGACATATTACCTTGATCCAAATGAAAGGCCTCTGCCACCCAATCATTCTAACCCTAGCTGTGTGAATTCCAATAACCGCAAATGCCTTGAATCCTCCCCAAGCAAAGCCCTCCTTCCTCCTCCCCAAATGTCAAGTGACTGTGGCGGAGATAGAAGAGATTAGGACGAGCCATGAAGGTGAGCTGTCTGAAATGGAATTTGTTTAGGTTTGGCAGGAGGACACGGATCACTTATCTGCAAAACTAACATGCCGCCTTTTCTTCACAGAAATAGAGACTCACCCTTCGTTATATTCAACAGTAACAAAGTAACCCATTGTTTGTCTTGTCTTCAATATTCTAGAATGAAAAAGGTTTCATTTTTTTTTTTTTTTCTCTGTGTCTTCTCCCTTTTCTCTTTCCTTGTGACAGCAGACAAAATAAACAAGTTAAGTAACACAGTGCCTCCTGCATGTTGGATGTCTGTGGGTTTTTGTTGTGCTTTTGAAGCCTGGCGACAGATAAAAGCCAGACAGATTTTGTCAAGCCAAAGATACTGTTACTGCATAATCTGCCACATTCTTTCCACAACACTGCAACACAACCAGTTAATTATACTGAATCATTTTCTTTATTTTACCATTCATGCTGCATATAAATTCTGTCTTAATATCTCTCACTCTCTCATTCATACTTAACCTTACAAGAGCACATAAAACATATTTTGAATTTGAGATGGTGTAAAATTAAATCTTAAAACAAATATTCCATAAACTACACTTTTACAAGTTTAATGATGAGTGTGATGATTTAAACACTGACAATAACCACTTTTGATTGAAGTGATGCACGCTGAACATTGACAACAGAGTAAGGCACAAAACAAGGAGCTTAACGCTACGCTTGACTGTTAATACCTGAGGACTCAAAAGAACTGCACCTCTCCTTTCATATTGATGTCATACGTAGATCATCTTATGTGTTTTTTTCAGACCAACTCAAGTAAGCCCAAACATGCAACTTATAATTATATACTGCATCAGTCAAAAGTTTGGACACACCTACTCATTCAAGGGTTTTTCCTTAGTTGTACTATTTTCTACATTGTAGAATAAAGTGAAGACATCAAACCTTGAAATAACACATATGGAATCATGTAATAACCAAGAAAACGTTTATTTGAGATTCTTCAAAGTAGCCACCCTTTGCCTTGATGACAGCTTTGCACACTCTTGGCATTCTCTCAACCAGCTTCACCTGGAATGCTTTTCCAATAGTCTTGAAGGAGTTCCCACATATGCTGAGCAATTGTTGGCTGCTTTTCCTTCACTCTGCGGTCCAACTCATCCCAACTCATCTCAATTGGGTTGAGGTTGGGTGATTGTGGAGGCCAGGTCATCTGATGCAGCACTCCATCACTCTTTTTCTTGGCCAAATAACCCTTACACAGCCTGGAGGTGTGTTGGGTGATTGAAAAACAAATGATAGTCCCACTAAGTGCAAACCAGATGGGATGGCGTATTGCTGCAGAATGCTGTGGTAGCCATGCTGCGCCTTGAATTCTAAATAAATCAAAGACATTGTCACCAGCAAAGCACCCCCACACTATCACACCTCATCCTCCATTCTTCACAGTGGGAACCACACACACGCAGAGATCATCCGTTCGCCTTCTTTGTGGCTCACAAAGACATGGCGGTTGGAACCAAAAATCTCAAATTTGGACTCGGACCAAAGGACAGATTTCCACCGGTCGAATGTCCATTGCTCATGTTTCTTGGCACAAGCAAGCCTCTTCTTCATATTGGTGTCCTTTATTAGTGGTTTCTTTGCATCAATTTGACCATGAAGGCCTGATTCACGTCTCCTCTGAACAGATTGATGTTGAGATGTGTCTGTTACTTAAACTCTGTGAAGCATTTATTTGGGCTGCAATTTCTGAGGCTGGTAACTCTAATGAACTTATCCTCTACAGCAGAGGTAACTCTGGGTCTTCCTTTCCTGTGGCGGTCCTCATGAAAGCCAGTTTCATTATAGCTCTTGATGGTTTTTGCGACTGCACTTGAAGAAACGTTCAAAGTTCTTGAAGTTTTCCGTATTGACTGACCTTCATGTCTTAAAGTAATGATGGACTGTCGTTTATCTTTGCTTATTTGAGCTGTTCTTGCCATAATATGGGCTTTGTCTTTTACCAAATAGGGCTATCAACCGTATACCACCCCTACCTTGTCACAACACAACTGATTGGCTGAAACGCATTAAGAAGGAAAGAAATTCCACAAAGTAACTTTTAACAAGGCACGCCTGTTCATTGAAATGCATTCCGGGTGACTACCTCATGGAGCTGGTTGAGAAAATACCAAGAGCGCGCAAAGCTGTCATCAAGGCAAAGGGTGGCTACTTTGAAGAATCTCAAATACAAAACACTTTTTTTGGTTCCTACATGATTCCATATGTGTCATTTTATAGTTTTGATATCTTCACTATAATTCTGCAATGCAGAAAATAGTAAAAATAAAGAAAAACCCTGGAACGAGTAGGTATGTCCACACTTTTGACTGGTAGTGTATCTTAGCTATACCCTGTGTGATAATAAAAACGTCAGCATAGCACTGCCAGGAAAGCAGCCCTCTCGTTCTACTTGTTATCGTCTTGTGTTGTTAGCACACGCCATTGTAATTAAGCGATTAAAACCGTGCCCTAAAGGATTTTCTCAATTTGATGAAGTCGGCCCAGCTGTAACCAAGATAATTATTACTGTTATTCAAACTAAAAAACATTATTGCGCAAATCACTGTTCCAACTGTTTTTGTCACTTTTATTCAGTGTGTAACACAAAATATCATGAGAGTTGCTACAGTAGCATAGCAATAAAGCAATACCTCATGAGGATTTTATGATCTGAATTTTATTCTCACTTTCATTGATCGGGCTTCACACACAGGTGGGCATCATATTTTTGCTACCATTACATCCAATAGTGATGATAGGTGGTGGTGCTTCCCACAGCTTGATAAGAAATGATGATTCATTGTACCTCAGTGAAACTATCTTGAATATGCCCTAGATGAAGGTCTTTACACAGAGAAATGAAAATCATAGCATGACGAAATAGAAAAACTGTCAGTTATATTTAATCTAGTTCCTATTCAGGATGGCACAAAGTAAACTATGTTCTCACTCACATACCTTTATATCAGCACATACAGCACATGAACAAAGTGAGTAGAGGATAGATACAGGTATCAGTCTGTTCTTCCCTTTGATCCCGGCTGTTGTTTGAGTGCCATCCAATAGCTGTGTCTTTCAGCAGCTGTGAGAGCACACCACTCCAGTGGCAATTTGGGGAAATGTGTTAAGACATTCTTAAGGTGTTAAACTGAAAGTACTACTCAGAACATCAAACACTGTTGGGGGTGGGGGCTCTATTCCAACTGAGATTGTGATATCTACTGCTATAGGCACCAATTCTGATAAGGCAATTCACTTTACTTACAAATCTATAACCACAATGACAGTATGAAAAAACATCACAGTTTTCAGTTTAGACATACATCTACAATACCATGGACATTGCACGTAAGCTTGCAGAGCTGTACTACCTGTGTAGTAAAACTGTTGTTACACATGTATTATGGAATTTGAGTTTTACAACAATTATGTAGCCGTTGAATTATAACTTCATTATGTCCATGTCCAGGTTGGCAGGTAGCCTAGCTGTTAGAGAGTTGGGCCAGTAACTGAACGGTCACTGGTTTGAATACCCGAGCCGACAAGGTGAAAAATCGGTCGATGTGCCCTTGAGCAAGGAACTTAATCCTAATTTGCTTCAGGGGCATCATACTACTATGGCTGACCCTGTAAAACAATACATTTCCCTGTGCTCATCCAGCTGATGTGACAATTAAACATCATCATCATGATAATTCAGGAAACAGTTTGTTTGAGGCGCAATGAATAATCCTTATGAATCTGATACAGTTTGTTTGATGAAATTAAGTAGAATTGATTTGCTCCAATAAAGGGAGGGAAATAGGGAATAGGTAGGGAATAGGGTGCCATTTGCGATGCAGACACAAACACAACTGTTTGTGTCTGATCTCCATTGATCTGCATCTTGAACAGCACTCCATTGCTGGCTCTTCTGTAGGCATACCTGTATAGCCCATAACTCTTAGCTTGTTTTCATTTACATGTCATTATCCTTATTAATGAGCCATATCATATTGTTTGACATGCACCAACTAGTATAGTCAAAATACTTGCAACACACAAAGAATATCTTGAAACGTTAACTGCAGGGCTTACCTATGTAAGAATGCTGTTCATTGACTATAGCACAGCATTCAACACCATAGTACCCTCCAAGCTCATCATTAAGCTCGAGGCCCTGGGTCGGAACCCTGCTCTGTGCAACTGGGTCCTGGACTTCCTGACAGGCCAGCTCCCAAGTGGTGAAGGTAGGAAACAACACCTCTATTTCACTGATCCTCAACACTGGGGCCCCACAAGGGTGCATGCTCAGCCCCCTCCTGTACTTCCTGTTCACCCATGACTGCATGGCCACGCACTACTCCAACTCAATCATCAAGTTTGCAGACGGACACAACAGTAGTCTGATTACCAACAATGACGAGACAGCCTACAGGGAGGAGGTGAGGGCCCTGGGAGTGGGCTGCCAGGAAAATAACCTCTTACCCAATGTAAAAAAAAAACAAAGGAGCTGATTGTGAACTTCAGGAAACGGCAGAGGGAGCACCCCCCATCCACACTGATGGGACCACACTGGAGAAGGTGAAAAGCTTCAAGTACCTCAGCGTACACATTTCTGACAAACTGAAATGGTCCACCAACACAGACAGTGTGGTAAAGAAGGCGCAACAGCGCCTCTTCAACCTCAGGAGGCTGAAGAAATTTGGCTTGGCACATAAAACCCTCACAAACTTTTACAGATGCACAATTGAGAGCATCCTGTCGGGCTGTATCACCGCCTGGTACGGCAACTGCACCGCCCACAACCGTAGGGCTCTCCAGAGGGTGGTGTGGCCTGCCCAACGCATCACCGGGGGCAAACTACCTGCCCTCCAGGACACCTACAGCACCCGATGTCACAGGAAGGCCAAAAAGATCATCAAGGACAACAACCACCCGAGCCACTGCCATCCTCTATCATCTAGAAGGCGAGGTCAGTACAGGTGTATCACAGCTGGGTCCGAGAGTGTGAAAAACAGCTTCTATCTCAAGGCCATCAGACTGTTAAATAGCCATCACTAGCACATTAGAGGCTGCTGCCCTATATACATAGACTGGAAATCACTGGACACTTTAATAATTGGAACACTTGTCACTTTAATAATGTTTACACATTTTTCATTACTCATCTCATATGTATACACTGTATTCTTTTCTACTGTATTCTAGTCTACGTATGTAACTCTGACATTGCTCGTCCAAATATTTATATATTCTTAATTCCAGTCCTTTACTTTAGATTTGTGTATTGTTAGATACTGCTTGTTAGATATTACTGCACTTGTTCGAGCTAGAAACACAAGCATTTCGCTACACCTGCAATAACACCTGCTAAACAGGTGTATGTGACCAATAACATTTTATTTGATTTACCCACCAAACAGTGAGAGCGGGGTGCACCAGTCACTCTAAAAAATAAGCTTGTAAGATTATTGCTAATGTTGCTAGCATGTTGTGTGAACAGGTAGAGGTACCGCTATAGTTTGACATGGGACAGGATGATGGAGAAGAGTCCCTAATCTCTTGTTTTTAAGTCGTTGTAGCCCCTGTGCAGTCATCCATGCAAGGTGGGGGAGGCTAATGCAGCTAGGGCCTAGCCCATCCAGAGAGGCAGGGATTCTCATGCTGCAGCTAGAGCTAGGCTAGGGAGAACCTGCGCACTTGCCCACTGTCATGCATCCACCCATGTTTCCTCCTAAAGAATATCCCATCCATCCCGGCCCTCCCCTGATGCACCTCACAGACATAGGATTTAATACCACAACGCTAAATATGGTTAGACATGCAATCGGCGCAACTGGTGCACACTGCACACACCCTGCACTTTAACTTTGTAGATATGTCACACACAAGTTGTTAAGGACATGAACAAAGTGTAGGTCTATGCATATAAACCACAAGAAACATACACTCCACTTTAAATCTTGAGGGGGCAACCAAATTATGAGAAAAAAGAAGAAACCTGGACATTGCTCTTGCTTGTATCACTGCTCTTTTTTAAGCTTTACGTATTGGCCTCAAGGCCTTAGTCAGAGCCTTGGCTATCAAATTATAAAATGATACAACTGTAAAGGATCAAGCGAATTTCAAATCCCACTATGTGTGCGTATGCTGCACGTATACATATTCCTATAGCGTAGCCTTCGTGTTATCTTTTCCTTGTTTCCACAAAACAACTGCTACAGTGTCAACACGCCATATACTGTATACATTGAGTGTGCAATCCTTTCCAGTGTACGAGAGCTACTAAAACAGTCAAATGTATTCATGAAATCTCCTAGGGAATAATCGTGCTTTGCTCTCAACATAAAAAGTCTAAAAGCTGAAGAGAGTCTGATTGCTGTCACACCTGCTTTGTGTACAAATTATAGTCTTCACATTGCCCCAGTGGTGGCTCTTTCCCCAGGTATCTGTGGTAGGTAAGAGAAACCATTAAAAAATTACTCTGACTCCACATCCATATCAAGCTAAAAAACTGAGCTACCAGTATGCCAGACCTGGATTCAAATGTAATTTAATATAATTTCAAATAATGAATATTAATATATTTAATTCATTAAGTGTGTTTCATTTACAGACAGGAATCAGCTCTGAAAATACTTGACCTGTCCTTGATTGAGCTTGCCAATTGCAACAGAACCAATAGTCCCAACTATGCAGATGATGCCAACCGGGCAGTTCAGACAGGCTAAAGCAAACACTAAAAGTATTTGAAAGATTTCAAATAGTATTTGAGCCCAGGTCTGAGTTATGCCCCAGGTAGATAGATACTCATGAGATCTTCTCTTTATGCACTCATTTGTGGTTCCACTCTGCCACATAAATACAGTGCTCATTTATGTTTGGTTTAAGCACTGTCCTTGTGGAAGTACTCTGCTCACTTACTTTATGAGGTACTAAAAACCAGTCATAAGTAGAAAAGCACAAAATATGAGAAGGGAAAATATATATATATATATATATATATATATATATATATATACAGTATATATAGGTCATATGAAAGGCAAATTCAAATGTGAGAACACATGCAAAATTCTCCCACGCTTCAACACCTATTAAATGTCTATAGGACTGATGTATTAACACAACAAAGGCTCTAAAAGTAATTCAAGGATTGCCAAGATTTTAACTATCATTTGGACTAGGTGCACAGATCATCTGTTTATGATTAATGCAATGCATTCTACCCCAGACAATTCTTTACATGGGAGAGAATATACTTAAAATCTCTGGTAGATTGCAGTGAAATCATGTTGCTTTCTTTCAAGAGTCCAATGTGAATCTGAGGTAGAGGAACATGACCAGCACATAAAACATAGCAGGCGAGATCAAGGGATTTCGGACAGGAAATCCAAACCAAACAGAACCTCTCTGATATGTAAAAACAAATGTTGTATTTTTGGCACCCAAAACGTGGCTCAAGGGGAATATCGTCCTAGCAGTTTATTTTATTTGTAGATTTCAGATGTAATGACAAAAGGCTGTTTATTAGTATTATGGATGTCTGTCAGGATTTCATTGAGTGCATAAATCAATTGTGTAATGCATTAAGTAAGCAAGGGTCATTAAGACGTGTAATAAAACAAAACATCCCATAAGATAGGCCTCATCCTCACACAGTAAGGGTATCCTTGTTCCCACTCGATTTACAGTTCCAACTCTGTTCCCAATTTTGTGTGTGTATGTGTGCAGCCTGTGTGTGTGTGTGTGTTAGTGGGCCTAGGGTTTCCTGTGGGATGGGTCCAGTCCCCTGTGTGTTGGGCTATCCAAACGGTCCCGAATCACTCCTTCATTAAGCATGGTGTTCGGATGAGAGAGGGGAAACTCAAGTCTCCCCCAGGGCACTGCTTAACCATTACTCAACACGCTATGCGTGATGTTTGACTTGACTGCCTCCATTACTGCCATGACTGACTGAGCCCTTTGCTGCTTCACACTGACAGATTTCACTGCACTTTGGAAAGGAGTGAAATAAGTGGCAAATTGATATATTGTTTCTGTAGTTCTGCCCTCACAATGTATTTATTGTGCTAGCCAGTAGATAGATTGGATCATGGATGATGACCCATCTATGCTATGACGAAGGGTAGAAGAAAAACTTGTCTAGTGCTGTGAGTGATTTTGGGAGACATAATGTTATTTTGGTGCAAAAAGTTACTGCTTGGTATCACCTCACCAGATTTCACTCAGTGCAACACTCCACACCTCAACTGTGATCAATTTCAAATGGAAAATCTCTGAAGGAATGTAGTCTGCTGCACCCTGCCAACAGCTCTCACTGGGGTTGGGCCAGATGCAAAATGAATGCCATCATAAGAAGACTTTCCACTGAATGAGAGAAAAGAAAAAAATGCAAATGTATAAACGGTTTGGCTTGTTTGAAGATACAAGGTGGTGTTCTCCTGCCATCATAATGTAACTCTAATAAACAGGTTGTTTTCTCCAAGACATTACAGGTACAGATGTGAGGATGAAGTGAAACTTGAACAAACCATAATAACTGAATTAATTTAAATAAAGGATCCAAGCACCGTTTGCAGCTGGCATAATAAATATTATTAGTTTTTTTACTGGACACATTTTCAGTGAACTCCGGATGATCGGCAGACTCAGTAGCCTCGGTTTTTCTAATGACTGCCTTGCCTGTTTCACCAACTACTTTGCAGACAGAGTTCAGTGTGTCAAATCGGAGGGCATGTTGTCCGGTCCTCTGGCAGTCTCTATGGGGGTGCCACAGGGTTCAATTCTCGGGCCGACTCTTTTCTCTGTATATATCAATGATGTTGCTCTTGCTGCGGGCGATTCCCTGATCCACCTCTATGCAGACGACACCATTCTGTATACTTCTGGCCCTTCCTTGGACAGTGTGCTATCTAACCTCCAAACGAGCTTCAATGCCAGACAATACTCCTTCCGTGGCCTCCAACTGCTCTTAAATGCTAGTAAAACCAAATGCATGCTTTTCAACCGTTCGCTGCCTGCACCCGCACGCCCGACTAGCATCACCACCCTGGATGGTTCCGACCTAGAATATGTGGACATCTATAAGTACCTAGGTGTCTGGCTAGACTGTAAACTCTCCTTCCAGACTCATATCAAACATATCCAATCTAAAATCAAATCTAGAGTCGGCTTTCTATTTCGCAACAAAGCCTCCTTCACTCACGCCGCAAAACTTACCCTAGTAAAACCAACTATCCTACCGATCCTCGACTTCGGCGATGTCATCTACAAAATAGCTTCCAATACTCTACTTTATACCACCCACCACTGCGACTTGTATGCTCTAGTCGGCTGGCCCTCGCTACATATTCGTCGCCAGACCCACTGGCTCCAGGTCATCTACAAGTCCATGCTAGGTAAAGCTCCGCCTTATCTCAGTTCACTGGTCACGATGGCAACACCCACCCGTAGCACGCGCTCCAGCAGGTGTATCTCACTGATCATCCCTAAAGCCAACACCTCATTTGGCAGCCTTTCCTTCCAATTCTTTGCTGCCTGTGACTGGAACGAATTGCAAAAATCGCTGAAGTTGGAGACTTTTATCTCCCTCACCAACTTTAAACATCTGCTATCTGAGCAGCTAACCGATCGCTGCAGCTGCACATAGTCCATCGGTAAATAGCCCACCCAATTTACCTACCTCATCCCCATACTGTTTTTATTTATTTACTTTTCTGCTCTTTTGCACACCAGTATCTCTACCTGCACATGACCATCTGATCATTTAGCACTCCAGTGTTCATCTGCTAAATTGTAATTACTCACCTACCTCCTCATGCCTTTTGCACACAATGTATATAGACTCTTTTTTTCCCCTACTGTGTTATTGACTTGTTTATTGTTTACTCCATGTGTAACTCTGTGTTGTTGTCTGTTCACACTGCTATGCTTTATCTTGGCCAGGTCGCAGTTGTAAATGAGAACTTGTTCTCAGCTAGCCTACCTGGTTAAATAAAGGTGAAATAAAAAAATAAATGATATAGCATAACAATTTGCTGATGCATTGTCCATACAAAATGCACAATAAGATGTGCTCAAGTTCCGTAGCCTAAAGGAGTGTTATGCAGCCTACACGAGTCTTGTTGCGTTGTCCAAGCTTGAACATCTCCACTTTTAATCTTAGATGTAAAGTCTAAACCCCAGGGTCCTCAACTAGAGGTGACAGTATTTGGCCGAGACACTATCTGGCATAACACAGGGTCTTAGGAGTGATTATGTCATTACCCTTAGATTGTGGGAGACAAGATGAGAAAAATGTAAGTGGGGGGGCACAGGGGGATAATCCTTGTTGAGGTGTCCTCTTTCAGAACCCTTTCTATAGGGCTTTGTGAGGGGCTTACACGGCACGCTGCACCAGTTTTTTGGGGCCGCAACGCCCCTATCGGATGTCCCAGACACAGCGGAGTCAGACTGGCCCTGTGAATGACAGAATCAATGGGCTGGGAACAGCAATGCCAAAGCTCTTTAAATATCTGCCCACCTATCTTTCCCAGGAATTACATCATGGCAGTCTGCCTGTGGCCTGTTGCTGGACCATGGGGGAGATGGAAGGGACGAATGGGGGCTTTGGAGATAGAGACACCCTGGGCTCGGTGAGATAGATGGGAGAGAGAACAGAACAGATATATCCCAGTGGGGTGCAGTAGTCCTCAGTTTTCAGCAGCCTGGGGGTTGACACAAGGTCATGCTTCATAGCCTTCTGCTTTTACAGGGCAAAACAAGTCAAATAAACACAGCCAGACCACAATGAGACAGGCTAGGGCTGAATAATGTGTTCTTCTTCTTCTTCTTGAGAATACAGAAACAAGACCTCATTCTATGGCAAATACAACAGAGCAGAGGCAAACTGGTAGATCTTGGACAGGGAGGGAGGGCTGGTATTGAGTGGATGGGGCAGCGAGGGTTATTTGAGAATGCCAACACAATGGGTGGGCTAAAAGCAAAACAAATAACTCATTGGAAACCCCTGGAAATATGCAATACCAGCCATAAACCAATAAATAAGAATGTGAAAGGTCAAATGCTGTTTTTGGACATGGAAACAATATTTTTTCAACTTTTTCATCAGTTTATTTCAAAGCTATTTATATATTATACTTGGGTGTAAAACTCTACTTTTCTATCTGTTTGCCAAATCATTAAGCCTTTTAAACTACCGAATTACTGTCCATATTTGATCTTTAAATAAATACTTTGGCTACACATTTAGAGAATGTAGCCTACACTGTCACATTTTCTTATCCCTAATTCATGATGATCCAAACCCTCTTGAGTGCTGATTTGTCAATAAACAGTCCTTAAAACTGATAAGCTGGGGAATTAGTGCTTGCCCCCTGCAGTGAGGACTAATTGATACATTGATCAGCCTTTAAATGTCCACATACCACACATTCTTCAGGAAGGCATCCATTTAGGGTTTCACACATTTGAGACACTTCACTTTCTCAGGCTTGACCCAGTAGGGCACACCTCTTCTATGCTGGCAATTGCCCACATCACTACACTCATTCTCTCTATGGAACACTCTACAGAACACTCTATAGAACATTTTGTTACTCTACACTGCACCTTAGAAACTGCACCTTAGAGTCATTCAACACTGGTCACTTTAGTCATGTTTACGTAATGTTAATTGATCTGAAAATGTTTCTGGAGTTAGAAACAGATAAGATATTAGCATTCCTGCAATATTATTTTCTTTAAATGTACATTGATCTAAGAGAAATTAAGATAATTGATTACTCAGTCTATATGTGCATACTGTAATCTCCACATAGCTCATCTCCTATATAACTACAGCTGTAAATACCTTTTCCTACTTATACAATATATTGTCAATACTGTCAATACACACCACTTATTTATATTCAGGACACTAACATTGTTCATTCTGATATTTCATAATTTCTTGTTTTTTCTTCTTTTTGTATTAGTATTGTACTGTTAGACACTTACTGCACTGCTGGAGCTAGAAACACAAGCATTTCGCTGCACCTGCTTCAACATTTGCTAATCTGTGTATGCAATAAATAAACTTTGATTTGACATGGATTATACATTCATAAAGCCTGAATGAAGTCCAATTATACATGAATCAAGTCCAACTAATGCTGTTGGAGCATGTCATCTGCCAGCACCAGCCATTGCAATCCATAATATAACAAGTTAATTATCACTCCTTAAACTGAGGGGAAGACATTCCAGCTCAGGTATTTGCCTCAGAATAGATTCCAAGGTTAATCAGATGATTTAGCAAAGGATTTAGCACTAGGAACAAAAGCATTTCTCTTCAATATCATCTGCTAAATATGTGTATGTGACCAATAACATTTTATTCTATTTTATGTTGTTTCAATTTTGGTAGCACTACTGCAATTGTATTTTCTATTAAATCTGTACTTTGATAATTATCAGATCAGGTAATCAAAATCAAGTTACAATCAAATACCACTGATAAAGTGAATAACATATTCCACATACTAATCAGAATCATTCTTCCTATGTTCAGCACTTGTATGATCAGAATAAATATACACATTTCAGCCATAAGGTTTGAAATACACCAGTGGGTCTACAGAGCAGAAAGGGCTTGGCACTATAAGGTTCTATCTGCATTTTTATCGAAATGTAGTGATTGACATAGCCTTGTACTGTTCAATCTTCCCTACCTATATAGTACTATAAATACCCTAATTCATGTTGTTAAGTTAAAAGAAATTCTAGATAAAAATTGCTGACACCATTCAAACCAATGAGGGTTCGTATCTTTAATTATTTCAGAATCATATTTTTTACAGATCGAACTTTATAGTCCTATGCTTCTTAGAGGTTGGAGGTAGCCACTGGTGAATTGAAGATCACATTTTAGTTTCAAATCAAGCATTACCTTGGTGCTCTCGCCCACCTCTTCGCTGTTGGAGAGAGTAGTGTTGTACGCCTCTGTGTGCTGTGGGGGGGTCTCCTTCGGCCTCTTCCTCTCCTTCTTGGCGTCCACCCCTTCCAGCAGGACACACTGGGTCCAGAACACCGCAGCCAGCACAACCAGTGGCCCACACCACATCTTAAACACAAACTGAATCAACCCAAATATCCCTGGAACCGTGTGAAGAAGCCTCTTTGGACAACTGGCCCAATGGTCTGTCCAAACTGTCCAACGATTGGAAAGAATAAAGCTATTGCCCGATTACAAAAATGAAAGGACCCTAAACAGGATGATTAGAGTGCAAACTGGAGGACTGCAACGACTATGAGGGCTGAAGGACTCCTGGTTTGGCTGCCTGCTGCTCTCTTCCCGATGAGCTTTGAGCCTGGCAGCAGAGTGTTGCTGGAGCTGGAGCACAGCTAACTCTAGCCAGAAAGCCAAGCAGCTTACTCAACTATGAAATGTGTCAAGTGAAATGGTCCCGGCGAATGACAAATCGGCATAGATCTGACAGCAAATAAACCCATTAGTGGGATTTTTCATGCTTTCTGCTCTGTGTGTGTGTGTGTGTGTGTGTGTGGGGGGGGGGTTAGATAGGAGTGGATGGTAGAGTTGTCTATCCCCCTCTTCCTTGCTGTTTTGCTCACACTAAGCAATGGATCCTCCTCATAGTTTTCCGATAGTTGGGTGCAGTGGAAGTCTCATAAGAGTTTGTATTTTCTTCAGAGAATGTTGCTTGGCATTCAAGCCCTCAGTCCACCTCACACATGATTCCCACAGGACTCGCCATAGAATAAAAAGGGGAGTTGGAGATGGTCCAATTTTCTTAGCCTTTGGTCCTCCTTGTATTATTTTCTCCTTGAAGGGTATACAATTGGTCCCCCGCAGCAGAAGCTCTGGAAAGAAAACTTCAAAGTGGTGTAAAAGACACTTTAAGGGGTATTAGCAACACGGTCTCCTCTGTCCAGTACACCCAGCTGTACATAAATCACTACTGTCCATTCATCAACCCAGTCCGTCTGCTCTGGGTTGACAAAAACATGTGCAGTTTCACCTCAGAGAGCACTGTGTTTGTGTCTGTGTGTGTGGTAGGTCCCTGTTGCTTGCTTGCTTCACCACACTGTCTCGCTCTCTCTCCCTATCTTCTACTTCTTTTATGTTGCGCTCTCTCTCTCTGTGACTGAGCTTACACGAAGGCTCAAAGTGGAGTTTTATCATTACTCTCTCTCTCTCCCTTTCTCTTTTTCCTTCCCCTAGCTGCCTCTATTTTTCTCATCAGTGAATTTGCAACTCCACTGTTTTGTTTCAGTCTCTGTTTTATGTCATAGATGAAATGGTTGACTCCTTTTTTGAAAACTGAGGAGGCTCTTTGGCCAATATGTGTGTGTGTGTGTGTGTGTGTGTCTTTTTAGTATATTTTTATTAAAATTTTACCTCAGTATAGCCCTGTGTTTGGATCTAATTCATACTGCGGAATTGATGTACGTACCTTCAGAAAAAAAGACCCTCAGGCAATCTCTTGTGTAATCTGTTGTTTGACAAATTGCCAAGGAATGAATTCTGACTATCCCATGTGGTGGGACACATAGTTGGTGTACCTGTCCTCATGTTTCCAAAAAGTGTTGAAATAGGATCTGCTTTTACAAGGAGTTGCCTCCAACAATTGCTTGTCTGAAATATACTGGGATGTATTGTTCCTCACTTAAATGTAATTGCCACATAAACATATACAGTATATCAAAAGTAAGACATGGTTTATAGTAAATGTCTTGATGCAGATCCCTTTTTTGAGTACATTTACGGGGAAACCATTGCAGAGAAAGGCTATAAAACTTGTCTCTTGAAAGCAATGTTATATGTTTTCAAAATAAATGTATCTTTATATGTCAAGAGCAGACATGTTTTCATTTATTTTTTATAAATTAAGCATAGGATGTTGGCTATGCAGTTAAGAGTTAGGGTGTAGGCTAAAGTATACATTTAGCCGTTTGTGCACTTTACAGGTTGGATTTAAAGCCTGCCTCAATAAAGTTGCACAGCGATGTAGGCTACAAACTGTACCTTAGAGGGGATGGATGATTATGGATCCACATCATTGACACTGTGAAGAAATATTACTTGTGAACAGTGCCATCCAGAGGTGAATCAATGCATGGATAGTACTTTTTTTAGGTAAGAATGGGTGGTGCACTATCATAATTTTCCATAAGCACTGCAGATACATGATATAAATTCATGTATTTCATGTGATAATGTCAGTGGTGTAAAGAACTTAAGTAAAAATAGTTCAAATTACTACTTAAGTTGTTTTTGGGGATATCTGTACTTTACTATTTATATTTTAGAAAACTATTACTTCACTACATTCCTAAAGAAAATAATGTACTTTTTACTCCATACATTTTGAATGATTAGCAGGACAGAAATATGGTCCAATTTACGTACTTATCAAGAGAACCACTCCGGTCATCCCCACTGCCTCTAATCTGGCGGACTCACTAAACACACATGTTTCGTTTCTAAATTATGTCTGAGTGTTGGAGTGTGCCCCTGGCTATCCATAAACTTCAAAAACAAGAAAATGGTGCTGTCTGGTTTGCTTAATATAAGGAATTTTTAATTATTTATACTTGCACTTTTACTTTTGATACTTAAGTATATTTTAGCAATTACATTTACTTTTGATATTTGAGTGTATTTAAAACCAAATAGTTTTTTACTTTTACTCAAGTACTATTGTGCTGGGTGACTTTCAATTTTACTTGAGTAATTTTCTATTGAGATATCTTTACTTTTACTTAAGTATGTCAATTGGGTACTTTTTCCACCACTGGAAAATGTGATCTGGTGCATGTTTAAATTTTGTTAGTGACATACTTGCATATATGTGTGTGGCTTTAAATGTGACACTTCCCAAAACCCCCACTAGTGGTCAGTCTATCTAATGATTGTTGCTTTTTGAGAGAGCTATGTAGGATGGGTGCGCTCGTTTTGCACCACCCGGTGCCTCGAATGTGTGGAAATGGTCCAAATGTGCAAACTCTGCTTACCCGGGGTATCGGGGCGATGCAAAACAAACACAGCCATTCTCACCAGGAAAGAGAAAACCACCGCCAGAAAAACGTAGCAGTTTTTTTGCTGAAACCAGAAATTCCACAACTCACCTAGCTAGCTAATCAAACATTTGGCTTGCTGTGTCTGTGGTAGTGACGCCAACCCACAGTCCACGTGGTAATAACTGTGGGTCGGATGGGTTTAGAGTCATTAAATACTGTGTGGCCGAAGGGCAGGTGTGTGGAGTGCGGGTTGAATAAAGAGAAACAATACCTTTAAAAAATCCAGAAATGTAATATAATGAGACAAAAGCTGCAAAAGGAGAGTTGAAAATAAAGAGAAGGGAGGGCCAGAAAAGTTAAGTTTGGTAAAGATTTGGTGAAGTGGTAGATGATGATAGCAGTGTTGTTATGTGTCACGATTGTGAGACTCTATACAAATTCGACAGACAAGATGGGACTTCAAACAGGCCTATGGCATGTCAAGGGATCTGTGGCCTACTGTTTAGATGGGTTTAACTGAAATTGAAATCTGGACATTGACTAACCAGAATAACATATTGTTTTGGCAAACTCCAAGACCTCTGATAATACTAGTCACGTGCAAATCGACATCCCTGTGTTTTGAGAGAAATGTTTGTTTGACAGGTGTTGCATGCGGTTTGAGCAAAAAAATTATAACTGATACGATAAATTTAACAAAGGGTCTACATGTATCGACTTTCACAGTGAATGCTTTTGTTTATATGTTTTGTGCGAATTGAACATTGCCAAATGCATAATTTATTTAACCTATTTCATGCAACCCTTGCTGTTAATAGATCACAATGCAGCACACAACTGAGTTAAACGTTTGGAACAAGTTCACTTACTCATCCATAGCCTAAAAACACACATTAAAAGTGCAAGTTATCTTTTTTAGCTCAGATCTGAAGGCTGGGGGACATTTAGGACGTATTCTACTGCTGATCGCAAAAATATCTGAATGATTATGATCACACTTCCTCAATTCAAATATTATGGGGGTGTGGTATATGGCCAATATACCACACGGCTAAGGACTGTTCGTTGTGGAGTGCCTGGACATAGCCCTTAGCCGTGGTATGTTGGCAATATACCACAAACCCTCAAGGTGCCTTACTGCTATTAAAAACGTATTACCAACATAATTAGAAAAGTAAAAATACATGTTTTGCCATAGCCATGGTATATGTTATACGATCTGATATACCATGGCTGTTCAGGGCTCGAACCACCAAGTTTATAATAAGGCTTAGAAACCAAACTAGAGTTAGCAGTGTAGCCTGTTATAGCCTGGACTTGTTGAAAATATTTTCACGCCTAGAAAAACCCTATAGGCTTCCATTATAACCCTCAATTTATAGAAAAAAAAGAAAGAATTACATGGGGCAGTTTGGAAAAAACGAATCCCCTCACAACCGTCCTCTGCAATAACGGACATACATACATAACCAACGTTCTCTAATAATACTAATCCCGTGCGAATAGGGCTATAGCCCTAATAATGACTCCTGCCAAATTAAGCATTTCTTGCAGTAAAAGTATACACCCAATGTAGCCAATATTTGGACGGGAACAGGAGTGGAGAAATATGATTTACTTCTGCATCTTGAGAGAATGCAACGCTCAGTTGGATACCCTCTGTAGATGTGCTGTCTACGTCACAAATGCATCATAAAAGTTAATAATATTTCAACCACATCAAATATGCATCGAAGCCGAAATGAAATTTTATCAGAAACACGTTGGGTCGTTTTCACAGCTTCCTTTTCCCTTAGAACCGGGAAAGTTGATGTTATTTGGACATTTTGCACAGAAAATCTTTGCCATTTATTTTTTGCTTTATTGTATTTTCTCCCCAGTCCCTAAACGTCCGCGAAAGATGAGAGAAAACGTTACCAATGTCAACTAGATTGAAGCATTCATTCTATCGATCCATTACATTATTATGTTGAGCAAATGTTTATTTAAACTTCTAGGGGAACATAATGACAAAAGAGAAGCTACATGTATCTAATTATAGTCAAGTTGACTAACAAATAGCCTACCAAAATGTCAGAAATTATAAGCATAAACATCTATATCAGGCAACGTTATGCAGTCTTTGACTGTAGCCTATGTTCTATATTTGTGGATTAGGGTTGGGTGCTGACCTCAGATTTGGACTTTGTCACATTTATTTGGCGGTTGTAGATGGGTTGTTAGCAATTGCTGGCAGGTGCGGATGATGAGCAAACAGCTAACCCGCGCACCACTAGCATCAATTCCGCAGCTGAAGTCTAAAGAGGAGGGTCTGTCGTGCGTGAACTTTGGAGCAGCCACGTGTACAGGAAATAGAACCAATCTGACAGTTGTGGTTGGTCGGTTTGTTTTGCTCGTACGACGACGCATTCTTGTCATTGTTAGCTAGGTAGGTGGGCTATCTCTTCCATTTGCTGGCATTTATTTCCGAGCTACGTTCCAAATTTGTGGCGTTGGAGCTCAAAATCAGGTAGGTCAACGTTGGCGAGGCAGCTGTCCTCATACACGATTAGCTATTGCTGTCTTATGTAGCTAGCTAACGTTAACTATGTGCTACCTTGTTAACTTTATGTGAGTGTGCATCATTTAGAGCACTTCCGGATAAGACCTGCCTGGCTAGTTATACGCATTATGTTGGGCTTCGTAGCTAGCTAACTAAGAAATGTAGCTAGTAAGAACACTAGCTAATAGTAGTCAGTGATGATGGAAGCTAGCCACATGGCAAACTTACCCAATGTCGTGTTGACAGGTGTGTTAATCAGCCCTTGAGCAAGCAAGGACATAGCACTTGGAAGAAGCCATGGCTATGTACTGCAGGACGGCTTGGTGCAGGCACCTTATGGCTGTGTCTATGGCCTTGTTCTGCCTGCTCCACAACACCATGGACGTCCATGCCCGGCCAGCTAACATGTCAGCCCTGAAGGACAAAAACAACCCCACAAGTAAAGAGGAGAATGAGATCCTTCCCCCTGACCATCTAAATGGGGTGAAGCTGGAGATGGATGGTCACATCAATAAGGGCTTCCATCAGGAGGTGTTCCTGGGTAAGGAGATGGAGGAGTTTGAGGAGGACTCTGAGCCCAGGAGGAACAGGAAGAAGCTCATTGAGATCTTCAGCAAGTAAGTGGGGATTACTGGCTTTCAATTTCATGATTCGTGAGTCATGTACAGCTGACTACCTTCAACTCTCTGAGTTGAGTACATTCACCTGATGATGACACAGCTTTAGCTTTGTAGTGTGTCTGTGTTGGATTTTTTTCACCATGTAGCCTTCATTTGCAGTTGACTTTTTTTTTAGGCCAAATTGTGAAATGGTGTGTAGATGCAAGGTTGTAATTGTGATCAATTGAAGAGTCCACTGTCTATGTAGTCTATACACATCCAGTTAAATATGTGCCTCTGGAATTTTTCCAACTAAGTATTTTTTAAACCTTATGCTTCATGCTGGATGTGTCAATGTCTAGTTCATACATGCGTGTTCTATGTACAGAATTACTGTCTTGCCACAAAATCGCGAGTTTGAAAGCAACTGTTTTTCTGGAAGCTTTGCTGCACCATTTTCCCTACATTTTCCCCCACATAAGCCAGCCTCATGACAATTTGAATTATAGATAATGAGCTATAGCCCCACGACCATTTGAGTGACAGCTAGCAAGATGCGCACGCAGAGCGAGAGAGAGCAATGATGTGGTGCACATATCTGCACATACACTACATGACCAAAAGTGTGTGGACACCTCCTCGTTGAACATCTCATTCCAAAAGCATGGGCATTAATGTGGAGTTGTTCCCCCATTGCTGCTATGACAGCCTCCACTCTTCTGGGAAGGCTTTCCACTAGATGTTGGAACATTGCTGCGAGGACTTGCTTTTATTCAGAAGAGCATTCGTGAGGTCGGTCACTGATGTTGGCCGATTAGGCCTGGCTCAGTCGGCGTTCCAATTCATCCCAAAGGTGTTCGATGGGGTTGAGGTCAGGGCTCTGTGTAGGCCAGTCAAGTTCTTCCACACCGATCTCAACAAACCAGTACTGTATTGACCTCGCTTTGTGCACATAGGCATTGTCATGCTAAAACAGGAAAGGACCATGCCCAAACTGTTTCCACCAAGTTGGAAGCACAGAATCATCTAGAATGTCATTATATGCTGTAGCATTAAGATTTCCGTTCACTGGAACTAAGGGGCCTAACCCAAACCATGAAAAACAGTCCCAGACCATTATTCCTACTCCACCAAACTTTACAGTTGGCACTATGCATTCGGGCAGGATGCGTTCTCCTGGCATCCGCCAAACCCAGATTAGTCCGTTGGACTGCCAGATGTGATTCATCACTCCAGAGAATGCTTTTTTCCACTGCTCCATAGTCCAATGGTGGCCAGCTTTACACCACACCAGCCAACGCTTGGCATTGCGCATGGTGATCTTAGGCTTGTGTACGGCTGTTCGGCCATGGAAAACCATTTCGTGAAGCTCCCAACAAACAGTTATTGTGCTGACATTGCTTCCAGAGGCAGTTTGGAACTCTGTAGTGAGTGTTGCAACCTAGGACAGATGATTTTTACACGCTACATGCTTCAGCACTCGTCGGTCCCATTCTGTGAGCTTGTGTGGCCTACCACTTCACGGCTGAGCTGTTGTTGCTCTTAGACATTTCCAGTTCACAATAACAGCACTTAGTTGGCCGAAGCAGCTTTAGTAGGGCAAACATTTGACAAACTGACGTTGGACAGGTGACATCCTATGACGTGCCACTGCTAATGTTTGTCCATGGAGATGGCTTGGCTGTGTGATCTATTTTATACACATGTCATTAACGGGTGTGGCTGAAATAGCCAAACCCACTCATTTGAATGGGTGTCCACATACTTTTGTGTAAGTGATGTAGTAACAATTTTCGGTGACCACTTTTGGCTTTTACTTTCGTTCTGAAAGTGGCTAAAAAGTATACAAAAGTACCAGAAAATCTATTTAATGTGTACACCTTTTCATGCTCCAGTTCCTATTTCAAAGAATAGGGGGCATAAACAAATAGGCTATCTGTTATGATAAGCAACGCAGTGTTCCTGAGAACATGGAGGTGAGTGCACCTGTAATAGATCTACCACAGCAGTCTAAGTAAATACCGGTCCTCGTCTACCCCATACTGGGTAAGCTAGGTGCCATGTAGTAAAAGCTAGGAGGCTGATTTATAAATACCGTTGAAACAAAACAGTACAGAAATTTTAATCCTACTTGTCACCCTTGAGAAATGTCCACTTGCCAGAAAAGCAGGTTCCTTGACAAATCCTTACTAGCGTTACATTATGTTAACCTATATGCAAAAGGAATGACTGTGTTGGAAAAACATGAAAGCTTAAACCGTTGAAACCATATTTTGTGCTACGGTTGCATCTTACTCAGTTGTAGAACTACTATCTGGGTTTGGGGCTGAAGCAGATATGTGATAGTGGATTTTAATAAACTACTTGAACTTGATACTCCAGTTGAGGGTTTGTGTTTGAAAACGCTGACTGTAAGTTGTGTGTGTGTATAAGAGTGTCTGCTAGCTAAATAACCAACATGTAAATGTAGAACTGAAGATCTGCTGGCTACTTTCCTGTCTACCATTCTCAGGGTGGACTTTAATAAAGACAAGAGCGTCAGTGCCAAAGAGATGCAGCGCTGGATCATGGAGAAGACAGAAGAACACTTCCAGGAGGCTGTGAGGGAGAACAAGATGAGCTTCCATGCTGTGGACCCAGATGGAGATGGTAAGAGAGAGTACACAATTATCTGTGTCTTATTCATTAGGCACCAAATAGAAGAAAACGGACTGCAACAGGGTGGAATTACCTTAGGGCTGGGCGATATATTGAATAAAAATGTCTAACCATTCCATTTTTTTATGTCTCAACTACTCAAATTGCATGCAGAGAAGACACTACTAAAACACTACAATGAACATTGATTCTGGAAAATGTATGCTCAGTTTGTCACATCTGGTACCATGTGCCACTAGCAGTGTTTTTATAAATGTGAAATAAGCATAAAACACATTTTTACATAAGGAATTGGAAATTCATTCTTATTCTGAGAAATAAGGTAGGCCACCTGATTTCAACATCTGAACAAAATGGTCAGTCTAGCATGCTGTTTAAACAGTTGGAGATGGACAGAAGGTCCCCAGTTCATAACAATTAATGTTCTACCTTGTTATCTAGCAAATATATCCAAGTTGGCTGAACTTGAACTATAAAGATTAGCTGGCTACTCACTTGCACGTGGACTTGTGCTTGAGAGGTTGTTTGAATGTTAATTTTCTATAATGCCTGCTATAAGAAGTTAGTCATTATTAGTGAATGAGAGTTATGCATGATTCTGGTTAAATTTGTTACAAAAAGGGCAATTTCACAGACCGACTTGAAAGCCAGATCAGTCATATTGCAAAAAAGCAGGTTCAACTATTTTGATTCTATATTACATTCTTAATGGGACTTATATTTGGCCTAATTTCACATTATAAATACTGTATGTTGTGAATCACCCATAATGTTGAAAAAATGTAGATTTTTAGGCCATATTGCCCTGACCTAGGCTACCTTTCTCTTTCCCCCAACAAGAACCACTAGTTTTCATTTTCTGTAGGTGTTCCCTAATGAATACCACCTTGATACACAGCCATAGTGGTCACCTATTTATTAAGAGCAATTTTTGTTACCAACATTGATGTCCTACTGTTAGGCTTTATAGCTGATCTGTGTGCCACAATATAGCTCAGACCTGATGACAATACAGCACTGTTTCTCACATCGGGCTCAAAATTCTTCCTACACAGTCAAGCCCCAGTCCCCTAACTGATCTATTCTCACCATAGGACATGTGACGTGGGATGAATACCGGGTGAAGTTTCTGGCCAGCAAAGGATTCAATGAGAAGGAAATGGCTGACAAGATAAAGAACAGTGAAGAACTGAAGGTGGACGAGGAGAGTAAGTTAGTCCACCACAATATCATCCACTTTAGCTGTAGTCCATACATTTCTCCTGGTTAATCAGGATTCCTTATTTTCTTACCACATGCTATTGTTGAAATTGACCTACCCAGGGCCTCCCGAGTAGTGCAGCAGTCTAAGACACTGCATAGCAGTGCTAGAGGCATCACTACAGATCCGGGTATGATCCCAGTCTGTGTCGCAGCCGGCCGCGTTCAGGAGACCCATGAGGCATCGCACAATTGGCCCAGCGTCGTCCGGGTTAGGGGAGGGTTTGGCTGGCTGGGATGTCCTTGTCCCATTGCGCTCTAGTCACTCCTTGTGGCAGCCAAGCGCATGCATGCTAACTTCTGATAGCCAGTTGTACGGCGTTTCCTCCGACACATTGGTGCGACTGGCTTTCGGGTTAAGCGAGCAGTGTGTCACGAAGCAGTGTGGCTTGGCGGGGTCGTGTTTCGGAGGACGCATGCCTCTTGACCTTCGCCTCTCCCGAGTCCATACGGGAGTTGCAGCAACGGGACAAGACTAACTACCAATTGGATATCACGAAATTGGGAGACAAAAAGGGGTAAAAAGGTTTTATTTATTTAAATAAAACAAATTAACCTTCCCCCAAACCAATATCCTACTTTTCCAAGTGTTTTAATGTTCTGATCACGATAAGTCTTTTTAATTTTGCTCAGCCAATAATGCTTGTATTGAATGTGTCTCAGTGGACTATCAAATTACCTTATTATTTGAATCCCTGCAGCCCAGGAGGTGCTGGAGAGTCTGAAGGACCGTTGGTTTCAGGCTGATAACCCCCCAGCCGACCAGCTGCTGAATGAGGAAGAGTTTCTCTCCTTCCTGCATCCCGAGCACAGCAAAGGCATGCTCAAATACATGGTCAAGGAGATCGTTCGTGACCTCGGTATGTACTTTCTCATATGTTTTGAATTCAGTTGGTGTGTATGCATAATGCCATAACTAGGTTATTTGAAAACAATGATTTGAATAAGAAAATGAGAATTGATTAAAGTACACAGAATAAATATATACATTTTGAATGACCCATGATCAATCATGAAAAGCTTTAAAATCTAATCTAATGCTGTTTGAGTTTGATATTTATTTTGTGTTTTTAAAGACCAGGACGGTGACAAGAAGCTGACTCTGTCTGAGTTCATCTCCCTGCCCATGGGCACCGTGGAGAACCAGCAGGCCCAGGACATCGACGATGACTGGGTACGAGAGAGGAAGAAGGAGTTTGAGGAGGTCATCGACAGAAACCATGATGGTATCGTGACCATGGAGGAACTAGAGGTGGGTGTCCTGTGTTAGAAAAACTCATAGCTACAAAACCCTACAAAGGCTAGGTTTATGATGGGTCGTAAAGGCCTATAAGTAAACACAGACTGAACAAATATCATGTCACAGAGGACTATTTCCACTGGGTACACTGCAGGACCTTGTATAGGATAGTGTCATTTTATAGTTGCAGAGTAAACCATTAACATTTTAGGCTAATTTCCTTCCTTTTTCCCTGTCTTACCCTCATGCCATCACTACTCCAGGAGTACATGGACCCTATGAACGAGTACAACGCGCTGAACGAGGCTAAGCAGATGATCGCTGTGGCCGACGAGAACCAGAACCACAACTTGGAGCTGGAGGAGATTCTCAAGTACAGCGAATACTTCACTGGCAGCAAGCTCATGGACTATGCCCGGAATGTTCACGAGGAGTTCTGAAGACAAGCTGACAAAATCCTCCCTTTCCCTTCTAATGTGGGCATCCTCATAAGTCTTCTCTAAGGACAGGTCTATCTTATTGATGAAAAGAAAAGCCTGATGTTCTAGTGTGCAATTCTGTGTTTAAATCCTAGCCCCAGCCGAGAGACCTGGCCTCCCCCAGTGACTCTTAAAGTAAGGCATAAAACATCCTTCATTTCTGGACTGTCTGCCTCTTCTAAACATCAGAATGAACCATTGCCAAAGTCTGCCTTCTGTCTACAGTGGGACTTAAGTTGCATTATCTCACATATGATAATGCATTTTGGGTTTTCAGTGCATTCTAGACACTGCGTCAACTTCATGATTCATTTGTGTTTGATATATTGTGAAATTTATGTCTGAGTAATTGGAACAAGATTCATTTCCCCCCCCCTCCAGTGAAGTAGTTGAGGTGTAAGGGCAACTTACACAATTGGGCCTACAATATTTGTAGTAGTGCAGAACCGTTCTGTTTTTACTGCAAAATGATTTAAATTGCATAACTGTAAAGAATGTAAATATCTTCGTTCTTTGGATTTCCCATCACATTCTACATTTCATAATGTTGCTCAGAAGTAACTGTTCTTTACCAAGTCATCAATCATATTGACCACTGAGCTGAACCCCAGTAACCACTGTACTCTCCACACTCAATGACCATGTGCTTGCTGCCCTTGTAAACAATTGTTTGACATTTGTCTATTTGGTAAGAAGTTTACACTGCTATGTCCTGATAGGTGTTGATGATTCTCTGATCCATCTTATTCTTTGAAATGAGTGCTTATGTCAGAATTATGGTGTTTTAAACCTCTACTGCAAAAATGTCTCATTGTTTCCATACATTTGTTTGCCTTTGTCTATAATTCCAACTGGGGTTTTGCATTTCCAAAAATATGTAAGCTCTGTTAAATATCTGATACAATCATTACAAATGAATTAGTAATTTGTTAGCATGGGTCTGATTTGTTTTTGATACACATGTCATAACTGAAAGTAAAAAAGAGGTGAGCTTGTAATCAGGGTTGGAGAAATATTTTTTTAGTTTTGAATGTTTTTGCAGGATTTTGACATGAGCCCTCTGGGTACCTTGCCCTTGTCAATTGTCCATATCTTTGTTTGAGACTGGTGTAAGAAATTAACTTATTTATTTATTTGTTGTTAGTCTTGTTTTCTCTCAAAGCAGTTACATCAATATGTAAAGAAAAAAAAACTTTATTTTCCTAGTTTGTACTTTTAGTTTTTCAATGCTTTTGTTTTTTTCCAGTTTCTGCAAATGTTGAACTTAAATACCAGATGGATATTATTTGTCATTGAGAAATTCCTTGTGGATCCTACCAATTCAGCCATGTTCGTAACCCTTGTCATGCTTTGCCAAAGCGCTGTAATATACAGTACCAGTCAAAAGTTTAGACACACCACCTCATTCCATTTTTTTTTTTTTTTTTTTTTACTATTTTCTACAAAACTGAAATAACACATGGAATCATGTAGTAACCAAAAAAGTGTTAAACAAATCAAAATAGATTTCATATTTGAGATTCTTCAAAAAACAGCAAGCACTATGTTGAAACTGGCTCTCATGAGGACCGCCACAGGAAAGGAAGACCCAGAGTTACATCTGCTGCAGAGGATGAGTTACCAGCCTCAGAAATTGCTGCCCAAAAAAATGCTTCAGACTATGTAACAGACACAACTCAACATTTACTGTTCAGAGGAGACCGCATGAATCAGGCCTTCATGGTTGAATTGCTGTAAAGAAACCACTACTAAACGACACCAATAAGAAGAGACTTGCTTGTGCCAAGAAACACGAGCAATGGACATTAGACCGGTGGAAATCTGTGCTTTAGTCTGATGAGTCCAAATTTGAGATTTTTAGTTACAACCGCTGTCTTTGTGAGAGATGCAGAGTAGGTGAAAGGATGATCTTTGCATGTGGGGGTGCTTTGCTGGTGACCCTGTTAGTGATTTATTTAGAATTCAAGGCACACTTAACCAGCATGGCTACCACAGCATTCTGCAGCGATACGCCACCCCATTTGGTTTGCGCTTAGTGGGACTATCATTTGTTTTTCAACAGGACAATGACCCAACACACCTCCAGACTGTGTAAGGGCTATTTGACCAAGAAAAGGAGAGGGACGGAGTGCTGCATCAGATGGCCTGGCCTCCACAATCACCCGACCTCAACCCAAAGGAGATGGTTTGGGATGAGTTGCACCGCAGAGTAAAGGAAAAGCAGCCAAGTGCTCAGCATATGTGGGAACACCTCCAATCCAAGACTGTTGGAAAATCATTTCTCATGAAGCTGGTTGAGAGAATGCCATGAGTGTGCAAAGCTGTCATCCAGGCAAAGCGTGGCTACTTTGAAGAATCTAAAATATTTTGATTTGTTTAACACCTTTTTTTGGTTACCACAAGATTCCATATGTGTTATTTCATAGTGTTGATGCCTCCATCAAAACCCTGGAATGAGTAGGTGTGTCCAAACTTTTGATTGGTACTGTATGTGTAATATGCATTCATCAACTGCTTTCCTGCTTCAAGGACAATATCCTGTGGAAATACATCAGTAACTTTGATCCCGTCATATAATTGAAATTCTAAAAGAAAAAGCTCATGCTATCAGAATGTGACAACTCTTTCGCTATACATTGTATTCCAGATTAAACAATAAATATTTCTTATCATGTACCCTAATGTTTTATGCCTCCATAAATGTATATTTCAACATTTTTGCATACTAACTTGATGGCCAATAGTTCTTCGCTAGGCGTTTTAAATTATACAACTTTTACTGGAGCTTGCCATGAGTGGAGCTTGCCAGAAAACAATACATTTTATTATGTCCATTATTCTTTCCATTCTGTTTTTATTTGTAATAGTTGTAGTTGCGATGAGACTATTGTTATATTTTGACTCGATTCTGTGAACTGCATTGGCTTTGTAAAGCTACCCACAGAAATAGTCAAAACAGAAACATTAGGCCTCATTAGGCCTTGAATTATACAGTTGAAGTCGGAAGTTTACATACACCTTAGCCAAATACATTTTTAACTCAGTTCTTCACAATTCCTGACATTTAATATATTGTAAATAAAAAATATTAATTGTTGATTATAAACAATTCCTGACATTTAATATATTGTCTATGAAAAATATTATTACTAGATTATAAACATGTCAGTAAATTTGTCCAACAATTTCATATATTTTGGCGAGAACCTTCGAGATGACCTGTTGTGAGTAAAAATGTGACATTTAACCTAGATATTTTAGGAACTTTCTCATAAAATGTTAGCAGCTTCTATCTGTTACATGAATGTATTACTTTCCTCTACCTACACAAACACAAACCATGAGCCTTCTGCTATCACTTCTTAGCCTAAACAATATTCTCTACTTATCAGTCAGACTCAGAGATGAATTGGTCATACTCTTCCATGACCTCACTCAGAGATAAACTTGTTATACTCACCCATGATCTCTCTCAGGACAACGAGGTGAAACGATGTTGAGCTGTTAGGAAAGCCGGCCGAGAGAGGGAAATGACTAATCAGAAGCAGGTGGACATGGTGACTCTACAGGAGGATACAAAAGCTCTCATCAGAGGGACTGGCTAGAGAAACGAGTGCAAAAGAATGCCATCTACCCCCATTACCTGGATAAAGTGGTACAGGATCTTAGGTCTATACAAGTGCTTAGGCCATATGGGCTAGGGGCTGATTTTTTTCTCTCTACGTTTCAGGAGGCCCGACAGGTGACGTCTCGCTACGACACGTTGATGCTGACCCGGGAAGACCTGGTGCCCACTACCCAGCAGAACCAGGACAGCACAGAGAAAGCCCGAGCCCAGCTGACCCCCTTCACAGAGCAGAGCAACAACACCCTGCTGCACTACAACACTCTGGCCCAGCTACGGAGCCAGCTGGACAAGTCCCACACTGAGGGCATCATCTGGGTGAGACATGATATGATCACTCTCCTTATAATGTGTATTTTATGGTGATTTATCTCTGAGGGACACAGTTTGAGGGACACAGTTTCTCGGACACAGATGAATAAAGCTAGTGCTGGACATAAAAGCTAACTGAATGGCGATCTACCACTGAACCTCCTAGTTTTAGTCTGTGTTGGGGAAACCAGCCAGGTTACTAAGAGAGTCTGAAATCAAAGAGGGTTTGATCAAATTATTACCATTTCTCTCTTGATATACAGGAATCAAGATGGGCCCACATTCAGAACACAGCTGCCAAAAAGACACTTCTGTTGTGCACAATCAAGATGGCCACTATCAATCTTTACCAGAGTGTGTGCAAGAGGGCCAAAGACACTGGGGATTTACCTGTTGCTCCAGAGGACCCTCCTAAGCAGCTGGAAAAGGTACCATAGGCTACTGTGCTGCTGTAAACGCATGACTCAGCATTATTTTGTTTGTGCAAAGTTGAGGGTCGCTAGACTCAAATGTTCATAATATTTACGTAAGAGGAAAGGACCGATGACACAGATGGTTATTGTATCGTGTGGGATTCTCTCTGGTGTTTACAGAACATTGGTGCTGTGACATTAGAATTTCAGAGCCTGTTTAAAGAAAGCGATTGTAGCAATGGAACAAACAATTACAAAGGATGAAAAAAATACGAGTGGCTGCAGTATTGCCGGCAACATTGATGATGATTAGGAGTATATGCTGTATGGGCTGTTAAGGCATAAGTGTATGAAAGTGTGTATTCTTATTTTATATTTATGTAATTAATTCATTGAGCTGTTCTTGTCTATTGATGTTCTGTATTATGTCATGTTTTATGATTTGTGTGGACCCCAGGATGAGTAGCTGCTGATTTAGCAGCTTCTAATGGGGATCCTAGTAAAATACTATTCATGAACCACTCACAGGATAGGGTATTGTGCATCACAAGGAATAAATGGGGGGGGGGGGGGGGGGGGATTAGAAATGATGATCATACTGATATCTATGCAGGTCATGACAGCTGTGGAGTGCTCTGATGCATAGTTTACCTGTCTCCTTTTTCTGATCAAGGGGATTCCCTTAACCTGCCAGAATATGTAGAAGATATCATACCTACATTTGCATAAATTGTGAATCCTCTTCAGTGGTTCCCAAACTTTTTACAGTCCTGTACACCTTCAAACATTCAACCTCCAGCTGCGTACACCCTCTAGCACCAGGGTCAGCGCACTCTCAAATGTTGTTTTTTGCCATCATTGTAAGCCTGCCACACACACACTATACAATACATTTATTAAACATAAGAATGAGTGTGAGTTTTTGTCACAACCCGGCTCGTGGGAAGTGACAAATAGCTCTTATATTACCAGGGCACAAATAATAATAATCAATAATTTTGCTCTTTATTTAACCATCTTACATATTAAACCTTATTTGTGAATTGAAAATGGTGAATAACTCACCATAGGCCAATGAGAAGGATGTGCTTGAAAGGTTGCACATAACTCTGCAATGTTGGGATGTATTGGAAAGTCTCAGTCTTAAATCATTTCCCACGCACAGTCTGTGCCTGTATTTAGTTTATGCTAGTGAGGGCTGAGAATCAACTCTCACACAGGTACGTGGTTTCAAAGGGCATCTGTGTCTTAACAGCGCAATTTTCCAAGGCAGGATACTCTGAACACAGCCCGATCCTGAAATCTGGCAGTGGCTTCTGATTAAATAACATTTTCACTGAACCGCTTGTTGCAATTTCAATAAGGCTCTCTTGTTCAGATATCGGTAAGTGGACTGGAGGCAGGGCATGAAAGGGATAACGAATCCAGTTGTTTGTGTCATCCATTTCTGGAAGGTACCTGCGTAACTGTGCACCCAACTCACTCAGGTGCTTCATCACTATATCACATTTGACATTGTCCGTAAACTTGTTCATTTGCACACAAAATCATACAATGATGGAAGACCTGTGTTTTGTCCTTGTTAATGCAGACAGAGAAGAGCTCCAACTTCTTAATCATAGCCTCAATTTTGTCCCGCACATTGAATATAGTGGCGGAGAGTTCCTGTAATCCTAGATTCAGATCATTCAGGCGAGAAAAAAACCTCACCCAGATAGGCCAGTCGTGTGAGAAACTCGTCATCATGCACGCTGTCAGACAAGTGAAAATTATTGTCAGTAATGAAAAGTAAGGGGGCAGTAGCTCTTCGGCTGCATCAGATTCATCATTGTCAGTGTCCTTGCTAGCTGGGCTAACAACAAATGTAGAATTACTGATGCTAGCATTGGATGTGCTCGTGGAAGCAGAACAACTTGTGTCGTTGACAGGTGCAGGTGTAGTACTGCTGGTAGTAGCAGTAGAGCTGGTATGTGCCTTACTTTTTTTATTTTTTTTACCATTTATCAATTTTCGAGCAAACGGAATGAGCAGCAGCTACGTTTGGCTACATACGGACCGGACCGTTAGTGAAATTCCCGCAAGATAGTAACGGTTAATGTGATTGGATGTTAATTATTTGACTAGGCTACCTTGTCAACAAACAAAAGAGGGATAGTCACATACAAGCATACAAGCATACATACAAACCTATTTACATTGCCAGGAATCATAAACAAATATTCATTAGTAATATAACCAGTTTTAATTGCCTTTTTGTTTTTCAATTTAGTTAAAAGTAGTACCATATTGTTTAAATTAATATATAAAGTGAAAAAAGTTAGGTTTTGAATTAGACCATTTGCATTTGTGATTATGAAATTTACCTAATATTATTAGCAGTTGAATTAAAAACACTACATCTTCATCAATGTCAGAATTTCTGAAATAAATCATTATATCAAAACCATCAAATTGTATAACCGGTCCTATTTTTTTGTAATAAAATTCTGAATGTCAATCCAAAATATTCTACTATAAATACAGGGTCTCCATTCCACAGAAATCACATTTATAGTCAATATTCAGCTTGCTTTTTAGATATTCAGCTTTAGTCTTTCCAAAAGGATAAATTCTATGTAACATTTTAAATGAAACTTCCTTTACCTTACTGATACAACATTTATTAGCAATTTTCCATGCTTTCCCCCATTGTACAGTTGAAGTCGGAAGTTTACATACACCTTAGCAAAATACATTTATACTCAGTTTTTCACAATTCCTGACATTTAATCCTAGTAACAATTCCCTGTTTTAGGTCAGTTAGGATCAACACTTTATTTTAAGAATGTGAAATGTCAGAATAATAGTATAGAAAATGATTTATTTCAGCTTTTATTACTTTCATCACATTCCCAGTGGGTCAAAAGTTTACATACACTCAATCAGTATTTGGTAGCATTGCCTTTAATTTTTAACTTGGGTAAAATGTTTCGGGTAGCCTTCCACAAAAAAATTCTGAGGTATTTGGCTGATTTCTTTTGATTTTCCCATGATGTCAAGCAAAGAGGCACTGAGTTTGAAGGTAGGCCTTGAAATACATCCACAGGTACACCCCCAATTGACTCAAATGATGTAAATTAGCCTATCAGAAGCTTCTAAAGCCATGACATAATTTTCTGGAATTTTCCAAGCTGTTTAAAGGCACCGTCAACTTAGTGCATGTAAACTTCTGACCCACTGGTATTGTGATACAGTGAATTACAAGTGAAATAATCGGTCTGTAAACAATTGTTGGAAAAATTACTTGTGTCATGCACAAAGTAGATGTCCTAATAGATGTCCTTCCTGTAAAACACAATCCTTGAGTGGAAATAAGACTTGACTTATTGATATTAATTTTCAAACCCGAAACTAAGGAATTGTCTCCAATACAGGAAACTGCTTTAGAAACCTCATTCCTGTCTCTCAAAAATATGGTGGTATCATCAGCCAGTTGACATAGTTTAAATTCATTTCCAAGTGCTGAAACACCTTGCAAATTCCCTGTCTTGATATGAAGAGTCATAATTTGAGTAACCAATAAAAATAAAAACGTACTAATGTGTCGACCACGCATAAAGCCAGATTGTTCTTTCTTCATCAATTATATGATACAAGCCTTGTTTCAACCTCTTAGCAAATACAAGGGCAAATCATTTCCCATCATTATTCAACAGGCTATTATTCAACAGGTCTCCAGTTGTCTATATAAAGACTATCCTTATTAGGTTTGGGAACCAAAGTAATTACACCTTGCTTTAAGGAAGCCGGTAACTCCCCCTTTTCTATTGTTTCTTGGAACATAGCAAGAATGAAAGGAATCAATTTATCATTGACATTCCTAGCCGATCTGATCGCCATTTGGGAGGATGTGAGCAAGCCGGATCAGCCAGGGCCAACCAAACAAATAGAAGTATCCGCTTCATTCTATAGATTTGTTTTGTATGAAAGTATATATTCTGTTATATATATAGCTTATTAACAAAAAGCATTATAGATCTTTTGCAAAAATACAGTACCACAGTATACATCTTAAAAACCATTTTATTGCCTATATGATGATTAAGGTGTACTGTCTGTTCTATGTAGCACTTCACATTATAATAGTATGATTGTATGAACGACCATCATGTCACCAAAACCATCAACTCTATATCCAACATCTATTTATATACTCATGAATCACCATCAGATTCAACACAATTCACCAAATGAATTCAAGGTTGACAGGAGCCTATCAATAGGCTTAAAGTGGTGATGAGATTATTAATGTGATGTGTGGAATATGTGAGCAGCACTTTCAAATTCAAGGGCCTTTGACAAGCGCCTCAGTGACAGGCTGGAGAAAAACACAAAAGATTCATGTTTGCAAACGGCAATGTCAGAAGTTTCAGATAAGGTGATTTTGTCAACAAATTTCATCTGTATTTTTTAACAAACATAAACACAAAACATTTATAACAGAGACCAACTCTGTTCAGGATCATTTGTAATGTATAGACACAAAAAAATGCTAAAAGCAAATGAATAAAAGGAACATTATAATATACAATTTGATTAGCAGAAGTACATGATGAAAATAACAATGGAAATAAATTGTCATAATGGCATAAAGGACACAAATGGTTAGTGCTTTTGACAGGTAGGCTATTATAAGCTTATTATTCTAAAAACAAAGATATTCAAAAACGAAATACTGGCTTTACATAGAAGAAATGTCTAAATACTTTTTGTTAACATAAGTGTGCTTAATTTAAGTAACGGGGAAAAAAGCGAAAGGGAAAAAACTCATATTTACCACGTTAAAACCGTCTCTGAAATCAGGAAATTGCCAACAAAGCTGTTAAAATTTTAAAGAAGGTCTTAATAAATTGCACATTTAAAAAACATGACAAATCATTGTCCCAGTGCTATACTTGTGCAGTTGGGCACCTTTATAATCTTGGTCTCCATTTGGTCTTCCGCTGGGCTAGAGAGCTGATCTGTCCACAGATTATATTTCTATGGTTCTGTCTCAGGCAGCTTCTATTCTTCACAGGTAGGGGTACTGACTGAGCTTCCTTTGGCTTAGCTGGTAGGCTGCCGCGCTGGATCGGGGAACGGGGTAAGGCTGGGCCGCCAGCTGCTGCTGGTGGTGGTACTGTCCCTGGGCATGTAGGAGCCCCAGGGAGGAGTAGGGCCCATTGGGCCGGGCATGTCGAGAAGAGCCGCCGGCATGGAGCTGGTCCACGGCCTGGGAGACAGAGGCCAGGGCGGCAGAGGCAGGGTAGGCGTACAGGTTCGGGGTAGAGGTGAAGATGGAGGCAGCCTCGTGCAGGCGGTAAGAGGAGTTGGAGGAGATGGGAGGAGGGTAAGTGGTCTGACGGGGCAAGGAGCTGTTGTTGCCTCCTGTTCGGTCTTGTGATGATGACATCACAGACTGCTGTACCTGGAGCTGAAAACATTGGCTACAATTTATATCACTTCATTCACATTTTACATTTACATTTTTATTTCATTTAATCTTTATTTAACTAGGCAAGTCAGTTAAGAACAAATTCTTATTTTCAATGACAGCCTAGGAACAGTGGGTTAACTACCTTGTTCAGGGGCAGAACGACAGATTTTTAACCTTGTCAGCTCAGGGATTCGATCTATCAACCTTTTGGTTACTGGCCAAACGCTATTAACCACTAGGCTACCTGCCACCCCATATACACCTTACCTTCATTCACATTCTAGATAACTACATTTTAAATAAAAACCCTAAGACATGACAATTGAGATCAACCATATACCCTTACCTGACTCAGGTTGAGTGGTTGGGATCTGCTAGTTGTGGCACTCTGGTTGCGATCAGAGCTGGAGGTCCTTCCTGCCCTGCTGGACTGCTGAGCTGTCCCCTTCTTGGATTTACCAGAGACATTAGCAGGTTTATCTGAAAATCAATAAAACCAATTTTTTTAAGGTGAAAGGCAACAAAACTAAGGAGGTGGGCAGCTCAACCTATACAATAGTAGGGGGAACACTAGACTGGAGGTGTGTTACCACGCCAACCTGTTTTTTGTACTCTGCTCTCCCCAGACTGGGTCTTCACTAAGGGCAGGATGATGGCTAGAGACTTGGAGAAGGAGTGGGAGGTCTGGGACGAGGAGGAGCTGTTGGCCAGGCCCTTGGGGCTCAGGGGACTGCTGGTGGACGAGTCAGAGTCATGCGAGTCGTGGACTGTCACACAGCTAATCACGTTGGCCCGCTGGTTAGCACCAGAGCTGTGACAGAAAAGAGGAAGAAAACTTTATCGTTTTCTTTTTGAACACAAAAATTCCTCTTTTGCTTTCAACCCAACCCCTTGAGACACACAGACACACGCACCCGAGGGATTGAGACTAAAGCCAGGGTCATCCAGGGTGCTGGTTTAAGCTACTTAACAAAACAGCAGCGTATCTCCATTGTCTCTCATTCATTCACACATTAGGTGGATACATTAGAATACACAGGATGTGACCTCACCTGGCAGCAGGGAACTTCCCGTCATCCTCGTCCTCTGTGTCACTATGGATAGTGATAATGCTGACAGCAGGGCTGGGAGTATCAGAGATGATAATTGGATCACCACTCAAGGCAGGCAGTGGTGTGTTGTGGACCATAGGGGCGGCTGTCTGCAGAGACAACACAGGCCTGCAAAGGGACAAATGTCATTATAACAGGAAAGTATATTGAGATGTTTCAATGTGCTTTAAAAAAGTTTGTGTTGATCTGAAAGTCCTCAATCATAAAGGGGCAACGGGGTATCACTGATTCATATAAATCACATACCTAATGAGGAAGAGAACCATACAGTATACAAGAGTATGAATAAAGTGTGTATTCTTGGACCTGACCATTGGGTTGAAATTTACCTGGCCCTACTGTCGGCATGTCGAGCCTTAGACCTTTTCCCCTGCTGAGATCTTGCTTGGAACTGGGCCGCAGGTGCATGACGCCCCAGTGTATGGTCCTGCTGTTTGATGCCATGGTAATGACTGCCATGACGACCCCTGGCATGACAACAACTTGTAATTAGCTTCCCTACCATATCTGAATCAGTACAACACAATATTATCTGAACCATCTAACGTCTCCACATACTGTAACCTAGATACAAAATAATGTCAGAAAATATCAAATTAGGGCTTCCTCTGCAATTTGGACAATGATATGGCCTTAGTGCCCAGAGGGACAGCACTGCAGTACTCACCTCCAGTGTGAGGCCTGTTGTCCTGAGCTGTCTCCCCCAGAGAGGGGGGCTCCCATGGGGGAGTCAGGGACCAGAGTCTGGGTTTGGCTGGGGTTGTGGATGGACATACCTGGCATCTGCTGCCACGTGGAGGGGATGAGGATCTGCTGGGTGCCTGCTGGCCAGCCCTGCTGTACACACACACAGACAAAAACAAACAAAGTGATTTATTCTAGGTTTGCTTCTAAAACAACTAATACTGAGATCAATGAAAGCAAGTTGAACAGTCTGTTTTAAGGGAAATAGAAAAATGCTGTGCTACATGTGAGTATGAGTCAGACCATTACAGGTTGGGTGTGGATTCTACAAGAACCACTGGGAAGAGGCATGACAAGCACATGCAGTTTGCAGACAGACATGATTCAGTGTCTGCTCCTGTCATACATGGAAAGCTATAGGCATCCAGCATGCCCCCACTGAGTCAAGCTCAAATTCAAAGGGGAAAGAAAAACATTCTATGATTGTTCTCTGTTCCCCGGACTTCCAAAGCATGACCCGAACAGAGAAAACCTCAATAGTTAATGCTGAGGGAAATATGTTTGAAATCAAAACAACATTAAACAGGCACTCCAACTAGCAGAGGAAAACTGTTCATTCTCTCAAGCCAAGCTCAAGCCCTGGAAGACAGTGCTGTGGAACTGAGAAGGTGGTTTAAAACCTGAAACTCAAGAGTAATCTGTTAAGAGAAGCATGACAGACAATCAGCATTCTAAGATGGTATTTCTAATGTTTGCTGCACGATTCCAGGACCAAAGCAACAACATTGATATTTTCAATCAACAGGGATTCCAAAGGTTGAAGTGATGAAGTGCAAATTTACATTTGGTTGAATCTATTTACATTTCAGCAAGACTTCCAGAAACTTCAGCTGTCTCTGTATCATAATACAACATCTCTCTTTTTGGAAGGGGAAGAGAAAAGGCGAGATGAGATGCTGCAAGCATAAGCACAGACCAGCGTTAGCAGCAGTACATGCATCCCATGCTCTGCCCACCCCTGACATGTGTCGGAGGAGAAAGGGGCAACGGGGTATTAGTGACAGTGCTTTACCAGCATGGTGGGGCTCTGTTCCAGTAGGCCAGGCCTTCCAGCCCCACAGCCCAGGGGCAGTGAATACAGAGGGGCCATTCCTGCCACAGGGGCTTGCAGGGTGGCTACCATCAATGGATTGCAGGATTGCTGGTGGGGAGGAGGTTTGAGGGAGGGATGTAGGGGTTAGATAAATGGACAGGGAAGGTCAATCCGATCTCCACATCCCTTCACCAATCAGTCGGAGACTGATTCCCAAAGAAAGGAGAGGATGTTAAGGAGGCTAAACACCTTGGTGTGAGGAATCCTGTCAATACTACTCTGGTTATTCATAGGATTTCAATGGACACACATGGAGTCAAGCTGTGGTGGGTAGTCATACAGCACTCAGTCTTGCTGTACCTGTGTGAGCATTCCAGGCTGGAGATGCAGAGGCTGAGTGGACTGGTTCTGGGGCGCCATGGGAACAGAGTTATCCATCCTTACTGGGAACCCAGAGTGTTTACCGGATGACTGGAGGCCTAAGAAGAAAGGAAGGCGGTAGATTAGTTACAATGTCATGCATACAGCTCTGCAGATGCAAACTGCAGACATTACATCTAACTAGGGACAATTGGACAACATTATGAAGTTCAGATCCTCTTGTGTTATTACATCACATAAGGCTACACAACATGTATCACTGAAAGCGGTCTCCCACATTACAACCTATGTACTTAGCTGCGACACGAATTTGGTCTTCATTTGAGTTCAGTAAGAGAGGCAAACAAACTATACTTATAACATTATAACCCTGCCCCATCTGTTCTCACCCTGGATGGTGGGTGGGCAGACTATGAGAGTCTGCTGGAAAGGCTCTGCCTGGCCACACAGCTGGGTGGGTCTGGTCTGCAGAGGGACACTTTGCTGGTGGAGACCTGGGATGTTGATAGTAGCCTGCTGATACAGTCCCGACTGGTAGTTCAGCAGAGGGACGTTGCTGCTCAGGGACAGGGACTGGCCACCGGTTGACGCCACCTGACATGGTGTGGATAACATGAAATAACTATTCATCACATTTTACTTTCACACTTTACGTGCTGTAAAATATTCATGCTAGGACATGCTGAGTAAGTCTGATGATAAAAGATATTAGCTTAAGGGGAAAAAGATCCTTAGTACTGTGATGAAAATGTGTTTTTCTTCTAAGTAATTTCTGTGTTCTATTCATGTGCTGTTCTATAAACCAATTTCTGTGTTCATGCAAGTGACTTGAGTGAACAAATCCTCACTATCAGTAGCTGCAATTTGGCAGTACACCCAGACCTTGTTTTGAGAACGAAAGATATCTCAGTTTCAAGGTCTCAGCTTATAAGAAGTGAGGTATTGGTCAGTCACATGAATGAAACAAAACAGTCATGATTAATTAGTTATGCTAAATCATGCAAATGTAACTTGTCTGAGTTTCTGACAGACAGACATTCACTATGGTGCATTACCTTTGTTGGAACCTCCAGCGCGCTGACAATAATGATTCATTTAAGATGAACTTTTAGTGTCCCTGTGTAATTTCCACAACAGTTCTCACCTGGTTGTGCTGGCTGCTAAATGTAACAGTGAGGTTTGTAGCTGCACTGGGGGTGTTGCTGCTAGAAAACAGATTCTTTCCACTCTCGAAAGGGTTGACCCTTCGCTTGCAAATGTCCATGTTCTGGAAGCACGACTTCACACTGAAAAATAATAAATATCAAGGCATATGTGAATCTAAAGGAGCAAGGTACTCTGTACTCTTATAATATCCACCTGGCACAGCCAGAAGAGGACTGGCCACACCTCAGAGCCTGGTTCCTCTCTAGGTTTCTTCCTCGGTTCCTGTCTTTCTGGGGAGTTTTTCCTAACCACCGTGCTTCTACATCTGCATTGCTTGCTGTTTGGGGTTTTAGGCTGGGTTTCTGTATAAGCCTTTTGTGACTGCTGATGTAAAAAGGGATTTATAAATACATTTGATTTGATGACACATTTTATCTCGAGAGAAAAACAAGGAGATTTGCCAAGCTGTCTTAATCCTGGGCTATCGTGTGTAAGAGCTCTTAGGCCAAACAATTGATATAAAATTTAATTTGAAATAAATAAATGCCACAATACGATAGTCCTGATGATCCTCTACTTTTTTTTTTTTTTTTTTTTACCTTTATTTAACCAGGCAAGTCAGTTAAGAACAAATTCTTATTTTCAATGACGGCCTGGGAACAGTGGGTTAACTGCCTGTTCAGGGGCAGAACGACAGATTTGTACCTTGTCAGCTCGGGGGTTTGAACTCGCAACCTTCCGTCCAACGCTCTAATCACTAGGCCACCCTCCCTCCCCACCCTTACTGTGAGCTGTGAGGGAAGTGCAGCAGGTGGGTCATGGTGACGAAGGTGTGGTTGAGGGTCTTCATGGGGGTGATGCGTTTGTCTGCGTCCAGCGTTAGCATCTTCTTCAGCAGGTCAATAAACTCTCTCCGGTCCGCCTTCTCTGCCTGGATGTCAGTCCCCGCCAGACTAGTCATGTTCACCTGCCACAACATACAGAAAGTCTGCTAAATGACTAAAATGTAAACATTTATAGATGCACTATGCAGAAATCGCTCCACCATTTCCTGGTTGCTAAAATTCGACTAATTTCAGTTTTATGTGACAAAACAAGCAAGCATAGTGTAGAGAATCATTGTACCGTCTTTAATTATTAATATTTTATTTTTAAAACGCTGTGAAATATATTTTCCATAACCAAAAATATTGTTTTCAGCTATTTGAATCTGGTGTACAAAGCAGAAAGTAAAAGACGCAACAACTAAACTTAAGAACGGGAAGCATAGAAATAGTGCATAGAACAGATATACAGCTTCTTAGACTTGCTTTCAAACCGAATGACAGTTGCATATTGCATCTTTAAACATCCAAGTCTACTCTGAAGAGATCAAATAAATTAGAGATATGAAACATACCAATTTATAAGCATAGCCTAATACAAAAATAGTAATGGATTAATGACGAGTGGATTTATAGAATGAATGGCGACCTAGTCACCCTCACCTGCATCATATCATCCAGACAGTTGAAGATGTATTTCCGAGCCTCCTTTGACTTTATCCCCAGCTCCGCCTCGTGCTCTGAAGGTGTCTACAGACAAAAAGAAAACGTAAAATAAAACATTTAATTAAAAATACTATTAAAAGGTACTGTACAATATACATCAGTGAACAAGATATTTCAGCAATATGCACCCACACATCACAATTGCCACTACAATACTCGTATCCACTATTGCTAATACTGAACAATTTAAACACTTGCCCTGAACAATTTAAACACCAGCCCTTCAATCCCCCCTTTCTCTAATACATGTGTAAATATTGTACGTTAAATGTGCCTTCTGTATTTTACTTTTGCAAAAAATGTATTCTATTCTACTGAGCCATTTACTTTATGTTCGTATTCTTATCTTGTATTATTTCTTATTGTTGTTGCATTGTCGAGAAGGAACCTGCAAGTAAGCATTTCGTTTGAAGGTATATACCATGTATATCCTGTACATACAACTAAAAAAAATTACAACTTGAAACATAATTAGCTATAAACATGTTATTATCAACATTCTGATTCCTAATATGTTACCTACTGTACCTTGAGCCTCCATAGGGGGTAGCTGGAGTCAGGGCCTCTGTTAAAGAAGCGACTGGACTTGGTGCCTTCACTCAGGAGGTATTCAGCAGGCAGGCCCTGGGTCTGGGAGATGTACCGGATCTGATGAAGCCAAGAGAAAAGCAACAGCAACAGTGTTAATCAGAGATTGGTCACAAACAGACTTAGGGCCAGTTTCCCAGACACTGATTAAGCCTAGTGTTGGATTAGAAAACACTTCAAATGGGAATCTCCACTGAACACACTTTAGTCCAGGACTACACTTAATCTGTGTCTGGAAAACCAGCCACTTCATGTATGACTGATACTTCGACAAAATGAAGGAAACAAATACATGTCAATGATGGATGACAGTGTCGTGTCTCACAAAAAGTAGAAGAGGTGCTGCTGACCTGATCATACTCTGAGGCACCAGGATAAAGAGGCCAACCCAAGAACAGTTCAGCAATGACGCAGCCCAGAGACCACATATCTATAGCTTCACAGAAGGGAAGGCCCAGGATGATCTCTGGCGCCCTGCAACAACACATATAGTTGAAGTCGGAGGGTTACATACACCTTAGCCAAATACATTTATACTCAGTTTTTCACAATTCCTGACATTTAATCGTAGTAAAAATCCCCTGCCTTAGGTCAGTTAGGATCACCACTTTATTTTAAGAATGTGAAATGTCAGAATAATAGTAGAGAGAATGATTTATTTCAGCTTTTATTTCTTTCATCACATTCCCAGTGGGTCAGAAGTTTACATACACTCAATTAGTATTTGGTAGCATTGCCTTTAAATTGTTTAAATTGGGTCAAACGTTTCGGGTAGCCTTCCACAAGCTTCCCACAATAAGTTGGGTGAATTTTGGCCCATTCCTCCTGACAGAGCTGGTGTAACAGAGTCAGGTTTGTACTGTAGGCCTCCTTGCTCGCACATGCTTTTTCAGTTCTGCTCACAAATGTTATATATGATTGAGGTCAGGGCTTTGTGATGGCCACTCAAATACCTTGACTTTGTTGTCCTTAAGCCATTTTGCCACAACTTCGGAAGTATGCTTGGGGTCATTGTCCATTTGGAAGACCCATTTGCGACCAAGCTTTAACTTCCTGACTGATGTCTTGAGATGTTGCTTCAGTATATCCACAGAATTTTCCTTTCCTCATGATGCCATATATTTTGTGAAGTGCACCAGTCCCTCCTGCAACAAAGTACCCCCACAACATGATGCTGCCACTCCGTGCTTCACGGTTGGGATGGTGTTCTTCGGCTTGCAAGCCTCCCCCTTTTTCCTCCAAACATAACGATGGTCATTATGGCCAAACAGTTCTATTATTGTTTCATCAGACCAGAGGACATTTCTCCAAAAAGTACGATCTTTGTCCCTATGTACAGTTGCAAACTGTAGTCTGGCTTTTTTTTTATGGCGGTTTAGGAGCAGTGCCTTCTTCCTTGCTGAGCGGCCTTCCAGGTTATGTCGATATAGGACTCATTTTACTGTGGATATAGATACTGTTGTACCTGTTTCCTCCAGCATCTTCACAAGGTCCTTTGCTTTTGTTCTGGGATTGATTTGCACTTTTGGCAACAAAGTACGTTCATCTCTATGAGACAGAACGCGTCTCCTTCCTGAGCGGTATGACGGCTGCATGGTCCCAGGGTGTTTATACTTGCGTACTATTGTTTGTACAGATGAACGTGGTACCTTCAGGCGTTTGGAAATTGCTCCCACGGATGAAGCAGACTTGTGGAGGTCTACATTTTTTTTTCTGAGGTCTTAGCTGATTTCTTTTGATTTTCCCATGTCAAGCAGAGAGGCACTGAGTTTGAAGGTAGGCCTTGAAATGCATCCACAGGTACACCTCCAATTGACTCAAATGATGTCAATTAGCCTATCAGAGGCTTCTAAAGCCATGACATCATTTTCTGGAATTTTCAAAGTTGTTGAAAGGCACAGTCAACTTCTGACCCACTGGTATTGTGATACAGTGGATTATAAATGAAATAATCTGTCTGTAAACAATTGTTGGAAAAATTACTGGTGTCATGCACAAAGTAAATGTCCTAATCGACTTGCCAAAACTAGTTTGTTAACAAGAAATGTGTGGAGTGGTTGAAAAACTGGACATGTTGGTAACATGAGTACATAATATTGAGCCTGCAATACATCCATGGCTACTGAGACTCTTGTGTCACAAAACGACACATGCACCAGGGTTGGGCTCAATTCAATTTGTATTCAGTCAATTCAATAAGTAAATTGTAATTCCAATGCCGATTTAACTTATTGGAATATTCCGTTTACTTCCTGAATTTACTGAATCTAAATGAAATTGACCCCAAACCTGACTGGCACTCACCGGTAGTAGCGTGACTGTAGGTAGGTGGAACACACTGCCTTAGAAACGTGGCTGGCGGAGCCGAAGTCGATGACCTTCACCCTGTAGGGCTGTCTGAGAGGATCCACCAGCATGATGTTCTCAGGCTTCAGGTCAGCATGGATTAGACCCAGGCTCTTCAGCTTCAACAGGGCCGTGGCCACCTGATGACATACGTGGCAATGTAAAAACTATATATATATATATATATATATATATATATATATATACACATATATATATATATACATACATATATGTATGTATTATGTATATGGCTGTACAATATGTGTATGATATGGGTAACGTGCAATATGTACAGTGTATTGTGTTATTTTGCATATCGTAGTATTGTGCAGTACTAAAAAAGTGTTCAAGACTATTAATTATACTGTATCATACCTGCTGCAGCACAGGCCGGATGGACTTGAGCAGCAGCGGGCTGAACTTGCTGTGCTTCAGAAAGTCATAGAGATTCTGCTCCAACATCTCAAACACGAGACAGGTGTGGTTCTTGTGTTGGAAACACTCGTAGGAACGCACAAAGTTGAACTCGTCTGCGTTCTCTGTGCTCAGTCTGCTCAGGATACTCACCTGCAGGACGATGGCAGATACAGAGCCTTCAGAAAGTATTCATTCCACATTTTGTTGTGTTACAGCCTGAATTCAAAACGGATTCCATTTTTTTTTCTCAACCATCTACACAAAATAACCGATAATGACAAAGTCAAACATGTTTTTTTACATTTTAGAAAATGTATTGAAAATTAAATACAGAAATATCTCATTTACATAAGTATTCACACCTCTGTCACCTTTTACAGCTGTGAGTCTTTCTGGGTACGTTTTTAAGAGCTTTGCACACCTGGATTGTACAGTATTTGCACATTATTCTTTATACATTCTTCAAGCTCTGTCAAGTTGGTTGTTGATCATTGCTAGATAGCCATTTTTAAGTCTTGCCATAGATTTTCAAGCTGATTTAAGTCAAAACTGTAACGGCCACTCAGGATCATTCAATGTCATCTTGATAAGCAACTCCAGTGTGTATTTGGCCTTATGTTTTAAGTTATTTTCCTGCTGAAAGGTGAATTTGTCTCCCAGTGTCTGTTGGAAAGCATACTGAACCAGGTTTTCCTCTTGGACTTTGTTTTTAGTTCCATTCCATTTTGTCCTAAAAAAAATCTCCCTAATCCTTGCGATGACAAGCATACACATAACATGATGCAGCCACCACCATGCTTGAAAATATGAAGAGCGGTACTCATTTATGTGTTGTGTCTGCATAACACTTTGTATTCAGGACATAAAGTTAGCAGTTTTAATTTAGTGCCTTATTGTAAACAGGATGCATGTTTTGCAATATTTGTACTCTGCACAGGCTTCCTTGTTTTCAATATGTCATTTAAGTTAGGATTATGAAGTAACTACAATGTTGATCCATCCTCAGTTTCCTTCCTCTCCGGCAACTGAGTTAGGAAGGACACCTGTATGTTTGTAGTGACTGGGTATATTGATACACCATCCAAAGTGTAATTAAAAACTTCACCATGTTAAGGGATAGTCAATGACTGGTCTACATTATTTTTTTTTTTTTTAAGATATCTACCAATAGGTGCCCTTTGCAAGGCATTGAAAAACCTCCCTGGTAAATGTGGTTGAATCGGTGTTTGAAATTCACTGCTCAACTAAGGGATCCTACAGATAATTGTATGTGTGGGGTATAGAGATGAGGTCATTAAAAAAATAATGTTAAACACTATTATTGCACACAGAATGTCCATGCAACTTACTTGTTAAGCAAAAGTTTACTCCTGAACATATTTAGGCTTGCCATAACAAAGGGGCTGAATAGTTATTGACCCAAGACATTTCAGCTTTTCATGTTTTATTCATTTGTAAACATTTCAGAAAACATCATTCCACTTTAACATTATGGGGTATTGTGTGTAGGCCAGTGACAACATCTAAATTAAATTAATTTTAAATTCAGGCTGTAACAACAAAATGTGGATAAAGTCAAGGGGTGTGGATACTTTCTGAAGGCACTGTAGATATGTTAAACTATTTTAATATCATCTCCTTCTCAAACTTCTACAAAATGTACACATGCATGGTACCTCTACAATTTTCAAATTCAATTGAAGCTCTGACTAGAGACTAATTTATCTGGTTAAAGCTTACAAGAAAGTCACTTCTGCTTAGTGACACTAACCTCAATTTGACCTTGCCGGGCATATGAAGGATGATTCTTCAAGATCTTGATGGCCACGATTTCATTGGTGCCACGCTTCCAGCATTTAGCCACCTGGCCAAATGTACCTCTCCCTAGGAACTCCAGCACCTCATAACTGTTAGACAAAGAGCACAGGATCTCATGCTGCACTAGCTGGTAGTCTCCCTCACTGTGGGAGTTACTACTCTTAGTGGTGGAGGTGGAATGTGCTATGGACTGGGCTGTGGTGGTCCCCCCACCAGCGGCGGGGCGGTTGGAGAGCACAGGGGCAGAGAGCTCCTCCAGGATCTGAACACTGTCACTGCTGTCCACCTCCTCACTTTTCCTCTTCAGGCTGTTACTGTACTGCTTGTGGTATAGGTCCCCTGGCTGGGAGGAGGATGCAGCATCCTTGACATGGTGACTGGTAGAAGAGGAGGAAGATGAAGAGGGTCCTCGGGCACTGCCTGTGCTGTCTGCCGCCCGTACGACTGTCTGCTCCCGGGAGCCTCCCCCCATTGATGGATACCCCTGGTTGGAGTTGGAGGAGTTGTATGCTGGGTTGAAACTTGATGCAGAGGGGGAGGATGTGTTTCCATTTCCCTGGATGGGGCCCTGCTGCTGGTAGTAAGTGTAGTTGTTGTCTCCCACCTGGACGCTCACATCCCACACACTGTTCTCTACTTTCAATTTCTTGGTACGAGTGTATGCGCTGGAGGAGACTGAAGGAGAGGAGAAAACCTGGAGCTGGGAAGCCATGTCTACACAAAATGGGAGGCAGAGAGATTACTGGAAGCTGGCTACCTCTCTATCATCATAAACTGACAGCTGGTGTTAACTAGCTATATTACATTGTTGTAATAGATCAAACAGTTCAAATCATTTTAGCAGCATTACAACTCAAACGTTAGCTAACGTTAGTGTTTGAATCGAAGTGTCCTGCTATCTACGGGCCCAGGCTGTGTGTTATGCGGACCAAAGGAACTAGCTAGGCTAAGGACGCTTATGGGAAACTGTTTGTCAACAACTGGAAAATAACATATATTGCATAGGTAAACGTCACCTGTGTTTGGTTTAGTCTTGCGGGTCCGATCGATTTCCCAAAACAGCAAGCCTCATAGCTAGCTAGTTGTAGGCAGATAAGAGCTAAGATTCCAGCTAATGCGAACTTCAGGCAGATCTCCCCTCGAGATCTCAAAACATCAACCGGGACATAATAACAACACGAGGATATCACACGACATCACATAATTTTAGAGGCACATAGAAAATGTCAAACTGACTACAAAAACAGCAGGAAAGACCCATCCATCAAGCCATAACAAATCAACCGTATACCTAAGCACCAGAAGCGCTTCAGCATTACCGTAAGGATTGAAAACAAGCGCGTGATAAATTGTAGTCTCCTAAAAATAATCTCAGGATTACATTTTAGACTAAACAGCAACAATAATTGAAAAGATCAGAAGAAACATCACCGCCTCTGCTTGGTGTTTGTGGTAGATACACTTTTTAAGAGACCAAATGAAATATTTGACTAGGAGGAACGAGGAAATAGAACCCATGGTACTGCCACAGAGTGGTACTTCTCACATCGTGAGAATTTCGTGAACGCTTGCGAAACAGACCAAGCAGGGGTTGGAGAAATCAATGAGAGAATTATTCCTTAGTCATTACTTTTCTCTAAATCTAAAAGGCACAACCTAGATTCAATACAACGTCTTAAGTATTTGAACATGTTATTACGCCAACCTCGTGGAAATGACAAACTGACACGTTTTCATTAAAAACAACTTTATATCGAAGGGGTGCCTTTGATTTGAGATCTGCACATGCGCCGTTTTGCTTGTTTCGTTTGTACGAATTTATTTACATTTTAGCAGACAAGTCAGTTAAGAACAAATTCTTATTTTCAACGACGGCCTAGTGGATCTGTCTTGTTCAGGGTTTCGAAGCTTTCGGTTACTAGTCCAACGCTCTAACCACTAGGCTACCTGCCGCCCCAGAATGAGTTTAGCCAAACATTTTTTATAACTAACACTATATGTGGTTTAGCTAGCTAACGTCGCCATGAAATCGCTTACAAGTGTGATAAAGGATTTATATCGGATAGGCAGAAACTGCTTATCTTCATACTGTACTGTCTTATCTCGTTTGTGCCACGCGCATGCTCAGATGGTGGCCTTGGAGATGTCGAAAAGGTTTAGCATTAGCCATAATATAAATAACAAAGCACACCACAGCAAAGGTAAGAAACGTTAACCAACGTTTAAGCAAATTCAACAATAATGTAAAAGTATGTTAATTTCAGTTGCTTCAGAGAAGTTGTGTGAAACCATCATAAAATAAGCAAGCTAGCTAGCCAGGTTAGCAAAACACAATCTGTGACGTAGTTAGTTAGCTAGCAAATTTAAAGGGATACGTTAGCCCTCTTATAACACAGTCTAATGTTTTCCACCAAATAGATTTGTTTACTTTTCTTTTAGAGGAGGACCATGTCAGATCTCTACCCTCCATGGCCGCACAAACTGAAAATGGGTTTTTACATCTGAAACAGTACCTCAAAGAGATGTCCTCCATGAGACAAGCTTTGAACACAGGTCGTCCCTTGGTAATTTGCTTGAGGGACCAGGTATTTTAGCTACCTACTCAATAGGAATTACCTATCAATCTCTGAGCTCTGTTAAAAGCTTGGAACAGTTTTAATGTAACATCACGTTTTTGTATTTATTGTATTTAATAGGATAGACTTCCACCCATACCAAAGAAAACCTCACCCAGATCTACTAATGACAAGATTGCTGCAGGTAGGCCTATGCTAACATTTGGAATATATCTGTCCCAACACTGTTTGTGTTGTTGACAACTATGTTCTTCCCTTCGCTTCCCCTGTCCCCTGCTGATAAAGATATAGAATGCACCATGTCAATAAAGCAGCATGCTCCAGCAGAAGAGGAAATATTAAGGTGCGTAAAGGATTTTTAACAAATCACATTTTTTATTGCACCAACACTTTCTTAAATGGCTATGCTACAACCGTCCTTCAGGGCCGTCAATATCATATTTTACGTTTTATACAGAAGGATAAAATTCAGGAGGGACGAGCACATAATAGAGAAGCTTCAGTGGATCTACAAGATACTTTGTGGCTTAACCAACATGAGGAATAGAGACCTGAAAACACTGGTGAGATTTGCTTTATTTGTGTGTGACATTTAGTGTTCATTCATTGTTGTAATAAATTACACAATTGTACAGTAAAGTTGTGTATTTCTCACCAAGTTGCCTCTTGCAAGTGGGTATGTGAACATCATCATGAAAGACACAGATAAAACCAATGTTCTTTTGAAGAACTCTCAGAGGTAACCAAACTAAATCCATTTATATATATCACCTCTTACAATACCCATTGACTTACAAAACTTAAATAGCTAGTTTATGGTAACCTGCTTGATTTAACTGCATTCAAATAAAAGCAATTTTTTATTTAAATATTTCAGATGTGATTCTATGTTGTCAGGTGTCTGATTCCATTTGCACCTGAGGACATGAACATCAACCCAGACTTGTGGGAGTCATTCATCAATCACCAAGACCAAGGCAGTAAAATTGTCCACAGATTTTCATGGGAATACCGGTACTATCATTGTTTTAATGTTTTTTGTTTTTGTTTTTCAGAGCCAAAATCACCCTCCGCTAAGTTTGCTGGGTAAGAAATGTAATACATACAGTACATTGGTTAAAATCTATATTTTATTTAGCAGACGCTCTTACCCAGAGCAACTAGGGTTAAGTGCCTTGCTCAAGGGCACATCGGCAGATGGTTTTACCTAGTCGGCTCAGGGATTCACACCAGCAACCTTTCGGTTACTGTCCCAATACTCTTAACCACTAGGCTACCTGCCACCCCTAATTAATAATGTATTTGCTAACTAAAGTTTAATGGTCAATTCCACCTTAAAACATTGCAGTTGTAAGCCTGTCCAGTTAGGACTCAGAAGGAAGGCAGGTCTAAAGGAGGTAGAGAATGAAACTGGGGACCTACCTCCTTGGCTGAACCTGCTCTTGGATGAGAACAGTTAGTACACAGCCATTTTGATTTGCAGTATAACAAATATATAAGGACCATATAATGACACTTCAGTATAAACGGCATATAACGGTTTGAATTGACTATAAATTGACTATTTACTTTCCACAGCCACATATGAGAAGGATCCTCAGAAGTGAGTATCAGTGGCCAGTGTTTAAGACATTAATGAAATATGAGAGTAGAATATAGATATTCAATCTTCACATATTTTTTTCAGACCAAAGAACAGACATGATATGCTGGAACGTGTCAGAACAAAGTTCATTGAAATTCAGAGATCTATGAACAATCAGATGGAGACAGACATGTTTGAGAAGAAAATGTAAGCGGTTGTAATGATTCCAATATAGGCCTGTGTAATGTTAGACTTTTCCTCGCATTTAAAAAAAAATTGTTTGATCAAAACATAAATGCAAGTGAAAAAATGTACAGTATAGTCTCAGTATGTTTCATTTGTTTTGTTTAGACACAGAGAGGAGAGAATGAGGACTCTCCTGGATGCATTGATGGCCTCAAGGAAGGAGACGAGCCTACCTATGCTGCTCTCCTCACTAAAACATGAGCTCAGGGAACCAAAATCTGCGCTTTTATTTTGGCGAGTTTCAGTTCTATGTTACCAACATGTACAGTAGCCTACTATGTCACTTGTTCATGGGAAAATTCATGTGAAATACAGTAAATTTTGACATTGGTTGTATTTTAGTTTACTTTTAAAATGTTTTCTTAGGTATGAAATCCTGAAGAGCGATGTCTCAGAATTGTCTGATGACAGGGACTTTGAGTACAGGACCATCCTGCAGAAGATTGGCCAATTCCACAACTTCTCTCACAAGAAGTTGCCCTACTCAAAGGTAATCATTCCAAATTCTCTGGAAGTGAATAGATTCATGGAAAATTACATTTTTGAACACTTGTGTCAGTGTATCAGAGTTTGTGGATTATTAGTGTAAGCCTGACCATTAGTGAAAAAATAAACCCTGTTATTGTTTATAGGAGAAATTTTGTCTCCTTGTTCTCTCTCTGCCATCGAATCAGCTTCTCCAACCAGCCATGCAAGATGCTCTGATGTTCCTCACTGAGAACGTCTTCCAGCTCCTACCCCGACAACTCAAGCACTGGTATCAGTATCTCAAACTGCCCTTTTATGACGCCTCCTGACTCTTAAACTCAAGTCATCCTCAGAGGGCTGCCAGCCAATGGTTGTTATTTTAGTTTAAATTATATTAAATGTAATTTGTTTCAGAAATATGGACACATCAGTCTTGTGTAATTGTTGTAGTTAGTCAGGCAAGGAACCACTGTGAACACAGTTTTTAGAGACTTTCTTTAGTTTCACAATTTAAAATATTCAAGACAAAATGACATTCCTTTGAGATATATTAGCATTTTGCCTCTACAGCGTTTATATACAATATCTGCATTGAAATGCATAGTGGTATGAATATAAAGACATTCTACATTACATTTTAACAAAATATTAAGACTATACCAGCATAGTCAAAATCAAATATCACCTTCCATATAGTTCCAGGATAAAAACAAAACTTATTTGAAAAATAATACTGACATTACAGCACATTTCAAAGAACTGGATGGTATCCAAAGGAAACAACCCTGTCTATTCATCCTAAGTGAGCTGAAAGCCTATAGGCTATAGTGTAGAGACATTGCTGCTTAATTCAAGTTTGAAAGAAATAAATGGACCAAAGGAATGCATTACACACAAAAAAAACTATATGCTGTTATTCCTTCTATAGTGAGTCTGGTTCATTGAACAAAATAATCAAGCTGTTCTGAGCACACAAAGAAGAATTATCATAATTCTCAACAACTCCTGATATCTATCTAGAACACAGGTTAATAAATTGTTTAGTGCTTGGATTTATCTAAAGTTAACATTTAACAACAACGCTTAAAAATAATGTCATACAGCTAATAGGAGAGGACAAGTCCAGCAAATCCTCATAAAGCAAGTACAGGCTACTTTACAAAAAGTTATTAAAACAAATGATTTGATGACAGAATATGCATTTCACACATTTGTAACATACAGCATTCTCCAACAAAATATACTTCCCAATTGCTGAAAGCATCAATATCTTTTGTCAAAGAAGTAATACATGTCATGAACAGCATCTAAGAATTCACAGATGTTTTTAACAGTGACAATAATTATTGATATCGTCGCCCATACCTGTAGGCCTATGTTTTTGAGGCAACATTTCTAAGCTCCCATATACTGTAGGTGCATGTTGACAGAAGTGGTTTCACCATTAAGATGAGTGAAGTCATTTAGTGTTAGTCAGTATTGGTATTAATAGTAGAGATAGTACCTGTAGTACGGCAATTTGAAAGAATGCAATAGTGGTTCTCATTTGTGAAGAACATTTACGAGTTGGGGATCTGAAAGGATTCCTAAAGTCAGGTTCTGAATATGAGGTGGATAGACACACTATTAAAATATGTAATGATGTAAGGAAAGTGACTGTTGCACTCTTCAAGTATGACCTCCCAGACATCTCATCCATCTGTGGGCTACCTGAAGGAGTGTCTAAAATGTACACTCCTCCGCTTCAGCTTCTCTGGGTTGTGGGAGGCCATGTGAGAAAACTCTCGGAAGATGTCGAGGTAAGTAGTGTCTCCTGAAAAGGGATAGGAATGTAACAGAGCATTATCTTCAAGAATTGCATTTGAATTGATCTGGTAAATAACAGTAGGCCTGCCATAAAATAATGTGGAATTTGTGTGAAAAAAAACATGAAATCGATTGTTCAAAACCTGAAAAAAAGATTAAAAAAATGACAGACACTCAATTCTAGATAACACATCAGCAGAGGAACAAAACCATAGTCTAGGCACCATGACTCTAGGCTTCACCCAATCTATTACCAAATTATCAAGCTTTACTTTTCTGGTGACCATGGCGACCGCCAGTCAAACTCCTTTCTACCCCGAGAAATTCTCAGCTAGACTAATTTAAAAAAGGAGGGAAGAAGAACATTCCAGTCTGTGGTTGTGTGTATCTATGATTATTTGGTATTTTATGATCAATGGGCAAATGAGCAGCACACCAACTACAGGGGCCAATTCACAGTCCTTTCAAATAAACGGTTGAGAATCGATTTATCAAACAAATTGAAAACATTTTATAAAGCGCTGAAACAAGTGTAAAACTTTTTTTTAAAATTTTTTAAATTTAATTTTTTTTAAATATGGGGCAAACTGGATTGACCATAGAAATAATTTTTGAATCCATACTGAGTTGAATGTAGGAGGACAGGTTTTCTAATCTCTGAAAATGTGTGGTATGTTGTTATATCTTCAAACCACTTTAAGTGGTTGACTCATAAGTGCATTGCCAGTTCAGGTTAATGCAGTTAGTTGTAGTGACAGGGGGAGTGTTACGTTGTAGTGACAGAGGGAGTGTTATAATAGTGCTATAGAAAGAACAGAAGAAATGAAGCAATAAGCAGCGGGAGAAGTTAGGTGTTGAATGAGTCACATCTTCCATTTATTTTCAGTATTTTCTCATTTTAGAAGACATTAGGAAAAGGAAATTAACATAAAGGTAGTGTAAGTTAATTAAAGATACAGAGACTTGTTCACAAACAATATACAAACAACATGTACAGAGGTAATTAGTAAAAAAAAACATTTTTTTAAAGAATACAGGAAAGTTTAAATTTGCATGTTTCAAGCAAGCAGTTTTAAGTGGTAATAATTGTTTCGCCTATTTACAGCATAGCAGTCACCTAGTCAACCTATGGTTTAGTCGATACACTGTACTGTACAACATGTAAACCTTTAGTGGCTTGACGCAAATCATTGGCATTTTTTGGTCATAACATTGTTCCCTAGATCTTTCATTGAGTCTAATATAATCTACTACTACTCTTTTTGTCATGTACTGCACAGTAGAAGCCAAAACTAGAATGAAATTGATAGTTTAACAGACATATTCGAAAGTTATTATTTTTTTACTGCTTATTTATTTTCTGCTCATAAATTACTTGAAGAACGTAATGTGGTCTTTGGCTTGAAGTAAACTCGAGCAAACGCAATGTTAAAACATCAGTTGTTACTAGCCTACAGCAAGAACAACTAATGTAATTTCCTGATCAAGATGATTTCAGCTCTGGAACATGATGTAAACATGTGGTTAGGTCAGTAAGCAACTGCACAGTATCAAGGTAAACATGGAGGACTGGTCATCCTCTGACTGTGTGTACACAGGCTGTGCTTACATAACAGGGTATGTTGGTATTCAGGGGAGCTAGAAAGCTTTACATAGACCAAGCTTTCTCTCCTGTTCTAAATGGCCTGTCAAAGTCAAACTATGCCTGTATGTTATGGGGTACTCTATCCAATATATCTGGTTCAGTTTGACAATAGACTACAGATCTAACCTTTACAATGTCTTACTATGTACAGTTGTCATGATTTGGCAGCACATTACACAGTTATCATTACACAATATATCAAAATATAACATACACGGATGAATGAAGTAAACAAAACCAGCAGGGCTTTGAAAGACCTGGGCAACAGCAACCCATGCACTATTCAAGCAAGAAACCCAGAACAAATCTAATATTGTATAGCCATGACTCAAACATAAGTCAATGTTTGGCAAACATACAAATACTGTAATACATGTCAGTTTAAATATTATATTAAAAAGGTCCATCTCATTGCAGTTTGTAAGGTTTCTATTATAAGATTGTGAGTTGTGGTTGTCTTTTCCAAAAAGAGACATGAAGAAATGACGGTAAAGGTTAAGTGACCTTGTGTGTGAAAGCTCAGGAAAATAAAATCTAACAAAATATATCCAGTTTAAAAAAATACCATCTGCATCATATTGTTCAACATAATACAAGAAATACAGAGTATCTGTATTTAAACTATCATTGCACTATTGCTCTAGGCAGTTCATAAATGATGGTAAAAACCTACACTAGTAAATTAAAATGCCCAAAATAAATTCAAATCATTATGGGTAGGAAAAGTGCATAATGTTGCTTTAAAATCCATGTAAAAGCTTTACTTTAAAGTGTCTCCATCAAGACAAGTACACATTTATGACATATAATCCATATATCATCCATTCTCAATCACAGTTATTATTTAGCTTCATTGTTACCCCTTTTTAAAACAACATGCGTGTACTAAATAACCACCTCATGCCACAACACCGCTGGAGCAGAATGAATCATTTTGTAATAACTGACTAGATACAAAGACAACGACTTTCAGGCCTTAAAATGAATGTGTTGAATGTCTGCTTTCATAGTCTACCCTTGACAAGACTACCTACCATATGCTGATCTGGTATTCTTATATAAGCAGGTCGGTTGATGATAGTTACAGTGCATTCTGAAAATATTGAGACCCCTTGTCTTTTTCCACATTGTTACATTAGAAGCCTTATTCTAAAAATGGATTCAATAAATTATTTCCTTCATTAATCTACACACACTACCTCAATGAGAAAGCTAAAATTGTTTTTTTGAAAAGTTAGCAAATGTATTGTAAATAAGGTATCTGTTTTTTTATTTTTATCTGTTTTCAGACCCTTTGCTATGATAATCAAAATTGTGCTCAGGTGCATCCTGTTTCCATTGACCATCGTTGAGATGTTTCTACAACTTCATTGGAGTCCACCTATGGTAAACTCAATTGATTGGACATGGTTTGGAAAGGCACACAATTGTTTATATAAATGTCCCACAATTGACATTGCATGTTGAGCAAAAATCAAGCCATGAGGTGGACGGAATTGTCTGTAGAGCTCTGAGGCAGGATTGTGTTGAGGCACATATCTGGGGAAGGGTAGAAAAACATTTATGCAGCTTTGAAGGCCTCCATCATTCTTAAATGGAAGAAGGTTGGAACCACCAACACTCTTCCTAGAGCTGGTCGCCCGGCCAAACTGAGCAATTGGGGGAGAAGGGCCTTGATCAAGGAGGTGATCAAAAACCTGATGGTCACTCTGACAGAGCTCCAGAGTTCCTCTGTGGAGATGGGAGAACCTCCCAGAAGGACAAGCATCTCTGCAGCACTCCACCAATCAGGCCATTATGGTAGAGTGGCCAGACGCAAGCCATTCCGCAGCGAAAGGCACATGACAGCCCGCTTGGAGTTTGCCAAAAGGCACCTAAAGACTCTCAAAACATGAGATACAATATTCTCTGGTCTGATGAAACCAAGACTGAACTCTTTGTCCTGAATGCCAAGTGTTACATCTGGAGGAAACCTGGCACCATCCCTACGGTGAAGCATGGTGGTGACAGCCTCATGCTGTGGAGATGTTTTTCAGCGGCAGGGACTGGGAGACTAGTCAGCATCAAGGGCAAGATTGAACAGAGCAAAGTACAGAGATATCCTTGATGAAAACCTTGATGCTCCAGAGCACTCAGGATTCAGACTGGGGTGAAGGTTCACCTTCAAACAGGACAACGACTCTAAACAAGACAACAACCCTAAGCAGCTAAGACAACGCAGGAGTGGCTTCGGGACAAGTCTCTGAATGTCCTTGAGTGGCCCAGTCAGAGCCCAGACTTGAACCCGATCAAACATGTCTGGAGAGACCTGAAAATAGCTGTAAAGCAATGCTCCCCATCCAACCTGACAGAGCTTGAGAGGATCTGCAGAGAAGAATTGGAAAACTCCCCAAATACAGGTGTACCAAGCTGGTAGCGTCATACCCAATAAGACTGTAGGCTGAAATCGCTGCCAAAGGTGCTTCAAAAGTTCTGAATATTTATGTAAATGTGACATTTCCATTTATTTTTTATACGTTTGCAAAGAATTTAAAAAAAACTGCTTTTGCTTTGTCATTATGGGGTATTGTGTGTCGACTGATGAGGGGGGAAAAATACTTTAATACTTTCCGAATGCACTGTAATGTGCAACATATTGGCCAGATCTGGTCTTTGGTTAGGAGCGCACCACCCTACCTTGAAGACCACAAGCAAACACCTCTCCAAATAAATATAGAGCAGCTGAATTAACTTGGCTTGACATGGGTATAAGTAGGATACAGATGGTATAGTAAATATGATTTAAATGAACTTATGAAGTCATATTAAAAACTTGGTCCCTAACCATTTGTGACAAATGAACTAACTCTGAGCAAATTTAGCCATGAAGTCAACCGTACAGTTTGACATCATGACAGAGTTAATAATACTGACATCCTATACGTTGATGAGCCTGAGGGAATTGTAGTTGGTATATTTTGGTGCCGCCTCGTTTGAACAACGTTAGTTAGCCAGAGTATTGGCTAGAACACAGACAGCAGCCTGTGGGGAATCTGACAAAGAAAGGTGTGTTTTGGACAACGTTCCTTCCTGTACAAGATTCCACACAGGGCTGCCACAGTCCTGGTATACTATTGGCTTCCCATCCAACCATCATCTGAAGGGAAAGCTTGATTCATTGGACCAGGACTAGGTATTGTGATTGACTTCTAGCAATCAGCTATGTGGAGACAGATAAACTCTTGTATGCATTTCTTATATTGCTGTTCTGTGGAGCTGCTGGTGGGGTATTGACCTGGCTGGCCGAACGGTCCCTCTGACTCCCGCATCTCCTCATTCATCTTGGCCAGTCGCAACCTTTGGGAAGAAAGGGAAGGGGGAGAGAAGGGAAGGAGGGATCGGACACAAACTGTTAGATGGATTCACTTAAACTTCCCAGAGGTGAGGAGCTACAGTAGATTACCATGCTAACCTCTGGTCATAATATGTATTTTAAAGGATCGTGTGTAGTTGAAGCTGAGTAAGTTGAGGGACAGGGTGTTGTGTCCCACAAACTCACAAGGTGACGATGTCTGCATTGGCTGCCTGCACAGCAATACTCAAAGGGTCCTGTCCATCTTCGTCCTCGTCGTTCTGCGTGGCTCCTCTCTTCAGGAACAAACACACCTGCCTGTAGAGGGCAGCATGGAGACAGATCAGACGTGAACATGCAGAAGCAAATCTGTACTCAGCATCTTTGTCTTGTTTGCTATCTAAACCGAGGAACAATGTAGAAAATAACTGAACAATAATCAGCTTTGCATGCTACACCATTGGCCATGGAAATGTTCACTTGTGGCTCAAAACAAGACATTGACAATAGTAAGGAAGAGGGAAGCGTTATGCCTTGGCACTACTCACCCTGTGTGTCCCAGATATGTGGCGTGGTGTAGTGGCCCCCTCCCCCTTGCGTCTCTTTGGTTGACGTCAGCTGCATTCTGGAGCAGGAACTCGCAGGCTATCAAGGAGCCCTGGAATGGAACACAAAGGTTCTGAGGCTCTCGCCATGTTGCCAAATAAAGCACAATACAATGTGAGAAAATATTATGATCATGCATAGACATACTGTATGGATAGATGTATACATTGATGTTTCAACATAATGCGTCCATGTAATTTATTGTGAATGACTAGAACTGCCTTTGCCAGTGTGCCAAGAACACACCTGCCTTTCATTACAATGACTCACCCCAAACACAGCCTGTATGAGTGGGCTCTTGCGATCATCCTCGTCGTTGACGGAGTTGATGTCAGCCCCGTGGGCCAGTGCCTCAGCCATGACGGGCAGGTTGCGTGCCTGGGAGGCCTTGTAGAGCAGCGCCCCAGGGTGGAGCTCACGCCCATCCTCTGGGTCCGACTGGGTCTCGGTCTCTGGCTCCATCTCAGCCTCTCCGCTAGAGTCCTCTGACACCTCACACTCTGCTGAGAGAGAAGCAGCAGAGTTACAACTAGGATTCAATACAACTTTGTTTATGCCCTCAAGGGCAAATAAGGATGAAAATGGCATTTTAATACTAAATATGATGGCTGAACCTATGTTGTACATTTCATTTTCCATCCTATCCTTTACAGGTATGTATTTCTCTTCTTACCCTCCTCTGTAACACTGTCCACCACTGAGCCGAACACCAGGATATCTGTGCTGCCGTCTGTACTGCCGCCCAGGCCACTGTCACTGCTCAGACCTGCAGGGCCAAAAGGAGCCAAGCCAGGGACACGTTAGTCACTGTTGCTTCTAGCTATTTCACTTTGCACACCACAAAGGATTCAAGTATCTCTGTGGTTTAGAGTGTAGTGTCTGTATATTAGATGGGTAGGTAACTTACTACGAGGTCCAGGTCCTGTGTCGAAGTAGGAGAAGAGATTGTCCAGCTCGTCTGGACAAAACAGAGACTCTCGTCGGAACTTTCTCTCTAGAGCTGAAGCGGCTGTAAAGCACAATGAGGGAATGTTTAAATGTACTGGGTTGTCATTGTCAACATTTTGTTTAGCACAATTAGGAATATGGATACAAAGAGAAAATGAGGAAGGTAACCTTCCTCTCATGCCAGGAGAGCTATTAGGGTATGAAGGGGTTAAACCAATGCCTCATACCTTTTAAAGGGTTAATAAATTGTGTTATGATAAACTGTAAGGTCTCTTAGGAGACCTCTGTGTGTGTGTGTGTTAACACCTGTTTTTAGTGTTGTGCCCTTCAGACACTATCAGAAGGCAGAAACCGCTTACGCTCATACTCCTCCTGTCTGGGCCCCACCTGGCTATCTGAGGTTCTGAGAATATGACTGGTTTTCTGAGACCACAAGGCTACCGCATGCCTGATGAAAACAGCCACCTGTCAGAAGATGCTTAGACTCGTTCACCTTGTTATGACCCTATACTTGTGATGAAAGTTTCAGCCAAACTCACTTCTGAGCTTCTAATTGCTTACAAGATAGTTGCTGCTGTCAGGGGGAGGTTAGATTTATTCAAATGTTGTTGCCAGGGAAACTTACGCAAGGAGGACTGGGGAGGCTATATGAGTTACATGTCTTAGACATTTTGCAGAACCTGGGGAGAGCTATCATATACTGTACTCTGTACCAACTTCTGCCTACAATTGTATTACTAAAGGAGAATTGTAATACTTAAACAAAGAGTCTGTTTCCTATATATATATATATATATATGTTTGATAATTATATAGACCTGATCATCTGTTGAAGAAAATGACCAACGGGTACCTGAGGAGAGGGTGGCAGGGGAGGCGCTGCCCGGCTCCTGACGGTATTTCCGTCGGGTCTTAGGCACTGTGGTGGCGCTGTTGTGTCTCTGCCACTTCTTCACACTCCACCGGTGCTCCGTCTTCCGCCCGCCGTTCACAAGTACCTCGGTGGCCCCCAACTTCTTCAGGAACTTCTTCTCCACATACTTTGATTTGATCCACGCCTCCTTCTCCTGCCTATAAGGGATAATAGGAAATACGCATTCAGTGTTACAAACTGTACCAGTGAGGACATTCCCAGTCTAATGAAAATGACTAGATCCCAGTCTCCTTTAGTGAGTAATCGGGATATTCACAGGTGAAACCAGGTAGAGGCATTTAAATGCTGTGTGTGTGGCAGTCCTTACCTGGAACTTGAGGGCCCTGGTTTCTTCAGGCCCTGTGCCTCACATGCTCCCTCATAGATGTGGTTGATGACACTGTTTCCCAGCTCGCACATCAGCTTTAGTAACTCAGGTTCCCATGAGTCCAACATTAGAGAGCGCACCTTGGAGCAGTGAACCCCCAAACTCCTGTAACAGAGACACATGAGAAGTGACATTTGGAAAGTCTTCAAGTGTTGGCATTTGAATCACGTATGTACTCAAGTTCCATGGCTGGAATTATTACTGGGTAGAACGCATTTTAAGTTAGTGTTGTTGACAACACTAGGCCCATATTGTTTCCTTGCTTTGCTTGTAATAACATTAAGGCAGATGTAACAGGCAAAATTGCCTGTTCGTAACAGGCTCCCCTAATAAGCAACACTGGAAGCTCCATGACAGTTCTGTTTCAAGTTGTCTTATACTGTGACATGGGATGAATAGCTGCAAAATGGGTTTCAAATCACTCAGGCGTTATCCCCAGAGTAGCTGCCCTCAATGTCATGCAAATCACCACTCCACCAACAAAACCCTCTGGTATCCAGGCAACTGCAGTGCGGCATGCCAAAAAAAAAAGACTGCGAGACAGTCTCTGTGTATTCCTCCTCCTCCTAATGGGAAGCCTTATGTGATTTCATCTCACCACTAGAAGAAGACAGGCTATCTGACAGAAACAGATCATGAATATTTAACAGATGGTCCAGAGGAGGTGGTGATTACATACTGATAGCATTGATCTTTGCTGCATCTCTGCAGTAAACAGTCAACACCACCAACTGCTGAAATGAGGAAAACTTTCCCATCTAGCCTAATGCTAGTGTGTTGCAGCTACAATGTATGCAGTGCTGGAGTGAACCCTAGAGCTATGGTATTAAGGACATTAGAAATAGGAATATTTATCTTGCTTCGGCCTGATTGCTAATCGGGTGTGGTTCAACAATTACGTACTTTCACCATTAAAGGGATGCCATTCTAGTTTATAAACATAAGTGTCTCAGTTCTGCAGTGCTTATTGTCTAACTCCCATCCTGTTTACTCACGTAATGAGCTCTCCCAATCAAACACAGCCTGGTCCAATAAGCGGTGTTAAGCAGCCTAGCCACACAGTAATCCAAGCAGAGGTGTTGCTGAACGTGCCCTATGGTAGCAGATGACATGCTAAGGCTAAGACACCCTTTAGGCCATTGGCACTCTCATATTCTCAGATCCAAGAGACCGGCACATGTTCTAGAACACAGAGTCACAAATGACCCCTCAGTCACCCTGTGGTAGTGCAACTATCTGCAATTACATCCTCCACTGGTTTACAACCACAAGTGATTTAGGATAGTCCATGGTCCATAATACAGTGGCCTATGTCTAGCCAGTGAAGTATGCCTTTATGTACTCTCTTAAAGACGAGCTAAGCAAGAGACTTTGGGTATGGCTTATAAGACTAGGCTTTACAGATACAGACAGTATCTGGTTGCCAGAGCAGGATGCCCTCCATAGAGGCAGACCTTACCTGTGGATGCCGGAGCACTCGATGCAGAGCAGGATGCCCAGGTTGATGGAGGCCCAGTGCGGGTCGGCCTGGCCACAGTCACAGCAATACTCATTGCCCGGGAGACACTGTATACGATGCAGGATGGTCTCCCCCCTGACACTGCGTTCCCGAGGCTCGCTGGCCGAGTCGATACTGCTGACGGAAGGTGAGGCTGTCCTATCCAGACACTATTGGTGGGAAGACAGACATGGTAAACTAAGAGAGGCAAGCATCATTCTCTGAGGCATGACAGTCTTGATTTATCTCACAGGTGATAACTGTATCCCTTCATGCAAACGTATAAGCTTATAAATCTGTCATGATGTAAAAGATGTCTAGATTAAAGAAAAGGTAAGAGAATATTAGCATTTGTTTGACAGTTAGGTCTGTAGCTAGATGGACCAACTGACCTCGATGTAGTGGTAGTCTGGGCTCTCCCTGTATGCTGAGGCAATGCTGGCCTGCACTGCTTGGATCCAGGCTAGCCGAAGCTTCTCTGACTCCGCCTGCAGCATACAGCTCCTGTAGAATGGAAAGACAGCCCCATATTACAGCACACAGTCTCTCAACAGTACAAAACTATAGCCCCTTGCCCTCTTAGAAGAAGGAGAACACTTTATTTGCCATATTATTGGCCATTTTCTTAAGATTTTACCTAAAGGGATTTACATCAATTTAACTGTAAGTAAAATTCCTTGGAACAAAAGTGAATTTATTTAGTTAATTCCATAATATAAGGGCACTAAGAAGAACATACTTGTTGGGGGAGACAACCTCGAAGCAGAACCTCCTCTCAATGTCCTCACAGGGCTTGACAGAGCACAGCCTGAGGTCCTCCACCACCACCGTCAGGGAATCCTATTGGTCAATAACAGTGAAAAGGGCCCGGTCAGTCAATCAGTTGAATTATTCATCATACCAACATTATGCCCACTGTGTCCTTGAGTGAGATGTGTTGTTTGGATTTCAAAGTCCCTCAGTTGACCACCTTTTCCTATTTAATCCAATGTGCTGAAGCTCATACGGGTACACTGATGCTCACATTCTATATCCCACTATGGATTGATGTGAGGGTCTATATGAGAGCGTAGGAAGAGTCTTTTGGGACAGGACTCAGGAGTAATAAGCTATCCTATAACAGTCCTCTGCCCTAATGCAGTCAGTGTTGACAGAGGGAGTGTTGTATTTCGCCAATATAGATCACAGTGACTTTCAGAGGAGCTCTATATCCCATTAAAGTTGCACGTAACCCCCTACCCCGCCCCCAAGGGACCCAGACTAAGATGGTAGCTAGTGGATATGTGGACTTGCCTTCAGCTTCTTCTGATAGACCAGCTGACTGTTCTGGATGGAGAACCACCGCCTGAGAGAGAGAGAGAAATTAATAAAACATGCATGTTAAATGGATATCCTTCTTCCATTAGAAGGTGCTGACCTGCCGAGTTGAAATCATGTCACTCTCTACTCTCTAGCCACCACAGTGTTCGGGATGAGTTAAAGCGCATGTGAATGAGCTCTTCCTTTCCCTTGAGCTGCACTATATAGCAGAGAGTAATTCACAACACGTGTGGTTTGGCTCACATCTAACCTCTTTAGAGGGTTGCACTGTCAGGAAACAAGACAAATGGAGTAATACACTGTAACGCCTTAGTAGAGAGCATCAGTGGGAGAACCGCCTAAGCGGAGAAATAATGTTCTAATGGATCGAGTGTTTCCACAGGCAGTAAACTATTCCCCATGACGTGAAGTCAATACTAGCAAGTATGGCCAAGTATGGTTTCCTAGGGAACAGACTACTTACTGAAATAATCTGGGATAAGTATTTATTTAGTTCGCTATCTATGGTATGTCTACAGAAAATCCACAAAACATTCCATTGTCAAGATAGAATTAAAATCAAAATGCTTTGACCACAATACACTAATATAGTATGCTTCGAAGCTAGAGTGTAGCTGGCTTATGGAGAGTTACTGATCAGTTGTCTACTTACCTGTTCCACGTCTTAAAGGCATTGCTGGCTCTCTTAAACAGGTACCCCTCCATCACCACGCCATTGGGCGCGTCCACGTTGAACAACTCTGCCTTCGAGTCGTCATACGAGAAGTCCTGTCAGAGAAGAGAGAGTGAAGTTAACCCTGTTGTTCATGCTACCACTTACCATAAGAAGAAGAGACAGTCAGTGTGACTAATAATGTCCCCGCAAATATGTTTATACATCCCTGTCATGTCCCCGCAAATATGTTTATACATCCCTGTCAGTGAGCATTTCTCCTTTGCCAAGAACAATTCATCCACCTGACAGGTGTGGCATATCAATAATCTGATTAAACAGCATGATCATTACACAGGTGCATCTTGTGCTGGGGACAATAAAAGGCACTCTAAAATGTGCAGTTTTGTCACACAACACAATGCCACAGACATTTCAAGTTTTGAGGGAGTGTGAAATTGGCATGCTGACTGCAGGAATGTCCACTAGAGCTTTTGCCAGATTATTTGATGTAAATTTTTCAACCATAAACTGCCTCCAAAGTCATTTTAGAGAATACGTCCAACCGCAGACCACGTGTATGGCATCGTGTGGACAAGCAGTTTGCTGATGTCAACATTGTGAATAGAGTGCCCCATGGTGGCGGTGGGGTTATGGTATGGGCAGGCATAAGCTACGGACAACGGACACAATTGCATTTTATCAATGCCAATTTTTATGGACAGAGGTACCGTGACGAGATCCTGAGGCCCATTGTCGTGCCATTCATCTGCTGCCATCACCTCGTGTGTCAACATGATAATGCACGGCCCCATGTTACAAGGATCTGCACATAATTTCTGGAAGTTGAAAATGTTCCAGTTCTTCCATGGCCTCAACAGACAGACTCAACAGACATGTGACCAATTGAGCATGTTGGGGTGCTCTGGATCGATCTGTACGACAGTGTGTTCCAGTTCCTGCCAATATCCAGCAACTTCGCACAGCCATTGAAGAGGAGCGGGACAACATTCCACAGGACACAATCAACATCCTGATCAACTCTATGGGAAGGAGATGTGTCACGCTGCACGAGGGAAATTGTGGTCACACCAGATACTGATCCACGCCCCTACGCCCCTTTTTAAGGTATCTCTGTGACAAGCAGATGCATATCTGTATTCCCGGTATTCATGTGAAATCCATAGATTAGGACCTAATTAATTAATTAATTAATTTGTTTTAGTTCACTGATTTCCTTATATGAACTGTAACTCAGTAAAATCTTTGAAATTGTTGCATGTTGCGTTTATTCTTGTTCAGTATATATATGACTCCTTACAGGTGCTCTGTGTATATAGTCAGGTTATCGTTAATCATTGTGTATTTATTATTCATTCCTTGTGCTACTATTTTTCTATTATTTCTCTATTTTCCTTCTCTCTGCATTGTTGGGAAGGGCCCGTTAGTAAGCATTTAACTGTTAGTCTACACCTGTTGTTTACTAAGGATGTGACAAATACAATTTGATTTGATCACATCAAATCAGGATATACTGTAAGCCTTCCTTGCAAGATGCATAAATGGGCAGTCATGTAAACACAATCAAGTGTGTGTACATGTATGTGATGTGAAAAGCGCGCCTGCATCCTCACAGAGTGATTCGCTGTGCCCTTTAAGAACTCACATCTGCAAAGTCGACTGTGACGCAAACGATTGCGTAACCATCTTCTGATTCAAGAAAACGTTTATTACCCAATACACTTTTCACAGTGTCTTCATTTACACCAAACACGGCCCTCCTTGAACAAATAAAGACAGCTAAATCAGTGTCCTGGTGCTGTCAGTTTTCTAGTCTAACCTGAATCACTATACCCTAATCAAACCTGGCAACTTCAATTTGGTTCAATTTAGAAAGCAGCAGCTATGATGAGCATCATTCTAGAGATAATCATTCTAGAAATGTTATTGGATTTTATTAGGATCTCTTTTAGTCCTCATTTTAACTAATCTTCCAAGAGTCCTGAAACATGAAAATACAATTTATAATATGATCACATTTTCACATATAACAAACACACTGTTACAAACATACATAATACACTGACATATTGACCAGAAAAATACTCGTAATGGTCTGAAAATATAGATTGAATCCTTTATCTACCACAACCAGAATTCTCCGGTTGGAACATTATTGATGTTTTATGTTAAAAACATCCTAAAGATTGATTCCATACATCGTTTGACTTGTTTCTACGACCTGTAACGGAACTTTTCGAGTTTTTGTCTGGACGTAGTGCTCGCGCCTCATGAAGATGGATTACTGGGCTGAACACGCTAACAACAAGTGGCTATTTGGACATAAATTATGGACTTTATGGAACAAATCAGTAATTTATTGTCGAACTGGGATTCCTGGGAGTGCATTCTAATGAAGATCATCAAAGGTAAGTGAAAATGTATAATGTTATTTCTAACTTCTGTTGACTCCAACATGGCGGATATTTCTTTGGCTGGATTGGGCTCTGAGCGCCGTACTCAGATTGTTTTTTCCGTAAAGTTTTTTTGAAATCTGACACAGCGGTTGCATTAAGGAGAAGTCTATCCTTAATTCTGTGAATAACACTTGTATATTTTATTAATGTTTATTATGAGTATTTCTGCAAAATCACCAGATGTTTTGGAATCAAAACATTACTACATGTAACGCGCCAATGTAAACTGAGATTTTTGGATATAAATATGCACATTATCGAACAAAACATAATGTAGTGTATGTGTAGCCTGTGTAGCCTTGGCGGGGCTGCAGCTAGCAGTTTCATGATTGACTCGATGGGCTTGTGGTCGGATTCCACAATGACTTGTCGTCCATATACGTACTGATGGAAAAGCTTACATCCGAACAGAATGGCTTAGAGCTCCTTTTTGATTTGAGCGTAGTTGATTTCACAGTCTGTGAGAGATTTGGAAGCATAGCCAATGGGCTTTCCTTCTTCCTTTTTATTCATTATTTCACCAGGTAATTTGACTGAGAACATGTTCTCATTTACAGCAACAACCTGGGGAATAGTTATAGGGGAGAGGAAGGGGATGAATGAGCCAATTGTAAATTGAGGATTATTAGGTGACCGTTGGTTGAGGGCCAGATTGGGAATTTAGCCAGGACACCGGGGTTAACGCCCCTACGATAAGTGCCATGGGATCTTTAATGACCTCAGAGAGTCAGGACACCCGTTTAATGTCCCATCCGAAAGACAGCACCCTACAAAGGGCAGTGTCCCCAATCACTGGGGCATTGGGATATTTTTTAGACCAGAGGAAAGAGTGCCTCCTACTGGCCCTCCAACACCACTTCCAGCAGCATCTGGTCTCCCATCCAGGGACTGACCAGGACCAACCCTGCTTAGCTTCAGAAGCAAGCCCACAGTGGTATGCAGGGTGGTATGCTGCTGGCATTAACTACTTCTTGCAGTAGCACTGCCCCTAGTCCATACTTTGACACATCCACTTGGAGTCTGAGTTCTTGGTTGGGGTCATAGTAGGCAAGGATTGGTCCTGGTTCTCTCGTGATCAAGTCTTTCACTCTCTGGAAAGCAATGTCATGTTGCTTGTCCCAGAGAAACTCACTGGACTGCATTAGCATTGAAGAGGCTGGGTGTGAACTTGGCTAAGAAGTTGACCATGCCAAGCACTGTTTCCAGCTCTGCACAGTTCTTTGGTGGCTCCATTTATTTTATGGCTGAGATCTTCTGTGGATCTGGCTTGATTCCATTCACTGTGAGAAGATGTCCGAAGTAGCTGACCTCTGTAGCGCCGACTGTGCTCTTCTCGGGGTTGAGCCGGACTCCTCTCTCGCGGGACCTTTGCAGCATCGCGCGGAGGTTTCTGTCGTGTTCCTCTTTGGTTCGACCATAGACAAGGATGTCGTCCACAATTGCCACAACTCCGTCGAGGCCTTCGTACACTTCGTTGATCTTTCGCTGAAACTCATCCTGGGCTGAGATAATTCCAAAAGGCAGGTGACGGAACCTGTAGCGTCCAAACGGAGTGTTGAAAGTTGTGAGCTTAGATGAACTTGACAGCCCAGTAGTCTGATCTGGCGTCCATGACACTGAAGTAGCGTGCTCCTGCTAGCTTGTGTGATGCCATCTAGCGTCTGTAAATGGTAATGGGGGGTGTTTGATACTCTGAGCTTGCCTGTGCGTGCTTTCTCCACCACCACTAACACGTATATCCAACCTGTCACTTCTGTAACCTTGGTGACTATGTCAGATTGCTCCATGCTCAACAACTCTTTCTTCAGACGGGTGCAGAGAGAAAGGGGACTCTTTCTCGGTGAATAGACCACAGGGGTTGCGTCTGGGTCAAGGAGAAATGGTACATTCTCCTGGGAATAGTCCTATTCCTGTAAAAACATCAGCAAACTCCTCCATTACATTCTCTTTCTCTCCTGGTGCTGTCACTGATAAAACTAGGTTGATGAGGTCCATGCTTTAAGACCTAGCAATGCAGGTGCTCGAGTGTCAACAATGTAAAATTCCAACACCATGTCACTTTCCTTGTATTTGCATTTGAAAGTGCATGTGCCTTTTACTGGGAGCTGTTCACCACCATAACCAGTCAGTCAAATCAAATACAATTTTATTGGTCACATACACATGCTTAGCAGACTGCTCGTGGTGGGCTGTAGCTCACACTCAGATGTCAAGCTGCAGTACTGATTCAGAGGAATAATGTTTACTTGTGCACCAGTGTCTAGTTTGAACTTTAGCTCTGTGCCTTGTGTTCCTATCTCAATGTCAGCAAAAGCGTGCTCTGTCTCTGATATTTGATTTTTCTGTGTCACTGAATCAATAAACAGTTCCTCAGCATTTGACTCTGACTGACATTTCATCTTCAATCACTGCGTGTACTGTTTCTCCACGGTAAGATCTGCACACTTTTGCAAAGAGATTCCATTTTCCACATTTTATAAGGGCAAAAGGCGAGACCCAAATGCAGACACAGGAGGCAGATGGTTGAGCTCCGATATTTATTTTAGCAAAAGGGGTAGGCAAAAGGCAGGTCGGGTACAGGTGATAGTTCATAAACCAGGTTAGAGTCCAAACGGTACAAGATGATAGGCAGGCTCGTGGTCAGGGGCAGGCAGAGTGGTCAGTCAGGCGGGATCAGAGTCAGGACCAGAGTCAGGACAGGCAAGGGTCAAAACCAGGAGGGCGAGAAAAGGGAGTTAAAGCAGGAGCTGAGACACAAAAACGCTGATTGACTTGACAAACAAGACGAACTGGCACAGAAAGACAGGAAACCCAGGGATACAGTCCCGCAAAACCTTCAATTTATTATATTTACAGTGCCTTGCGAAAGTATTCGGCCTCCTTGAACTTTGCGACCTTTTGCCACATTTCATGCTTCAAACCTAAAGATATAAAACTGTATTTTTTTGTGAAGAATCAACAACAAGTGGGACACAATCATGAAGTGGAACGACATTTATTGGATATTTCAAACTTTTTAACAAATCAAAAACTGAAAAATTGGGCGTGCAAAATTATTCAGCCCCCTTAAGTTAATACTTTGTAGCGCCACCTTTTGCTGCGATTACAGCTGTAAGTTGCTTGGGGTATGTCTCTATCAGTTTTGCACATCGAGAGACTGACATTTTTTCCCATTCCTCCTTGCAAAACAGCTCGAGCTCAGTGAGGTTGGATGGAGAGCATTTGTGAACAGCAGTTTTCAGTTCTTTCCACAGATTCTTGATTGGATTCAGGTCTGGACTTTGACTTGGCCATTCTAACACCTGGATATGTTTATTTTTGAACCATTCCATTGTAGATTTTGCTTTATGTTTTAGGTCAACATTGGATCATTCAGAGATCCTCACTGAACTTCTGGAGAGAGTTTGCTGCACTGAAAGTAAAGGGGCTGAATAATTTTGCACGCCCAATTTTTCAGTTTTTGATTTGTTAAAAAAGTTTGAAATATCCAATAAATGTAGTTCCACTTCATGATTGTGTCCCACTTGTTGTTGATTCTTCACAAAAAAATACAGTTTTATATCTTTATGTTTGAAGCCTGAAATGTGGAAAAAGGTCGCAAGGTTCAAGGGGGCCGAATACTTTCGCAAGGCACTGTAAATGGTTCTAAAGTATTGTTTGAATTTATATATTGTAAGGTTTCTGGTTTGCTCAGATAAATTATTACATTTCTTTATTGCTCTAAATCTTTTCGGTCTGGATAGATGGTGGACTATATTCCTAGTATTTACTCAATGTTTGTCTCTTATCAACGGAATACTGTTGTGAATATAGTTTGGCCGTTTTAAATCGTATACATTGTGAAATAAAATGAGCATGTTTTTTTTATTATCTTGTTGATTGATCACCAACCAAGAGCATTGTGCATGACTCCAACAGAACCATATCTCCACCTTAAAACAATCCTTGCTGCTTTGTTCTGTTCAATCTGCAGCCTCCTAACTTCACATGCTGATGCATTTCCCCAGACCACAGAACAGTAGTTCACCTGACTCCCAATTAACTCTTGGGTTGTTTGTTTAAGAATCTTTCCCGGTAAATATTTAGCTATCCTTCTGATCATGCATGCAGTTTAAGTAGACTATATCCATGAATGTTCATCAAAGCTAAAATATGAATATTATTTATGTTGACTAAGTTAAAACCTCATGTATTTTGTTAGGAAGGCTACATACATTAACCTGAGCTATATGCAACCCTTTCCTTGTCAAGAGGAGATCAATAGAGCATGTATTCATTATAGTTGAAGTTACTATGACACACAAACTCAGATTTTAACATTGGATTAAAATAGCCAGGGAGTTACTCTAGAGTCCCGATACAGTTGCCTGTTGAGGTAAAAAAGTATCCTTCACCAATCAGACTTGTTGATTCAGGCAACGCTTTTCCTTCATGATGGGATACAGTTTTTTCTCCCGTCATTGATCTGGGTGGGGAAGTGATCATTCATTCCAAAATCAGGGTTTCTGATTTCTCTGCCCCTGCTCTTTGCCATTCCCTTTTGCTTAAAATATTCAAAACATGCAATAATAGCCCATGTCCTATTCCCAGAGGCCTTACCCATTCTATGGACTCTGGAGGAACTGACATTATGTACGACATCAGTGGGCAGTTTCAGTTGAGTTGACATAAAATGTTGAACAGTGTCTGCTGTTGTCATTCTCCGGTATCCTTGAAAAGATTGTCCCGCATTGATCGACACCGTACATCAAGGAAAGATTTTTAAAGTTGTTTGTTCTCCCTTTGCACCACCTCCACCTTGCTATGAATAGAGTCTACAGTACCTTTCAGCTCCGTGTTCTCTTTCCTTAGATCATCAATCTGACGTTGGCTGAATTCTAGATGGGCACATTATGCATTGATGTCCTCTCATAGTATATCCAAGATATCAAGTTTGGCAAGCCTTTCATTGATGGATTTTAACAAGTCAACATCCATATCCGTAAACATCTCCCCACTCAATTAAATTAAATTCAGTTCAAGGCGCTTTATTGGTATGGGAAACAAATGTTAACATTGCCAAAGCAAGTAGATAATATATACAAGTGAAATAAACAATAAAAATGAACAGTAAACATTACACTCACAGAAGTTCCTAAAGTATAAAGACATTTCAAATGTCATATTATGTCTATATACAGTGTTGTAACGATGTGCAAATGGTTAAAGTACAAAAGGGAAAATAAATAAACATAAATATGGGTTGTATTTACAATGATGTTTGTTCTTCACTGGTTGCCCTTTTCTTGTGGCAACAGGTCACAAATATTGCTGCTGTGATTGCACACTGTGGTATTTCACCCAGTAGATATGGGAGTTTATCAAAATCGGGTTTGTTTTTGAATTCTTTGTGGATCTGTGTAATCTGAGGGAAATACAGTGAGCAACATAAATCATTGGACAGTGACCATTTGTTTTGTTATTTTTGTTCTGTACTCTAGCACTTTGAGTTTGAAAGGATACAATGACAATGAGGGTGGAGGGCAGACTGTCAGCTTTAATTTGAGGGTATTTTCATACATATATGATGAAACGTTTAGAAATGACAGCACCTTTTGTACATGGTCCACCCATTTTAAGGTACTACAAGTATTTGTTGAATTGGCTTCACAGATGTGTGTCGTTAGGCAGGTGTATTCATTTGTGTCGTTAGTGAATGCAGGATATGCTGTTGATGAATAGCATTGATTCTAGACTTTGCTATTGCCTTTTGAGGTTGTTGTTGGGGTGTGACAACATGAGGAAGACAGCAGTGTCGATGCAAATTAAGCTGGCTGTCATAAGGCTCAGAAATGAAAATCAATCAGGAACATTGCACCCTGGGCATGTCCAAGTCAACGGTTTGGTTCATTATTAACAAGACAAAAACAACCGGTGAACTCAATTATGTCAAAAGACCCGGTAGACTGAGGAAGACCACTGTAGTGGATGACTGCAGAATACTCTCTATTGTGAAAAAACCCCCCCTGACAACAGCCCAACAGATCAAAAACACTCTCCTGGATGCAGGTGTAGATGTGTCAAAGTCTACCATACGTAGAAGACTACACCAGCAGGACTACAGAGGATACACTACAAGATGCAAACCACTGATAAGCCTGAAGAACAGAAAGGCCAGATTACAGTTTGCTAAAAAAGCACCTAAAAGAGCCCCAAGAATTCTGGAAAAAAGTATTGTGGACAGATGAGACAAAGATTAATATGTACCAGAGTGATGGAAAGAGGAAAGTCTGGAGAAAAAAAGACATGCCCATGATCCAAAGCATACCACCTCATCCATTAAACATGGTGGAGGGGGTGTTATGGCTTGGGCCTGTATGGCTGCCAGGGGAACAGGCTCACTTGTCTTCGTCGATGATGTGACTCCAGTCAGAAGTAGAATAATGAATTCTGAAGTCTACAGAAATATTTTATCTGCTCATATAAAACCAAATGCCTCCAAACTCATTGGACGGCACTTCATCATGCAACCAGACAATGACCCTAAACATACTGCTAGAGCAAAGAAGGGGTATTGATGGCCAAAAAGTGGAAAATCCTTGACTGGCCGAGTCAATCACCGGATCTGAATCCAATTGAACATGCATTTTACATGCTGAAGAGGAGACTGAAGGCAATAAGTCCCTGAAACAAGCAGGAACTGAAGATGGCTGCAGTACAGGCCTGGCAGAGCATCACCAGGGAAGATACCCAGCGTCTGGTAATGTCGATGCATCGCAGACTTCAAGCAGTCATTGCATGCAAAGGATATGTGACCAATTAACAATGATTACTTTATTCTACATTATGTTAAACTGTCCAATGTTTTTTGATGCCCAAAAATAGGGGGGACTATGTACAAAAGCTTCTATAATTTCTAAACGGTTAATCCGATATGTATGAAAATACCCTCAAATTAAAGCTAACAGTCTGCACTTCACCCTAATTATCATTGTATCCTTTCAAACTCAAAGTGCTAGATTATAGAACCAAAATAACAAAAGAATGGTCACTGTCCAATGATTTATGGTACTCACTGTATGTGTCTCTAATATGGTCATACATTTGGCAGGAGGTTAGGAAGTGCAGCTCAGTTTCCACCTCATTTTGTGGGCAGTGTGCACATAGCCTGTCTTCTCTTGAGAGCAAGTCTGCCTACGGCGGCTACTATCAATAGCAAGGCTATGCTCACTGAGTCTGTACATATTCAAAGCTTTTCTTATATTTGGGTCAGTCACAGTGGTCAGGTATTCTGCCACTGTGTACTCTCTGTTTAGGGCCAAATAGCATTCTAGTTTACTCTGTTTTTTGTTAATTCTTTCCAATGTGTCAAGTAATTATCTTTTTGTTTTCTCATGATTTGGTTGGGTCTAATTGTGTTGCTGTCCTGGGGCTCTGTGGGGTCTGTTTGTGAACAGAGCCCCAGGACCAGCTTGCTTTGGGGACTCTTCTCCAGGTTCATCTCTCTGTAGGTGATGGCTTTGTTATGAAAGGTTTGGGAATCGCTTCCTTTTAGGTGGTTGTAGAATTTAGCGTCTCTTTTCTGGATTTTGATCATTAGCGGGTATTGGACTAATTCTGCATGCAGAGTCTCAATTTGGTGTTTGTCCCATTTTGTGAATTATTGGTTGGTGAGCGTACCCCAGACCTCACACAAGCATAAAGGGCAATGGGTTCTATAACTGATTCAAGTATTTTTAGCCAGATCCTAATTTGTATGTCGAATGGTATGTTCCTTTTGATGGCATAGATGTCCCTTCTTGTCTTGTCACTCAGATCGTTCACAGCTTTGTGGAAGTTACCTGTGGCACTGATGTTTAGGCCAAGGTATGTATAGTTTTTTGTGTGCTCTAGGGCAACGGTGTCTAGATGGAATTTGTATTTGTGGTCCTGGCGACTGGACCTTTTTTGGAACACCATTATTTTGGTCTTACTGAGATTTACTGTCAGGGCCCAGGTCTGGAAGAATCTGTGCAGAAGATCTAGGTGCTGCTAGATCCTTGGTTGGTGACAGAAGCACCAGATCATCAGCAAACAGTAGACATTTGACTTCAGATTCTAGAAGGGTGAGGGGATGGTTTGATTATGGAAGGTTTGATTCCATCGTTGATACCACTTAGTTTGTTTGTTTTGTTGATTGGGTTTGTTGTCCTCAACAGTGCTTGAATCCTCAGAAACCAGCGACATGTTTCTTTGAGCTCGTAAGTATCTCTTGTCAATGAATCGTTCAAGCTCTTCAATGGATTCTGAATCATCCAGCATGTTTGCAGGCAGGGTAAAACAAAAAGAACGAAACAATGGATGTATCTTTCCAGACCTGTACAGTCCGTCGGTAGATACACCCAATAAAAAAATACAAATTCAACGATTGTGTACTCACTTATGCCTGTAATATTGAAATATTTCCTGCAAACAATTAACAGAGGGAGGGAAAAGTGTGGTTCCTGTTAAAAATGCTGGGTAAAACCTGAATGCAGCCTGCATGCCAAATGAGAAAATCATTCTAGAGATAATGTAAAGGCATGTCTCGCAACACAGACAAAAGTGTACTCCAACAAAGCTATGATGCCTTTAGCTTGATAACTATTTTGGTGCATATTTTGTACGGCCCATTAACCACATTACATCACAGTGGTGAAGCTTCATTTGCCAAGACACCATTGTCTCATTAGTGAATATAGACTTGATGAAAGAGTTCTCAAATAATTCATATGGTGCTCCTTTAAGGGAGGAATGTTAAGAAAGAATCTAAGTATTAGATTAAAATCATTAGATGTCCTGAGAATTTGTCCAGGACATTCACCCATGGACTGGGGTGTATTCATTACATCTTGCAACGGAAACCAACAGCGCAAGCAAACAGAGCAAAAGGAACGAAACGGGGAGGGACCTACCTGAATTTGTACAATAGAAACTATTGTTTTCGTTGCAAAATGTTTTGCAACAGAATCTGTGTAATGAATTCACCCCTGGTGTATAGGTATAGGACATTGATTTAGCTTAAATTATTTTTCATGACAAACACACAAACAGCCTATTGAAGAGACTGGAACACAATGTTCCCATCGTGGTCAAGCTCTATTCGAATAATAAGTTATCTAATTAAAAGCAATAAACAGTGAAGGATTGACTGGAGGATTGTACTGCCTTTCTTTTAGGATGATTTAAAATAGCTCCAACATTGACCTAGATAAAGGAATGCCAGTGACAGTGCACTCAGTCAGATCCCATCAGACCCACTGTGATCAGCTGAGTTTCATAATGGTATCAGCAGCACTGAGCACGGCAGCAGCCATCAACTACTATTCACATACTTAAATAATACAATGTTTTCTCCTCCCTAGAGCTCTCTTTTTGACATGCACAAATATGCATTGAACAATTTGCTGTTACAGTCTGATCTGCCATTTGTTGTTACAGTCTGATCTGACAATTTGTTGTTACAGTCTGATCTGACCATTTGTTGTTACAGTCTGATCTGACCATTTGTTGTTACAGTCTGATCTGACCATTTGTTGTTACAGTCTGATCTGACAATTTGTTGTTACAGTCTGATCTGACCATTTGTTGTTACAGTCTGATCTGACCATTTGTTGTTACTGTCTGATCTGACCATTTGTTGTTACTGTCTGATCTGACCATTTGTTGTTACAGTCTGATCTGACCATTTGTTGTTACAGTCTGATCTGACCATTTGTTGTTACAGTCTGATCTGACCATTTGTTGTTACAGTCTGATCTGACCATTTGTTGTTACAGTCTGATCTGACCATTTGTTGTTACAGTCTGATCTGACCATTTGTTGTTACTGTCTGATCTGACAATTTGTTGTTACAGTCTGATCTGACCATTTGTTGTTACAGTCTGATCTGACCATTTGTTGTTACAGTCTGATCTGACCATTTGTTGTTACAGTCTGATCTGACAATTTGTTGTTACAGTCTGATCTGACAATTTGTTGTTACAGTCTGATCTGACCATTTGTTGTTACAGTCTGATCTGACCATTTGTTGTTACTGTCTGATCTGACAATTTGTTGTTACAGTCTGATCTGACCATTTGTTGTTACAGTCTGATCTGACCATTTGTTGTTACAGTCTGATCTGACCATTTGTTGTTACAGTCTGATCTGACCATTTGTTGTTACAGTCTGATCTGACCATTTGTTGTTACAGTCTGATCTGACAATTTGTTGTTACAGTCTGATCTGACCATTTGTTGTTACAGTCTGATCTGACAATTTGTTGTTACAGTCTGATCTGACAATTTGTTGTTACAGTCTGATCTGACCATTTGTTGTTACAGTCTGATCTGACCATTTGTTGTTACAGTCTGATCTGACCATTTGTTGTTACAGTCTGATCTGACCATTTGTTGTTACAGTCTGATCTGACCATTTGTTGTTACAGTCTGATCTGACAATTTGTTGTTACAGTCTGATCTGACCATTTGTTGTTACAGTCTGATCTGACCATTTGTTGTTACAGTCTGATCTGACCATTTGTTGTTACAGTCTGATCTGACCATTTGTTGTTACAGTCTGATCTGACCATTTGTTGTTACAGTCTGATCTGACCATTTGTTGTTACAGTCTGATCTGACCATTTGTTGTTACAGTCTGATCTGACCATTTGTTGTTACAGTCTGATCTGACCATTTGTTGTTACAGTCTGATCTGACCATTTGTTGTTACAGTCTGATCTGACAATTTGTTGCCGTTTACCATAAACTACTGCATTTCCAATATAAGCTGTTCAATATTCCATCACGTCATGACACAAATTAAAAACAATCATATTTTATGGCACTAAACTATCCCTATTAAAAGTATGTCTTCTCCTCACTACACAAAAGGTAAACTCTCCAAAAAGCAACATAACAAACATACTCAAGACTATACAAAGTGAAACAATTATTAGTAAAGTAGACTACAAAATAAAAGTCAACCCACCAGAGTGCGGTCCAACCTTCCAAATATCTTCATTTTCAAACCTTTTAAATGATCCAAGAGCATTGGACATGTAAATAGGCAAACACAAATAAAACAGAAAAAATATCTAATCTAATCAAATGCTCATTGAATAGGCATCTCTGTGGAGTTACAAGTGTCAGTTAAGTCCTCTCTGATCTCTGAACGATGAAAAATGCTCGGACCGCCAGAGTCCTGCATCGTGCCTAATTCCCCTACGCAGGCATGTGGATAAATGCGCGTAGCCAACTGCTTGCTGCTGTGTGAGGCTTTGGATTAGAGCTTATTATCATACAGCTGCCAATTTATTTGCGGCACGTCGAACTTAGACTGAAGTCGCTCTTGACCCAGAGACTGGCAGAGTGTTAAAGTAACACCAGAATCCACGTTGCGCTGTTTGGACACTTTTACAACTCCTCAAACCTCGGACCCCGTGCACGTTCTGCAGAAGGGGAAAACCAATTGGCAACCAGTTCAGTTAATCAAGCAATCACCACTGATAAGCTATGAGCCTATTTGCCATGTAGCCGAACAAAGAGTAAACAACCCGAATGCAAGCCACTATAGAACAGCTGTCAGTAGCAGCACATTTACCATTTAGCCTAGCCTACACAATTATGCACGTATACATTTCCAGTTGCCATCAATAATAAAAATCCTTACCATAAACATGTAGATGCCCATAGAGTAAGCTCACACATGTTATGAAGAAGGGAAGCAAATATTTTCTACTCTATGATATTAGGTTACTCATACTGTTACAAGGCCCTTCATTACTAATGATCTGGCATTATAGAGAAGAAATGACTAGCAGTAAATCATATTTTTTCCCCCAACGCAGTCAGCTAGCCTACCATGTTCAAAACAAACAGACACCAAATAGCATACAACACATTTACATTAAACTACTTTAACTAACTTATTTACTGTTAGAGCTTTGTTTTGTCCCCTAACTTGGGCACCCTAAACTTAGCCTATATGAGCAGATTCTCATCAGGATCCTGGCCAGCAGCAGGGAAGTTTAGCTAGAGGAGGACTGGGAGCTGTGGAATGTGAAAGGACATCACAGCAGCAGCCTGTGAGATAGTCAAACACAGACTCATATATTCATGGCTCTGGTCAGACCCATTTCAACAATTATTTGTGGGATCAGATAACTCCAAATGAATCTTACTATTTACAGGTGCAATCCCATTTGTGTTTTATTTGATAAGTAAATTATTGAAATTAGACTATATTTAATTCCATCAATTGCACAATTAGAAAGTATGTTGCAATCCATGCTGGTGAAAACAGTGAATTCCAGAAGCCATGTTCCTCAGAGGGAAGAGGCCATGGGCCACTGAGTACAGAGCTGTGAGGGGTTAACGATGAGGTTTTGCTCTGATTCTTAGAAGTTGTAGAACAATTCTAGAACATATTTATTTCACTTTGAGAGGGAACACGTCATCGTAGCAGTTTTCAATATCAAAGCCCTGGGTCAGAGCCATGCTACATGGGTCTCAGACACTCTGCAGGTTTTCATCTGGACAGACAGCAAGGCCCATTATTGACGTATCCTGCCATTACCCCTCCCTTGGATATTGGATAGAGACAGACTGCTTGACTGAAATGTTGAGTGTGCAAGATATTAAAATCATCATTCTCATCATGAGCACTATCTCAGTATCCCTTAGTTAGGAATCTGTTGTTCCCTTTTCACAAAAACAATATTCCTATCTCTCTGAAATGTCAACGGAGCACTGAGCGAATACCAAGCTTTTTATTTTCAAAATCTTTCAAATTTAATTCAGCTCGTGTCATGCTAATGTAGCTTTTTGCGACCCGCGGAAACAAGTTTTAGGACGACGACCACAAAATGTACAATACTCAAACATTGTTAGGAGAAACCTGCACCGTTATGTCAGAGCTCGGTGGTTATTATCAGATGTATTAGGTTATGAAATCGGACTTTTTGGATATAATGTTAATGATATGTTAGAGAAAGACCCCACTGAATGATTCAGAACATGAAGAATCATATGTGTCTTGGTACAATGTATTTTATAATATAAGGAAGTGAAATTCCCTCACCAAAGCGCGCTTTCACCCACTGTGGGTGGACACCCGAGACTACACTAAACTAGACTAAACAGACTAGGAAGGAAAGTTCTGATTCATCACCCACCTGGTGAATGGAGACATGGCTGCCCCTCACTCTCTGCCAAATGGACCCTGGCCAGGACAAGACAGTTGGTGGCACTGATTAGCCAGTCTGTCTGCAGCGACATACTACACCCCTATTGTCTGCAACCAGCCAGGATCTTCTTGTCCCATTATGCCTGAGGTGTCATCTGCCATTAATTAGCCTTACCAGCCTTAGCCCCACACACAACACAACAGCCTGCCTGTCCTAATCCTGAACCCACCTGGTTCATTTAGCTCTCCCTACTCTGTTGCCATGGGAAACAGTTACCATGGAACCGAGCCCATCTGAGTTATCAGACACAGCAGAACACGGGAGAAAAATAACTCCCACATTCTCATTCCCCTAACCACCCATTATAAATCACAGTCCTGCAAAAAGCTGCTAATGCGTGTGATAGCTTAAAATATGTATTACATTTTATATCTGAAATCTGAATATTCAAGTGCTGAAAATTAATTAGGCCTATTTATTTTTTGTGACCAAAATGTTATTTTGTATTTAGCCTAATTCAATAACAAGCTGATGCTAGAGGAACAGTAGCCTAGAATGCTGTGATTGTACTAGAGGTCGACCGATTAGGATTTTTCAACGCCGATACCGATTATTGGAGGACCATAAAAGCCGATACCGATTAAACGCCCAATTTTTTAAATGTTTTTATTTGTAATAACAACAATTACAACATTACTGAATGAACACTTATTTTAACTTAATATAATACATCAATAAAATCAATTTAGCCTCAAGTAAATAATGAAGCATGTTCAATTTGGTTTAAATAATGCAAAAACAAAGTGTTGGAGAAGAAAGTAAAAGTGCAATATATTCCATGTAAAATATGTGCCATGTAAGAAAGCTAACGTTTCAGTTACTTGCTCAGAATATGAGAACATATGAAAGCTGGTGGTTCCTTTTAACATGAGTCTTCATTATTCACAGGTAAGAAGTTTTAGGTTGTAGTTATTATAGGAATTATAGGACTGTTTCCCTCTATACCATTTGTATTTCATTAACCTTTGACTATTGGATGTTCTTATAGGCACTTTAGTATTGCCAGTGTAACAGTATAGCTTCCGTCCCTCTCCTCGCTCCTCCCTGGGCTCGAACCAGCAACACAACGACAATTATCGCGCGCTAACTAGCTAGCCATTTCACTTCGGTTACACGAGCCTCATCTCCGGAGTTGATAGGCTTGAAGTCATAAACAGCGCAATGCTTGACGCACAACGAAGAGCTGCTGGCAAAACACACGAAAGTGCTGTTTGAATGAATGTTTACGCGCCTGCTTCTGCCTACCACCGCTCAGTCAGATACTTGTATGCTCAGCCAGATTATATGCAACGCAGGACACGGTAGATAATATCTAGTAATGTCATCAACCATGTGTAGTTAACTAGTGATTATGATTGATTGTTTTTTATAAGATAAGTTTAATGCTAGCTAGCAACTTACCTTGGCTTACTGCAGTCGCATAACAGGCAGCCTCCTTGTGGAGTGCAACGAGAAAGAGGCAGGTCGTTATTGCGTTGGACTAGTTAAGTTGCAAGATTGGATCCCCCGAGCTGACAAGGTGAAAATCTGTCATTCTGCCCCTGAACAAGGCAGTTAACCCACTGTTCCAAGGCCATCATTGAAAATAAGAATGTGTTCTTAACTGACTTGCCTAGTTAAATAAAGATTAAATAAAGGTGTAAAAAAAAACATAAAACATCGCAAATCGGCACCCAAAAATACCGATTTCCGATTGTTATGAAAACTTGAAATCGGCCCTAATTAATCGGCCATTCCGATTAATCGGTCGACCTCTAGATTGTACGGTAGTGGTGTAGAGCCAGAGTGATGCATGGTGGTTACAAACTACATAGGCAAAATTGGCTCCTCCATTAAAACCAGTGTTAAAAATGAATAAAACCTCTCAGGGGCTTGACATGTACATGCTCTCTCTGCTCTGTGTACCAGAGAGGTCATAGCGGTGTAAATGTCACACAGTGGCAGCACTTTATTCTCCTCTCTGCTTGTACTATGTCATTGTCTCATGAATGTTTACACAAGGGTTAATTCTCATGTTCAAATGTGACAAGGACAAACAAACCCCTGAGATATTTCACACTTTCAGAGCAGAGTATGACTTTTACAAGGGAACACAGAAAATGTAGGCTAGACTGCTGCCCGTTGTTGTAAGACCTCTAATGATTTATCTTTTTTTTTTAGCTGAGATATAAGATGATGCTTGAAGTGGTGTGATAAGAAACACATTTCCCAATACTATGAGATTGAGAACCAATATCCGGTCCATCAATAAGATTATTTGCCTCAGGGAATCTACAAAACACACAGAGAACCATTCAGCAGAAAACTTCTGAACAAAAGAGACCAGAACCAGAGCGACCCAGTTCAGAACAAACTAAATGCTATACTATCTGATGCTATGCCTATAGCAGTCATACAAAGCTCTGTGGTTCTGATTGCTTCATATACACTACTCAGTGTGCTGTAGTAGGTGTCTGCAGCCCCACACACTAGAGCTTAAGATAACTTCAAAGAGGTTGGCTAATGTGCTCCAATGGCACATCTGAGCTGTTCTGTACGTCTGCATGTGTCTCTCACAAGAAGCAGACAACAGACATGTGAAGTATAACATGTACTCACCTGCATGAGGGTCTGGGAGAGCAGATTGCAGCATTGTTGGAGAAACAGAGAGAGAGAGAGAGAGAGAGAGAGAGAGCAGCATTATAACATGCAAGAGGGCATTGCAGACCAGGGGGGGGGGGGGTGAAGCTGCAATAATCTCCTTCTCATCTCATCTGACTCTGGAAGCCAGCAACCACATTCCATCCACAGTTTTTATGCAAGTAAAGTCATACTGTATTAAAATAAATCACAACAGCTGTGATGGAAACAGGAAGTTTCAGTAGAATTTATAAATGGCGACAGATCATTTGTTTATTCGACATGGTGGGATCTTTTGGTGTCGGTAAAATTAATTATGTGAGAAATGGCGGTGGAAATGTATTATTGATATAATAACCATGATATGGAAGTAAACTTGGAGTCACAAGTCAGAAAACTCAGAAATTAGGCTACAGATTAAATCAATTATGATCATTGCAATAAATGTTGAGGGTCTTGTTCTGGTGACATGATGATCGATGCTTGACTGCCGTTTGACAACTAAAAATATTCTCACTCTTATCCATAACCTCAACATGTAGACTATCCACACAGCCTACCTGCACTGTCTCTGCAAACTGTTGGCTGGAACGCATGTACCAAAACCAGAGTTGGCACATTTGCTATTTAACACAACAGTTATAGGTAGAGTTGAAAAAGGCGATGGGCACAAATTGAACATTTGATTTATATTCGATACATGAAAACGTAAGCGAAAAAGTACATTTTGTGGCCACTACCTCAGTTTGGTGGAAACATACCACTGTTTTTTAGAATATTCACATGAAAATCTAGATGTAAACCTAGCTACTATCTCTGATATTTGAGCTCTTCTTTAAAATGACCAGCCCTATAAAAGCATAGCCTACATTTAACTTGTGATCAGATGCTGACATAATTTTCACAGGCATCAAACTAACACAAACTACCACTTGCCAGTGGAATGTGTTAGTTTGATGCTTGTGTTTAGAAGCACTGGGGCATAAACAGATCAATAACTGCTGGGCTCACACCCATTCTGCACTCTCCTGTTGGTCTGTCTGCAGACTATGGGCAGTAGCCTGGTGTGAGTGGGGTTTCCAGGGCTGCTTGCCTGGTGGTCTGCAGGCAGATGGACAGATGGCTACTGATCCTTCCTGAGGTAAATTAGTATTGCTCCTGGGGCTCTGGACCCTGAGACTGGACCCTATAGTGTCTCATTCATATGGAGATCATGAGGAACTCAGGAAGTCCCAGTCAACAGGCCAGGGATTATACATTCACAACCAGGACAGGACTAGCCTGGTCCCAGATCTGTTTGGGCTGTCTTCCCTACGGTCATTGTTGTAGGAGTTGGCAGGACAGCACAAACAGACATGGACAGACAGGACAGACTTCCTGAGTGTTGAGGAACTATTGCCTTCTGTGTTTGTTTCCCACATTTGACATGTCATGAAATGGAAAGTTCTTAATAAGAGTTCAACAAAAATGACACTCTTGAAATCAATTTTATTTAGATTTTTCCTCAAATGTAGCTGTCTGTTTGCTGTCAGTTTCACATCAAACTGACAGCAAACAGTCACAGCAAACAGACAGGTACATTTGCCAGTAAATATAGCATTGCACAGGGGACCTGCATCTGAGACCAAAATGATCTGTGAAAACACTAAAATAACATCAGAGACTATGACAGAGAGAACACACATTTCAATTGTCAGCATTTTACTGGATTAGCTCAGTGATTAGCTAGCCTAGCATATACCAAAAGTGCTGAGCATTGTTATTTACAGTAGACACAACTGAGATCATTAGCCTCTTTAAAGCACTTCATTCCACCTGATTCATTCACCTGATTAAATCAATGACCGGCCTTTCTGAGGCAGACTAATCAAAACGCTCACCAGTCTCCTTCCTAATCCCCCAGTCATAGCAGAAGACAGTCAGAGCCAGGTGGTGGAGTCACTGGACTGGAGGGAGCTCTGACGTGTAATGTGTGCCTTAAAACACAGCCAAACTCCCAGCCCAACCCCACTACAGACATGGCCAACTCACAGAAGACTAGCCCAGACGTAGTCCCCTACACCTCTTCCATCATTATCAAGCCATACATGTATGGTGCATGGCAACGATAGAGGAGTCATGGCTATGGCACATACAGTATGGCAGTGTTTCCCCAATCCAGTTCTCCAGTACCCCCAACAGCACACATTTTTGTTGTATCCCCAAATAAACTCACCTGATTCAACTAATTTAGGGCTTGATGATTAGTTGACAAATTGAATCAGGTGTGCTTATCTGAAGCTACAACATAATTGTGTGCTTTTGGGGGTACTGAAGGACTGGAGTTGGGAGCCACTGCAGTATGGAACCAGAGGGGTATACTATAAATTAGGATCAATGAGTTAGCCCGCTAACTTTGACAAGCAAACATAAATAACTACTGATCTTCTGGTTCGTCATAAAAGTGAAACTTAGATATGTGTTCTTGTTTGTTGAATCAATTAGATCGTGCCCATTTCAAGCTTATTTTTTGGCTAACGCCTTGATCCTGTTTTTTAGTATACCCAACAGGCCAGCAAAGCCAGTCCCAGACCCAGACCTCGCCAACTTCCAGAGGAAAGGGAGAAATGTGAAATAGCTGCTTGCTTACCCTCTGCTGTATGGTGGCGTGCTTGTGTTCCATATCCCTCTTCTCCATGGCCGAGTCAATCACCAACTGATCCAACTGGAAGAAGAAAAAAAACACACTCAGATGAGGTTGGTCACACAGCTCAGATGTGTGAGTAGAGAAGAGCTTAAGCCAAGGAATATCCATGGAAGCGCTTCATTTTAAGCATGGGCAATTCCAACATAGCAGTCAGATTGATTCAAGAGGGATGCTCAGCAATTGACTAGAGCACTTGGAACTACCAGAGCCCAAACGCAATGACGTGAGAGGTCAATGTTTTGTAATGAAGCACTGACTCAGGTCTGTTTCACTATTCAGCATACTGTACATGTATTCCACCTGACGGGATACTATACTGCTGAAGTCTTTCACTAACACTGTACCTGCTACGTCAACCACCCAGCACATTCAGGGATTTTTTAAACAGATAACGTCAGAAGTTTCCCATAGTCAAATCCGAAGGCTAATGCACTGTTATGTAAACAGACAGCACAGCAGCGGACAGCGCATCCATTGGTGATGCAACTCTGCCTGGGTCGATGGTTCTGATTGGAAATAATCTAATACCAATCAGGACGCAGCGTTTAGGGGCTAACAGCACAGCAGTAGGCTGGCTGTGGCTCTGGATGAGGGTGGTGAGGGAGGTGGTGAAGCTCACCTCAGCAGCCAGCTTCTTCATGTAGGGGTCAATCTCATCCAGCAGGTTGTAGCCCTGCTGAAAGAGGGAGTACTGGGCATGCATGAAGGACAGCATCTGCAGGGGAGAGACAGACAGGATAATATAAGCAATAAATTATTGGTGTGTTTTTAAAAACAACAAAACACTCACTCTACAGCACAGTACTCTATAGTGATGGATCAGACGTTAAGGGCACTTACAGCATCTAGGATCTCAAACTTCTTCTTGGCTTGAAGGACGTTGATCTGCAAGAGGGGAAGAGGTGAGTAACAGTCTTATCTGATACTACTGTGCATTGAAACATCTCCCTCTTGTGGACAATAGATACATCTCACTGTTGTCAGTATAGTGACCAACAATATACAACATTTGTGTCCTTCAGTCCTGCCTGTCTCTTTGTTGTATGTTATGAACTAAATCACATGAAATCAACATGATACTGTGATGCTCTATATATCAACTAATCATGGCCATCATGTTGGCATTTTTTGGGATAAAACAAATAATTCAGACATTCAGCTCATTGGTTATCTTAAAGAACGATGCAAACCTAAATGAGATATTGCGCGACATTTGAGAGGTCTCTAGAATAAATCTTCAGACACACCCGTGACCTTCTCTGCCTTCTGCCACTTTCAATTAAACCAAACAGGGTCACACAGACACACACACACTCCAAATTAGAGCAGAGAGGACATTAGTGCCGGCAGACACAATACATACTGCACACAGAGGAAGCTACAGCGATCACACCACATCAGTCACTCTGTTCCCAGAGGCAAATTTAGTAACTGTCCGGAGACAGAGGAGACAACATGTGGGCATGCCAAGCTATAACCATGCTGAGATATTCTATATTCTATTCTATTCTATTCTAGACCTACAGGATCCAAAGGGATCTAAGTCCATGTATTACTCTGGTTATGTTGTCTGTCTCACCTGAAGTACGTAGTCGAGGGCCAGGTGTCTGAAGCACTTTCTGGTGATACTGAGTGTTCCGGTGGCCTCCTCCACCTCGTGGGGCTTGTTCCTGGGAGCCTGGGCGTTCTTCACCTGGGCTATCTCCATGTCCTCACGCATGCGGTCAAATTGCTTCTTGGTCTCCTTGAACTTACGGACATCCCTGAGAATGAGAAATTGGGGATGACAGCGAGATTGGGTTTAACAAGGGACACTTCATGTGATTCCTTTAGTTGTACCTGACCAGATAACAGGGGTAAGTGGAACACATGGTTGGGAATGACAATACTGTCTGTGGTTGACAGATTCACCAAGGACTGGTATGTTGAATACGTGGTTGGGAATGACAATACTGTCTGTGGTTGACAGATTCACCAAGGACTGGTATGTTGAATACGTGGTTGGGAATGACACTACTGTCTGTGGTTGACAGATTCACCAAGGACTGGTATGTTGAATACGTGGTTGGAAATGACAATACTGTCTGTGGTTGACAGATTCACCAAGGACTGGTATGTTGAATACGTGGTTGGGAATGACAATACTGTCTGTGGTTGACAGATTCACCAAGGACTGGTATGTTGAATACGTGGTTGGGAATGACAATACTGTCTGTGGTTGACAGATTCACCAAGGACTGGTGTGTTGAATACGTGGTTGGGAATGACAATACTGTCTGTGGTTGACAGATTCACCAAGGACTGGTATGTTGAATACGTGGTTGGGAATGACAATACTGTCTGTGGTTGACAGATTCACCAAGGACTGGTATGTTGAATACGTGGTTGGGAATGACAATACTGTCTGTGGTTGACAGATTCACCAAGGACTGGTATGTTGAATACGTGGTTGGGAATGACAATACTGTCTGTGGTTGACAGATTCACCAAGGACTGGTATGTTGAATACGTGGTTGGGAATGACAATACTGTCTGTGGTTGACAGATTCACCAAGGACTGGTATGTTGAATACGTGGTTGGGAATGACAATACTGTCTGTGGTTGACAGATTCACCAAGGACTGGTATGTTGAATACGTGGTTGGGAATGACAATACTGTCTGTGGTTGACAGATTCACCAAGGACTGGTATGTTGAATACGTGGTTGGGAATGACAATACTGTCTGTGGTTGACAGATTCACCAAGGACTGGTATGTTGAATACGTGGTTGGGAATGACAATACTGTCTGTGGTTGACAGATTCACCAAGGACTGGTATGTTGAATACGTGGTTGGGAATGACAATACTGTCTGTGGTTGACAGATTCACCAAGGACTGGTATGTTGAATACGTGGTTGGGAATGACAATACTGTCTGTGGTTGACAGATTCACCAAGGACTGGTATGTTGAATACGTGGTTGGGAATGTAAATACTGTCTGTGGTTGACAGATTCACCAAGGACTGGTATGTTGAATACGTGGTTGGGAATGACAATACTGCCTGTGGTTGACAGATTCACCAAGGACTGGTATGTTGAATACGTGGTTGGGAATGACAATACTGCCTGTGGTTGACAGATTCACCAAGGACTGGTATGTTGAATACATGGTTGGGAATGACAATACTGCCTGTGGTTGACAGATTCACCAAGGACTGGTATGTTGAATACGTGGTAGGGAATGACAATACTGTCTGTGGTTGACAGATTCACCAAGGACTGGTATGTTGAATACGTGGTTGGGAATGACAATACTGTCTGTGGTTGACAGATTCACCAAGGACTGGTATGTTGAATACGTGGTTGGGAATGACAATACTGTCTGTGGTTGACAGATTCACCAAGGACTGGTATGTTGAATACGTGGTTGGGAATGACAATACTGTCTGTGGTTGACAGATTCACCAAGGACTGGTATGTTGAATACGTGGTTGGGAATGACAATACTGTCTGTGGTTGACAGATTCACCAAGGACTGGTATGTTGAATACGTGGTTGGGAATGACAATACTGTCTGTGGTTGACAGATTCACCAAGGACTGGTATGTTGAATACGTGGTTGGGAATGACAATACTGCCTGTGGTTGACAGATTCACCAAGGACTGGTATGTTGAATACGTGGTTGGGAATGACAATACTGCCTGTGGTTGACAGATTCACCAAGGACTGGTATGTTGAATACGTGGTTGGGAATGACAATACTGTCTGTGGTTGACAGATTCACCAAGGACTGGTATGTTGAATACGTGGTTGAAAATGAAAATACTGTTTGTGGTTGGACCATTCACCAAGGAGAATTAAGTTTGTTAGAGACGCGTGTTCCTTATTCTCCCTTCCAGTTCACCCCAGCTTTTCCCGGGAGGTTAAGACAGAAACAGGACCAGGGCCATGACCCCTGACTTTTCCCAGGTAAAAGGTCCTGAGACTGGGGATAGTCTGTCTGCTTCACACCTATGATGTTGTCCACCAACACCATAAATCAGTAAAGCTTCCAGGCCAAACAAGGAGACGTTGGGTGTGTGAGAAATGGTCTCAAGCTACATAGTTATATAGGAGAGACAGCATGAGACAACGTTGTTTTAAACTTACTCTTTCACAAAGTTGTGCAGCTGCTGCTTCACAGATCTCTGGGCTTGATCAAACAGAATCTGAAACACAAAAGGAGTTTCCATTAGCATGTGTTGGTCACAAATGTGGAGGTAGAGGTTTTGAGCATGTATGTAACTTATTTTGTGCCCACAAATGTAGATCCTGAGAGGTTTCTGATTTTACAGTGCTGTTGATCATCCTTCAGTAACATACAATCTCAACCAACAGGGGGCGATACAGGACTGGATTTATAACATTAATTCTCAAATTAATTCAATGCAAATACAAATTGAGATCACCCTTTCCACGCATACAAGTATTGTGAAACGAATAACACACATGCTGACAAACACACTCACATACACTACACCCCAGATCCTCTCTTTCATTCAAAATTCCCCCCTTTCCTCTCTTATTCTAAGGACATTCACAGCGATTGCTGTTTTTCATTTTTACAATCATAATAGTTCATTTAATCACAATTCAGCTTTCACATCAATACATGCCATGCTGCGGCTGCAGTAAAATAGGTTACTGGGGCAGGGAGAGAGGGAGGGAGAAAGGGAGCGAGAGAGAGAAAGGGAGCGAGAGAGGGAGGGGAGGAAGGGAGAAAGAGAGGGAGGGAGGAAGGGAGCGAGCGAGAGAGGGAGTGGAGTAAGAGAGAGTGAGCGGGGGGGAGGAAGGGAGCGAGAGAGGGAGGGGGAGGAAGGGAGCAAGAAAGGGAGGGAGGAAGGGAGCGAGCGAGAGAGAGAGGGAGTGGAGTAAGAGAGTGAGCGGAGGGGAGGAAGGGAGCGAGAGAGGGAGGGGAGGAAGGGAGCGAGAGAGGGAGGGGAGGAAGAGAGAGAGGGGAGAGAGGGAGAGAGAGAGAGGGGAGGGGAGGAAGGGAGCAAGAGAGGGAGTGGAGGAAGAGAGAGAGGGAGAGAGAGAGAGGGAAGGTCGCGAGAGGGAGGGGATGAAGGGCGCAAGAGGGGGAGAGAGAGGAGGAAGGGACCGAGAGAGGAAAAGGGAGGGGAGAAAGGGCGCGAGAGAGAGGGGAGGAGGGGGGCGAGAGAGGGAAAGGGAGGGGAGGAAGACAGTGAGAGAGTGAAGAGAGGCTTTGGGTACAAATGTGGCGGCACTACTGAATCTTTACCACAGCTACAGAACAGTACATGGTGAAGAGAGCAAATGGTTCTTTTCTGGTTTTGCCCATAACACAATTGAATTTGATGTCCGTGTTTAGCGAGTAGCAGGGTTAGGTCAGAGGTAGGGTGGATGGTGGCCCATCCTCTCTCTGATTGAGGGACAAAGTGATTGGCAGCTGGGAGATTGGCTGTGTCCAGATTAGAAAGCAGATTTGGGATGAATTTTAGGAGTGGGTTGACCAAAGTAAACCCTCAACCACATACAGTAACTACGGCACATGATTTGAACACAGCATTGAGTGATCTTAGTACACGGAAAATAACATACCTGTGGATCAACATACAATTACAATGACGTCACAAGATAATTTTATTAAGACTTTTAGACCACATACGTCAGCAAGGCAAACCTAACACCACCACGAGCCATGTCATTTTCATCAATTAACACCAGAAGTTGTAACCACAATGCTACAGAGTACTGGTGTAAATCACAAGGTATTTACACTGTTTTATTACTCTATAAACTTCACTGGGTCCAAAGAAGGCAAGAGAGAGAGAAGGAGAAAGAGAGAGAAGGAGAAAGAGAGAGAAGGAGAAAGAGAGTGAGAAAACGAGAGAGAGCAGAGAGAGAAGGAGAAAGAGAGAGGAGAGAGAAGGAGAAAGAGAGAGAGTGAGAGAAACAGATAGTGAGATAATGAGAGAGAGCAGAGAAAGAAGGAGAGAAAGAGGTAGAGAGACAGAGGGAGGAGTGCACCAGAACAGTCCTTCCTGTTGGAAGTGTAGTGTGTTTCTCCCATCAGGTCAGGATCTAGCACCCCACTTGATTAGCAAATGAGGGAATTCCTTTTTTTTACACGAGACTTTGCCTCATCCAACCAGCCATAAATATGCTAATCAGAGAGTTAGGCCTCTGCTTTTTGTGCTTTTGACCCTTCTAAAGGTTTGTAGGATCGCTCTCAAATGAAGCGGTGTCTTAGGAGGCGGGTGCCGAGTTTGGCAAGGCAGAGGGAAAACACTAAACAGCAACATCTCTCTCTGTCGCTGTGTGTGGCGATTATTCTGCTTTGTCTCATCTAAGATCATAATCCACAAAACAGCAAGTGAGAATTGAAATCTTGTGCAACCAAGAAATCTCCCAGACACGTGGATAATTCAAATCCAATCAACAAGGCCTGTAGGGCCTGGACATAAACACTAGTGGTTGACAAGAGTGGACACCCTCATGGGATGTCCATCTGACATGTTGATGGATAGCCTGGGGGAGGATTGAAGTGACTGCTTGCTCTGCGTCAGTAACCCACAGAGTTTTAACTAGAGAGGTTTGTAGTTAACATACCTCCAGGTTGCTCACTGTGTGTGTGTGTGTGTGTAGACTAGACACAGAAAAGTGCTGAGGGGTTTCCTAGCCCAGCCTGGCTCAGCTCAGCGGTAGGGTTGTGTTGAGCAGCCTGGCTCAACGGTTGTGTTGAGCAGCCTGGCTCAACGGTAGGGTTGTGTTGAGCAGCCTGGCTCAGCTCAGCGGTAGGGTTGTGTTGAGCAGCCTGGGGCATTCCCGGGCTGCTTTGCGGCAACAGCAGCCTGTGGTGACAGCAGTCTGTGTGTAGCTTCTTTGTGGTGACAGCAGTCTGTGTGTAGCTGCTTTGTGGTGAAAGCAGTCTGTGTGTAGCTGCTTTGTGGTGACAGCAGCCTGTGGTGACAGCAGCCTGTGGTGACAGCAGCCTGTGTGTAGCTGCTTTGTGGTGACAGCAGCCTGTGTGTAGCTGCTTTGTGGTGACAGCAGCCTGAGATGACAGAAGCCTGTGGTGACAGCAGCCTGTGTGTAGCTGCTTTGTGGTGACAGCAGCCTGAGATGACAGCAGCCTGTGTGTAGCTGCTTTATGGTGACAGCAGCCTGTGTGTAGCTGCTTTGTGGTGACAGCAGCCTGAGATGACAGAAGCCTGTGGTGACAGCAGCCTGTGTGTAGCGGCTTTGTGGTGACAGCAGCCTGTGTGTAGCTGCTTTGTGGTGACAGCAGCCTGAGATGACAGCAGCCTGTGTGTAGCTGCTTTATGGTGACAGCAGCCTGTGTGTAGCTGCTTTATGGTGACAGCAGCCTGTGTGTAACTGCTTTGTGGTGACAGCAGCCTGTGTGTAGCTGCTTTATGGTGACAGCAGCCTGTGTGTAGCTGCTTTATGGTGACAGCAGCCTGTGTGTAGCTGCTTTGTGGTGACAGCAGCCTGAGATGACAGCAGCCTGTGTGTAGCTGCTTTATGGTGACAGCAGCCTGTGTGTGTGGAGGCAGAGCGGCTGGAGATAAATTGTCTTAATAGGCCAAGATGACACAGGTGCTCCCTGTGTGAGGAAAGAGAGACTGTCGTCTGCCGACTGGGGAGAGGTTCACTGATCCATCTACCAAGACAGAAACAGGGGTGGTGGATAGAGTTTATATGGACTTTATACTGATAACAAGTTCAAACAGGTGCCATTAATACAGGTAACGAGTGGAGGACAGAGGAGCCTTTTTTTTTCTCATGTGATTTTCTGGATTTTTTTTCCCATTTTGTCTGTCATAGTTGAAGTGTACCTATGATGAAAATTACAGGCCTCTCTCATCTTTTTAAGTGGGAGAACTTGCACAATTGGTGGCTGACTAAATACTTTTTTGCCCCACTGTATGTTCTCATGTTCTGAGCAAGGAACTCAAACGTTATTTTTATTTATCTATTATATTAAGTTTTTTAAAAAGTGTTAATTCAGTATTGTTGTAATTGTCATTATTACAAATATATATATATATATATATATATATATATATATATATATATATATATATATATATATATATATATATATATATATATATATATATATATATATAAAAATTGGCCGATTTAATCGGTATCAGCTTTTCTCGGTGCTCCAATAATCGGTATCGGCGTTGAAAAACCATAATCGGTCGACCTCTAGTATAAACTAACCATAACACTAACTCTCTGCATGGAAAGGTTGCAGGAATGCTTTTGGTGTAATGCTAGAATCCCACTGTCTCCTCTCATCCATCAACAGTTACCATGCCCAAGAGACCAGGGGCCTCGTTTAGAAACTTTGCGTACGCACAAAATATACCCCAAAACATATTTTCAGAAATGGCGCATGCAGATATTTAGTGTTAAATTTATGCAAAGTTGATAAATGAGGCCTCAGATCTTGTCATCCCACTTGAGAATTCTACTAACGCAGAGAATCCAATCTAAATGTAGCAGAATCCCCCTCCCCTGGACCAGGATCTAGAGAATCCCTCCTGGCTGATCCTTACAGGGAACGTGAAGGGGTGCTTTGGGGGTGCTTTGTCTACAGGGGTGCTTTGTCTACAGCTGCCAGCTTCACAGCTCTGGATGGTCACATTTGCTGTACCCCTGTTGATTATCCAGGGAATGTGTGCAAATAAATACTGGTAAGTAACTGTTTAATTACATTAAGACTTGGCAATAAGCCCGCACCTCCCACAGTCTCTTTCCCAGCCCCCCCCCCCCCCCCCCCTCCCCCAGTCTCTCTCCCACTCTCTCTCTCCCAGTCTTTCCCCCCCAGTCTCTCCTCCACTCTCTCCACTCCAAACTCCCCCCCAACCTCTCCCACTGCAGTCTCTCCTCCAATCCCCCGTCTCACACCAGTCTCTCTTCCACTCTCTCTCCCCATCTCCCCCCAGTCTGTTTCCCCCCAGTTGTGCCTCACCTCTCTCCCCCCCAGTCTGTTTCCCCCCAGTTGTGCCTCACCTCTCCCCCCCCCAGTCTCTCCCCCCCAGTCTCTGCCCCACCAGTCTCCACTTCAGTCCTGTCGATGTTAATGAGACTTTTCCTATAGTACACGATCAGCATCCTGTAGTCCACGATCAGGTTGAAAAGTGGTGGAATTGACCTTCAAGAAAGTGTGCTGATTTGCAGATGGTCATAGTTACGCGACCACAGAGAGTCAGGACAGCCATCAAATAACCGAGAAAAAGAGACATTGAATGATTTGTGAATGAAATGTTGCTGCATGTTGAATCATTTAAAGCCAGGTCAGACTGACCCCCCAGGCTTGTGTTAGAGGGAATAGGAGACCCTTGCGAGGCCTAAATGCCGGTCCATGTTAGCATTTCAAGATGTGATGAAATCACTGTGCTCAGTGCTGCCTGGTCCCTATGGACATACAGTATCTGGACTAGAGTATGTGGGGACAGTTTGGGGAAGAGAGGGGGGGGAGACTTACCATGTGGTAGTTGACTATTTCCTGGAGGCTCTCCCCACACTTCTCCAGGCACTCCTGCAAGGAAAACAAGACACAATAGCTTCAGAATATTGTATTACAGCATATTAACAAGATTAGAGACCGAGAGATCCAGTTCACTTTGCTAATGCTGCTATGCCAAGTCCAAGAGCCACAAAAAAATACAAGAGTGCAAATTTTGATTAATTTTATTTATGAAAGTAGCTAATTTACATACACAAATAGTCAAATTAAGTTTAAATTGGTCAATTTTACTGGTTGACACTAACATTTGTAGTAAAAAAGAGGATTGTTTCCCCCATATTGTACAACAGTAAGAGAACAAAACTAAGGGAAACATCACTGGAGGCCAGGCTCTTTTATATTAATGAAAAATGACAAATAAGAGCATTATTGATCCTCAGAATTAGACATAAGGGTAAACCTATTGGGAAGCCAAGCACTAGCAGTCCTTAATGTTGGTGGATAATCAGCTCTTAGGGAGAAAGTACTGGAGACGCTGGTCTTGAAAGCCTGGCCAAGACGTACTGTAGTAAGTCCCCACTCCAGGCCTGATTCCTCCTCTGACACTGACTAATCCATTAGTAGAGTATTCAGGTTTACACACAGACTTACTCAGGCATGCGGTCAGAGAGCAGGAAAGCACCAACCACTCCCAAGACTAAGCATTAAGTAGAGAGCCCATGACATTCAACCAAATGTTTTATAAACTCAGCAAAAAAAGAAACGTCCCTTTTTCAGGACCCTGTTTTTCAAAGATAATTTGTAAAAATCCAAATAACTTCACAGATCTTCATTGTAAAGGGTTTAAACACTGTTTCCCATGCCTGTTCAATGAACCATAAACAATTAATGAACATGCACCTGTGGAACGGTTGTTAAGACACTAACAGCTTACAGACGGTAGACAATTAAGGTCACAGTTATGAAAACTTAGGACACTAAAGAAGCCATTCTACTGTCTCTGGAAAAAACACCAAAAGAAAGATGCCCAGGGTCCCTGCTCATCTGCGTGAACATGCCTTAGGCATACTGCAGGGAGACATGAGGACTGCAGATGTGGCCAGGGCAATAAATTGCTATGTCCGTACTGTGATACGCCTAAGACAGCGCTACAAGGGGACAGGACGGACGGCTGATCGTCCTCGCAGTGGCAGACCACGTGTAACAACACCTGCACAGGATCGGTACATCCGAACATCACACCTGCAGGACAGGTACAAGATGGCAACAACAACTGAGTTACACCAGGAACGCACAATCCCTCCATCAGTGCTCAGACTGTCCACAATAGGCTGAGAGAGGCTGGACTGAGGGCTTGTAGGCCTGTTGTAAGGCAGGCCCTCACCAGACATCACCGACAACAACGTCGCCTATGGGCACAAACCCACCGTCGCTGGACCAGACAGGACTGACAAAAAGTGCTCTTCACTGACGAGTCGCAGTTTTGTCTCACTGGGCGTGGCGATCGGATTTGCGTTTATCGTCGAAGGATTGAGCGTTAGGAGGACATCCTCCTCCCTCATGTGGTACCCTTCCTGCAGGCTCATCCTGACATGACCCTCCAGCATGACAATGCCACCAGCCATAATGCTCATTCTATGCGTGATTTCCTACAAGACAGGAATGTCAGTGTTCTGCCATGGCCAGCGAAGAGCCTCAATCCCATTGAGCACGTCTGGGACCTGTTGGATCGGAGGGTGAGGGCTAGGGCCATTCCCCCCAGAAATGTCCGGGAACTTGCAGGTGCCTCGGTGGAAGAGCGGGGTAACATCTCACAGCAAGAACTGGTACATCGAGTGCAGTCCGTGAGGGGTGATACACTGTAGTACTTAATGCAGCTGGTGGCCACACCAGATACTGACTGTCACTTTTGATTTTGACCCCCCCCTTTGTTACTGGGACACATTATTCAATTTCTGTAGTCACATGTCTGTGGAACTTGTTCAGTTTATGTCTCAGTTGTTGAATCTTGTTATGATCATACAAATATTTACACGTTACATTTTATGAAAATAAACGCAGTTGACAGTGAGTTTCTTTGTTTGCTGAGTTTAGTAGTATGTACATAGGGAGACAAGTTATGTGATGAGCCTTAAATATCCAGAAAACATAGATGTACCGTCATGTGTAGTATGTGATAGATATTCAGTCAGTGTGTTCAATAACAAGGTTATGAGGCTGTAACCTAACCAATAGATGAGTGTTGAATAGACTTGAAATTGGACTTTATTCTGGATCCAACTGAACCTCACCGAGATCATCTCATCCTTCTTGCATTGCTGGGACAGGTCCCGGATTCCATTCACAAAGAGTTTGTTGGCACTGACATACGCCTTCCCTGCCTCGATCATCCCACTGCATAGCTTCACCAGCTAGGGGAGGAGAAAAGAGAGAGAAAGACAGAGAGAATGAGTGAGTGTGTGGGGGTAAGTAGAGGAAAGTAGGGTCTGTATACAGAACATCAAATTATATATCTCGCTACAGTCAAGTCGATTCCATTCTTAAATACTGGTGGACTGGTGAGATAACCTTGTGTTTTCTGTCTGTCTGTGCCAGTTCGTCTTGTTTGCCAAGTCAACCAGCAGTTTTCTCTCAGCTCCTGTTTTTTTCCCCCAGTCTCTCTTTTTCTCATCCTCCTGGTTTTGATCCTTGTCTGTCCTGACTCTGAGCCCGCCTGCCTGACCACTCTGCCTGCCCCTGACCTCGAGCCTGCCTGACGCCCTGTACCGTTTTGGACTCTGCCCTGGCTATGAACTCTTGCCTGTCCCCGACCTGCCTTTTGTCTATCCATTGGATTCTAATATATAGCAGAACTCAAACCATCTGCCTCCTGTGTCTGCGTCTGGGTCTCGCCTTATGTCGTTATAGGTATGGATCTGATCACGGTATCTCTGTGATCAGATTGCCATCGATAAAATGCAATTGTGTTCATTGTCCGTAGCTTATGCCTGCCCATACCATAACCCCACCGCCACCATGGGGCACTCTGTTCACAATGATGACATCAGCAAGCTGCTCGCCCACACGACGCCATACAAGCCATCTTCCCGGTACAGTTGAAACCGGGAGCATCCGTGAAGAGCACACTTCTCCAGCGTGCCAGTGGCTATCGAAGGTGAGCATTTGCCAACTAAAGTCAGTTATGATGCTGAACTGCTGTCAGGTCAAGACCCTGGTAGGATGTTGAGGATGCAGATGAGCTTCCCCAAGATGGTTTCTGACAGTTTGTGCAGATACTATTGGGTTGTGCAAACCCACAGTTTCATCAGCTGTCCGGGTGGCTGGTCTCAGACGATCCCGCAGGTAAAGAAGCCGGATGTGGAGGGCACGTGTAGTTACACGTGGTCTGAGGTTGTGAGGCCGGTTGGACGTACTGCCAAATTCTCTAAAACGACATTGGTAAAGAAATGAATGTTCAATTCTCTGGCAACGGCTGTCACGCCCAGACCTGAGATATCTTTGTTTTCTTTATCTTTTGGTTAGGTCAGGGTGTGACTAGGGTGGGTATGCTAGTTTTTGTATTGGGTTTTTGTATTGTCTAGGGTTTTTGTGTGTCTAGAGTTTTGTAGGTCTAGGGGTTTTTGTATATCTATGTTGGCCTTATATGGTTCCCAATCAGAGACAGCTGTTTATCGTTGTCTCTGATTGGGGATCACATTTAGGTAGCCATTTGGTGTTTGTGGGATCTTGTTCTATGTTTAGTTGCCTGTCTGCACTATTCGTATAGCTTCACGTTTCGTTTGTGCTTGTTTGTTTTGTTTTGCTGAGTTTCAGTTTTATTAAAAACATGTGGAGCTCTACTCACGCTGCGCCTTGGTCTCATCTTTATACGGACCAAGCAGCATGGCCAGGAGGAGCAGACATCATGGACATGGGACGAGATTTTGGATGGTAAAGGATACTGGACGTGGGAGGAAATCATGACTGGAAAGGACTGCCTACCATGGAAGCAGATGGAGATAGCGCAGGAGGAACGACGACGATACGAGGGGACACAGCTAGCACAGAAGCCCGAGAGGCAGCTCCAAAAATTTTTTTGGGGGGGAGGCACACAGGAGACCTGAGCCAACTCCTCATGCTTACCGTGGGGAGCGTGTGACTTGTCAGACACCGTGTTACGCAGTGATGCGCACAATGTCTCCAGTTCGTATTCATAGCCCGGTGCGCTCTATTCCAGCTCCTCACATTGGCCAGGCTAGAATGGGCATCCAGCCAGAACGGATGGTGCCGGCTCAGCGCTCCTGGTCTCCAGTACACCTCCTTGGACCAGGATATCCTGCGCCGGCTCTGCGCACTGTGTTTCCAGTGCGTCTTCACAGCCCAGTGCGTCCTGTGCCAGCGCCTGCATTTGCAGGGCGAAAATAAACATCCAGTCAGGATGGATTGTGCCAGCTCTACGCTGCAGACCTCCAGTGCGCATCCACAGTCCAGTACGTCCTGTGCCTGCTCCCCGCACTCGCGCTGTGCGTGTCTTCAGCCCGGTGCCACCTGTACCGGTCCCACGCACCAGTCCTCTAGTGCGCCTCCACAGTCCAGTACGTCCTGTGCCTCTTCCCCGCACTCGCCCTGAGGTGCATGTCTTCAGCCCGGTGCCACCTGTACCGGTCCCACGCACCAGGCCTCCAGTGTGCCTCCACAGTCCAGTACGTCCTGTGCCTGCTCCCTGCACTCGCCCTGAGGTGTGTGTCTTCAGCCCGGTGCCACCTGTACCGGTCCCACGCACCATGCCTCCTGTGCGCCACCACAGTCCAGAGCTTCCGGCGACGGTCCCCAGTCCAGAGCTTCCGGCGACGGTCCCCAGTCCAGAGCTTCCGGCGACGGTCCCCAGTCCAGAGCTTCCGGCGACGGTCCCCAGTCCAGAGCTTCCGGCGACAGTTCCCAGTCCAGAGCTTCCGGCAACGGTCCCCAGTCCAGAGCTTCCGGCGACAGTTCCCAGTCCAGAGCTTCCGGCGACGGTTCCCAGTCCAGAGCTTCCGGCGACGGTTCCCAGTCCAGAGCCTCCGGCGACGGTCCCCAGTCCTGGGTCTCCGGCGACGGTTCCCAGTCCGGGGCCTCCGGCGATGATCCACGGTCCAGATATACAAAGGCGGAGGGATCAGTGTAAGGAGGGGGGGCTGCGTCCAGAACCGGAGCCGCCACCGAGGGTAGATGCCCACCCGGACCCTCCCCTATAGGTTCAGGTTTGCGGCCGGGAACAGTGTGTGCAAGTACAAATTAATTACTTAAAAATGATACAATGTGATTTTCTGGATTTTTGTTTTAGATTCCGTCTCTCACAGTTGAAGTGTACCTATGATAAAAATTACAGACCTCTACATGCTTTGTAAGTAGGAAAACCTGCAAAATTGTCAGTGTATCAAATACTTGTCACACTGTTTAAATGCTGACAACTGAACTTTTGACATGTAGCCTAATATATGGTTCACTACAATGTTTGTTGTTTCTTTCTACATTCGCAAGACATTGAATCAACACCAGCCTCTCTCACTCTCACTCTGCTCGAGATACTCTTCTCAAGAAAAGTGCCATTTCCTAACAGCTGCTAGCCAGATTCAACTCAGGGCTAGCCAACCAACCCTATCCTCTCATGTTAATCACTCAAAGCCCTGTAGAACTGGGAGTGAACTGGACATGGGCTGCCAGTGTTTTATGTTGAGAGGAGAGTCCTACCACAGGACTAGTGGTTTGATAGTTGGGTTCATGTTGGTGTACAGCAATGCCCTTCTTCTGTGTATTGTGGCAGTACACTAGTGGTTTGACAGTCATGTTGGTGTACGGTAATGCCCTTTGTATTGTGATAGTACACTAGTGGTTTGGGCTTCTGGTGAGAGTTAACATTGTTGAGGCAAATTCAAACCCATATGAGTAACTTGGATATAACACTTGATATATGGTTCTCATGTATGTTTATTACTCAACAGTTAATACCAGAAGATGTAAGCTACAGTATGTATGAACTATATGCTAACCACTATATCATGACACCTGACGAGCCAAATAGCCTTTTACCCTCACATACTGTCAAACAGAAACATTATGCACTTTTCACTGTCCTTGCTCATTTGGAGCCCACTGCAGGATACCAACAGTGATGTTAGTGAAGCAGCAGACTAACCTCCCCGACACATAATTCAAGGTCAAACAGAACAGATGGACTCGTGACATCATGAGCATTAACACAAAGCATCAGGCTCCCTCGTTTAGAGGATAACCCAGAGCATCAGGCTCCCTCATTTAGAGAATTACCCAAAGCATCAGGCTCCCTCGTTTAGAGAATTACCCAAAGCATCAGGCTCCCTCGTTTAGAGAATTACCCAAAGCATCAGGCTCCCTCGTTTAGAGGATAACCCAAAGCATCAGGCTCCCTCATTTAGAGAATAACCCAAAGCATCAGGCTCCCTCATTTTGAGAGTATCACCCAAAGCATCAGGCTCCCTCATTAGAGAATTACCCAAAGCATCAGGCTCCCTCATTAGAGAATTACCCAAAGCATCAGGCTCCCTCGTTTAGAGAATTACCCAAAGCATCAGGCTCCCTTGTTTAGAGAATAACCCAAAGCACCAGGCTCCCTCGTTTAGAGAATAACCCAAAGCATCAGGCTCCCTCATTAGAGAATAATCCAAAGCATCAGACTCCCTCGATAGAGAATAACCCAAAGCATCAGGCTCCCTCATTAGAGAATAACCCAAAGCATCAGGCTCCCTCGTTAGAGGGTAACCCAAAGCATCATGCTCCCTCGTTAGAGGGTAACCCAAAGCATCATGCTCCCTCGTTAGAGGGTAACCCAAAGCATCATGCTCCCTCGTTTAGAGGATAACCCAAAGCATCAGGCTCCCTCATTTAGAGAATAACCCAAAGCATCAGGCTCCCTCATTTTGAGAGTATCACCCAAAGCATCAGGCTCCCTCGTTTAGAGAATTACCCAAAGCATCAGGCTCCCTCGTTTAGAGAATAACCCAAAGCACCAGGCTCCCTCGTTTAGAGAATTACCCAAAGCATCATGCTCCCTCGTTAGAGGGTAACCAAAAGCATCATGCTCCCTCGTTAGAGGGTAACCCAAAGCAAAATGCTCCCTCGTTAGAGGGTAACCCAAAGCATCATGCTCCCTCGTTAGAGGGTAACCCAGTGCTTTGAAAGCCAGTCTAATGCATTCTAATGCTGTCAGTCCTCTTCCCTTCCCCCCCCGCCCCGCGACGTCACGTTTAGTCCACACAAACCTGAGCTGCTGAAACATTAAGCAAGTAATCTGAGTGAGATTATGCTTTCCTTTTTAGTTGCACCCAGTACTCAGTGGTTTAACAAAGACAAATTTACAACAAGCACACAGTGTTATACTGATGGGCGAAAATGTACAATAGTAGGATTCTCCAACCTGTCTAATGGTCCTACTCAGATTGTCTAGATTGGAGGGCTGCATGCCACTTTGTTAATCAGTGTGTGTGTGTGTAAACTGGGCACTCTAGGCAGTAGTGTAGCAGGTTAAGAGGTTTTAGCTACTATCACCATCATCCTTTAATCCTATCATATACAGTCCTGTATGTCTCTAATCTCATTTCATTAACAGTGCAGTAGGAGATGGGATGTACTGTAAATTAAAAATAACTTAAATATGCTGCAATGGATGTATCACATGCTTTCTATCAAAATAAAACCTATGAGCACTAGAAGCCAACACTTAGCAGGACAACAGTGGTTTAGTTAAGCAATAAGGCACAAGGAAGTGTGGTATATGGCCAACGCAGAGTGCCTGCATACAGCACTTAGCCGTTGTGACATGTTGGCCATATACCACTAGAACCTGAGGTGCCTTATTGCTATTATAAACTGGTTACCAACGTAATTAGAGTAGTTTTGTCATACCTGTGATACAGTCTGATATACCACGGCTGTCAACCAATCAGCATTCAGGGCTCGAACCAGCCAGTTTATAATATGGCTTATACTACAGGGATAATAGGTATGTAGGATATCTGAAAAGGCTTCCTGTGGATTGCTAAAAAGATAAGAGATATTAAAAATATAAAAAATATTTCTTACCTTGTCTAGTTTAGCTTCAATCTCTACCACCTCCGTCTCCACTTCATCAATGTTTGCCCTGCAAGATAAAAAACAGGACTTCATTAGTACAGTAACATTGTATGTATCGTAATTTTTTCGCTATATACACACACACACCACATATTTCCCATGTCCTTGGAAAGAGTGGGGGGGTTACATAAATCTTAGGCTGGCAGTGAGGTTCTTGGATCCGAACACAGACATGTTCAAGCCGAGACATACAGGCTGGTTTGGGATTACTCTGGGGAGTGTTAACTGGCTAAATGAACAAGAGATGCTGGCTGGGAACAATTTAACTCAGACATGAGAGTGACGATGTTCTGTAGAGCTGTGGTACAGTCGCACCCCAAAAACCCCTCATCTAGTCACCGCCACCACCACACCCTAGAGCATATGGGAACCTCTGCCATGCTGTGAAAGAGTGCCCTATCCTAGCCACAGCCCACTCCTAGCCCACACCACTGTTTATACATGCTTCAGCTGTGGGTGTGCACTGGGGCAGCTTCCTCAGATGGCTTGGAGACCACATCACAGGGTGAGATGACTGATATAGGGAGGGATCGGGGAGGAGGGCTGTAATGTAATCATAACAGCTCAGTGAAACAGATCTACAGTATATCTGCTACTTTCTCACTGTCTGCCCTGTGGGACTGGGAAGGTTTTTACTTGACTGGAGTCAGTCAGTGTAAATCAGAAAACACATCATAGCTTCTTCTTCCCTCTTAGCTCTCTGTGTATGTATCTCCATATTAGCAGCGAGCAGCATTAAGTCCCTTGCACGTTTTCCATTAGAACAAGAGGAGATAGAGAGAGCACTGCAGCACTCTCTCTCTCTGTGATGAAAGTAATTGTGTCATATATCGGCCATGAGTCGCTACCAGGCCTGCTCCATCTCTCTCCCTTTCTTCCCGTCTTTCTCTCTCCCTCTTCTCACCCCATCTTTTTTTCCCTATCCTCTCTCCCTCCTCCTCGTCTCCCTCCTCCTCCTTCTCCACCTAGATTAGGCCGGTTGGCTGACTCAGGCTACAGCATGCAAGTCTCAAGGCTCAGGGGGAAATACTGTAGGACGCCAAGTGCTCTTGTCTTCCTCTCTGCTCCTACAGCCATGTGCTCTCATCTGCCATGGTCTTTCTCTCTGCTCCTACAGCCACGTGCTCTTGTCTGCCACGGTCTGCCTCTCTGCTCCTACAACCACGTGCTCTTGTCTGCCACGGTCTTCCTCTCTGCTCCTACAACCACGTGCTCTTGTCTGCCACGGTCTTCCTCTCTGCTCCTACAACCACGTGCTCTTGTCTGCCACGGTCTTCCTCTCTGCCCCCACAGCCAGAGTCTTTACTGTCACTACTGTATGCCCATTCAACTGGACCATGTATGACTCCTCCAAACAGGGAATATTGGAAGAAGTTAATAGATTCCAACCATATTGCCTAATCAATACCAAACAGTCCTTCCTAATCAATACCATATGTCTGTGTTTTTATAACCTACAGTAAACCAGTGTTTCCCAACTCCGGTCGTCGAGTACTCCCAAAAGTACACATTTTTGTTGCAACCCCTGACAAAAATATGTAATGTTGGGGGTACTGGAAGACCTGAGTAGGGGACGGATTCCCCTGTTAATGACCTAAACGGATTCCCCTGTTAATGACCTAAACGGATTCCCCTGTTAATGACCTAAACAGATTCCCCTGTTAATGACCTAAACAGATTCCCCTGTTAATGACCTAAATCTGTTTAGGTCATTAACATGGGAATCAGTTTAGGTCATTAACAGGGGAATCTAAACTGATTCCCCTGTTAATGACCTCAATAGATTCCCCTGTTAATGACCTAAACTGATTCCCCTGTTAATGACCTAAACAGATTCCCCTGTTAACTTCTTGATGCACCCATCCCGTTACCAGGATCATTTTCGTCAACAATCCACCTGGCGTGTCAGATTTCAAAAAAGCTTTTTGGCGAAAGCATACCAAGCGTTTATGTAGGTATGTAAGGACATCTCTCTCAGCAGACAAAACATTACAAACAGCTAGCAGCCAAGTAGATTGGTCACGAAAGTCAGAAAAGCAATAAAATGAATCGCTTACCTTTGATGATCTTAAGATGTTTGCACTCACGAGACTCCCAGTTACACAATAAATGTTTATTTTGTTCCATAAAGATTATTTTTATATTCAGAATACCTCCATTTGGTTGGCGCGTTATGTTCAGAAATCCACAGGCTCGAGCGGTCACGACCGGGCAGACGAAATTTCCAAATAGTATCCGTAAAGTTCGTAGAAACATATCAAACCTTTTTTATAATCAATCCTCAGGTTGTTTTTACAATATATAATCAATAATATTTCAACCGGGACTGTAGCTTCTTCAATAGGAGAGAGAGAAAATGTCTGCTCCAAGCTGTTGCGCATGCAAAACGCTGCTGGCACCCAGCCATCCAATGACGCGATGTGATCTTTCTCGCAAATTTTTCAAAATAAAAGCCTGAAACTATGTCTAAAGACTGTTTACACCATGGGGAAGCCATAGGAAAAGGAATCTGGTTGATATCCCTTTAAATGGAGTGAATGCAGGCAATGGAACAGAGAGCTTTCAGGAAAAACAGCACTTCCGGGTTGGATTTTCCTCAGGTTTTCGCCTGCAATATCAGTTCTGTTATACTCACAGACAATATTTTGACAGTTTTGGAAACTTTAGAGTGTTTTCTATCCTAATCTAACAAGTATATGCATATTCTAGATACTAGGCCTGAGAAATAGGCAGTTTCATTTGGGTACGTTTTTCATCCAAACATCAAAATACTGCCCCCTACACTCAACAAGTTAATGACCTAAACTGATTCCCCTGTTAATGACCTAAACGGATTCCCCTTCGAGACGTGTATCCTACTGCAAGTAACTCATAATGTTGTCATAGCTGATGTCAGTTTTACATAGCCACGTTAATACATGATAACACCTGGGTCCCAGGCACCCTCAGCTCTGCTTTTGTGGAGCTATATTTTGCTCATGCCTCTGAGAGCATGACAGAGTTACTACCCTTGTAATGTCATGGTTCTTTTATGTGTCTGCAATGCGTGATGCTTAAACGGTGACCCATTTAAAAAAAAAAAGCATTTGCAGTTTATTCTCTTATTCTTTCTGAAGTTTCTTAAAGACTTGTTCTTCTTGTGACTGAGCATATGTATGGTAAACACTCTTCCTAGTTCCTACAGTATGCCTTTTTCTAATCAATAATATTGTTATTAAATAACTATTGTTATTGGCAATAAAGGACAACAGTGAAGCATAGACAAGCTAGGTTGGACAGGGCTTTAGTTCAAAAACGTCCTGTATCACAGGTGCAGCGCATTTTCCCTCCTGTCCATAGCAGAGAACTAGAGTGGACTCCTGCAGGCAACACGTCTCTCCTCTGCAGTAGCCTAGCAGAGCTAACATGGAGTGGACCCCTGCAGGCAACACGTCTCTCCTCTGCAGTAGCCTAGCAGAGCTAACATGGAGTGGACCCCTGCAGCTGTTAGCCTTCCAGATGTGTCTCTTTTGTGGTCGGGCTGGCTTGAGGGACAGCTGCTTCCCCTGGCCCCCAGGCCCTTCACGCCCATCGCCCCGTCTCACTGCACATGACTTCCATAATGGATGCGCACAGTGTCCCTAGGCGCGTCACCATGGTAACCATCCCCGAAGTGGGCCGCAGCAGTCACACTTCAGGGAGTGTGTAGGTTATATGACACAACATGGTGTTCCAGCCTCGACCACTTCCTGTGCTGAGTAGCCTTTAATCAATGGACCACTGCTGTTAGTAACTAATCAATACACCTTTACTGCCACTCAATAACAATAAACATGTCTATAGTTCTCTCACTCACACCACCAGGAAGTGCTATGTCCACCACATTGATGTATATGACTCAACACAGTGTTAAAGGTGTGTACTGATGTCTAGTGAAATGTGAATGGAATAGGGCTGTCCCCGGCTAAAAATAATATTGGTTGACCGAGAGTCATCTGTTCTTTCCATCAACCGAGTGGTCTAAATTTTAAATGTGTACTTTTCCATATGTAGACACACACTATGTTTGAATAAAATCAACTATATGTAGGCTACTGAGCTTGTCTGATGCTTTAAGCACTGAGATTAAAAATGAAGACACACAAACTACTAAAGAGGGAGCCAGAGATCAATATTTAAAATGTTATTTAACAAGTCAGTTAAGAACAAATTCTTATTTACGATGACGGCCGACGCTGGGCCAATTGTGCGCCACCGTATGGGACTCCCAATCACGGCCGGATGTGATACAGCCTGGAATCAAACCAGGGACTGTAGTGACCCCTTTGCACTGAGACGCAGTGTCTTAGACCGCTGCGCCACTCGGGAGCCCAACCAGAAGAAAAAAACCTGTTCCTGATCCTTCACCTCCCGTTGCTGCTGGCCTTCGTAAATTCTGCAGTTACACTCCTGAAGTTGCCAGGTAATACCATTTATAATAAGTCTTCATATCTCAAAATCAATGTCATGTGGCTAGTCAAAATTCTAAATGAAAATTATCCAAATCTGAAAGTAACTTCTATTGCCATTATGTAAAAATAGCCTACATAAAGCCCACAAATAAAAACATTACAGACCACAGGTAGAACATATCCCATGAATCCGATTGGCTACGCATGGCCTGATGGCAAGGAACAGGAAACATTCTATCAACTATTGTATTAACTTGGTCAAACTTACAATGTTGCATCAAATATTCTGTCCCTCAGAGTTTCCAGTGCCAGTAAGCTCAGCTGTAGGTTGTTTTTTCTCAAGGGATAAGAAGTAATCAGGTAGGTCTATTTTATGATGTTTCCACCGGATCAGAGCATCACATTTTCCCCCCTTTCATGCTGAGTTATTATCGAAAAGTAGAGAGCTGGAAAGATTTTTCAAATATGCTACGTCGAGGAACTATTGTCATTCTCAATGAATGTAAAAACTCCGTAGTGATGGTGAGTTGAGACAATCAGAAATAGTATCAGATCACCAAATCAGATCACCAGATCGCAATGGATTAGTCCACTCAGACAGGTCTCCGCAATGGATTAGTCCTCTCAGACAGGCCTCCGCAATGGATTAGTCCACTCAGACAGGCCTCCGCAATGGATTAGTCCACTCAGACAGGTCTCCGCAATGAATTAGTCCACTCAGACAGGTCTCCACAATGGATTAGTCCACTCAGACAGGCCTCCGCAATGGATTAGTCCACTCAGACAGGTCTCCGCAATGGATTAGTCCACTCAGACAGGTCTCCACAATGGATTAGTCCCCTCAGACAGGCCTCCACAATGAATTAGTCCACTCAGACAGGCCTCCACAATGGATTAGTCCACTCAGACAGGCGTGAATCAGACAGGTGTCTCGTGTTCCATATTTTTTTTTTTATATATATTTGCTACTGATTGACTAAAGAGATCTTGGTCGACCAACAGCCTATGGACCAAACAATCGACCATTCGACTAAAAGGGGTCAGCCCTAGAATGAAGTCACAACAGACATGAGTACAGCGCCAGCTAGTCACTAACATGTTTGGACAGATGGATTGTTGTGCTGGAGGTAATCGCTTGGCCTAGCAGGAATATGGGAGTGTTTTTCTTACATGGAACATTCTAGATCTGGAGCAGTGTGTGTGTGTGTGTGCAAAAAGACAAACATAGATAACACATATGAAGTTGGGCTGAGTAAGAGCTGCTGTTGACATACTGACTGAGGTGATGCCAAATAACCTCTGTTTTTCCTTATTTCTTTCATGGGCCACTTCTCATCCCAACTGAATTCACATGACATCTGCCCTGGAGAGAGTTGAGGTTGTTGGCAGGAGTTGTATTAGATGTATTTAGCCTATATTTTTATTTAACTAAGCAAGTCAGTTAAGAACAAGTTCTTATTTACAATGACGGCCTAGGAACAGTGGGTTAACTGCCTTGTTCAGGGGCAAAACTACAGATTTTTACCTTGTCAGCTCAGGGATTTGATCTAGCAACATTTTGGTTACTGGCCCAACACTCTAACCACAAGGCTACCTGCCACCCCAAAACACATATGCCTAAGCACACACCCATACACAGCCAAATTTCAAAATGTAGTCTTCAGCTCCATCGTTGTCATCAGTAAGCAGGCAGGGCCAGACTGACATGGACTTGATTGAGGAGAGGACTGACAGCTGACCCAGAGGCCCCTGAGAGTTGAGAGGGGCGGGGCCAGCTTTGCTTGGTGCAGAGCTGCCTGGTGGACTGGTACCTGGTGGCCTGACCTGCCCTGTGTGAGTAATGAGCTTGTGGGCTGCAGAGGAGAGGAGAGAGACAGGACCAGGAACTGAGCTACTGACCCCTGAACACTGATTGAACCACAGAGACACAACCAGACCAATCGCCAGCTGAGACGCACCTACCGGTAGCCAAACCCCCCCAGCGTGGGACCAAATCAACCAGTGGACGATATCAAAACACCCCCAGACAGCCCAGCATACAAATGAGAGAGAACAGCTGCAAAACTGAACAGAGCATTAGCTTCAAGTGATCCTTTGTGATCACTGGACTGTTTGATATCAACCATGAGTGAGAACACTTTTATGCTGCCCACTGCCCAGTTTCTTTCATCTCAACTTCGATTAATGATTTATTCAGTGGGCCCAGTAAGCCGTTCAATTACATTTTCCTTTGATATTTCTTAAAATTATCATTTAGATGGGGTAATATTAGGGTGACATTATCTGACGGGGGTGTCTACCATCAGTCAGTAGGGAGAAGAGTGGTTTGAGGGGACAGAGGGGAGGAGCTGGGTGGGAGTTCCCTGATCTGTCTGAGAGGGCCCTGATGCTGCTGGAAGTGGTGTTGGAGGGCCAGTAGGAGGCACTCTTTCCTCTGATCTAAAAACATATCGCAGTGATTGGGGGCACTACCCTTTGTAGGGTGCAGTCTTTTGGATGGGCTGTTTAACAGGTGTCCTGACTAAAGATCCCATGGCACTTATTGTAAAAGTAGGGGTGTTAACCCTGGTGTCCTGGCTAAATTCCCAAGCTGTCCCTCATACTGTCACCTAATCATCCCCAGCTTCCAATTGGCTCATTCCTGTCCCCTGTAACTATTCCCCAGGTTGTAGCTGTAAATGGGAATATGTTCTCAGTCAATGTACCTGGTAAAATAAATGGGTGATTGGTCTCTGAGAAGATTGCCTGGACTCCCTTTGGCTCTGCTGAGCAGCAAGCTTGCCCTATAAGTTGCATCCAGGGTTATTCTTAGCTAGCTGCTTGGGTCACACTTATTAGGCTAGGGTTAGTAGATAGTTAGTTGAAATGTTACTGACAGTCTGTAGAGCATTTACAGATGGACTATCCAAATAAAGTGTTACTGTTGTTTGTCTCCTAATACCTCATGCCCTGCCAAGACCTCCTCTGCTTAGCCACTGTGTGATGCAGGGTCACACAGATCAGGGAACTCCCACCCAGCTCCTCCCCTCTGTCCCCTCAAACCACTCTCCTCCCTACTGACTGATGGTAGACACCCCCGTCAGATAATGTCACCCTAATATTACCCCATCTAAATGATCATTTTACAGCTATGCCCTTCTAAAACAAATACATTCTAACCTATTTTCAGAGCAGACAAAAGTGTGTGTTTTCAATCTTCCAAACCCCTCATGTTGCGGAGCTCTCATTTCACTCTTGAAGCCTTATATTACTACCTCTTAAAGTCTGCACTGTTTTCTTTTCTGAGAGTGCTGTACTAAAATCCCACAGTAAAACATTGACTAGATGAGAGTGTACTGCTGCTGCTGCTCCATTTCCCTCAGACGTTCCTCAACACACATCTGCACTAATGGCCTCATAGACTCGACACATCTACCCAGAAATAATTACTCATTTATGCTTCGATTACACACCACTGGGAGACAGAGCATGCTACTGTCATCTGGTGCATTAATTCCCTTTCATGTTACACGTAGCCCGAGCCCTAACTGCAATTTTTAAATCACATGGCTGAGACGGCTTATAGTGTCTAGGAGGTCCGTCTCAACCCCACACACACACACACACACACACACACACACACACACACACACACACACACACCCCTTACTCCAACCCTTAGCCCACCAACTCATTGAGCAGTTTGAATGGAGAGAACTCCATGGTCTCCATTACACTAGTTCCTTCCTGCGGCTTAGCTGTCTGATTACACTGGCTGTCTAGTAGTTTTCAGGTTGGAAGCTAGACACACTGCTGAGATGGACAACAAGTTGGTCAATTGCTTAGCAAAATGTAGTCTGGCTAATGGGGGACAGGTAATCAGAAAATGAAATCGAAATCGAATAGCTAAATTGAGAAGGAAAAGTCTGCAACAAAATGGAGTTATAATTCTCATCCCCTTGGCTGAGAAAAGAGCATTAGGCCCCCGACAAAGTGTGACAGGATCAAGATAACAAAAGGATCAAGATAACAAAAGGATCTAATCTATTCCTTTACTTCCTGCCACGCTCACTGTGTTCCACCCAGGCAAAATGACAACCCTCAGCCAGCCCTCCCCAAGGCCTCTCAGAGAGAGAAGCTCTGAGTAAAGTGACGACAGCCTTTTCTGCTACCTGACCCTGCTCATCCTCAGCTATGAACACAGAACATACGCCAAATTCACCCCTCTACCCTCAGCTATGAGACACAGAACACATGCCAAATTCACCCCTCTACCCTCAGTTATGAGACACAGAACACACGCCCCATTCACCCCTCTACCCTCAGCTATGAGACACAGAACACACGCCAAATTCACCACTCTACCCTCAGCTATGAACACAGAACACACGCCAAATTCACCCATCTACCCACAGCTATGAGACACAGAACACACGCCAAATTCACCACTCTACCCTCAGCTATGAGACACAGAACACACGCCCCATTCACCCCTCTACCCTCAGATAAGAGACACAGAACACACACCCCATTCAGCTAAGAGACACAGAACACACGCCCCATTCACCCCTCTACCCTCAGCTAAGAGACACAGAACACACGCCCCATTCACCCCTCTACCCTCAGCTAAGAGACACAGAACACACACCCCATTCAGCTAAGAGACACAGAACACACGCCCCATTCATCACTCTACCCTCAGCTATGAGACACAGAAAACACGCCCCATTCAACCCCTCTACCCTCAGCTATGAGACAATGAACACACGCCCCATTCACCCCTCTAACTCAGCGATGAGTCACAGAGCACACGCCCCATTCACCCCTCTTCCCTCAGATAAGAGACAGAACACACACCCCATTCACCCCTCTACCCTCAACTACGAGACATAGAGCACACTCCCCATTCACCCCTCTACTCTCAGCTATGAGACACAGAACACATGCCCCATTCACCCCTCTACCCTCAGCTAAGAGACACAGAACACACGCCCCATTCAGCTAAGAGACACAGAACACACGCCCCATTCACCCCTCTACCCTCAGTTATGAGTCACAAAATACACGCCCCATTCACCCCTCTACCCTCAGCTATGAGACACAGAACACACGCCCCATTCACCCCTCTACCCTCAGCTATGAGACACAAAACACACGCCCCGTTCACCCCTCTACCCTCAGTTATGAGAGACAGAACACACGCCCCATTCACCCCTCTACCCTCAGTTATGAGACACAGAACACACGCCCCATTCACCCCTCAACTACGAGACATAGAGCACACGCCCCATTCACCCCTCTACTCTCAGCTATGAGACACAGAACACACGCCCCATTCACCACACTACCCTCAGCTGCGAGAAACAGAACACACGCCCCATTCAGCTAAGAGACACAGAACACACGCCCCATTCACCCCTCTACCCTCAGCTAAGAGACACAGAACACACGCCCCATTCACCCCTCTAACCTCAGCTGTGAGACACAGAACACACGCCCCATTCACCCCTCTACCCTCAGTTATGAGAGACAGAACACACGCCCCATTCTACCCTCAGCTATGAGACACAGAACACACGCCCCATTCACCCCTCTACCCTCAGCTATGAGACACAGAACACACACCCCATTCACCCCTCTACCCTCAGCTATGAGACACAGAATGTTGAAACCCTACAAGAGTATCAACTATCTGTTTAAAACCCAATACAGCACTGCAATAAAACCCAATACAGCACTGCAATAAAACCCAATACAGCACTGCAATAAAACCCAATACAGCACTGCAATAAAACCCAATACAACCCTGCAATAAAACCCAATACAGCACTGCAATAAAACCCAATACAGCACTGCAATAAAACCCAATACAACCCTGCAATAAAACCCAATACAGCACTGCAATAAAACCCAATACAGCACTGCAATAAAACCCAATACGGCACTGCAATAAAACCCAATACAACCCTGCAATAAAACCCAATACAACCCTGCAATAAAACCCAATACAGCACTGCAATAAAACCCAATACAACCCTGCAATAAAACCCAATACGGCACTGCAATAAAACCCAATACGGCACTGCAATAAAACCCAATACGGCACTGCAATAAAACCCAATACAACCCTGCAATAAAACCCAATACAGCACTGCAATAAAACCCAATACAACCCTGCAATAAAACCCAATACAGCACTGCAATAAAACCCAATACAACCCTGCAATAAAACCCAATACAACCCTGCAATAAAACCCAATACGGCACTGCAATAAAACCCAATACGGCACTGCAATAAAACCCAATACGGCACTGCAATAAAACCCAATACAACCCTGCAATAAAACCCAATACGGCACTGCAATAAAACCCAATACAACCCTGCAATAAAACCCAATACAACCCTGCAATAAAACCCAATACGGCACTGCAATAAAACCCAATACAACCCTGCAATAAAACCCAATACGGCACTGCAATAAAACCCAATACAACCCTGCAATAAAACCCAATACAACCCTGCAATAAAACCCAATACAACCCTGCAATAAAACCCAATACAACCCTGCAATAAAACCCAATACGGCACTGCAATAAAACCCAATACGGCACTGCAATAAAACCCAATACGGCACTGCAATAAAACCCAATACAACCCTGCAATAAAACCCAATACAACCCTGCAATAAAACCCAATACAACCCTGCAATAAAACCCAATACAACCCTGCAATAAAACCCAATACGGCACTGCAATAAAACCCAATACAACCCTGCAATAAAACCCAATACAACCCTGCAATAAAACCCAATACAACCCTGCAATAAAACATGTTTGGATCTCTTGGTCAGAGTGCATCATATGAGAGCAGATTCCATAAGACTGAGAAATGACGCTCAGTTTGAGTCCACACAAACAATATACTCCGTCCCACATTCTACAATTGGAACTGAGTCGGTGGATTAATCGAATGGCCGGGAGACAAGCAGCACAGTCATCCTCTACCAACAGCGTCTGATCTCCCTGTCTTCCACTGCAGAGGGAAGAGAGGACACTAGGTCAGGCATGCCACCAAAGTTGCCATGCCCAGTCGGCAATCTATGGCCAGTGTGCCTAGCTAGCACAGATGCCTGGGCAGGATTTGGCAGTTGGCACACCTATCGAGACTGACAGATTAGAGCCAGCAAGCAGTCTACCAAACCTGAATGTTAAGTGTGAAACCAACACAGCATGTGTTGTATTTCCCCCACACAGACTCCCCATAGCCATGCACTGGGATGTGTAGCTTATTTGCATGAAGAGACCAGCTGAGCTCACTTTGGCCTGACAGAGAAGCTCTAAACAGTGATATCTCATCTCTGGAACTGGAATTAGAAGTGGTCTGGTTGGCTAAGGGCAAGTCCTTTCCTCAACCTCCCTAATCCAGAATGTTGTCTGGATTGAGATGGACGGCTGGAGGAAAGAGGATGAGGAGTGTAGAGACGGGGGTTTGTTTTCTTAGCTCTTATGTTTCCTCGCCTGACTGCACACTGACCTCTCCTAAATCAACAGGGGTTTACTGTAGATATCATGGCTACCACTCCACTGGGCAGAACGCTGGCTGGCCTGAGTCTGACTGAGACAACCAACCCTCCTTCCTGCCGAGGATGAACTTCTGACCGTGTTCCTTCTGCACCTTCTCCTCTCCCATCACTGCTACGCACCTGGCATCAGCCTAGCGTTACCTCTCCCATACCCATGTAGCCTGGCATCAGCCCAGCATTACCTCTCCCATACCCATGTAGCCTGGCATCAGCCCAGCGTTACCTCTCCCATACCCATGTAGCCTGGCATCAGCCCAGCGTTACCTCTCCCATAACCATGTAGCCTGGCATCAGCCCAGCATTACCTCTCCCATACCCATGTAGCCTGGCATCAGCTTAGTATTACCTCTCCCATACCCATGTAGCCTGGCATCAGCCCAGCGTTACCTCTCCCATACCCATGTAGCCTGGCATCAGCCCAGCGTTACCTCTCCCATACCCATGTAGCCTGGCATCAGCCCAGCGTTACCTCTCCCATACCCATGTAGCATGGCATCAACCCAGCATTACCTCTCCCATACCCATGTAGCCTGGCATCAACCCAGCGTTACCTCTCCCATACCCATGTAGCCTGGCATCAGCCCAGCGTTACCTCTCCCATACCCATGTAGCCTGGCACGGCCGGTTATGATACAGCCGGCCCAGGGTGTCTGTAGTGAACCTCAAGCACTGAGATATGCCACTCAGGAGCCCTGGCTGACAAACAGAAAATATACGGCATTTGACACTGTTCACACTGGCAAAAGCAATAGTCAAGAAAGTCTGATATTATTGAGTGAAATTTAAAGGGTGACAGAGAGGACACAGGGTATAGGCTAGCACTGTCCTGTAAGGATTTAGCACTGTCCTGTAAGGATTTAGCACGGTCCTGTAAGGATTTAGCACGGTCCTGTAAGGATTTAGCACGGTCCTGTAAGGATTTAGCACTGTCCTATAAGGATTTAGCACTGTCCTGTTGGATAAGAAGCTGTGAATCTGTTGGAACCACCTCCTGTTTCCCCCCCTTTTTAAACCATAACAAGGTTCTCCGGATGCCATTAGCCAGAAAACTGTTATACAGTAACACATGGAACTCTGCAGCACCACATGGAACCCTAGGTATCTTGCTGAGCCTTGAACAACATGTGCCGTGCACATACTTTTACTGTTCTTCCCTGGGAGAAAGAGAGACGTTAACTCTGGCAGCGATCAACAACAACCAACATTTCACAGGCAGCCAGGCAGTCCCTGTCCCAGAGCTGGAGCTGAGGAGATATTTTTCATTTAATCTGACCACATGCATCCCATCTTCTCAATATGCCCATTGAGAGAATGGAGACATTCTTCAGCTGAGACATTCAAACCAAATAAGCCACCTCTGGCCCATGATAATGCTGTTCTGTTCCTAGCCTTACTGCCATACTGCTTGCTGCCTGGTCATTGTTCATATATATGAAAATCTAAGAACAGTGACATTTAAGCCAAACCTTAAACAAAAAAACAACTACAAGCGTTGAGTTCAGCTTTGAACCAGCGTGTAGGATCGCTATGCTGTTTGCATCAACAGTAAATTCTCAATGCAGAGAGGTCTTTAAATCAATAATCTAAGCACCCAGAGCCAATTTGAGACTACCAAATCAACCCAGTGACTTCTGCTTGGCATGGGGATGTACTTCAGAAAATACAGTGACAGGTGACACCTCATTAACTCTCCAGGCTCCTGATTGCCCTTTTCACGCAGTCCATTACCCTGTGAAGCATCTGTGTCTGAGGTCTTGACATGGCTATCACTGGAGGAATGTTCTACCTCCCACCTCTAAAGCAACACTTTCGTACTTGAGGGTAAAAGCTGCTATCGAAGCACCTCCGAGCTAAAATGTTTCACTCAGTCTGAAAGCGGCGGTGACAGATTGCATTCCTGTGTCAGAAATTGCACATCTAAAATGGCAACTTCTTTTCAGCTGGGAAATGTAAGCAACTAACATATTATCAATGCACAACGCAAGTTATCAATTAGCATGAATTGATAACAATAACTATCAATGACACACCAATCAATGAACTCCTACATTAATATGGAGAAACTACAGCTAATAAATCCCTGGCACTTAATTGTGTAATTAGTCACAGTGTCACTGTTGCTGTGACCCGGGTGTGAACCTGAGAGGGTGTCCTGACCCCAGGGGAGAGAGCAGCTGCCCCTGGCCTGCCTGATCACACGGAGGGCTCAGATTACACAAACCTTCATGAGATGGATTGGCTAGGTGACTGGGGCTAGGCTGCCAAAGACCACAGAGCCATCCTGTATGTCTCCACACACCCACTGAGCATGTCCGAGAGACAGAGCACTGTTGTTATGAGCGGCAACAGTGCAGGGAGGCTACAGTTCCCTCTCTTTTCAGAATGTCCGTCTTGACGTCCTGGTCCAGCACATGACCACCGAGACTGCAGACACAAGCCTTTGTTCAGAGAGGGAACATAATCACAATTTTTATGAAGATTCATTGTAGTACATCAAATGAAAGCACTGAATTGTCAATGATATCATAAAACTCCATCTTGTCAAAGAATGTCAAAGTATGTCAAAGAAATAGGAAGAGAGTCAGAAAAAAAGGCTGATCCTTTTCACTGACATCAAAAGATTGAGCTTGAGCTTTACACAGGGGCTCTTTACACAGGGGCACTTTACACAGGGGCTCTTTACACAGGGGCTCTTTACACAGGGGCTCTTTACACAGGGGCTCTTTACACAGAGGCACTTTACACAGGGTCTCTTTACACAGGGGCACTTTACACAGGGGCACTTTACACAGGGGCTCTTTACACAGGGGCTCTTTACACAGGGGCTCTTTACACAGGGGCTCTTTACACCGAGGTTACTGCTTTTTCTGACATTGTCAAGTCATTCGTTCTCCTATTAGAGATTTTGTGATGCCCAAATAATGTAATTAACATCATGGCTAACTTTAACCTAGCTGAGGGCACTGTAAGCCATACAAATAGGCAAAACATCTGGATCATCTAATTTTAGCAACCGGTCAGACAGAGAAAATGTCTGACAGACAGATTTATGGGTCAAATGACCTGTGCAGTTACAGCAGTAACACAGTACCAAGCATTAACATTGAATGATTGATGCAGTGCTACAATAATCTGTCAAACACTATAATTATACTGAAATATTGTTTAAAATCTCAACCGAAATGTCCCATGCCTGACCTCCATTTTTTAATGAAAATGCTCTTATGAAAAGACAACGTTTTGTTCTCTTATCCAAGCTGAATCTCTGAGAATGTGCTTTCCGTGTCAGCCTTTTCTGCTAATATTTCAAAGCTGTAACTTGGGGACAGCTTTCAAGCAGATGTCTGTATAATACTGCTTTCATTCGGCACTTGGGAGAAAATACACGAAAATCCTTCTTGCCAGAAATCCATTCTGACCCACAAAACCTCCAGCCTTTTCAAGTCTTTACTCGTTACGAAACGCCACATCCTTTCCTCCACTCTACACTGGTAATTGTTATTGTTCCTTTTAATGGCATCTTTTCTGAGACTGAACTGTTTGGATAACCTGATAGGCAGCCATCCTTCCCTCGTCCCTGAGGGATTTGGCTGTTAACACTGAGGTGTCAATCTCAGTGAGAGAACTAAACACTGGGGAGTGCTTGGCGGGGAGGACAGCACCAAAGCACCAGGGCTTATCTGGGAATCTGCTGGGATTTGAGGCCGTGTGGCTGGAGGGCATCTGCGATGATAAGCCTTTGGCTAAGGCCTCAGGAGGGCAGGACAAGGCCAGAGGAGGTGTTGAGGACATAGAAATATAATCACTAGAAAGGGAAAACCCCTCAGACCAAGGAAATTACACTGCAACTTCCCTTTCAGTGTTTTCTCTAGGATGTTGTTCAACAGCGGTAGCGGGTGGGGAGGATTACAAGATAGCTAGCTAGCCTGGAGGTTTCTCGGATGATCTGATGTTGTAATGTGTCACTCTGATCTTAAAAGTGTCTCTGCTTTTTTGTGTGTATGTGTGGGGTGGGGGGGGGGGGGGGGGGGGGGGGGTGGCAGCAAGATTGAATACAGAGGAAACCCTGCCTTGACAATATATTGTATGCTTGACCTCCCCAGCTACGACTTGAGCTTGTCCACGTACAGCAACATATATGAAATTGTACGGGGACACTGTGGTCTTCTTCCTGTAGAGTAACTGACAGATCAGATCTGCATGGATTAAGCGAATGGTTGTAAATCACAACAACCCTAATTTCTCTAACATGCTCTCGCCAGCCACCTGTCCAGTCCGTCCCCTGCCCCCTCCACTGGACACCAGGCCTCTGGAGATTTAAGGGATTATCGGCCAATAACTGATGACATACACTCAAGCATGCATAATGGATCCACTTACTATAATGCTTTGGGGGAAATATGGCATGCTTACTTATTGATTCATAAGCCTGCCTTATTGATTCTGGTGGTGGTTCCTAGGGCTAGCCTGGTTAGGCTTACCCTGGTTCCAGATCTGTTTGTGCGGTCTTGCCAATGCATTTTCACAATGTTTTGTGTGACAAATGACCCTGATAGTTGACCAAACACAGATCTGGGAGCAGGCTAGTTAAGTGTTTCTCACTCACTCTCCTGAACATCCTGTCAACAATATCTTTCCTTGGTAGTTGGAGTGGAACAGAACACAGCACCCCTCAAACAATGAATGGGAACAGTCAGTGTGCACCAAGAGTTCATAGTACTATCCCCATGACCTTGGTATTGTGTGAAAGCGGTGGTGAAGTCATGTTCGAAATCCCACAGGGGATGGTGGTGGTGCTGACTATGGGAGACTGTGTCCATCCTGTTGACACTCACTATCTAACATTACAGGATATTACATGGTGTGAGGAAATGGAAATGGTTTTCCAAATGGCTCCTTATTACAGACTTAATACAGTGTGAATCATCAGGAAACAGCCTGTAATTGAATCATGAAAACATGTCTCATTCTCATCTCAACAAGAACACAGTCCAATATCTTCCCATACATCTCAGCCAATGGCAAGACTGCTCAACGACTCCATATCATCAGGATTGCGTCAGGATTTCTGTTAGGAAAATGTGTTGCCGAACATTTGAGAAATTTACCGGACCCAGAATGACAGAAATCACATTTAGATTATGTTCATTCATATTAACAGAACATGCAAGTCGAGGATGCAATGATGTATGGTCCTTACCAAATTCTGATGGGCACTTTGAAGATGTTAGAATAACTGTCTAAATGTACTTTTCCTCAGCCAACAAGGTGAGTAACAAACAGCAAACTCACTAGCCTGTCAATCTACGATCCCCCATAAAAGAAAAGTTTACCTATTATATAGGTCAGCTTGTCGAGAAAGAAATAGCCTATTCCAGACTCAGGGACAGTTGTGGGATGATTCATACAACCCGTAGACCTAGGCTCCATACCTTTTCACTGATGCAACAGATCAGAACGTTTATCTTAAAATGTTGATAAACTATTCACATTCTTCACATTATAAGCGCAGCATTGCACACAAGGCAGTAGGCTACACGCGAATGTTCGTTCCATAATGCAATTAGCCGAAAAGCACCGTTGTCAAAAGGACACTGCAGATGCGAGCAGTTTCATGAAAATATCTGTTAGAAATTTAGAAAGAAGGGAGATCTAATATGCAACAAGTAGCATGGGTTGCTAATATGACTTTGATTGTGATTTTGGCTACTGAAAAATGAAAGTTGATATAAAATAATTGCATCCACAGATATAGTCTGATTTTGGCTAGGCTACAAAGTGGTGTGTGACGCACTGATGAAGACTGCCTTCTGTTGCCTATGTGTGCTGTTTGAGATGCTGCAGTAGCAGCTCTTGCGCTGTCTGACAGATGTTCCGCTCAAAGGCTCTGTATCTACGACGTACGAGTGTGATAAATAAGATACGTAACGAATACACACACGCCAATTTAATTTCACTGAATTATTCAAATGAACTAATAGACCGATAAGCATGTCCAGTCAAACATATTTCCATCGACTGGTATTTCCATCAATGAATAGGCTAAAAAGCTTTTTTCGCAATTGGACCTTTTCTTCTCCAGCTTTTCATTCTTATTTTTTTTTAAACCTGGTGTGTGTATTGTCCGATTAGCAGGAGAAACACAGAATGGAAATGTCACTGCAATTTACATTTTAAAGAAAGAATACTTCCATTGCCCTGACATTCCCTCCAACACCGACTGATAAGGGATCCATAAATCTAATCTCATTATGCTGAACCCTTACTGTATAATCAATGAAACTGAGGTCCTTATAATTGGCTATCATTATATGAGTCAGCTGCTGGCTGGGTAATAAGCTATGCTTTATGCAGCTAGTCCTGCTAACCCCACTCCCTAGTCACTGTTGGGTTCATGCAATTAGGTCACAGCCCACAGACCCTTCAGACAGGGAGCAGAGCTCAGCAACAAAGGCTGTCATGTAGAGGAAATGGGAAAGGTTAACCCTTTCAGCACATCGCTTTGTGTCATTACACACATGAGCCATTAAATAGCCTCTCTCAGCATGTAGACCTAGTAGTTGCGAAGTATTTCCTCAGCTATCAAAAAGCACTAAAATATGCGTGTTCCAGTACAGTATGGTTAGTCTCACTGTGGCAGACAACCCACTGTTTTTTTTCTTGTTTCAGAATGAGGCAGGGTTTTTTTCTGGAGAAATCTAGAACGGATGGAGACGTGCATACAAGACAATGTCTCACACACACGTCACACTGTCATTGGAAGTACAACTACGAGGGTGGGATGTTGATCAACCACAGAGGAGGGAAAGGAGAAAGGAAAGCTAAGGGCCAGGATATGTGTCTCGGCTGGTGGAGCAGGTTTATATTAACACAGGGTGGTCCTACATGACTCCAACGAGCAAAAATGTCAATGAAAGATATGGGGGAGAGAGTAGAGAGCACACACACACACACACGCACACACACACACAAGAGTGACGAGCCAGGCAGAGAGCCGGAGAGTGAGAAGCAAAAATGTTGGCTTTGAGAAAGGGCCCTAGACAATGATCCATTGTGGAGAGGGAGACAATGAGACCCACAGACACAAGCTCTCTCTCTTTCTGGGTGAATGGTTTGGGGGAACTACAGATCTGTCCGGTCTGTCTGGTACAGTATCTGAGCTGATCCTATATCCTGGCATTTCAGTGAAAACATTTCAGTAAAATTCTGACATTTCAGTGAAACGACAGGATTTACCCCAGTGACTGATATCCCTTCCTAAACACCCACCATGATGTTCAGTCAATGCTGACTGCGGAGGCTGAAGCGGAGTTGGTCTGGGACTGGAAATCTTCCCAGCATTTTTGTGGGCTAAACATGCAGCTTGGCTCACACTAGAAAGACATACCAAACGTGTGAAGCATTCAGCTCTTTCCTGTCTTATAAGTTGGAGATGTGGCTCACATAGACACAAGACTGGACTTCTGGGCTTCAGAGAGCTGTCCTTACAAAGAGCCATCCATTATTATAGTAGATTATTATTGCCCATTTCTACCTGAATGGAAATTAAGATTTTTACATGACAGTTTTCAAGGGACAAGAAAATGCTTGAAATACAAGATTGGGAAACAATAACAGCAAAATTCCACAATAACCCTATAAGATCCCCATTTATGCATACGCAGACCTAACAATAGTAGGACTAACAAAATGTGTTTATTTGTTTATTAGGCTACTGTGCAGTCTACAATACATACTTTAGTAAACATGGGAAAGTGCCTAATTCTTTACATAAGGGAGAGCAGGCCATGTCTGTACTACAGAATGCAGGGCACGCGGGAGACCGGTGTTATTTCATAGTTGTGATGTCTTCACTATTATTCTACAAAAAATAAAGAAAAATCCTGGAATGGGTAGGTGTGTCCAAACTTTTGACTGGTACTTCCTTAATTAATTTGATTGATAGTATGGTGTTTCTATTCCATGAAAAATGAAAAACCCTCTGGGTTTTCTCTAGGATGGAACAGAAAATATGGCGCTGTACAACGCGATGCTCATAAATTCAGAGCGTTGTCAGTTTGTAAATTCAGACCGTTTCGCTCTCGGAGTGCACACTGGACGTTTGGGCCGAAGAGTAGAGTTTAGGGTTGATTTGAGCATTCTGGCCTTACAACAGCAGTAAAGCACCCAAGCTAACATTGGCTAGCTTGCTAGCTACTTCCAGACACAAATGTGACCACTCTGACCGTTTTACTCACCCTAGCAGAGCTGGTAAGGCAGTTTTCGTGTTAACCAGAGTGTTGGTGACTGTAACTGTGCTGCTGGAAACAATTTAATTATGCTTTTGCCAACATTTACTGACACCGGCCATATTCAACGGGTGTTGAGCGCTCGTAAATTAATTATTCTGCGCTCTGGTACACAGACGAGAGTGCGCTGAAATCCGTGTAGATAGTAGGCTAGACACATTACATTTTTAACAACGTTCTTTTCTGATAAAAACGAGTTAATTGCATCCGCAGTGGAGCCCAGTTTCATAATATGACCATATTTTCCAGCTGCTTGCCGTCGTTTTGAAGTAATCTCTAAATAACATGCCTTATTTTAGCACATTTTTCACCCTGTCAGCTCCTATTAGTTCTATTGAGCACTGTGGCACCAACTCGCCTTCCGAACGTTCTATTCCCAGTTTACTGTTCAACGTCACAATGCATGCTTCGCTATTGTTGGCAATGAGACCTGCTCACGTTGTTTTATAGTTAAAATGTGAACAAGCAAAAAAAATATATTGGAACCCTGCGGTCTTTCCATTGTTTCCTATGGGGGAAATATAGGCATGTCTGTCTATTTTGCCAAATATCTCGCAATGTGTATATTTCGATTTTTTCAAGTTGGACGCCATTTTAAATCATGAGAATCTCCTCTTTCTAATTATGGAAGCCTGGGCAAGTAGCTAGATTGTCATAAAATGCATAAAATGCTCAATACGCAGACATAAGCACAGTTGACAACATCGAGGTTTGAATGTTTACTTTCTAAACAAGTTGTTTTTTCCAGTTTCGTCCGACAAACAGATTGTGGTGGTAAAATAAAAAAAGGATACATTTTTGTGTGCCATTTAGGCGAAATGGAATTCTAAGCATCACTCCAGTCAAAACAGGATCTGCAAACGTTTGATTCCATTCATTTGCTATGGGCTCACACTAGTGTTCCAGCTTAAGATGTTTTTCAGCCTTGGGTGAATTTTGACTCATTCTATTGTCCAGCCTATAGATAGCCAGAGCGAATTTACGAAAGCACCCGAATGTCTATTGAGAACGCACTACGACTATACCATTTAGCTAAACTAAGAATCACGGGAATAATCAAGTCAATAAACGTTGGGTAGTTAGATAGCCTATAGTTAATATACTGGCAAGTTTGATGTATAACTACTAACGTTTGGTAGCTAGCTAACATACCGGTACATACTGCTGTAATGATATGCTATGTGGTTCGTAAGGACAGCATAGCTAATAAATTGTCAGCCAACATAACGTGTAAGGTAACTTATTTGAAAAGTCATGACTTTATTACATTGAGTAGCAAGCTACCCCTTGGTCATTTGGGCAAATCTGGTCTGTGAATTGTGGGCGTGCTGGCAGGACATGGCAGCATTTTCGGTTGTGATTCAAGAATTCTGCATACAGTAGCACGTTTGTATGAAGGTGTGGTTATTCACAGGCAAATTTTTATATGCAATGGACGTACATTTGTGTATTTTTGTCGAGAGCAAAACATTTTTTTAAAATTCAATCAAAAATAATTGTTCTGAAAGCAACTTTTTTCCGACACAAAAGAAGTCATAGTGGACACCTACGAAGAAGGTCTGTATGATGATGGCATCTCAGGTAAGCAGCACTGGGCGTTCTTCCATCAGACTTTTACATAGCTAGTAGTTACAGTTGAAGTTAGAAGTTTACATACACCTTAGCCAAATACGTTTAAACTCAGTTTTTCACAATTCCTGACATTTAATCCTAGTAAAAAAATCCCTGTCTTAGGTCAGTTAGGATCACCACTTTATTTTAAGAATGTGAAATGTCAGAATAATAGTAGAGTGATTTATTTTAGCTTTTATTTCTTTCATCACATTTCCAGTGGGTTAGAACTTTACATACATTCAATTAGTATTTGGTAGCATTGCCTTTAAATTGTTCTGGGGTTCTGCTAGCGGAACACCTCGACAACATTCCGCTGAAAAGGAAGCGTGCAAAATTCAAAAATATTTTTTAGAAATATGTAACTTTCACACATTAACAAGTCCAATACAGCAAATGAAAGAAACATCTTGTTAATCTACCCATCATGTCCAATTTCAAAAATGCTTTACAGCTAAAGCACAACATATAATTATGTTAGATCACCGCCAAGTCGAAAAAACACAGCCATTTTTCCAGCCAAAGATAGGAGTCACAAAAAGCAGAAATATAGATAAAATGAATCACTAACCTTTGATGATCTTCATCAGATGACACTCATAGGACATAATGTTACACACTACATGTATGTTTTGTTCGATAATGTGCATATTTATATCCAAAAATCTCAGTTTACATTGGCGCGTTATTTGCAGTAATGTTTTGATTCCAAAACATCGGGTGATTTTGCAAAAATACTAATGATAAACATTGAAAAAAGATACTAGTGTTTTCACAGAATTAAAGATAGACTTCTCCTTAATGCAACCGCTGTGTCAGATTTCAAAAAAACTTTACGGAAAAAGCATGATCTGAGAAGGGCGCTCAGAACCCAAAACAGCCAGAGGAATAGCCGCCATTTTGGAATCAACAAAGTTAGAAACAACACCATAAATATTCACTTACCTTTGATGATCTTCATCAGAAGGCACTCCCAGGATTGAGGTCAGGGCTTTGTCATGGCCAATCCAATATCTTGACTTTGTTGTCCTTAAGCCATTTTGCCACAACTTGGGAAGTATGCTTGGGGTCATTGTCCATTTCGAAGACCCATTCACGACCAATCTTTAACTTCCTGACTGGTCTTGAGATGTTGCTATATAATTTTCTTTCTTCATGATGCCATCTATTTTGTGAAGTGCACCAGTGCCTCCTGCAGCAAAGCACCCCCACAACATGTTACTGCCACCCCCGTGCTTCACGGTTGGGATGGTGTCTTCGGCTTGCAAAGCCTCCCCCTTTTTCCTCCAAACATAACGATGGTCATTATGGCCAACCAGTTCTATTTTTGTTTCATCAGACCAAGGGACATTTCTCCAAAAAGTACGATCCTTGTCCCCATGTGCAATTGCAAACCGTAGTCTGGCTTTTTATATGGTGATTTTGGAGCAGTGGCTTCTTCCTTGCTGAGCGGCCTTTCAGGTTATGTCAATAGGACTCGTTTTACTGTGGATATAGATACTTTTGGACCTGTTTCCTCCAGAATCTTCACAAGGACCTTTGCTGTTGTTCTGGGATTGATTTGCACTTTTCACACCAAAGTATGTTAATCTCTAGGAGACAGAACGTGTCTCCTTCCTGAGTGGTATAACGGCTGCGTGGTCCCATGGTGTTTATACTTGCGTACTATTGTTTGTACAGACGAACGTGATTTCTTTTGATTTTCCCATGATGTCAAGCAAAGAGGCACTGAGTTTGAAGGTAGGCCTTGAAATGCATCCACAGGTACACCTCTAATTGACTCACATTATGTCAATTAGCCTATCAGAAGCTTCTAAAGCCATGACATAATTTTCTGGAATTTTCCAAGCTGTTTAAAGGCACAGTCAACTTACTGTATGTAAACGTCTGACCCACTGGAATTGTGATACAGTGAATTATAAGTGAAATAATCTGTCTGTAAACAATTATTGGAACAATTACGCGTGTCATGAACAAATGTCCTAACCGACTTGCGAAAACTATAGTTTGTTAACAAGACATTTGTGGAGTGGTTGAAAAACAAGTTTTAATGACTCCAACCTAGGTGTATGTAAACTTCCGACTTCAAATGTAGGTCCTACGATTCAGCGTCGGTTCATAACATTCTACTATTTTACATACATACCGTAGAATGATTCATAATTGCATGATTTTTCTCAAGCTAACCAAAAGCATTGAGCTATGAACGCCTGTTCTCGCCATTTTCAGTTGAATTAATCTAACTTTCTTTCATGGCATCTCATAAGCAGGCCATGTCATATTTGTTTCATTGTCGATATATAATCATATTTCATGACAGTGTGACGGTTAGCTTTTTGTTACAAAAGGATGAAAGAACACAATATGTCTGTCACAAAGAGTTAGGGTAGTCTTTGCAACGTGTAGATGGGAAATATGCAATGATACCTGCACCACCACCTAATGAACAACCACAATACCAGTCTGGTGTCACGGTCGTCCTCCTCTTCATCTGAAGGATCGGAGGACCAAAATGCGGCGTGGTATGTGTTCATCATTCATTTTAATAAAGAAAACACTGAACACTGAAACACTGAATACAAAAACAATAACCGAAATAACCACCGTGAAGCTAATGAGAACTGTACTGAAACAAGCAATCAACATTGACAATCACCCACAAACAAACAGTGCAACCCAGGCTACCTAAGTATGATTCTCAATCAGAGACAACTAATGACACCTGCCTCTGATTGAGAACCATACTAGGCCGAAACATAGAAATCCCCAAATCATAGAAAATCAAACAGACTGCCCACCCAACTCACGCCCTGACCATACTAAATAAATACAAAACAAAGGAAATAAAGGTCAGAACATAACATCTGGTGTTAAACTTTCTGTGATATATTGACGTATCCTGAAAATGACATCTGCTGCTTTAGATTGAACGGTCATATCTCAGTTATTGTTTTCATATCTACAAAAAAAAGAAGCTATTTTCTCTACTTTCAGAGAGCGAGCTGATCAAGGGGTCAAAAATGTAGATATTGACAGATGTTCACTGTCTGAGGAACAGGCTGTGGAAGCTTTATTGCTGGCAAAAGTGTCCGTAATGGGAGGTAATTCAACTGTTCTGTGTTCTTTTTTCTCTCTTCATCTCTGCCTGTCTTGTTGTACATGGAACCTGCATTCATTTTTTTTAAACTTAAAGATGTCAGCTACTAATTTTCAGATTTACATCACATAAATACAGCCATTTTCACTGGACTATCTGTTGCTGCCAAGTCATGATTTCCCTGGGGGTTAGCCTTGCAATAACCAAGTGGTGAGACACATAGCCTTCTATATTTAAATGTTTCAGGTACACTCCGATAGGTGTCTGTCTGCGTCACATACAGTATCTTCTATTGACATTATCTTCTATTGTTTGTCCTCATGTGTCTGTATTTCAGCATAAAGTACTCTGTAGCCACTTAGTGTGGGACACCAGGTGAGACGACACACACACAATAACAGTCTCTTCTACACTTCATCCCTCTCCCCCTTCTCCCTAAATCCTCTAGGTTATATCAGATGTTTTAGTGAACCCCTCCCGCATCTGAACTGGCTGACAGAGGGCACAGCATGATCATAGGTGAGAGGTCACTTGGTCGGGTCAACAGGAACTATTATTAAAGAGATGCTTTACATTGAAATACAGACAGAGATGTAGTAGTCCCAGAGTTGATCCAAGGTCAGTTTGCATTTCACCTCCTGATAAATATGATGACTGATTGTGTTAGAATTTTTAAAAAACAATCATGCTTAATCATGCTCTCTCTCTACCCATCTGTCTCTCATCTGCAGGTATGTTTTGATGTGAGAGAGGAAGCCAGTCCAGTCATCGCCACCTCACCCGCTCTTAAGATAACCTTCGGGCCAACTGGGGGCCCAAGGCTGGTTAGGAGACACCACAATTGTGATGAACTGGGAGAATATTAGTGTAGCACTGTAATTCATGAATCAAATGCTGTCTGCCGCTGTTCTTACCTCTTTCCCTTTGTCTTCTACACCTCTCTCCCCACCTCGTCTTTCTTCCTCGTTTTATAATGCACACCATATGTGCATTGAAGTACAGATTGAACTTGTATTTATAATATTACAATTATAATGCATGTATTATGTATTTATAACACCTGGATAATGAAGTTCTTTCAATAAAGCGTTTCACATTCTCCACTGGTTGAAATTAAGTATCTCATTGAAATACTATCCTGTGAAGGGAGTTAGCTATGCATCGTTTTTTTTTCTGTATATATGAATTACAAATCAATCATGTTTCTAGTCTATTACATAGCAATGTGTAATCATTGATGTCCCAGGAGCATGAGTGGTAATCACATGCAGACACAGCATCATTCAAATAATGGAGTTTGATATGACTGAAAAAGAATGTCTCAGAGATTCATACCTGAACTGCACGTTTATTTGCCAAGGAAGAGTAAATTATCAGTGAATATATTTAATGTACAGGCTACAATGCGGGAATCTCATGCGTGGTAATAACTACAGTACATGTATATAGGACTTGCATTGTTGGCACAATAAAGTTATTATATTCTACTTTATCCATAGGCTTCATTAATGCCATTCAGACTTGAAGTTGATACAACAACTATGATAGCTAAGGTTCATAGGTTCTGAACTAATATTCACACCAATCTAACGTTTTAGGGTCAATACACAGCTAGCTACCCATCCATAGGCATACAATTATTTTTATCCTGCACTACACCATAAGCAAGTAAATAGTTAGCTAGCTATGTTACTTCAGCTGCATTGCAAGGCAAGCTTACACAATTGTACATTCAATTTGCAGTAAATGCTTTCGCTGGCTAGATTCTTTACATCCACTGTTTCACAAGACAACAGCCTGGTTTGCTCAGGAGTCTCTAAAACATTAAACAACACAAATTACAAATCCATTTTCCTGTCATAACACTAGCTAGCTAGCTGGCTAATGTTAGCTAGTCAGCTAACTTGCTAAATAGCAATTTTCATAAATGAACTTTATGACAAAAAAAATATGCACAAACGTTTGTCGCTACATTAACTTCTTAAAGTATAGGGGGCAGCATTTTCACTTTTGGATAAATAGCGTTCCCAATTTCAACCTCCTGCTACTCATGCCAAGAATATAAGATATGCATATTATTAGTGATTTGGATAGAAAACACTCTGAAGTTTCTAAAACTGTTGGAATCATGTATGTGATTATAACAGAACTTGTGTAGCAGGCAAAACCCCAAGGACTAATTGGGGTTTTCATTGGTAAACGATATTTCTTAGGCACGTGCTTTCAGTTCCTACCGCTTCCACTGGATGTCACCAGTCTTTAGAATTTGGTTGAGGTTATTCCTTTGTGCAATGAAGATGTACAGCCATCTTGGAAAAAGGTAACGCTGTTGAGAGTGCGCAAGACTTGAAAAGTAGCGTTAGTTTCCTCTCGTCCTCTATTGAAAACAGATAGACCCGTCTTCAATTTGATCAATTATTAACGTTTAAAAAAAAACGAAAGTTGTATTACATTACAAAAGTAGTTTGAAATGTTTTGGCAAAGTTTACAGGCAACTTTTGAGACATTTTGTAGTGACGTTGCGCAATTTGGAAGCTGTTTTTTTTCTGGATCAAACGCGCTTTATAAATTGACATTTTGGATATATATGGAAGGAATTAATCGAACAAAAGGACCAATTGTGATGTTTAGGGGACATATTGGAGTGCCAACAAAAGAAGCTCGTCAAAGGTAAGGTATGTTTTATATTTTATTTCTGCGTTTTGTGTAGCGCCTGCAGGGTTGAAATATGCTACTTTCTTTATTTACTGTTGTGCTATCATCAGATAATAGCTTCTTATGCTTTCTCCGAAAAGCCTTTTTAAAATCTGACATGTTGGCTGGATTCACGAGTGTAGCTTTAATTTAGTATCTTACATGTGTGATTTAATGAAGTTAGATTTTTATATCATTTTATTTGAATTTGTTGCACTGCAAGCGTCCCCTATACCATAAGAAGTTAACTAACATATTCCTCTCAATTGTAAATGTTTTTGCTTGACTCGTTAGGATGTTATAAATACTTACATTTGGTTCCACCGTAATGTTTTGTCAGCCATTTTTGTTGAAGAAAGCCCCAGGGACGGGTGGCTCGCGTCAAATTAGTCATTGTCAATCACTCAATGTGATTGGTCATATAAAACCCTTGGGACCCAAATGCATAATGAGTGTTCTATCCCCCCCTTGTGATGGTCTGGAGCAATGAAGCCGTGATGCTGGGTACCTCTAAGTCCCGCAGTGCAGGCTCGCAACTTTTAAAGGAGGAACCACTGTACCTTCACAATACCACCAAATACCTTGACACTTGGTATCACAATAATGAGAAGATCCATTTCCTTAGTTTAACAATGCTGACAAATTGCATTGAGTATCTCTCTCTGTAGCATTCCATCTCGTCTCAATGGAGCCTAAATGAACAAGGAGCAGAGCAGCAACAGTGTACAAACAGAGCGTCTTCAGTCAGTCACGGCTCATTGGTCTCCACTACAAACCACAGCCTCTAGAGACTAGCCCATTACAGAGCATCAACAACAGCTAGGCTAATGACTTCACTGAAGGAGAAAGCTGACACTCAGCCAATGAAGACACAATAAACAAGTAGTGATAAGCTATAGTAAATGTAATGGTCAACTCATCCAACATACTATTTGATATAGGATAAAGACCTCTTATGATCCATGAGGGAGAAAGCTGTCATTTAGCCAATGTCAGCACAATAAACAAGTAAACATTCATATAGTGTGATGGTCATCCAATATATCCAATTTAACAAAAGGTTAACAAAGATCTTTTGTGTTGGTGCACATGTGATCCAGTGCCAGGATCCAGAAGAAGTGAATCAGTCGCAAGAGAGGAGGCTCCGTTACTGGGCATTAGAGTTCCGGGTCAGCCACCTCACCACGGGCCATATCCTAGGGATGTAACGACTCACCGATACGCATCAGTTGCTGATTCAAATCTTGAATATATGACTGCATCGATCCACGGACCCCAAACTGATCCAAATGTTGCATGCCTCAGTCTGAAAATTGATTCAAACGTTACGAATCAGCCATTCACTAAATGTTTATGCTCATATTACTTTCTTACTACCTCTCGAAAAAAACTAATATTTTATGACAACTGATGCGTCCTCTCCTGACAGATTGATCTAGAAGTCATTTTGCTTGCCGAACAACCCCAGGGAATATCAGTAGTTAATTCGAAGTAGTCGGCTTGTTCCTGATCTTGCACATCTGCGCAGAACCTTCAGCATTCAAAAGCAAACCTTATTGAGTTTTAGCACAAGTTTTGTGTCACATCCAAAGCCAAAGGCCCTCTCATTTATAGTTTCAGCATGTCACATGTGATATCAATACACCAATATCAAAGGTCTTAGTTATCATCACCATAAAACTGCTATAATTGAGAGAGAGCTGATTGATTGAACGTTGGGATAAAGCATCTGGTGGAGGCAGTCACACTAGAACTACTGCACAGTGCAGGTCACCTAATCTCCCACTAGTCCAACTAGTTCTCTCTCAGTCCCCTCTCAGCGGGCCTGGCAAACATCTGCTGGCAGATTACTTATTCATGGCCTACATGCACAGGGCCAGAGCCTAGTCCAATGGTGTTCCTCTAAGAGAGACAAGACAGAGCTGCCTCGCCTGTTCTGCCTCTGTTCTGCCTCTGTTCTGCCTCTGTTCTGCCTCTGTTCTGCAAAGCAGAATATATTTTTGTATTCAATACTTGGAGTCAAATGATTGATATATATTGTCCAAAATAACATTGTGATATGTAACTCTAGTGATTTCCCCACATCACTAGCTGTAATGCTACTACTAATGTATGTATAAAACTCAATGCATCATATATCTCTTATTTTTTTGTATTTTTGTATTTTACCCCCAATTTCAATATTGTCTCATCGCTGCAACTCCCCAACTGGCTCGAGTGATGAGTCCTCCAAAACATGACCCGCCAAACCGTGCTTCTTAACACGAGAAAACGTTCACCTGACGACCGTGGTCAGCCTGCAGGCGTCCAGCCTGCCACAAGGAGTTGCTAGAGCCCGACAAGCCAAGTAAACCCCCCCCCTCCCCCGGCCAAACCCTCCCCTAACGCAGACGATGCTGGGCCAATTGTGCGCTGCCCTATGGGACTCCCGGTCACGACCGGTTGTAAAACAGCCCGGATTCGAATTCGGGTCTGTAGTGAGGCCTCTAGCACTGATGCGCCACTCGGGGGGGGGGGGCTGTATCATGCATCTCTGAAACACTTCTACCATGGTGCTGTTTCAATGACGTCAAGTTAACACAGCATGCGGCACAACTTGTGGCAGTACTGGGCGATGGAGTTGAAAGAGGGAAAGATGAAAAGGAGAGACAGTCATACGGCTTGGCAGTTAGATTTCCCCGCACTTAATAAACTGTTCACACACTCTTAAGGGTAGGCAAGGCAGGTTTCTGTTTGTGCTAGGCCACTGGCCCAAATCCCAGGTCTCTTTGTCATCTTGCAGGATGTCCTATAGAAGTGGATTACCACCACACACACACACACACACACACACACACACACACACACACACACACACACACACACACACACACACACCACACACACACACACACACCACCCTATTCAGAATGCAGCGCCTTATACCACGGCCCTTTGTGTGGAGGTGTGTGAATAGCGTATTGCTATCAGACAGAAATGAGAAATGAGAGGGACAGTCAGGACTCATGCAGAGCCCCCACTCTCCAACACAAAGACTAGGATGACATCATCCCTGTGCTGTGTCCCCAACCACTCAAGCAGGCTGCAGGCTGCAGCCAGACTCCTCCAGTCCATTAGCAGTGATTCATCATTAGCCACCATTAAAAAGATAAATAATACCAGTAACTCTAGAACAAATAGGAAATTAAAGGACTTATTTGTAACATTGGTGTGGATGGAAATAATTAGTACACATGTTGCAGAATCATTTCTACATAGAACCTGCTTCAGTTCAAATTACACAATACACCAGATATCTAGAATAGATTGTTTCTGTTCTGAACTTTATGGGACAGCTTTTGTTGTGACTCCAGTGTTCATATACTGTATTCGGTTGTATCAGAGTCCCTGATTCCCCTATATAGAAAGAAGCCTCTCATCCTACTGAAAATCAGTCGAGCAACTGAAGCCATCCTTGCTTCATCCTGAGATCTATCACAGAGCCTATGCAAACATTACATATTCCCTTTGGCTCTGCTGAGTGTAAAGACATCCACTTTCAAAGAGAGGAACACAACTCAAGTGTGAGTTGAGGGGGAGTTTGTCTATAGATTGAAATGCTGAAAGAAGGCTCAGGACAGCAAATGATTTTACTTCAATAACTTTAATGCTGATGTGTTTATAAATTGATTTGAATTTAATACCCCACCAAGGAGACATCACACCACCCAAGCAGGATGTGTTTGCTTGGAGGTGAGGTGAAACACCTTGATGTTCTCCTCTCCTGGGATTGAGCAGAGAGAGGAGGAGAGGGTTGATTGTCGGCTAATCCCTGAATAGGAGAGAGAGATTGTCAACTGCTGACTTAATCCTTGTCACTTGTTTTCATCACCTTGAGTGGTCAGCTCCACTCCGCTGTACAGCATCACTGACACCCTCAATGGTGAGGATGCCTGTAGGCCTGCCTGGTGAGCTGAAACAGCACCAAAAACTAACAGTGGCGAAAGGGAGCAAATGTAGACAGCAGAGCCAAAACGGCAATTTGTCTAATGTGGGATTCAAAATGGGGCAGGGATTTTACTGCAATAGAAACCCTTGGGTGGGCCGGACCGCCTAACAATTTCTCCGGGACGCCAAAGTACAATTATTATTATTATTTAAAAATAATAAATGTAAAAAATAATATGATATACATAACCTGGTTGGTTAGCTACCTGCAGATTCATGCAGTGTGGTGATTTTGTTATGAGTTGGGATTCTGGTTAATTGTTTAGCTACCTAGTTACATGTCTAAACAAAAGACTCCACTATGCAAGTAACCATTTCATTAGAATATTCATGATGTCTCTATGACAACTGTCAATAGACGTAGCAAGAAAATTCACTTTGGCTATCTACTCCGATTTCAGAGCACTCTCGTCAGAGTGTGCTAGAGCACAAAATAATTGACGAATTTAAGAACGCTCAATCCCCATTGAATATGGCTGGAGTCAGTAAACGTTGGCAAAAAGCGTAATTAAATTGTTGCCAGCAGCACAGTTGCAGTCACCAACGATCTGGATAACATAAAAGCAGCCTAACCCCCTCTGCTAGGGTGAGCTGTTCTCTGATTTGTCTGGAAGTAGCTAACAAGCTAGCCAATGTTAGCCAGTTAGCTTGGGTGCTTGACTGCTGTTGTTAGTTTGGAACGGTCGGATCAACCCTACTCCTCGGTCAGAGCAACCAGTGTGCGCTCTGAACTCTCCGAGAGCAAAACGCTTTCAATACAAACTGACAATCTGACAACGCTCTGAGTTTACAAATGCCCAGAGCGCACTCGGAGCACACTCTGGCACTCCAGATTAAATTTACAAACACACCCGTAGTATAAACCAGCCTTTAGTCTTGAAATCTTTGGTTGTTTCGCCCATGGCCTCACATGTGAATCCTTAAAAAGATGGGTGGGGCTAAAACTTTAAAGGGTGTGAATGATGCTGAATGGGTGTAGACAAAGAAGAACTCTCCAGTAGGTGTATCAAAACATTCAAAGGACATTTTCTCAAAAGTGGGGTTACAAGTTTATCAACTTTCAAAGCAGAATTACTTTCTCATTGTTTCTCAACTGTAGTGTATGATATACCATTTTCTAGCTCTGAGTCTCTACTTTTATCCAACGTAAAGAACACAATTTCAAATTTTGTTACATAAGACCGAACCGAGCCGGTCGGTCACATATCAAGAAGCTGATTAAACAGCATGGTCATTACTCAGGTGCACCTTGTCCTGGGGACAATAAAATGCCAAGTTTTGAGGGAGTGTGCAATTGGCATGTTGGCTGCAGGAATGTTCACCAGACCAGAATGTTCAATTCTCTACCGTAAGCTGCCTCCAACATTGTTTTAGAGAATTTGGCAATACGTCCAACTGGCCTCACATCCGCAGACCAGCGGGATCATATATACACCTGTGGGATCATCTGAGGGAGAGTGGGGGGGGGGGGGGGGGGGTTCTGAGGAGTATTTCTGTCTGTAATAAATCCCTTTTGTGGGGAAGAACTCATTCTGATTGGCTGACAAGTGGGTGGGTCTATGCCCTTCCATGCCCACCCATGGCTGCACCCCACCTCAGTCATGTGAAATCCATAGATTAGGGCCTAATGAATTTATTTCAATTGACTGATTTTCTTATATGATCTGTAAAAACATATTTGAAATTGTTGCATGTTGCATTTAAATGTTTGCTCAGTATATGACAACTGTATAGGAAATTGTATTGATGAGGATTGTAATGGTAAACCACGACACAAGAAGCCATCTCAGCTCAAAATGCAGATGATGTAAAGGATGTCACACTGGCCTCATGAAGCATCTTACCGGTCAGCACCACACGAAAAGGTAGACACTTCAGACTGAGGAGTAAGTTTCACACATCCCCATGTGCTACATGGACTCCAACTCCAGCGTGTGAAAACAGCCATGCAGAATTGATGGCCTGCATGTTTTTACATGTGTGGGAAGTAGCCCATTAGCTCTACCCTGGCTTTCAAATATCAAATGTGAAAGGCTTGATTCCCTCTGGTCTTGGCTGCTTCCTCCCAGCCAGCAGTCAGTCAGTCAGTCAGTCAGCCAGTGAGTCAGTCAGCCAGTGAGTCAGTCAGCCAGTGAGTCAGTCAGCCAGTCTGCCAGGCAGTCAGTCATTCCAGCTCCAGGGTTTGTTGCGTAACACTTACACTGCTTCTAACTGCCACAAAAGACCCATTTCAATATGGGCTCAATTCCCTGTCAGGCTTCAGTGGGAAGAATATGCTGCTTCAGAAGTGTCTCTTTTGGTGGCTGACTCTGATCTGGTCATTTCAGGATACAAAACAGCCTTGTTGTCACTGCATAATAATTTAATTAGTTGTTGGCATAAATAACTATTGCTCAAACTCTACTCAAAACACTCTGAACATGATATAACAACTATCTTTTGCGCTCAGTTGATATGCTTTTGCAGGTCAGATACTTAGTTTTTGCCAAGCATCGCATCTATGGGGTAATTTTCATTCCTCTTCCACAGCAATGGCTAAACAAAAACGTTTTTGCATTTAAGTACAACTAAGAGGGACTTCAAAGATTTCTCCAAGCTGTGTGCAATGGGCTAAGTAACGTCTGCCTAGTGCAGTCCTTCTCAAATAGTGTGGCGCGCCCGTGACCCCGGGGAACATGCTTTTTTTCTCCGTAGGGATAAGGTTTTTTTTGCACCGAACAAGCGCACACAGCACAGAGCAGGAGATATGAAGTGCAGATAACAAACCCTTAAGAGACAACATGGACAAATATTTAACAGGGATGAAAAGAAAGACAGAGAGAGACGGAGATAATGAGACAAATGTAAGTCTCCCGAAAGCTAAGACGAGGACATATGAGGAAGCGTATGTAGCGCTTGGCTTCACTGTGACTACGGTGGGAGACGAGGAGATATGAGGAAGCGTATGTAGCGCTTGGCTTCACTGTGACTACGGTGGGAGACGAGGAGATATGACGAAGCGTATGTAGCGCTTGGCTTCACTGTGACTACGGTGGGAGACGAGGAGATATGACGAAGCGTATGTAGCGCTTGGCTTCACTGTGACTACGGTGGGAGACGAGGAGATATGACGAAGCGTATGTAGCGCTTGGCTTTACTGTGACTACGGTGGGAGACGAGGAGATATGAGGAAGCGCTTGGCGCTTGGCTTCACTGTGACTACGGTGGGAGACGAGGAGATATGAGGAAGCGCTTGGCGCTTGGCTTCACTGTGACTACGGTGGGAGACGAGGAGATATGACGAAGCGTAAGTGGCGCTTGGCTTCACTGTGACTACGGTGGGAGACGAGGAGATATAAGGAAGCGCTTGGCGCTTGGCTTCACTGTGACTACGGTGGGAGACGAGGAAATATGAGGAAGCGCTTGGCTTCACTGTGACTACGGTGGGAGACGAGGAGATATGACGAAGCGTATGTAGCGCTTGGCTTCACTGTGACTACGGTGGGAGACGAGGAAATTTGAGGAAGCGCTTGGCGCTTGGCTTCACTGTGACTACGGTGGGAGACGAGGAGATATGACGAAGCGTATGTAGCGCTTGGCTTCACTGTGACTACGGTGGGAGACGAGGAAATATGAGGAAGCGCTTGGCGCTTGGCTTCACTGTGACTACGGTGGGAGACGAGGAGATATGACGAAGCGTATGTAGCGCTTGGCTTCACTGTGACTACGGTGGGAGACGAGGAGATATAAGGAAGCGTATGTAGCGCTTGGCTTCACTGTGACTACGGTGGGAGACGAGGAGATATGAGGAAGCGTATGTAGCGCTTGGCTTCACTGTGACTACGGTGGGAGACGAGGAGATATGAGGAAGCGCTTGGCTTCACTGTGACTACGGTGGGAGACGAGGAAATATGAGGAAGCGCTTAGCTTCACTGTGACTACGGTGGGAGACGAGGAGATATGAGGAAGCGCTTGGCTTCACTGTGACTACGGTGGGAGACGAGGAGATATGAGGAAGCGCTTGGCTTCACTGTGACTACGGTGGGAGACGAGGAAATATGAGGAAGCGCTTAGCTTCACTGTGACTACGGTGGGAGACGAGGAGATATGAGGAAGCGCTTGGCTTCACTGTGACTACGGTGGGAGACGAGGAAATATGAGGAAGCGCTTAGCTTCACTGTGACTACGGTGGGAGACGAGGAGATATGAGGAAGCGCTTGGCTTCACTGTGACTACGGTGGGAGACGAGGAAATATGAGGAAGCGCTTGGCTTCACTGTGACTACGGTGGGAGACGAGGAAAGACCGGTATGTTTACTGTGTCTAAAAATGTTGGCAGCGGACAGCATGAAGCCAAATAAATTAAGGCGTCACTTAAAGACATTACACCCCAGTCACGCTGATAAGCCGCTTGAGTTTTTTCAGCGAAAACGTGCCGAATATTGCCAACAATCGTCCCGCTTTGTGAATGCTACTTCAGTAAACCAGCGAGCACTGTTAGCATCATATAAGGTGGCGTACCAAATTGTTCAGTGCAAAAAAAAGACTTCATAGCAGAGGAGCTGATACTGCCTGCAGCATTAGACATGGTCTCTGTCATGCTGGATGAAGCAAGTGCTGCAAAAATAACAACTATCCCTCTGTCCAATGACACTGTCGCCAGACGTATAAATGACATTACTAACGATCTTAAAGAACAGCTGGTAGATAAACTCAAAGACAAACGCTTTGCCTTACAGTTCAATGAAGCAACTGACAGCAACAAAGACTGTTTGTTTATCTCTTATGTACGTTTAGACATGACAAACTCCCTGTGTGAGGATCTACTTTTTTGTAAATATGTCAGAGACAGAGCCACAGCTGAAGAGCTATTCAAAATGCTGGACTGCTTCCTGACTGAGAATGGGCTAAAGTGGGAACACTACATTGGTGTTTGCAGTGATGGTGCACAGACCATGGCAGGGATGAGAAAAGGACTTTGGGCACTCATCAAGAAGCCCTCATCTAATGCTGAGTGGACACACTGTGTTGTACACAGAGAAGCACTGGCTTCAAGACAACTTTCCTCTGAATTAAGGGAGGTTATGACTGACATTGTAGGTGTAGTCAATTTTCTGCTGTCTTCTCTGCTATCTGTGAGGAGATGGGAGCTGAACATCAAGCTGTGCTGTTTCACAGTGAAGCAAGGTGGCTGTCACGAGGAAAAGTATTGTCCTTAGTTTTTGAGCTCAGAGAGCAGATAAGAATGTTTTCGGAGCAGGAGCACAAGTATGGCCTCGCAGAAAAGTGTAGTGATGACAACTTCCTGGCAAAACTGGCCTACCTGAGTGACATATTTGGAAAGCTAAATTAACTAAATCTACAGCTTCAAGGGAAAGATAAACACCTCCCTCAGGTCACAGACAAGATCAGCTCTTTCACTCGAAAGCTTGCAATGTAGGGCAGGCGACTTGATGAAGGAAATACTGATTCATTCGAGAACCTGCATGAATTTGTTGACACTATGATGCCACCTCAGTGATTCCATATATTAAGGAGCATATTTCATCACTGATGGGATTCTTTAAAAAGTACTTCCCTGAAAACAGTTCCCAATATGACTGGGTGAGAGATCCTTTCAATGCACCAGCTCCAACAGGTTTCAGCTCTGCAGAGGAGGACCAGTTCATTGATATGACGTCTGACTCCACATTGAGACTGAGGTTCACATCACAGACACTGAGTGAATTCTGGCTGAGTGTAGAGAGGCAGTATCCACTCTTAGGGAAGAGGGCCATGGGCATTCTTCTTCCTTTTGCAACATCTTATCTTTGTGAGACTGGCTTCTCTGTTGTTGCTGCACTGAAGATCAAGTACAGGTCCCAGCTAAACATTGAGCAGGAGCTGAGAGTTGCAGTATCATGCTTCGAAAAACTGTGCTCTGCAAAACGTGCTCATTGTATCCATTAATCCTGACTTCCTCATTCTGATTTAAAAAAATCAGCACAAATTGTTTTATTCATTTTTGTTTTATAGGTGTGTTTCATATATTGTGCTCCTGAGTTAATGTTGCTGATCAATTTGAATTTATTATTATTTATTGATTATATTTTATTTTATTTTTCAGTATCAAATGGTCAAAAAATGTTTACAGTTTAAATAAGGCTTGAGGTTTTTTTTACATTTCAGGCAAATTGATGCACTTTAAGTCTTTTCTGTTACAGACTAAAAAACAATGTTAATAAAGTTATTCTTTGTTGTAAGTTGATCTATATTTCTTTATTTTTTATTTTTTTGTTTTCTTTAATGTTAATAAGGATACAATGTTATGCAGAGGTGTACTTATAACAATTTTATAGACAAGTTATACTATTTACAGTCGCAGCGGAGAGTTGGGCGGCGCAAAATTTTTACTTCTTCCTAGGGGGGGCGTAACAGAAAATAATTGAGAAGCACTGGCCTAGTGCAAGATGATCCACTCTGGTTGCTACAGTACAGCCTTGGTCTTTTAGCACATAAACACAGAGAGAGTTGTTTCTGTAAATACCCTTCACTCAGCACTTCATGAGACCTGCCTGCCTCTCCTCTCTCTCAGGCCCAGATGGCAGTCATTAACGTTCTGCTGCCAAGTCTGGAAGTCTTTGATTTGGAGAGCAGATTATATCTGTGGGAGCTCTACTGTGGTGGCAGTGCACACACATACCCAGGCATGCAGGCCAGGCAGACACCCCACAGACTGCCTGACAGCCCCTTCAGTTCCTTCCACACATAGGCTCAAAAGTAGTGCACTATGTAGGGAAAAGAGTGCCATTTGGAATGATAACTCTAGATGCAGGGGAGGAAGGAATCTAATGGAAGGAATGATATCCAGGGCTGGGAAGGGGATTGGGAAGGGATGTGGGTGTAAAGACATGCCTTCATTTATTTAGCTAACCTTTGGTGCTGTGTGCACCACACAGCCGCTGTCGCAGCAGCCATAGCATGAGGAGCATGCAGCAGTGAGGCAGTGCGTGGGACCTTCTAGTTTCCCTGAGAGCCACTGTTTGAAGTGCTTCCTTTGTGAGTGTGCAGTTTGCAGTTCTGTCAGGAGAGCAGTTGAATAAAAAGGAAGTGCCTTTGGAATTGGGAGAGTTCCTGCCATATAACATCAGGGTCGAATCAGTCCCAGTTATGGAACCCATCCTCCAGAACACAAATATTTAGTGGAGACCATGGAATAGACAATAGGCCTATTTTTCATTAACAACATATATTGTGTAATCTAAAGAACAAATACAAGATCAACATGTAATTCAAATATATACATTATTATCACAATTTGGTGAATGTCACACTTCTCACAGACAGTGACAATGCAGTTGAACATAAAGTCTGTGTATGACACATGTATGACACATGATTGTTCCAAAAAACGATTTTCCTGAGGAAGGAAGCCCTGCTACAGTAAGGATTCTAAATACATGTGACCTATGAATGTTGGGAAATCCACCTCCGTTAAAGGACACACGACCTTTATTTACCATGCACTCCAAGGTTGTCCTATGATAAGCAATGACCATTTTTACGCATTTCTTTGAAACATGGCAAGAAAATGATGGATTATTAATATCAAGTAGCCTAGTCCAGCCCTGTGGAATTCCCTGCAATAATTGCCTTGCAATGGCAATATAGGCTAATTGAATTCAAATATGGAAAGATAAACAGCTATTTAACATATCTTATTTTCAATTGAAACTATTTGCAGTTTCAATGTATTTGGAGATTTTTAGAATCCTATAAATCGTCTTCCTCGATTGTGCGAATCGCTGAACAATTCAACAAGCGAAACACAACATATGCGCAAATTCATACCTGAACCGGGGTGAATCTTTCACACATTCTTCAAAGTCCACCGTCATTTTGGGTTGGATTTAGTCTTCAAGCTTAACGTATAAATGTCATTTCCAGAAAGTTATGAATAACAGAAAAGTGTAGCTATGTATTCCGTGCAGTGACAGTCTACTGTGCTACTTCACTGAAACGAGAGCCTGAAATATTTGAGGAGCTAGACCGCTGGAGAAATATTAGGGACTATCGTCAAACGTTCATTCTCAACAAGAAGCGCACTCAAATTTAGGGAGCGTATTATGCTTGAAATCACATGGCAAGCCGACTACAACACACATTTTTATGGAATATTTTGTGTCAATATCAATGAAACTACTTTATTTATAGTTATTAAGCCGTTACTGTACACTACTAGAGAGACAGTATGAGAGTGGGGCCTGCAGTTTGCCCTAACCCTAACAGTTGATGGACGCTGATCACACTGTCGTGTGTGTGTGCGCGCGCGTGTGTGTGTGTGTGTGTGTGTGTGTGTGTGTGTGTGTGTGTGTGTGTGTGTGTGTGTGTGTGTGTGTGTGTGTGTGTGTGTGTGTGTGTGTGTGTGTGTGTGTGTGTGTGTGTGTAAAGTCAGTATACTAGAGAGTGTATCTGAGAGTGTGAATTAAATGTTTTGAATTTTGAGTTTTCTTTCTTGTCTCTGTATTCACAGTCAGATGACCTTTGGCCCCTCACAGCTGGCAGTCCTTGACTGAAGCACAGCTAAATTCCTCTTTTCCCCAGTGCCAATCTCTGGTGAGATCTGTCTGCAACACATTCACCAGGAAACCAGATTCTCACAGAGAAACATGATATTAAGAGGGAGTTCTGCCCTGGTGGCCCAATGTGATAACTGATGCAGAGAAGATGCTAACATCTGGGATGGCTCTGGTTCAATAATAAATTTAGGAGCTCTAGAGCTGTACATAAATATCCACTGTTAATCTGGAATTTAACACCCCTCAGTACAGTGGGTTGGTTTTGTCATCATCAAATCTGTTCTTTGACAACGTTGTCCACACACAGCTCATATCAGATTGTTGATTCTAAAGTGGCCTATCAACTAATGTGTAATGTCTGCTTCCAACTCACACCCTCAAACACTTAGATCCCCTAAACACAGCTCACTCTCCAGATCCCAATCACCTGAATTCTAATCACCTGTTCACACACCTGTATGTCATTATCACACACTATTTAGTTCAGTTCTTTGCACCCCATCACTGTGAGGTGTTGTTTGTTTTGTGACACACGGCTTTCAGGGCGCTGTATTTCATGTGTATGGTAGTTTTTGCCTGCCTCACTAACAACGCCTATTCCCTGCCTGTACTTTAGCCTATCAGATTTCCTGTTATCTACCTATTGCCTGATCTCCCAGACTACTTTACTAGCCTTTCCCTGCCTGTACTGTTGCCCTTTTGGACCCCCTGTGTATGACCTTCTGCCTGCCCCTGGACCCAGCTACCTGCCTCCTCCTGTGTATGACCTTCTGCCTGCCCCTGGAACCAGCTACCTGCTTCCTCCTGTGTATGACCTTCTGTCTGCCCCTGGACCCAGCTACCTGCTTCCTCCTGTGTATGACCTTCTGCCTGCCCCTGGACCCAGCTACCTGCTTCCTCCTGTGGTCCTTTGCAATAAACACCTGCTGCGCCCTGCGCTTGAAACCAGGCCTCTGTCTCCCCTTGTGTTCATTACATAATGATCTTTCAGCTTTACTTCTATTTCTGTGTGACACATTAATTAAACACTAACAAATATAATATATACCCAGGTAACATGATCTTCTGGGCATTAAACAGCAAATATTACATACACTGTATCAAAATACATTTACTCTTTCACTAACAACCTAAAGAACTTATTGGGAAGAAATGCTTATCAGGTGGATAAATTCATTTAAGATGAGAGAGAAATATCTGCCAGCTGTTCAATGAAAATACTGTAAATATAGAATACTGTATTTCAAGTGCATTATCCATTTCCCTCCACATCCCTCTAGGTAAGGCCAAAAATAGGATATTATTCATTCACAGGAAATGGGAAGGCCGGGGGGAGAAAGTGCTAGGGGTTTCACTGCAGGCTTTCATGGAACACTATTGTTCCTTCTTATTCCTGCTTTCAGAGGCTAGCTGTGCCCCTGAATAGGAATGATCTCACCCCCGCCCTAGTCCTTGCCTTGATACTCTGCTGAGGAAGAGATAGCTGGATGAATTGCTCCTAGTCAAGACTTGGCCTGACTACCTTGGTTTAGTCATGGCGATGTAAGAATGAAGTCACGAGAACTGAATGAATCCCCCTTTTGTTTGGGGTGTGATAAGGGGTGTAGTAGTATAGGATGCATACATTCCTATCATGGGATAGACTCTAGAAACCATAACATTTCCTACAGTTTATTCAAGTGATGTGATTCAATGACACAACTGTTGACTCAACTTTGAAGACCATTTCATTTTAAAAGTCTGTTAAATTTGGCTCCTGTCAAATCAAATCTTATTAGTCACATGAGCCAAATACAACAGACCTTACAGTGAAATGCTTACTTATGAGCCCCTAACCATCGATGCAGTTTAAAAAAAATATGAGTAAGAATAAGAAATAAAAGTAACAAATAATTCAAGAGCAGCAGTAAAATTAAAATAGCAGGACTATACACAGGGGGGTACCTATACAGAGTCAATGTGCGGGGGTACCGGTAAGTTGAGGTAATATGTACATGTGGATAGAGTTATTAAAGTGACAATGCATCGATAACAACAGAGAGTAGCAGTGGTGTAAAAGGGGGGGGAGGGGGGGGGGGGCAATGTGAATAGTCTGAGTAGCCATTTGATTAGGTGTTCATGAGTCTTATGGCTTGGGGGTAGAAGCTGTTTAGAAGCCCCTTGGACCTAGACTTGGTGCTCCAGTGCCGCTTGCCATGTGGTAGCAGAGAGAACAGTCTATGACTAGGGTGGATGGAGTCTCCTCTTTAGGGTCTTCCTCTGACACCGCCTGGTGTAGAGGTCCTGGATGGCAAGAAGCTTGGCCCCAGTGATGTACTGGGCTGTACACACTACCCTCTGTAGTGCCTTGCGGTCAGCGGCCGAGCAGTTGCCATACCAGGCAGTTATGCAACCAGTCAGGATGCTCTTGATGGTGCAGCTGTAGAACCTTTTGAGGATCTGAGGACCCATGCCAAGTCTTTTCAGTAGGTTTTGTTGTGCCGTCTTCACAACTGTCTTGGTGTGCTTGGACCATGTTAGTTTGTTGGTGATGTGGACACCAAGGAACTTGAAGCTCTCAACCTGCTCCACTACAGCCTGTCGATGAGAATGGGGGTGTGCTCGGGTGAGGTTTATCGTTTATTCAAATATTTAATCCGAAATAGAACGACGTTGAGATTAAAGTAATTATTATTGTGCTCATTATTTTGAGTTATGCTCTTAAAATGATATTTAATTATACACTTTTTATTTAACCTTTATTTAACCAGGCAAGTCAGTTAAGAACAAATTCTTATTTTCAATGACGGCCTGGGAACAGTGGGTTAACTGCCTGTTCAGGGGCAGAACGACAGATTTGTACCTTGTCAGCTCGGGGGTTTGAACTCACAACCTTCCGGTTACTAGTCCAACGCTCTAACCACTAGGCTACCCTAATTATACACAACAATATAATGTATATCATCATCATTAAATAACCAGAAATACATGTATCTTTCACCCTCTTTGATGCCTGGAATGTTACTGAAATCCATTATTGGTTTGTACTGTAAGGGTTGTTTCAAGAGAATAATCAGATACTGTTGATGTTGTGGACTATTCCTGACAGTACAGTTTTGGACCTGGTTACAAGAACAGATGGGAAACCCCCTCCATCCCCACCAGGGAGAATCCAACACAGCCAGGGTCAGTTGGCCACTGGCAGGAATCACAGGCCAGATGTACTGTAGTCTACCTGGCCAAACACAGCACGACGGCTGGCACACGCACAGACCGTCACAATGAACTGCTGATAGGTCATAGAATCAGGAAGTAGCTCTCTACCTCATCCCACCCTCTCCTCCAGCCTCCCTTGCCTCTCTGCTGCGCCATTGCCTAGCAACACTCTGTCTTTCCCACCAGCCCCAAGAAGAGCACTGCCTCTATCAGTGTAATTTTACCACAACCACGGGACACTAGGGCTAAGAGAGATTTTGTGTAGCTGGTCATTTGATGGTAACTACATACGTTCTTTCTTATACCAAGAGATGTATGATGTACTAAGTAGAATATTTGAAAGTTTAATAATGAATAAGTTTGAAAAGTGGGCTGAGCGCTCATAAGTGCTTAGTATGGAATTTCTGCTTTCAGATGAGGGTCAGAAATCATACATATTTACCAATGGTGTGAGGAGACAATCGTTGTGGAGACATAACGTGTGTGCGTGCACATGTGTGTGTATGTGTCGGATTGAGGGGTTGGAGACTAGCAGCTGAGTATAGCCTGCAGCTTGTCTTGTCCTACTTTCCCCAGAAAAACAAAGTGCATCACAACCTCCAGACAGACATTCACCTTCCAAGTCATACCTCATTGGTTCTCAGAATAATTTAAATGAACGGCAGTCAGAGACAAAGATTTTTAGAACAATTACATTGATCTTGGAATCTACACAGTAAAGCACTCGTTGTCTCATGTTTAACAGTTTCCTGGGTAATTGGCTTAATGCTCATCTCAACTCCACTCCACTCACTCTGTCATCTCAAGGCAGTTCACTTGTATTATTCATGGGCTGTTCATTTAATAGTTTTATTTTCCTCTCTGAAAATAACTATACAGTACTTTTCAGTTGTTCAAGGGACAATTGAAGCATGGAATCCAACATGCCTAGTTTATTGAAAGTCTTTTAGCATTTTGTACTTCCTGGTCAAAGCAGCTGTGTGCATTTGAAATGAGTTAGTTAGTTAGTTAGTTCAGAAGTAGAAGGGAAGAGTACATATATAAGGAAACATTATGTACAATATAATGAATGATGCTCAGTAACTATGAGTTCATGTCCTAAGAATGTCCCAGAAATCCTACTTTCAACCATATATATGCTGTATCTATGTCCTTCCACGAAGCTACAGTTGAAGTCGGAAGTTTACATACACTTAGGTTGAAGTCATTAAAACTCGCTTTTCAACCACTCCACACATTTCTTGTTAACAAACTATAGTTTTGGCAAGTCGGTTAGGACATCTACTTTGTGCATGACACAAGTATTTTTTCAAACAATTGTTTACAGATAGATTATTTCACTTATAATTCACTGTATCACAATTCCAGTGGGTCAGAAGTTTACATACACTAAATTGACTGTACCTTTAAACAGCTTGGAAATTTTCAGAAAATGATTATGGCTTTAGAAGCTTCTGATAGGCTAATTGAGATAATTTGAGTCAATTGGAGGTCTACCTGTGGACGCATTTCAAGGCCTACCAAACTCAGTGCCTCTTTGCTTTGAACGTACTTTGGTGCGAAAAGTGCAAATCAATCCCAGAACAACAGCAAAGGACCTTGTGAAGATGCTGGAGGAAACATGTAGAAAAGTATCTATATCCACAGTAAAATTAGTCCTATATCAACATAACCTGAAAGTCTGCTCCGCAAGGAAGAAGCCACTGCTCCAAAACCGCCATAAAAAACCCAAAGCATACTTCCAAAGTTGTGGCAAAATGGCTTAAGGACAACAAAGTCAAGATATTGGAGTGGCCATCACAAAGCCCTGACCTCAATCCTATAGAAAATTTGTGGGCAGAACTGAAAAAGCGTGTGCAAGCAAGGAGGCCTACAAACCTGACTCAGTTAGACCAGCTCTGTCAGGAGGAATGGGCCAAAATTCACCCAACTTATTGTGGGAAGCTTGTGGAAGGCTACCCGAAACGTTTGACCCAATTTAAACAATTTAAAGGCAATGCTACCAAATACTAATTGAGTGTATGTAAACTTGTGACCAACTGGGAATGTGATGAAAGAAATAAAAGCAGAAATAAATCATTCTCTCTATTATTATTCCGACATTTCACATTCTTAAAATAAAATGGTGATCCTAACTGATGTAAAACAGGGAATTTTTTACAAGGATTAAATGTCAGGAATTGTGAAAAACTGAGTTTAAATGTATTTGGCTAAGGTGTATGTAAACATCCGACTTCAACTGTATGTCCTTGTATCTATAGTCATCTTATTTTTTGGGAAAACTTACCCTCCGAAGTCATTCATAAAAACAACATTTCAAAGACCTGTCACTTGTGGATTGATATGGATCTATCTTATGAATATTTGATCAGTTGAAAGTACTATCCTTTGTACCTGGTCCAGCTCTTCTGACTGTGACCCCAACTAATGTTAGCCAGCCTTAGCTTCAGAAGGATACTGCTCTTGTTGTCTTGCGTTCAAAATCAGTAGCCCATTGATTATGACAGCTCTGTTTTTGACTTTGAAACTACTTCCCCTGCAGCACAGGGACCTTGTCTAAAGCAAAGAGGATTTGCTTGCCTGGCATTGGTTGTCAGTTGAGACGCCTTAAGTAATTAAGCTTACCTAGGCTAACACACAATGGAGCCAAGGTCAAAACTTTTAATGACTTTTACTACTGCAGACATTTAGGCTTGCTTTTCCATAGGCTACTTTTCGAGGGTTGACAAACTGAAAGGGACTCAACAAAGTTGTGGTTAGTGCCTGGTTCTCTCCCTGGGTCTATATACAGTAAATTACTGTAAATTACTTACTCTTCAACATTTGACAATTGATTTGTATTAACTTTTTACTAGTTTACAGTTTTGGTAGAAGTAGTTTGTACAAACTCTACTCAATCTTACTATGTCATGTCAGTTCATTGCAACACCAAAGAAATGTGATAGTTGTATGTATGGTTTTCATCTCACACAATAGACACTACCAACAAAGTCAAAGTTGTTAGGATGAAAACATTTAGTCTGATGTTACCCAGTCCCTGACTGTACGTGTTCGCCTTGACTTCAGGCTCTCTGTTGGCTTGCTTACTGTAGCCAATGCAGAGTCGGCATGTCACACACAAACTGCAGAGAGAAGAAACGGCGGGAGCAGTTGGGCTGAAAGATTTACGAGACTTGGTAATCAACGTCAACAGGACCACTGAATAAATCATAGCTGCTGTTAGCATGCTGTCTAAGTGCCTCTGGCAGGTTCCATACTTCATGGATAAAGAATACAGCATCATGCTAGCTTGACCTACAGAGAGCAAGAGGGCATGACACGTCTTAGACAAATGTCGTGAATATAAATAATGTAATGATGTTAATCAATACAATTTGCATGATTGATAACATGCTCACTCAGGTTATTTCTCAAATGTACTTGGATGCTTAATCCATAGTAAATACTTTCAGTAATCATAATTTTACAATAAATGCATTGGGCTATGATGATAAATAATGAACTATCACAAAGGAAGCTCCTCCCACTAGAACAGCTCAGTTAATTATCTGTAGCATCCTCAGTGACTTCATTAAGTTGTAGACCTAGCTTGATTCTGTTGGTTGTCAGAGGTAATGTGAAACTACAACTGGTGCTGATGATGAACCGACGGGATACCCTGGTGATCATCTTTGGAGAGATTCTCTCTGTTATGCAAGTAGTAGAGTCAATTCAAACATCTGGCATGCAATGGTGTCTTGATCCTTCACACTACTGCACACTTGATACTACAGAGGAACGCAGCAGTTTTGACAGTTGGTGGACAGTTCAAAGGGCACATTTGGAAACTGAAAGAGTGACTGTCATTAGTCATTTATGAAAGATAGAGGCTGTTTACACAGCACCAATGAACTATGAGAGGGAAATGAACCCAGACCTTCAATATCTTGGTGCTTCTTCATTTTTCACATTCTCTTTCCCTCTGTAGGAGATAACGACTGTTAGGTAAAAAGCTGACATCATGGGGAATTTTTTTTATACAGTGCCTTGCGAAAGTATTCGGCACCCTTGAACTTTGCGACCTTTTGCCACATTTCAGGCTTCAAACATAAAGATATAAAACTGTATTTTTTTGTGAAGAATCAACAACAAGTGGGACACAATCATGAAGTGGAACGACATTTATTGGATATTTCAAACTTTTTTAACAAATCAAAAACTGAAAAATTGGGCGTGCAAAATTATTCAGCCCCTTTACTTTCAGTGCAGCAAACTCTCTCCAGAAGTTCAGTGAGGATCTCTGAATGATCCAATGTTGACCTAAATGACTAATGATGTTAAATACAATCCACCTGTGTGTAATCAAGTCTCCGTATAAATGCACCTGCACTGTGATAGTCTCAGAGGTCCGTTAAAAGCGCAGAGAGCATCATGAAGAACAAGGAACACACCAGGCAGGACCGAGATATTGTTGTGAAGAAGTTTAAAGCCGGATTTGGATACAAAAATATTTCCCAAGCTTTAAACATCCCAAGGAGCACTGTGCTAGCGATAATATTGAAATGGAAGGAGTATCAGACCACTGCAAATCTACCAAGACCTGGCCGTCCCTCTAAACTTTCAGCTCATACAAGGAGAAGACTGATCAGAGATGCAGCCAAGAGGCCCATGATCACTCTGGATGAACTGCAGAGATCTACAGCCGAGGTGGGAGACTCTGTCCATAGGACAACAATCAGTCATATATTGCACAAATCTGGCCTTTATGGAAGAGTGGCAAGAAGAAAGCCATTTCTTAAAGATATCCATAAAAAGTGTTGTTTAAAGTTTGCCACAAGCCACCTGGGAGACACACCAAACATGTCGAAGAAGGTGCTCTGGTCAGATGAAACCAAAATTGAACTTTTTGGCAACAATGCAAAACGTTATGTTTGGCGTAAAAGCAACACAGCTGAACACACCATCCCCACTGTCAAACATGGTGGTGGCAGCATCATGGTTTGGGCCTGCTTTTCTTCAGCAGGGACAGGGAAGATGGTTAAAATTGATGGGAAGATGGATGGAGCCAAATACAGGACCATTCTGGAAGAAAACCTGATGGAGTCTGCAAAAGACCTGAGACTGGGACGGAGATTTGTCTTCCAACAAGACAATGATCCAAAACATAAAGCAAAATCTACAATGGAATGGTTCTAAAATAAACATATCCAGGTGTTAGAATGGCCAAGTCAAAGTCCAGACCTGAATCCAATCGAGAATCTGTGGAAAGAACTGAAAACTGCTGTTCACAAATGCTCTCCATCCAACCTCACTGAGCTTGAGCTGTTTTGCAAGGAGGAATGGGAAAAAATGTCAGTCTCTCGATGTGCAAAACTGATAGACATACCCCAAGCGACTTACAGCTGTATTCGCAGCGCTACAAAGTATTAACTTAAGGGGGCTGAATAATTTTGCACGCCCAATTTTTCAGTTTTTGATTTGTTAAAAAAGTTTGAAATATCCAATAAATGTCGTTCCACTTCATGATTGTGTCCCACTTGTTGTTGATTCTTCACAAAAAAAATACAGTTTTATATCTTTATGTTTGAAGCCTGAAATGTGGCAAAAGGTCGCAAAGTTCAAGGGGGCCGAATACTTTCGCAAGGCACTGTGTATATATATATATATATATATATACACTTTTATTTAACCAGGTAGGCCAGTTGAGAACAAGTTCTCATTTACAACTGCGACCTGGCCAAGATAAAGGAAAGCAGTGCGACAAAAACAACAACACAGAGTTACACATAAACAAACGTACAGTCAATAACACTATAGGCGGGGCTTTACCTAGCAAAGACTTATAGATGACCTGGAGCCAGTGGGTTTGGTGACAAATATGTAGCGAGGGCCAGCCAACAAGAGCATACAGGTCGCAATGGTGGGTAGTATATGGGGCTTTGGTAACAAAACGGATGGCACTGTGATAGACTACATCCAGTTTGCTGAGTAGAGTGTTGGAGGCTATTTTGTAAATTACATCGCCAAAGTCAAGGATCGGTAGGATAGTCCGTTTTTTGAGGGTATGTTTGGCAGCATGAGTGAAGGATGCTTTGTTGCGAAATAGGAAGCCAATTCTAGATTTCATTTTGGATTGGAGATGCTTAATGTGAGTCTGGAAGGAGAGTTTACAGTATAACCAGACACCTAGGTATTTGTAGTTGTCCACATATTCAGAACCGTCCAGTCAGAACCGTCCAGAGTAGTGATGCTAGTCGGGCGGGTGGGTCACCAATAGATTATCTTCTTTGAGAGGCATTGGAAAACCTCCCTGGTCTTTGCCATTGAATCTGTGCTTGAAATTCACTGGTGTTTAACATGATTTTTAAATGACTACACCACACATAATTGTATGTGTGGTGAACAGAGATGGGTAGTCATTTAAAAATCATGTTAAACACCATTGTTGCTCACAGAGTCCATGCAACTTATTATCTGACTTGATAAGCACATTTTTACTCCTTTAGTTATTTAGGGTTGCCATAGCAAAGGGGTTGAATACATTTCAGCTTTTCATTTTTTATTAATTTGTAAAAATTTCTAAAGACATAATTCCACTTTGATGTTATGGGGTATTGTGTGTAGATCAGTGACACACAATCTACATTTAATCCATTTTAAATTCCAACTGTAACACAACAAAATGTGGAAGAAGTCAAGGGGTGTGATACTTTATGTAGGCATTGTACTAGGATAGTAGAAAGGAGAGCGCCAAACTAGGTCTCCTTCCCAGACACCCACATCTCACGATAATTCCACACCATGAGAGGGCCATCAAAAAAATAAAAAAATTGAGCCGACAGCTACCCTTCCACTCACAATTCAGAGGCATACATTTTACATCTGCACTCTCTGTGGTTGATGCCACGCAGTCACTGACAGTATCTGAAACAGAAGCAGAGGACGGGTCTTGAGTAGTGCAGTACAGTATAGTGGAAGTCAACCTATGCATAGACAGTCTTATTTGTCTATCCACTACACTCTGAGGCCAAGATTTCATGTTAGTACCACTTTTTTCTTACCGTTGTCTGAATAAAAGGACCTAATGAACTGATGATGTACACAAAATGTCAGCTCTTTTTGTCAGTGGTGGAAAAAGTAACTAATTTTCATACTTGAGTAAAAGTAAAGATATCTTAATAGAAAATGACTCAAGTGAGTCACCCAGTAAAATATTGCTTGAGTGAAAGTCTAAAAATATTTGCTTTTAAATATACTTAAAGAGCCACGGAACACGCCGATTGGCACGTGTATTTTTCTGTTGGTCATTAGAAATACGAGATTTCAGACTTGGAGGTGTGTTTCCTGACCCATTCCGCGTTTGGTTAATGATGTTTGTCCCCCATGAGAGACTGTAGACTTGAACGTTTTGTTCACTTTCTCAAAATCCCCAAAATGTATCTAAAATTACTCAAGAAATCTGTCATTAATTTTGACATTTCTGCCGATGATGTTTTAGTTTCGCAATTTTACATATAACTAATGTGTTTGGTGTAGTATTTCTCAAGTAAAAAAATATGCGACGTGTTTGCTTATGTAACAAAGTCGGGATGCTGGGCAGGTCTGTCTTACTGTCTATACTATTGGATTGAGAGCAATCACCACAGCTGTTCACCCCATGTTAGTGGGCGAATGTACATCGTCAAATCGATTTGTTGTTGCTTTTTAAAGGCAGTTGCTCTTTAAGTATCAAAAGCAAATATAATTGCTCAAATATTCTTTAGTATCAAAAGTAAAAGTATAAATCATTTCAAATTTCTTATATTAAGCAAACCATTTCGGATAGCCAGGGGCACACCAGCACTCAGACATGAAGTATTTGTGTTTAGTGAGTCCGCCAGATCAGAGGCAGTGGGGATGACCAGGGATGTTCTCTTGATAAGTGCGTGAATTGGACCATTTTCCTGTCCTGCTAAACATTAAAAATTTAACAAGTACTTTTGGGTGTCAGGGAAAATATAAAGTAAAAATGACATTATCTTCTTTAGGAATGTAGTGGAGTAAAAGTTGTCAAAATATAAAGTATAGATACCCCCCAAAAACGACTTACAGTGCCTTGCGAAAGTATTCGGCCCCCTTGAACTTTGCGACCTTTTGCCACATTTCAGGCTTCAAACATAAAGATATAAAACTGTATTTTTTGTGAAGAATCAACAACAAGTGGGACACAATCATGAAGTGGAACGACATTTATTGGATATTTCAAACTTTTTTAACAAATCAAAAACTGAAAAATTGGGCGTGCAAAATTATTCAGCCCCTTTACTTTCAGTGCAGCAAACTCTCTCCAGAAGTTCAGTGAGGATCTCTGAATGATCCAATGTTGACCTAAATGACTAATGATGTTAAATACAATCCACCTGTGTGTAATCAAGTCTCCGTATAAATGCACCTGCACTGTGATAGTCTCAGAGGTCCGTTAAAAGCGCAGAGAGCATCATGAAGAACAAGGAACACACCAGGCAGGTCCGAGATACTGTTGTGAAGAAGTTTAAAGCCGGATTTGGATACAAAAATATTTCCCAAGCTTTAAACATCCCAAGGAGCACTGTGCAAGCGATAATATTGAAATGGAAGGAGTGAGTATCAGTCCACTGCAAATCTACCAAGACCTGGTCGTCCCTCTAAACTTTCAGCTCATACAAGGAGAAGACTGACTGTCTCAGCCTCCAGTATTTATGCTGCAGTAGTTTATGTGTCGGGGGGCTAGGGTCAGTTTGTTATATCTGGAGTACTTCTCCTGTCCTATTCGGTGTCCTGTGTGAATCTAAGTGTGCGTTCTCTAATTCTCTCCTTCTCTCTTTCTCTCTCTCGGAGGACCTGAGCCCTAGGACCATGCCCCAGGACTACCTGACATGATGACTCCTTGCTGTCCCCAGTCCACCTGGCTGTGCTGCTGCTCCAGTTTCAACTGTTCTGCCTTATTATTATTCGACCATGCTGATCATTTATGAACATTTGAACATCTTGGCCATGTTCTGTTATAATCTCCACCCGGCACAGCCAGAAGAGGACTGGCCATCCCACATATGCTCTCTCTAATTCTCTCTTTCTTTCTCTCTCTCGGAGGACCTGAGCCCTAGGACCATGCCCCAGGAATACCTGACATGATGACTCCTTGCTGTCCCCAGTCCACCTGACTGTGCTGCTGCTCCAGTTTCAACTATTCTGCCTTATTATTATTCGACCATGCTGGTCATTTATGAACATTTGAACATCTTGACCATGTTTTGTTATAATCTCCACCCGGCACAGCCAGAAGAGGACTGGCCACCCCACATAGCCTGGTTCCTCTCTAGGTTTCTTCCTAGGTTTTGGCCTTTCTAGGGAGTTTTTCCTAGCCACCGTGCTTCTTCACCTGCATTGCTTGCTGTTTGGGGTTTTAGGCTGGGTTTCTGTACAGCACTTTGAGATATCAGCTGATGTACGAAGGGCTATATAAAATAAATTTGATTGATTGATTGATCAGAGATGCAGCCAAGAGGCCCATGATCACTCTGGATGAACTGCAGAGATCTACAGCTGAGGTGGGAGACTCTGTCCATAGGACAACAATCAGTCGTATATTGCACAAATCTGGCCTTTATGGAAGAGTGGCAAGAAGAAAGCCATTTCTTAAAGATATCCATAAAAAGTGTTGTTTAAAGTTTGCCACAAGCCACCTGGGAGACACACCAAACATGTGGAAGAAGGTGCTCTGGTCAGATGAAACCAAAATTGAACTTTTTGGCAACAATGCAAGACGTTATGTTTGGCGTAAAAGCAACACAGCTTATCACCCTGAACACACCATCCCCACTGTCAAACATGGTGGTGGCAGCATCAAAGTTTGGGCCTGCTTTTCTTCAGCAGGGACAGGGAAGATGGTTAAAATTGATGGGAAGATGGATGGAGCCAAATACAGGACCATTCTGGAAGAAAACCTGATGGAGTCTGCAAAAGACCTGAGACTGGGACGGAGATTTGTCTTCCAACAAGACAATGATCCAAAACATAAAGCAAAATCTACAATGGAATGGTTCAAAAATAAACATATCCAGGTGTTAGAATGGCCAAGTCAAAGTCCAGACCTGAATCCAATCGAGAATCTGTGGAAAGAACTGAAAACTGCTGTTCACAAATGCTCTCCATCCAACCTCACTGAGCTCGAGCTGTTTTGCAAGGAGGAATGGGAAAAAATGTCAGTCTCTCGATGTGCAAAACTGATAGAGACATACCCCAAGCGACTTACAGCTGTAATCGCAGCAAAAGGTGGCGCTACAAAGTATTAACTTAAGGGGGCTGAATAATTTTGCACTCCCAATTTTTCAGTTTTTGATTTGTTAAAAAAGTTTGAAATATCCAATAAATGTCGTTCCACTTCATGATTGTGTCCCACTTGTTGTTGATTCTTCACAAAAAAATACAGTATAAAACTTTATGTTTGAAGCCTGAAATGTGGCAAAAGGTCGCAAAGTTCAAGGGGGCCGAATACTTTCGCAAGGCACTGTAAGTAGTACTTTAAAGTATTGTTACTTAAGTACTTCACACCACTGCTTTGTGCCTATGGATCTATGTACAGTATGTCCAGAGGTGCAGGGATTTTTCTCTCTCTTTCTCTGCATGGACTCATCATGAAAGAAGTTTCCTTCTAATATCTCACCCCAAGTGTTCAAATCAGCCTGCTGACTCAACAGCTTTCGAAAAGCTCTGAATGTGGAAGGACAGGAAAGGCTTTGATCTCAGAGGAAGAAACGGAGCAAGGGATGAGAGAGAGAGGCCTTGATTTGAGCAAGTCTAATTTTAGGCCATGAAGCGATGGAGGACGCTTATGTAAGACAGACACATGGGGGTGCAGCATGCAGGGATGCTACTTTTGTGAAAGACTAAAACTCCATAACACCTGCTCCAGTAGAACACATTTCTCTATCCTCTTCCTGACTGAAGGACAGATAACCCAAGTAGCCTCCCCAAATGTCAGATACATAGGTATTTGTAATGGGAAAGAGACACGTTTACAGATCAACAAGGGAAGGAAATGGTTAGTAAATGTAGTTCAGACAACCCCCCCACCCCAATTTGATTAGGTGTTTATTTTTGGCACCTGCTTTAGAGTCAATCTGTCACAGTCGTCATAATGAGGAGACCAAGGCGCAGCGTGGTAAGCGTACATCCTCTTTAATTAACGAACACTGAACAAAACGAACAGTGACGCTAATATGGCTAGTACAGAACAGTCAACTAAACATAGAATAACAACCCAAGGAATATGGCTACCTAAATATGGTCCCCAATCAGAGACAACGATAAACAGCTGCCTCTGATTGAGAACCAATCTAGGCAACCATAGACATAAACACCTAGATATACAAAAAAAACTAGACAATACAAAAACGAAACAAACACATTAGCACCCATAAAGCCCCTAACAGCAAATACATTTGGGATCAAAATCCGTGCTCAATAATCATGCTTTAGAATTTCACTTTACAATTTGTGGATATGGCTTGTTGCTATGCTGCAGGCAATGATATGACCAGCAGTAAGGGACATTTGGTTTGTGTTAAGCGCCCCCCAGCGATAAAGAAGAGTCAAGACACCCAGAATAGCATCATAACAAACACACTACACGGAGTTAAAGCCAATACAATATTTTTATTGAAAAGCCACTCTACAAGTCACCTTTCTTGGCAAGAGCTCTCAAACGGACACTCTTTATCACTTAATACAAAGGCTTTAGTTGTATGTCAGTTTGTTGTTCATGACTTAATGGTGCACTGTCCATCTAGTTAGGCTGATCATTTCTCACCTGTTTTATAGTGTGACATCACACTTTATGTATGTTTCTACTTATGTACCAAGATGTTGAAATAAACCTAAAAATCAATTTGGCAAGCTTATCATAATTTAGTGAGGACACAACCTCTAGTGAAGTACAGTAACGTATCAAGGAACCAATAAACTATCATTAGTAGCATGCAAGTTAAAACATTTCTCCAAGAAGATGATTTAATATTATGTCAAGGAAAAACAAACTCAGATTGTCAGTCTTAAACTGACTTTGTGACAAAGGCTTGCTTCTATGTGTTGATAGCTAGCCATATACTGTTATAAATTATGTCTCTTCTAACACCTTCAACTTAAAATAACAGAGCAACACTTTCCTTGACAGGATGGTGGGTGTCTGATACAAACCACACTGAAGAGCAGAATGCATATACTGAGAGTTTCCTGTGTGCCTTCATTCGGCACCAAGCAGCGCCCACTAAACTACCCAGAGCTAACAAAGATTTTCCAACCCCTGTGACATCAGCTCATATATGAAGGTGAAAGGGGGAAAACAGACAATGTGTTTGATTAGTGTTCACGTGAAGTAGCCTACTGTAGTAGTTTGACTTTTTTGAAGAGTTCTTCACAAACTTTGTAAGTACTTTTTTCTTTAAACATACCATCTTTTACCAACACACTTTACATTATTTGGTCATAGTTAAAGAATTGTAGCCTAGTCACAGAACAGTCATGAGGTTCATAAGCGGAAAAACATCTTGATCATTTCAATTCAATTACCATAAGTGAATTTAGATAATTCAAACAGCAACTTTTTTTTCTTACAATGGAAGCTTCAACAATTCGGATTATATTGGCAAGTTATTGCATGTGTCAAGCAAGCAGATGATAGGATGTGATAAACATTGCCTGTAAAACAGCAACAGTGATATCACAACTTTTACAGAACAGCTTAATAATCTGACTGAACACTTCCCCCACAGGTTGCATCATTAGCAAGGGAAAGCAGAAATATACTTTCCCACTGGTTCGGTCACCTACAAGCTCCTTTTGATAACCAAACCAGACCTGAAACAATGAATACATCTGTTGGAGATGGAACTGACAACTGTAGTACCCCCAGAGACTACCAGTTCTACTTCTTCCCAGCCGTCTACAGTCTGGTGATGGCACTGGGCCTGCCAGGCAATGTGGGAGCCCTCTATGTGTTCATCTTCAAGATAACTCCCCGCACCTCCTCTAACGTGTTTGTCATTAACCTGGCCCTCGCTGACACCACCTTCCTTTGCACCCTGCCCTTCAAGATCCACTACCACCGCAACAGCAATGACTGGGTATTCGGAGATGTGGCCTGCAGCATCACAGGAACACTGTTCTTCGCCAACATCTACATCAGCATCGCCTTCATGACCTGTATCTGTGTGGATCGATATGTGGCCGTCGCCTATCCTCACACTTATCTGAGGCTCCGGAACTCACGTTGCACTGTACTGGTGAGTGCAGCAGTGTGGGTGGTGGCGGGGGCAGCTGTTCTGGCCTTCATCCTAGTGGGACCTCTGGACAGCCAGCACCGTAGCTGCTTTGAAAACTTCTCCCAGAAAGAGTGGGACAGGCGTCTGGTGCCATACAGCATATTCAGTCTCGTCGTCGGCTCGCTACTGCCCTCTGTGGTCATCCTGGTGTGTTACCCTCTGGTGGCGCGGCGCATCGCTCTCATCCGGACCAACACAGCCCGCGGAGCCCTGAGGGTCATCTACACAATCCTAGTTATCACCCTACTCTGCTTCCTGCCCTACCACGTGGTTCACTTCCTGCATCTGCTCCGCCGTCTAGGGGTCATCCATCACTGTCCCTATGCAAACGCCATCTACAATGCCCGGCGAGTGACAATGGCCCTCGTCAGCCTCAACAGCTGTCTGGACCCCCTGCTCTACTACTTCACCACCAGTCACTGTAAGTGGAGTCCCTCCAAGGCCAGGTTCAGATGGCTGTGGGATAGGAGGACCATGGGAGTCTACACCATCGCTGTGAGACCGTGATGCTTTTGCTTGCTCTGACTACTAATGAAATGACATGCATTTTATGTTCCGCTCATAAACTCTGAAGGCTCGTGGTGAAGCATTGTTTTCCTTACAGTGTACTGTAAACCACCAATTATTTTGTATACCTTTACATGTACGCCATGTAAATATAGCATTTACATCTTCCCTTATGTTCATCACTTTAAAAGACCCAGTGCACTTAAAAAACTTGATTTTCCTGTCATGTATAGTACCAGTCAAAAGCTTGGACACACTCATTCAAGGGTTTTTCTTTATTTTGAATATTTTCTACATCGTAGAACAATAGTGAAGACATCAAAACTATGATATAACACATATGGAATTATGTAGTAACCAAAAAGGTGTTAAAAAAATACAAATATATTTGAGATTCTTCAAAGTAGCCACTCTTTGCCTTGATGACAGCTTTGCACAGTCTTGGCATTCTCTCAACCAGCTTCATGAGGAATGCTTTTCCAACAGTCTTGAAGGGGTTCCCACATACGCTGAGCACTTGTTGGCTGCTTTTCCTTCACTCTACAGTCCAACTCATCCCAAACCATCTCAATTGGGTTGAGGTCAGGTGATCGTGGAGGCCAGGTCATCTGATGCAGCACTCCATCACTCTGCTTCTTGGTCAAATAGCCCTTACACAGCCTGGAGCCTAAATGATAGTCCCACCAAGTGCAAACCAGATGGGATGGCGTATCGCTGCAGAATGCTGTGGTAGCCATGCTTGTTAAGTGTGCCTTGAATTCTAAATAAATGCTTAATGGTTATGGCGACTACACTAAAAAACTTTCAAAGTTCTTGTAATTTTCCGGATTGACCTTCCTTAATGTCTTAAAGTAATGATGGACTGTCGTTTCTCTTTGTTTATTTGAGCTGTTCTTGCCATAATATGGACTTGGTCTTTTACCAAATAGGTGGGTATACAGAAGATGTCCTACCTTGTCACAACACAACTGATTGGCTCAAATGCATTAAGGAAAGAAATTCCACAAACTTAAAAGGCACACCTGGGTAGGTGGCTACTTTGAAGAATTTGTTTAGCCCTTTGTTGTTTACTACATGATTCCATATGTGTTTTTTCATAGTTTTGATGTCTTCACTATTATTCTACAATGTAGAAAATAGTAAAAAGAAAAACCCTGGAATGAGTAGGTGTGTACATTTTTGACTGCTACTGTGTGTGTGATATTTAACTGACACACAGTTCAAAAGTTTGGGGTCACTAAGAAATGTTCTTGTTTTTGAAAGAAAATCACATTTGTCTATTAAAATATCAAATTGATCAGAAATAAAGTGTAGACATTGTTAATGTTGTAAATGACTATTGTAGCTGGAAACTATCAGCAACCATCACTCTTGTGTTCCAATGGCACGTTATCTTAGCTAATCCAAGTTTATAATTTTAAAAGGCTAATTGATCATTAGAAAACCATTTTGCAATTATGCTAGCACAGCTGTTGTTCTGATTAAATAAGCAATACAACTGGTCTTCTTTAGACTAATTGAGTATCTGGAGCATCAGCATTTGTGGGTTCGATTACAGAATCAAAATGGCCAGAAACAAAATAACTTTCTTCTGAGACTCATCAGTCTATTTTTGTTCTGAGAAATGAAGGCTATTCCATAAAGGGAAATTACTAAGAAACTGAAGAACTCATACAACGCTGTGTACTACTCCCGTCAGTGTCTAGTTTGAGAAACAGATGCCTTACAAGTCCTCAACTGGCAGCTGCATTAAATAGTACCCGCAAAACACCAGTCTCAACGTCAACAGTGAAGAGGCAACCAGGGATGCTGGCCTTCTAGGGAGAGTTCCTCTGTCCAGTGTCTGTTCTTTTGCCCATGTTAATCTTTTCTTTTTATTGGCCAGTCTGAGATATGGCTTTTTCTTTGCAACTCCGCCTACAAGGCCAGCATCCCAGTTGCCTCTTCACTGTTGACATTGAGACTGGTGTTTTGCAGGTACAATTTAATGAAGCTGCCAGTTGAGGACTTGCTTCTTTAATCAGAACAACAGTTTTCAGCTGTGCTAACATAATTGCAAAATGGTTTTCTAATGATCAATTAGCCTTGTAGCTAACACTTGTAGCTAACACAACGTACCATTGGAACACAGGAGTGATGATTGCTAATAGGCCTCTGGTCGCCTATGTAGATATTCCATTTATTTTTAAATCTGCCGTTTCCCCCCCTACAATAGTCATTTACATTACGTCTACACTGTATTTCTGATCAATTTGATGTTATTTTAATGGACAAAAAACATGCTTTTCTTTAAAAAACAAGGACATTGCTAAGTGACCCCAAACAATAAGCTATTTTTGTAAAAAATTTTACCATTTTAATTTAAAACATTCACAGGGAGGTACTTTATTATTATCCAGAAATGATTTGATATCGAGATAAAAACTGCTGCATTGGACCTTTAAGAGCTCACATAATGACAATGCAATTACTTGTTGCGTATTAACAATTAGTGACATGGATTATATCAATATAAATAGAGTTCAGTAACACTTTATTCTTATAAAAAGATTTATTCAAATCAGCTTTGTACAACATTGAGACTAACCTTTACAGTAAGCTACACATTGGGATCGTTTACATTTTAGTCATTTAGCAGACACTCTTATCTAGAGCGATTTACAGGAGCAATTAGGGTTAAGTGCCTTGCTCAAGGGCACAGAAAAATGTTTCACCTACTCGGTTTAAAGATTCAAACCAGCGATCTTTCGATTACTGGCCCAACACTCTGCCCCCTGCCACCGATCTGAACTACGTCACATTGAAGACAGCCCTGATGGAAGTCCTTTCTTCAGCAGAGTAGACAGAAAGCTCCCCAGATCTTCATCCTACAAATAACACATAACATATTTCAAACATATTGTGTTGAAATAAACATAGGATAAAAGGATTTGGATTGGTTTTGGTTAACTAGAAGCGCGTCACAAGACATAGTGACAGTGACTTGTGCCACACAGTATAGAAACCCACCCACAGGCCCTCCAAGTTGTGGGCTACACCTTAGTGTGTATAGTGTTACATACTGTAGTTCAGATTGGAACGTAAGCTCACCCCCCCCCCCCACCCCACCCAATCACTGAATTGCTAGCTTTTCAGTGGCGTAAATGACTGGTATGTTGTCGAATGTGCAGACACGTGCGTTTGTGAGGCAGAGGACCCTAGTTCGATCCGTTGTACGGACAGTGTACCCAGACAGGGAGCAAACTATACTGCTAAGCAGACACTGTGGTCCGTCACAATAGCTCACACTCATTTTCAACAGCCGCCCTCCTTACCTGGTAGCTCCAGGAGAGCAGCAGCACCTTGGTGTTGGGCTCTTCAGCTGAGGAGGACACCTTGATCACAATGGACTCCACCATGACGGTCCCATCTGGAAGGTGCTGGATGGTATAACCTTTCAGCACACTAGAACAGAGACAGAATAAATAGTAATTAATATTATTATATGAAGGTGTGTTAGTGGATCAGACCTGAGTACTGTGAATACAAATTATACATTTTTTTTGCAGAAGATCAAACAAACTATGTGCCTTTTACGCCCAAGCTTTAACCAAATAAGAACTTGAAAACACAATAAAAATTGTAAACTCGGTCTTACGGTACCTCTTGAGGTGTGTGTAGATTCTGCTGAGAGTGTCGGGGTCACTGTGTGGGTCCTGGAGCTGTACTCGGCAGGTGAAGCGGAGCTGGTGCTCGTTGAGGCCCAACTCCTTGAGAGCCTGTTCTGGAGTGACCAGACGAAGACTCTACACCCAGGGGAAACACAGGAGGGAAAGGGTAGAACACGGGGGAGAGAGAGAAAGAGAGAGCAGAACACAGGGCAACAAGAGGTCACTCACAAGGCAAGGCCAAAGGCAGAGAAAAAACAACTTGAATTACTAGCATATCTGAATTAGCTAGGCAAGGCCATAGTTAAGTTTTCTATCATAAATATATAAATCAGAGTATCACTACGTTGTATGAATGGCAGTTGGTGGAATTCAGAACTTACATTATCCTTCATGATCAGGGTCCCGTGCATGGTACGAGGCTTTTTCGGGTCAGGTAAGGGGCCTGTGGCGCATAGCAGTCAAACAGTGAATAACAGACACATCAACTGGGAGAGTGAGCTATATCGAGATTGACTAAGATGTACTGAACAATACCTCCAAGGGCCATCTCCCTCTTGAGCAGATTGAGTGAGATGTCCACTGGGACACTGGGGTTGGTGATCACAGTGGTCGTCTCACCGTTGGCTGGCATGAAGCAGTTGATGGCTGTCATTCACAAAGAAAGACGAATGAGGCATAATACCAGAGCTGTGTTCAGTAGGGAGATTATTTTTTTCAAATGAAGTTAAAAAGAGGGAGGTTGAACATGCACTTACTTGTCCAATAAGAAGACAGATTTTCATTTTCTGTTGCATAACACTTTGCTACACTGTGTCCTACTGAACACTACCCAGTGCTCCTAACAAGATCCTCAAACCTATTTGGCACATAATATTTTTGTTCAGTGTAGAATTGCATTAACGCAACATGTAAAGTGTCTGTCCCATGTTTCATGAGCTGAAATAAAAGATACCAGAAATGTTCCATACGCACATGTTGTTCCAATTTTGTGCACAAATTAGTTTTACATCCCTGTAAGTGAACATTTCTCCTTTGCCAAGATAATTCATCCACCTGACAGGTGTGGCATATCAAGAAGCTGATTAACAGCATGATTATTACACAGGTGCACCTTGTGCTGGGAACAATAAAAGGCCACTCTAAAATGTGAATTTGTGTCACATAACACAATGGCACAGATGTTTCAAGTTTTGAGGGAGTGTGCAATTGGCGTGTTGACTGCAGGAATGTCTACCAGAGTATTCTCTGCCTGTTGCCAGAGAATTGTATGTTAATTTCTCTATCATAAAGGGGGGAATGGAGCTGAGGAATATTTATCTGTAATAAAGCCCTTTTGTGGGGAATAACTCATTCTGATTGGCTGGGCCAGGCTCCCCAGTGGGTGGACCTATGTCCTCTCAGGCCCACCCACGGCTGCGCCCATTGCCCAGTCATGTGAAATAACAACACAATGTCATGGGGCGGCAGGTAGCTTAGTAGTTAGAGCATTGTGCCAGTAACCGAAAGGTTTCTAGATCGAATCCCCAGGCTGACCCTGAACAAGGCAGTTCCTAGGCTGCCATTGTAAATAAGAATTTGTTCTGACTTGCCTAGTTTAAAAAAGGTTAAAAAAAATATAATAATAAATAATATCCCCAGGGTTACGCACCAATGAAGCCAAACGTAGCTGCTGCTCATTCCGTTTGCTCGAAAATGGATTTAAAAAAAGTACTACCAGCAGTACTACAGTACTACACCTGCACCTGTCGACGACACAAGTTGTTCTGCTTCCACGAGCACATCCAATGCTAGCATCAGTAATTCTACATTTGTTGTTAGCCCAGCTAGCATGGACACTGACAGTTGTGAATCTGATGCAGCCGAAGAGCTACTGCCCCCTTACCCAGGAAAGCAACGAACAATAGACAGGGACGTTTGACCATCGAAGAGGCGCAAATATGATGAGAACTACATTGATTTGGGGTACACTTATATTGGGAGTCGTGCCTTTTCTCAGCCACATTGTGTTATATGTGGAAAAGTATTATCTCATGACTCCATTTTTTTTTAAATCACTCTTGTGCAGACATTTAGAAACAAAACATGCCAATTTGAAAAACAAGCCACAAGTTTTTGGAGCGAGAATTAAGACACCTTTCCAGTAGTAAGACATGTATAAAAGCAACATATCATGAATAAGAAGGGATTAGAAGTGTCTTATATGGTGAGCTACCGAGGGGCTTGGACAGGCAAGCCCCAATACTATTGTTTCACGATGCATCAGTTACATGGCAGGAGATGTTTTGAAACAATTACTGCTTTGCATACAAGCCAGTGAATTCTATGCATTACAGCAGACTTGGCAGACCTGGCACAGCTCCTGGTATATGTCTGTTATGTTTATGGGGGGTCAATTAAGGAAGACATCCTCTTCTGCAAACCAGGAGAGAATATTTTTAAAGTACTGGACAGCTTTGTGACATCAAATGGACTTTGGTGGTCAAGAAGTGTTGGTATCTGTACTGATGGTGCAAAAGCCATGACAGAGAGACATAGTGGAGTGGTAACGCGCGTGGAAGCAGTTGCTCCCGATGCCACTTGGGGACACTGCAGCACCCACCGAGAGGCTTTTGTTGCCAAGGGAATGCCTAACAGCTTGAAAGACATTTTGGACACTACAGTGAAAATGGTTAACTTTGTTAAAGCAAGGCCCCTGTACTCTCGTGTATTTTCTGCACTATGCAATGATATGGGAAGCGGCCATGTAGCACTTTAACAACATACATTTTACAACGTGCGCTGGTTATCAAGGGGCAAAGTATTGACACGTTTTTTTAAATTGACAGACAAGCTTCAAGTTCTTTTTACGGACCATCATTTTCCACTCGTCTGACAGTTTGCATGATGATGAGTTTCTTACACGACTGGCCCATCTGGGTGATGTTTTTTCCTCGCCTGAACAATCTAAATCTAGGATTACAGGGACTCTCCGCAACTATATTCAATGTGCGGGACAAAATTGAGACTATGATTAAGAAGTTGTAGCTCTTCTCTGTCTGCATTAACAAGGACAAAACACAGGTCTTTCCATCATTGTATGATTTTGTGTGCAAATGAACTCAAGCTTACGGACAATGTCAAATGTGATATAGTGAAGCACCTGAGTGAGTTGGTGCGCAATTACGCAGGTATTTTCCCGAAATGGATGACACAAACAACTGGATTCGTTATCCCTTTCATGCCCTGCCTCCAGTCCACTTACCGATATCTGAACAAGAGAGACTCATCAAAACAAGCGGTTCTGTGAAAATGTTATTTAATCAGAAGCCACTGCCAGATTTCAGGATCGGGCTGTGTTCAGAGTATCCTGCCTTGGAAAATTGCGCTGTTAAGACACAGATGCCCTTTGAAACCACGTACCTGTGTGAGAGTTGATTCTCGACCCTCACTAGCATAAACTAAATACAGGCACAGACTGTGTGTAGAAAATTGTTTAAGACAGACTCTCTCCAATACAATATTGCAGCAATGTTGCAGAGTTATGTGCATCCTTTCAAGCACACCCTTCTCATTAACCTGTGGTGAGATATTCACAATTTTCAATGAACAAATAAGGTTTTATATGTAAGATGGTTAAATAAAGAGCAAAATTATTGATTATTATTATTTGTGCCATGGTCCTATAGCTCTTTGTCACTTCCCACGAGCTGGGTTGTGACAAAAACACAAATTCTTATGTTTAATAAATGTATCGTATAGTGTGTGTGTGGCAGGCTTACAATGATGGCAAAAAACATTTGAGAGTGCGCTGACCCTGGTGCTATAGGGGGTACGCAGCTGGAGGTTGAATGTTTGAAGGGGTACAGAACTATAAAAAGTTAGGGAACCACTGGTACAGTATATATATATATATATATATATATATATATATATATATATATCCTTCTCTCTGAAGCCCTAACATTCTTGAAGTAAATATTGTTACTCACTGAACTCCTGCTCGATCTTGTCCTTGAGGAACTCCATCTTCTTGGCCTCTCCGTGCACCAGCAGCATGTTGCGAGGCTCTGCCATGCGGATGAGCTGCATGATGCCCTTAGCGTCTGCATGGGCGCTGAACGACATGTACTCCACCTGCAGCTTCACCTCCAACTGCAGGGGTCACAGATGGCAAAGGTCAAGGGTCAGCAGACAAACGACAACAGCCCGGCTCACATCTCTCAATTTCACTTTGTCCATTTGATATCTATTACTGCAGTAAAATCATGATTATACATGAAGTTAAATACAATAAAATACTATCTTGCATTACCGTTTGTCTATTCTCCATCTCCAGTTTTTTTTGACCATTCAGGATCTTGTGTCCGATGGTGCCTTGCACACAATACCCAGGCATGATGATCTGATTAACAGAAAATTAAAAGTAGAATTGATTTTCGCCCAATTTCACAAAAAACACACTGCTCCGTAAATGCCATATCTCAAATGCGACTTACCATATTCTTCTCGTTGCCAGCCCACTTCTTGAATATCTGTAGAGACTGACCAGCATGCAGCATTCCTGGGGTGGCAAAGACCACCTGAGGGAACACACACATTTCAGTAGTGTTATTTCAACAATGCCATTCATAAAAACTATAAAATCAATAAAGTTGCACACTCTACACTGAGTGTAGAAAACATTAGTAACACCTTCCTAATATTGAGTTGCACCCCCTTTTGCCTTTCGTAGGGACATGAACTCTGTCGAAAGTGTTCCACAGAGATGACGGCCCATGTTGACTCCTATGCTTCCCACAGTTGTGTCAAGTTGGCTGGATGTCCTTTGGGTGGTGGACCATTCTTGACACACGGGAAACTGTTGAACGTGAAAAACCCAGCAGCGTTGCGGTTCTTGACACACTCAAACCAGTGCGCCTGGCACCTACTACCATATCCCGTTCAAAGGCACTTAAATCTTTTGTGTTGCCCATTCACCCTCTGAATGGCACACACACAATCCATGTCTAATTTTTTTCTTTAACCTGTCTTCTACACTAATTGAAGTGGATTTAAAAGGTGACATCAATAACAGATCATAGCTTTCACCTGGATACACCTGTTTAAAAAAAAAAAAGGTTTACCCATGACATTTTTGGGAGAATATAGTATGCTCTGGATTTTTATATAGTTTACTCTCCATTAGTCAGCATCCTCACAAACATTTTTGGGTGTGCGTCAGATGTTTTACTTTTGAGACAACGGGTCTCCAGTGACTATGTAGAATATTCACTGGGGTAAGAAGAATAGCTTCTATAATGGACAAATCATTGGACTTGTCTTTATCTAAAGCATATCAATGCCTAAACATTAAACGGTTCCAACTGTAAAAAAGGTTTTAGTAGTAGCATGCAAATATGATGGTGATGTTTCTCCACCATTGGTCCAGGATTGTCTGCGTAGGAGCGATCAAAGGCCTTAATGTGTTTGAACTCAAACATGTTTCTCTGTACAAAGGTTTTTCTGATCTTCTGATTGGTCCAGGTGATGAAGAGTTTGTAGTAGTGATTGGCTTTCTCTGTGAGCCCCGTGGAGAAGTAGATGGGCGCTTTCATGTTCATCCGCTCCCTGTGGAAGGAGAGGAGAGGCTTTTACATCATTCCCCGATTGCTTATCCAGTCATCAAGACACAAAATGAACATCATCTTAAAAAAAGAACACTAGCTAAACTAATGCTAATCGAATTTGGAAAAGAAACCTTACCAGAATGTTTCCAATAGAATGCACAATTCCTGAGCTCTACCCAAGGCAAAGACCGGAATCAGAACCTGAGAGCACAACATTTAATATTTTAGGACACAAGTACTGGAGAGAATGTATATGGACAGAAATATGGACAGAAAAAACCTGTGTGGTGGCCCTCACCTTCCCCCCTCTCTCCACTGTCTCGTGTACTTTCTTCAGGAAGTCCCTCTCCCTGCACCTCTTGGAGTCACGGATGGTGGTGGCGTAGGTGGACTCTGAGATGAGGATGTCTGGCCGACACTTATCGATCCACGCAGCCCTATGACAACAAAATACAAATGGTTTATTATGGAACACATAGGCATGGATCTAAATCATGTTGCACGAAACACACAATAAATCACCACTTACCCTAAATGTCTGTCTGGCGTCATGTTATAGTCACCCTGCAAAAGCAAGTAAGGATAAGTTACTTCAAAGAAATCACATGATTCATGCATTGATCAATAATAAGCCCAGTTCTATTAATAGGCTAATACTCACAGTGTAGACCACAGACTCAGATCCTACTTTGATCTGCACCATAGCAGCTCCTAGGACGTGGCCTGCATAGTAAGCCTTGATCTCCAGCTCATCATCCACCTAAGAAACCATGACAGAATGAACACAATACATCATTCCATACCCTAATACAACCTCCAAATGTGGTTTCTTGGCCATCATTGAGAAAGTAATGCATTATACCCTTGGAGTAGCCTGGTTCCAGGTCTGTTTGTCCTGTCTTGCCAACTGCTATGATCATTGTCATACCAAACAATGACCATGGGAGTTGGCAAGACCACACAAATAGATATGGAACCAGGCTACACTTGGAGTACTTCTAAGACCTGACTTTATCAATTAAAAAGGTACATATCAGGACTGTATACCTGGACAGTCTGGTGGAGGTTCAAAGGGACTACTTTCTTCATGCAGTCCTTGATCATCTGGGATGTGAAGAAGTTGGTTTCGCCCTTCTTGTCCACAGTGATCTTCCTGAAGTCCTCCAGCAGGATAGGGCAGATGGCCTTGGTGGGGTGGGTCATGTAGATGGGCCCATCATAGCCCACCATCTCACTCATGTACGGCAGAGCACCACAGTGGTCCAAGTGGAAATGACTAGGAGAGTTAGTGTGAGTAATCAGTTAAAATATAGAAGATAAAATCAATCAAAAGATAGAATGCCCTTGAGCGGGAGAAAGCTCTTTCTCTTTGTGTTGAGCCTGATAAGGTTGTTTCTCTTGCTGAAGAGAAGAGTAGTACCTAGATATAGCTAAGTGCCATATAAAGACCACAAACCTGATAATTACACAGTCCAAGAATTCTGTCAGGCGTCCTTGTTGTGTTATGTAAGAGAAATCTGGGAATCTTCTCTGAAAAGAACAATGGCACAATAACAGAACACCAAAGGAACCTAAAGTGTATTTGACTGTCAAATTGAGAACAGTGGATCTACTGACATATAATTGCATACTTGTTAGCACACTGTGGATCTACTTACGTCATCATTGAAGCCCATGTGCATCCCACAGTCAAGCATAATGTTTTTGCCCCCAATAGAGACAAGGATGCAGCTACGGCCAACATCTTGTCCAGCACCTGATAGGAAACAAGAGGATGAGATACACAAATGAACATCTCATCCATGTTAATTTCACAACATGTCGTTTAGCTGACCTTCAAGATTGGAAGTTCTTCATGTTACGTTATAATCAAAGAGAGTAACGTTACCACCATTGATCTGCTCTAAGATATTGTAACGAACCTATGCATGCGCAACAGTCATTATTTCATGTTAGGGATGTATTTCATGTTAGGTCTGCCCGTGCATGCAGATAAAAATGTGATATTTACCCAGTGGTGTCACTTTTATCTCAGGCATCCTGGCTGGGTATTCAAACTAAATGTGGTCGATAAAGTAGCTACCTAGAACTCTAAAGTTAGCTAACTTTACTAGCGTTAGCTAGTTCAAGTAGCTACTAGCTAGCTGGTTAGTTAGCTAGAAATTAAAACGTAGACGTGCCAACTAGGTGACACTAGCGGCTAAATTGTGGTGGATAAAGCCTCCTCTGTAAAGAAAAATAAATAATATTTAGCTCGCTGGATAAATGGCTGCCAGAAGCTGTTTTGTTTTTGAACGATGGGGTAGCAGCGTGTGTTTTTGCTAGTGCTACTAGTGACGGTTCTTCTACTGTTTTACAACGCACTTCACGCGCCATTATCGACTCACTTTGGAACTGCAGTTCTCACGCGCTTCGGACCGGCGCAGACCTGCGCACTGTGGTTTGGTTGGACAAACAGGGTCTGCAAGGGGTTATCAGAATGCATAATTTTGGTAGAAATGTGTTATTATGATCGGTTATCAAAGATCAGAGGTTCAATAGAACCCAGTCAAGCTTCTAAAATCGCTACTGTTTATTATTGTTCATTTTTAGACGTACTTCCGGGTAGCCATGGCTGTAGCATTGGAGGATCTGAAATTCACTTTACAAGAGGTTCTTGACACTTTTAAGTCATGCCTCTCTGAACACAAAGAAGTATTCCTTGAGCATTACGTAGCAGGGTGGCGTGGTCTCGTAAGGTAAGTCTTTTAAATGCTACAGTAAGCCTAGATACTCAGGTAATTACTGATAGCTGGTAAACTACCTACCCTCCAGGACATCTAACGTTACAGCACCCGGTGTCACAGCAAGGCCTAGAAGACCTCTAAGGAGGACCTTGGGCACCCGAGCCATGGTCTGTTCACTCCGCTACCATTTATAAAGCGGAGACAGTACAGGTGCACCAAAGCTGGGACCAAAAGACTGATAAACAGCTTCTACCTCCAGGCCATCCGACTGTTAAACAGTCACCACAAGCCGGTCTGTGCCCAGTAACCTGCCATGCACCTTAGACACTCACTAACCATCTACTACCCTGTACTTTACCCTGGAACTTAGACTGCTGCCCTATGTACCTAGAGCCATTGAACACTGCTCACTTTAATAATGTTTACATACTGTTCTACCCACTTTATATGTATATACTGTATTATATTCACGACTCATCCTATATAACTACTTCTATCCACACCTTTTTATTCACGTACTGGTTTTTCACATCCGGTTTATTAACATACATTTACACTACCGTTCAAAAGTTTGGGGTCACTTAGAAATGTCATTGTTTATGAAAGAAAAGCCAAAAAAATGGTCCATTAAAATAACATCAAATTGATCAGAAATACAGTGTAGACACTGTTAATGTTGTAAATCACTATTGTAGCTGGAAATGGCCGATTAATAAAAAAATAAATAAAATAAAAAAATCCCTGGGTTGCCTCTTCACTGCTGACGTTGAGACTGGTGTTTTGCGGGTACTATTTAATGCAGCTGCCAGTTGAGGACTTGTGAGGCATCTGTTTCTCAAACTAGACACTCTAATGTACTTGTCCTCTAGCTCAATTGTGCACCGGGGCCTGCCACTCCTCTGTCTATTCTGCTTAGTGTGTGTTTGCTCTGTTCTGCGAAGGGAGTAGTACATAGCGTTGTACGAGATCTTCAGTTTCTTGGTAATTTCCCTTCATGGAATAACCTTCATTTCTCAGAACAAGAATAGACTGATGAGTCTCAGAAGAAAGTTATTTGTTTCTGGCCATTTTGAGCCTGTAATCGAACCCACAAGTGCTGATGCTCCAGATACTCAAATAGTCTAAAGAAGGCCAGTTGTATTGCTTCTTTAATCAGCACCACAGTTTTCAGCTGTGCTAACAAAATTGCAAAAGGGTTTTCTATTGATCAATTAGCCTTTTAAAATTCTAAACTTGGATTTGCTAGCACAAAGTGCCATTGGAACACAGGAGTGATGATTGCCGATAGTGTGCTTCTGTATGCCTATGTAGATATTCCATTAAAAAAATAGCCGTTTCCAGCTACAATAGTCATTTACAAAATGAACAATGTCTACACTGTATTTCTGATCAATTTTATGTTCTTTTAATGGACAAAAAAATTTGCTTTTCTTTCAAAAAGAAGGACATTTCTAAGTGACCCCAAACTTTTGAACGGTAGTGTACTGTATGTTTAAAGAGTCCAGAAGCTAATCTCCTGCAATTCAAAACATTTTTCCATGGGGTTTTGTATTGTGTATTTAAGTACTGTATTCTCGACATAGCTCATTCTAATATTTCTACTATTCTTGCATTTTAGTTACACTGTTTATACACACCACATATTTATTTATATACATGATTCTTGACATGACTGTTATGTCTACTGCTGTACATATCATTCTTAGTATATCTTGTGTAAATTAATCTGGTGTATATACTGTACAGTGAGGGGGGGAAGTATTTGATCCCCTGCTGATTTTGTACATTTGCCCACTGACAAAGAAATGATCAGTCTATAATTTTAATTATAGGTTTATTTGAACAGTGAGAGACAGAATAACAACACAAAAATCCAGAAAAACGCATGTCAAAAATGTTATAAACTGATTTGCCTTTTAATGAGGGAAATAACTATTTGACCCCCTCTCAATCAGAAAGATTTCTGGCTCCCAGATGTCTTTTATACAGGTAACGTGCTGAGATTAGGCGCACACTCTTAAAGGGAGTGCTCCTAATCTCAGTTTGTTACCTGTATAAAAGACACCTGTCCACAGAAGCAATCAATCAATCAGATTCCAAACTCTCCACCATGGCCAAGACCAAAGAGCTATCCAAGGATGTCAGGGACAAGATTGTAGACCTACACAAGGTTGGAATGGGCTACAAGACCATCGCCAAGCAGCTTGGTGAGAAGGTGACAACAGTTGGTGCGATTATTCGCAAATGGAAGAAACACAAAAGAACTGTCAATCTCCCTCGGCCTGGGTCTCCATGCAAGATCTCACCTCGTGGAGTTGCAATGATCATGAGAACGGTGAGGAATCAGCCCAGAACTACACGTGAGGATCTTGTCAATGATCTCAATGCAGCTGGGACCATAGTCACCAAGAAAATAATTGGTAACACACCACGCCGTGAAGGACTGAAATCCTGTAGCGCCCACAAGGTCCCCCTGCTCAAGAAAGCACATATACATGCCCGTCTGAAGTTTGCCAATGAACATCTGAATGATTCAGAGGACAACTGGGTGAAAGTGTTGTGGTGAGACCATGAGACCGAAATGGAGCTCTTTGGCATCAACTCAACTCGCCGTGTTTGGAGGAGGAGGAATGCTGCCTATGACCCCAAGAACACCATCCCCACCGTCAAACATGGTGGTGGAAACATAATGCTTTCGGGTGTTTTTCTGCTAAGGGGGCGGGACAACTTCACCGCATCAAAGGGACGATGGACGGGGCCATGTACCGTCAAATCTTGGGTGGGAACCTCCTTCCCTCAGCCAGGGCATTGAAATGGGTTGTGGATGGGTATTCCAGCATGACAATGACCCAAAACACACTGCCAAGGCAACAAAGAAGTGGCTCAAGAAGAAGCACATTAAGGTCCTGGAGTGGCCTAGCCAGTCTCCAGACCTTAATCCCATAGGAAATCTGTGGAGGGAGCTGAAGTTTCGTGTTGCCAAACATCAGCCTCGAAACCTTAATGACTTGGGGAAGATCTGCAAAGAGGAGTGGGACAAAATCCCTCCTAAGATGTGTGCAAACCTGGTGGCCAACTACAAGAAACGTCTGACCTCTGTGATTGCCAACAAGGGTTTTGCCACCAAGTACTAAGTCATGTTTTGCAGAGGGGTCAAATACTTATTTCCCTCATTAAAATGCAAATAAATGTTTAACATTTTTGACATGCGTTTTTCTGGATTTTTTTGTCGTTATTCTGTCTCTCACTGTTCAAATTAACCTACCATTAAAATTATAGACTGATAATTTCTTTGTTTACTTGTTTGACATTTTATTGCTTCGCTAGGAGCTAGTAACATAAGCATTTTGCTGCACCTGCTTTAACATCTGCTAAACTGTGTACGCGACCAATAAACTTTGATTTGGACACTTCCAGTTTCATTTATACAGTTTTTCACAATGTATATTCATATATGTCTACTGTATTCTCACATAGCTAATTTTAATATACTGTATCTACTACTGTACATTGCATTTTTGCTACACTGTTTATACACACAATAAACTTTAATTTGATTTAGCCTTGGCATTGGGCTAATGTAAATAAATCCTTGAGTCTGGCATAGTTGGCAAGCCGTACTAATCAGTTTATGCACATAATCTAGTTAGGTATCCTTAAAAAAAGTCATAATTTATCTCAGTGTAAATGATTCTGGTTGTTTCAAAATAAAGTTATTTAGAATAATGACATATTTGAAGACTTGGGTTGGGTAGGCTTATATATGAATGCATCATGGTAGTCCAATAAAATGGCTTTCATGTGTATGATTAAAATGTGTTTATTGTCCTTTATTTCCAGATTCATGAACTGCCTGGGGAGTGTGTTTTCCTTCATCTCCAAGGATGCTGTCAACAAGATCCAAATCCTGGTCAACCATCTGAATGGTGAGAATGGGGCCCACTACGTCACCATCCAGTCTATGGTCAAGTATGAACTGGACAGCCAACTGGTGGACCTGACCAAGAGAGGCAGTTTCCCAGAGTCCGGCTGCCGCACCCTCCTGAGGCTGCACCGTGCCCTGCGCTGGCTGGAGCTATTCCTGGAGAGGCTACAAACCAGCACTGAGGACAGCAATACCTCGGTCATGTGCACTGAGGCCTATAATGAGTCCCTCGCCCAGCACCATACATGGATCATCCGCAAGGCTGCCGGCACAGCGTTCTGGGCTCTCCCAGGTCGTGCTACGTTCTTTGATGTGATGAATGTAGGTAGCCCAGAGCAGGTGATGGCTGTGCTAGGGGACACCCTTCCTCTCATCTCTGAGGTATACCAAGTGACAGAGGACCTCTATGCCCAGAACAACATACTGGAGTTGCCCTAGTAGGCAGAAAGTACTGTAGTAGTAGCCTGGTGGTCCTAGATCTGTTTGTGTCTTACCAACTCCAATGGAATTGTTCATAGGAGTTGGTAAGACTGCATGAACCGATCTGTGACCACCAAGCTACTGTAGCTCTAGTGGTCCAACCAGCACATCAATGCTGGCAAGCCATGCTGCTCTGGATCTTTTCTTGGTGACCATTTATGGTGTATAAGGAGGGGATTATTATTGTATATAATATGTACATTATACATTATGATATAAGGCAACATTACCCATAGGTTTCTTTCTAAATGTAATTCTATGGCTTCCAGTGCTGTTTTTGTTCAACACACGTTTCTGGCATTACATTTTCTCCTTAATGTACTTTAAGTATGCATCATAGTTTATCTCTAGTAGGTTTTGTATCATTACAAATGCACTAGCAGATTTAAAGGTTGTGTGCCTGTCTTGTTAAATCTCAAGATAGACATTTTATTTTTTGAAATATAAACCAGTTATTTTACAGTTTTAAATGTTTTCTGTTGACTATGAATTAAGTTAAACAATATACACTGTGACATGATAGGCCTAAGCTATGTTGTTTTTGTTCTATTTCTGCAATGATTTATGCATCTCTATCCTTTTGTCTTGATGTTATATAACCTAAGATTGAAGAAGGATATTAGTGTTAAATCTGGTGTAATGTTTCAATTACAGTTCTTGCACAGTGCAAAACATCTCTGTCTGGACTGTAGGCAGTTGTGATAGAAATGGAATGGATGCTACTGATTCTGCACGCTCCTTGGCTTGCACCAGGGGGCACCTGTTGATGTGCGAGCGTGCGAGGCGAGCAGCGTTGTCAAGGTAACGATAGCTGTGTTGATAATTTGAGTGACGCTGCCTGCTGAAAAAGCCTCAACTTCCCGCTGGAGTGTTGACAAACAAAAGCGAGATTTATCTATCTGCTAAAATGCAAGATATGCTGCAGATATGTTTGCTATTATTCTTATCTTGCACGGTTATTCTAGAGGCAAGTATGTCCTCTCTTTGTTACCTACTTGGATCTGACAGCTTAGCTAGCTAACACTAGCTAATTTGCTAGCTACTGTAACTGGTCAACAAGGAAATCAAGTGCAGTAACGTTACATGTTGTCTCACTGGCATGTCAATACGATTAGCTAGCTCAGCTTACAAGTTGGCCAGTGCTCTCAAAAGGGGTGGCCAGTCTCCTCCTGAACAGCTACCGGGTATGAAGGCTTTTGCTCCAACTCCGATGAGCAGACATATAGTTATCTAGCTAGCCATGTTTTATTTCACCAGTGATGGTACAAAAGTCTGCACACCCAGTGGCTTTCTGCAAGAATGCCATCACAGTGACTATGATGAGAAAGAATGTAGAGGAAAAACTTCAATGTATTTTCAGGTCTCTCTTGACTATCTCCCATCTTTCAGAGTTGAGTCGCATATAAACCATTCTACTCCTGTGAAGAAGAATGCATTTGACCAGGCCAAAGTCCTCGAAAGGGCGTTGTCGACCCAGCTTGAGCCTCACTCCAAACGTGGATGTGGCTGCCAGCTTCCACGACACACCAATGATCCCCAAGCCTCCTTCAATGGGCTACAACAGGTCAGATCGCTGCCTCCTTCCCACTATCACAGCCAGCTGAGTGTGGACGATGTCCCATACTACCTAGATAATGTTCCTGACCTACCCTCTCTTCCCTTCCCTTGGAACAAATACAAGCCCCTCCCCTCAATTGAGAAGAAGGCGTCAGAGGAGGGTGTCTTTGAGTGGTGTGGAGGAGAAGAAATCCAAGCTCAGTCTGTCCGACAACCAACTGTCCACAGTGAGGACCCGGGCATCATCCCAGAGCAACCCGGAGATAGGCAACGTGTCTGATGTACTTTGCAAGGTCTGCCCCACCCCAACCCTCTGGACCTTAGTGTGACAACCCCAAAGACCAAAAGCCCACCAGTATTATCCCCTGGCACTCCCGATCCTAGAAGTTTACTCCTTGCCATCCGAGCCCCATGTGGGAGGAGGTTTGAGCACCACTTCCTACCCACAGACACCCTGCTGCAGAGGCCAGATATGGATCCAGATATAAGCACGGTTACAAATCAAAGTTTATTTGTCACGTGCGCCGAATACAACAGGTGTACAGTGAAATGCTTACTTACAGGCTCTAACCAATAGTGCAAAAAAAGGTGTTAGGTGAACAATAGGTAAGTAAAGAAATAAAACAACAGTAAAAAGACGGGCAATATATAGCAGCGAGGCTACATACAGACACCGGTTAGTCAGGCTGATTGAGGTAGTATGTACATGTAGATATGATTAAGTGACTATCCATATATGATGAACAGAGTGTAGCAGTAGCGTAAAAGGGGTGGGTGGGTGGCGGAACACAATGCAGATAGCCCAGTTAGCCAATGTGTGGGAGCACTGGTTGGTCGGCACAATTGAGGTGATATGTACATGAATGTATAGTTAAAGTGACTATGCATATATGATAAACAGAGTAGCAACAACGTAAAGAGAGGGGTTGGGGGGGGCACACAATGCAAATAGTCCGGGTAGCCATTTGATTACCTGTTCAGGAGTCTTTTGGCTTGGGGGTAAAAACTGTTGAGAAGCCTTTTTGTCCCAGACTTGGCACTCCGGTACCGCTTGCCATGCGATAGTAGAGAGAACAGTCTATGACTGGGGTGGCTGGGGTCTTTGACAATTTTTAGGGCTTCCTCTGACACCGCCTAGTGTAGAGGTCCTGGATGGCAGGCAGCTTAGCCCCAGTGATGTACTGGGCCATACGCACTACCCTCTGTAGTGCCTTGCAGTAAGAGGCTGAGCAATTGCCGTACCAGGCAGTGATGCAACCAGTCAAGATGCTCTCGATGTTGCCGCTGGAGAAACTTTTGAGGATCTCAGGACCTATGCCAAATCTATAGTTTCCTGAGGGGGAATAGGCTTTGTCGTGCCCTCTTCACGACTCTCTTGGTTTGTTTGGACCATTCTAGTTTGTTGTTGATGTGGACACCGAGGAACTTGAAGCTCTCAACCTGCTCCACTACAGCCCCGTCGATGAGAATGGGGGCGTGCTCGGTCCTCCTTTTCCTGTAGTCCACAATCATCTCCTTAGTCTTGGTTACGTTGAGGGATAGGTTGTTATTCTGGCACCACACAGCCAGGTCTCTGACCTCCTCCCTATAGGCTGTGTCATTGTTGTCATTTGCAAACTTAATGAGGGTGTTGGAGTCGTGCCTGGCCATGCAGTCATGGGTGAACAGGGAGTACAGGAGGGGACTGAGCACGCACCCCTGTGGAGCTCCAGTGTTGATTAGCATGGAAGATGTGTTGCTACCTACCCTCACCACCTGGGGACGGCCTGTTAGGAAGTCCAGGATTCAGTTGCGGAGGGAGATGTTTAGAACCAATATCCTTACCTTAGTGGTGAGCTTTGAGGGTACTATGGTGTTGAACGCTGAGCTGTAGTCAATGAATAGCATTCTCACAAGTGTTCCTTTTGTCCAGTGTAGAGGGCAGTGTAGAGTGCAATAGAGATTGCATCATCTGTGGATCTGTTGGGGCGGTGTGCAAATTGGGGTGGGTCTAGGGTTTCTGGGATAATGGTGTTGATGTGAGCCATTACCAACCTTTCAAAGCACTTCATGGCTACGGACGTGAGTGCTACGGGTCTGTAGTCATTTAGGCAGGTTGCTTTTGTGTTCTTGGGCACAGGCACTATTGTGGTCTGCTTGAAACATGTTGGTATTACAGTCTCAATCAGGGACATGTTAAAAAGTCACCTGCCAGTTGGTCAGCACATGCCCGGAGCACACGTCCTGGTAATCAGTCTTGCCCCGCAGCCTTGTGTATGTTGACCTGTTTAAAGGTCTTACTCACGTCGGCTACAGAGAGCGTGATCACACAGTTGTACAGAACAGCTGTTGCTCTCATGCATGCCTCAGTGTTGCTTGCCTCGAAGCGAGCATAGAAGGGATTTAGCTCGTCTGGTAGGCTTGTGTCACTGGGCAGCTCGCAGCTGTGCTTCCCTTTGTAGTCTGTAATAGTTTGCAGGCCCTGCCACATAAGACGAGCGTCAGAGCCGGTGTAGTATGATTCAATCTTAGCCCTGTATTGACGCTTTGCCTGTTTGATGGTTCGTTGCAGGGCATAGCAGGATTTCTTGCAAGCTTCCAGGTCAGTGTCCCGCATCTTGAAAGCATCAGCTCTACCCTTTAGCTCAGTGTGAATGTTGCCTGTAATCCATGGCTTCTGGTTGGGGTATGTACGTACAGTCACTGTGGGGACGACGTCCTCGATGCACTTATTGATAAAGCCAGTGACTGATGTGGTGTACTCCTCAATGCAATCGGAAGAATCCCGGAACATGTTCCAATCTGTGATAGCAAAACAGTCCTGTAGTTTAGCATCTGCTTTATCTGACCACTTTTTTATAGACCGAGTCACTGGTGCTTCCTGCTTAATTTTTGCTTGTTATCAGGTCTGTGAGAGCCAGAAATCTTGCTTGTTTGTAGGTGACCAAATACTTTGCAAATAAATTCATTAAAAATCCTACAATGTGATTTTCTGGATTTTTTTTCTCATTTTGTCTGTCATAGTTGAAGTGTACCTATGATAAATTACAGGCCTCTCTCATCTTTTTAAGTGGGAGAACTTGCACAATTGGTGGCTGACTAAATACTTCTTTGCCCGACTGTACATAATTCATGTCTCAAGGCTGACAAATCATTCTTTATCCTCTCCTTCCTTTCATCTAAATTGATTGAAGTTGATTTATCAAGTGACATAAGGGATCATAGCTTTCACCTGGTCAGTCATGGAAAGAGCAGGTGTTTTGTATACTCATATATATATATATATATATATATATATATATATATATATATATATATATATATATATATATATATATATATATATATATATATATATAGAGAGAGAGATAGTACCAGTCAAAAGTTTGGACACCTACTCATTCCAGGGTTTTTCACTATTTTCTACATTGTAGAATAATAGTGAAGACATCAAAACTATGAAATAACACATATGGAATCATGTAGTAACCAAAGAAATGTTAAATCAAAATATATTTTATATTTGAGATTCTTCAAAGTAGCCACCCTTTGCTTTGATGACAGCTTTGCACACTTGGCGTTCTCTCAACCAACTACATGAGGCAGCGTTTCAATTAACAGGTGTGCCTTGTTAAAAGTTCATTTGTGGAATTCTTTCCATCTTAATGCTTTTGAGCCAATCAGTTGTGTTGTTACAAGGAAGGGGTCGTACACAGAAGATAGCCCTATTTGGTAAAAGGCCAAGTCCATATTATGGCAAGAACAGTGTGACAGGCTAAAGGAAATATTCATAGCCTGTTATACATTGAAAAGTATTAGTAAGTTTATAGTATGTGAGGATCGTAAAAACATCTAAGGTTAAAAAGATGCATTCAGTATTAGTTGATAGAGATGGATAACATTCATATAATAGTGTTAACGTTAAAATTTGTCAAAGGGTACGAATTGTGAGTAATGTGTAAACGTTATATTGATTACTTTATTTTGTGGTGCCTAAAAGTGTTAATCTATGAGCCGGAGATCGATTGCTCTGGTCTCCACCCATATTCCTGGGGAAATCGCGGTCTTTTCTCATTGAACTAAAAGTTGCATTGAGAAAACAATACCATATCACACTCGTGATTATTTCTCCCCTGTTTTCAGGTACGTTATTGATGATAAAAAAATAGTAATTTAAATGTTATAACTCGCTAACGTTAAGAGTGTTTAAGGTGTGTCTTAGTAACATCTTGAGGAAGTTAGAGTTAAGTTTGAAGAGAGTAATATTAGCCCTGCTCGGTTGTAGCAAAGAATAGCATCGTACTGAGAGTAGCTGACATTTTATGTCGATTGTGAATGAACATGTGCGTTGTTAATAAGATATTTTGCTGTGTTATTTGTATAATGGGTTTTCTGTTGTTTTGTAATGTTATTTTTGTGAAATGATTGAACTAAAAGTTGCATTGAGAAAACAATACCATATCACTCTCGTGATTATTTCTCCCCTGTTTTCAGGGGCGTAACAAGAGCTCATAAAACAAAGAGAAATGACAGTCCATCATTACTTAACATGAAGGTCAGCCAGTCAATCTGGAACATTTCTTCAAGTGCAGTTGCACAAAACATCAAGCACTATGATGAAACTGGCTCTCATGAGGACCGCCACAGGAAAGGAGGACCCTCTGCTGCAGAGGATAAGTTCAATAGAGTTACCAGCTTCTAACAGCCCAAATAAATGCTTCACACAGTTCAAGTAACACACACATCTCAACATCAACTGTTCAGAGGAGACTGTATGAATCAGGCCATGGTCCAATTTCTGCAAAGAAACCACTACTAAAGGAAACCAATATTAAGAAGAGACTTGCTTGGGCCAAGAAACACAAGCACTGGACATTAGACCGGTGGAGTCCAATCTGAGATTTTTGGTTCCAACCACCGACTTTGTGAGACGCAGAGTAAGTGAACGGATGACTTTGTGGCATCTTGGCATCTCCTCCGCATGTGTGGTTCCCACCGTGAAGCATGGAGATGGTGTGGAGTGCTCTAATGGTGACACGGTCAGTGATTTAGTTATTTAGAATTCAAGGCACACTTAACCAGCATGGCTACCACAGCATTCTGCAGCAATACACCATCCCATCTGTTTTGCACTTAGTGGGACTATAATTTGTTTTTCAACAGGACAATGACCCAAAACACACCTCCAGGCTGTGTAAGGGCTATTTGACCAAGGAGAGTGATGGAGTGCTGCATCAGATGACCTGGCCCCCACAATCACCTGACTTGAACCCAATTGAGATGGTTTGGGATGAGTTGGACCGTAGAGTGAAGGAAAAGCAGCCAACAAGTGCTCAGCATGTGAGAATTCCTTCAAGACTGTTGGAAAATTCCAGGTGAAGCTGGTTGAGTGTGCAAAGATGTCATCAAGGCAAAGGAAGAATATAAAATATAATTTTTTTTTTACACTTTTTTGGTTACTACATGATTCCATGTGTTATTTCAGTTTAAAAAAAACCTCGAATGAGTAGGTGTCTCAACTTTTGACTAAAACAGTGCTGGTTTCCATTGTTCAATGGCAATTTGTAAAGAACCTTTGGCTCGATCAGGTCTGGTAAGGTATGTTTATCATTTTCAATCAACCATGTATATTGCAAGGGGAAACAAACCTCAATTACCGGACAGACAGACATCAGGTAGGTAATCTTTATTACAACAAAACCAAAAAGTGCAGACAAGTATAAGAGAATAGATTCAGCAGAGGCTATGTATTACTTCCATAGCCAAGGTAAACACTCTAAACACAAGTTTAGTTCAAGCACAGTCCAAATATAAATAATTCACTAAAGGTACAAAAAACTATTAAATGGTGTTTTGCTCAAAGATTTTTTCTCTCTAAATAAATCTACTCCTAACAATTTAGGTACATTCCATACGATCTTATTTTACTTGGTAAAAGTGCCCAAACTAATTGAATGTGACTGGAAACAAGTTTTGTTCACCGAAACATACTCCCATCAGAGATTTGCAGAACCCTATTGGGAAAACTTAAAATACAAGATGGTGCAACTGTTCTAATACTCACAGTAATATTACAAACACCCGTGTATCCAAACTATCAAGAATGTATTTAGTGTTGCAATACTGAAATGCTGTAAATCTCTCAAGGATTGTTAATCTAGACTAGATTGATCATGAGTTGCCTTCTCATTAATAAGGAAGGGACATTTCTCCAGTTTAGTTAGTATAGTACTTCTCATTTGCTCAACTTCAAATCACATTACCTTTCCACTCTTATGATTCTATAAAATAAGGGGTTTTAAGACAAATCAGCACAGCAAACTTCCCCCATTAGTGTTCTCCGTTTTAGTCAATATACTGAATAATGCTGCAAACAACCATATGGCCAATGCGTACACCTATGCATTCCTCTGAGGAGAGCACCTGATCAAGAGGGTAAAATATTAGTTTAGTGTAACCACTCGATAAAAAGTATAGCAAATGAAAACCAACTGTAATCCTAATAGTTTCAAATAGCAGAATCTATGCAATCTAAATGTTTTGCATATTATTAAGGCATGGCTAACATACTGTCATTTCATGTAAACATTCAAATAAATCCTTAAAGTGACTTAAGTCCAAAAGCATAAATGTGACTCATTTCAAGAAACTAGGCATCACATCACTTCACAGGAGAGCCATTTGAATGTAAACTATTGTTTTTGTTATTATTATCAAAATGCCTTCTGGAACATGAACTTTCATGTGCCTTGATAAAACTTGTATGCCATCTGCGTATACAAATAATATTGTTAAATTACGAGCCTAGTTGGTTTAGCCACAGAAAAAGACAGGAACCTTCCTGCTAGACATGATCGGCTGAGATAACGGATGGGCTGTACATGCAAAGAGATGAGTTCGTATTGGTCTGACAGCTTTTTTTGATAGCTATCTCATAGTAGAACTGCATTGAGTTGCTTTCCACTTTCTGGAGGGTCGAGTTTTGAAATCAGTAGAATTAGAGTATGATCGCTAAGGAGATGGAGAAAATTCTGGCGTATGATTGCAAATATGAAGATGGAGTATAAACGAGAATACACAGAAGGCTGTTGTGTAAAACACCTGTCTCCGGATTACATCTTAAAACTAAGGCAACCATGGCATCCGTGACAGAGAGGGGGAAGCGTCCATCCATGTATATGGGTAAGAGAGTCTAGCTAGTTATATTTTCAGATATAATTATTTCTAATTTTGTCAGAAAGTTGTTTTCATTTCAAGTTAAAGTTTACTGTTAGCTAGCTAACCTTAAGTGTATGATCTGTGTAGTAATATTATTAATGTGAGGCAACAGTCCCATCTGCATAAATATTAGATGCATTCAATTATGATTTATAAAAGGCATCCTAGCATCCTCTTCAGTTGCTGATTTTCTCGATATCATCCAGATCGTCAGTGTCAAGTTTGTTTATCTTCTTATCTGTGGGGAAAAAACGAGACGAAAGGTTAGGTTACTAATGAGAACACTATTATATAGATCAATATGTACAATGTTGTAATTAATTGGTATAGAGACAAATGTACTGAAATGCTCCTCGATTTGGTTGAGAATGTTCATGCTGTGTTTGCTGTCAATCATATTGACGGCAAGCCCCCTCTTGCCGAAACGTCCTGTTCGGCCAATCCGGTGAAGGTATGTCTCGTTGTCAGCGTTTCCATCTTTGTCTATGGGCAGGTCAAAGTTGATCACCACAGAAACTTGCTCAACATCAATGCCTATTGAAAAAGAAAAGCATGTTATAATCTAAAATGTTCAATGTCAAAGCGAAACAATCATCGTCCTACATAAATACAATTGGTTACATTTATCATGCTTTAATTTTCTTGATATTTACCTCTGGAGCATACGTTGGTGGTCACTAGGACTTTCTCTTTGCCCTCCCTGAAGCGTTCAATGATGGCCGCTCTCTGCTCAACAGTCATCTCCCCACTCAGCAGTGCCACCACATGGCCCTCTTTGGTCAGCTCAGCAGACAGCCAGCCAGCTGTCCTTCGGGTCTACAAAGGCAAAGACCATTGATTATTTCTGTTACTTTATGTACCATACAAACACTTTTACTTCTTTACTATATTAGGCTAGTTTATGTACCATATCAACCCAAATCCCCCAAAAATGTAATTCCTATGATACGTTGAGGAGGAGGACAGACTCACGTGACAGAAGATCATAGCCTGGGCGATGGTGATGGCTCCGTAGATATTACAGAGGGCTGTGAACTTCTCGTCCTTATCATTGCAGAGCACGTAATACTGCTTGATGGTGTCCAGAGTCTCCTCTTCACGTTTCAACTTGATGATGTTGGGGTCTGGCACAACCCTCTCTGCAAACTTCCAGACTGAGTCCTCAAACGTGGCCGAAAACAGCAGCATCTGACATTCATTTGGCAACATTCTGCGTGGGGTGGGGGAGGGAAAAGTCAAAGTTTCTCCAGGTGGATAATGAATAAATGCTTAGTGTTAGCCGTCATCATTTAGTTAGCTAAGAACACAGTTTATTAGCATCAGAAAAATACATCACAACAGGAAAAGTCCTCAAGATAACCAGCTGAAGAAGCTAAGGTAACTAATCACCATCAGTGGTCATTAATGAGATGCACCAGTACTTTTTTTTATACTTTGTTTTTATTGTAGGAACACAAAGTACAAATAAAGAACAAAAAAATATCTGGCAGTTAGTGCACCTTCATCATATTAGTTACATTGACATACATTGACCTTTTTCAAGTACGAAACCCATTTTTCCCAGTATTCCTGACCTCTCCCCTTGTGTTCTTAAAGCAAAGGTCATACGGCTCCATATGGTGTATTTCTTTTACAATGTCTATCCATTGTGTCACTGTGGGAGGGTCTTTTTGTAGCCATTTCCTAGTGACAGCCTTTTTACTGGCTGCCAGTAGGACCTTCAAGAGGTACTTTTCTCTAAGTTATCAGGTATTTCACCCAAGTACAAAGAAATTAATGTTTGTTCTATGTCAAATCCCATTATTTTTCCAATGTTAGATCCAGTAAGTTTCGATTGCGGGGCAAGTCCAAAAGACATGAGATTGATCCACCCTCAATAGACAGCATTCTCTCCAACAAGGATGTAGGGAGCCAGTCTGTTTTGATTTCAGTTTAGGTGTTATGAAGAAACGTATAACATTCTTCCAACAGAATTCTCTCCATGACCTTGAGTTTCTAATATGTTCAACCATGTTTCATCAGTTCAATGTTAAGTTCCTCCTCCCATTTCTTTTTAATATAGTTTGTAGAATGTTTCTTTGAGGATTGAATGCCCAAGTAGAGATTTGAAATAGTTATTTTGTTACCCCAAGTTGTATGCGTTAGTGAATACTTTGAGGTGCTCGAGGGTCAGTCACTTTTATCTTCCTTAAGAAATAGTGTTGAACTTGTAGGGATCTGTAAACATGTTTGTTTTTTGCTTGTTTATCCAAGCCATGTTTTTTACTTAGGTCCTGGATGTTATCTAGGTCCCCATTCCTTATAATTGTACTGAATGATGTGATGCCTTTCTGCGTCCATTGTTTAAATCTGCTGTCCTGAGTTGCAGGGATGAAGCTGGGGTCGTATGCGGGCCAACTCAGCAGTTTGATCTCTCTGTCTAAATTATTTTGCTTAACTACCCTAAACCATGTCTTCAGAGAGAAATTAATCCACTGATTTTGTCTACTGTATATTTCTATTACCATGTCCTTATTTCCCAAAACTGACTGTATGGGTATCTCTGTCAAAGTAGTCTCAATGTCTTTCCATTTGGATTCGTATTCTGGATTGCACCAACACACCAGAGGTCTCAATTGGGCTGACACATAATAATATTTTAGGTTTGGTAAGGCCACACCCCCACAGTTGTTTGATAATTGTAATGTTGTATATCTAATTGTTGGTCTCTTACTGTTCCAGATAAACCTTTTTTTATCTGTTTATTCCATCCACTAAACTGTTTAGGTGGGATTTCTATGATTAGGTGGGATTTCTATGATTGGAACAAATACAGTAACCTCGGCAGGATGTTCATTTTGATTGTTTCAATTCTACTACTAAGATCAAAGGGAAGTGAATTCCACCTGTCTAGGTCACCATTTATTTTCTTGTTGATGTGATCGTAATTCATGCAATAAAGTTTTGGTGTATCTTTTGGTACATATACTCCAAGATATTTAATGGATGAAGAGGTCCAGGTGAAGTTATATCTCCTCTTCAGCTCTTCCTGTGGGGTATAATTATATACTAGGGCTTGGGTCTTGTGTACGTTAAGCACATACACACATTTGGAACATATTCAGGGTAAAACATCCATCAATCTAGGTACACTTGAGCCTGGGTCTTTAAGGAATAACAGAACATCATCAGCATACATACATATCTTATGTTCACTGTCTCTTGTTATTCCCTCTAAAGTTGGGTCCTGTCTTATTGCCTGTGCTAATGGTTTGAGGTACAAGGAGAAGAGCGTGGGTGAAAGATTACAGCCTGGTCTTGCCCCTCGCTCTAATTTTATCGTTCGTGACAAATTTCCATTTATCTTTATTCTAGCGGTCGGACATGAATACAGTGTTTTGATGCACTGTATCACTTTGTTGAAACCAAATCTTTCCATAACTTGGAATAGATAATCCCATCCCACTGAATCAAGTGTTTTTTCTGCATTTAGACTGATTAATGTTGCACTTGTCTTATTCTGAGTAATGCGGTCCATGACATGTAGTGTTCTCCTTATATTGTCCTCGGTCTGCCTATTTTGTATGAAACCAGTTTGATCTCCATCAATCAATTCTGGGATTATGTTCTCCATTCTTTTGGCTATTATTGATGCATATAGTTTATAATCCGTGTTAAGAATTGCGATAGGTCTATATGAACTCCATTCCTTCTCATCTTTATCCTCTTGGGATTACTGATATGATGGCCTCTCTCCATGACGGTGGGAGACCCCCCTCCCTCAGAGTCCAGTTAAAACAGGCCTTAAGTAGAGGTGTTAGTTGTTCTCTGAAGGTCTTGAAACATTCTGAAGGGAAGCCATCAGTGCCTGGACACTTGTTTACTTTTAGTTGAGATATTGCTTTATTAATTTCTTCGGTGGATATTTCTAAAGTTAGTCTATCATTTTGCTCTGTCCCAATTGAGGGGAGATCAAGTGAGTTCAAAAAGTACTCTATTGTCTGTGCATCTGCCTTCTCTGGTTGCTTGTACAGATGTGTAATATGATTCAAATGCATTCTGTATTCCATCTAATTTGCATGTGATCATCTTTGTTTTGGGGTCTTTTATTTTGAAAATGGTATTCTGTGCTTGTTTCCTGAGTCTCCAGGCTAGTAATTTGGTTGCCTTTGAGCCTGCTTCATAATATTGTTGTTTCAGGAAACTGAGCTTTTTCTTTACTTCTTCTCTAGAAATCTGGTCAATTTCCTGTTTTACCTTTTGATTCTCTCGTAATATAAGAGGGTCTTGTATTGACTATGAGATCGTTCTAAGTTTCTTAGGGTTTCCTGTAATTTCAGCAGTTTCTGTGCTTTAATCTTTTTCTTGAGAGATGATCTTTCCTCTAATAACCGCCTTAGCTGCATCCCACAATGTAGCAGGAGATACTTCCCCGTTATCATTATTCTCCAGATAATGTTCAATTCTGTCTTTATTGATTCCTTGAATGCTGGATCATTCAGCATGCTTGTATTAAGTCTCCATATAGTATTTCTTGGTTTGCTATCAAGGTGTAGAGTTAGGTAAACTCCATTATGATCTGATAAGTCGCTCTGCCTGATCCAACAATCCTTAAGCCTGTGTCTATCTGCACTGTACATGAAAAAGTAGTCTAACCTGGAGTATTCAGTGTGGCAGGCTGAGTAAAAAGTATATTCCTTCTCGGTCTTGTGGGTGTCACGCCATACATCGAGCAGTCCTAGATCCAGCAATATCCTATTGATCTTTTTAGCAACTAGACTAATTTTCCTATTTTGATTTGTGCTGTCCAATTGAGTTTAAAATTGTGTTAAAATCCCCTCCACATATAAGAGTGCCAGAGGTTTCTGTGGCAATTAAATCAAACACCTTCCTGTAGAAGACCATGTCGCTCCCTGGGGGTGCGTATACATTATTTAATGTAACTTCCTTGTTATCCAGTTTACATTTAACAAGTATAAATCTACCCTCGTCTTTTATTTCTGACAAACTCAAAATTAACTGCATTTGGGATCAAGATTGCAACTCCCTTTCTACCCATTTTGTAAGAAGAAAAAAAAGTATTGCTATATCCCATTTTCTTGAGTTTCTCGTGTTCAGGTGTGGAATAGTCAGAATAATATGTCATTCTCCCCCATTTCATCTTTGCTATTACCTTACTTCTCTTGATGGCACTCCGTTTACATTGAGACTTATGACCTTAAATTCTCGATGATGCATCGATATAAATAAACTGCACCATATCTGCCAGCTTATCATGAGCCTAACAATGAACGAAAAATCAACAATAATAATAGAGTAAACCAAAGTGGGAAAATAATTTGGTTTTGGACTCCCATGTCAGAGGACTGTCTCTTGCCTCTGGGGTTTGAGGGGATGAGCCTGTCCGCAGGAGGGACCCCTCGCTCAGATTTGAAAATGCGTGACGTAGTCACAATCGAGACCTGTTGGAACCGAAAATAATAAGGGCGCCTATTTCGTCGCTTATACACATCGGTTAATTACAAGTGAAAACTACATCGGTCATGTGTGCATGTCATGAATCCTCCCCATGATATGCCCTTCTGTCGCCCCGTTGTCAATGTCATTAATCCTTAGCTAATATATATGTTATTAACGTGACACTACTTAGTGTGTTCATAAAGAACACATACTTTTGGCTACTCACCCTTGTTCAGCATTGGGGGAAAATAGGGGAGATATTTTACCTATTGCAATGTCAACAGTAACAACCCAACGTCTTAAAAGCTCACGGTAACTATTAATTCCGTTAAATCTGATTCAGTGTCTTCCATCTTCCCGTTGGAAATGCCCGAGTCTCTCTCGGATGTGAACGTCCTCTCGCCGAGGTGGTTTCCCTCTTTGTCCATGACTCTGCTTGTCGACAACGATCCATGGGAGAGCATGCTTGAGTCTTTCCGCCGGTGATGTTGCCTTTCTCCTGGCGGTATACTCCACTGGAATGCCCCTCGACTTCAGGTCCTCAGCCGCATGCTCGTATGTAACCAGGCCTTTTTCCAGAAATACCCACATTTTTGCCGGGAATGGTGTTTGGAAGCGAATACCCTTCTCTTTAAGTGCTTTCTTAATGGGGGTGTATTCTTTCCTTTTCAGTATCTCTCCCGCATAGTCATGATCAAAGAACACTCGTTGGCCTTGGAAGTTAACAGGCTTTTTTAAGGTTGCGTGTAAGACTTTCTATTTGACTGAGAATTTTAGGAACCATACTACTATGGATGTTGGTGGGGCACCACTGTTGTGTTTTGGGGCCAGAGCTCGGTGTGCTCTCTCAATTCCCAGGTCAGTGTCATCTTCAAGTATGTCTTTGAATAGACCCTCAACGAATTTCGGCATAGAGTATTTTTCTGCGCCCTCTACTACGTTATAAAGTCTAATGTTGTTTCAACGCGAGAAACCTTTAAATTCTGTCACTTTTACCTGTAGTGCGTGTTGGCTTTTCAGTGACTTCAAGTATTTCCTTGACTGTGGAGTTCCATGTGTCCATTTCCCCAATGTGCTGTTCTCCATCCCCCATTCTTGTAGATATGTTGTGAAGTTATTCTTTTTTGTCTTCAAGTTTCTGGTTAATGTCCTTCTTGAACTCATTTAGTTATTTTCTTACATCTTCTCGAAGTTCCTTTCGTAAGCCTGTGAGCGCCTCGCGCAATTCCTCCTTTATCACCTCACGAAATGAGGGTTCCTTTGCTGCTGCTATCTTATTTGCGCTAGCATTAGCCATCTCGGGTTCATCGACGATTATATCTTCTGCTGTCTTGTTACGGGCTGTTGTTGTAGCTCCACAACCTTTTCCTATTTTCCCCCTTTCCATTTTGTTTAAGTTATTACAATGCTCAGAATAAATACTTGAATTTAGGGGGGGAAATACCCAACTGATATGCAGTACGAAAAACTAGGCAACCATTTCCTAAGTTGCGTCACCGGAAGCCGATGCTCCAGTACTTTTGTATACTTTTCAGATCGTAGTTCTGAAAGTAGTGCTCACAAGATAAAAGGCCCCCGAAAATTGCTTACTAGGTCACACATGTGCAGATACAGTATGTTCACCATGTCATTGCTCTCCCTCTCGTTCTACTGTGGATGCATTTTCCTAGCTGTCACTCAAATGGCGAGGGGCTGAAGCTCTTTGGTTGAACTTTAATTGCTAGGGGGCTGGCCGACGTGGGGCAAAATGTTGGAAAAATATGCAGTACAGCTTCCAGAAAAACAGTCGCTTTCAAACTAGGGATTTTGCAGCTAATTGAGTAAGACAGTATTTCTGCTTATAGATTAAGTATGTATGAACTACACATCCAGCCAAAGCAGGACATTTAAAAAATAAGTGATCTGGAACTTTGGTGACTACTATGTCTTTAAGAGCCCTTTTACAGGTGTTTGTAAACAAAGATGTTAAGTCCCCTATATGGCGGACTTTGAGTGGTTCTGAACCGGTTCCGACTGGTCTGCTCTCTGCTACCACACTCATACAGATGACTTGAAGACTCAGGTTTCAGACCCTACATTTATAGGGAGTGACATGTCACATTTTCTGGCCTATCCAGGCAAAGGAACAATTTCCTGTGCCTGTGAAACTCACAGCTATGCTTGCAATAGCACATATGAAGTGGGAGACTAGAGGATACAATAGAACTTCTATCTCGCTGTGATATTCTCAGACGGATTGAGCTCTCAACATGAAAAAAAATACCAAATCATGTCATAGAATTTAAACAAGACCACTTTCTATAGGTCACAGACAAGCTGAAGTTGTAACGAGTCTGCACAAATTTGGGCCAATTGTGCGCCGCCCTTTGGGACTCCCAATCACGGCCAGTTGTGATACAGCCTAGAATTAAACCAGGGTCTGTAGCAATGCCTCTAGCACTGAGATGCAGTGGCTTAGACCACTGCGCCACTCGGGAGCAATACTTAATAGCAACACTCATGTAATTACTGGCCTGCAAGACGAGCTTGTCTTGTAGGACTTAGGTTATGCTAGATGAGAGTACTGTACATTTACAACTTATGAGAAAACTCACCTTTGGATCCGGATGCTCTGGTCCTGGTGACCTTGTGTGGCAATCATGACGTCAGCCTCGTCCAGGACGAAGACGCTGATCTTCTTGGGGTCGATGATCTTCAGTTTGGAGCACCAGTCTAGGACCGTGCCAGGTGTCCCGATGACAATTTGCTCCTGAAGCTTCGTCCCGCTGTCCACTGCTCAGCAACCAGAGACATATAGGACAGTTATGATTCTCATTAGCATATTTTACAGAACATCCACTTTATAATACAACTTATTGAAAGTTATGCTTCCGCCATGACATTTGTGTGAGAGCACCGGCATTGATTACAATTTCCCCAGTGAAATTATGCACCATAACATTACAGATTGTATTCAGAATAAAAAAGCATGAGTGTTTTGACACTTACATTTATTGCCACGAATGGCATATGCCAATTTGACCTCAGGATAGAATTTCCCCATCTGTTCAATGACTTTACCAGTCTGCAAAGCTAGCTCGTACGTTGGGGCAATGCAAAGACACTGAGGGGGCAAAATAAGGAGTTTCAGTAATATGAGGCTTTTATCTATAAAATCAACCAACTAAAAAAGCAACACACTGTGATGGAAGTATTCTATACCAAGGCACTTTCATTTTACCTGCTACCCTGATCTGCAGTCGCTCTTCATAAAACAAACCCATAAAAACTATTTCTGAACTTGCTGATTACCTGACCTCTGAGTACCTGTATCAGAGGTCTAGCTTCTTAAAGCTAAGTTCAAGACCATAGCCTGAGTAATGCTAATGGCTCCAGTATATATCGGTGCTGGAGATGTCAACTCACCTGAGTCCATTTGTTAGCTGGGTCAACATGGCTGAGCATGGCCAGCGCAAAGGCAGCTGTTTTACCTGTGCCGGACTGTGATTGGGCAATCAGGTTCTGAGGTCTGGAACCAGAGGGATAATACACGCTGAAGAGAGAACAATGGGGGACTAAAAGGTAGATCATGTAGATTCCATTAATTTCACATCAAAATCCAATCAAACAACTATATTACTGTATACATAAACGTGATAATGGTTAATAACTAGTTTGACTACATCTGACTGAAGGTTAAAATGAAATGTTCAATATCAGAACACACAACCCATTCAAATATGCAAAATATCTAGGCTATTTCCTCCATTATTGAGCTTAATCACAAGGAGCATTGAGCTAAATGAAATGGGTACTCACGGCTCTGCCAGCATCATGGGCAGGGCATTCTCCTGGATCTTAGAGGGTCTGTTGAAACCCATGTCATACACTCCTCTTAGCAGCTCATCTTTCCTGAGATGGAAGAATATTTAAAAGACCACATTTATTTATTTTTATTTCACCTTTATTTAAATTTAACGAGGTAGGCAAGTTGAGAACAAGTTCTCATTTACAATTGCGACCTGACCAAGATAAAGCAAAGCAGTTTGACACATACAACGACAGAGTTACACATGGAGTAAAACAAACATACAGTCAATAATACAGTAGAAACAAGTCTATATACACGATGTGAGCAAATGAGGTGAGATAAGGGAGGTAAAGGCAAAAAAAGGCCATGGTGGCAAAGTAAATACAATATAGCAAGTAAAACACTGGAATGGTAGATTTGCAGTGGAAGAAATGTGCAAAGTAGAAATAAAAAAAATGGGGTGCAAAGGAACAAAATAAATAAATAAATACAGTAGGGGAAGAGGTAGTTGTTTGGGCTAAATTATAGGTGAGCTATGTACAGGTGCAGTAATCTGTGAGCTGCTCTGACAGCTGGTGCTTAAAACTAGTGAGGGAGATGTGTTTCCACATATAAAAAAGGCCAACCAAACATGTTGAACACCACACACGATACTGCAAAAAAGTGATGTTGTAGATCCTAACTCAGGTTAAAATACACTTTATAGTGTAGGTTTTATGTGAGGTAGGCCTATACACATTTGTAAATTAGTAAGCAATGGTGAATTTGAACACTGAGATGACGTACAGTCTCAGCTCTTCAAATGTCTTGACCGAGTAAAGAGGAGATTTTGGATCCCTCTGAAGAACCTCTACTTGATTGGTAGTGTTCACAAGGCTGGTGTGGATCATCTTATTCAACAACGACTGGGCCGCTTTGTCCTCTACAAGGCAAGAGTGACAGGTGAATGGCCTGTTGTAGTAACTGAATGAAGACATGATGATGGGGAGATTAAAATAAACCCTGGGAAATCACACACCTTTTTCTTCCACTTTGGTGCCATTCTCCACTTGTTTTGTGGTACCTGAAGGAACAACAAAAACTCATCACCCCATTTTATCACAAAGGTCATAAACAATAATACATGGATATCACGGGCAAAGTTTTATTATTGACACCAGTGATTTTACCTTTTGCCTTTCTAGGTGCAGCATCACCTCCACCTCGAGGTGGGGATCTTATCACCAAGGAGCCGAACTTGTAAGAGAAATAAACATGTTGTTAGTACGCAAATATCTAAGTTTCCCCTCATCAAATATTGGCAAGCACGAATCTGCAATGAAGCTCAAATTATGCCAACAACTTCAAAGGCATAACAAACACCGCTACAGTCATTCAGAAGGTGTGTCAGTTAACAGTGGCACACCATCAGCACATGGTTAGCTAGCTAACCTCTGAAAAGTTCAGCCACAAATTGCCTCAGCTACAGTTGGCTGCGCTAGCAAGCTTGCTAGGTAGCAGCATAAAGTCTGATGCTTTTCGTCATGCATATTTGGGAATTCAGCTAGCTAATGAGCTAGCGAAATATTTAAACTTACAGAGTCAGTCGTAGATTCCTGTTTATCGACAGCCAGAGCCCAGGAGTTAGTAGCCATTGTTCACGTTTAATGTATATTATTTTACACAAATTTTCAGCTACACAACAAACTATGAAATTAAGCTGTGCGTCGAAAGGGATGCAGCTGCCTGCTAAGCAAAAGAAGCTGCCGCTGTTGCGCACCTAGCTGCACTCTTTCTGATGGGAACTCGGAAGTGGTATTCTGAGTTCCCATCAACTTTGTTTACCCCATTAGTTTGTGTATGCCTTCGTTGAAAATGTGCAATACTACAGGCTCTATTAGAATAATTACAATCTGTTATCAGATACAGGTTTGGCTATTGTTTTGTTTATTAAACATCTGGTCCCAGAAAATCTGAGTAGGAGAATTGATGGCAGTCCGGATGAGTGACCCAGCCAGGTAGAGAGAGAGAGACCTGTCAGTCCACATAAAGAGAGAGGGGGAGATGAGGCTGGGGGGAGGGGATTGTTTAATTGTGGAGCGGATGCAGCTTCAGCCAATAACCCCCACCCACATCACCCCTTCCTCACAAATATCTTTTAAGATGCCATTAGAGGTCTACATCGATTGTCATGGTTACGTCCTCAGTAAAAACAAAAAAAACAGGTGGATCAGATTAACAGTGGTCACAACGCAGACAGCCAAAATCATATCACCCACATTATAATCTAAACATTATAGGCTTTGCAATAAAGCAGAGACAGAGCACTGGACTGGATGGAGGCGAGACGAGCTTTATGTTCCCCCTCCCACTATTTCTTGTTCTCCACGCCTGGCGTTGCATTTCATTTAGTCTGATCCTCCAGCTATCAAAAACGATGCATGAATGGGGTCTCGTCATCGATCGCAGGGAAGAAGGAGAGTGGGTGGTGCTGATGCTATGAATGCAGAGGGGAGGGGTAGTAGGGGAAGGGGAGGGCGGAATGCTAATCTGTTGCACAGGTTTCTCGCTCTGTGGCTGGGCTGTTATCTCTGTCTGTCTCTCTCTCTCTTTCTCTCCCTGTCAGTGAAAACCTAACTCCAGCCACAGGGAGGGGGGAGAGATTTAGCTGATATACTTTGTATAACCACATGTTGCTGTGCTGACTATATTGCTGACAAGGTTGCTGCCTAGTGTCCACTGTCCTTCTCGGTTTTTGTTTAGTTCCTCTGTGAAAAGCCAGAGACAATTAATGAATAGTTTCTCTACCCACCTCTGGTAGCTGGCATTTGCCACATACTCCAGAGGAAAGAAAAAAGGGATGAAAAATAAATAGTGGCGAAAAGGACATATTTCATGAAAAGTGGGTATCCAAAAGACAGAAATCATCATCTCACCCCCAGTTTACACAAATGAAAAGGTAAGACTTCATTATTTCAGTAGTTGTTGCTGAATATTGTGCATGTATATTGTATATTGGCATTGATATGTTTGCAATTATATCAGCCAGCAATGAAATCCAGCAATACAAACCATTCTGTATTATCAACAGATGGTTATTTCTGACCTGTTTCCTTGGAAAGCTGCTGTTAGTGTGGTGTTATCATGGCTGTACTGTATGGATGGTGACTATGTGGATGATATTAGGCTATGTTTGGATGAGCCTTTCTGAAGAGCTCAAGACAATTCATACGACAAGGAGAGGGTCTCATGGGGTCTGTCACTTGGACACACTCATTATCACAGCCTGTCAGACTGAAAAAAGAAACTCCCATTAAGAGAGAAACACTAATGGATTACCTTTAGGATTTTGCGATTATTGAAATGGGCATAATATTAATCAACTTAATTGTGAACATTTTATGATTTTGCCCCAACATTTTTGTTCCTCTTCTAATTTTTTGATATATTATATTATTTTTTTAAAAGTGGATTTAGGTTATTAATCACAGTTATTAATTATAGGTTATTAATCAATATGAGGTTGAATAATCTGATTGCATAATGCATTTCTGTATTGTCACAGCTAAAACAGTTTACAGTCCAGTTATGCTGTTCAATGTTTTTAGAATAAGGGAAGAATAATGGCATTGGGATGTGAGAGATGTTGTGTTTTAGAGGAATAAGACACTGCATCTCTGCTTGTACCCATCTTGTGTCCCTTAGGACACGTGGGGGCACTGTTGACACTGATTGCAGAGCAGGTGTGCGCAGTGAGCACTGTGGGTGCATCTGTCTGGCCTATTCCTTTTCACTAAATGACAACCCTGTGCCGGGCCAGCCAAAACCTCCTTTTGATTAATTAGTATGAGGAGGCGGCACACTTAAAATATATTTTTTTTATTAATTATGGATCCTGTAAATTGTGGATGCATTATGACAGCAGACAGTAATCTTGTCCAGGCAGGGAGTCAGGAAGACCAAATGATCTTGAGATCCATCATGTAGATAATTCACAAAAATACTATTTGGCTGAAGGAGCAGTTTGGAGTTTTTCACTCTAAGTATTGTACTGTATGTACTCTTACAGCCACTAACATTGGCATATTAGTTTGGAGAGACACTGGCCAGTATCATCAGCAGGCAGGCAACGGCTCAGTCTCTATGGAAATTTGCTGTCGTCATAACACCACGCATAAAGGCTGTGTTAGAGGCTCAGGCTATGGCTCTCTAAACACAACAGAAACCCAGGACACCACAACATTATAAAAAAAACCTGGGTTGCAATATACAGTGCCTTTGGAAAGTATTGACTTTTTCCACATTTTGTTAAGTTAAATCAAATCAAATTACAGCCTTATTCTACAATCGATGAATATTATATATATATATTTATATAGATTTTTTTTTAATTTTACCCCTTTTTCTCCCAATTTCGTGGTATCCAATTGTTGTTAGTAGCTACTATCTTATCTCATCGCTACAACTCCCGTACGGGCTCGGGAGAGGCGAAGGTTGAAAGTCATGCGTCCTCCGATACACAACCAAACCATGCCGCACTGCTTCTTAACACAGCGCCATCCAACCTGGAAGCCAGCCGCACCAGTGTGTCGGAGGAAACACCGTGCACCTGGCAACCATGGTTAGCGCGCACTGCGCCCGGCCCGCTGCTGGAGTCGCTGGTGCGCGATGAGACAAGGATTTCCCTACCGGCCAAACCCTCCCTAACCCGGACGACGCTAGGCCAATTGTGCGTCGCCCCACGGACCTCCTGGTCGTGGCCGGTTACGACAGAGCCTGGGCGCGAACCCAGACAGCTAGCGCTGCAGTACAGCGCCCCTAACCAAGGTCCCACAGTTGACAGTGCATGTCAGAGTAAAAACCAGGCCATGAGGTTGAAGGAATTTTCCGTAGAGCTCAGAGACAGGATTGTGTCGAGGCAAAGATCTGGGGAAGAATACCAAAACATTTCTGCAGCATTGAAGGTCCCCAAGAACACAGTGGCCTCCATCCTTCGTTTGGAACCACCAAGACTCTGCTTGAGCTGGCCATCCGGCCAAACTGAACAATCGGGGGAGAAGGGCCTTGTTCAGGGAGGTGACCAAGGCCGGACGGAAGCCACTTCTCAGTAAAAACGGCATATGACAGCTCACTTGGAGTTTGCCAAAAGGCACCTAAAGACTCTCAGACCATGACAACTCTTTGGCCTGAATGCGTAGCGTCACATCTGAAGGAAACCTGGCACCATCCCTACGGTGAAACATGGTGGTGGCCGCATCATGCTATGAGGATGTTTTTCAGCGGCAGGGACTGGGAGACTAGTCAAGATCAAGGCAAAGATGAACGGAGCAAAGTACAGAGAGATTCTTGATGAAAGCCTGCTCCAGAGCGCTCAGAACTTCAGACTGGAGCGAAGGTTCACCTTCCTACAGGAGTAGCTTCGGGACAAGTCTCTGTCTTTGAGTGGCCCAGACTTGAACCCGATCGAACATCTCTGGAAGAGACCTGAAAATAGCTGTGCAGCAACGCTCCCCATCCAGCCGGATAGAGCTTAAGAGGATCTGCAGAAAGGAATGGGAGAAACTCCCCAAATATGGGTGTACCAAGCTTGTAGCGTCATACCCAATGAAGACTCAAGGCTGTAGTCGCTGCCGAAGGTGCTTTAACAAAGTACTGAGTAAAGGGTCTGAATATTTATGTAAATGTGATATTTCAGGGGTTTTTTCATATACATTTGCAAAAATGTCTGAAAACCTATTTTTGCTTTGTCATTCTGGGTTATTCTGTGTAGATTGATGGGGGGAAAAAACGATCTTACCAATTTTAGAACAAGGCTGTAATGTAACACAATATGGAAAAAGTCAAGGGGTCTGAATACTTCCCGAATGCACTGTAGGATGACATTTGCATGAAAATACAGGTCGGCCATAAGCATTGGCCACTTCTCACAGTCCAATCTCATCTTGCACCCTCATTCATGCAATATTCTACCAGACCAGTCCACCTTGGTGTAGATCATCTGTTTGATGGATGAGTCATGCTTTTTCTATAGTGGGAATTTGAAATGTTGTGTCTTGAATATAACCTTGAAAAATGTATAGGTCTTCACTTGCTGCCTTTGCCTTGCATGTTGTCGTGTCTTTACTATCATTAAATTGAAGACTTTTTATCAGAGATTCTCTGTAATTAGTATTACGCGATCAACATTATTAATCATGTAACTGTAATTAATTAAATCTCATAATTACAATTCCTAAAACATATGTGTCTTATATAATTTTAAATCTATTTTCGTTGTTAATCCCAACAAAGTGTCCGATTTCAAATAGGCTTTTCAGCGAAAGCACTACAAACGATTATGTTAGGTCTCCACCAAACCACAATAAGCACAGCCATTTTCCAGCAAAATATAGCATTCAGAAAAACCAGAAATAAAGATAAAATTAATCACTAACCTTGAATTATCTTCATCAAATGACACTCATTGGTCTTCATGTTACACAATACATGCATGTTTTGTTTGATAAAGTTCATATTTATATTTTAAAAAGTCTGAGTTTACATTACCAGTTCCAAAAACATCAAGTGATTTTGCATAGCCACATCATTCAACAGAAATACTCATCATAAATGTAGATGATAATATAGTTATACACATGGAATTATAGATATACCTCTCCTTAATGCAACCGCTGTGTCAGATTTCAAAAAAACTTTACGGAAAAAGAAATGCATGCAATAATCTGAGACGGAGCTCAATTTAAAAACAACACAGCCGCAAAGATGGCTTCAACATAAACAAGAAATTACATGGTAAATATTCCCTTACCTTTGATGATCTACATCAGAAAGCATTCCAGGAATCCCAGGTCCACAATAAATAAGTTTGTTTTGTTCGAAAATGTCTGTTATTTATGTCCAAATACCTTATTTTGTTAGAGCGTTTGGTATACATATCTAAACGCTAATTCTGGTCAGCGTTATATCGGACAAAAACTTTAAAAAGTGATATTACCGGTCAAAGAAACATTTCAAACTAAGTACAGAATCAATCATTAGGATGTTTTTAACATATAGCTTCAATAAAGTTCCAACCGGAGTATTCCTCCTTGTCTTCGTGAGCCATGGAACGCAAGTGACTACCATGAGGAAAAAGTGGGATCACAAAATGGCTGCATGATGGACAGCTGATATATTCTGCTCTCATTCACTCCCACAACAACATAGAAGCCTCATTATAATTTCTATTGATGGTTGATGGCGGAACCCCTAGGCAGTGCAACATCATTCATATCTCAAGGGGATTTCATTTGCGACTCTGGTGAATACATACAAGCTCAGATTTCTGACTTCCTATTTTGATTTGCCTGCCAATATGAGTTCTGTTATACTCACAGTCATCATTCAAACAGTTTTAGAAACTGCAGAGTGTTTTCTATCCAATACGAATAATAATATGCAAATATTAGCAACTATGACTGAGGAGCAGGCCATTTGATATGGGCACCTTTTCATCCAAGCTACTCAATACTGCCCCTGCAGCCATAAAAAGTTAACCACGTGGTATGGTTAAAAGATTCAGCAATGGTCTGCAACCTTTGTACTCCTGTGATTGAGAGAAACATGATCTACTTGAGAATTTCTAAAAGTTGGGTTTTATTCGGAATTGCAGAAAAGGGGCTGTCCCAGGATGCCTGACCCTAACTGGGCTCAGGGGTGGTCCTCTGATTTAGTTCAACTCAAAAGATAATTGGAGTTTCCTTCATTAAACAGTCCAAAATCACATTACACAATTTCACAAATAGTATCATACTCACTCATTCATCTTATACAACAATTAGATGTAAACCTCATATCTGAGGCTATTATATAAACAGTGTTATGGTAATGTGGCCACACCATCTCCCATGAGCTTCCACAAGTTGTAACAAACGGACCAGTTCGTAGCTGGATTCTTCGCCAATCTTTTATACTTTCTCCGGAACATGAAATTTGTTCGGATCTCAAGTTCTGTGAGGTGGAAGAAATTCCTTTGTTCTCTATGAAAATTCACTCTGTCTCTTATACTGTGTGGCCATGAGGCAGGGTCTTCTCCTCAGGAATTTACGACCTCTCTCTGACCACAGCAGCCTAGTTGAAGGAAGCAAGGGGGAGGCAGGGAGAGGGGTATGGGGCTTGCTGTACCCAAAGAGGGCAACATCATGACAATGTACAGTAGATCAGAGGCCCCCAACCATACTACATTAAAAAAAATCTCTCTCTAATGTTTTTGTTTTCATTTTCACCAATCGCCGTTGTAGTCTAAGCATAGTCTAAGCATGCAAGGACTGAACTGATAGTTTGAATTCTCCTGTGGTTTTATTGTCTGGGCCTGCTCTGCAGGGATGTAATGTTTTTGCTGATCAGAATTCTGGACAGCAAAAGACATGATTCTACTTCAAAGGCACTAAAAAGGCCCTTACTGTTGTCTTTGATTTTATTGCTGGACAACAATGCAAGGGTGAGGATATCAGAGCTAGACTTATACTGATGTTTGCTTGTTTGTTGAATTATTGTACAAGTTAAAAAAAAATATTCTGAACATTATGTTTTTTACCCTCTGTCTATGATTGGCAATGAAAAGAAACTCATCATGCCAGGCCTGATCAACAAGGGGAGTCAGAATGCTCTGCCTCTCAGTGTCTGCGAGATCACTTCCTGTGTCAGAGGTTACACTCTGGCCCTGACAGCATCCATGACCTACAATAACTTTGAGGACAATCCAATTGAGGGTGAGAACCTCATTTGTTGTTACAAATATAAAAGTTATCATGAACATTCTCTGGCGGCCTTATACAAGTGTGTTTAGAATGATGATTCTGAATTTCCTTCCATTGTCTCTGAGGTAGTCTCCAGAGCTTCCACAGTGCTTCTCAATATCAATCATTACTTTTAGTTAGTTTGGTTGGTTAGTTTTACTTAATTGCCTGTTTTGGTTAATTGCCTGTTTTGGTTAATGTTAACTGTATTTGTTGTAGGAGTCTTCATTTACCCGCTGGAAGAATGCTCTACCGTTGTGGGATTTGAAGCTATGATCTCCAACCAGATAATAACCGTGCAAATCAAAGACAAGTCCAAGATTGATGACTGTTACTTTGATTGCTGCACTACAACTAATGGTGCCCTTCAGAGTGGCAGTGGTAGGATGGGTCTCGTGTGAAGTGCTGTGGTCAGTGGTTGTGTAGTTTGGTCCCAGATCTGTTTGCACTGTCTTGCCAACTCCTATGGTCATTCGTGTGACAATGACAATAGGAGATGGAAAGACAGCACAAACAGAGACCAGGCTTGTGGTTTTGGGTCCAACTATCTTGATTCCTAGTCTAATCAATAAGGATAACATTTCTCTGAAAAATACAAAACATTACCATGTATGTGAGTTGTTCTGCTATGGTATTCCAGGACATATTGTGCTGGATGAGGACTTGGAGAGGACAGTGTTGGTGGTGAACCTGGGGGTCATCCCCCCTCTGGAGACGGTCAACGTGTTGGTCAGCACCTCCTCTGAGCTGCCCACCCTGCCCAACGGGGGTATCCGGGTCACCTCACCCACCGTGTGCACCCCCAGGGTCCAGAGAACCATCAACGAGGAGCAGGGACTCTCCCCAAACTTCCACAACAGAGCGTAAGAATACCATGACAGAGTGTCATCATCATAACCACAACTGAATGTCACCACTGTGCCACAGCTGAATGTCAATGCTGTCTTGTCCAAATCAAAACTCTATAGTGCCATTTTGATCTTTAAAGGAAACTTTAACTGGTAACTTGGAGGTTAAGTTATTTACAGCATGCCTGCATCAGACATCAATTATTTCAAATGTTGGGCTCCCGAGTGGCGCAGCGGTCTAAGGCACTGCATCGCAGTACTAGAGGCGTCACTACAGACACCCTGGTTTGAATCCAGGCTGTATCACAACTGGCTGTGATTGGTAGTCCCATAGGGCGGCGCACAATTGGCCCAGCGTCGTCCGGGTTTGGCCGGTGTAGGCCATCATTGTAAATAAGAATGTGTTCTTAACTGACTTGCCTAGTTAAAAAGGTTAAATTAAAAAAAGAATAATAACACAGACAGAGAGATAGCCGATTGGTGGACAAGTGTAACATAGACGCTGGGAGTCGAGAAACAGGTGCAGGTGGTAAGTTTAATATAAAAAACATGGAACGATACAACATAGGAGTAGCGTCTAGACATGAACAACAGAAACAATAATGCCTGGGGAAAGAACCTAAGAGAGTGTCAGATAAAGGGGAGGTAATGAGTGAGGTAATGGAGTCCAGGTGTGCTTAATGATGAATGCCAGGTCCGCGTAATGATGGTTCCCAGGACCTGTGGTTAGTAAACCGGCAACGTTGAAGCTGGAGGGGAGGAGCGGGAGTAGATGTGACAACAAGACTATAAATTAAATTACTATGATTTTATATTGTGGTATTTTCTTGCACAGGAGGGGCAGCAGGCATAATTGTGCCCTGGATCCAAATGAGCAGACTCCTATCACCCCCCAGCTGTACATGGCCCAGCTGCTGGAGGAAGAGGCCATCAACTCCATTGACTATGAGTTTAGCTTCCAGTTGGAGATCAGAGCCCCGTATCTCCTTGCAGGTCAGAGACACAACATACAACCATCTACACGGTGCAGTTTATTTGTATTATAATACAATTTATGTTCCACTGACCAACATACATCTTTCCTCTATGAGTACAAAGCTACCTCTGTTCACACAAACAAGATTCATTTGAGTTTTTTTGTGATATCTTGTTCTAGTATTTTCATGTGATTCCACTGTTTATTCTACACTGTAGATGCTTTAGAGGTGTCTTTGTGCAGGTGTGGAAAGCCCCTCTCATGCCATCCGGGCAGACGCAGACCCCCTGGCCCGCTCAGCCACCAGCATCGTCATCACACTCGCTGACAAGTACACCTACGACTGCCCTGTGGAGATCATCATCTACCCCAGTGGTGGGTACTGTACTGTTGTGGACACACCACCCACCATATAGCCTGCCAGGGACAACCATTACTCACACCTCTTCAAATACAATATCACATACACAGAATAGGCCAGTGTTACATTTTATATTTTACGTTTTAGTCATTTAGCAGATGCTCTTATACAGAGCGACTGGATAGCTAAGTGAGAGAATGACACATCACAATCGTATCATGTACATTTTCCCTCAACAAAGTATTCATCAGCAAAGTCAGTGCTTGTGGGAAAATCATTGACTATCTGCTGCAAACAATTCGCCCTGTTATTTATATGTGGACAGTTAATCAGATCACACAGGAGTTGAGTCATCAGCCTTTGTCTGAGGGCATAGCGGGATTTCTTATAAGTGTCCGGATTAGTGTCCCGCTCCTTGAAAGTGGCAGCTCTAGCCTTTAGCTCAATGCGGATGTTGCCTGTAATCCATGGCTTCTGGTTGGGATATGTACGTACGGTCACTGTGGGGATGATGTCGTTGAGGCACTTATTGATGAAGCCGATGACTGAGGTGGTATACTCCTGAACGCCATTGGATAAATCTCGGAATATATTCCAGTCTGTGCTAGCAAAACAGTCCTGTAGCATAGCATCTGCGTCATCTGACCAGTTCCGTATTGAGCGAGTCACTGGTGCTTCCTGCTTTAGTTTTTGCTTGTAAGCAGGAATCAGGAGGATATAATTTTTTGTCAGATTTGCCAAATGGAGGGTGGGGGAAAGCTTTGTACGCGTCTCTGTGTGGAGTAAAGGTGGTCTAGAGTTTTTTTTCCCCTCTGGCTGCACATGTGACATGCTGGTAGAAATGTGGTAAACATGATTTAAGTTTGACTGCATTAAAGTCCCCGGCCACTAGGAACGCCGCTTCTGGATGAGCATTTTCGTATTTGATTATGGCTTCATAGAGTTGGTTAAGTGCAGTCTTAGTGCCAGCATCGGACTGCGGTGGTAAATAGACGGCTACAAATAATATAGATGAGAACTCTCTTGGTAGATAGTGTGGCCTACAGCTTATCATAAGGCGAGCAATACCTCAAGACTTATTTAATATTAGACATCGTGCACCAGCTGTTATTGACAAATAAACACACACCCCACCCCCACCCCTCGTCTTACCAGACGTAGCTTCTCTGTTCTGCCTTTGCATGGAAAATTCCGCAAGCTCTATATTATCTGTGTCGTCGTTCAGCCACAACTCGATTAAACATAATATATTACAGTTTTTAATGTCCCGTTGGTAGGATAATCTTAATCGTAGTTCATACATTTTATTTTCCAATGATTGCACGTTAGCCAATAGAACGGATGGTAGTGGGAGTTTACTCGTTCGCCTACGGATTCTCAGAAGGCTTTTCTTCACGGAAATGACAGGGATTTGGGCCTGTTCCGGGGAAAGCAGTATATCCTTCTTGTCGGACTCATTAAAAGGAAAAAGGAAAAAGCTTCTTCCAGTTCGAGGTGAGTAATCGCTGTTCTGATGTCCAGAAGTTATTTTCGGTCATAAGATGCTAGCAGCAGCATTATGTACAAAATAAGTTAAAAAAACAAGTTACAAATAACGCAGAAAAACGAACAAAATACCACAGTTGGTAAAACGTCATCCATCCTCTTCGGCGCTATCTTATCATGATTCCATATTTGTTATTTCATAGTTTTGATGTCTAAACTATTATTCTACAATGTAAAAAATAGTAAAAATAAAGAAACACCCTTAAATGAGTAGGTGTTATAAAACTTTTGACCGGTAGTGTATATATGTAACAGATGTGAAACGGCTAGCTTAGTTAGCAGTGCGCGTTAAATAGCGTTTCAATCGGTGACGTTACTTGCTCTGAGACCTTGAAGTAGTGGTTCCCCTTGCTCTGAAAGGGCCGCGGCTTTTGTGGAGCGATGGGTAACGATGCTTCGTGGGTGACTGTTGTTGATGTGTGCAGAGGGTCCCTGGTTCGCGCCCGGGTATGGGCGAGGGGACGGTCTAAAGTTATACTGTTACATATATACAGTATATACTGTATATATATCTCTCTCTATCCTTACTTTCTTCTCTCTCTCTCTCTCTTTCTTTAAACCCCCACCCACCTTTTTCTCTCCTTCTCTATCTTAGTCCTCTCCTGGTTGTCTTAATCTCTGCCTGGGCCAGTTGTCTCCCAGAGGCAGGAATGAGTCGCCAGATTGCTTGTCCAATAAGGCTCTAAAGAGATGGCTTTGTTTACGGCCCTAGGGCCAGTGGCTGGCTGTGCAATTCAATTCAGTCCACTGTGGGACTGGGGTTTCAATCTCATCAAGGAGACTGCTGAGCACAACCAGATGGCCATGGCAATAGAGAGATGTATGGAGTGCTTGCCGGAAGCAGTTTTCCCTCAGTTTTTGCATAGTGAAATTAACTTCAAATGATTTTGAAAAGTGATTGTTGGACGGTTTTCATCAAAAGCTTGATTTACTAAATGGTCAATAAAAACCGCTCGCCATGAACTTCACTGCAGAGAGATGTATTGAGGGATGCCTGTGGAGAGAAGAATATGAGCAGAAAATAGCAAAGCACTTTTAATCACAGTAGTGGAGCTGGGATATTGACTTGACAGCAACAGCATTTCTCTGGAATCAAAATCCAAGAGGGACCTTAGTCTGTGACTAATCATGGACAGACTACGTAAGCATAAATGGTACCATATACAGTGGGGCAAAAAAGTATTTAGTCAGCCACCAATTGTGCAAGTTCTCCCACTTAAAAATATGAAAGAGGCCTGTAATTTTCATCATAGGTACACTTCAACTATGACAGACAAAATGAGAAAGAAAAATCCAGAAAATCACATTGTAGGATTTGTAATGAATTTATTTGCAAATTATGGTGGAAAATAAGTATTTGGTCAATAACAAAAGTTTATCTCAATACTTTGTTATATACCCTTTGTTGGCAATGACAGAGGTCAAACGTTTTCTGTAAGTCTTCACAAGGTTTTCACACACTGTTGCTGGTATTTTGGCCCATTCCTCCATGCAGATCTCCTCTAGAGCAGTGATGTTTTGGAGCTGTTGCTGGGCAACACGGACTTTCAACTCCCTCCAAAGATGTTCTATGGGGTTGAGATCTGGAGACTGGCTAGGCCACTCCAGGACTTTGAAATGCTTCTTACGAAGCCACTCCTTCATTGCCCGGGCGGTGTGTTTGGGATCATTGTCATGCTGAAAGACACAGCCACGTTTCATTTTCAATGCCCTTGCTGATGGAAGGAGGTTTTCACTCAAAATCTCACGATACATGGCCCCATTCATTCTTTCCTTTACACGGATCAGTCGTCCTTGTCCCTTTGCAGAAAAACAGCCCCAAAGCATGATGTTTCCACCCCATGCTTCACAGTAGGTATAGTGTCCTTTGGATGCAACTCAGCATTCTTTGTCCTCCAAACACGACGAGTTGAGTTTTTACCAAAAAGTTATATTTTGGTTTCATCTGACCGTATGACATTCTCCCAATCTTCTTCTGGATCATCCAAATGCTCTCTAGCAAACTTCAGACGGGCCTGGTCATGTACTGGCTTAAGCAGGGGGACACATTGGCACTGCAGGATTTGAGTCCCTGGCGGCATAGTGTGTTACTGAAGGTAGGCTTTGTTACTTTGGTCCCAGCTCTCTGCAGGTTATTCACTAGGTCTCCCCCGTGTGGTTCTGGGATTTTTGCTCACCGTTCTTGTGATCATTTTGACCCCACGGGGTGAGATCTTGCGTGGAGCCCCAGATCGAGGGTGATTATCAGTGGTCTTGTATGTCTTCCATTTCCTAATAATTGCTCCCACAGTTGATTTCTTCAAACCAAGCTACTTAGCTATTGCAGATTCAGTCTTCCCAGCCTGGTGCAGGTCTACAATTTTGTTTCTGGTGTCCTTTGACAGCTCTTTGGTCTTGTCCATAGTGGAGTTTGGAGTGTGACTGTTTGATGTTGTGGACATGTGTCTTTTATACTAATAACAAGTTCAAACAGGTGCCATTAATACAGGTAACGAGTTACAGGTCTGTGAGAGCAAGAAATCTTGCTTGTTTGTAGGTGACCAAATACTTATTTTCCACCATAATTTACAAATAAATTCATAAAAAATCCTACAATGTGATTTTCTGGATTGTTTTTCTCATTTTGTCTGTCATAGTTGAAGTGTACCTATGATGAAAATTACAGGCCTCTCTCATCTTTTTAAATGGGAGAACTTGCACAATTGGTGGCTGACTAAATACTTTTTTGCCCCACTGTATCTGTCATGATAAAATGGGATGCGTGAGATAACAAGCAGCATTAGTTCCTGTGCTCAGGACAAATCACGATTTCGCAAGTAATAGCATTTTTTAAAATTATGGAAGGGGAGGGGACATTTGGCCCATAGACTTGCCTGTAACTTGCAACGAGAGTGGGAGGAGCTCTTCGTTACGGTTCCGCTCCTCATTCTATCACTTCTTTAAACACCCAGAACTTAATTGAGCACCTGACCAATTACACAAGACTTTAGTTATGGGTTAACCAAGATTAGTCTGTGACAGAAATATATACTACTTGGCCACGTCTGCCTTTTCTCTGACAGATGTTTGCAGGAATTGCATATTGTACCCTTCTATCAGTGTTATGGCTCATACTGAAACCTGCTTGTTGTCAAGGTGATACTGTACCATATTAGTCTAGTGCCCATTGTTTCCTACTAGATCCTCATCTGCCTCTTGTGCTGATTGAGGATGGAGACATGACACTGGAGGAGTACGATGAACACCTTACAGGGAAGAGTGACTACATCAAGGCCATCAAGAAGGACTCCAGTAATGAAAAGAAAGTGAGTGCTGCATCTGATCTGATGTGATCTGCGTTTTACCCAGTAGCCTTATTGAGTGACAAAGAAACAGCTGTCTGAGAGGACTCATATAGATTAAAGAGGCTTTGTAAAATGGCAAGATGCTGCTTATAATTAGAGAAGAAAAGCATATAGCGTCATGAATATTCAATAACAACAGATAATGAGACCTCTCTTATAAGAAAAGATAGCAGTTCTGAAACTAAAGTAAAAGTGCAGTAACTGCAGTCGACTGGGGTATTTTGGATGCAGTAATTGCAGAATAACTGCAATGTACTGCAGTTGAACTGCAGTTACACTGCAAAATAAACTGTGTTGTTTTCGACGCAGTACTTGAAGCGTACTGCAGTTATACTGCATATTAACTACATTTATACTACAGTGTACTGCGCTTATACTGCAAAATAAACTGTGTTATTTTGGACCCAGTACTTGAAGTATACTGCAGAGTATACTACTCTGACTACAGTTATTCTACAGTGTACAGCAGTCATACTGCACTCTGACTACAGTTATACTACAGTGTACTGCAGTTATACTGCACACTGACTACAGTTATACTACAGTGTATTACAGTTATACTAGTGTACTGCAGTTATACTACAGTGTACGGCAGTTATACTGCACACATTTATTTTCGTACGGGCTGCGTATCCACACCTTTTGCCAGTTTTGTGTGATTTGTTAGACCTGGTTTGGCCTGTATTGGTAGTGCATTCCAGTATTCCTGTGTCCTTTATTATTATATGAAAGCAATTGATTTATTTCAACCTCTCTGAGATCATTTTAAAACCACACATGAATGATACACATTGGAGTTACAGTATGTTGTTTGAATGGTGAGTTTATTATTTTTCTTGAGGTGAAATCGTGTCGGTACAGATTGTACCTTATTCTCCACATGTCTGAATGGCACTACGGTGGTAGATACAATTACATCCTTAAGTGACCAGTAGACCTCAATGGGAGGGAGAGAGAGGACACTTAGCCTAAAATGATGTGTGGGATAAAAAGGGGTTACTATGGAAACCACAAAAAGTCCTCAGTGTTCTGCTTGGAATTTCTACCTGCAAGAACACATGCACCAGTTGATTGAGTGTCCTTTCTCTTTCAAATCATTTGGGTGTCATTTTAAACAAATTCCCAACCATAATTTCCTTGAATTATGCATGTTTATTTAAGAAGCATAGCTGAAATCAGCTTATCAAAAACGTTCCGTATGGAGAATATTTTATTGTTAGAATATTTTATCTAATAGATCTTAGCATGAAGGAAACAGCTGTGTTGTAGTTTAGGGGAACGCTGCCTTGTAGAGCTATAACTAATTTTAATACAATTATAATAATTTTCTTATCAGATGTGACATGTAAGATATGTATAAAAAATGACTTGTACAAAGTCATTGCTGTATGTGAATATGGCTCTTATTCAAAGCTTGCATGATGTGATTGGGATCTCATTCTCTTTATTTCATTATTTTCTTACTGCATCCTCTGACCATGTTATCCTCTGACCACGTTATCCTCTGACCATGTTATCCTCTGACCACGTTATCCTCTGACCATGTTATCCTCTGACCATGTTATCCTGTGGCCATGATATCCTCTCACCATGTTATCCTCTGATCATGTGTAGACTAGATCTCAAGCACTTCTCTCACCATGTTATCCTCTGGCCATGTGGCAAAGTGAAGGTGGATATCATTCGTAAGCGTCTCCACAAGGACATCCTCCACAACCCTGCGGTTATGCTCAACTTCTGCCCAGACCTCAAGTCCATGACCTCTGACCTGAGGAAGGTGCATGGAGAGTTCATCTTCCTCATCGACCGCAGTGGGAGCATGAGCGGGGTCAACATCAGCTGTGTCAAGGTACTGTCATGACTTCATAACACATTGAAAACCCATTCTTAATCTATTCTTAATAAGGGCATAAACATAATGAACTGAGTAGTTTGGCAAAACTAAACCTGGAGGATGGAGACTTAAGGGCAACTAAAGTAATAGAATGAATTATGAAGGAATAACATAGTTTACTAATTAGATATGTAAGATGTGCTATTAATGACTCAATGACTCACTGGTCATTTGATGGAAAGGTCAATGGAAACTCATCTCAGCTCGGCCTTTATTTCCAGTGCATCTGACTGTAATGTTACATGATTGGACTGGGCTGAGAGTGGTGATGTTTGACTAACCCCTGTTGGTCTATCATGCACAGCAGGGCAGCATGACTCATACTCGGAAATCTTCTGATTGGGGAGAGATGGGCATCCTCTCCCTCTGACACCCCAAAGCCTGACTTAAATCAAATCAAATCAAATTGTATTTGTCACATGCGCTGAATACAACAGGCGTAGTAGACCTTACAGTGAAATGCTTACAAGCCCTTAACTAATGATGCAGTTTTACGAAAATACCTAACAAATAAAAAGTAAGAGATAAGACTTTAGTTGCAGTGGTGTAAAAGGGGGGGGGGGGGTGCAAATAGTCTGGGTAGCCATTTGATTAGCTGTTCAGGAGTCTAATGGCTTGGGGGTAGAAACTGTTTAGAAGCCTCTTGGACCTAGACTTGGCGCTCCGGTACCGCTTGCCGTCTATGACTAGGGTGGCTGGAGTCTTTGACGATTTTTGGGGCCTTCCTCTGACACCGCCTGGTATAGAGGTACTGGATGGCAGGAAGCTAGGCCCCGATGATGTACTGGGCCTTACGCACTACCATCTGTAGTGCCTTGCGGTCGGAGGCCGAGCAGTTGCCATTCCAGGCAGTTATGCAACCCGTCAGGATCCTCTCGGGTGCAGCTGTAAAATCTTTTGAGGATCTGAGGACCCATGACAAATATTTTCACTCTCCTGAGGGGGGATCGGTCTGACTTGACCCATCCAGGTCAGGCCGATGATGATGAAATCATTTCTCCTCGGTTTCTTTGATCTGCCAGAAACTCCCCCAAAATGCCAGGCCCCAATTTGATAGCATCTTTGACTGAATATAAGGAGAAAGAGAGATTTATATGACACCAAAATGCCAGCGACCCCAAAATGCTAGCGAGCACCAATTTGATAGCACCTTTGAAAGTGGGAGAAAGAGCAGTGGAGATTTTCTATGACACAACGACTTGAAATTGACAAAAAGCATTGAAGTTTCCTGTGAGCTGACTCTCTAATCAATCTCTGCTATAACATTCTCTATCCACTTTCTCTGTATTGTTGCATGTCATGAAGAAAGTCCATTACATATAACAACTGCTTCATACGTGCATGCTTTATGACAGAGAAAATGCCATTACTGTTCCTCAATGGGTCAGAGGAGGGTTGTAATTTCTTTATTTTAGAGAGTAAAAGAAAGGAAATCATGTCATTTCTGTCAAACTTTTGTCATAGCAACACAGAAATGACAGGATTTACTTTCTCTTCACCATTATACACAGAGTGTACAAAGCATGACATATCTGAATTCACCTGATTAGTCTATAATACCTTATTGATGTCACCTGTTAAATCCACTTCAATCAGTGTAGATGAAGGCGGGGGGGGGGGAGATTTTTAAGCCTTGAGACAATTGAAACATGGATTGTGTAGGTGTTCCATTCAGAGGGTGAATGGGCAAAACATTATGCAGTATGAGAATATTCAAAGTAGCCACCCTTTGCCTTGATGACAGCTTTGCACACTCTTGGCATTCTCTCAACCAGCTTCACCTGGAATGCATTTCCAACAGTCATGAAGGAGTTCCCACATACGCTGAGCACTTGTTGGTTACTTTTCCTTCACTCTGCGGTCCACCTCATCCCAAACTATCTCAATTGGGTTGAGGTTGGGTGATTGGAGGCTAGGTCATCTGATGCAGCACTCCATCCCTCCCCTTCTTGTTCAAATAGCCCTTACATAGCCTGGAGGTGTTTTGGGTGATTGTCCTGTTGAAAACAAATTATAGTCCCACTAAGCGCAAGCCAGGTGGGATGGCGTGTTGCTGCAGAATGCTGTGGTAGCCATACAGGTTAAGTGTGCCTTGAATAAATAAAAAAAATCAATTGGCCGATTTTATTTATTTATTTATTTTTTTAATGTATTTGTAATAATGACAATTACAACAATAGTGAATAAACACTTATTTTAACTTAATATAATACATCAATGAAATCAATTTCGCCTCAAGTAAATAATGAAACATGTTCAATTTGGTTTAAATATTGCAAAAACATAGTGTTGGAGAAGAAAGTAAAAGTGCAATATGTGCTTTGTAAGAAAGCTAGCGTTTCAGTTCCTTGCTCAGAACATGAGAACATATTAAAGCTGGTTGTTCCTTTTAACATGAGTCTTCAATATTCCCAGGTAAGAAGTTTTAGGTTGTAGTTATTATAGGAATTATAGGACTATTTCCCTCTATACCATTTGTATTTGATTAACAGTTGACTATTGGATGTTCTTATAGTCACTTTAGTATTGTCAGTGTAACAGTATAGCTTCCGTCCCTCTCCTCGCTCCTCCCTGGGCTTGAACCAGCAACACAACGACAACAGCCACCACATCGAAGCAGGATTACCCATGCAGAGCAAGGGAAACAACCACCCCAATCAGAGCGAGTGAAGTTTGAAACGCTATTAGCGCACTAACTAGCCAGCCATTTCACTTTGGTTACACCAGCCTCATCTCGGGAGTTGATAGGCTTGAAGTCATAAACAGCGCAATGCTTGACGCACAACGAAGAGCTGCTGGCAAAACGCACCAGAGTGCTGTTTGAATGAATGTTTATGCGCCTGCTTCTGCCTACCACCGCTCAGTTAGATACTTGTATGCTTGTATGCTCAGTCAGATTATATGCAACGCAGGACACGCGTGTAGTTAACTAGTGATTATGATTGATTGTTTTTTATAAGATAAGTTTAATGCTAGCTAGCAACTTACCTTGGCTTACTGCATTTGCGTAACAGCAGTCTCCTTGTGGAGTGTAATGAGAGAGAGGCAGGTTGTTATTGCGTTGGACTAGTTAACTGTAAGGTTGCAAGATTGGATCCCCCGAGCTGACAAGGTGAAAATCTGTCGTTCTGCCCCTGAACGAGGCAGTTAACCCACCGTTTCTAGGCCGTCATTGAAAATAAGAATGTGTTCTTAACTGACTTGCCAAGTTAAATAAAGATTAAATAAAGGTGTAAAAAAAATATATAATAATAATAGGCAAATCGGCGCCCAAAAATACCGATTTCCGATTGTTATGAAAACTTGAAATCGGCCCCAATTAATCGGCCATTCCGATTAATCGGCCGACCTCTAGTTGAGATGTGTCTGTTACTTGAACTATGTGAAGCATTTCTTTGGGCTGCAATTTCTGAGGCTGGTAACTCTGTGCCTTCTTTTCCTGTGGAGGTCCTCATGAGAGCCAGTTTCATCATAACGCTTGATGATTTTTGCGACTGCACTTGAAGAAACTTTCAGTTCTTGAAATGACCAATAAACTTTGATTTGATTAGATTTTTTTCAGTCATAAATAAATGAAACATTCACAAAGAAAGGGTATTAAATACACAATTTGGTGTAAAAAAACAACAACATAAAACAGTGAAATATGATTACAGCCAAACTTGAAATTAATGGTTGTAATTGAGCATACACTTTCTAATAATACACTGGCCCGTCCCTCTGTCACACAGAGATAATAATAATAATCATAACGCAATGGATTATGTTGCACTTCTCTAGTGCACCACAAAGACGCTCTCCAGTGCATAGTAACTAGCCTGCTGACAGATAAAATTGTAATCTGGTCATACTGCCGCAGCCGAAAATGTTTAAACGTCAAGAATAACACTTGCAGCCAGGTGAACAAGGCTGGTTGTTAGAGAGTCTCTTCTTAAAGATTGACCGCCTTGTCTGCTTGTCTTGTTCTTTTTCATTTCCATCTCTCTCCATCTCTTTCCCTCTTTTCTCATTCTCCTCTCCTTCGTATTGACCTTGTGTTTCTATCATTTCTGTTCTGTTCCCAGGATGCCATGGTGGTGATCCTGAAGAGCATTGTGCCTGCCAGTCTCTTCAACATCATCGGCTTTGGCTCCACATTCAAAACACTGTTTTCTACCAGTCAGAGCTATGATGAGGTATGAGGAAAGCAGAACATAGTTTATTTTTTCAGGTCAATATTATTGAACTGCATGTCAGTGATAAAATCTCTATTGGTAAATGCTTAATCTTGCGTGACAGATTTCACAGCTACAGGTAGTACAGGTAGGGGTGACAGGTAGCATACTGATTAAGAGCGGCGGGCCAGTATCCCAAAAAATAGCTGGTTCGAAAAATCTGTAGATGTGCCCTTGAGCAAGGCACTTAACCCTAATTACTCCAGTAAGTCGTTCTGGATAAGAGCGTCTGCTATATGACAATAAAGGTCAACTGTAAATGTAGTCGGAGTACGAGTATAATTCACAGACACACTTGTCTGCCTCTGTTAGATGACTAAATGTTATTGTGTGTATTATTATAATAAATGCTGCTATAATATGCTTCCCCCCTGTCTTTTCTCTGGGCAGCTACAAGTGTCTGTCACAAGAGACTCAAGACTAGTAATATGCTTCTCCCCTGTCGCTCCATGTTTCAGGAAACAGTAACCATGGCTTGTGAGTACATCAGGAAGATCCGAGCTGACATGGGCGGCACCAACATCCTGGCACCACTTAACTGGATCCTGAGGCAACCCATGCACGTGGGTCATCCACGCATGCTATTCCTGATCACAGATGGGGCCGTCAGCAACCCAGGGAAGGTCATCGAGCTGGTCCGCAGCCATGCACGCTACACCAGGTTAACACACCATCAACTTACTTAACTTTGTTGTCTCCAATTGCTATAGACTACCGTATTCAAAATTATGACATTTCCATGTAAAAGATCCCATGAGCACCAACATGTGAAGTTCATAGGAGCATATTAAAGTGGGTGTCAAATGAAAGCTAAGAGTCTATATTTTGGGGAAATTAAGATACATTTTCCAACCATTTTCCATCTTAAGAAAAGTTTTTGATTTCTGGATAAACATACAGAAAAGCGGGTCTTAGATAACATCTACCAGAAAAAGTCTTAAAAGGTATTAGAAATACTTCAAAACACAATAATGTTTAAGTAGAGACCCCTGCCCACTAATATCAACACAAATGTTTGCCATCTGTAAGTTTAAGAAACATTACCTTGTGCCTTGAAATTCCTTTACCAGAAATCAACATATCTTTAAGATATTTTCTAATTTCTCTCCCTTGTGAGGTGGGAGGATAATGAAAGTTCACAGAGGTAACAAGTGATGGTAGACATAGTTATATTTAATGCTATCAATCTAGTTTATAAATTATTAAGTGATTAAAACTCGTTATTCCATTGCCAAATTGGTAACTGAATTACCCAAAAATCAGTAACGGAATTACTGCAACTGAATTGGCTACAATGAGAAATCATAATAATACTCACAGGTGGGTCTCCTGATACGGTCCACCCTTCCACTGGCATACTGTTATGTTCAGCTCATAGTGTCTCCTGCTACTGTCCTCCGTTCCACTGGCATACTGTTATGTTCAGCTCATAGTGTCTCCTGCTACTGTCCTTCATTCCACTGGCATACTGTTATGTTCAGCGCATAGGGTCTCCTGCTACTGTCCTTCATTCCACTGGCATACTGTTATGTTCAGCTCATAGTGTCTCCTGCTACTGTCCTTCATTCCACTGGCATACTGTTATGTTCAGCTCATAGGGTCTCCTGCTACTGTCCTTCATTCCACTGGCATACTGTTATGTTCAGCGCATAGGGTCTCCTGCTACTGTCCTCCCTTCCACTGGCATACTGTTATGTTCAGCTCATAGTGTCTCCTGCTACTGTCCTTCATTCCACTGGCATACTGTTATGTTCAGCTCATAGGGTCTCCTGCAACTGTCCTCCCTTCCACTGGCATACTGTTATGTTCAGCTCATAGGGTCATGTTTTCTTTCTCTTTCTGTTGTCTGGTGGTCAAACCATTAAAACAGTCTGACCCACTGAGCACCAACCGACAAGTAGTTGTATTTTGGTCAGTCCAAAGATTAATTGATTACGATTGAACTGATTTAGTTACGGTGCATTCTGAAACTATTCAGACCCCTTGACTTTTTCCACATTTTGTTTAGGTTTCCAGCCTTATTCTAAAATATATTATATTTTTTAATTTCCTCATCAATCTACACACAATACCCAATACATTTTTGCAAATGTATTCTAATAAATAAAAAACCTAAATGTGACATTTACATTTAAGTATTCAGACCCTTTACTCAGTACTTTGTTGAATCACCTTTGGCAGAGATTACAGCCTCAAGACCCTACAAGCTTGGCACACCTGTATTTGGGGAGTTTCTCCCCTTCTTCTAGGCAGATCCTCTCAATCTCTGTCAGGTTGGATAGGGAGCGTTGCTGCACAGCTATTTTCAGGCCTCTCCAGATATGTTCGATTGGGTTCAAGTCCGGGCTCTGGCTGGGCCACTCAAAGACATTCAGAGACTTGTCACGAAGCCACTTCTGCGTTGTCTTGGCTGTGTGCCCAGTCTGAGATCCTGAGCACTCTGGAGCAGGTTTTCATCAAGGATCTCTCTGTACTTTGCTCCGTTCATCTTTCCCTCGATTCTGACTAGTCTCCCAGTCCCTGCCTCTGAAAACCATCAGGAGCATCGGAAACTGTAAGGTTGATGAATGTAAAAATACTTATTAGAATATAAGAATATAGAAGTAGTAGGCCTATATTTCATTCAAACATTTCAACTTCAATGGAAAAATAATATAATATATGCCATTCGAAATATCTTTATAGACTACACTTTCATTTTATAAAATAAACAAAAAAACAAGAGTTTCTCCCTTTCTTCTAGGCAGATCCTCTCAATCCCTGTCAGGTTGTATGGGGAGCGTTGCTGCACAGCTATTTTCAGGCCTTTCCAGAGATGTTCGATCAGGTTCAAGTCTGGGCTCTGGTTGGGCAACTCAAGGACAGAGATTTGTCGTGAAGCCACTCCTGCGTTGTCTTGGCTGTGTGCTTAGGGTCGTTGTCCTGTTGGAAGGTGAACCTTCGCCTTCCAGCTGAAAAACTTCCCCAAAGCATGATGCTTCCACCACCATGCTTCACCGTAGGGATGGTACCAGGTTTCCTCCATACGTGACGCTTGGTATTCAGGCCAAAGAGTTCAATCTTAGTTTCATAAGAAAAGAGAATCTTGATTCTCATGGTCTGAGACTCCTTCAACTGCCTTTTGGCAAATTCCAAGTGGGCTGTCATGTGTCTTTTACTGAGGAGTGGCTTCCGTCTGGCCACTCTACCATAAATGCCTGATTGGTGGAGTGCTGCAGAGATGGTTGTCCTTCTGGAAGGTTCTCCCATCTCCACAGAGGAACTCTGGAGCTCTGTCAGAGTGACCATCAGGTTCTTGGTCACCTCCCTGATGCGGTATTGTGTGTAGATTGAGGAGGAACATTTTTATTGTATCCATGTTATTTCATATTTTTTATGTATTTGCTATTATTCTTCAATGGAGAAAATAGTCAAAATTAAGAAAAGCCCTTGAATGAGTAGGTGTGTCCAAACTTATAAACGTGTATATATATATATATACACTGCTAAAAAAAATAAAGGGAACACTTAAACAACACAATGTAACTCCAAGTCAATCACACTTCTGTGAAATCAAACTGTCCACTTAGAAAGCAACACTGATTGACAATAAATTTCACATGCTGTTGTGCAAATGGAATAGACAACAGGTGGAAATTATACAAAAGACACCCCCAATAAAGGAGTGGTTCTGCAGGTGGTGACCACAGACCACTTCTCAGTTCCTATGCTTCCTGGCTGATGTTTTGGTCACTTTTGAATGCTGGCGGTGCTTTCACTCTAGTGGTAGCATGAGACGGAGTCTACAACCCACACAAGTGGCTCAGGTAGTGCAGCCCATCCAGGATGGCACATCAATGCGAGCTGTGGCAAGAAGGTTTGCTGTGTCTGTCAGCGTAGTATCCAGAGCATGGAGGCGCTACCAGGAGACAGGCCAGTACATCAGAAGACGTGGAGGAGGCCGTAGGAGGGCAACAACCCAGCAGCAGGACCGCTACCTCCGCCTTTGTGCAAGGAGAAGCAGGAGGAGCACTGCCAGAGTCCTGCAAAATGACCTCCAGCAGGCCACAAATGTGCATGTGTCTGCTCAAACGGTCAGAAACAGACTACATGAGGGTGGTATGAGATCCCGACATCCACAGGTGGGGGTTGTGCTTACAGCCCAACACCGTGCAGGACGTTTGGCATTTGCCAGAGAACACCAAGATTGGCAGATTCACCACTGGCGCCCTGTGCTCTTCACAGATGAAAGCAGGTTCACACTGAGCACGTGACAGACGTGACAGAGTCTGGAGACGCTGTGGAGAACGTTCTGCTGCCTGCAACATCCTCCAGCATGAGCGGTTTGGCGGTGGGTCAGTCATGGTGTGGGGTGGCATTTCTTTGGTGGGCCGCACAGCCCTCCATGTGCTCGCCAGAGGTAGCCTGACTGCCATTAGGTACCGAGATGAGATTCTCAGACCCCTTGTGAGACCATATGCTGGTGCGGTTGGCCCTGGGTTCCTCCTAATGCAAGACGATGCTAGACCTCATGTGGCTGGAGTGTGTCAGCAGCTCCTGCAAGAGGAAGGCATTGGTGCTATGGACTGGCCTGCCCGTTCCCCAGACCTGAATCCAATTGAGCACATCTGGGACATCATGTCTCGCTCCATCCACCAACGCCACGTTGCACCACAGACTGTCCAGGAGTTGGCGGATGCTTTAGTCCAGGTCTGGGAGGAGATCCCTCAGGAGACCATCCGCCACCTCATCAGGAGCATGCCCAGGCCTTGTAGGGAGGTCATACAGGCACGTGGAGGCCCCACACACTACTGGGCCTCATTTTGACTTGTTTTGAGGACATTACATCAAAGTTGGATCAGCCTGTAGTGTGGTTTTCCACCTTAATTTTGAGTGTGACTCCACATCCAGACCTCCATGGGTTGATAAAATTGATTTCCATTGATACTTTTTGTGTGATTTTGTTGTCAGCACATTCAACTATGTAAAGAAAAAGTATTTAATAAGAATATTTAATTCATTCAGATCTAGGATATGTTATTTTAGTGTTCCCTTTATTTTTTTGAGCAGTGTGTGATATATATATATTACAACCTGTAATTTAATTTGATTTTTATTTGGATTTCATGTAATGGACATACACAAAATAGTCCAAATTGGTGAAGGGAAATGAAAAAAATAACTGAAAAGTGGTGCATACCCCCTTTGCTATGAAGCCCCTAAATAAGATCTGGTGCAACCAATTACCTTCAGAAGTCACATAATCAGTTAGATTGCACACAGGTGGACTTTATTTAAGTGTCACATGATCTGTCACATGATCTCAGTATACATACACCTGTTCGGAAAGGCCCCAGAGTCTGCAACATCACTAAGCAAGGGGCACCACCAAGAAAGCGGCACCATGAAGACCAAGGAGCTTTTGAAACAGGTCATGGATACAGTTGTGGAGAAGTACAAATCAGGGTTGGGTTATAAAAAAATATCAGAAACTTTAAACATCTCACGGAGCACCATTAAATTCATTATTAAAAAATAGATAGAATATGGCACCACAACATCCCTGCCAAGAGAGGGCCGCCCACCAAAAGTCATGGTCCAGGCTAGGAGGGCATTAATCAGAGAGGCAACAAAGAGACCAAAGATAACCCTGAAAGGGCTACAAAGCTCCGCAGCGGAGATTGGAGTATCTGTCCATGGGACCACTTTACGCCGTACACTCCACAGAGCTGGGCTTTACTGAAGAGTAGCCAGAAAAAAGTCATTGCTTAAAGAAAAAAATAAGCAAACACGTTTGGTGTTTGCCAAAAGGCATGTGGGAGACTCCCCAAACATATGGAAGAAGGTACTCTGGTCAGATGAGACTAAAATTGAGCTTTTTGGCCATGAAGGAAAACGCTATGTCTGGCGCAAACCCAACACCTCTCATCACCCCGATAACAACATCCCCACAGTGAAGCATGGTGTGGGCAGCATCATGCTGTTTTTCATCGGCAGGGACTGGGAAACTGGTTAGAATTGAAGGAATGATGGATGGCGCTAAATACAGGGAAATTCTTGAGGGAAACCTGTTTCAGTCTTCAAGAGATTTGAGACTGGGACAGGGGTTTACCTTCCAGCAGGTCAATGACCCTAAGCATACTGCTAAAGCAACACTCGAGTGGTTTAAGGGGATCATTTAAATGTCTTGGAATGGCCTATTCAAAGTCCAGACCTCAATCCAATTGAGAATCTGTGGTATGACTTCAAGATTGCTGTACACCAGCGGAACCCATCCAACTTGAAGGAGCTGGAGCAGTTTTTCTTGAAGTATGGGCAAAAATCCCAGTGGCTAGATGTACCAAGCTTATAGAGACATACCCCAAGAGACATGCAGCTGTAATTGCTGCAAATTGTGGCTCTACAAAGTAATCACATTTTTTTTTTGGGGGGGGGGGGGGGGGGGGGGGTAGTTATACACACTCAAGTTTTCAGTGTTTTTGTCTTATTTTCTGTTTGTTTCACAATAAAAAATATTTTTGCATTTTCAAAGTGGTAGGCATGTTGTGTAAATCAAATGATACAACCTCCCCCCCCAAAATCTATTTTAATTCAAGGTTGTAAGGCAACAAAATAGGAAAAATGCCAAGGGGGGTGAATAGTTTTGCAAGCCACTGTATGTGTGTGTGTATATATATATATATATATTTTTTTTTTTCACAGACCCCCTGCAGTACATTCACAGACCCCTAGGGGGGCACAGACCCCTGATTGAATACCCCTGGTTTACCATCAACATTAGTTTTCCATTCATACAACGTGTTAGGTAAATTAACACAGTAGGTTTGTACGGAAGTCTGCTCAAAAAATGACTGTTTCGATAATAATTCCAACCAGAGGGCGAAATAGTCTTGAAAAATGTTGGCTGCAATCAAGACTTAAAGAGAATTTAGACATCCGTTAGGGAGCTGTAAATGACTAGCCAATGTTGTTTGCAATTGCGATCAGCTGTGCGGGTGATTTCAGAGCGTATTAATGGTTTAACAAGAGATCAGATGGCGATAATCTGGTGGATTTCGATGGTTGCAATTAGCCCATTCAATATGATGGAGCCTGCTAATGCATGCCCTCTCTTGTTAATGATTATTATGCTCACAGCATTTGCACAACAAGCTATTCAAACATGTAATCAAGGCTAGAGGATTGGAGGGAGCTTAAGTGGAAAACCTTGTTATTGCTCAGTAATCCTTTTAAAATGAAGCTTGGAAATATGCACCTAATATTTGCACAGTTCTTGATATTATTAGGTGTAACAACAAAACTAAATTGGCGTTGGTTATGGTAAAGTCAAATCAACTCGCTGTGTCAACAATGTCATATAGTGTTGGTAATAGTAATATTTTCAAACACTGCAATACGCTGACGCTCTGAACATGCCCCTACAGAATCAAAACACCAGCTGTTGATAGACCAAGAAAGGCAATAACACAGTACTCTCTGCAGGGAATGGGATATTGTTTCACTTTGTTTGTTGCATCTGCAATCTCAGTCTGCAGTCATCCTCTCCTGAACTACTCCTGATTTAATGACTTTAAGTCTTCTCCTTTTTAATGGATGAATGCCCCTAGATGATTGGATTAGATACACAGTGGTCTGGCCGATCCGTCCACGCGTCCAGATTGATTATCGCTCCACTCTTACAAATCAGCACACTCCCGGTCAGTGGACAGAGCAAATACTAATGAATCTCTGCTACCAGGCTGCATCCCAAATGGCACCCTATTCCATACCTAGTGTACTACCTTTGACCAGAGCCCTATGGGTCCTGGTCAAAAGTAGGGCACTATAAGGAATAGGGTGCCATATCCCAGGAGTCTACGTCAGACATGTAGCTATGCTAAATGTTGCGTTTCCTTTTTAATCCCCACTGTTTGACCTCATCAAATATGCAGAGGAGCCATCGCTGGTGCATCTGCTGGTGTTGAGATGGAGATCATCTCAGCCATCTCTAATTCATCCTCAGTATGAGCTGTGAAGTGTAATTGACAAACCTAATGAGAAAACTGATGAGATACAACATTAGACTGGATGATGAAAATAGACCATCAGCCAAGTCTGACCATCTCTCTCTCTCTCTCTCTCTTTAGGAAATAGGAAGGAATACTTCCATATAGTCAGAAACCCTCTCTCTCTCTCTGTCTCTCTCTCTCTCTCTCTCTCTCTCTCTCCATCTCTCTCTCCCCTTTTCAAGAAACTCACTCCCCAGGCACATCAATTTCCAATTTGGCATCATCTTAGTTTTCTGCTACGATGTGCAACAAATTACATTACTGATATAACCCAATACTTTGAGGGGACTGTTTTGTAATATAGCATCACCTCTATGTACCACCGGACCATCTCGATAGGGCTTTCTCTGTGAGGGAATGCATGTCTCTCTGAGAGATAAGGTGTGTGACTTTTATTAGACTCAGATAGCTATAGATCTTTTCAGGTCTTTCTCTAAGCCTGAGCTGAGGAGATGTGTATCTTGTTTTGGCAGGTGCTACACTTTCGGAATCGGTCAGAGTGCTTGCAGGAGACTGGTGACTGGACTGGCTACTGTTTCCAAAGGAACGGCAGAGTTCTTGGCAGAAGGGGAGAGACTGCAGCCCAAGGTCGTAATTTCCAATTACATGTTTATCCTCCTCTTTGTGACAACCAGCTATTCTGAATGTCATAGAGGGTCATTATGCAGTGGATGCAAAACTACTGTTACCAATTAACAATTCATTTTGTTGAGCAAAACACCCATTAGAATCAGTCTGCTTCACAGCATACTTTTGAGATAATTAATTATTCTATTCTCACAGGCTCACAGGCTTGTTTTCTCATTACCGGTATGTAAAACTCAAGGCAACAGAGACATGCAGACATACAATGTCACAATTGTATTGTACAGGCAGAGGGTTTCTGGGTATGTCGTAATAATTTCAATAGATCTCTATTCTATGCCATCTGTAGTCTCACGAGCCCAGACACGCAATGCTGTGTTTTTGCAATCCCTACTGAACTTCTATAACGCTGGAACTCAAGGCTATGTTACCTGCATTTCTCTGTCTATATGCAGCAGGTAGCCTAGCGGTTAGAGTCTGAATGTGTGAAATAGGACAAATATAAGTACCCACCAAATTATTATCAAAACATAATAATAACTTCAATAGATCTCTTTTTCTATTCTATTTCAACTGTATATCTCTCTGTTTATATTCTCCCAGATGATCAAGTCTCTGAAGAAGACCATGGCCCCAGTGCTGAGTGACATTGCCATCGACTGGTTGTTCCCTGAGACCAAGGAAGTGTTGCTCTCCCCTGTAGGCTCCACCTTCCTGTTCCCAGGGGACCGTCTGATTGGCTACAGTGTTGTCTGTGACACCACACGCTATCATCCCAACCCCAAGTCTGTAAGTAGGCCTACACCTTGACATAAAGTGGCTATGTAATATGTATTCATATAGTGTGTTTAACATATTGAGTCTTCTCACTCCTGAATGTTACTGTATCTGTTCCCCTGTATTTCAATTCAGTAGGTATTCTCTGGGCTCTATTTTCAGCTGACATTAAGGCGCACATTATTTTGCAATTTCGTCACGTAAAAACTGGCGCACTGGCATTTTCCAGCCCTAAGGCCAGGTTCAGCAATTTACCTGTCAAACATCAGCACGCTTGTGCCCAGATAAAATAAAATAAAATGGGGAAAAAAACAGTGTTTTATGTTTCTAAATTTTAGAACCATAAAACACTAATGTTTTTTCCCCATTTTATTTGATTAAAAACAAAACATAGCCTCCCCTTCTTTCAATTAAGTATTTTCTTATTTGTGTGCTGCCCGATGTAATCATGTAGACTAGTTAAGACCACCAGTAAAGTGTTTGTGTCATGTACTGTCATGTTGTCTTGTCTCTGTCCTTTCCCTTCACCCTGTCTCCCTCTGCTGGTCGTGTTAGGTTACCTTTTCTCCCCCGCTTTCCCCCAGCTGTCCCTTGTCTCCTCTAACTACCCATTCACCCCGTTCCCCACCTGTTCCCTTTTTCCCTCTGATTAGGTCCCTATATCTCTCTCTGTTTCTGCTCCTGTCCTTGTCGGATTCTTGTTTGTTTGTGTCATTCATGCCTGAACCAGACTGTCGTCATGTTTGCTGTAACCTTGTCCTGTCCTGTCGGAATCTGCCGGTCCATCTGAGCCTACCTATGTTTGGTAATTAAAGAAGCTCTGTTTAAGTTGATTCGCTTTTGGGTCCTCATTCACGCACCGTAACAGAAGAATCCGACCAAGAATGGACCCAGCGACTTCGGATCCTCTCCACTCAGCCGTCGAGATCCAGGGAGCGATGCTAGGCAGACACAAGCAGGAATTGTCTGCTGCTCGACATGCCGTTGAGACCCTGGCCACCCAAGTCTCCAACCTCACAGAACAGGTTCACCATCTCCGCCTCGATCCACCGGCCACTTCCAGGGCTTTCGAATCTCCGGAGCCCAGAATCAATAACCCGCCGTGTTACTCTGGGGAGCCCACTGAATGCCGCTCGTTCCTCACCCAGTGTGATATTGTGTTTTCTCTCCAGCCCAACACTTACTCCAGGAGCACTGCTCGTGTCGCCTACGTCATATCTCTCCTTATTGGACGGGCTCGTGAGTGGGGCACGGCAATCTGGGAGGCAAGGGCTGAGTGTACTAACCAGTATCAAGACTTTAAGGAGGAGATGATACGGGTTTTTGATCGATCTGTTTTTGGGGAGGAGGCTTCCAGGGCCCTGTCTTCCCTATGTCAAGGCAATCGATCCATAACAGACTACTCTATTGAGTTTCGCACTCTTGCTGTCTCCAGTGGCTGGAACGAGCCGGCCTTGCTCGCTCGTCTTCTGGAGGGTTTCCGCGCAGAGGTAAAGGATGAGATTCTCTCCCGGGAGGTTCCTTCCAGCGTGGATTCCTTGATTGAACTCGCTATTCGCATTGAGCGACGGGTTGATCTTCGTCACCGAGCTCGTGGAAAGGAGCTCGCGCTCTCCGTCGCCTCCCTCTCCGCATCACTACCATCTTCCTCTGCCGGCTCGGGTGCTGAGTCCATGCAGCTGGGAGGTATCCGCATCTCGACTGAGGAGAGGGAACGGAGAATCACCAACCGCCTCTGTCTCTATTGCGGTTCCGCTGGTCATTTTGTCACTTCATGTCCAGTAAAAGGCCAGAGCTCGTCAGTAAGCGGAGGGCTACTGGTGAGCGCTACTACTCCTGTCTCTCCTTCAAGATCCTGCACTACCTTGTCGGTCCATCTACGCTGGACCGGTTCGTCAGCTTCCTGCAGTGCCTTAATAGACTCTGGGGCGGAGGGCTGTTTTATGGACGAGACCTGGGCTCGGGAACATGACATTCCTCTCAGACAGTTAAAGGAGCCCACGGCCTTGTTCGCCCTGGATGGTAGTCCTCTCCCCAGGATTCAGCGTGAGACGCTACCTTTAACCCTCACTGTTTCTGGTAATCATAGTGAAACCATTTCTTTTTTAATTTTTCGTTCACCTTTTACACCTGTTGTTTTGGGCCATCCCTGGCTAGTTTGTCATAATCCTTCCATTAATTGGTCTAGTAATTCTATCCTCTCCTGGAACGTCTCTTGTCATGTGAAATGTTTAATGTCTGCTATCCCTCCTGTTTCCTCTGTCTCTTCTTCACAGGAGGAGCCTGGTGATTTGACAGGGGTGCCGGAGGAATATCACGATCTGCGCACGGTGTTCAGTCGGTCCAGGGCCACCTCTCTTCCTCCACACCGGTCGTATGATTGTAGTATTGATCTCCTTCCGGGAACCACCCCCCCCCGGGGTAGACTATACTCTCTGTCGGCTCCCGAACGTAAGGCTCTCGAAGATTATTTGTCTGTAGCTCTTGACGCCGGTACCATAGTCCCCTCCTCCTCTCCCGCCGGAGCGGGGTTTTTTTTTGTCAAGAAGAAGGACGGGTCTCTGCGCCCCTGCATAGATTATCGAGGGCTGAATGACATAACAGTGAAGAATCGTTATCCGCTTCCTCTTATGTCTTCAGCCTTCGAGATCCTGCAGGGAGCCAGGTTTTTCACTAAGTTGGACCTTCGTAACGCTTACCATCTCGTGCGCATCAGGGAGGGGGACGAGTGGAAGACGGCGTTTAACACTCCGTTAGGGCACTTTGAATACCGGGTTCTTCCTTTCGGCCTCGCTAACGCTCCAGCTGTCTTTCAGGCATTAGTCAATGATGTCCTGAGAGACATGCTGAACATCTTTGTTTTCGTTTACCTTGACGATATCCTGATTTTTTCACCGTCACTCCAGATTCATGTTCAGCACGTTCGACGTGTCCTCCAGCGCCTTTTAGAGAATTGTCTTTTTGTGAAGGCTGAGAAGTGCACTTTTCATGCCTCCTCCGTCACATTTCTCGGTTCTGTTATTTCCGCTGAAGGCATTAAGATGGATCCCGCTAAGGTCCAAGCTGTCATTGATTGGCCCGTCCCTAAGTCACGCGTCGAGCTGCAGCGCTTTCTCGGCTTCGCGAACTTCTATCGTCGTTTCATCCGTAATTTCGGTCAGGTGGCAGCTCCTCTCACAGCCCTTACTTCTGTCAAGACGTGCTTTAAGTGGTCCGTTTCCGCCCAGGGAGCTTTTGATCTCCTCAAGAATCGTTTTACATCCGCTCCTATCCTTGTTACACCTGACGTCTCTAGACAGTTCGTTGTCGAGGTTGACGCGTCAGAGGTGGGAGTGGGAGCCATCCTTTCTCAGCGCTCCCTCTCTGACGACAAGGTCCACCCATGCGCGTATTTTTCTCATCGCCTGTCGCCGTCGGAACGTAACTATGATGTGGGTAACCGCGAACTGCTCGCCATCCGGTTAGCCCTAGGCGAATGGCGACAGTGGTTGGAGGGGGCGACCGTTCCTTTTGTCGTTTGGACTGACCATAGGAACCTTGAGTACATCCGTTCTGCCAAACGACTTAATGCGCGTCAGGCGCGTTGGGCGCTGTTTTTCGCTCGTTTCGAGTTCGTGATTTCTTATCGTCCGGGCTCTAAGAACACCAAGCCTGATGCTTTGTCTCGTCTCTTCAGTTCTTCAGTAGCCTCCACTGACCCCGAGGGGATTCTCCCTGAGGGGCGTGTTGTCGGGTTGACTGTCTGGGGAATTGAGAGGCAGGTAAAGCAAGCACTCACTCAAACTCCGTCGCCGCGCGCTTGTCCTAGGAACCTTCTTTTCGTTCCCGTTCCTACTCGTCTGGCCGTTCTTCAGTGGGCTCACTCTGCCAAGTTAGCCGGCCACCCTGGCGTTCGGGGAACGCTTGCTTCCATTCGCCAGCGTTTCTGGTGGCCCACCCGGGAGCATGACACGCGTCGTTTCGTGGCTGCTTGTTCGGTCTGCGCGCAGACTAAGTCCGGTAACTCTCCTCCTGCCGGCCGTCTCAGGCCGCTTCCTATTCCCTCTCGACCGTGGTCTCACATCGCCTTAGATTTTGTCACCGGACTGCCTTCGTCAGCGGGGAAGACTGTTATTCTTACGGTTGTCGATAGGTTCTCTAAGGCGGCTCATTTCATTCCCCTTGCTAAGCTTCCTTCTGCTAAAGAGACGGCACAAATCATCATCGAGAATGTTTTCAGAATTCATGGCCTTCCGTCAGACGTCGTTTCGGACAGAGGTCCGCAATTCACGTCTCAATTTTGGAGGGAGTTTTGCCGTTTGATTGGGGCTTCCGTCAGTCTCTCTTCCGGCTTTCACCCCCAGTCTAACGGTCAAGCAGAACGGGCCAATCAGACTATTGGTCGCATCTTACGCAGTCTTTCTTTTCGCAACCCTGCGTCTTGGTCAGAACAGCTCCCCTGGGCAGAATACGCCCACAACTCGCTTCCTTCGTCTGCGACCGGGCTATCTCCTTTTCAGAGTAGCCTCGGGTACCAGCCTCCGTTGTTCTCATCTCAGTTCGCCGAGTCCAGCGTCCCCTCCGCTCAGGCTTTTGTCCAACGTTGCGAGCGCACCTGGAAGAGGGTCAGGTCTGCACTTTGCCGTTATAGGGCGCAGACTGTGAGAGCTGCTAATAAGCGTAGAACTAAGAGCCCTAGATATTGTCGCGGTCAGAGAGTTTGGCTCTCCACTCAGAACCTTCCCCTTAAGACGGCTTCTCGCAAGTTGACCCCGCGGTTCATTGGTCCATTCCGTATCTCTCAGGTCATTAATCCTGTCGCAGTGCGACTTCTTCTTCCGCGATATCTTCGTCGCGTCCACCCGGTCTTCCATGTCTCCTGTGTTAAGCCCGTTCTTCGCGCCCCCGCTCGTCTTCCCCCCCCCCCCCCCATCCTTGTCGAGGGCGCACCTATCTACAGGGTCCGTAAAATCTTGGACATGCGTCCTCGGGGCCGTGGTCATCAGTACCTAGTTGACTGGGAGGGGTACGGTCCTGAGGAGAGGAGTTGGGTTCCCTCTCGGGACGTGCTGGACCGTGCGCTGATTGATGATTTCCTCCGTTGCCGCCAGGTTTCCTCCTCGAGTGCGCCAGGAGGCGCTCGGTGAGTGGGGGGGTACTGTCATGTACTGTCATGTTGTCTTGTCTCTGTCCTTTCCCTTCACCCTGTCTCCCTCTGCTGGTCGTGTTAGGTTACCTTTTCTCCCCCGCTTTCCCCCAGCTGTCCCTTGTCTCCTCTAACTACCCATTCACCCCGTTCCCCACCTGTTCCCTTTTTCCCTCTGATTAGGTCCCTATATCTCTCTCTGTTTCTGCTCCTGTCCTTGTCAGATTCTTGTTTGTTTGTGTCATTCATGCCTGAACCAGACTGTCGTCATGTTTGCTGTAACCTTGTCCTGTCCTGTCGGAATCTGCCGGTCCATCTGAGCCTACCTATGTTTGGTAATTAAAGAAGCTCTGTTTAAGTTGATTCGCTTTTGGGTCCTCATTCACGCACCGTAACAGTTTGCCTCGTCATGAGACTGCTTGGAAATAAATCTTAATCACCAAAGCTTTAATAAAATATAAAGTTTGAGATGAGCAAAACAGTGACTTGACATTTCCTTTTTATCTGTATTGTAGGCATGCCTACATTATTTTAGCCATGCCTTGGACGTGTGTAAAACCCGCTCCATGATGTAGGCTACGTGTTTCCATGCCCATCATGAAACAAGAGATGAGAACCTCAGTGGTTGTTTTTCGTTTAATGTTTTTAAAACCAAAGCTCTTTGTAGGCTACCCTTACCCTAGACCTACTATAAAGGCTGGTTCAACAGCAATGCATCCTGTCTTTTTTATGATGGGGATTTCATGATCTAATTTATTTATTTATTGTTGAAAAACAAACAGATTGCTTATTTTTTGTTAAATTTCATCGAACCAAACTTATTAGAATGATTCACTGTCCTAGTTTTATGTTGAGAATGTTGCTGGTATGCATGCAATGCAGCTTCTGGAGGTGTGACTACAATCTGTAAGATGGTTCCAATATGTACACTAAACGAAAATAGAAATGCAACATGTAAAATGTTTCATGACCTGAAATGTACGATCCCAGAAATGTGCACTAAAAGCTTATTTCTCTCATATTTTGTGCACACATTTGTTTACATCCCTGTTATTAAAATGAGCATTTCTCCTTTGCCAAGATAATCCATCCATTTTACAGGTGTGGCATATCAAGAAGCTGATTAAACAGCATGGTCATTACAGAGGTGCACCTTGTGCTTGGGACAATAAAATACACTCTAAAATGTGCAATTTGTCACACAACACAATGCCAAAGATGTCTCCAGTTTTGAGGGAACGTGCAATTGGCATGCTGACTGCAGGAATGTCCACCAGAGCTGTTGCCAGATAATTGAAGGCTAATTTATCTTCCATAAGCTGCCTCCAATGTCGTTTTAGAGAATTTGGCAGTACGTCCAACCGGCCTCACAACCGCCTCACAACCGCAGACCACGTGTAACCATGCCAGCCCAGGACCTCCACATCCGTCTTCTTCACCTGCGGGAGTCCAGCGACCCTGGCAGCTGATGAAACTGGGTTTGCTCAACCACAAAATGTATGCAAAAATGGTCAGAAACCGTCTCAGGGAAGCTCATCTGCGTGCTCGTCGTCCTCACCAGAGTCTTGACCTGACTGCAGTATCGTAACTGATTTCAGTGGGCAAATGCTCGCCTTCGATGGCCGCTTGCACCCTGGAGAAGTTTGCTTTTCACGGATGAATCCCGGTTTCAACTGTACAGGTCAGATGGCAGATAGCGAGCGTGTATGGTGTCGTGTGGGTGAGTGGTTAGCTGATGTCACCGCCCCATGGTGGCGGTGGGGTTATGGTATGGGCAGACATAAGCTATGGACAACAAACACAAATACACACAGATACTGTGACGAGATCCTGAGACCCATTGTCGTGCCATTCATCTTCCGCCATCACCTCATATTTCAGCATGACAATGTACGGCCCCATGTCAAAAGGATCTGTACACAATTCCTGGAAGCTGAAAATGTCCCAGTTCTTCCATGGCCTGCATACTCACCAGACATGTCACCCATTGAGCATGTTTGGGATGCTCTGAATTGACGTGTACGACAGCGCGTTCCAGTTCCTGCCAATATCCAGCAACTTCACACGGCCATATTGAAGAGGAGTGGGACAACAACATTTCACAAGCCACAATCAATAGCCTCATCAGCTCTGTGTGAAGGAGATGTGTCACACTGCATAAGGCAAATGGTGGTCATACCAGACACTGACTGTTTTCCTGATCCCACGCCCCTACCCTTTTTAAAAGTTATATGTGACCAACAGATGCGTATCTGTATTCTCAGTCATGTGAAATCCATAGATTAGGGCCTAATGAATTCATTTCAACATGACCTGTAACTCTGTAAAATCTTTGGAATTTTTGCGTTTATATTTTTGTTCAGTGTATATAAAACGTTATATTTAGAAGTAGTATAAAGGTGGGTGGACATTTCTCTTTATATTGGATCTTTGTCCAGCTGCTGTACGAGGTTTGTATGTGCATAACACCCTCCAATTATGGTGGTGCCTGTTGCTCAACCACAAAATGTGTATTTAGACAGCCTATTTAAAACAAGTCGCTGTTTTGTTTAGAATTTGGTTCAAATTTTTCGCTCTCTTTTTAGGCCTTATTAATAATACATTTAATGTTGCCTATAATGTATTTTATCTTGCTTATTGACAACATTTGGCATGTCCATGCTCAGCCATAATGCAATTTACAGTAGACCTAACCCCTATATTTATTTTTTATTTTTTATTTAACTAGGCAAGTCAGTAAAGTGACTCCCCATCCCGGGTCCGGGAGCGTAATCATCGACTGACACGAATTAGCATAACGCAACGGATATAAATATTCCTAGAAAATATTCCTATTCATGAAAATCACAAGTGAAATATATTGAGACACAGCTTAGCCTTTTGTTAATCACCCTGTCATCTCAGATTTTCAAAATATGCTTTACAGCCAAAGCTAGACAAGCATTTGTGTAAGTTTATCGATAGCCTAGCATAGCATTTTGTCCAGCTAGCAAGTCAGTAACTTGGTCACGGAAATCAGAAAAGCAATCAAATTAAATCGTTTACCTTTGATGAGCTTCGGATGTTTTCACTCACGAGACTCCCAGTTAGATAGCCAATGTTCATTTTTCCCAAAAATATTATTTTTGTAGGCGAAATAGCTCCGTTTGTTCTTCACGTTTGGCTGAGAAATCGACCGGAAATTGCAGTCAGGAAAACGCCGAAAAATATTCCAAATTAGCTCCATAATATCGACAGAAACATGGCAAACGTTGTTTATAATCAATCCTCATGGTGTTTTTCAAATATCTATTCGATAATATATCCACCGGGATAATTAGTTTTTCAGTAGGACCGATTGGAATAATGGCTACCTCTGTATTTTACGCGAGAATCACTCTAAGAGCCATCAGGTTGCCACTTGCGCAATGTAGCCGATTACGGGTATTCTTCAACATAAATGTGTAAAACTACGTTACAATGCTGTAGACACCTTGGAGAATACGGAGAAAAAGTAATCTGGTTGATAGCCCATTCACTGCTCAATAGGGACGCATTGGAACGCAGAGCTTTCAAAAGATGAGTCACTTCCGGATTGGATTTTTCTCAGGCTTTCGCCTGCAATATCAGTTCTGTTATACTCACAGACAATATTTTTACAGTTTTGGAAACTTTAGAGTGTTTTCTATCCTAAGCTGTCAATTATATGCATATTCTAGCATCTTATCCTGACAAAATATCCCGTTTACTACTGGAACGTTATTTTTCCAAAAATGAAAATACTGCCCCCTAGTCACAAAAGGGTAGAACAAATTCTTATTTACAATGACGGCCTACCAGGGAACAGTGGGTTAATGGCCTTGTTCAGTGGCAGATGTTTTACATTGTCAGCTTAGCAATGAGGAGATAGGTCTACACTTAGTTATTTTGTTTCTGTATGGTTTTTAACGGACTAAAATTGGAATTGGAGTCCAAGGCAATACATAAAAGACCGTAAATACACAACTTTGAGCAACCACATATTTAGCCATGAAGCACGTTCTGATTGGCCAGCGAGCAGCCAAGCCTCGACACACCCACAACTTGTTTATTCATCAAAACCAAGCCCTTTCGCACCAACTATACCGTTAAATGTGGTAGTGAAAATAGCAAAAATATTTCTGCCACACCCCAGAACCTAACGTGCTGCCGCCAGCGCTTAGATTGACCGTTGCGTTAGGTTTGTTAAAATAGAGCCCAACATGTTGAATCATTTTTATATATACAGTTGGAGTCTGAAGTTTATATACACCTTAGCCAAAAACATTTAAGCTCAGTTTTTCACAATTCCTGACATTTAATCCTAGTAAAAATTCCCTGTCTTAGGTCAGTTAGGATCACCACTTTATTTTAAGAATGTGAAATGTCATAATAATAGCAGAGATAATTATTTATTTCAGCTTTTATTTCTTTCATCACATTCCCAGTGGGTCAGAAGTTTACATACACTCTATTCTTTTTTGGTAGTGTTACCTTTAAATTGTTTAACTTGGGTCAAAAGTTTCAGGTAGCCTTCCACAAACTTCCCACAATAAGTTGGGTGAATTTTGGCCCATTCCTCCTGACAGAGCTGGTGTAACTGAGTCAGGTTTGTAGGCCTCCTTGCTCACACACACTTTTTCAGTTCTGCCCACACATTTTCTATAGGAATGAGGTCAGGGCTTTGTAATGGCCACCGCAATACCTTGACTTTGTTGTCCTTAAGCCATTTTGCAACTTTGGAAGTATGCTTGGGGTCATTGTCCATTTGGAAGACCCATTTCTGACTAAGCTTTAACTTCCTGACTGATGTCTTGAGATGTTGCTTCAATATATCCACATAATTGTCATACCTCATGATGCCATCTATTTTGTGAAGTGCACCAGTCCCTTCTGCAGCAAAGCACCCCACAACATGATGCTGCCACCCCCGTGCTTCACGGTTGGGATTGTGTACTTCGGCTTGCAAGCCTACCCCTTTTTCCTCCAAACATAACCATGGTAATTATGGCCAAACAGTTCTATTTTTGTTTAATCAGACCAGATGACATTTCTCCAAAAAGTATGATCTTTGTCCCCATGTGCAGTTGCAAACCGTAGTCTGGCTTTTTTATGGCGGTTTAGGAGCAGTGACTTCTTCCTTGCTGAGCGGCCTTTCAGGTTATGTCGATATAAGGACTAATTTTACTGTGGATATAAATACTTTTGTACCTGTTTCCTCCAGCATCTTCACAAGGTCCTTTGCTGTTGTTCTGGGATGATTTGCACTTTTCGCACCAAAGTACGTTCATCTCTAGGAGACAGAACATGTCTCCTTCCTGAGCGGTATGACGGCTGCGTGGTCCCATGGTGAACCAAACTTGTGGAGGTCTACAATTATTTTTCTGAGGTCTTGGCTGATTTCTTTTGATTTTCCCGTGATGTCAAGTTTAAGGTAGGCCTTGAAATACATCCACAGGTACACCTCCAATTGACTCAAATTATGTCAATTAGCCTATCAGTAGCTTCTAAAGCCATGACATAATTTTCTGGAATTTTCCCTAGCTGTTTAAAGGCACAGTCAACTTAGTGTATGTAAACGTCTGAACCACTGGAATTGTGATACAGTGAATTGTAAGTGAAATAATCTGTCTGTAAACAATTGTTGGAAAAATGACTTGTGTCATGCACAAAGTAGATGTCCTAACCGACTTGCCAAAAATAAGAAATTTGGAGAGTGGTTGAAAAATGTTAATGACCCCAACCTTAAGTGTATGTATACTTCCGACAACTGTATATCCTCTTTGAAAATGTGTTGAAAAACAATATCTTGAAATTAATGTCTCTATCAGCAACTGTCAATTACTGTCTCTCAAGTGGTGTAGATATACAGGACTCACACATTTCCCATTCAACTCTTCCACCAGGATAAGAGGAAGCACTACAGTATGATGCGTTCCAATGACTCAGCCAGCTCCGTGTTCTACCACTCCCAAGAGGAGGACCCAGGGACGACTACAGGCTTCTCTGACTGTCAGGGAACCCACAGGGACATACACTCCAGCCCTCTGTTTGACTCCTACCAAGACTCCATGTCAGAGAGCAGCCCTGGCCCCACTAAGCATAACAACATGGGTAAGAATCCAGAGGTTTGATCATCTCTGCATTTCCACTGGTTTAAATGTTGTCCAATGCACACAGTAACGATGACTCAGTCAGACATCAAATCAAATCTAATTTTATTGGTCACATACACATGGTTAGCAGATATTAATGCGAGTGTATAGAAATGCTTGTGCTTCTAGTTCTGACAGTGAAGTAATATCTAACAAGTAATCTAACAAATTCACAATGACTACCTTATACACACAAATGTAAAGGAATGAATAAGAATATGTACATATAAATAAATATATGGATGAGCGATGTCCGTGCGGCATAGGCAGATGCAGTCGATGGTATAGAATACAGTATATACATATGAGATGAGTAATTTAGTGATGGCTGTTTAACAGTCTGAAGGCCTTGACATAGAAGCTGTTTTTCAGTCTCTCGGTCCCAGCTTTGATGCACCTGTACTGACCTCACCTTCTGGATGATAGCGGGCTGAATATGCAGTGGCTCGGGTGGTTGTTGTCCTTGATGATATTTTTGGCCTTCCTGTGACATCAGGTGCTGTAGGTGTCCTGGAGGGCAGGTAGTTTGTCCCCGGTGATGCGTTGTGCAGACCGCACTACCCTCTGGAGAGCCTTGCCGTTGTGGGCAGAGCTGTTGCCGAAACGGGCGGTGATACAGGATGCTCTCGATTGTGCATCTGTAAAATTTTGGGAGTACAGGAGAGGGTTGAGAATGTACCCTAGTGGGGCCCCAGTGTTGAGGATCAGCTCGGTAGAGATGTTGTTTCCTACCCTCACCACCTGGTGGAGGCCTGTCAGAAAGTCCAGGACCCAGTTGCACAGGGCGGGGTCGAAACCCAGGGTCTCGAGCTTAATGACGAGTTTGGAGGGTACTATTGTGTTAAATTCTGAGCTGTAGTCAATGAACAGCATTCTTACATAGGTATTCCTCTTGTCCAGATGGGATACGGCAGTGTGCAGTGTGATGGCGATTGTGTCATCTGTGGACCTATTGGGGCGGTAAGCAAATTGGAGTGGGTCTAGGGTATCAGGTAGGGTGGAGGTGATATGATCCTTGACTAGTCTCTCAAAGCACTTCATGATGACAGAAGTGAGTGCTACGGTGTCAATAGTAATTTACTTCAGTTACCTTAGCTTTCTTGGGAACAGGAACAATGGTGGCCATCTTAAATCATGTGGGCACAGCAGACTGGGATAAGGATTGATTGAATATGTTCGTAAACACACCAGCCAGCTGGTCTACGCATGCTCTGAGGACACGGCTAGGGATGCCGTCTTGGCCAGCAGCCTTGCGAGGGTTAACACGTTTAAATGTTTTACTCACGTTGGCCACGGTGAAGGAGAGCCCACAGGCTTTGGAGTGGGCTGTGTCAGTGGCACTGTATTATCCTCAAAGCGAACAAAGAATTTGTTTAATTTGTCTGGGAGCAAGACGTTGATATTTTATTTTTGTAATCCATGATTGGCTGTAGACCTTGCCACATACGTCTCGATCCATTGAATTGCGACTCTAATTTGTCTCTATACTGACGCTTTGCTTGTTTGGTTGCCTTGCGGAGGGAATAGCTATACTGTTTGTATTTGGTAATGTTTCCAGTCGCTATGCCATGATTAAAAGCGGTGGTTTGCCCTTTCAGTATTGCTCAAATGCTGCCATCAATCCACGGTTTCTGGTTAGGGAAGTTAGTGTATATACATCAATGTTGTTGTCTGAGGCTACCTGGAACATATCCCAGTCCACACGTGATCGAAGCGATCTTGAAGCATGGAATCCAATTGGTCAGACCAGCGTTGGATAGACCTGAGCACGGGCGTTTACTGTTTTAGTTTCTGTCTATAGGCTGGGAGCAACAAAATGGAGTCATGGTCAGATTTGCCAAAGGGAGGGCAGGGGAGGGCTTTGTATGCGTCGCGAAAGTTAGAGTAGCAATGGTCGAGAATGCTACCAGCTCGTGTCGCTGATATGCCGATATGCTGATAGAATTTAGGAAGCCTTGTTCTTAGATTATCTTTGTTAAAATTCCCAGCTACAATAAATGCAACCTCAGGATGTATGGTTTACAGTTTACATAGTCCAGAGTCCAGTGAAGTTCTTTCAGGGCCGTTGAGGTATTTGCTATACATGGCTGTGACTATAATCGAAGAGAATTATCTTGGAAGATAATGTAGTCAGCATTTGATTGTAAGGAATTCTAGGTCAGGTGAACAAAACAGTCATGTTGTTATGATCACACCATGAGTCGTTAATCATAAGGCATACACCCCCGCCATTTTTATTACCTGAGAGACATGATCACTCAGTCATGTTTATTTGTGCGCAAAACTGATTGTAATCTTTTCACAAACCCATAGGAATGGACAGTAAAACATCACCTAGAAGACGTGGGTATAGCACCAACCAGATAGTGGACTACAACCCCAACATGAAGAAGACCTACACTCCCAGTGACCCCAGCTCTGTAGAGGGGAAGCACCCGCTGAGGAGAGCTAAGGTCCAGGAGCTGAATGGACAGACCAGCCCCGACTATGGAGCACAGTGGAAGACTGAATGCCAGGTGAGTGCAGAGTCTGTAATATTGTTGCACTGGCAACAGATCTGGCTCTCGACTGGGGTTCGATCCCTGTGTCCACTGTTCCTACTGTGTCTCTCTCTTCTTCGTCAATCTCCCACTCTACTTTTAATTTGAAGAACAATGACTATGAGGGGAATTTTTCTAGAAAATAAAAACATGTATAGGATACGTTAGAAACAAGACTTAATTTGATCTACGGTTCAATCTTCAAATGGAATCCTTTAAGGACAGTTCAATTTATTATTAATTCTTAACCACACAAAAGCCATTTGAGAACATTACAGAATACGTAAGACATTGGAGCAAAAATAATATGCTTTCATAGGGAAAGTAAGAACCAGGTTGGTTTTTATAGGTTGATATTTCTGCATCAGGTGTTTTGGTTGTGCATGTACACGGATATTAAAATCTCAACTCTCTTTCGCTATGCCTGGCAGCAAAACAACCCAAGCAGTCAATGTTGATATTACAGTGGCATTGGAGAAGTACAAAAGGGCTGGGAGAAAGCTATCTGACCTTGGGATGAGTTGGAGTGTAATCAAGAGTACAAAAGAAGAAGGTGCTCTCATCACTAATGAGGGCCACAATAATTTCACGATTGACAATATACGGTGTGAAAGTTGCCTGAAGAATATTGGCATAATCAAGACAAGGCTCACCTGTCTCTCAATGGTACCTGTCCTTGTACAAATTATTTACTTGTCACGACTTCCTGCGAAGTCGGCTCCTCTCCTTGTTCGGGCTGCATTCGGCGGTCGACGTCACCGGCTTTCTAGCCATCGCCGCTCCAATTTTCATGTATCCATTTGTTTTGTCTTGTTCCCTACACACCTGGTTTTCATTCCCCAATCAATCTACATGTATTTACTCCTCTGTTCCCCATCATGTCTTTGTCTGAGATTGTTTGTGTTACGTGTGTATTGTTGACGCGCCAGACTGGCTTGTTTTTTCTGTGTTATTTTTCACTATGATGTTTATTGTTAAACATAATTATTGTGACTGTTTTGCACTTTTGCCTAAATAAAGTGTGCGCCTGTTCACAAATCTCTACTCTCCTGCACCTGACTTCGCTACCAGTACGCACACATCTAACATTACTTGGGAATTGACATTGATCTGCAAACTGTGATAGTTACCAGTGATTTGGTACTGGGTGCTGAGATTATTGATCTGCTTATTAAAACAAACAGGTTTTATGGTACCAGTTAAAAGTTTGGACACACCTACTCATTCCAGGGTTTTTCTTTATTTTGACTATTTTCTAAATTGTAGAATAATAGTGAAGACATCAAAACTATGAAACAACACATATGGAATCATGTACAGTAGTAACCAAAAAAGTGTTAAACAAATCAAATATATTTTATATTTGAGATTCTTCAAAGTAGCCACCATTTACCTTGATGACAGCTTTGCACACTCTTGGCATTCTCTCAACCAGTTTCATGAGGAATGCTTTTCCAACAGTCTTGAAGGAGTTCCCACATTCGCTGAACACTTGTTGGCTGCTTTTCCTTCACTTTGCGGGCCAACTCATCCCAAGCTATCTAAATTGGGTTGAGGTTGGGTGATTGTGGAGGCCAGGCCATCTGATGCAACACTCCATCACTCTCCATCCTGGAGGTGTGTTTTGGGTCATGGTCCTGTTGAAAAACAAATGATAGTACCACTAAGCTCAAACCAGATGGTGATGGCGTATCGCTGTAGAATGCTGTGGTAGCCATCCTGGTTAAGTGTGTCTTGAATTCTAAATAAATCACTGACTATGTTACCAGCAAAGCACCCCTACACCATCACATCAAAAATTGAAAATTTGGACTCATCAGACCAAAGGACAGATTTCCACTGGTCTAATGTCCATTGCTCATGTTTCTTGGCCCAAGCAAGTCTCTTCTTCTTATTGGTGTCCATAAGTAGTGGATTCAGCATTTTGACCATAAAGGCCTGATTCACGCAGTCTCCTCTGAATAGCTGATGTTGAGATGTGTCTTACTTGAACTCTGTGAAGCATTTATTTGGGCTGCAATTTCTGAGTCTGGTAACTCTATTGAACTTATCCTCTGCAGCAGAGGTAACTCTGGGTCTTCCTTTCCTATGCCGGTTCTCATGAGAGCCGGTTTCATCATAGCGCATGATAATTTTTGCGACTGCACTTGAAGAAACTCTCAAAGTTCTTGACATTTTCCTGATTGACTGACCTTCATGTCTTAAAGTAATGATGGACTGTCATTTCTCTTTGCTCATTTGAGCTGTTCTTGCCATATTATGGACTTGGCCTTTTACCAAATAGGGCTATCTTCTGTATACCACCCCTACCTTGTCACAACTCAACTTATTGGCTCAAACACATTAAGAAGGAAAGAACTTCCACAAATTAACTTTTAACAGGGCACAATTGAAATGCATTCCAGGTGACTACCTCATGAAGCTGGTTGAGAGAATGCCAAGAGTGTGCAATGCTGTCAAGGCAAAGGGTGGCTCCTTTGAAGAATCTCAAATATAAAATATATTTAGAATTGTTTAACACTGGTTACTACATGATTCCATATGTGTTATTTTATAGTTTTGATATCTTCACTATTATTCTACAATGAAGAAAATAGTAAAAAAAATAAAGAAAAACCCTTGAATGAATAGGTGTGTCCAAACTTTGACTGGTACTCTATGACAAAACATTTGATACAAATTGACATCGACTCATTTAAATTGTGGTGCAAGCAATATCGTAACAGATATTCAGAATGTATCTGGCGTTTTATGTCTAACCCCTGACAGCCACAGCTGGTGAGCTTGTGTGCCACATCTGCCACGGCCATCAGGGGGTGCCCTACCAATGGGGCTTCTCACAGGTCCTCCCCCCAGCAGGAGGGGGCTCCCCAGGAGGCGGCGCCAGAGCAGGCCCACTCCCCCGGCTCCAAGCTGCAGGCCAGAGCCACCAGGAGCTGGGCTTATACAGAGCACGCCTTAGGAGGAGCCAGGAGCACCGTTGGGGAGGATGGCTCGTCCTCCACTGACCCCTCTGTCAGCAGCTTCGGAGACGCAGGTAGGTCCACAACCACAGCCCTCCTACTCACCCTAAAGATCGTGGTAGACACATACAGTCCCTCAAACATTAATATTCTCTTCAAGTAAAGTAGTTCTAATTATGGATAGTTTTAATGATGGGTATTAATGATGGGTAATTATCTGATAAGCACAGTAAATTAAATTCAGCCCGTCACTGCATTTGACTAGTAGTGACCTAATATATTCAACAACTAATATCCAGACAAACAGCCTAACTACTCCTTATTGTTGTGTTACCAGACTGCTACCCTAATCAGCTGTGTGAGATCGAAACCCCCCAGGAGCCTCCAGCCACCCCAGACCTGATCTCAGCCCCTCAGGACAGGGAAGTGGGGAAGGGGTTCTGTAAGGTTGTGGTGTCTGGCCTGCTCTGTGGGAAGCCAGTCAAGTGGGAGGTGACCTTTGACATAGAGCCCTACCTGAAGGGCAGAGAGCGGGAAGAGAAGGTTCACGAGGAACTCTGGAATGAAACGTTCCATCACCTGGCTGGACGTTCCATCATTCAGGACTTTGAGCACATGGTAGATCAGGAGTGTGAGATTGAGCATGGTATGTAAGACATGGGTAATATCTCAATGCTCAGATGGTATCTTTTGTAGTGATTGGTGTCTTTATCGTCTTGTTTTGGTAATAGTTTGCTGTATCAAATAGTGACAACTTTGTGCTAATGATGAGGATTTCAGGTGAGAAATCAGATTGCGGATTTCTCCAAATATTTATTTTATGGAATTTATGTAAATCATGAGATGATGAAGTGACAACAACATGTGATTTCTCAGGTTCTGGCAGAAGATACCGGTTATATGCCATTCACACCAGCAAGGCCTGTAACATTCTCAGCAAATACACTGCCTTTGTGCCCGTTGATCTGGACACTAATGAATATCTACAGACCTATATCGACTACGTCAACCCAGGTGAGACACTCCTGTTCATGGTATGTATACATGCACATTGTATGGCACTGAGTTTTTATATATTTTTTGACCCATTGTCATGACACTTCTTCTGACCTTTATTAAAGATAACGTAACTTTGTCCTTTAATAGTACAAAATAGTTCTTTTTTGTAGAGTTCTAAGACCATAATAGCACTGTTGGTTAGGAAATCAATGATGTCTGTGTTGAAAGCTGCTGTTGGGTGTTTCAGGTAAAGGTCTGAAAAAGGGCTCACGCTCTGGGAACAGGAAGAACCGGGGTTACTCCATCGGACTGGGACGCTCCCAGTCTGGCTGCATGTCAGAGGAGGCTGAGGACGGACACCTGCCCACCAGTAAGATCTTCACCATACTACATACTAATCAACATTTGTATGTGAGAGGAAGAATGTTTGAAAATGTGTGACAACTCAAATCAAATTTCATTAGTCGCATGCGCCAAATACAACAGGAGAAGACCTTACGAGCCCCTAACCAACAATGCAGTTCAAAAAAATAGGGATAAGAATAAGAAATAAAAGTAACAAGTAATTAAAGAGCAGCAGTAAAATAACAATAGCGAGACTATATACAGGGGGTACCGGTACAGAGTCAATGTGCAGGACACCGGTTAGTTGAGGTAATATTACACATGTAGGTAGAGTTATTTAAGTGACTATGCATAGATGACGACAACAGAGAGTAGCAGCGGTGTAAAGGAGGGGGGGGGGGGGGGGGCAATGCAAATAGTCTGGGTAGCCATTTGATTAGGTGTTCAGGAGTCTTATGGCTTGGGGGTAGATGCAGTTATTGATGAAGTCAATGACTGAGGTGGTGTACTCCTCAATGCCATTGGAGGAATCCCGGAACATATTCCAGTCTGTTATAGCAAAACAGTCCTGTAGCTTAGCATCTGCTTCATCTGACCACTTTTTATTGATCTAGTCACTAGATCAATTTTTGCTTGTGAGCAGGAATCAGGAGGATAGAATTATGGTCAGATTTGCCTAATGGAGGACGAGGGAGAGCTTTGTATGTGTCTCTGTGTGTAGAGTAAAGGTTGTCCAGAGTTTTTTTCCTCTGGTTGTACATTTGACATGCTGATAGAAATTCTGTAAATGGATTTAAGTTTCCCTGCATTAAAGTCCCCGGCTACTAGGAGCACCGCCTCTGGGTGAGCGTTTTCTTGTTTGCTTATGGCGGAATACAGCTCATTCAATGCAACAGCTACAGCTCAACAGCTATGAAAAATACAGATTAAAACTCTCTAGGTAGATCGTGTGGTCTACAGTTTATCATGAGATACTCTACCTCAGGCAAGCAATAGCTCGAGACTTCCTTAGATATCGTGCACTAGCTGTTTTTTACCATGGATTCTGCCAGTCCGTGGTGAGTAATCGCAATCCTGATGTCCAGAAGTTATTTTCAGTCATAAGAGACGGTAGCGGCAACATTATGTACAAAATAAGTTGGGGATTATTATTATTATTATTATTATTATGCACACAATCGGTTGGGGACGGGTAAAACGTCTGCCTTTTTCTCCGTCGCCATTTTAACAAGTGATAGTTTGAAGAGGTCATCTGCCTGCCAAACAGACAGATCTGACAGGTTTTAATATCCAGATGCTTTTAATGTTTTACACATATAGTATACCGTTCATGTTGTCCAGAGTGATACTTTTCAAATGGCATTGACCTATCTTTTCGGTGGGTTTTAGGTTTGGGAGATGGGGCCTCTCCATGTAGCACCCCCTCATCCTCTACCTGGGAAAGATGCAGCTTTACAGATGGTGAGTTTTTATCTGTCCTTTTTATCTGTCCTGTTTTGCTTTCAAGGTTAAATGACTGGCTTCCAAATCGAGCAACTGAGAAAAGCGCATTTGTTTTCTTATGGTCTACATTGATAAGATGTCATCAACACACACACATACACACAGCTGCTAGATTGTGTGTGTCCTCTGTTGTGGCTGCCAGGCCTCTATAGGTGTCTTTTATCTGTGATCTCTGTGGCGGTGTTGTGTGGAGTGGAGTCTTGAGCTCAGGGGAGAGAGAAAATAGCTAAATGGAATACTAGCGTGACCCGTCTCTCTCTCTCTCTGTCTCAGCCTCTGTCTCAGCCTCTCAGAGGAGCCCGTCGGTGACCTCAGACCAGAAGTCGGTGGAGAGCCTCTTCTCAGCCAAGTGGGTGATGGAGAGGGCCAGGCTGGAGACTGTCAGGGACAATAACATACTAACTGTACCGCTAGTGCTGTTTCATGGCCAATTGATAAATGGGGACAGCGGAGGGATTTTCAATTCACTGAGTTACATTGTTTTGTGTAATCGGCATGCATAATACACTTTTGCAGTTATAATGATTGTTTGCGTGATGTGATGCTACTTAGCAGAGGTGGGACCAAGTCATTGTTTTACAAGTCACAAGTAAGTCTCAAATCTTAGCACTCAAGTCCCAAGTCAAGTCCGAAGTCAAGACAGGCAAGTCCAAGTCAAGTCTCAAGTCCTAAACTTTGAGTTTCGAGTCCTAAACAAGTCATAATGTGCTCTTCACCAAATGTAATAGTATTTCATATTTTAACAAGAGTAATAGTTAGTATATTACATTTACGCAAATAATGAATGCTTTTAAAGATATCTATATATTTATTACTTTCCAAATAAACATTATATTCTACATGCTACACTAGTAAATTATAAATTATATAGCTGTCGGCTATATTAGCCACGACATACCGTTCTTTGTGCAGCTTTAAATGACGAACAAATTTCGAAATTGTTGCGCCAACGTCTGTAATTTTCTTCCCGCATGTTTTGCAAGTTGCAATCTGTTTTTTGTTCATACAGCGTCGTCTTTATAACCGAAAATAATAATTTGGGGTATCATCTTTCCAAGGGCTCCATCTGAATTCACCCGCCAATGTTCCTCTGCACTGCCACGCACAACTGTATCTCAGCTGGCACAATTTGATTGGCTGCTGTCCAATTCAAAGTGTAATCTGTTAAATGAAGATGTGCTGCACACTTTTTTTTAATAGCATCATTTTTAATATTGGTTTGGGGAGGGTATCACGTCAGGTCGAGTCAAAAGGCTCAAGTTCAAGTCAAGTCACGAGTCATTGGTGCCAAAGTCGAGTTGCAAGTCATCATATTTCTGACTCGAGTCCACACCTCTGCTACTTAGGGACCTACAAGATCTTATTTTCCCTTCCTGTTACTATACAGTGAGCTCCAACATTATTGGGACAGTGACACATCTTTGGTTGTTTTGGCTCTGTACTCCAGCACTTCGGATTTTAAATGATACAATGACTATGAGGTTAAAGTGCAGACTGTCAGTTTTAATTTGAAGGTATTTTCATCCATATCGGGTGAACCGTTTTGACATTACAGCACTTTTTGTACATACAGTTGAAGTCGAAAGTTTACATACACCTTAGACAAATACATTTAAACTCAGTTTTTCACAATGCCTGACATTTAATCCTAGTAAAAATTCCCTGTTTTAGGTCAGTTAGGGTCACCACTTTATTATTTTAAGAATGTGCACCAGTCCCTCCTGCAGCAAAGCACCCCCACAACATGATGCTGCCACACCCGTGCTTCATGGTTGGGAAGGTGTTCTTTAGCTTGCAAGCCTACCCATTTTCCTCCAAACATAACCATGGTCATTATGGCCAAACAGTTCTATTTTTGTTTCATCAGACCAGAGGACATTTCTCCAAAAAGTATGATCTTTGTCCCCATGTGCAGTTGCAAACCGTAGTCTGGCTTTTTTATGGCGGTTTTGGAGCAGTGACTTCTTCCTTGCTGAGCGGCCTTTCAGGTTATGTCGATATAGGACTCGTTTTACTGTGGATATAGATTATTTTGTACCTGTTTCCTCCAGCATCTTCACAAGGTCCTTTGCTGCTGTTCTGGGATTGATTTGCCCTTTTCGCACAAAGTACGTTCATCTCTATGAGACAGAACGCGTCTCCTTCCTGAGCGGTATGACGGCTGCGTGGTCCCATGGTGTTTATACTTGCGTACTATTGTTTGTGCAGATGAATTGGGAAATTTCCAATTTGGAAATTGCTCCCAAGGAGGAACCAGACTTGTGGAGGTCTAGAATTTGTTTTCTGAATGATTGGCTGATTTCTTTAGATTTTCCCATGATGTCAAGCAATGAGGCACTGAGTTTGAAGGTAGGCCTTGAAATACATCCACAGGTACACCTCCAATTGACTCAAATTATGTCAATTAGCCTATCAGAAGCTTCTAAAGCCATTACATCAATTTCTGGAATTTTCCAAGCTGTTTAAAGGCAGTCAACTTAGTGTATGTAAACTTCTGACCCACTGGAACTGTGATAGTGAATTGTTAGTGAAATAATCTGTCTGTAAACAATTGTTGGAAAAATTACTTGTCATGCACAAAGTATATGTCCTAACCGACTTGCCAAAACTATAGTTTGTTTACAAGAAATTTGTGGAGTTTTTCAAAAATGAGTTTTAATGACTCCAACCTAAGTGTATGTAAACTTCCGACTTTCTCTGTAGTCCCCCCATTTTAGTGGACCAAAAGTATTGGAACAATTTCACTTATATGTGTATTAAAGCAGTCAAAGGTGTAGTATTGTCACAATCGTTTGAAGCATACTCGGGCCAACGTGCAGCGTGATCTGGGGTCCACATCTTTATTTAGTGAAACAATACAGATAGAACAAACTAAATTAACACCGAACCGTGACTACATCGGTGCTACTTGCACTAACTCAAAACAATATCCCATAAAACACAGGTGGAAAAAATGCGTCTTACATATGATCCCCAATTAGAGACAACGATAACCAGCTGCCTCTAATTGGGAACCATATCAAGCACACCAACCTAGAAATATGAAAATTAGAATACCCACATAGAAATAATAAACTAGAATACAACATAGACATACATATACTAAATCTCCCCCTAGTCACGCCCTGACCTACTATACCATAGAGAAACAATGGTTCTCTATGGTCAGGGCATGACAAGTATTTGGTCGAATATTCCTAGCACACAATGGTTACATCAAGCTTGTGACTCTACAAACTTGTTGGATGCATTTTCTGTTTGTTTTGGTTGTGTTTCAGATTATTTTGTGCCCGAAATGAATGGTAGAAAATGTATTGTATCATTTTGGAGTCACTTTCATTGTAAATAGCAATATAATATGTTTCTAAATACTTCTACATTAATGTGAATGCTACTATGATTACAGATAATCCTGAATGAATCGTGAATAATGAAGAATGTTACAGATGCACAAATACCTCCCTAACCTGCCCTGTTATTGTGGTGAGATGTAACTTTCTCACTCGATTCATTCAGAATTATCTGTAATCATGGTAGCATCCACAGTAATATAAAAATGTTTAGAAACATATTCTAATCTTATTTACCGTAAAAGTGACTCCAAAATAATAATCTGAAACAAAATAAAAATAAAAATAAAAATAATCTGAAACACAACTAAAACAAACAACAAATAGATCCAACAAGTCACAGCTTGATGATGCTAGGAATATGGGACCAAATACTAAACTTTTGACTTCTTTAATACACATAAGTGAATTTGTTCCAATAGTTTTGGACTCCTAAAATGGGGGGATTATGCACCCGTTATGAATGAAATACCCTCAAATTAAATCTGACAATCTGCACTTTAACCTCATAGTCATTGTTCAAAGTGCTGGAGTACAGAGCCAAAACAACCAAAAATATGTCGCAGTCCCAATACTTTTGGAGCTCACTGTATATTCTGGAGAGGGTACATGATAGGTTTAGTGACCACAGTTTATTGTTTTTTTTATAACAGAGGGTTTTGTGATGCAATCTCCACAGCAGGAATAAAGTAATCCATATGATTTCTCTTATGTTAGAACAGCTATTAAAACATCTACATCTCAAAAAGTGACTGTTGAGCTACACATCAATTTTAAATACTCTTAGATGAAGCACGAAAATGCTTAATATAGGTACCATTGACTTGCATTGGATTTGCGCCACAATGATTGCGGATGATGTCACCAAGGGGAAGAATGTACAGGGTAAAAAAGGATGTGGCCCAGAATTGACCCCTGAGGGACATCAAATCAAATGTATCTATATAGCCCTTCGTACATCAGCTGATATCTCAAAGTGCTGTACAGAAACCCAGCCTAAAACCCCAAACAGCAAGCAATGCAGGTGTTGAAGCACATTGGCTAGGAAAAACTCCCTCAAAAGGCCAAAACCTAGGAAGAAACCTAGAGAGGAACCAGGCTATGAGGGGTGGCCAGTCCTCTTCTGGCTGTGCCGGGTGGAGATTATAACAGAACATGGCCAAGATGATAATAGGTCTGGGACAGGTAGCACGTCCGGTGAACAGGTCAGGATTCCATAGCCGCAGGCAGAACAGTTGAAACTGGAGCAGCAGCATGGCCAGGTGGACTGGGGACAGCAAGGAGTCATAATGCCAGGTAGTCCTGAGGCATGGCCCTAGGGCTCAGGTCCTCCGAGAGAGAGAAAGAAAGAGAGAATTAGAGAGAGCATACTTAAATTTACACAGGACACCGGAAAAAGACAGGAGAAGTACTCCAGATATAACAAACTGACCCTAGCCCCCCGACACATAAACTACTGCAGCATAAATACTGGAGGCTGAGACAGGAGGTGTCAGGAGACACTGTGGCCCCATCCGATGATTCCCCCGGACAGGGCCAAACAGGAAGGATATAACCCCACCCACTTTGCCAAAGCACAGCCCCCACACCACTAGAGGGATATCTTCAACCACCAACTTACCATCCTGAGACAAGGCCGAGTATAGCCCACAAAGATCTCCGCTACGGCACAACCCAAGGGGGGGAGGGGGGGGGGGGGGGGCAACCTAGACAGGAAGATCACATCAGTGACTCAACCCACTCAAGTGACGCACCCCTCCCAGGGACGGCATGAAAGAGCACCAGTAAGCCAGTGACTCAGCCCCTGTAATAGGGTTAGAGGCAGAGAATCCCAGCGGAAAGAGGGGAACCGGCCAGGCAGAGACAGCAAGGGCGGTTCGTTGCTCCAGGGCCTTTCCATTCCCCTTCACACTCCTGGGCCAGACTACACTAAAATCATATTACCCACTGAAGAGATGAGTCTTCAATAAAGACTTAAAGGTTGAGACCAAGTTTGCGTCTCTCACATGGGTAGGCAGAACATTGCATTAAAATGGAGCTCTACAGTATAGGAGAAAGCCCTGCCTCCAGCTGTTTGCTTAGAAATTCTAGGGAAAATTAGGAGGCCTGCGTCTTGTGACCGTAGCGTACGTGTAGGTACCGTATGTACGGCAGGACCAAATCAGAGAGATAGGTAGGAGCAAGCCCATGTAATGCTTTGTAGGTTAACAGTACAACCTTGAAATAAGCCCTTGCCTTGACAGGAAGCCAGTGTAGGGAGGCTAGCACTGGAGTAATATGATCAAATATTTTGGTTCTAGTCAGGATTCTAGCAGCCGTATTTAGCACTAACTGAAGTTTATTTAGTGCTTTATCCGGGTAGCCGGAAAGTAGAGCATTGCAGTAGTCTAACCTAGAAGTAACAAGGGCATGGATTAATTTTCTGCATCATTTTTGGACAGAAAGTTTCAGATTTTTGCAATTTTACGTAGATGGAAAAAAGCTGTCCTTGAAACAGTCTTGATATGTTCGTCAAAAGAGAAATCCGGGTCCAGAGTAACGCCGAGGTCCTTCACAGTTTTATTTGAGACGACTGTACAACCATTAAGATTAATTGTCAGATTCAACAGAAGATCTCTTTGTTTCTTGGGACCTAAAACAAGCATCTCTGTTTTGTCTGAGTTTAAAAGTAGAAAGTTTGCAGCCATCCACTTCCTTATATCTGAAACACAGGCTTCTAGCGAGGGCAATTTTGGGGCTTCACCATGTTTCATTGAAATGTAGAGCTGTGTGTCATCCGCATAGCAGTGAAAGTTAACATTATGTTTTTGAATGACATCCCCAAGAGGTAAAATATAAAGTGAAAACAATAGTGGTCCTAAAACGGAAACTTGAGGAATACCAAAATTAACAGTTGATTTGTCAGAGGAAAAACCATTCACAGAGACAAACTGATATAATTCCGACAGATAAGATCTAAACCAGGCCAGAACTTGTCCTTGTAGACCAATTTGGGTTTCCAATCTCTCCAAAAGAATGTGGTGATCGATGGTATCAAAAGCAGCACTAAGGTCTAGGAGCATGAGGACAGATGCAGAGCCTCGGTCTGCCATTAAAAGGTAATTTACCACCTTCACAAGTGCAGTCTCAGTGCTATGATGTGGTCTAAAACCAGACTGAAGCATTTCGTATACATTGTTTGTCTTCAGGAAGGCAGTGAGTTGCCGCGCAGCAGCCTTTTCTAACATTTTTGAAGGAATACGCAGATTTAAAAAGGCGTCCGTAATTTGCTTTCTAATAGTTATGATCTTTTCCTCAAAGAAGTTCATGAATGTATTACTGCTGAAGTGAAAGCCATCCTCTCTTGGGGAATGCTGCTTTTTAGTTAGCTTTGCGACAGTATCAGAAATACATTTCGGATTGTTCTTATTTTCCTCAATTAAGTTGGAAAAATAGGATGATCGAGCAGCAGTAAGGGCTGCTAATATAGTGAATAGGTGCTGGGGACAATACTGAACCACCCATGCTCACCGAGAAACTACTGGTTCAGGTCATAGATATGACCTGAACCAGTCGAGGGCAACACTGGAGATTCCCACCCACCTCTCCAGCTGGTCAACAAGGATGTTACAGTATGATCAAAAGTATCAAACGCGGCACTGAGATCCAAAATAACTAGAATATAGCTTTCACCGGCATCAGCAGCCAACAGAAGGTCATTACTGACTTTCAATAAATCAGTTTTTATGCTGTGAAGTGAGTGCAAGCCCGACAAGCCACCATTTGCTTGAAAACAACTTTTTCAAAGATCTTGGATAAAAAAATACATTTAGAGAGAGGTCTATAATTACTATGTGAGGAGGTAGAGCTTTAATAACAACACAGCTCAACAGAATCCTTATACATCTCCTTTCTTCACCTCACCCCGATATCACCTTTATCTCTGAGGCACACATTACCACTCAGGTGCTTTTGTCCGCTAGGCACCATTCATACATTGTTCAGTGTGAGGAAAAATGGCCCTTTTCCCATCCTTTAACAAAATGAAAACCACTTCACTGTGTGCCAGGGCCCTTGAGGTCCATTATATTCTTTAGGATGCTATTGAGTTCTATTGATGGAAAGATCTTAAAATTCGCATTGACCACTTATCCTGGAGCGTCCTTTTTTGTCATGAAATAACAAACGGAAGAGGCATTTGGTGTTTATTGAGTTCAGTTGTTATTTTATTGAGCTATATGAATGTGCTGAAAATGGCAGGGTCATGGTAAGACAATAATAAGGGCTGTGTATGCTCCTTTACGTCGCAGAGAAATTCCAATGAATGTACTTGTACTCACAAATGGTAATGAATGAAAGGTCAAGTTGAACTCGAGGTGTTGCATTCCTCTCCTCTACTCTACAGGCTGACTCTCAACCGGACGAGACTCCTGACCCGGGCAGCCAGGGGCTTCATGTTTCGCTCACACAGCAAAACCAGCGACTCTGTGGGGGAGAGTGAGAACGAGAACAAAGACTACATTCCTCTGGTGCGTTGCTGCACAGGTGCACCATTCGTTTTAGTTAAAAGACTGTTCGCTGGATCTAAATACAACCAACCATATGTTCTACATAGATTTTAAGAATGTTAACTGTAATTCACCATTGACAAAAGGGCATGTTTTTGAAAATATAAAAGTTAAATGATAAACTCAAATCAAATCAAATGTTATTTGTCACATACACATGGTTAGCAGATGTTAATGCGAGTGTAGCGAAATGCTTGTGCTTCTAGTTCCGGCCATGCAGTAATATCTAACAAGTAATTACACACAAGTGTAAAGGAATGAATAAGAATATGTACATTAAAAATATATGAATGAGTGATGGCCGAACGGCATAGGCAAGATGCAGTAGATGGTATAGAGTACAGTATATACATATGAACATATGAGATGAGTAATGCAGGGTATGTAAACATTATATAAAGTGGCATTGTTTAAAGTGGCTAGTGATACATTTATTACATCAATTGTTCCATTATTAAAGTGGCTAGAGTTGAGTCAGTATGTTGGCAGCAGCCACTCCATGTTAGTGATGGCTGTTTAACAGTCTGATGGTCTTGAGATAGAAGCTGTTTTTCAGTCTCTCGGCCCCAGCTTTGATGCACCTGTACTGACCTCGCCTTCTGGATGATAGCGGGGTGAACAGGCAGTGGCACGGATGGTTGTTGTCCTTGATGATCTTTTTGGCCTTCCTGTGACATCGGGTGGTGTAGCTGTCCTGGAGGGCAGGTAGTTTGCCCCCAGTGATGCGTTGTGCAGACCTCACTACCCTCTGGAGAGCCTTACGGTTATGGGCAGAGCAGTTGCTGTACCAGGCGGTGATACAGTCCGACAGGATGCTCTCGATTGTGCATCTGTAAAAGGTTGTGAGTGTTTTTGGTGACAAGCCCAATTTCTTCAGCCTCCTGAGGTTGAAGAGGGGCTGCTGTGCCTTCTTCACCTCGCTGTCTGTGTGGGTGGACCATTTCAGTTTGTCTGTGATGTGTACACCGAGGAACTTAAAACTTTCCACCCTCTCCACTACTGTCTCGTCGATGTGGATAGGGGGCTGCTCCCTCTGCTGTTTCCTGAAGTCCACGATCATCTCCTTTGTTTTGTTGACATTGAGTATGAGGTTATTTTCCTGACACCACACTCCGAGGTCCCTCACCTCCTCCCTGTAGGCCGTCTCGTCTGGGCATACTTGAACTAGTCAGTAAAGATATAAAGGAGTTGAAGACAAAAAAGCTGCAACAATGGGAGAAAATCTGGTACTTACTGGTATCAAAGAAAATGAGGGCGAAGATGTTAAGGTGTAGGGAAATAGTTATTTCTGTAAGTACTACCGATCCCAGGCGAGACTCGACAAACTCAAACGTGTACACTGTTTGGGACAGAGATATGAGCACCCGAATGTTGACAAATTTGCATTCTTTAAAGATAGAATATTAAAGATAAAATAACCGCTGGCATGAAAATAAGCATGAATGAGCAGTTCCCAAAGGAAATTGCAGAACGGTGCAAGGTTCTGTACTCACTCTTCAAGGTGAATAGATTTAAAGGGAAACCTTTAGCTCTCGTAGTCGATAAACTGTGACCAACTGTTCAGACACCAAGACTACTCCTAAGCTATTCTAAATATTTTTCAGAGTCAAATAATGGAAAACCCAATACTAACCATGGTAGGGATTGTATTATTATTATTTTTTACAATAAAATACAACAAACTGATAAAGAAATAAACTACAATAGACTATACCGTTCAAGATAGGGAATGTTGTAAAATAATTAGTATTCAACTTTCTATTTATAGTATATATAAATAGATAAAAGACTGCATTAGAAGAAAGGATAATAATGCAAAAGTTTGCAAAAGTCTGAAATGAGGTAGGAACAAACATGTAGGAGGGATAAAACACAGGACATAGACACAGTGTTTGGGCATGTGATGGAAGGTGAGGTGGATGTTTTTGTGTTTGGAAAAGTGTGGAGTTAAGTGAGTGAAAAAGGAAAATGGTTGCAAATGCCAGAGCCCATGTGTGTCTGCGAGGAGGGGTTGTGACAGAGAGAGCTTTCAATTTTGTTCGGATACAGTGCCTTGCGAAAGTATTCGGCCCCCTTGAACTTTGCGACCTTTTGCCACATTTCAGGCTTCAAACATAAAGATATAAAACTGTATTTTTTTGTGAAGAATCAACAACAAGTGGGACACAATCATGAAGTGAACGACATTTATTGGATATTTAAAACTTTTTTAACAAATCAAAAACTGAAAATTGGGCGTGCAAAATTATTATTATTATTATTATTACTTTTGCCTATCTTAATCTTTTATTTTTATTGGCCAGTCTGGGATGTGGCTTTTTCTTTGCAACTCTGCCTAGAAGGCCAGCATCCCGGAGTCGCTTCTTCACTATTGGTGTTTCTCAATCTAGACACTCGAAAGTACTTGTCCTCTTGCTCAGTTGTGCACCGGGGCCTCCCACTCCTCTTTCTATTCTGGCTGGCGCCAGTTTGCGCTGTTCTGTGATAGGAATAGTACACAGCGTTGTACGAGATCTTCAGTTTCTTTGCAATTTCTCGCATGGAATAGCCTTCATTTCTCAGAACAAGAATAGACTGACGAGTTTCAGAAGAAATGTCTTTGTTTCTGGCCATTTTGAGCCTGAAATCGAACCCACAAATGCTGATGCTCCAGATACTCAACTAGTCTAAAGAAGGCCAGTTTTATTGCTTCTTTAATCAGAACCACAGGTTTCAGCTGTGCTAACATAATTGCAAAAGGGTTTTCTAATGATCAATTAGCCTTTTAAAATGATAAACTTGGATTAACTAATACAACGTGCCATTGGAACACAGGAGTGATGGTTGCTGATAATGGGCCTCTGTATGCCTATGTAGATATTCCGTAAAAAATCAGCTGTTTCCAGCTACAATAGTAATTTACAACATTAACAATGTCAACACTGTATTTCTGATCAACTTGATGTTATTTTAATAGACAAAAAAATGTGATTTTCTTTCAAAAACAAGGACATTTCTAAGTGACTCCAAACTTTTGAACGGTAGTGTAAGTACGTGGTTACAAAGGGTATCAGTGTCTTAACAGCGCAATTTTCCAAGGCAGGATATTCTGAGCACAGCCCAATCCAGAAATCTGGCAGTGGCTTCTGATTAAATAACATTTTGACAGAACCACTTGTTGCAATTTTGATGAGGCTCTCTTGTTCAGATATCGGTAAGTGGACAGGAGGCAGGGCATGAAAGGGATAACGAATCCAGTTGTTTGTGACATCCATTTTGGGTTAAGTCCCTGCATAATTACTCACCCAACTCACTCAGGTGCTTTGCTATATCACGTTTGACATTGTCCGTAAGCTTGAGTTAATTTGCACACAAAATCATACAATAATGGAAAGACGTGTGTTGTCCTTGTTAATGCAGACAGAGAGGAGCTCCAACGTCTTAATCATAGCCTCAATTTTGTCCCGCACATTGAATATAGTTAAGGAGAGTCCCTGTAATCCTAGATACAGATCCTTCACTCGAGAAAAAACACCATCCAGATAGGCCAGTCGGGTGAGAAACTCGTCATCATGCAAGCGGTCAGACAAGTGGAAAATTATGGTCATTAAATAATTTTTGCCCATTCCTCCTGACAGAGCTGGTGTAACTGAGTCACATTTTCTATGGGATTGAGGTGAGGGCTATGTGATGGCCACTCCAATACCTTGACTTTGTTGTCCTTAAGCCATTTTGCCACAACTTTGGAAGTATGCTTGGGGTCATTGTTCATTTGGAAGACCCATTTGCAACCAAGCTTTATCTTCCTGACTGGTGTCTTGAGATGTTGCTTCAATAAATCCACATAAGTTTGCTTCCTCATGATGCCATCTATTTTGTGAAGTGCGCCAGTCCCTCCTGCAGCAAAGCACCCCCACAACATGATGCTACCACCCCCGTGCTTCACGGTTGGGATGATGTTCTTCGGCTTGCAAGCCTCCCCCTTTTTCCTCCAAACATAACGATGGTCATTATGGCCAAACAGTTCTATTTTTGTTTCATCAGACCAGATGACATTTCTCCAAAAAGTAAGATTTTTGTGATTTTCCCCATGTGCAGTTGCAAACCATAGTCTGGCTTTTTTTATGGCGGTTTTGGAGCAGTGAGTTCTTCCTTGCTGAGCGGCCTTTCAGGTTATGTCGATATAGGACTCGTTTTACTGTGGATATAGATGATTTTTTACCTGTTTCCTCCAGCATCTTCACAAGGTCCTTTGCTGTTGTTCTGAGATTGATTTGCACATTTTGCACCAAGTATGTTCATCTCTAGGAGACAAAACGCGTCTCCTTCCTGAGCGGTATGATGGCTGCGTGGTCTCATGGTTACTATTGTTTGTGTAGATGAATGTGGTACCTTCAGGCGTTTGGAAATTGCGGAGGTGGATGTCTACAATTTTTTTTCTGAGGTCTTGGCTGATTTCTTTTGATTTTCCCATGATGTCAAGCAGAGAGGCACTGAGTTTGAAGGTAGGCCTTGAAATACATCCACAGGTACACCTCCAATCAAATGATGTCAATTAGCCTATCATATGTTTCTAAAGCCATGACATCATTTTCTGGAATTTTCCAAGCTGTGTAAAGCCACATTCAACTTAGTATATGTAAACTTCTGACCCACTGGAATTGTGATACAGTGAATTGTAATTGAAATAATCTGTCTGTAAACAATTGTTGGAAAAATGTGTCATGCACAAAGTAGATGTCCTAACCAACTTGCCAAAACTATAGTTTGTTAACAATCAATGTGTGGAATGGTTGAAGTTTCAATGACTCCAACCTAAGTGTATGTCAACTTCCGACTTCAACTCTATGGACGAAGGCCTTCCTTTTTTTTTATCAAGTTTTTGAAAGAAAATAAAACTTGTTGTCCATTAAAACAACATCAAATTGATCAGAAATACAGTGTAGACATTGTTAATGTTAATGTTGTAAATGACTGCAGCTGGAAACGGCAGATTCTTTATGGAATATCTACATAGGTGTACAGAGGCCCATTATCAGAAACCATCACTCCTGCGTTCCAATGGAACGTTGTGTTAGCTAATCCAAGTTTATCATTTTAAAAGGCTAATTGATCATTAGAAAACCCTTTTGCAATTATGTTAGCACAGCTGAAAACTGTGATTCTGATTATTAACGAAGCAATAAAACTGGCCTTCTTTAGACTAGTTGAGGATCTGGAGCATCAACATTTGTGGGTTCGATTCCAGGCACATAATGGCCAGAAACTAAAACCTTTCTCTTCAAACTCATCAGTCTATTCTTGTTCTGAGAAATGAAGGCTATTCCATGCGAGAAATTGCAAATAAACTGAAGATCATGTACAATGCTGTGTCAACTCCCTTCACAGAACAGCGCAAACTAGCTCTAACCAGAATAGAAGTGGGAGGCCCCGGTGCACAACTGAGCAAGAGGACAAGTACATTCGAGTGTCTAGTTTGAGAAACAGACGCCTCACAAGTCCTCAACTGGCAGCTTCATTAAATAGTACCCGCAAAACACCAGTCTCAACATCAACAGTGAAGAGGCAACTCTGGGATGCCGGCCTTCTAGGCAGAGTTGCAAAGAAAAAGCCATATCTCAGACTGGCCAATAAAAATGAAAGTTTAAGATTGGCAAAAGAACACAGACAATGGACAGAGGAAGATTGGAAGGAAGTGTTATGGACAGACAAATCTAAGTTTGAGGTGTTCGGATCACAAAGAAGAACATTTGTTAGATGCAGAAAAAATAAAAAAAATATGCTGGAGGAGTGCTTGATGACATCTGTCAAGCATGGTGGAGGCAATGTGATGGTCTGGGGTGCTTTGGTGGTGGTAAAGTGGGAGATTTGTACAGGGTAAAAGTAATCTTTAAGAAGGAAGGCTTTCACTTCATTTTGCAACGCCATGCCATACCCTGTGGACGGCGCCTAATTGGAGCCAATTTCCTCCTACAACAGAACAATGACCCAAAGCACAGCTCAAAACTATGCAAGAACTGTTTAGGGAAGAAGCAGTCAGCTGGTATTCTGTCTGTAATGGAGTGGCCAGCACAGTCACCGGATCTCAACCCTATTGAGCTGCGTGTGGGAGTAGCTTGACCATATGGTACGTAAGAAATGCCCATCAAGCCAATCCAACTTGTGGGAGGTGCTTCAGGAAGCATGGGGTGAAATCTCTTCAGATTACCTCAAGAAATTGACAACTAGAATGCAAAAGGTCTGCAAGGCTGTAATTGCTGCAAATGGAGGATTCTTTGACCAAAGCAAAGTTTGAAGGCCAACAATTATTATTTCAATTAAAAATCATTATTTATAACCTTGTCAGCACCTTGACTATATTTCCTATTTATTTTGCAACTCATTTTATGTATGTTTTCATGGAAAACAAGGACATTTCTGGGATTTATCTAACTAAAACGACACTTCATGTTATCTCTGGGACCCTTTGGATGATACATTCTGAAATCTTGCTCTGATTTAAGTACACATTTCACCTTCAGAGGTGAATTTATCAAACCTATCGAGGTGAAAAAAGTGTTTTGTTGTTAAGAGCTCTACTCAAGCAATAGCATGGCATTTTTTCGCAGGAATAGCTACTGTATATTGGACAGTGCAGTTATATTAACAAGAATTTAAGCTTTCAGCTTGTAAGACACTTATCTGTACCGACATTTGTTGTTTCTCTAAAATCTGTGATCGTAACACAAGGCGCTGCATGATTTACAACTGTCCCGTTGTTAAGTCATACCACAGAATCTCAATTGGATTGAGGTCTGTGCTTTGAATAGGCCATTCCAATATATTTAAATGTTCCCCTTAAACCAGTCGAGAGTCGCTTTAGCAGTATGCTTAGAGTAATTGTCCTGCTGGAAGGTGAACCTCTGTCCCAGTCTCAAATCTCTGGAAGATTGAAACAGGTTTCCCTCAATAATTTCCCTGTATTTAGCTCTATCCATCATTCCTTCAATTCTGACCAGTTTCCCAGTCCCTGCCGATGAAAAACATCCCCACAGCATGATGCTGCCACCACCATGCTTCACTGTGGGGACTTTATCCCTGACCTGTTTGGAAAACTCCTTGGTCTTCATAGTGCTGCTGATTGCACACAGGTAGACTTTATTTAACTAATGATGTGACTTCTGAAGGTAATTGGCTGCACCAGATCTTATTTAGGGGCTTCATAGCCAAAGGGGGTGAATACATATGCACACACCACTTTTCTGTTTTTTACATGTTTTTTTTCCATTTTTTTATTTATTTATTTTTTTTCATTTCACTTCACCAATTTGGACTATTTTGTGTATGTCCAATACATGAAATCCAATTTATGGTTGTAATGAAACAAAATAGGAAAAACACCAAGGGGGGTGAATACTTTTGCAAGGCACTGTATATGGGGGATAGAACCATCCTACCTCTGCAGGTTTTGCTACGAATAGACAGAATCATTAGATCATTTGTTTTGATACTGTCCATATGTACAGTAGCTTGTTTTTGGTTGCAGGTTCAGAAATGGCTGAAGAATTACAACATTTACCTGGAGCTAACTCTGCCAATAGCACTGCTGGGTGATTTGAAAAGTCATAGTCAATTGATCAATAATATAATAATACTTTTAGCAAAAAATTGTATCTTTAGTTTACAATCTGTAGAAACTATGATAATAAAAAGGTTCAGAACTTTTGTGAAACATCACAGCACAGTTGAAAAATATATAAACTAGATGGTCTTCAGAGATAGATGGGAGGGGTTGAGAGTAGCTGAAGGATGGGACTAAAAACAAACAGAAGATACCTATTATAAAATACATGTATATAGTATGTGTAAACTTGGAGTTGAAGCCTTTGTGTTGTTAGTTTACCATTAGTTTACTCCAATTAGGTGAGGGTTAGGGGAACATAATAAAGGAAAATATATTTCACAATTTGTATTAAACTACCTCTCTCTGGTACAGGTGTCCTTACAGTTGGCATGTGGTGCGTTCTGCCTGGACATCGCTCTGTGTGAGGCCATCAACGTGTCCATGGACAAGCTGAAGTGGACGTCTCCCTTCACCAGCCACCGGGTCAGTCTGGGTCACCACGTCTCCCACTCAGCCAGCCGCCGCTCAAACAGCAGCGCTGCAGACGACAGCCACAGGTCCACCTCTCCATCTCCGTTTGAGAGCTCAGCTAAGGAGACAGAAACCAGCCTGGCAGGCCACCACCAGCACAAGCCTGGAGACCTGGTTGTCAGCAGCCACAGACAAGGGGGGCATAGCCCCTCTCACCTGGCCAGGAGTCCACGGACTGAGGGTTGGCCTGGGTCTTCTCCTTCCTTCCTAGGCGGCCCCTCCACCCCTACCTCCACCACCTACGCCGAGCACCCTCTCTCCCCTCACTCCCAGACAGACAGCAGAAGGGACTCGGAGTCGGAGAGCGTGGAAACACCCCCTGCAGCGCCTCCTGGTGGCCCGGGGTCCAGGAAGAGGCTGAATACGGAGGGCATGGTGTGGGCCACGGCTGTAGCCCTGGCCTGGCTGGAGCACAGCTCGGCCAGCTACTTCATAGAGTGGGAGCTGATAGCAGCTAAGGCTAGCATGTGGCTCAGTGCCCAGACCATCCCTGAAGGAAAGGACTTAGCCTCAGTCAAGTCTGCTGCCAACCAGCTCTTTATCATCCTCAGACACTGGGACGAGAACCTGCAGCTCAACATGCTCTGCTACAACCCCAACAGTGTCTGAGGCTGATTGCATCGCATGCACCGTCCTCCATCAGGACATATCCAACTATGCTATGCTAACTGACTAATGCTTTATTTACTATTTATTTTTTGCCATTTTGAGTATTGCCAAATTTGTTAGTGCAGCTATTGTGAGCATTGTGTCGTAGAATTGATTCTGTTATGATAACTTCTAAACCTGTCAGAAGCTTCCCAGAGTCACAAACTTGCTTGTTGGCACCCTTTGGGTGGATACATTTACCAGCTATGGGTCTGTTTAAACGTGATTCTATTCACATGGTGAAGGAAATCAGAAGTGTAAGAGTAAACGAACATATTCTAAAAAATAGAAGTTTATGAAAATATATGTATTGTTTTCTTTATGTTTAATATTTCCATCATATTGATGTCCAATGACGAGAGAATATGCCAAAACAATTCCCATGAGACTTTTACAATTATTTATATTGCATCTAATGTGTTTGATCGTCACAATCATTTCAAAATCAATATTGTGATATATGAAAATTTGCCTGGTCCCAGATCTGTTTGTGTCTTGCCAACTATGGCCAATTCCTCTTCTCATGTTTGATGTCTTCGTATTGGTTCAGAAACCGTCCTTTTATCGCTGTTTATTTTGTATTCATCAGCCGTAAGTGCCTAACAATGATTAAACACAAACAAAGATTGGTTATCAGAAATAGGTATTTAGATGTTTCTCTGCTGTTATTTCTCTGTTGTTATTGTTTGATATAAAAAAATGCTCAGCGTGTTTTCTTTTGTAGGTATTCTGAATAATGTGATAGAAACTTTCAATTTGGATGAAAGAAATTACTTTTTCTGTCCTTTCCTTTGTCCTTTCCTTTCCTTTGTAATTTCCTTTCCTTTGTCCTTTCCTTTCCTTTGTCCTTTTCTTTCCTTTGTCCTTTCCTTTCCTTTGTCCTTTTCTTTCCTTTGTCCTTTCCTTTCCTTTGTCATTTCCTTTCCTTTGTCATTTCCTTTCCTTTGTCCTTTTCTTTCCTTTGTCCTTTCCTTTGTCCTTTCCTTTCCTTTGTCCTTTGTCCTTTCCTTTCCTTTGTCCTTTCCTTTCCTTTGTCCTTTCCTTTCCTTTGTCCTTTCCTTTGTCCTTTCCTTTCCTTTGTCCTTTGTCCTTTTCTTTCCTTTGTCCTTTGTCCTTTCCTTTCCTTTGTCCTTTGTCCTTTTCTTTCCTTTGTCCTTTCCTTTGTCCTTTCCTTTCCTTTGTCCTTTGTCATTTCCTTTCCTTTGTCCTTTCCTTTCCTTTGTCCTTTTCTTTCCTTTGTCCTTTTCTTTCCTTTGTCCTTTCCTTTCCTTTGTCATTTTCTTTCCTTTGTCCTTTCCTTTCCTTTGTCATTTCCTTTGTCATTTCCTTTCCTTTGTCCTTTTCTTTCCTTTGTCCTTTCCTTTGTCCTTTCCTTTCCTTTGTCCTTTGTCCTTTCCTTTCCTTTGTCATTTCCTTTCCTTTGTCATTTCCTTTCCTTTGTCCTTTCCTTTCCTTTGTCCTTTCCTTTGTCCTTTCCTTTCCTTTGTCCTTTGTCCTTTTCTTTCCTTTGTCCTTTGTCCTTTCCTTTCCTTTGTCCTTTGTCCTTTCCTTTCCTTTGTCCTTTGTCCTTTTCTTTCCTTTGTCCTTTCCTTTTTCCTTTTACTTCCTTGGTCCTTTCCTCTCATTTGTCTCTTTTGTAAGACATTGTACTCTTCTCTCATATTTCCTCAAAAATGTTGTTCATTTTACTCAGGTAGTATTATTTTCCTAAGGCTTTGAAATTTCATCCATCCTGCTGCATGGAAAACCAATGTTTGTGTTATAATATGTATCAACAGTGGGAGCAAAGCAATTCCCCCACAGCCAACCTGTTCTGCTGCATTTGGCCCAGGTCAGAAGTAGTGCACTATAGAGAGTCAGGTGCCATTTGAACATACCTCTAGAAATATTGTAATTTAATTGTGATCTGTGTAAACTTATAGTGATTGTGGCGGCTGGCTTTACTTGTGTACAACTCGATTGTTGCTGTGTGTTTTGAGAATATGATTGTTGACTGTTTTGAGGCTGTTAAAAGTTTCCATAGTCTCAGTTTGCTAAATGTCAGTGGCATGACTATGCAACTGCATGTAATAAAATATTTCCCCTCATGAAGCCGTACAAGTTTGCATCAAGACAAAGATAAAATTATTAGTCCTGTTCGTTACACAAACAATATAACAGATGTTACCCTGCATGGTGCAATAGTGGTTTAGGTCCAGTTTTATGTTCAATTAATGATGCTTGGCATTTAAACATAATTGCACCCATAGGCAGTACTATTCATAGCCAGTAGATGATGCACCACACTTCAAAACACAATGAAGTTAAGAAGGTCTCTCATTGAACTTGACAAAATGAAATCACTTTCTATTTTACAGACATTGGTGTGGTAAATTGGTGTGGTAAGCCATACCTGACTCTGTCTGACGGCCTCATTAACAACAAGTGTAGGAAGGAGCAACGGCTCAGAGAAAGCAAATAGCCCATTAGGATAACAAGGATCTAGCCATGCTAGTAACACCACGACCTGGAAGCACATACCTTTCTCTCTCTCTGTTAGAGATACTGTATGAAAGAGAGGACCGGGAGAGAGAGAGTTGTAGGGATAGAGGGAGAGATTGAGGTAGGAGAGAGAAGGAGAGATGGAGGTAGGGGATAGAGAGAAAGCATGGGGGAGAGAGAAATAGAGTGAGAGAGAGATTGAGGTATGGAGAGAGAGAGAGGTATGGAGAGAGTGCGATAGAAGTATTGAGAGAGAGAGAGCATGAATGAAGAAGAACCATGGCTCATTAGTGTGACAGGTGATACATCTTTACCCTTCCTTTATACACAGAGCTACAAATGCTCCTGTTGCTGGTACACGAGGTACACACTGCACAGGGCACATGGTACACACTACACAGGGCACATGGTACACACTACACAATGCTTTGAAGAGCAATCCTCCAAAGCCAATACCCAACAAGGGATTTGACTGTGCCCCTCAAATCTCAGCAACACTTCAACTCTGCTGGAGAGTTTTTGTGCAAGCAACTGACTGTGGCTTCAGCGATTAGAGGCACAGCACTGAAGGACAGTTTGGTTTTCAGTTAGTTTATTGCCTCTTTAGGCTTCCCTCATAATAATTGTCCTACTTTCTTAGTCAGAGAAAGGATCTGCATAAGGACTTCTGATGTTCATATTGTTACTAGGCTACTGCTTCCATATTCAGAGAAAATATCTGTGTAAGGGAGGTGTTAGAACAGACCAACGCATGTTTTGCTGTGTCTCTTTGCATGAACAAATTAACATTGTCTATATTTAACATGGCTATTGGAGCATCTTTATGCTGTTTAACAAGGTTTCTGAGTCGATTGAGCAGCAATGATCAGGGAAAATCTAAAACTTGTTTGAGGTTTAAAAAGCCTTCTGCCTGAGTGCCGTGGAAAATGTATCACCCCTACAAAAATGTCCATTAATTATAATCCACATAATAATTCACATTTCCTTTTGCTGCAGGATTATTTTATACTGCTGTAGCAAGCTGGCTCAAATTAAGATCTACACCCTAATTAGGGCTAACTCGGTGGTCAAGATACTGATAGGCCCATCGATAATATGACAGTTGTTCTCTATGTACAGGCCTACCAATGAATAAGCCTAAGTAAGAATACTGTTTGGAAAAGGATCCAATCACCACCCGAGTGGCGCAGCAGTCTAAGGCACTGCATCTCAGTGCTAGAGAAGTCACTACAGACCCTGGTTTGATTCCAGGCTGTATTACAACCGGCCGTGATTGGAAGTCCCATAGGGCGGTGCACAATTGGCCCAGTGTCGACCAGGTTAGGGTAGGGTTTGGCCGGGGTAGGCCGTCATTGTAAATAAGCATTTGTTCTTAATTTAACTGACTTGCCTAGTAAAATAAAGGTTAAATAAAATAAACCACTTACAGTGACTTTGGAAAGTATTCAGACCCCTTGACTTTTTCCACATTTTGTTGTTACAGCCTTATTCTAAAATGATTTTTTTTTAAGTCCCTTCATCAATCTACACAGAATATTTCATAATGACAAAGCAAAAACAGAGAGAGTTCAATCTTAGTTTCATCAGACCAGAGAATCTTGTTTCTCATGGTCTGAGAGTCTTTAGGTGCCTTTTGGCTAACTCCAAGTGGTCTGTCATGTACCTTTTACTGAGGAGTGGCTTCCATCTGGCCACTCTACCATAAAGGCCTGATTGTTAGAGTGCAGCAGAAATGGTTGTCCTTCTGGAAGGTTCTCCCATCTCTACAGAGAAACTATAGAGCTCTGTCAGAGTGACCATCGGGTTCTTAGTCACCTCCCTGACCAAGGCCCTTCACCCCTGATTGCTCAGTTTGGCCGGGCGGCCAGCTCTAGGATGAGTCTTGGTGGTTCTAAACTTCTGTGTTCTTGGGAACCTTCAATGCTGCATAAATGCCCTTCCCCATATCTGTGCCTCGACACATTTCTGTCTCTGAGCTGTACGAACAATTCCTTCGACCTATGGCTTTGTTTTTGCTCTGATGTGCACTGTCAACTGTGGGACATTATATAGACAGGTGTGTGCCTTTCCAAATCAGGTCCAATCAATTGAATTTACCACAGGTGTAGAAACATCTCAAGGATGATCAATGGAAACAGGATGCACCAGAGCTCAATTTCGAGTCTCATAGCAAAGGGTCTGAATACTTATGTAAATAAGGTATTTCTGTTTTTTAATTTTAATACATTTGCACAAAAAAAAAAGAGATGTTTTCACTTTGTCATTATGGGGTATTGTGTGTAGATTGATGAGGATTTTTATTTTATTTAATCCATTAAACTCCTCCCAGGAGTTTCATCGGAGAGGAAAAGGTAGAGTATACAGATACTCTTTGGTTTCATGAAGCTTTAGGGTTATTTTCTTATGGCGAGATGGGAGTGGATGGATCTTTTGGGAATAGGGTTGCTATTGAGTTTACGCTCAGCATCGAGAAGAACTATTAACTTAAGAACAAAACATGCCGATTTCTCCTGAAAGATCTTTCTCAAACGGTTAAACGGTTCATTTTAAGACAATCAGAAAAGGGTAGTGTTCTTGTCACTGTTTTTTTTCTTCTTTTCTTTTCCAGGGGTTACAGGCAGGTCAATACACACACAGCAGCACAACACAGGCCCAGTCATTCACTCACACCACATGCCCTCTTCTCTGACTGCAATCTGATTAGTAGATTGTTCCTTTGTTTATAGTTTTTTTTATATGGTGTGGCTACCAAGTCTTTAGCCATGGTGTCCCCATTCTGACTCTGAATCTAGCCATGAAGGTACATGCCAGTGAGGGGTCAATTCCAATCAATTCAGAAAGTAAACAAAATTAAAATTACACAATTACACATTTTCCTGGAATTGGAGTTGGAATTTCATTGTACTTCCTGAATTGACTGGAATTGAACTGGAATTGACTCCAAACCTGGTACATGCGACAGTGACATAAACCTGTTAACTCCAGCTATTCCCAGGTGTAACAGCTGTAAGCACAGTGCAGCAATGTGTATCTGTACTGTTCCACAAAACCTGTTGTAACTGCCATGTAAAACATGCCTTAGCTTAACATGCCTTAGTTAAATTCAAGGCACATATTAAAGATGCACACCCTGAATAAAGGGACACAAACAGCCGTATCAAACCATGAAGGCATGGCAACGATGCGACCATGGCAGCTCTGTCTGAATTAATCATAACTGACACATGAATGACTCAATTTGGCTCCAAGTTCACGGTTGACATACAGGTCAACGATTTCTATAACTAACTCAAGATAGACCAGAGCCTGTCATTTACAATGGGAACAAATGAATTATAGTGGGCCAACAAGCAAGGTGTGAAGAGCCAAGCACAAGCTAGCGAGATCCTATTGGCGCGTTCTAGCATGTATTTGCATATTTCCTTTAGGGAACGCCTACTCTGTGAAATGCGCTTGTGCAAAACTCAATTCGCCCTTGCACTCCTTCTAAAGAACGCATATTTTTACTTTGGCAAAGAGTAAAGACGACAAAGCTTAGTCAAATCTGTTCATAATAGATTCCTATTTTGGAAACAGAAAACTGTATTGAGATCAAATGTTTCATCAATAAGAAAATTAGTAGAATGTCGGCCAAAATCCATCTCACCCTATCTTCTCCCACTGCCAGTCACTGGGCTTCCTCTCATCCCCATATTTAGCAGTGAGTGGAAACACCAACCGGATGCTTCTCATTTATACATCAGGTGAAATATCTGTCTCATTGTTCTATTTGTGTACAGGTGTCGAATCTTCATTTGATCACTCTGTTGCTGAAGAAATCTAAAACTTGTAGTGTATTTAAGGTTTAAAGAGGCTTCTGTCTCCTGAGTGGTTTGGAAAATGTATCGTTCCCTACAAAAATGTCCATTCATTCTAATCCACATAATAATTCACATTTCTTTTTGCTGCAGGATTATTTTCATGTTGTAGCAAGCTGGCTCAAATTAAGATCTACACCTGTAGAGGAGGCTCAGATATCCCCACTGCTTAGGCTGTGGTTACACAGGAATCCTAATTCTGATATTTTGCCCTGATCTTTGAAAAAAAATTCAGTTTTCTAATGCTATTCTGTCATGAGGCTAAGATAAAATTTTGCAGTTTTAAAGCAAATTTCCTGCTATTCTAAAATTGATTAAATATTTTTTTCCCCTATGAGGGGACGACATCCAGGGGTCCACAACCCCCTAAAAAAAAAATATATAAATTGGTTGGGGGCCCTTTGGAGCTCTGGGGCCCCGGGGCACGTGCCCTGCATGCCAATTCAGTAATCTGGCCCTGCATATGAGTCACCATGGCAAAGGTAGTGGTGGCTGTCCTATAGGGTGCCATGTAGCTGTAGGCAATTAACCCTGGGTTCAGTGTCATTTCAGAGATAATCATTTATTCAAGGGCGTAGTGACAGTTATTTCGCTTTTCACAGGCAAAGGGCAGATGCAGTACAGTCGTCAATGATATCAGAGAATAGCACTATTCACCTCATCATGTGGTACAGCTCATTGATATTTTCAATGGTTACAATGTGATAGTTGAAATAGTAGGACTGGGATGTAAATTTTCTAACTTTCTGGAATGTTTTTCAAACCTATTAACTGGTTTTCTATATCAGCCAGAAAAGTTATGCCCACACATACTATAGATAAATTCAATGACATTTTTTTCAGTGTTATGTATAGCCACTTGACCACTTCATGCAATAATCTAGTCTTGGGAGATTTGTTATGTAATATAATAGTCCATTACTGTATATCATAACAGCTTAACGTCCACCACACACACACACACACACATGCACAGACACACACACACACACACACACACACACACACACACACACAAACTGACCAAACCCAAGTAATTGTGGGTTTTAGCTCCAAACAGCAGTCCAAAGAGAGATCTCATGGTGCAAAACAAATTATATCCTACATAGTCTCAGTTTAAGCAATCCCAAGGCAACAGCCAGTGAAAGTGCAGAGCGCCAAATTCAAACAACAGAAATCTCATAATTAATATTCCTCAAACATACATGTATGTATCTTATACCATAGAGATCAAATTAATCACTAACTTTTGATGATATTCATCAGATGACACTCATAGGACTTCATGTTACACAATACATATATGTTTTGTTCGATAAAGTGCATATTTAAATAAAAAAATCTCAGTATACATTGGCGCGTTATGTTCACTAGTTCCAAAAACATCCGGTGATATTGCAGAGAGCCACATCATTTTACAGAAATACTCATCATAAATGTCAATGAAAATACAATTGTTAGACATGGAAATATAGATGCACTTCTCCTTAATGCAACCGCTGTGTCAGATTTCAAAAAAGTTTTACGGAAAAAGCAAACCATGCAATAATCTGAGTACAGCTCTCGACAAAGAAGCCGACAAAGAAGCCAAAAATATATCCGCCATATTGGGTAGTCAGCATTAGTCATAAATAACATTATAAATATTCACTTACCTTTGATGATCTTCGTCAGAATGCACTCCCAGGAATCCCAGTTCCACATTAAACGTTTGATTTAGTTCGATAATGTCCATCATTTATGTCCAAAGAGCTACTTTTGTTAGCACGTTTGGTAAACAAATCCAAAGTCATGAAGCACGTTCCCTAGTTCCAAAAGTTCCGTTACTGTCCGTAGAAACATGTCAAACGACGTATCTAATAAATCTTTAGGATGTTTTTAACATAAAACTTCAATAATATTCAAACCGGAGAATTCCTATATCCGTAGAAAACTCGTGACCGCGCCTCAGAGTCTGTGGCAATCTGCCAGACACCTGGCCCAAACAGCCCTTATGAACCCCCACTTTACAGTAGAATCCTCAAACAAGTTTCTAAAGACGGTTGACATCTAGTGGAAGCCTTAGGAAGTGAAACATAACAAATATCCCACTGTGTATTCAATAGGGGCTGGGATGAAAATCGACCAACCTCAGATTTCCCACTTCCTGTTTGGATTTCTTCTCAGGTTTTTGCCTGCCATATGAGTTCTGTTATACTCACAGACATCATTCAAACAGTTTTAGAAACGTCAGAGTGTTTTCTATTCAATACTAATAATAATATGCATATATTAGCAACTGGGACTGAGGAGCAGGCCGTTTACTCTGGGCACCTCTGGGAACCTTTCATCCAAGCTACTCAATACTGCCCCTGCAGCCATAAGAAGTTAACAGCAACAATTGCACTGAGAGCAGGAGCTAGAGGCTCTGAGCAGTTGCTAAGGCAACAGTCCTGACTTTGGCAATCCGTGGTGTGTTGTGTTTTCCCAGCTCACGGTTGTCATACCAAGAGTTCCGCCATATGTTACCCTTGTTTCCTGGGGAAATCACTGAACCCCAGGGTGTCTAGCATGATGTTTCCTTCCACATTTTTAATGATATCAGCCCAAAACCTCAAAATGGAAAGCTATCCACCAGTGGACCATGTAAATACTGTATCTTACACTCGGTGGCTCACAACTTTTTTCCAAACAGATTTTGTATTCATTGCTATAATTTCCCTGTAATGTTGCCACAATATGTCACTTTCATTCAGTTATTATAATAATGTGTTGATGCTTTCTGCTGTGAGGTGGAGTTAAATTCGGACAGAAAAACACCATCACAATGTCACAATGTGAAAAGAAATGTGAACCATGATGGTGAAGATGCTTGAATCAGCTGTGCACATATGAGAAACAAGCTCCCACACAAAGAAACCTCTTGGTAAATGGCTCCTCTGTGGACATACAGTACCAGTCAAAGGTTTGGACACAACATTCTTATTCAAGGGTTTTTCTTTTCTTTCCACCTCCCCCTCCCTGGCATTCGAGGGCGCCAGGCTGCCCATCATTACACACACCTATCACCATGTGGATCACTTTGTTGATTGCCCTTCTCTATTGTACCTTGTCAGCTCAGGGGTTTGAACTTGCAACCTTCCGGTTACTAGGCAAGTTAGTTAAGAACAAATCAATGACAGCCTAGGGGTGGGTTAACTGCCTGTTCAGGGGCAAAACAACAAATTAGTACCTTTTCAGCTCAGGGGTTTGAACTTGTAACCTTCCGGTTACTAGTCCAAAGCTCTAACCACTAGGCTACCCTGCCGCCCCAGTTATTTATTAAATGTTAACTCTCTATACTCGCTTCTCGTCTCCCAGGAATCATGTAGTAACCAAAAAAGTGTTAAACAAATCAAAATATATTTTAGATTGTTCAAAGTAGCCACCCTTTGCCTTGATGACAGCTTTGCACACTCTTGGCAGCCAACAAGTTCTCAGCATATGTGGGAACTCCTTCAAGACTGTTGGAAAAGCATTCCAGGTGAAGCTGGTTGAGAGAATGCCAAGAGCGTGCAAAGCTGTCATCAAGGCAAAGGGTGGCTAATTTGAAGAATCTGAAATATACTATATATTTGTTTAACACTGTCAGAGTTTACTAGGAGTGGTGGGTCGGAGTCAGGCGCAGAGAGCAAAGGTTTCGGTAAATCGTAATTTATTCTCCAGCACAAAACGATCACGCCAAAATACAAGGTGCATTAAACAGGCACAGGCCCAAACACAGGACCAAACAGTCCGGAGAAAGCAAACACGACAACACAACCAACAGAGTAACAATCCAGCACAAACCTAGGCGGACCTAACAGGCTTAAATAGACATAAATCAAGAAACGAAACAGGGAACAGGTGCAACCAATAAGACAAAATGAAACGAAAAGGAATCGGTGGCGGCTAGTAGACCGGCGACGACGACCGCCGAGCGCCGCCCGAACAGGCAGGGGAGCTACCTTCGGGTTTTTGGTTACTACATGATTCCATGTTTTTTTTCATAGTTTTGATGTCTTCTTTATTATTTTACAATGTAGAAAATAGTAAAAATAAAGAAAAACCCTTGAATGGGTGCATCCAAACCTTTGACTGGTACTGTATATAATGTGTCTTCAGTATGAAATGTCTTCAGTATGAAACCGGGACTGTGAGTTTCTCTTTCTCATCTTCTAACAAAGCCTCTATTATAACAAAACCTCAAGTCCTACTGATTAATGATGCACATGTAGTACATGTTGATTGGTGGCATATAAGATGCTTGCAAGTGAGGGCTTGTTATGATTATGCGTTGTGTGTTTTTGTTCCTCAGTCACTTCAGTTGGAGGATGATCTTTCAAATTGAGATGCTGACTCTGTTCAATTGATGTCTATTCCTCTGCACAAATGTGTCCTATTCCAACACTAGCACACCTAATTCAAGTAGTCAGCAGAACTAATCATCAAGCCCTTGATTAGTTGAAGCAGGCGTAGAGTGCTGAAATAACAAATATGACATGATACTGGGTTAAAATATAAATGCTAGATTATGTGTAATACATATGGTAGAGTAGTTCATACTAACTATCAGTGATGTCGACCTTACATCCACTGGAGGCTGATGGGATGATCTATAGGAGGAAGGGCTCATTGTAATGGCTGGAGGACAGATTGTAATGGCACGAGGACAGATGCAGAGCCTCGGTCTGATGCCATTAAAAGGTCATTTACCACCTGCACAAGTGCAGTCTCAGTGCTATGATGGGGTCTAAAACCAGACTGAAGCATTTCATATACATTGTTTGTCTTCAGGAAGGCAGTGAGTTGCTGCGCAACGGCCTTTTCTAACATTTTTGAGAGAAATGGATGATTCGATATAGGCCGATAGTTTTTTAATATTTTCTGGGTCAACGTTTGGCTTTTTCAAAAGAGGCTTTATTACTGCCACTTTTAGTGAGTTTGGTACACATCCGATGGATAGAGAGACGTTTATTATGTTCAACATAGTAGGGCCAAGCACAGGAAGCAGCTCTTTCAGTAGTTTAGTTGGAATAGGTTCCATCATGATATTTTCCTCAAAGAAGTTCATTAATTTATTACTGCTGAAGTGAAAGCCATCCTCTCTTGGGGAATGCTGCTTTTTAGTTAGCTTTGCGACAGTATCAAAAATACATTTCGGATTGTTCTTATTTTCCTCAATTAAGTTGGAAAAATAGGATGATCGAGCAGCAGTAAGGGCTCTTCGATACTGCACGGTACTGTCTTTCCAAGCTAGTCGGAAGACTTCCAGTTTGGTGTGGCGCCATTTCCGTTCCAATTTTCTGGAAGCTTGCTTCAGAGCTCGGGTATTTTCTGTATACCAGGGAGCTAGTTTCTTATGACAAATGTTTTTAATTTTTAGGGGTGCAACTGCATCTAGGGTATTGCACAAGGGTAAATTGAGTTCCTCAGTTAGGTGGTTAACGGATTCTTCTCTTCTGACGTCCTTGGGTAGACAGAGGGAGTCTGGAAGGGCATCAAGGAATCTTTGTGTTGTCTGAATTTATAGAACAACTTTTGATGCTCCTTGGTTGGGGTCTGAGCAGATTATTTTTTGCAATTGCAAACGTAATAAAATGGTGGTCCGATAGTCCAGGATTATGAGGAAAAACATTAAGATCCACAACATTTATTCCATGGGACAAAACTAGGTCCAGAGTATGACTGTGACAGTGAGTAGGTCCAGAGACATGTTGGACAAAACCCACTGAGTCGATGATGGCTCCGAAAGCCTTTTGGAGTGGGTCTGTGGACTTTTCCATGTGAATATTAAAGTCACCAAAAATGTGAATATTATCTGCTATGACTACAAGGTCCGATAGGAATTCAGGGAACTGGATGAGGAACGCTGTATATGGCTCAGGAGGCCTGTAAACAGTAGCTATAAAAAGTGATTGAGTAGGCTGCATAGATTTCATGACTAGAAGCTCAATAGACAAAAAAGTCATTTTCTTTTTTGTAAATTGAAATTTGCTATCGTAAATGTTAGCAACACCTCAACCTTTGCGGGATGCACGGGGGATATGGTCACTAGTGTAACCAGGAGGTGAGGCCTCTTTTAACACAGTAAATTCATCAGGCTTAAGCCATGTTTCAGTCAGGCCAATCACATCAATATTATGATCAGTGATTAGTTCATTGACTATAATTGCCTTTGAAGTAAGGGATGTAACATTAAGTAGCCCTATTTTGAGATGTGAGGTATCACAATCTCTTTCAATAATGACAGGAATGGAGGAGGTCTTTATCCTAGTGAGATTGCTAAGGTGAACACCGCCATGTTTAGTTTTGCCAAACCCAGGTCGAGGCACAGACAATGGGGATAGTAGAGCTTGATACTTTTCTTAAATTATCAAATGTTTCTATCTTGCACATGTTTTATTTCTGTACTTTCACTGCTCATATCAAATTCAATGGCTTATGCAAAACATAAAATATCACTGTTGAAAACATGTATGAAAGGCAGAAGTCACTGTCCTGGCAGCAATACATATTTTCATAACTGTGTGAAGAGTTAGTATACAGATGTAAATGTACACTCCAACTTTGCAAAATAAGTTGAGGATTTGTTTTGTGTTTTTCGTTCTTTATTCAAAATGGCTTTGATGTGCTTTGGAGAAACACTGAGGTGAAGACATTCAACTTCTGAGTTGATTCTACAACTCTCTATGGAAAAAGGACGCATCTTTTCCTCAACTGATATAAATCAAATCAACATAATAACAACACAGCATTACAAGTAAGGTTGATCTTTCAATGAAATGTTAAAGCTACACACAGCTAGCTATACACAGTCATTTTCCTGTCACACAAAAAAAGACAAACAAAAAGAAAAACAAATACACAATCCTATTTTCAGTGACATTTTCAGTAACATTAGATTAGTCCAGTTACAATCGCCATGGCATTATCCATTAGCTGTTATAAAGCGGTACTACCCTCTCTATCGGTGCCCTGCAGATAGGGCACTTCTTTGGCTCTGAAAGAGCCTGGTAGCACTGGTCACAGGCACAGACATGCCCACACTCCAGGAACACACAGGAACGCTCCCGGGTCAGACACACTGTACAGGCACTAGGGGAAACACTGGTCTCCTCTACATTCAGCTCCCTCATCCTCTTCCTCTGATGCTCCTTGAACTCCTCCAGGACGTTCTTCTCCTTTCTCCTCTGTCTGTGGTAAACCCACTGCTTCCACAGGATGAAGAGGAGCGTCGTAGAAGCTACCACACCAAACAACGCAGTCAGGACCCTCCAGACTCTGACGCTGCTCTGCTGCTTCTCCACCAGGGAGTCATAGTCCAGTCGGCTGAGGAAGTACCTCAGGCCCTGCTTGGGAGGTTGGAGCTTCACCAGGTTGTTGTCCAGCACCAGCTCCCCGACCCCAGTCACACTCTCCCCCAGACGCAGCATCTCCTCCGTCTCATGGATACCTATAACAATAATAACAACAACAACATATGCCACTTAGCTTTTATCCAAAGTGACTTAAAGACTTACATGCATGAATGCATTTTAGTATGGGTGGTCCCAGCAGCAATGTAACCCACAACGCTGGCTTTGCAAGTGCCATGCTCTACTAAAGCAGTGTTGACCTTAGCCCTGGGCTTAACTGAGCAACACAGGACCACACAAAAGGACCATACCTTTAGGGCGCTCCCCGCTGATGAAGTGGCCAATGACATTGGTCAGGGACTGGACCGTGGGGTGAAAGTTCTCGTAAGTGGTCTCCAGGTCTAGCTCCGAGGAGTCCAGGGGACGGATGACCCGGATGGTGGCGGCCATGGCCATGTCGTGGGATGCCAGGTCAAAGGGCACCGTGTTGGTGCGCTGGTGGATGACCTTTTCACTCTCGTTCCTGACAGGTACAAAATATTAGAGATATCTAGAGAGATGTGTATCCACAAAAATATGTGGTGTAGAGCATAACATTATTTTCATACATTTTGTTTGTTTACAAATTATTTTGTGTTACCTTGAATGAATAAATATACATAAGAGGAACAAAAGTTAACTGTTGGGTCATCGTTAAACCATACATCCACACAAACTGAGCCTCCTAACAGCCATCAGTAAGACAGCGTGCAAGAATACATCATAGCAATTCAATGTACAGTCGTGGCCAAAAGTTGAGAATGACACAAATATTAATTTTCACCAAGTCTGCTGCCTCAGTTTGTATGATGGCGATTTGCATATACTCTAGAATGTTATGAAGAGTGATCAGTGATGTCAAAGTCCCTCTGTGCCATGCAAATGAACTGAATCCCCAAAGAATTCCACTGCATTTCAGTCCTGCCACAAAAGGACCAGCTGACATCATGTCAGTGAATCTCTCGTTAACACAGGTGTGAGTGTTGACGAGGACAAGGCTGGAGATCACTCTGTCATGCTGATTGAGTTTGAATAACAGACTGAAAGTTTCAAAAGGAGGGTGGTGCTTGGAATCATTGTTCTTCCTCTGTCAAACATGGTTATCTGCAAGGAAACACGTGCCATCATCATTGCTTTGCACAAAAAGGGCTTCACAGGCCATGATTTTGCTGCCAGTAAGATTGCACCTAAATCAAACATTTGTCAGATCATCAAGAACTTCAAGGAGAGCGGTTCAGTTGTTGTGAAGAAAGCTTCAGGGCGCCCAAGAAAGTCCAGCAAGCGCCAGGACCGACTCCTAAAGTTGATTCAGCTGCGGGATCGGGGCACCAACAGTACAGAGCTTGCTCAGGAATGGCAGCAGGCAGGTGTGAGTGCATCTGCACGCACAGTGAGGCAAAGACTTTTGGAGGATGGCCTGGTGTCAAGAAGGGCAGCAAAGAAGCCACTTCTCTCCAGGAAAAATCAGGGACAGACTGATACAGTATTCTGCAAAAGGTACAGGGATTGGACTGCTGAGGACTGGGCTAAAGTCATTTTCTCTGATGAATCCCCTTTCTGGAAAAAAGCTTGTCCGGAGATGACTGTGTCATACCAACAGTAAAGCATCCTGAGACCATTCATGTGTGGGGTTGCTTCTCAGCCAAAGGAGTGGGCTCACTCACAATTTTGCCAAAGAACACAGCCATGAATTAAGAATGGTACCAACACATCACCCGAGAGCAACTTCTCCCAACCATCCAGGAATAGTTTGGTGACGAACAATGCCTTTTCCAGCATGATGGAGCCATAAGGCAAAAGTGATAACTAACTGGGTCCATGGCCAGGAAACTCCCCAGACCTTAATCCCATTGACAACTTGTGGTCAATCCTCAAGAGGCAAGTGGACAAACAAAACCCCACAAATTCTGACAAACTTCAAGCATTGATTATGCAAGAATGGGCTGCCATCAGTCAGGATGTGGCCCAAAAGTTAATTGACAGCATGCCAGGGCAGATTGCAGAGGTCTTGAAAAAGAAGGGTCAACACTGCAAATATTGACTCTTTGCATCAACTTCATGTAGTTGTCAATAAAAGCCTTTGACATGTAATTCTACTTCAGTATTCCATAGTAACGTCTAACAAAAATATCTAAAGACACTGAAGCAGCAAACTTTGTGGAAATTAATATTTGTGTCATTCTCAAAACTTTTGGCCACAACAGTACTTTAGCACCTACCAGAGATGAGTGGTACGATTCCACACCATCTTCTTCTCCTTTAGAGTTAACCTCTCGATGACCCCTTTGCAGTTGTCCACAAACTGGCTGTTCAGGGTTTCTTTAACAGATCTCACAACACCTTCGATCACAGCGTACGGGACACATTTTCCTGGTGCTGCTGTCAGGATGTTCTTCAGATCCTGATCAATAGACACTCTCTTGGCTCCCTGTAAAACATAAAGCATATTGAAGAACAATCAAAAACTTCCAATCATCATTATGATGAAGTGAAATTCTTTCCTGGTAAAACGCAAATGACAGTATGTCTGAACTATTGATAATATCACATTGGATTTCTGGGTGCAGTGCTACTGTATGCTCTGGTAAAATGCAAACAAAACAATTTAAAGAGATTGACACCTTTGTATACTTTTTAGCCAGTAGTTCAGAAAGTAGTGCTCACAAGCCAAAAGTGGTCCCCCAAAATTGCGTACTATACCATATATGTGCTCACCGTCTCTCGCTCTGCCGTGTGTGTATCTTGCTAGCTGTCACTGAAATGGAGAGGGGCTAAAGCTCATTGGCTGGAACTCGAATTGATAAGGGGCTGGCCCACGTGGGGGAAAATGGCGCAGCGCAGCTTCCAGTAAACTGTCGCTTTCAAACTAGGGATTTCGTGGCTACTTGAGGTAACACAGTAATTATACTCATAGATTATGTATGTACTGTACGAACTACACATCGACAAATCCAGCCCAAAGCGAGAGGTTTACAAAATACTTACGTCGCCAACGTTCCGGACTATGTCTTTAAACTCCCCTCAAGATGTGTCATTTGTCAATGATTAGCTAACCACAATTCTACCAGATTTAAAGAGATAAGAAAGATAGATGAGACAAGCCTATAATGTGATTACCTTTAATCTTGCTACTGTTGTTGTCCTCCTCCTGTACACAGAGTAGAAGACTGCAGTCAGTGCTGTGCTGGTTGTTAATAGTAGGACTTGAGCTGTGGAGGGTTTCCCAGTAGAATCCATCTTTTCAGAGAACACAAGGGCAGGTGTAACCCCACCTGGATTGGGAGTCAGACGACATTCTATAAAGCTATGCTCATGTGTTAGTTGGACCTTGATGGAATATATGAATGCCATGTAATTACACTACAGAATTATACTTGGCCAGTTGGTTTGTCAGCCTACTAATCCATATTTACAGAGACTTGACTGACTGCCACCTAGCTGGGTGATTCTTATGAACCATGTATCACATTGAGATACAAAAATCATGATGCATCTGCAAAAATCAACTATCGCTCTGTGTCTTATTTTAAATAAAAAAAATTCCTGAATTGTGTACATTTTCACCCCAAATTCTGATTATCGAAATGCATCCGGATTAAACTCTGGTAATTTTATAAGATTTTACTTTAGAAAAACTTGCTTATTTGAATAAAACACCAAATATTTTGCTGCAGGTTATCCACAAATCATAAAAATTGTATACTAGTTGAAGTTGACATTAAACTACAATATGTATTACGTACAAACAGTGTCTGATGGCATGTGTCTCATTTCCGTAACACTTTTTAAGTTCCTTTAAAAACAAAGTTTTATTCACCCATGATGCATCATCTAGGTGAGTAGTATAAGTTAAGTACATTTATTTGCTTGGATGTCTTCAGAATTAGGTTCTTAGTCTCAAACAGCCCCTTTACCCCCCTTGGCCTTCTCACTAACGAAATGGCTAAAAAGCTCAGAAATTTGAGTCCGATTTAATTTCATTATAATTTTATAATTTCATTAGAAATATTTTTGGCCCACCCACACAGACTTGTGAAGAAGGTGCAGCAGCGCCTCTTCAACCTCAGGAGGCTGAAGAAATTCGGCTTGTCACCAAAAGCACTCACAAACGTTTACAGATGCACAATCGAGAGCATCCTGTTGGGCTGTATCACCGCCTGGTACGGCAACTGCTCCGCCCACAACCGTAAGGCTCTCCAGAGGGTAGTGAGGTCTGCACAACGCATCACTGGGGGCAAACTATCTGCCCTCAAGGACACCTACACCACCCGATGTCACAGAAAGGCCAAAAAGATCATCAAGGGCAACAACCACCTGAGCCATTGCCTGTTCAGCCCGCTATCATCCAGAAGGCGAGGTCAGTACAGGTGCAGGGACCGAGAGACTCAAAAACAGCTTCTATCTCAAGGCCATCAGACTGTTAAACAGCCACCACTAACATTGAGTGGCTGCTGCCAACATACTGACTCAACTCCAGCCACTTTAATAATGGGAATTGATGTAAAAAATGTATCACTAGCCACTTTAAACAATGGCACTTAATATAATGTTTACATACCCTACATTATTCATCTCATATGTATTAACTGTACTCTATACCATCTACTGCATCTTGCCATCTTTATGTAATACATGTATCACTAGCCACTTTAAACTATGCCACTTTTATGTTTACATACCCTACATTACTCATCTCATTTGTATATACTGTACTCGATACCATCTACTGCATCTTGCCTATGCTGTTCTGTACCATCACCCATTCATATATCTTTATGTACATATTATTTATCCCTTTACACTTGTGTGTATAAGGTAGCAATTGTGGAATTGTTAAGTTAGATTACTCGTTGGTCACTACCGCATTGTCGTAACTAGAAGCATAAGCATTTCGCTGCACTCGCATTAACATCTGCTAACCACATGGTTATGTATGTGACAAATAAAATTTGATGTGATTAGATTTTTATTTTCAGTGTTATGTTTAACTCACATCTTTTCATTAGGGGAGCAATGTAGAAAATGTATTAGACATTGATTTCATTATTACTTTTTCGGACTTTTGTGGTAATACGAATTTTGTGGAAATTGTCAAGTTTTGAGGGAGCGTGCAATTGGCATCCTGACTGCAGGAATGTCTACCAGAGCTGTTGCCAGAGAATTGAATGTTCAGTTCTCTACCATAAGCCACCTCCAACGTCATTTAAGAAAATTTGGCAGTACGTCCAACCGGCCTCCCGACCATGTGTATGGCGTCGTATGGGCGAGCAGTTTGCTGATTTTAACGTGGTGAACAGGGTGACCCATGGTGGCGGTGGGGTTATGGTATGAGCAAGCATAAGCTAAGGACAACGAACACAATTGAATTTTATCGATGGCAAATTGAATGCACAGAGATACCGTTACCAGATCCTAAGGCCCATTGTCATGCCATTAATCCGCCGCCATCACCTCATGTTTCAGCATGATAATGCACAGCCTCATGTCTCAAGGATCTGTACACAATTCCTGGAAGTTGAAAATGTCCCATTTCTTCTTCTGCATACTCACCAGACAGGTCACCCATTGAGCATGTTTGGGATGCTCTGGATCAACATGTACGACAGCTTGTTCCATTTCCTGCCAATATCCAGCAACTTCACACAGGCATTGATGAGGAGCGGGACAACATTCCTCAGGCCACAATCAACAGCCTCATCAACTCTATGTGAAGATGCGTCGTGCAGCATGAGGCAAATAAATGGTGGTCACACCAGATACTGACTGGTTTTCTGATCCATGCCCTACTTTTTTGTTTTGTAGGCATCTGTGACCAATCGTGAAATCCATATCTCAGTCAAATCTTTAACATTTTTGCATGTTGCCTTTCTGTTTTTGTTCAGTATAGATAAGTACAGATCCTAATCTCAGTGATCAAAGAGGATATTTCGTTAAAAATGAAACTGGATCATTTTTGGGTCAAATTTCGCGAGAATGACCCAGCTAATTATTACTGTAGCTAACGTAATCGAGGACTCTAATTTTGTTCCAGCAAAAATCTATTTGGTTTGACTGACCTTCTGGAGGCGAGTGACCATTTCAAATGCTGAGCTAATGACAACAACGCACTCGCCAAAATACAAAACATATTAAAACATTTGGCATCATACAGAATATACTGACTGAACATGAAAACCTGTCAGTAGCTAGCAAGATTGTTGACATTGCGCTAGCTAAGGGGCTCTGTAATTTAGCCCTTCACTGACGTAGATAGTTTGTAAACACACAGATCTCTCACCCAGAAAATTACGTTTATATTTTAAAAAGGATCGACTTCGTTCCAAGATTACATAAATACAGCCACAAGTAGCTAGCACTCACCCTCCACTTTCTCACAGTAAACACTATTTCCGGGTTCCTTTTCTCACTTCAAAATAAAAGTTATTTCAATGTGGTCATTTGACCAGCAGGTGACAGTGTTCAATCATTTATCAAGTGAAAAGCTTCTACTTCTGTGGGTTTTATGGGAGACTTACAACCCAAAAAGGTCTATTACTGCTACCAACTGGACGGGGTTGAAAAACCAAGGTAGGGAAACTAACTTAATCCACCCAAAATAAATCAATAAAAAAAAACACATTGATGAAACTAAAATCCCCAAACTCCCACTTCTTCCTTCCTTCAAATCTCCATATCTTCCTTCTCAGGCTCTATTACCTGAGAGGGTGGTACGGCTTGTGCCAATACTCCATGCAACTCCTCCGTCGAGAAGTCATTTAGTCCCAGGAACCGTTCCACTGCATCCACAAGGATATCTATTTTCCTGGACTTCCTCTCCACCTTGGCAGTGCCATTGATCACCATAACAATAAAGGCCATGAAGTCCACCTTCTTAACCTTTAACATATCTGGGTCCAGCTGTTGAACGGCAACCCCTGTATCCTTCAGTGAAGGCTCCATGGACTCTTCAGGAGCACCATTCGAACCCTTAACCCTTTTATACAGCCGCTGCATATGAAATGCTCTGGACAGCCTTGACTTTGGCCACCTCATTATCTTCCACCCTCGTTGGGCATTCCAAAGACTTGGCTTCATGGTTTCCACCACAACTGCAACTGCACCATGTCACATTTTCATCACTTTTAAAACACGACATTATCTTTTCCACAACTTGAACATCTCGGCTTCGCCCTTCTGCAAACACGTGAAACGTGTCCACAAGCTTTACAGTGATCACACTGCATTGGTCTTGGAACAAATGCTCTGACTTCGTAGTTTATATAGCACTTGAGTAGGGAGAGATTCCATATCAAAAGAAGAGTAGGTGGAGATTCCATATCAAAAGAAGGGTTTGGAGAGATTCCACATCAAAAGAAGGGTATGGAGAGATTCCACATCAAAAGAAGGGTATGGAGAGATTCCATATCAAAAGAAGGGTATGGAGAGATTCCACATCAAAAGAAGGGTATGGAGAGATTCCACATCAAAAGAAGGGTATGGAGAGATTCCATATCAAAAGAAGGGTAGGGAGAGATTCCACATCAAAAGAAGGGTATGGAGAGATTCCACATCAAAATAAGGGTATGGAGAGATTCCACATCAAAAGAAGGGTATGGAGAGATTCCACATCAAAAGAAGGGTATGGAGAGATTCCACATCAAAAGAAGGGTATGGAGAGATTCCATATCAAAAGAAGGGTATGGAGAGATTCCACATCAAAAGAAGGGTATGGAGAGATTCCACATCAAAAGAAGGGTATGGAGAGATTCCACATCAAAAGAAGGGCATGGAGAGATTCCACATCAAAAGAAGGGTATGGAGAGATTCCACATCAAAAGAAGGGTATGGAGAGATTCCACATCAAAAGAAGGGTATGGAGAGATTCCATATCAAAAGAAGGGTATTGAGAGATTCCACATCAAAAGAAGGGTATGGAGAGATTCCATATCAAAAGAAGGGCATGGAGAGATTCCATATCAAAAGAAGGGCATGGAGAGATTCCACATCAAAAGAAGGGCATGGAGAGATTCCATATCAAAAGAAGAGTAGGGAGAAATTACATAGCAAAGAACAAAATAACAGATACTGTAGTCTTCACCACACGATTCATCCGACGAGCATCAATCACTCCATGAATGTTTTTAATCTCTGCAACATCGACTTTCCACAAAACGCCAGATAAAAGCCCCTTGAGGGGTGCCCTGTTCCGACGAGACACACAGGACACATCAAACTTCTCAAATCGGGTGAGACAGAACACACGCTCATTCTGATCCTCAGAAGAACAAAAAAATCAAAACAAGCCCGTGTCTCATGATCCTCACAGCCTTCACTTTACGCAGCACCCAGTTCACCAGTTTAGATACCTCAAATGGATTCTTCAAAATTGGTAATCCAATCAGATGCTCCTCATTAACAAAACATACTCCTACAAGATAAGAATGGACATTCTCATCACTGTATGCTGCTTTATATTCTCTCCTTGATTCCCCCGGCATTCCCCCGCTCCTTCTCTCCTTGACTCTCCTTGATTCCCCCGGCATTCCCCCGCTCCTTCTCTCCTTGACTCTCCTTGATTCCCCCGCCATTATAGTCATGCTGCACATCAGCGTCCGCTTCCGCCGTCTTTCTTTCCAACAATTTGACTGACTTCCAAGTGAAAAGCACATCACAGATTTGTTATTACAGTCGTATGGTCTCTGTGATATGAAGTGAGATGATATCACATGTTTATATTCAGTTTTGGTTGTTAGAATGATAAACAACCATTGTGTAAAGAAACATGTATTTAACTTCAAAATGTGTTGTCTAACTAGTGGTGTACAGAAGAAAAGAAGCAATGGATCATAAATTATTCTTAATAAAGTCATGTTTTTATTTTTATTTAACATGGCAAGTCAGTTAAGAACAAATTCTTAATTACAATAACGGCCTACCCCGGATGATGCTGGAACAATTGTGTGCCGCCCTATGATACAGCCTGGAATCAAACCTGGGACTTTAGTGACACCTTTAGCACTGAGATGCAGTGCCTTAGACCCCTGCGCCACTCGGGAGCCCAAAGTCTGTTTGAAACATACAAATAAACTCAAAGAATAGCCTAGGGCAGGTTTGTGCATTGTATTGTGTGGATACCTTAGTATTACACAAGCATTTCACTACACCTGCAATAAGATGCTGCTAAATATTGGTATGCAACCGATAACATTCGATTTGATTTCGATTTGATTACAAGCAGCTACAGGAAACAAGAAGGGGGGAGTTTAAGTAATTGTATGAAGCATCACTGCACTTTATGTTGCTGCCAATGTTTTCTGTTACCCCCTTCTCTTGTAAAGATGTTGGCCTACATGAATAGGTAGGGTGGCCTACATGAATAGGTAGGGTGGCCTGCATGAATACGTAGTGTCATGACTTGCCCTCTTGGATGAGATCAAAGATTTCAAGACCCCCATCTTCTGGGGGAGTTGGCCAGTTTTATGACAGTCATAAATACTTTGCAGGAACTTTCTCTCCCTTGCCATGCAGTATTGAGGGGAAATAAACCTTTTGTTACAAAGAGATTCTTCCCACCAAAACTCAAACATCCAAATGTGGATAATAGAACAATATTTCTAACACAAAGAATGTTGGAAATAGTCGGGAGGGACTTAAAGAACAATCATGTCAGATCATGTATTGTTTTGTGATATCATTAAATACGTTATAATGGAAACTATTAGGAATCAAGGTAAGACCCAAGTGCAGACTGTGTGAAGTAACAATGTTTATTGTAACAACAGGGGCAGGCAAATGACAGGTCAAGGCAGGCAGGGGTCGATAATGCAGAGTAGAGGCCAAGGTACAGGACGGCAGGCAGGCTCAGGGTCAGGGTCAGGTCAGGCAGAGGTCAGTAATTCAGAGGTGGAGCAAAGGTACAGGACAGCAGGCAGGCTCAGGCAGAGTGGTCAGGCGGGTGGGTACAGGGTCAGGACAAGCAAGGGTCAAAAACCAGGAGGACGAGAAAAGACAAACTGGAAAAAGCAGCCGCTGAGACACAAACCGCAAAACAAACAAGATGAACTAGCAACAGACAGACAGACAGAAAACACAGGTTAAATACCCAAAGGATAAGTGGGGAAGATGGGCGACACCTGGAGGGGGTGGAGACAAGCACAAGGACAGGTGAAACAGATCAGGGCATTACAGGAAACAATGCAACTTTAAGAGCTTTCACAATGTACTGTATATGTCAGTTACATCTAAATGTTGTAAAACTTATATGATTAAATATGAAACTATTTGTGTGAAGATGAAATGTGATTTTAGCCTTCTAGAGGAGAATTGTTTTTCATGTAAGATTTTGCCGAGTCAGTGACCACGCCCAGGTGAGCACAGACATTGTGGCAACGTGATGGAACCGCCCTCCAAAGCTGGTGCATAAAAGGACTGCTAACGAAATTGACATAAGACCAAAAACATGCTGGGTTGCTGCCAGTGTGTAAAGGGGTTCTAGCTGTACCCTGAATAATCAACCATTGAGACAAGACAGCGTGGAGTGGTGGCTACACGGCTGACAAATGGTTAAAAACTACAAGACCAGAAGACTATACCAAACATTCTCAGTCTGCAGCCGGGCAATGTAAAGTAGTCTAGAACTTTGACCGAAGATGAGAAAAGAGGAACATTTCCCTCTCAAACGACCATTGGAACATCTGATGTATCAATTCTAAGGAACACTTCCAAAACAAAGAAAGCCTACTATTACAACTGAGGACATTGAGATCTCTGGTGGACAACCAGAGACTTACACAACCAGAGACTTTCTGTTGAACGACTCCCCATAGATGGACCGGGTGACTTCAACAGAGAGAGACAACAAAGACATACAAGCGTAAATATATGCATTGCAATTCTTTTCAAATGAGCGGTTGTTCATTTGCAAAGTATTCACATTCCCATGAGCAGTTTTCCAACTGTATGTACGATGGGTCCCCTCTCTGTCTCTCCCGCTCTTTCTTTCCCCACCCCTTTCATTGTGTAACAAGGTCATTTAATCATGTAATAATGAAACATAGTTAATTGATTTGATAAAATAACAGTCATCACATTAATGGTAGTCATGTCACGACAGTAGGGTGGCCTGCATGAATAGGTAGGGTGGCCTGCATGAATAGGTAGGGTGGCCTGCATGAATAGGTAGAGGGGAAACATTGCAATTTGCTGAACAAGCACAAGAGGAGAATAAAATAAGAACACAGACACAAAAATACTTGATATCAAACTGAGACACGTCACATGATTGTTTTACTGGTCGACGCAATGAATACACTCTTTATATAAACAACAATAATGCAATGGAGAAGTGCAGTGGCCATAAAGATGAAGAGTTTGAAATAATTTGAGGTGAAATATGGTGTCAGCATGCAGCAGTGGGAAAAGCATGCTTCAGTTCAGAAGCATTCAATTGAGCCTGTTGTGCAATCTCAGTCTCACAAATCCACTGACTGACTGTCACCCACTCTGCCCAGCCCCACAGGCAGCAGCCATCCACTTCTTTCTAACCATAGTGCACTATAGGGAATAGGGTGCCATTTGAAACACAGACCCAGTTAGAAAGAAGTGAATGGCTGCTGCCTGTGGGGCTGGGCGGAGTGCGTGACAGTCAGTCAGTGAATCCAGGATTAGCATACTATCTCCCTGCTTCGTCAGTTCATTTTCCACACTGAGCAGTCACTGCCAATTTGATATTTAGTTACAGGGTAGTGTTTTTCAGGTTTTATGGAATGAGCTGGCAGGGCAAGTTGCCCCAGACTTGGTTTCCCAACAATTATTTGTGGTTAAATAACTAATGCAATGAAATACAAAAGTCACAAGGATTCAGAATGCACAAACAACACGTGACAAGGGTGCTAGATGTACAAAGCATAGGCCCGTGGTGTACTTCCCTACAACATGTTGGATAAATGTGGATTTATGTATTTGAATCTCTCCATCTCTGTATGTTTGAGCGAATTGAGTGCAGCACAGAGATTTGGAAGCAGGATAAATCACAAACGGAAACCACTACTGTACTTTTCAAAAAAGTTTTGAAAATCTCTATAATGAGACAACAAGAATGACATGGGTACAACAACAACACAATTCCATCAAACACTGTAAAAAAAAGGAGGCTAAATCAGTAGGCTGAATCAGTAGGCTGAATCAGTAGGCTGAATCAGTAGGCTGAATTAGTAGGCTGAATCAGTAGGCTGAATCAGACTTTGATATCATTCAACTGACAGCTGAAATATTACGAGAGAACTTGTAGCTACCAAACTCCAAATACAGGAGAGGTGTAGGCAGTGTAACCCCTTCCATATCAACTCAGAAAGGGAACCGAACATGCCTGAGGGCTTTATCTCAATATTAGTCACCTTGATGCAGTCATCTATGGCAACTGCTCGGCATCTGACCATAAGGCGTTACAGAGGAGTACATCACTGGGGCCACGCTTCCTGCCATCCAGGACCTATATAATAGGCGGTGTCAGAGGAAAGCCCCCAAAAATTGTAGAGACTCCAGCCACCCAAGTCATAGACTGTTTTCTCTGCTACCATACGACAAGCGGTCTAGGACCAAAAGACTCCTTAACAGCTTCTACCCCCAAGCCATAAGACTGCTGAACAATTAATCAGATGACCACCGGACTATTTACATTGACCCCCCCCCCTCCATTTGTGTTGTTACCTGCAGCTACTCACTGTTTATTATCTATGCGTAGTCACGTCACACCTACCTACATGTACAAATTACCTTGACTAACCTGTACCCCCGCACATTGACTCGGTACCCCCTGTATATAGCCTCTTTATTATTTTATTGTGTTAATTTATCTTAACTCTTCTTGAACTGCACTGTTGGTTAAGGGCTTGTAAGTAAGCATTTCACGGTAAGGTCGACAATTGTTGTATTCGGAGTATGTGACAAATCAAGTTTGATTTGATCTAGTTACAGTGGAAAGTGTCCCTTCCTTCCTGTAGACAGACAACGCTCCACAGCTAACCTCTCTAACTCCCATGTCTCTGTATGTTTTCCTGATGCCTGCCTGCACCCATCTACCCATCCACCCATCCATGTGGAGGTATAGACATAAATAGCCCTTGCTGGCAGATGGAAGATAGAAAAAGGGAGAAACTTTGAGGGAGGAGTGCAGGGAGGCAGGGATGGAACCAGATGAGTCCGTCTCAATGCTGTGGAGAACATCACTGGAGGCATGGAAACATGGCTATGACTGATGCAGATGTGTCTTAATGTACGTTACACCTAGTACACTTCTTCAGGATCAGATGTTACCTGAACAGACATCACCCCAATACACACACACACACACACACACACACACACACACACACACACACACACACACACACACGTTAAAGACAATGAGAGACTATGGAAATCAAATTTATGAAAGCATTTTAGGTCATGTAATTATGCAGATTGTGACAGCATGTTGCGATTGTTTTTGTTTGTGAATGATATAGCAATTACATGATGATAGAATGTAATCAATTAGTTCTGGAAAATGGTTCTTAGGAGAACGAGTAGTAATGTCAATGCCAAAGTCTCTTGTTTACATGTTGCCAAGATTCTTTGATACCTATACTCTAGTTGATGTCTGCTATTTCAGTTACAGTATTGTAACTACTTGGAGGCTTGGCTATTTCAAATTCGATGGACTGTACTGACTTGACGATACTACAATGATTACATATTTCATTATAGATCACAGCTGGAGACTTGTAAACACCCTTAGAAAGCACTCAAAGCACTCACTTAAAGGACTCCCTCTTTTTTTCTGTACTTATTCAAAGCAAATAAAATCTAATTTTATTGGTCACATACAGATGTTAAGCGAGTGTAGCAAAATGCTTGTGCTTCTAGTTCTGAGAGTGCAGTAATATCTAACAAGTAATCTAACAAATTTACAACGACTACCTTATACACACACATGTAAAGGGATGGAATAAGAATATATACATATAAATATACGGATGACCGACGGCCGTGTGTCATAGGCAAGATGCAATAGATGGTATAAAATATATCTTTATTTAACAAGGCAAGTCAGTTAAGCACAAATTCTTATTTACAGTGAAGGCCTAGGAACAGAGGGTTAACTGCCTTGTTCAGGGGCAGAATGACAGATTTTAACCTTCCCACCTTTCAGTTACTGGCCCAACGCTCTAACCACTAGGCTACCTGTCGCCAGTATATACAGTATATAAATATGAGATTGTCACACCCTGATCTGTTTCACCTGTCTTTGTGATTGTCTCCATCCCCATCCAGGTGTTGCCCATCTTCCCCATTATCCCCTGTGTATTTATACCTGTGTTCTCTGTTTGTCTGTTGCCGGTTCGTTTTGTTTCGTCAAGCCTACCAGCGGTTTTCCCTCTGCTCCTGTCTCTCAATTGTTCCTGTTTCCTAGTTTTCCCAGTGTTTGACCATTCTGCCTGCCCTGACCCTGAGCCTGCCTGCCGTCCTGTACCTTTGCCCCACCTATCTGGATTACCGACCTCTGCCTGCCCTTGACCTGCTTTTTGCCTGCCCCCGTTCGGTTAATAAACTGTCGGGTCTTACCCGAAACTTGATAGAGATGAGTAATGTACGATATGTAAACATTATTAAAGTGGAATTATTTAAAGTAACTAGTGATGCCTTTATTAAATAAATGCATTAAAGTGGCCAGTGATTTGAGTCTGTATGTTGGCAGCAACCTCTCTGTGATGGCTGTTTAACAGTCTGATAGCCTTAAGATAGAAGCTGTTTTTCAGCCTCTCGGTCCCAGCTTTGATGCACCTTTACTGACTTCACCTTCTGGATGATAGCAGGGTAAACAGGCAGTGGCTCGGGTGGTTGTTGTCCTTGATGATATTTTTGACCTTCCTGTGACATTTGGTGCTGTAGGTGTCCTGGAGGGCAGGTAGTTTGCCCCCAGTGATGCGTTGTGCAGACCGCACTACCCTTTGGAGAGCCTTGCAGTTGAGGGCGTTGCAGTTGCCGTTGAGGGCGGTGCAGTTGCCGTACCAGGCGGTAATACAGCCTGACAGGATGCTCTCGATTGTGCATTTGTAAAAGTTTGTGAGGGTTTTAGGTGACAAGTCAAATTTTTTCAGCCTCCTGCGCCTTCTTCACCACACTGTCTGTGTGGGTGGACCATTTCAGTTTGTCCGTGATGTGTACGCCAAGGAGCTTAAAACTTTCCACCTCCACTACTGTCCCGTCAATGTGGATAGGGCAGGGGTTCTTAAATTTGTTTAGCCTGGGACGCAAATGAGAAATTCTGTGTTTTCCTGGGACCCAAGCTTACAAAAACATGCAACTACAGTGGGGAGAACAAGTATTTGATACACTGCCGGTTTTGCAGGTTTTCCTACATGTAGAGGTCTGCAATTTTTATCATAGATACACTTCAACTGTGAGAGACGGAATCTAAAACAAAAATACAGAAAATCACATTGTATGATTTTTAAGTAATTAATTAGCATTTTATTGAAAATGGTTGCCATGGCGCCGACAGAGATGGTCGCCTCGCTTCGTGTTCCTGGGAAACTATGCAGTTTTTTGTTTTTTTACGTGTTTTTTCTTACATTAGTACCCCAGGTCATCTTAGGTTTCATTACATACAGTCGAGAAGAACTACTGAATATAAGATCAGCGTCAACTCACCATCAGTACAACCAAGAATATGATTTTCGCGAAGCGGATTCTGTGTTCTGCCTTTCAACCAGGACAACGGAATGGATCCCAGCCGGCGACCCAAAAAAACGACTCCGTAAAAGAGGGAAACGAGGCAGTCTTCTGGTCAGACTCCGGAGACGGGCACATCGTGCACCACTCCCTAGTATTCTTCTCGCCAATGTCCAGTCTCTTGACAACAAGGTTGATGAAATCCGAGCAAGGGTAGCATTCCAGAGGGACATCAGAGACTGTAACGTTCTTTGCTTCACGGAAACATGGCTCACTGGAGAGACGCTATCGGAGGCGGTGCAGCCAGCGGGTTTCTCCACGCATCGCGCTGACTGAAACAAACATCTTTCTGGTAAGAAGAGGGGCGGGGGCGTATGCCTTATGGCTAACGAGATGTGGTGTGATCACAGAAACATACAGGAACTCAAATCCTTCTGTTCACCTGATTTAGAATTCCTCACAATCAAATGTCGACCGCATTATCTACCAAGAGAATTCTCTTCGATTATAATCACAGCCGTATTGGTTCCCCCCCAAGCAGACACATCGATGGCTCTGAACAAACTTTATTTGACTCTTTGCAAACTGGAATCCATACATCCTGAGGCTGCATTCATTGTAGCTGGGGATTTTAACAAGGCTACTCTGAAAACAAGACTCCCTAAATTGTATCAGCATATCGATTGCGCAACCAGGGCTGGAAAAACCTTGGATCATTGTTATTCTAACTTCCGCGACGCATATAAGGCCCTGCCTTGCCCTCCTTTCGGAAAAGTTGACCATGACTCTATTTTGCTGATCCCTGCCTACAGACAGAAACTAAAACAAGAAGCTCCCACGCTGAGGTCTGTCCAATGCTGGTCTGAACAAGCTGATTCCACACTCCAAGACTGCTTCCATCACGTGGACTGCGATATGTTTCGTATTGCGTCAGATAACAACATTGACGAATACGCTGATTCGGTGTGCGAGTTCATTAGAACGTGCGTTGAAGATGTCGTTCCCATAGCAACGATTAAAACATTCCCTAACCAGAAACCGTGGATTGATGGCAGCATTCGCGTGAAACTGAAAGCGCGAACCACTGCTTTTAATCAGGGCAAGGTGACTGGTAACATGACCGAATACAAACAGTGCAGCTATTCCCTCCGCAAGGCTATCAAACAAGCTAAGCGTCAGTATAGAGACAAAGTAGAATCTCAATTCAACGGCTCAGACACAAGAGGTATGTGGCAGGGTCTACAGTCAATCACGGACTACAAGAAGAAAACCAGCCCAGTCACGGACCAAGATGTCTTGCTCCCAGGCAGACTAAATAACTTTTTTGCATGGCCTGCAACGAAAACATGTGGACTCTCCTTCACTGCAGCTGAGGTGAGTAAAACATTTAAACGTGTTAACCCTCGCAAGGCTGCAGGCCCAGACAGCATCCCCAGCCGCGCCCTCAGAGCATGCGCAGACCAGCTGGCCGGTGTGTTTACGGACATATTCAATCAATCCCTATACCAGTCTGCTGTTCCCACATGCTTCAAGAGGGCCACCATTGTTCCCGTTCCCAAGAAAGCTAAGGTAACTGTGCTAAACGACTACCGCCCCATAGCACTCACTTCCGTCATCATGAAGTGCTTTGAGAGACTAGTCAAGGACCATATCACCTCCACCCTACCTGACACCCTAGACCCACTCCAATTTGCTTACCGCCCAAATAGGTCCACAGACGATGCAATCTCAACCACACTGCACACTGCCCTAACCCATCTGGACAAGAGGAATACCTATGTGAGAATGCTGTTCATTGACTACAGCTCGGCATTCAACACCATAGTACCCTCCAAGCTCGTCATCAAGCTCGAGACCCTGGGTCTCGACCCCGCCCTGTGCAACTGGGTACTGGACTTCCTGACGGGCCGCCCCCAGGTGGTGAGGGTAGGCAACAACATCTCCACCCCGCTGATCCTCAACACTGGGGCCCCACAAGGGTGCGTTCTGAGCCCTCTCCTGTACTCCCTGTTCACCCACGACTGCGTGGCCATGTACGCCTCCAACTCAATCATCAAGTTTGCGGACGACACAACAGTGGTAGGCTTGATTACCAACAACGACGAGACGGCCTACAGGGAGGAGGTGAGGGCCCTCGGAATGTGGTGTCAGGAAAATAACCTCACACTCAACGTCAACAAAACTAAGGAGATGATTGTGGACTTCAGGAAACAGCAGAGGGAACACCCCCTATCCACATCGATGGAACAGTAGTGGAGAGGGTAGTAAGTTTTAAGTTCCTCGGCATACACATCACAGACAAACTGAATTGGTCCACTCACACAGACAGCATCGTGAAGAAGGCGCAGTAGCGCCTCTTCAACCTCAGGAAGCTGAAGAAATTCAGCTTGTCACCAAAAGCACTCACAAACTTCTACAGATGCACAATCGAGAGTATCCTGGCGGGCTGTATCACTGCCTGGTACGGCAACTGCTCCTCCCACAACCGTAAGGCTCTCCAGAGGATAGTGAGGTCTGCACAACGCATCACCGGGGGCAAACTACCTGCCCTCCAGGACACCTACACCACCCGATGTTACAGGAAGGCCATAAAGATCCTCAAGGACAACAACCACCCGAGCCACTGCCTGTTCACCCCACTATCATCCAGAAGGCGAGGTCAGTACAGGTGCATCAAAGCTGGGACCGAGAGACTGAAAAACAGCTTCTATCTCAAGGCCATCAGACTGTTAAACAGCCACCACTAACATTGAGTGGCTGCTGCCAACACACTGACTCAACTCCAGCCACTTTAATAATGGGAATTGATGGGAAATTATGTAAAATATATCACTAGCCACTTTAAACAATGCTACCTAATATAATGTTTACATACCCTACATTATTCATCTCATATGTATACGTATATACTGTACTCTATATCATCTACTGCATCCTTATGTAATACATGTATCACTAGCCACTTTAACTATGCCACTTTGTTTACATACTCATCTCATATGTATATACTGTACTCAATACCATCTACTGTATCTTGCCTATGCTGCTCTGTACCATCACTCATCCATATATCTTTATGTACATATTCTTTATCCCCTTACACTGTGTATAAGACAGTAGTTTTGGAATTGTTAGTTAGATTACTTGTTGGTTATTACTGCATTGTCGGAACTAGAAGCACAAGCATTTCGCTACACTCGCATTAACATCTGCTAACCATGTGTATGTGACAAATAAAATTTGATTTGATTTGAAATCATTTTTATTCTGAACTGGAATAAACTGATTGATCACATCACACAGATGTAGACCAGAAAACACACACACACACACACACACACACACACACACACACACACACACACACACACACACACACACACAGTCCTAATGATTGGTGTGTGACAGGTTGAAGTTTTCAACAAGCAGGTCTATTCTGGGCTCCTTTTTTGACAGTTGAGAACCCTGACTCGCGGCAGGTATGTGGTGCCAAACTGCATCAGAATATCTTTCTCAGTCAGTTTCTCAGCCTCACAAAGCATCTTGCGTCAACCAGTGTATTCCAGTTGAGAATAAAAATTATTGCTTATATTTTAACAGCAACAGTTTTTTCCCATCTTCATCTGTACTGTTACTTAGGGTTGCACTATCAGTATCTAGATAGAGTTGCTTGATTTGGCTAATGTTAGCTAGCTAGCTATTGGCTGTGTACAAGGGGATTGTTTGAAAGAGAAACTCACATCGACTACTATGAGAGATGGTGCTCCCTTATGACAGAAGTGCCTTGCTAGCTGACTTAGTTTTCCACTGTCGAATAATTGTTTCCTGAAGCATTCTGCCCTGTTCTGAAAGTATTCCCTGGGTTTAGCATCATGCTGTGGATTTTTGGTCAGGACCTATCATTTTAATTTGTTTGTTTTGAGAGACACATTACTAAGCACTTCCATGCACAAAACACATTGTGGGCGCTCCTCGTTATTTCTCAAAGATTGTATTAAACCAAGAGAGAGAACCTCATCGCTGTATTTGCGTTCCATGACATGTGTTCCATGTGGCTAGCTTGAGTCCATTCGATGCTGAGTGGGAATGACAAGCCAGTGGCTGACAGCACATCCTCTGCTGCTGAACAACAGCACAACAGCGTATGAGTAGTGTTGTGATCGTCAATCGTCAAAAAAAGATCTGGTAAATCTTAAAGCACATGGTCATCTTCCACCCAGTCACGCAGCTGCCAAACTGATCAGAGACACCGCTGTCAAACTGATCAGAGACACCGCTGTCAAACTGATCAGAGACACCGCTGTCAAACTGATCAGAGACACCGCTGTCAAACTGAGCAGAGACACCGCTGTCAAACTGAGCAGAGACACCGCTGTCAAACTGATCAGAGACACCGCTGTCAAACTGAGCAGAGACACCGCTGTCAAACTGATCAGAGACACCGCTGTCAAACTGATCAGAGAAACCGCTGTCAAACTAAGCAGAGACACCGCTGTCAAACTGAGCAGAGACACCGCCGTCAAACTGAGCAGAGACACCGCTGTCAAACTGAGCAAAGACACCGCTGTCAAACTGAGCAGAGACACCACTGTCAAACTGATCAGAGACACCGCTGTCAAACTGAGCAGAGACACCGCTGTCAAACTGATCAGAGACACCGCTGTCAAACTGAGCAGAGACACCGCTGTCAAACTGATCAGACACTGCTGCCAAACTGATCAGAGACACCGCTGTCAAACTGATCAGACACCGCTGTCAAGCTTATCAGACACTGCTGCCAAACTGATCAGACACTGCTGCCAAACTGATCAGAGACACCGCTGTCAAACTGATCAGAGACACCGCTGTCAAACTGATCAGAGTCACCGCTGCCAATCTGATCAGAGACACCGCTGTCAAACTTATCAGAGACACCGCTGTCAAACTTATCAGAGACACCGCTGTCAAACTGATCAGAGTCACCGCTGCCAAACTGATCAGAGACACCGCTGTCAAACTGATCAGAGACACTGCTGTCAAACTGAGCAGAGACACCGCTGTCAAACTGAGCCGAGACACCGCTGTCAAACTGAGCCGAGACACCGCTGTCAAACTGATCAGAGACACAGCTGTCAAACTGATCAGAGACACAGCTGTCAAACTGAGCCGAGACACCGCTGTCAAACTGATCAGAGACACAGCTGTCAAACTGAGCAGAGACACCGCTGTCAAACTGAGCAGAGACACAGCTGTCAAACTGAGCCGAGACACCGCTGTCAAACTGATCAGAGACACAGCTGTCAAACTGAGCAGAGACACCGCTGTCAAACTGATCAGACACTGCTGCCAAACTGATCAGAGACACTGCTACCAAACTGATCAGAGACACTGCTACCAAACTGATCAGAGACACCGCTGTCAAACTTAGCCGAGACACCGCTGTCAAACTGAGCCGAGACACCGCTGTCAAACTGAGCCGAGACACCGCTGTCAAACTGAGCAGAGACACAGCTGCCAAACTGACCAGAGACACAGCTGCTAAACTGACCAGAGACACCGCTGACAAACTGAGCCGAGACAACAACAGGGTAGGGAGTGTAGGAAAATATTCGACATCTAAGGAGGAGCATTGAAGGATTTTTTTGTATGAAGCTGTATGTTTGGTACTGTAGAACTGGGCATACTGTATGGAAGATTTGTACAGAACATCTTCTGTATACTGTACGGAACACACTGTACAAAATATTTGTATTAGAGTAGGCTACAGCAGAGCCTTATATTGCTCGTAAGGCTCTGCTATTCAGGATAAATTGAATGCAGTGAGTCAGATGTTTCTGTGACAGCTCTCGATAAATGTCATGTTGGGGAACATGATGCACACAATTTCCATAAATTCCAAACCTTCCCATGAGTTCTAAGGAAGTTGTCACAACTCTTTCTTCCTATTCATTTCTTTGATCAATACCCCACTACTCCATCTAATAAATCCCCTATAGCATGATGCCGATACACTCTTAGAAGAAAGGGTTCAAAAAGGGGTTCTTTGCGTGTTGAGTGTTAGGGTTCTACCAAGAACCACTTTGATCAGAATTACCCTTTTTGAAAGACAAGTGTCCTTTGTAAGGAAAAGGGTTCTATTTTCATAAATACACAGAAAAAATATATGAATGCAAAATGTAAAGTGTTGGTCCCATGCTGGAATAAAAGATCTCTGAAATCTTCTATTTGCACAAAAAGCTTACCATAAGCCGCCTCCAACATCATTTTAGAGAATTTGGCAGTACGTCCAACTGGGCAGGCATGGGCAGGCATAACCTACGGACAACAAACACAATTGCATTTTATCGATGGCAATTTGAAAGCACAGAGATACCATGACGAGATCCTAAGGGCCATTGTTGTGCCATTCATCCTCCGCCATCACCTCATGTTTCAGCATGATAATGCACAGCCTCATGTCACAAGGATCTGCTACAGGATCTTTGCATCCTGCAGCACAAACTCCAACCAGTTCTGGGACACTGTAAAGTCCATGGAGAACAAGAGAACCTCCTCCCAGCTGCCCATAAATCCACTATAATTGAGAATTTCAATAAGTATTTCTCTACGGCTGGCCATGCTTTCCACCTGGCTACCCCTACCCCGGTCAACTACCCGGCACCCCCCACAGCAACTCGCCCAAGCTTCCCCCTTTTCTCCTACACCCAAATCCAGATAGCTGATGTTCTGAAAGAGCTGCAAAATCTGGACCCCTACAAATCAGCCGGGCTAGACAATCTGGACCCTCTCTTTCTAAAATGATCTGCCGAAATTGTTGCAACAACTATTACTAGCCTGTTCAACCTCTCTTTTGTATTGTCTGAGATTCCCAAAGATTGGAAAGCTGCCGCGGTCATCCCCCTCTTCAAAGGGGGTGACACTCTAGACCCAGACTGCTACAGACCTATATCTATCCTACCCTGTCTTTCTAAGGTCTTCGAAAGCCAAGTTAACAAACAGATTACCGACCATTTAGAATCCCACCGTACCTTCTTTGCTATGCAATCTGGTTTCAGAGCTGGTCATGGGTGCACCTCAGCCACGCTCAAGGTCCTAAATGATATCATAACCACCATCGATAAGAGACATTAAGAGCCGTAGTCATTGACCTGGTCAAGGCCTTTGACTCTGTCAATCACCACATTCTTATCGGCAGACTAAACAGCCTTGGTTTCTCAAATGACTGCCTCACCTGGTTCACCAACTACTTCTCTGATAGAGTTCAGTGTGTCAAATCGGAGGTCATGTTGTCTGGACCTCTGGCAGTCTCTATGGGGGTGCCATGGGGTTCAATTCTCAGGCCAACTCTCTTCTCTATATACATCAATGATGTCGCTCTTGCTGCTGGTGATTCTCTGATCCACCTCTACGCAGACGACACCATACTGAATACTTCTGGCCCCTCTTTGGACACTGTGTTAACTAACCTCCAGATGAGCTTAAATGCAAGTAAAACTAAATGCATGCTCTTCAACCGATGGCTGCCCGCACCTGCCCGCCCATCCAGCCTCACTACTCTGGACAGTTCTGACTTAGAATATGTGGACAACTATAAAAACCTAGGTGTCTGGTTAGACTGTAAACTATCCTTCCAGACTCACATTAAGCATCTCCAATCCAAAATTAAATCTAGAATTGGCTTCCTATTTTGCAACAAAGCATCCTTCACTCATGCTGCCAAATATACCCTCGTAAAACTGACCATCCTACCGATCCTCGACTTCGGCAATGTCATTTACAAAATAGCCTCCAACACTCTACTCAACAAATTGGATGCAGTCTATCACAGTGCCATCTGTTTTATCAACAAAGCCCCACATACTACCGACCATTGCGACCTGTATGCTCTCGTTGGTTGGCCCTCGCTTCATACTCGTCGCCAAACCCACTCACTCCAGGTCATCTACAAGTCTCTGCTAGGTAAAGCCCTGCCTTATCTCAGCTCACTGGTCACCATAGCAGCACCCACCCATAGCACGCGCTCCAGCAGGTATATCTCACTAGTCATCCCCAAAACCAATTCCTCCTTTGGCATCCTTTCCTTCCAGTTCTCTGCTGCCAATGACTGGAACGAACTGCAAAAATCACTGAAGCTGGAGACTCATATCTCCCTCACTAGCTTTAAGCACCAGCTGTCAGAGTAGCTCACAGATCACTGCACCTGTACATAGCCCATCTGTAAATAGCCCATCCAACTACCTCATCCCCATACTGTATTTATTTATGTATTTATCTTGCTCCTTTGCACCCCAGTATCTCTACTTGCACATTCATCTTCTGCACATCAATCACTCAAGTGTTTAATTGGTATATTGTAATTACTTTGCCACCATGGCCTATTTATTGCCTTACCTGCCTTATTTTTTAAAATTGTATTTATATATATATTTTTTTTTTATTTTAGCCCCTTTTCTCCCCAATTTCGTGGTATCCAATTGTTAGTAATTACTATCTTGTCTCATCTCTACAACTCCCGTACGGGCTCGGGAGAGACGAAGGTCGAAAGCCATGCGTCCCCCGAAACACAACCCAACCAAGCCGCACTGCTTCTTAACATAGCGTGCATCCAACCTGGAAGCCAGCCGCACCAATGTGTCAGAGGAAACACCGTGCACCTGGCGACCTTGGTTAGCGTGCACTGTGCCCGGCCCGCCACAGGAGTCGCTGGTGCGCAATGAGACAAGGATATCCCTACCGGCCAAACCCTCCCCCTCCCGGTCGCGGCCGGCTGCGACAGAGCCTGGGTGCGAACCCAGAGTCTCTGGTGGCATAGCTAGCGCTGCGATGCAGTGCTCTAGATTACCTCCCTTGGCTTACCTTATTTGCACACAATGTATATAGACTTTTATACTGTATTATGAACTGTATGTTTATTCCATGTGTAACTCTGTGTTGTTGTATGTGTCGAACTGTTTTGCTTTATTTTTTGCCAGGTCGCAGTTGTAAATGAGAACTTGTTCTCAACGAACCTACCTGGTTAAATAAAAGTGAAAAAAAACAACATGTTTTTAAATCTGTACACAATTCCTGGAAGCTGAACATTTCCTAGTTCTTCCATCGTCTGGAAACTCACCAGACATGTCACCAACTGAGCATGTTTGGGATGCTCTGGATCTACCTGTCCGTCAACGTGTTCCATTTCCTGCCAGTATCCTCCACTTCGCAAAGCCATTGAAGAGGATTGCGACAACACTCCACAGGCCACAATCAACAGCCAGATCAACTCTATGTGAAGGAGATGTGTCGCGCTGTTTAAGGCAAATAGTGGTCACACCTGATACTGACTGGTTTTCCACTCCCCTACCTTTTTTTTTATTCCCAGTCATATGAAATCCATAGATTAGGACCTAATTTATTTATTTTAATTGACTTATGTTCTTAACTGTAACAGTCAAATCTTTCAAATAGTTGAATGTTGCGTTTATATTTTTATTCAGAATATTTACATTTTAAAGGCTAATAAGGCCGGTGGAACCTTTCATAGAGGGTTCTAGGAAGAACCCTCCAAAGAAGTTTTCTGCCCCTCCCAAAATATAGAATTTGTAGATAATTGGCCCTCTTTCTGGGACTCACCCATAAACAGGAACAAGCCTAGCCTGCTGAGGAGTGACGGACTCCATCCCAGCTGGATGGGTGCTCTCATCTTATCTATGAACATAGACAGGGCTCTAACGCCGCTAGCTCCACAATGGGATAGGGTGCAGGCCAAGCAGCAGGCTGTTAGCCACCCTGCCAGCTTAGTGGAGTCTACCACTAACACAGACAGTGTAGTCAGCTCAGCTTTCCCCATTGAGACCGTGTCTGTGCCTCGATCTAGGTTGGGAAAAACTTAACATGGCAGTGTTCGCCTTAGCAATCTCACTGGAATAATGACTGCCTCCACTCCTGTCATTATTGAAAGAGATTGTGATATCTCGCATCTCAAAATAGGGCTACTTAATGTTACATCCCTCACTTCCAAGGCAGTTAGTCAATGAACTAATCACTGATCATAATCTTGATGTGATTGGACTGAAACATGGCTTAATCCTGATTAATTTACTAAAATGTTAAATGAGGCCTCTCCTCCTGGTTACACAAGTGACCATATCCCTCGCGCATCCCGCAACGGCGGAGGACGTGTTGCTAACATTTATGATAGCAAATTTCAATTTACAAAAAAAAAGACAGCATTTTCGTCTTTTGAGCTTCTAGTCATGAAATCTATGCAGCCTACTCAATCACTTTTATAGCTACTGCTTATCGACCTCCTGGGCCGTATACAGCGTTCCTCACTGAGTTCACTGAATTCCTATCGGACCTTGTAGTAATAGCAGATAATATTCTAATTTTTGGTGACTTTAATATTCACATGGAAAAGTCCACAGACCCACTCCAAAAGGCTTTCGGAGCCATCATCGACTCAGTGGGTTTTGTCCAACATGCCTCCGGACCTACTCACTGCCACAGTCATACTCTGGACCTAGTTTTGTCACTTGGAATAAATATTGTGGATCTTAATGTTTTTCCTCATTATCCTGGACTATCGGACCACCATTTTATTACATTTGCAATCGCAACAAATAATCTGCTCAGACCCCAAACAAGGATCATCAAAAGCTATAAATTCTCAGACAACCCAAAGATTCCTAGATGACCTTCCAGACTCCCTCCACCTACCTAAGGATGCCAGAGTACAAAAATTGGTTAACCACCTAACTGAGGAACTAAATGTAACCTTGCGTAATACCCTAGATGTAGTCGCAACCCTTAAAACTAAAAACATTTGTCATAAGAAACTAGCTCCCTGGTATACAGAAAATACCCGAGCCCTGAATCAAGCTTCCAGAAAATTGGAACGGAAATGACGCCACACCAAACTAGAAGTCTTCAGACTAGCTTGGAAAGACAGTCCCGTACAGTATCAAAGAACCCTCAATGCTGCTTGATCATCCTATTTTTCCAACTTAATTGAGGAGAATAAGAACAATCCAAAATGTATTTTTGATACTGACGCAAAGCTAACTAAAAAGCAGCATTCCCCAAGAGAGGATGGCTTTAACTTCAGCAGTGATAAATTCATGAACTTCTTTGATGAAAATACTCCTTGCTGTCCCCAGTCCACCTGGATATGCTGCTGTTCCAGTTTCAACTGTTCTGCCTGCGGCTTTGGAACCTGTTCACCGGACGTGCTATCTTGTCCCGGACCTGCTGTTTTGGACTCTGTCTCTAACTCTGAGTGATCGCTATGAAAAGCCAACTGACATCTACTCCTGAGGTGCTGACCTGTTGCACCCTCTACAACCACTGTGATTATTATTATCTGACCCTGCTGGTCATCTATGAACATTTGAACATCTTGGCCATGTTCTCTTATAATCTCCACCCAGCACAGCGAGAAGAGGACTGGCCACCCCTCATAGCCTGGTTCCTCTCTAGGTTTCTGCCTAGGTTCTGGCCTTTCTAGGGAGTTTTTCCTAACCACTGTGCTTCTACACCTGCATTGCTTGCTGTTTGGGGTTTTAGGCTGGGTTTCTGTATAGTACTTTGTGCTGATGTAAAACGGGCTTTTGTTTGAATTTGATTGATTCTCGGTACAACACTTTCATAGAGGATTCTATGCAGAACTGTTCATAGAGGGTTCTAGATAGAACCCTCTGCCAAGGGTTCTACCCAGCACCAAAAAGGGTTCCCCTATGGGGACAAACAGAAGAATCCTGTATGGTTCCTCTACTTAGCACCTTTTTTTCCCCGAAGAGTGTAAATGCAGGGGACTTCACCTCGCCATCCCCTGTGGCCATATCTATTAGTTTATCACAGGAGGAGGGACCCACAGTCCCAAAGACTTTCTGGCTCCTGCAATTCCAATGTTCATTAAATTATGATATGTCTAAACTTTGTTATGTAAGGGCTATGCCTATGGGGAATATATGGCACTGTGCAAAGAAATGCACCCATTATTGATTTCCATCCCTGCTTACCTTTTTGCAAACAAAGGAAATACATGTACTATACTTCTAAATAGTTATGGATGATACTCTGTCTGTTTCACAAATGGCACCCAATTCCCTATATAGTGCACTACTTTTAACCAGAGCCATATAGGCTCTAGTCAAAAGTAGTGCATTAGGTAGGGAAGAGGGTACAATTTGGGATGTAGCCTCTGTCTCCTACCTGCCCCCAGTCATCCCATTCCAGGCATTCTGATTTGTATTCATTTTCTTTTCTTCCTCTGCATGAAGGGTAGTTGGCTGGTGCAGTCTGATAGAGGAATAACATAGCAGCCCATGCTCTGTCATCTCTCCCTGGCAGTCTTTACAGTGAGCAGAGCCCTGTCTCTTATTGCCTCTCTCTCTGCTAGCTGCCCTCATGGAGCTCCATAAATCAGACAGGGGTCTCTCTCTCTCTCTCTCTCTCTCTCTCTCTCTCTCTCTCTCTCGCTCTCTCTCGCTCTCTCTCGCTCTCTCTCTCTCTCTCTCGCTCTCTCTCTCTCTCTCTCACTCTCTCTCGCTCTCTCTCGTTCTTTGATTACAGTCTGTAGGGTAGGTGTAGCGTGCTGAAGAAGGAGCTCAATTTAATTAGCTTGCCCAGGTAGACATATGTAGCATACAGTCCTCTGGACAAGGCAAGGGCTCCTAGAACAAAGTTAAGAAAGGTAATAAGAAAGAAGAATGGGTTCCTTTCCTTTTGGATACTGGAGAGGAAGGGGGTGCGCTCAGATAAGAGTAATTGGATTGCTATAGGAGCGGTCTGCACCTCGGGTTGGGGCGAGAGCTGATAACAAATGGCTAAGGGTGCCAGAAAGAGCCAGGCGGGGCTGGAGCTGAAGCTGTGCAGTACTTTTGGCCTCATCGGGCTTAAGTCAGAAGTAGTGCACTATATAGGGAATAGGATGCCATTCCAGTTTTAACCCAAGGCTCCAGCTTCCTGTAAACAACCCTAAACTGCAGCTCATTTAGCAAAGTGGATGGTTGCCTTTAATAGCAGGAGCCTACAGAACTCCCTGCTCTCTGTCACAGTCGGGTTCTAATAAAGCAGTGATGTAGTTGCCAAATTTTCCTCGATTGACATTTTGTTCCAGTGCGAGGACACAAATATGTCACTACATTACACAGCGTAATGACTGTTTTTACCATGCCAAGGGGACATCACTGATTCTCCAAAACAAATTAAGCCTGTGTAGAAGTTAACATTATGGTCAAGTGCATACAAACGGAAATATGATGTCACATTCTGTCTTAATTATGATGCCCATCTGAATGAAAAGTGGATCATATTTATTACTGTTCTCTTATTAATATTAATGCAGACAACACAAATCACATGGGCAAGATAATACATTATGTTCTCTCTCCTGGTAGTATGAAGGGTGTTAGAACAGTAGAACACTAATACATTATGTTCTCTCTCCTGGGAGTATGACTGGTGTTAGAACAGTAGAACACTAATACATTATGTTCTCTCTCCTGGGAGTATGACTGGTGTTAGAACAGTAGAACACTAATACATTATGTTCTCTCTCCTGGGAGTATGACTGGTGTTAGAAGAGTAGAACACTAATACATTATGTTCTCTCTCCTGGGAGTATGACTGGTGTTAGAACAGTAGAACACTAATACATTATGTTCTCTCTCCTGGGAGTATGAAGGGTGTTAGAACAGTAGAACACTAATACATTATGTTCTCTCTCCTGGGAGTATGACTGGTGTTAGAACAGTAGAACACTAATACATTATGTTCTCTCTCCTGGGAGTATGACTGGTGTTAGAACAGTAGAACACTAATACATTATGTTCTCTCTCCTGGGAGTATGAAGGATGTTAGAACAGTAGAACACTAATACATTATGTTCTCTCTCCTGGGAGTATGAAGGGTGTTAGAACAGTAGAACATTAATACATTATGTTCTCTCTCCTGGGAGTATGAAGGGTGTTAGAACAGTAGAACACTAATACATTATGTTCTCTCTCCTGGGAGTTTGACTGGTGTTAGAACAGTAGAACACTAATACATTATGTTCTCTCTCCTGGGAGTATGACTGGTGTTAGAACAGTAGAACACTAATACATTATGTTCTCTCTCCTGGGAGTATGAAGGATGTTAGAACAGTAGAACACTAATACATTATGTTCTCTCTCCTGGGAGTATGAAGGGTGTTAGAACAGTAGAACATTAATACATTATGTTCTCTCTCCTGGGAGTATGACTGGTGTTAGAACAGTAGAACATTAATACATTATGTTCTCTCTCCTGGGAGTATGAAGGGTGTTAGAACAGTAGAACACTAATACATTATGTTCTCTCTCCTGGGAGTATGACTGGTGTTAGAACAGTAGAACACTAATACATTATGTTCTCTCTCCTGGGAGTATGACTGGTGTTAGAAGAGTAGAACACTAATACATTATGTTCTCTCTCCTGGGAGTATGACTGGTGTTAGAACAGTAGAACACTAATACATTATGTTCTCTCTCCTGGGAGTATGAAGGATGTTAGAACAGTAGAACACTAATACATTATGTTCTCTCTCCTGGGAGTATGAAGGGTGTTAGAACAGTAGAACATTAATACATTATGTTCTCTCTCCTGGGAGTATGACTGGTGTTAGAACAGTAGAACATTAATACATTATGTTCTCTCTCCTGGGAGTATGAAGGGTGTTAGAACAGTAGAACACTAATACATTATGTTCTCTCTCCTGGGAGTATGACTGGTGTTAGAAGAGTAGAACACTAATACATTATGTTCTCTCTCCTGGGAGTATGACTGGTGTTAGAAGAGTAGAACACTAATACATTATGTTCTCTCTCCTGGGAGTATGACTGGTGTTAGAACAGTAGAACACTAATACATTATGTTCTCTCTCCTGGGAGTATGAAGGATGTTAGAACAGTAGAACACTAATACATTATGTTCTCTCTCCTGGGAGTATGAAGGGTGTTAGAACAGTAGAACATTAATACATTATGTTCTCTCTCCTGGGAGTATGACTGGTGTTAGAACAGTAGAACATTAATACATTATGTTCTCTCTCCTGGGAGTATGAAGGGTGTTAGAACAGTAGAACATTAATACATTATGTTCTCTCTCCTGGGAGTATGAAGGGTGTTAGAACAGTAGAACACTAATACATTATGTTCTCTCTCCTGGGAGTATGAAGGGTGTTAGAACAGTAGAACAATAATACATTATGCTGAATCATATACTATAGCTGCAGCTACTCATTCCTCCTGTTTATTATCATATAGAAGAACTTTCAGAAGTTTGCCCTCACATACAAAATTATTCTAGAGAGATCCATTATTTTAGGCTCACAATGAGAAGAGTACAATTCCGGAAACAAAAAGGACTGATATAGATTAAAAGGGAAATTTAACAAGGTTTAGGAGTTGATCTTCCCGCCAACGTTTCCTAATTGAATTCACCGACTCTCCAATAGAGCGATAACCCTGGTGGCATCAGATAAGTCAATACTGAACACATCCATCTCGGGAAGCAGTGATGGATCATGGATGACCAGTGCTGCTGCGTGATCTCTGTGTTAATCTCCTGAGGCTGAGAGGAGAAGCTGTCTCAAATCTCAACTGGGATTTATGGAGCCCCATATGTTCTGAAAAAGCCGCTCAGTCAAGCTCCCTTGAGACTGAATCATGAGAGACAAGAGAAGGCATGATACACACTCATAATGGATCAGATTTCAGTAGGGCATGCCCACTGGGCAAAAACGGGTTGAAATAACATTGTTTCCATGTAATTTCAACCTCAAAATTAAATGTGATGACGTTGAATCAACGTTCAAAAACTGATTCAATTTGAAAAAAAATCAGCAGAAAAGGAATTCATGTTGAATTCATGTTAGTTTACAACCCAGCCAAATGCAAATCAAAAGTAGACGTTGAACTGACGTCTGTGTCCAGTGGGTGGTTATTTGCACATTCAACTATCTACAGTGCCTTGCGAAAGTATTCGGCCCCCTTGAACTTTGTGACCTTTTGCCACATTTCAGGCTTCAAACATAAAGATATAAAACTGTATTTTTTTGTGAAGAATCAACAACAAGTGGGACACAATCATGAAGTGGAACGACATTTATTGGATATTTCAAACTTTTTTAACAAATCAAAAACTGAAAAATTGGGCGTGCAAAATTATTCAGCCCCCTTAAGTTAATACTTTGTAGCGCCACCTTTTGCTGCGATTACAGCTGTAAGTCGCTTGGGGTATGTCTCTATCAGTTTTGCACATCGAGAGACGGAAATTTTTCCCATTCCTCCTTGCAAAACAGCTCGAGCTCAGTGAGGTTGGATGGAGAGCATTTGTGAACAGCAGTTTTTAGTTCTTTCCACAGATTCTCAATTGGATTCAGGTCTGGACTTTGACTTGGCCATTCTAACACCTGGATACGTTTATTTTTGAACCATTCCATTGTAGATTTTGCTTTATGTTTTGGATCATTGTCTTGTTGGAAGACAAATCTCCGTCCCAGTCTCAGGTCTTTTGCAGACTCCATCAGGTTTTCTTCCAGAATGGTCCTGTATTTGGCTCCATCCATCTTCCCATAAATTTTAACCATCTTCCCTGTCCCTGCTGAAGAAAAGCAGGCCCAAACCATGATGCTGCCACCACCATGTTTGACAGTGGGGATGGTGTGTTCAGGGTGATGAGCTGTGTTGCTTTTACGCCAAACATAACGTTTTGCATTGTTGCCAAAAAGTTCAATTTTGGTTTCATCTGACCAGAGCACCTTCTTCCACATGTTTGGTGTGTCTCCCAGGTGGCTTGTGGCAAACTTTAAACAACACTTTTTATGGATATCTTTAAGAAATGGCTTTCTTCTTGCCTCTCTTCCATAAAGGCCAGATTTGTGCAATATACGACTGATTGTTGTCCTATGGACAGAGTCTCCCACCTCAGCTGTAGATCTCTGCAGTTCATCCAGAGTGATCATGGGCCTCTTGGCTGCATCTCTGATCAGTCTTCTCCTTGTATGAGCTGAAAGTTTAGAGGGACGGCCAGGTCTTGGTAGATTTGCAGTGGTCTGATACTCCTTCCATTTCAATATTATCGCTTGCACAGTGCTCCTTGGGATGTTTAAAGCTTGGGAAATCTTTTTGTATCCAAATCCGGCTTTAAACTTCTTCACAACAGTATCTCGGACCTGCCTGGTGTGTTCCTTGTTCTTCATGATGCTCTCTGCGCTTTTAACGGACCTCTGAGACTATCACAGTGCAGGTGCATTTATACGGAGACTTGATTACACACAGGTGGATTGTATTTATCATCATTAGTCATCTAGGTCAACATTGGATCATTCAGAGATCCTCACTGAACTTCTGGAGAGAGTTTGCTGCACTGAAAGTAAAGGGGCTGAATAATTTTGCACGCCCAATTTTTCAGTTTTTGATTTGTTAAAAAAGTTTGAAATATCCAATAAATGTCGTTCCACTTCATGATTGTGTCCCACTTGTTGTTGATTCTTCACAAAAAAATACAGTTTTATATCTTTATGTTTGAAGCCTGAAATGTGGCAAAAGGTCGCAAAGTTCAAGGGGGCCGAATACTTTCGCAAGGCACTGTATTTTGAGGTTAAACTAAAAATCTATTGAGCTGCTCATGAGAGCAAACTGTTAGTGTGTCTCCTTTCCTAATTAATCCAGAACATCCTCCTCCTCCTCTCCTCTTAACATTATACTCTTAGAAAAAAGGGTTCCAAAAACGTTCTTCAGCTGTCCCCATAGGGGAACCCTTTTCGGTTCCAGGTAGAACCCTTTTTGGTTCCAGGTAGAACTATTTGGGGTTCCATGTTGAACCCTCTGTGTAAAAGGTTCTACATGGAACTCAAAAGGGTTCTACCTAGAACTAAAAAGGGTTCTTCAAAGGGTTCACATATGGGGACAGCCGAAGAACCCTTTTAGGTTCTAGAAAGCATCATTTGAGTGTAGATGGGAAATTGCAGTTAATTTTTTTCAGAAACTTTCTCAATCCCCCAAATAAGTCTAGAAGTTGGTTATTGGCTATGGATTTGTTTTGTGTTGAAAAGGGCTCTTTTCAATTGAGAATGTCTTGGGTTGCAAAATATGTACTGTAAAAAGGGGTTAGTGAATGCAGAGAGCTTTTCTTCTGGATCCCCAAATATAAGTTGTTATAATCTACATGGCTCCGTTACTAATTGAATAATCTAAATGAGCTTTTCCTATATTTTATAGTGTATTATTACTTTAGTCTGCATGTAACATAGTCATGGACTTTCTTCTCATTTACCGAGCAAAGCCCACAAGGCCAAAACTAGAACTTTTGTCCATATAACTACACAGCTCATCTCTGTTTGATTCATTTTCTCACAAGAGGACTTCATCTACACATGACAAATGTAGTCCCACTCCCTGGCACCCTCAGTGGCAGATAGAAATGATTCTCACAATGATTCATTGCTGGAAATCTGTCCACCAGAAACACTGCCCTGTGATGTGCCCTCCCAATTCACTCAGTCAGTCAAGCAATAGACATACAGTAGCACACATCACAATAATGTCGGATAGAGGGCAATGTCATGGTCACATAACATCCCTAGGTTTTCAAAGGGAGGGTATAGTACTGGAAACTTTTAAACAACCAGAACTTTGGTAACATTCAAGTTTACATTTAAAAAAAACATTGAGTGGCCTTTTTGTGTGGCCGTATCACATGTAAAATATATAAAATAATACATTAAGATTATTTTAAAATAAAATATATTTTTTAATTTATTTTTATTTCACCTTTATTTAACCAGGTAGGCTAGTTGAGAACAAGTTCTCATTTGCAACTGCGACCTGGCCAAGATAAAGCATAGCAGTGTGAACAGACAACAACACAGAGTTACACATGGAGTAAACAATAAACAAGTCAATAACATAGTAGAAAAAAAAATCTACTGTATATACATTGTGTAGAAAAGGCATGAGGAGGTAGGCAATAAATAGGCCATAAGAGCGAATAATTACAATTTAGCAGATTAACACTGGAGTGATAAATGATCAGATGATCATGTGCAGGTAGAGATACTGGTGTGCAAAAGAGCAGAAAAGTAAATAAAATAAAAACAGTATGGGGATGAGGTAGGTCAATTGGGTGGGCTATATACCGATGGACTATATACAGCTGCAGCGATCGGTTAGCTGCTCAGATAGCAGATGTTAAAGTTGGTGAGGGAGATAAAAGTCTCCATCTTCAGAGATTTTCGCAATTCGTTCCAGTCACAGGCAGCAGAGAACTGGAAGGAAAGGCGGCCAAATGAGGTTTTGGCTTTAGATATGATGAGTGAGATACACCTGCTGGAGCGCGTGCTACGGGTGGGTGTTGCCATTGTGACCAGTGAACTGAGATAAGGCGGAGCTTTACCTAGCATAGACTTGTATATGACCTGGAGCCAGTGGGTCTGGCGACGAACATGTAGCGAGGGCCAGCCGACTAGAGCATACAGGTCGCAGTGGTGGGTGGTATAAGGTGCTTTAGTAACAAAACGGATGGCACTGTGATAAACTGCATCCAGTTTGCTGAGTAGAGTATTGGAAGATATTTTGTAGATGACATCGCCGAAGTTGGAACCATCCAGGGTGGTGATGCTAGTCGGGCGTGCGGGTGCAGGCAGCGAACGGTTGAAAAGCATGCATTTGGTTCTACTAGCGTTTAAGAGCAGTTGGAGCAGTTGCAAAGTAGTTGGTGAACCAGGTAAGGCAGTCATTAGAAAAACCGAGGCTACTGAGTCTGACGATAAGAATATGGTGATTGACAGAGTCGAAAGCCTTGGCAGGTGGATGAAGACGGCTGCACAGTACTGTCTTTTATCTGCCGGTTATGATATTGTTTAGTACCTTGAGCGTGGCTGAGATGCACCCTTGACCGGCTCGGAAATCGGATTGCACAGCGGAGAAGGTACAGTGGGATTCGAGATGGTCAGTGATCTGTTTGTTGACTTGGCTTTCGAAGACCTTAGATAGGCAGGGCAGGATGGATATAGGTCTGCAACAGTTTGGGTCCAGGGTGTCTCCTCCTTTGAAGAGGGGGATGACCGCGGCAGCTTTCCAATCCTTGGGGATCTCAGATGATACGAAGGAGAGGTTGAACAGGCTGGTAATAGGGGTTGCGACAATGGCGGCAGTTTCAGAAACAGAGGGTCCAGATTGTCAAGCCCAGCTGATTTGTATGGGTCCAGGTTTTGCAGCTCTTTCAGAACATCTGCTATCTGGATTTGGGTAAAGGAGAAGCTGGGGAGGCGTGGGCGAGTAGCTGCGGGGGGGGGGGGGGGGCGGAGCTGTTGGCCCGAGGTTGGGGTAGCCAGGAGGAAGGCATGGCCAGCCGTTGAGAAATGCTTGTTGAAGTTTTCGATTATCACGGATTTATCGTGAATGACAAAGCTGTAAAACATTATCCTAAATATAAACCCTCAACTTGGTGAATACCATTGGTGTTTAATATGAGGGTTTCAGTATGAAATATCCGTACTGTTTTTTACACATTTTTATTTATTTTCCTATGTCAATATGTCAATATTGCTGGTGGCAGTTGTGAAAAAAGTCAATAGTTGGAAGAGTTTCAGAGTTAATTGAAAATAATGCCATTGATGCTTTTTTCATTAATTTGTCTATTTTCTCTTGAATTATATGGTCATTCCACTAGAAACTAATGGACAATATGGACACATATAAAAAATATACATTATGTTATTCAAGTATAAATGACCAAAGTTACCATAGGGAACCATTTAATAGCATCGATGTGGTCATGTTGAGTCCTTAGACATTCCATTGGTAATGATAGTTTGTTGTCATTGACACATTGTCAATGTCACTACTACCACTCTCCAAAACAAGGAAGCACAAATAATTAGAACATCTTTCCAACCTTTGACCTCCATATCATAATGTAACAACAGGACAAATACAAATCAATAAAGGTTAACCCTCTCAGGGTACTCAGGGTTAACATTAACATAAACACAGAGAAATACCAATATCCATCTCAGACCTGGCCGGATGAATGAAAGGGGTTGGTGAGCTATTTGGAAAGAAACAGTGAAGAAGCGAGGGGGAAGGAGGGGGGGGGTGCTGAAGCACGGGGCTGAGTCCTCAGCACTGATCAGAGCTGCATGATGCAGACAGACGAGGAGAAGGAGGGAGGGAGGGAGGAGGAGGAGAGGAAGGAGGAGCGAACAGTGGAACATATTGGCTGAGGCTCGCAGCTCTCAGTCTTTCCTCTGTGCTTGGCAGAGCTGCTTCTCTATTTCTCTCTGCTCTCTCTATTTCGCTGACAAAAACACACGCAGGTAGGAGGGCTCACCCCCTCAAACTCTCCCTGCCTGCACCATGCTGCCCTGGAAAAGAAGTAAGTTTGTTCTGGTGCAGGATGAGGCCAAGACCAAGCCTAAGAGACTGATAGCTGGGCTGACCTACCAGTCCATCCTCTCCTCCCTGATGCGCTCCTGTCCCGACCTGCTCCCCGACTCCACCACTTTTGACTGGCTGGGCTCCATCTTCCAGACCAAGAGGCAGAAGGTGGAACTCAACAAGGAGGAGCCCACCTACACCGTACGTTACCTGGGGAGCATTGTCACCATCACGGCTAAAGGAGGAGGCTGTACACAGGACCCAGTGGCTAAGATCTGGCAAAGGAGTAACTACGGAGAGCATAGCGTCAAGATGAGATTAACCGTGGGAGCTCAGGGCATCCAGATGGGCACTGACAAGACGGGCAAGAAGAAACCCACCCACCTCTACTCTCTGAACCGGATCACCTACTGCACAGCTGACCCCTGCCGACCCAAGATCCTAGCCTGGATCTACAGACATCAAGTCAAGAACAAGGCTGTGGTTCTCAGGTGCCATGCCGTTCTAGTCAGCAAGTCGGAGAAGGCCAGGGCCATAGCACACAGTCTTTACCAGACGTCCACCTCAGCCTTCAGTGAGTTCAAGCGGCTGAAGAAGCAGAGTGATTTCAGGCACTGCCAACAGCAGCTGCTGGGGGAGGACATGGTGCCGTTGATGCCCCTGAGGAGGCTGCTCAATGGGCAGTGCCACTACCGGCCACCTGCCGACAGCCCTGGAGGCCCCAGTACCACCGGTCTCTGCTCCATCGCAGAGGAGGAAGAAGAGGAGGAGGAGGAAGAGGAGGAAGAGGTGGAGGATGAAAGGGAGGTGGAGGAAGAGGGGTACGAGGCGGATGAGGAAACTCTATCGGACACTGACCTAACTCATTCATATGGGTCATGTGAGATGAACCTAGGGGACATGTTTGACGGACAGGACGAGTGTTATATCAACATCAACATAAACATCAGCGACAGCAACAACAACACACTGACATTTGTCAGCTCTCTAGTGTGATAGGACAGAACATGGACATGGATATCATATCACATCATCACAGAGCCACATTCCTTCTCTTCTCCTTCACTGCCTGGTCCCTTTCTATCACAGGTTATATCCTGGTTTATCACAGTGTGAAGAGGATACATTCTGTCTGTCAGGAAACTTCTTCCCCACTGCTCTTTTGGGTCAAGGAAGAAAGAAAATGTATGTTTGGGAAAGGATTTATTTTTCCAGATGGCTCAGACAGACATTGGCTTGACAATTTCAGTTGACTATAGCAATTTTGTGAGAGTATTTACAAAGAGGGCTGCGAGAAAGTGATAATAGCACAATGTAAAGGGAATAATCTAAGAGACTATTGAGAGAACTAGCACTGACTGAGCTCCTCATAATGTTGCCATGCCAGGTGTACACAGCACCCTAAACCCAAGGTGTGTTAACTTCTGTTTTCCTTGATATTTTGTAAGTACAGTAACATTAATGTTTGTTGCCATGATTTTCGATTAACTTGTACTTTTTTCAGAGGTTATTTGTATGAAAAATATGTATACTTTCTACTAAGACAATCTGTATAATGTAATTTTCCACACTTGACCTTTCTGAGTGCATGTAACCCTGAGGAGAAGTTTAATAAAATGTTACTACAGTATAACCTCTGCAGATTTATGAATTAGGCTATAATTTAGGAATCAAGCCATTGAGTTGACATATTTATTGCTGACATTTGTTAAAGGCCTGTGTATCATTTATGCATGACAAGTCAGCAGTGATGTTTAACGCTTACTCTTCTGTCTTTCTTAATGGGACACCTTTGATCTCAAAGTTGTCATGCTATACAGTAACTCCACACTGTGATGCATTTCTGACCAAGAAGAGAATGAAGAAATATGTCTAGTTTTTGTACATTTGTTTTTCATATAAACAAAACAGAGCTACATTCCCCTGAAGGTGTACTAGATTTCTATCAGCAGGATTAAGGCTGTATGTTTGCTTGACTGCCAAAATGGCAGAGATACTGAGGACAGAAAGGTCCATCTGTTCTTTACCGATGGATGGACCAGACTGCTAAATATTTTGGCTATTCTTTTATCAAATTTCATAAAGATAAAACCTTTACTATTTAACAAAACCATTGTGATCGGGGTCTACATGGGATCTACATGAGATTAAGTGATTTTCAAAATGTGTTGAATAAAATACCCTCACTTTTACCGAGTAAGAGAAGTGTCATTTTTTTATGAGTGACACATTTAGACAATTAGCGACAATCAAAGCTGAGCATAGAGCGTTTGTCTGATTATAGTAAATCTGACAACTTGATTTGATGCATCTTTCGACGTTATTGTATATTTTGATGTTAGTCAAAACAAGACAGGGAACAACAAAGAAATCAACCAAACACAAAGCTTCTCAGGGCCACAATTACCGAAGATCTTTTTTAATATCCACCACCACAAGACTTGGTCCGCCACAGTCATGCCACATTACACCACATCTAAATTGGCCCTTGCCACTTGGTTAGATGTAGATCGGACAGAACCATCTCTGCTGGGATGGTATTGGCCACTCAGCCCTTTTCTTTGAGTGAACCAATTAATCAGAGAATTGAATAGTTTGGGAAATGAACAGAAAATACCTTCCTAGGCAAAAGAGGGCTATCTGTCAGAATGATACAGAACCAACTGAAGTGAGATGGATACCAGGAAGTTGTCACAATCATCAACTACTTTACTGAAGATATGCTAATCTGGATATCAGACCAAATTATGCGATATTGCAGATAATGATTTGTGATGTGATTTTCTTCAGGAATGTTTTTTAAATGGTTTAACAGTTATCTCAAAAGGAGATTTAATTAATTATACATTTCTCCAGTTCCTGCAGCTTTTGGTAAATAGTGATGCAACATAACATTCACACATTTCCCATTTACTATTTCAAAACACATCACAAACTAGAATATTTACTCACTTTTGTTACATAACAAATAAAAACAGACCTGTTATGTTTGACAGAGCAGAGTCTCCATACAGAAGGCTTCTTGTCTTTGTTAGTTTGCTGATGTTGCAGAACACAGAGCCAGTTCAATGTTCTCAGGTTTAAATTATTTAGATGGATTGGTCTTTGGGGAGAGTTTCTGGAATCGTTGTTGTCAATATTTTTACTAATAAACTACCTCTGAAAGGGTACAGGATCACCAATCTGTACGGAAACAATACGGAATCTCTAAACAACAAATATACCCTAGTCTGGGAACCCTGGTGAAATACAAAAGAGAATAAAAGAGTTAATTGTGTCTGTAAATTTCTTCCCTAGGATGGCATCACGTCCTACCCTGTGTGATGCCCTGGTTTTACATACGGTAGATAGGCCTACATTCAGATGTATTGCGAAATACAGACACATAGTAATACTTCGAGCAACATTGTTGGTCTTATGGCATTCATACATCACAGGAGGTTGGTGGCACCTTAATTGGGGAGGACAAGCTCGTGGTAATGGCTGGAGTGTGATAACATGTGTCTTGGTGAGAGGTGTAGGAGTCAGGCGCAGGAGAGCAGGGATGTCTGAGAAGCGCGTTTAATGATATAGTCCACCAATACAAAACGGCACAGACAAAAATCCCAAAACTACGCTCTTGAATACTCAGAAACTTGTGCAAACGCACGAGGAACAAACACAGTTCCGACACTTTACATACACGTGCGTAATAACGAAAAAAACAACAAACATGAAATACAATCGAGCGCAATACACACAAGTCTAATCCTGCACGAATTGCGGCAGGTAACAGGTGCCCTATATACCCACAGAAATCAAAGCAGTTGAAAACCAGGTGTGAAAAGGAACACAGACAAAACAACCAGAAAAAGAAAAAGGGATCAGTAGCGGCTAGTAGACCGGCGACGCCGAGCGCCGCCAGAACAGGGAGAGGAGTTACCTTCGGTAGAAGTCGTGACATGGAGTGGAATTAATGGAATGGTAGCAAATACATCAAACACATGGTTTCCATGGTTTCCATGTGTTTGATGCCATAACATTTGCTCCATTCCAGCCTTTATTATGAGCCGTCCTCCCCTCAGCAGCCTCCACTGTCATACATGAATATGTTACGTGACGTTCAATTTGTCCATCTGTACTCTATCCATAATATGGGGGGTTTAGATGCATTATACGATACACAGTAATAAAAAAATTCAAGCAACATTGTCATTGATTGTCTTGTGAGTGTGCTATGTCTGACATGGGCCTATCACATGCAGTTAGAGGAGGAGCCACACTGTGTGTTGTGTAAACATGTGCATTCCCAGCCAAACAGAGCTAACAGGAACAGATGGCAGCAGAGCAGGCTAGGTGGATCATGGTACATCATGGATGTCTTCCAAAATACTGGGGCTCACTCTCTCTATCTCTGTCAGAAAACTAGCCACCAGAGACTGGTGTTTTTAATGAACATGAAGTCTAATGAAACACGCGGTATAAACAGTGGCAGGTCACATGGTGTGTTATGTGTTGCCCACATGCAGTAGATAAGAACAGAGAGGGAGCAGGACATGGTGAGGTTGTTCTGCCCTCACAGCTGTTCTCTACCTGACTTCCCCAGTATTTCTTTCTCTTTTGCTCTCCCTCTCCCTCTCTCACCCCCCTCTCTCTCTCTCTCTCTCTCTCTCTCCCTTATGTCATTCTCTTTCTTTCGCTCTCACACTTCTCTCATTCTCTCTCTCCCCCTTCTCTCTTTCTCTCTCCCTCTGTTATGCAGTAAACAACGCTCAGGTCAGTGTGACACCAACACAGGCACATCTTCGTCACCTGCTGCGAGGGGGAACAGAATGGAGCGTTCCACAGCAATTGCACGCCTGTGGTTTCCAGGGAAGAGCCTTAGGAGAATGTGCTAATCAGCCAGCAAGCAGAGAGGGAACAAGGTGTGCCATGGGCAGGACATTGTGGCTCAATAGCCCGGGGGGACGACGACAACGACACTTGGAAGGTGATGAGACCTTAAGCTCTTATGGCTGGGGGGGTGGGGGGGCACCTGGAAGGTGATGAGACCTTAAGCTCTTATGGCTGGGGGGGGCACCTGGAAGGTGATGAGACCGTAAGCTCATATGGCTGGGGGGGTGGGGGCACCTGGAAGGTGATGAGACCTTAAGCTCTTATGGCTGGGGGGGGGGGGGGGGGGGGGGGGCACCTGGAAGGTGATGAGACCTTAAGCTCATATGGCTGGGGGGGTGGGGGGGGCACCTGGAAGGTGATGAGACCTTAAGCTCATATGGCTGGGGGGGGGGGGGGCATGTGTGTGGGAATATATTGTTGTTAGCCCTTGAACCAAATCAGACATATTATATTACATTTCCCATTTATTCTAAAAAAAAGCAATCTATAGTTTAATGAATGTATGTGGAAGTCAAATTCTGTGACAAACCACATTGATCTCCAATCTAGCAAAGCTGACTACCTTTTCCATTTCATGCATCTCTTAGAATGTTATCCTAAAAAAAAGTTGCACACCTGGCGAGTTGCAAATGAGCTGCCCTGTGTTTTTCTGTTACACAAAGCTGTCAAAAACCAGAGGCAGGAGAAGCATCTACAGAGGAAATTAATCACTACAGTCAAAAGCATCACTATAATGATTAGCATTATCATGCAGCCTTCCCACAAGCCTTTGGCTCAGTGACACAACTGACAAATAAAGAGTAGCTTGTGATGTATATTGAATGGCTCTTTAGGAAATAGGAAGGAATACTTCCATATAGTCAGAAACCCTCTCTCTCTCTCTCTCTCTCTCTCTCTCTCTCTCTCTCTCTCTCTCTCTCTCTCTCTCTCTCACACACACACACACACACACACACACAAATACACACACACACACACACATACACATCAAATAACTCGTGTTGCTAGGCTGTGGTATATTCTCCCAGGGTCTCTTCTAGTCTGTTCTGTTCTGCAGTTGTACTAGACAGTGTCTATTTCAGAACCCATGAAACCTTTGGCCTTGAACATTAGCCAAACTAGTCTATACAACTTACTAATTCATGAGAAGCAGGGGTAAGTTACTGCCATGAAACTTTTATGGTGTTATTTCATCATAACACATACAAAATACCAAATAAACAACCACTGCCCAGACAGTCTTTAGTATGCATGCTAAGTCATTGTGTTCAACAAAGTGGTAATACATTTCATATCCCCCTTTTCTCTTGTAGGATAGTGAGTGTACACCTAAATGCACTGTTCCAGTGGCTTAGCGAAGCATGGCGAAAGTGCTGCTGAATTTATAATACTGACATAGTAAATTACATAGCCTTGAATCTTCTTCTTCAGTCTGTATTAATAGTCAGTGGTAGCAACGTCATTTCCTCAGATTTAATAGAGCTGGTTTTAAGTAATGCACTTCTTAAAGACATTAACTGCACTGTCCTACACATCCACAAGTCTGTTCATACAGAATAAATATTTATAATAAGTAGCTGAGTACATTACAAAATCTTGCTACACAGAGAGACATAATGTATTATAAGCATTGTTATAATACATTATAAATACATGCTACATACATGCTTATACTGTAACAGGTTAAAAAAAAAGCCTTATACCTGCAGCAGTGGAGGCTCCTCAGAGGAGGATGGGGAGGACCATCAGTGAATTTCATAAAAATATTTTTTTTAACATTTAAAAAGTTATCCTTTTTAGATAAAACTACACTAAATATATTCACGTGACCAAATAACAAACTATTTTGCAATAAAAGTCTACAGTATTCTCAACAGCACTCTGTAGAGTAGCACCATGGTGTAGCTGGAGGACAGCTGTCTTCCGTCCTCTGGGTACATTGACTTCAATACAAAACCTAGGAGGCTCATGATTATCACCCTCTTCCATAGACTTACACAGTAATTATGACAACTTCTGGAGGACGTCCTCCAACCGATCTGAGCTCTTGCAGCATGAAGTGACATGTTGTCCACCCAATCAGAGAATGAATCTAGTACTCCACTTACTTAGCTAGCAAATGCAGCTAGCTAGTTTAGCCTACTAACACCCTGCTCAAACAGAGGGATGCTATGTTAGCTAGCTGTTAGCTAGCTGGCTATGTCTAATGAAACGACACATTTTTAATGGTGAGCGAGCGTTGCGCCTTTTCATGTCCAATGATGTCTGCACATTTTTTAGGTTACACCTGTATTGACGTTGGCTAATTCTACTTCTTTCCAGCTTTTGGCTTTACTAATTTATTGCCACCAGGGCCCGCCAGTGTAACTGCTAAACTGCTTACTGAATGACTGTACACTGTAACGTTACTGCATGATTGTAGTGGGTTTAATAACGTATTAGTTCTATCAAATATGTTGACTAGCTAATATGGTGACAACAATGTAGGCTGTGTGTAGCGGTTATGATATGGTTTGGATATAACTTTTTTTTTGCCTGGTCACATACAGCTGACTTGCTTTGCATTGAAGTCCAGAAGCGAAGGGAAAAGGTGAGAGGAGGAGACCGCATAGATGTGAGAAGGAATACAAAGTGGCTGCTATGAAATTTAATTGTGTTTACACGCGATCAGCAGTGTATTCATTCCGCCGATTCTGTTGAAAAACGTTTCTTAAACGGAATTAAACGGAACGAAACGTGGATAAACATACCTGAATATGTCGAATATAAACTCTCCTTTGCAGGTGTTGGACTAATGATTACTAGATCAGCTACAGTAGATGCAGGTAAGAGTGTGTCATTTTTTTCCCGACCTGTGTGCACCTACGTTGTAAACTTTCATTCATAGTCTAGGTTGTAGCAACCACATGATGAGTATAGGGACATTTTAAGTATCATGTAGTAGCCTAAACCTATCAATGCTACATTGAACTGGGTGAATGGAATATGAATGACAGTCATCCAATATGCTGTAATAGAAACAAGGCTATGCTCATAATAAACATAAATCATCCTCCCTCATCTTAAATGGCACCGGCCGCCACTGACCTGCAGGCTATAATGTGTTCCTGTGTACCTATTACCAACACAGTCATGATATAGATTCATCCTATATGGTTCTCTTGCTGTTAGTCATATACATACACAGTACCTGTACACCATTAGCTGACATATTACGTAACATCACAGCCATGATATATGGGTCCATCCTTTATGGACCTCCTCTTCCTGCTAGGCTCATATACCTGTACGTCATTGGCTGGGCTCCACAGTGCAACCTTTAGATGACCTTTAGGCACAGCACAGATAGGAGGATGGAAGGTGACAAATACTGTACACGGCCATTTCACTTTCTGCTGTCAGAGCCTCCACTGACGTCGTTAGCCCCACTAAGAGGACTAATTATGAAATCAATAACCTGGATAAGAGAGGAGAGGCTGGTTGGTTGTTGTGTGAAAGTGTTATTTTAAGTGTTCCAAATGAACCAGGTGTTTCTAATGTCTCAGGATGTGCTGAAATGGGTCTGTGGTATAATTAAGAAATAAGGGAGTGTGGTATGTGGCCAATATACCACGGCTAAGAGCTGTATCCAGGCACTACACGTTGCGTCGTGCTATCCAGGCACTCCATGTTGCGTCATGCTCTACGCAAGGTGGAGTGCCTGGATACAGCCCTTAACCATGGTATATTGGCCATTTGTACAACAGGTGGGTCTAATCCTGAATGCTGATTGGTTAAAACCACATTCCAGCCGGTGTCTATTCCACAAGTTACCATCGGCTAAATCTATGACGTTCAAATGCCTATTTACTGTTCCATCTGACTGCGCAATCCACTGTCTCATCAGCCCAGCCAGGCAATTTATAAACTTGATCGCCACTATAAAAAGCATCTAGACATTATCTCACATTTCTTTTAGACTATCATTTAGTTTTCAACAGAGGAGATTTCTATAAACATTGCTGCCTGTCTCTCCAACATTTGCAACAGTGTTTCAATATTCAAATTCGATCTCCAGTTGTCGCACAGCAGGCAGCTTTTCTCAGCGAGTCGAAATCATGAATCAACATAATTTTTATGGATTTATACAAAGAAATGTCAATAGAAAACAGGTAAAACGAAATAAAGTGCAGCTAGTTTGCAGTCTTTCCAGCTTCAGTTTGAAGTGATTGTGTTAGCTGTGTTGTTGGCTAGCTCCTCTGAACAGTGTCCTGACAAGAGAGCACATTTTCTATGCCAGGAGAAATCGCGCATCATTAGCTCATTGTTATGGATGTCTCCAAATAAATGTCACTAGAAAACAGCCTAAACAAATGCAAATGCAGCTACTGTTTTTATTCTGGCTGCACTGTTCGACGTGACTGTAAGTTAGCCGTAGTTGGCTAGCTAGCAAGCAAGGGATAAGAACATTGCCAGCCATTATGGCAACAGAAAACATTTAGAACGAACATCCATAGATGCAGAACAAAAAGACTGAATGACTGGGTCGTGTCTCTGGCAACAGAACCAATACAACGAATGACCAGGCGGCTTGTGTCGGGACTAAATCTTGTGGAAGGATGAAATAGTATGAATAAATTGATAAAAATGTAGTTTTTTATGAAAATATGTAAATCATTATTGGAACATTTTGTATAAAAGTGATAATGCCCTCCAAGCTGGTGTTTGGAGGATATATTGTCATGGTCTGGTAACAACACCTGTCACGGCCAATACATGTTTTGTCATACCCGTGGTATACGGTCTGATATATCACGGCCAATATATCCTCCAAACACTGGCTTCTCAGGCATTATCACTCAAATATCATAAACCCCTGAGATGCCATAGTGCTATTATAAACTGGTTACCAACCTAATTAGGGCAGTAAAAATAGATGTTTTGTCATACCCGTGGTATACGGTCTGATATATCACGGCTTGCAGCCAATCAACATTCAAGGCTTTAGCCACCCAGTTTATAATTATAGTAGAACTCTGAGAATATGTGCATCAGTTGGTCCCTGACCCTGTAATTGCACTCAAAAGGGTTCTGCGGCTGTCCGCATAGAGAACCCTTTTTGTTTCCAGGTAGAACTCTTTTGGGTTCCATGTAGAACCCTTTGTGGAAAGGTTTCTACATGGAACCAAAAATGTTTCCACCTTGAACGAAAAGGGGTTCTTCAAAGTGTTCTCCTATGGAGACAGCCGAATAACATTTTTTGGTTCTAGTTAGCACATTTTTTGATACCAGCCTACATCGAGTATGATACCAAATTACATTATGGCAATGTCCATCTTTTGTAGGAACACTATAAAGGAACTATGGGAAGGCTGGATATTTCTATATCTTCAATATGTCATTCCCCTCACCTTGGTTTACCCCCTCCAGCTCTCCCAGCTCCTATCTCAGATTAAAACCACCAGGAGGTTGTAATAAAGATAATGCACCAGACTGCCAGAGAATAATGTCTGATGTCACTGATTTAGCCAACAGCCCATTATGAGAACCCATCCCCCTGCAGACAGACAGAAGACAAATAACCCCAGTTCAAGCCACCATGATTATTACGTACTGAATAAGATATAAATGTAATATCTTAAGGGTAAGATTGTTATCTAAAATTGGTCAAAATTAGCACCATATTTCAAGCCATTTGTGTTTTAGTCATTCTATCGAAGGGTATCGAAGGCAGGACACTGTCTCAATCCAGAAGTCAGGTCTGGGTTCATTTTCTCATTTCAATCCCTTGGAGGTCTTACTAAGCAATATTTAGGACAAACCACACAGCCATTTTATAAAGTTCTGTGTACCAATGCCTTTGACGCACTAGACAACAACCCCTCTCTATCCCAAATCTACATTTGCCCCTTGAGCGTTCTCTGGGACAGCAAAGAGGCAATCAGCCCTGCATCCGCTGGTTTCCAACTCCCTATTACCTTGGGAACGATGAAATGAGGAATCAGAGAGAGCATTCACTTAGACTAAGGGACACACACACAGGCGAGCACGTACACACACACACAAACACACAGTGAGAGAGAGAGAGAGAGAGAGAGAGAGAGAGAGAGAGAGAGAGAGAGCGAGAGAGAGAGAGAGAGAGAGAGAGCAGAAAGAGAGAGGGAGCACAGAGAGAGAGAGAGAGAGAGAGAGAGAGAGAGAGAGAGAGAGAGAGAGAGAGCAGAAAGTGAGAGGGAGCACAGAGAGAGAGAGAGAGAGAGAGAAGGAGACAGAGAGAGAGAGAGAGAGAGAGAGAGAGAGAGAGAGAGAGAGAGAGAGAGAGAGAGGAGAAAGCAGAGCGAGAGAGGAGAAAGCAGAGAGAGAGCAGAAAGCAGAGAGAGAGCAGAAAGAGAGAGGGAGCACAGAGAGAGAGAGAGAGGAGAGAAAGCAGAGCGAGAGAGGAGAAAGCAGAGAGAGAGAGAGAGAGAGAGAAGGAGAGAGAGAGAGAGAGGGGAGAAAGCAGAGAGAGAGAGAGAGAGAGAGAGAGAGAGAAGGAGAGAGAGAGAGAGAGAGAGAGGAGAAAGCATAGAGAGAGAGGAGAAAGCAGAGAGAGAGCAGAAAGAGAGGGAGCACAGAGAGAGAGAGAGAGAGAGAGAGAGAGAGAGAGAGGAGAAAGCAGAGCGAGAGAGGAGAAACAAAGAAACAAAGAAAATGTAAAAGCGTTCCAGGCCAAGATCAGACATCTCCTTCATGAGGAACTACGGGGAATGACAGTTGGATTAAGGGGGCATTGCAGTCAGTGGGTGGATTTGTCTGGCATGTCAAATAAGGGTGGACTATATCCATGGCCTCAGTACCTACGGTGTATAAACAAGGGCCAGGCAAGAGATAGGACAACTGAAAACCATTCATGATTTTTTTTAATGCAATACAACATCTTACTCTGAGTAATACTATAAATTGAGAATCTGTATTCATTATAGCATTTCTATATGCTCACATTTTGTTATGTTAAACGTTAAAGAAATCCTATACTTCATATTGTGCTGATGACCTGACCTGAGGTATTGCATTCCACTTGGTTTGCTTCAGTCATCGACAATCCATGTGCGTGATGAAACCCACTGGGACTCTGACAGAGAGAGAGAGAGCCCACATTCATTTTGGGATCAGCAGGAAATCATTATCATACCTGTCAATCTGCTGGGATGAAACATTGCGGGTACCGTTAAGAGGCCTCATAGAGGAGTGCTTTAATAAAGGATAGGATGGGTTAAAGATGAAGACGTTACACCGCATAAAGGTTTATCTAAAGCCAGTCGCCATCTTAGTTCTCAACTGGCAAAGTAAGGAACATCAAGTTTGAAAAGTTAACTTTGCACATATTAGGCTACATTGCCAAAGACCCCCATGTAGACTTATCTCTCATTCTCAATTTCCCTTCTCACTGTTATTCTCACCCTAACTTGCAAGCTTCATTTCCACATCCGGGTTCAACCCTAACACTAACCCTAGCTTCAACCATAACCCAAACCCTAGCTTCAACCCTAACCCTAACTTTAACCCTAACCCTAGCTTCAACACGAACCCTAACCCTAACTTCAACCATAACCCAAACCCTAGCTTCAACCCTAACCCAAACCCTAGCTTCAACCCTAACCCTAACTTCAACCCTAACCCTATAACCCGGATGGGATTCTCTGCCTCTAACCCTATTACAGGGGCTGAGTCACTGGCTTACTGGGGCTCTCTCATGCCGTCCCTGGAGGGGGTGCGTCACCTGAGTGGGTTGATTCACTGATGTGGTCATCCTGTCTGGGTTGGGTTTCTGTACAGCACTTTGAGATATCAGCTGATATACGAAGGGCTATATAAATACATTTGATTTGATTTGATTTTGATTTGATTTGATTTGAACCCTAGCTTCAACCCTAACCCTAACTTCAACCCTAACCCTAACCCTAGCTTCAACACGAACCCTAACCCTAGCTTCAACCCTAACCCTAGCTTCAACACGAACCCTAACCCTAACTTCAACCCTAACCCTAACTTCAACCCTAACCCTAACCCTAGCTTCAATACGAACCCTAACCCTAGCTTCAAATCAAATCAAAGTTTATTTGTCATGTGCGTCGAATACAACAGTGAAATGCTTACTTACAGGCTCTAACCAATGGTGCGAAAAAAAGTGTGTGCGTGTGTGTGTAGGTAAGTAAAGAAATAAAACAACAGTAAAAAGACATTTGAAAAAAGAGTAGCAAGGCTATATACAGACAACTGTTAGTCAGGCTTATTGAGGTAGTATGTACATGTAGGTATCGTTAAAGTGACTATGCATATATGATGAACAGAGAGTAGCAGAAGCGTAAAAAGAGGGGTTGGCGGGTGGTGGGACACAATGCAGATAGCCCGGTAAGCTAATGTGCGGGAGCACTGGTTGGTCGGGCCACGTTAGGTAGTATGTACATGAATGTATAGTTAAAGTGACTATGCAAATAAGATAAAGAGAGAGTAGCAGCAGCGTAAAAGAGGGTTTGGGGAGGCACACAATGCAAATAGTCTGGGTAACCATTTGGTTACCTGTTCAGGAGGCTTATGGCTTGGGGGTAAAAACTGTTGAGAAGCCTTTTTGTCCTAGACTTGGCACTCCGGTACTGCTTGCCATGCGATAGTAGAGAGAACAGTCTATGACTGGGGTGGCTGGGGTCTTTGACAATATTTAGGGCCTTCCTCTGACACCGCCTGGTGTAGAGGTCCTGGATGGCAGGCAGTTTAGCCCCAGTGATGTAGAGCAATTGCCGTACCAGGCCGTGATGCAACCGGTCAGGATGCTCTCGGTGTTGCAGCTGTAGAACCTTTTGAGGATCTCAGGACCCATGCCAAATCTTTTTAGTTTCCCGAGGGGGAATAGGCTTTGTCGTGCCCTCTTCACGACTGCCTTGGTGTGTTTGAACCAATCTAGTTTGTTGTTGATGTGGACACCAAGGAATTTGAAGCTCTCAACCTGCTCCACTACAGCCCAGTCGATGAGAATGGGGACGTGCTCGGTATTCATTTTCCTGTAGTCCACAATCATCTCCTTAGTCTTGGTTACGTTGAGGGATAGGTTGTTATTCTGGCACCACCCGGCCAGGTCTCTGACCTCCTCCCTAACGGCTGTCTCGTCGTTGTCGGTGATCAGGCCTACCACTGTTGTGTCGTCAGCAAACTTAAGGATGGTGTTGGAGTCGTGCGTGAACAGGGAGTACAGGAGGGGACTGAGCACGCACCCCTGGGGAGCTCCAGTGTTGAGGATCAGCGTGGCAGATGTGTTGCTACCTACCCTCACCACCTGGGGGCGGCCTGTCAGGAAGTCCAGGATCCAGTTGCAGAGGGAGGTGTTTAGTCCCAGGTTCCTTAGCTTGGTGATGATCTTTGAGGGTACTATGGTGTTGAACGCTGAGCTGTAGTCAATGAACAGCATTCTCACATAGGTGTTCCTTTTGTCCAGGTGGGAAAGGGCAGTGTGGAGTGCAATAGAGATGGCATCATCTGTGGATCTGTTGGGGCGGTATGCAAATCGGAGTGGGTCTAGGGATTCTGGGATAATGGTGTTGATGTGAGCCATTACCAACCTTTCAAAGCACTTCATGGCTACGGACGTGAGTGCTACGGGTCTGTAGTCATGTAGGCAGGTTGCCTTTGTGTTCTTGGGCACAGGGACTATGGTGGTCTGCTTGAAGCATGTTGGTATTACAGACTCAATCAGGGACATGTTGAAAATGTCAGTGAAGACACCTGCCAGTTGGTCAGCACATGCCCGGAACACACATCCTGGTTGTCCATCTGGCCCCACAGCCTTGTGAATGTTGAGCTGTGTAATAGTCTTACTCATGTCAGCTACGGAAAGCGTGATCGCACAGTCGTACGGAACAGCTGATGCTCTCATGTATGCCTCAGTGTTGCTTGCCTCGAAGCGAGCATAGAAGTTATTTAGCTTGTCTGGTAGGCCCGTGTCACTGGGCAGCTCGTGGCTGTGCTTCCCTTTATAGTCTGTAATAGTTTGCAAGCCCTGCCACATCCGACGAGCGTAGGAGCCGTTATAGTATGATTCAATCTTAGTCCTGTATTGCCGCTTTACCTGTTTGATGGTTCGTCGAGGGCATACCGGGATTTCTTGTAAGCTTCCGGGTTAGAGTCCCACTCCTTGAAAGCGGCAGAAACCCTTTAGCTCAATGCGAATGTTGTCTGTAATCCATGGCTTCTGGTTGGGGTTTGTACGTACAGTCACTGTGGGGACGAAGTTCTCAATGCACTTATTGATAAAGCCAGTGACTGATGTGGTGTCATCGGAAGAATCCCGGAACAGATTCCAGTCTGATTCCAGTCTGCAAAGCAAAGCAGTCCTGTAGTTTAGCATCTGACCATTTTATTATTTAAAAAAAAAAATGTTTACCCCCTTTTTTCTCCCCAATTTCATGGTATCCAATTGTTGTAGTAGCTACTATCTTGTCTCATTGCTACAACTCCCTCAGGAGAGACGAAGGCTGAATGTCATGCGTCCTCCGATACACAACCCGACCAGCCGTACTGCTTCAGTGCGCATCCAACCCGGAAGCCGGCCGCACCAATGTGTCGGAGCACCTGGCAACCTTGGCTAGCGCGCACTGCGCCCGGCCCGCCACAGGAGTCGCTGGTGCGTGATGAGACAAGGAGATCCCTACCGACCAATCCCTCCCTAACCCGGACGACGCTAGGCCAATTGTGCGTCGCCCCACGGTCATGGCCGGTTACGACAGAGCCTGGGCGCGAACACAGGGACTCTGATGGCACAGCTGGCGCTGCAGTACAGCACCCTTAACCACTGCACCACCCGGGAGGCCATCATCTGACCATTTTTTTATAGACTGAGTCACTGGTGCTTTAATTTTTTGCCCTTAAGCAGGAATCAGGAGGATAGAGTTGTGGTCGGATTTACCAAATGGAGGGCGAGGGAGAGCTTTGTATGCGTCTCTGTGTGTGGAGTACAGGTGATCTAGAATTGTTTTTCCTCTGGTTGCACATTTAACATGTTGATAGAGATTTGGTAGAACTGATTTAAGTTTCCCTGCATTAAAGTCTCCGGCCACTAGGAGCGCCTCCTCTGGGTGACTGGTTTCCTGTTTGCTTATTTTCTTATACAGCTGACTGAGTGCGGTCTTAGTGCTAGCATCTGTCTGTGGTGATAAATAAACAGCCACGAAAAGTATAGCTGAGAACTCTCTAGGCAAGTAGTGTGGCCTGCAATTTATCACAATATACTCTACTTCAGGTGATCAAAATCTAGAGACTTCCTTAGATTTCGTGCACCAGCTGTTGTTTACAAATATGCACAGACCGCCCTCCCTCGTCTTACCAGAGTGTGCAGTTCTATCCTGCCGGTGTTCGTGTTCGTACCTCGTCTAGTTTATTGTCCAATGATTGCACGTTGGTTAGTAATACTGACTGTAACGGCAGCTTTCCTAGTAACCTTCTGCGGATCCGGATGAGGCATCCGGCTCTTCGTCCTCTGCGTCGATTCCTTTTGCGAATAATTGGGATGTCTGCCCTGTGGGGTGTTTGGAGAATATTGTGTGAGTCCTGCATGTTGTTGTTGTTGTTGTTGAATCCGAGGTGAGTGATCGCTGTCCTGATATTCAGAAGCTCTTTTCTTCCATAAGATATGGCTTCAGAAACAATATGTACAAAATAATTTACAAATATCGCGAAAAACAACACATAATAGCACAATTGGTAAGGAGACCGTAAAACGGCGGCCATCTCCTCCAGCGCCATTTTCATTAGCTTCAACCCTAACCCTAGCTTCAATCCTAACCCTAACGCTAGCTTCAACCCTAACCCTAATCCTAGCTTCAACCCTAACCCTAACTTCAACCCTAACCCTAGCTTCAACCCTAACCCTAAACCTAACTTCAACTCTAACCCTAACCCTAGCTTCAACCCTAACCCTAGCGTCAACCCTAACCCTAGCGTCAACCCTAACCCTAGCGTCAACCCTAACCCTAGCTTCAACCCCAACCCTAGCGGCAACCCTAACCCTAGCTTCAACCCTAACCCTAGCTTCAACCCTAACCCTAAACCTAACTTCAACCCTAACCCTAACCCTAGCTTCAACCCTAGCCCTAACCCTAACCCTTCAACCCTAACCCTAACCCTAGCTTCAACCCTAACACTAGCTTCAACCCTAACCCTAAACCTAACTTCAACTCTAACCCTAACCCTAGCTTCAACCCTAACCCTAACCCTAACCCTAACCCTAACCCTAACCCTAGCTTCAACCCTAACCCTAACCCTAGCTTCAGTCCTAACCCTAGCGTCAACCCTAACCATAGCTTCAACCCTAACCCTAGCTTCAACCCTAACCCTAGCGTCAACCCTAACCCTAGCGTCAACCCTAACCCTAGCGTCAACCCTAACCCTAGCTTCAACCCTAACCCTAGCGTCAACCCTAACCCTAGCTTCAACCCTAACGCTAGCGTCAACCCTAACCCTAGCTTCAACCCTAACCCTAGCGTCAACCCTAACCCTAGCGTCAACCCTAACCCTAGCTTCAACCCTAACCCTAGCATCAACCCTAACCCTAGCGTCAACCCTAACCCTAGCGTCAACCCTAACCCTAGCGTCAACCCTAACGTCAACCCTAACCCTAGCTTCAACCCTAACCCTAGCTTCAAACCTAACCCTAGCTCAACCCTCAACCCTCCTTACTTTGTTCCTTCCTTCCTTCTATTATTGCAGCTTTTTGACTGTCCTTGAGAATGAGGGGCTGATGATCGTCTAAATATCCATTTTACCAGCCATCTCCCACAGGGTGACATGTCAGTTCTGGAGAGCTTGACAGGGACAAGAGGGGAATACTGATGTGGTCATCAAACGTCTTATGCGACACTGTGCTATGATTACGTATGTATGTTGTTATGAAAGCACTTGCTAATCTCCTCTGACAGCCTTAGAGGCACTGTAATCACTTCTGAATGAAACTGTGATTCAGATATGTAAATGCATCTGCCAATTTCAAAGTTTCCATGATGGCCTTGTGTAATCAAGCATTCTTAATGGTTGACGTATCATCTGGAGTCTTATGGTTGTCAAGGTGTTGACCTGCTAAAAGAGAAGAAAGTTGATCTTTGCATAACTTCATCAGTATAGATAACCTTTACCCTGCTAATACTGTATTAGGAAACATTGTTTTAAAATATATATACATACAGTGCATTCGGAAAATATATGTGTATACTTGCCGAATGCACTGTATACAGTGCCTTGCGAAAGTATTCGGCCCCCTTGAACTTTGCGACCTTTTGCCACATTTCAGGCTTCAAACATAAAGATATAAAACTGTATTTTTTGTGAAGAATCAACAACAAGTGGGACACAATCATGAAGTGGAACGACATTTATTGGATATTTCAAACTTTTTTAACAAATCAAAAACTGAAAAATTGGGCGTGCAAAATTATTCAGCCCCTTTACTTTCAGTGCAGCAAACTCTCTCCAGAAGTTCAGTGAGGATCTCTGAATGATCCAATGTTGACCTAAATGACTAATGATGATAAATACAATCCACCTGTGTGTAATCAAGTCTTCGTATAAATGCACCTGCACTGTGATAGTCTCAGAGGTCCGTTAAAAGCGCAGAGAGCATCATGAAGAACAAGGAAAACACCAGGCAGGTCCGAGATACTGTTGTGAAGAAGTTTAAAGCCGGATTTGGATACAAAAAGATTTCCCAAGCTTTAAACATCCCAAGGAGCACTGTGCAAGCGATAATATTGAAATGGAAGGAGTATCAGACCACTGCAAATCTACCAAGACCTGTCCGTCCCTCTAAACTTTCAGCTCATACAAGGAGAAGACTGATCAGAGATGCAGCCAAGAGGCCCATGATCACTCTGGATGAACTGCAGAGATCTACAGCTGAGGTGGGAGACTCTGTCCATAGGACAACAATCAGTCGTATATTGCACAAATCTGGCCTTTATGGGAGAGTGGCAAGAAGAAAGCCATTTCTTAAAGATATCCATAAAAAGTGTCGTTTAAAGTTTGCCACAAGCCACCTGGGAGACACACCAAACATGTGGAAGAAGGTGCTCTGGTCAGATGAAACCAAAATTGAACTTTCTGGCAACAATGCAAAACGTTATGTTTGGCGTAAAAGCAACACAGCTGAACACACCATCCCCACTGTCAAACATGGTGGTGGCAGCATCATGGTTTGGGCCTGCTTTTCTTCAGCAGGGACAGGGAAGATGGTTAAAATTGATGGGAAGATGGATGGAGCCAAATACAGGACCATTCTGGAAGAAAACCTGATGGAGTCTGCAAAAGACCTGAGACTGGGACGGAGATTTGTCTTCCAACAAGACAATGATCCAAAACATAAAGCAAAATCTACAATGGAATAGTTCAAAAATAAACATATCCAGGTGTTAGAATGGCCAAGTCAAAGTCCAGACCTGAATCCAATCGAGAATCTGTGGAAAGAACTGAAAACTGCTGTTCACAAATGCTCTCCATCCAACCTCACTGAGCTCGAGCTGTTTTGCAAGGAGGAATGGGAAAAAATTTCAGTCTCTCGATGTGCAAAACTGATAGAGACATACCCCAAGCGACTTACAGCTGTAATCGCAGCAAAAGGTGGTGCTACAAAGTATTAACTTAAGGGGGCTGAATAATTTTGCACGCCCAATTTTTCAGTTTTTGATTTGTTAAAAAAGTTTGAAATATCCAATAAATGTCGTTCCACTTCATGATTGTGTCCCACCTGTTGTTGATTCTTCACAAAAAAATACAGTTTTATATCTTTATGTTTGAAGCCTGAAATGTGGCAAAAGGTCGCAAAGTTCAAGGGGGCCGAATACTTTCGCAAGGCACTGTATATTGGGCAATAACTAATATCACTGGGCTCAAAGACTGACTGACCGTCTGACTGGTCTCTTCATCAGAGCTGTGGGGGAGTTATTGAGACACATGAATGGAGCTGCAGAGCCCGTCAGGTAAAAGTAGCCCACTAATTGAGGTCAAATTTTTTCATTTGTATCTTTGTTAAAGCTGCACTCTGTAACTTTTTGGGCGACCCAACCTTAGTTATAGAACTATCATTCTCATTGAAAGCAAGTCTAAGAAACGGTTGATCTGTTCTACAGTGTGTGCACTATATTTCTATGCTTCCGTTCTGAAGTTTAGTTTTCCAATTTATAGTGCACCTTTAATGATTCATGAGGAAAGGGGGTTCATGGGGTGATTACCAAGCATGAATATTCCCTTCTCATCTATTCAGTAAAGCCTTCCTCACCTTTCAACCATGACAGTTTTGAAAAATTAGCGTTTTGGTCATTTTGTCATGATGAATGGAGACAAAGCTTGTCAGCTTCATCAGTTTTAGACAGATATGACAAAAGAGCAGGATGGATCCATTTTCCCTTTGGGTGTTTTTCTGTTGAGTTTCTATTGGATAAGCATGAGTGTTTAATATTCTCTTTGAAAAAGAAGAGAGAGAGTGAGTGTGAGTAAGAGAGTGAGAGAGGGAAAGAGAATCAGAGAGTGTGTGAGATAAAGAGAGAGCTAGAGAGAGTATGTGCGCTTGAGAGAAATTGCACTTATGTAACAGTTTCTTACCCCCAATCCCATGTATAAAGTGGGGATACCTGAGTCAATTGTACAACTGAAATGTGTCCTCTGAATCAGAGAGGTGTGGGGGGCTGCCTTAATCAACATCCACATTGCCTGGGGAACAGTGGGTTAACTGCCTTGCTCAGGGGCAGAATGACAGCTTTTTACCTTGGGGATTTGATCCAACAACCTTTTGGTTACTGGTCCAATTCTCTAGCCACTAGGCTACACCTCCAGTCAGTCACTGTCTCATCTCAGAGCTTACCAGAGCTGCTTTCCTTTCTGTACAGCAGTCCCAGCCAGTCCTTTGGTCAACCACTGTTAAGTGATACAAATTGAGCTTCTATCTATCAGGTCTCTTCCAGACACTAAACAGCCTGACCAAGGAATGTCAGACTGATTAACCACGGCTAATGAAATCAAAGAAAACCCTGCCTTGGTCACTTATATAATGTGCATGAATGGTGAAAGTGTGTGTTCATGTACTCTTGTATTACAGGTGTGTGTGTGTGTGTGTGTGTGTGTGTGTGTGTGTGTGTGTGTGTGTGTGTGTGTGTGTGTGTGTGTGTGTGTGTGTGTGTGTGTGTGTGTGTGTGTGTGTATTGAAAGCTTTTGATACAAAAGTATGCTTGGAATTGTGATTAAAACAAAAACCCTCATTATTTGATCTACATTTCTTGCTACCCAGCAATCTGTTCTACACCTTCAACAGAATTTCAGTTGGTGCAGTCAATCAACGTCTCAAAACTTTTATGTTAGTCACGTTGTTTTTGTTACATAATGCAACACAGATCTTTGTGCAGTTTCTTTCCTCCCATCTTACTCACAAAACCGTGTTCCATGGTTGATGTTAGCTTTCCCACTGGGTACAGTGCTCTCATGAAGGTCGACTGACTGAAAGCTCAGCCACAATAAGAAATGTGCATCTGACTGAATGTGTGCAGAGACTTTTTCCTGTTTTTCCAGTTTTGCCTTTTGCCTCCAGCACCTTCACTAATCAGTTCTGGATGTATGGTAGATTCTGCCTATTATCCACTGGGTACAGTTGAAATGCCATTCCAAAATATGAGCTAGACCAAGTTACAGTGTTAGCACTCTCGACAAGGCAGGCATGTGCGTGTCTGGTGCAGATATCGTTGAAGAGCATCTACAGTAAATTGTTGTGAGCCAGCCTCTCTCTCTCTCCTGTGCCCTCACAGCACTACAGGAACTAGAGGCAGGCAGCTGCCAACATAGAAATATAATTACTAGAACTGGAATCCCCATTCAAGTCAATGTTCCATAATTATATCTCTATGGCTCCCAATCCCTCCTTTTTGCAGGGAACTGTGACCAAGAGCACCTAGAGGAAAAACAAGACTCCCAACCAAATGAACCAGTACTGTTAGGCGGCAGGTAGCCTAGTGGTTAGAGCATTGGGCCAGTAACTGAAAAGTTGCTGTGTTGAATCCCTGAGCTGACAAGGTAAAAATCTCTCTTTCTGCCCCTGAACAAGGCAGTTAATCCACTGTTCCCCAGTAGGCCATCATTGTAAATAAGAATTTGTTCCTAACTGACTTGCCAAGTTAAATATAGGTTCAATAAATATCATAATGTAGCAGAGAGATGCCATTCAATATGTTTAAGTCAAATCATAGTGGTTCATTCGGAGAGTTATCTTGGTACCACAACCAAATCTAGCGTGTGCTTTGGCCAACTATTATTTTTGGTTAACATTTAAATGTTAACATCTGTCACGAGAGACTATCAAGAGAGTGACACTGCTGGAGAATCTGCTGTAATTTGAGAATGAGATCCGAGAAAAGTTATTGGTCAGGGTTATTTAAATCACTGACCACCCGTGACCTCAATCTGCAGCTGCCAATAGAGCTCATTGAGTCTTATTGCTGAAAAGTACAATTTTAACATCTGTTTATGCTGAATACAGTGCTGAATAAAATATAGCTCTCTGCCTCGAGGAGCTATTCGTGCTGATAGAACTGAATTCAACCGCAGCCTCCTACTTTACTGTAGTGAAGACTGGAACACGAACAAGAATGATTTCATCAACTCACTGCATTATATAAGTTTGATCACATTAATAACTTGTCAAAATTGAATGCGACATGGTTCCGGGGGCAGTAACAACACAACATCCCAAACTCCATCCTAATAAGCTGTTCATCAGAAAGTTTAAATCCCACTACCTAAACTGTATAATGCTACTGCCCATCTGTGCGGAATAGACTGGGACATTATGGTTGTTTCCCATCATACTGCTGTGTTTTCTGTCACTTTATTGCTTCCTGGGAGCGTCTCAATGACGCATAGAGAAAACAATCACCTCAAATCACATGGGGGAGGGACTGGGTTGGCTGAGTGTGGTGAGGTGCCACTAACAAGACATTAAACAGGAGAAAATAATTGCTCAGCACAACAGCACAACGACACCGCGACACCACCGCATGTTTTTATTAACAGCCCAGACCCATGTTTTGATTAACAGCCCAAACCCATGTTTTTATTAACAGCCCAGACCCATGTTTTGATTAACAGCCCAGACCCATGTTTTGATTAACAGCCCAGACCCATGTTTTTATTAACAGCCCAGACCCATGTTTTGATTAACTGCCCAGACCCATGTTTTGATTAACAGCCCAGACCCATGTTTTGATTAACAGCCCAGACCCATGTTTTTATTAACAGCCAAGACCCATGTTTTGATTCACAGCCCAGACCCATGTTTTGATTAACAGCCCAGACCCATGTTTTGATTAACAGCCCAGACCCATGTTTTGATTAACAGCCCAGACCCATGTTTTGATTAACAGCCCAGACCCATGTTTTGATTAACAGCCCAGACCCATGTTTTGATTAACAGCCCAGACCCATGTTTTTATTAACAGCCCAGACCCATGTTTTTATTAACAGCCCAGACCCATGTTTTTATTAACAGCCCAGACCCATGTTTTGATTAACAGCCCAGACCCATGTTTTTATTAACAGCCCAGACCCATGTTTTTATTAACAGCCCAGACCCATGTTTTGATTAACAGCCCAGACCCATGTTTTTATTAACAGCCCAGACCCATGTTTTGATTAACAGCCCAGACCCATGTTTTGATTAACAGCCCAGACCCATGTTTTTTCTAGAGGAGGAAAGTCCTGTGAGTATCTAATAACAACCAAGACGATTTTAGAGGTATATTATATCACACCTGACAGACTAGCTTATTACTGTGGACATTGTTGTGTTTTGAGCAGTCAGCTATTAGCTGTCTGTATTTATTTACCATTCCAAGGGACTAAAGAGAAAAATGAGCCTAACTTCCCCATGTTAACTTCTAATTCTGAGATATTGATCACTATGAATTGTACCTGTAAATGTACACATTTGTGTCTGTAAATATACACATTTGTGTCTGTAAATATACACCTTTATGACCCCCATGGGTTCTCTTCTCTGCTTTCCAACCATACAGTATACTATAGTTTCATGGGGCTCCCATTGCTGCTCTAGCTTAGTAAACCTGTCAGCCGACTGGTCTCTAACCTAAGTTAGAGGTCAGCCTCTCTCTCCCCTGAGGGTTGAACTGCAAATGGCTTCCATCTCCGTCCCTCTGCTCACTGGATAGGCAATAAAGTATGTAAATAGTGGACTGGAGCAGCTGTAAATATCCAGTCATGAACCTGCCTCAGCTTTCCATTAGGTGAGACACAAATCTCTGTTGAAGGGACAAAGGTAGGAAAAAGAGCACTATTAGTCCCCTATAATAAGTTAGTGGATGTGGGTTCATCTATAGGCTACTACATCAAAAATGGCAGCCTAATTCCCTATATAGTGCACTTAATTTGTCCAGTTGAAAGTGATTGCAGTATATAGATAAAAGGTATCTTTTTAGACACACACCCTGGCAAAGGACTCTATTTACAAGAGATGTAAAGTGAGAGGGTAAAAGTGAATCAATTCATATTGGAGATGTCAAGGAGGCTTGTCTTTGTAATGCCCTTATAATTATATCATTATAACATAAAGTGTGATCTTGACAAATGATAATACATCTTCCATCTTCTATAATCATCACCTTGCACCGTTTCTATTCTGACATTAATGTGGTCGGACATTTTAATTGGTTGTTGCAGGGAACCTCAGGATGTCCCTGTAGATGCGCGAGATACCCGCTGTAGTGTAGCCTACATATATGATATACATGACACTTTATATTATATTACATTGTATGTCCCTTGGTATTTGATTCCTAGTATTCATTTGATTGGCTACGCTTTGGCATTTGATGGTTCTTATTATGTGGGTAACATATAATGTCAGTACCATTCAAAACAAATTGACACCAAAAGATTTACAACACACAGTCTCGTATTGCAATGTCCTTGGTGTAATGAGAGCCTTTTAAATGTGAGGCTGTGGAGGTTCATCACCACAGGCCCCTCACCTCTGACTCCATCCTTCTCTGCTTTTATAGTGGTAGAGACTTTCTCAATGAGACCAATCCCTCTCTGGTATAACAGTGATGCAGACCTTGGCAATAGGGATTAAACAATATGTCCCTGACTGATATTCCCTGCGCTCTACTGGTATAGACAGACCTGTCTGTCAAGTCCAGTACCTGCCGCAGGATAGTCAGACAGAAAACAGGCTCACTTCAATTCAGTTCAGCTCCCACTTCAGCCTGAGCCAACCTGCTGTAAATCCATCCAGCCCTCATATCACAGCCTCACAGCAGTTAGGACTGGGGTAATCTCCTGAAGCTTTAAACAATGTGGCTGTCTTTCCCGACAAGCCCTTAGAGCAAAGCTTACTCTCACACAGCTCACACAGAGGCAGAATGATCCCCTTCTAACCCAGCTTAGCTCTGTTCTGCTCTGTTCAGCCCATGCTCTGCTCTAGGACCCATTGGAGTGTCTGAAAAGCATCTGGGCATTGGGTCTTGGGTCTACATCGGGTCTACAGGCATCTCACCTCAAGACATCCTTGAACGAGTATTCAGTGTCATGGTCTGGTCCTGCGAGAATATGTCTCGGTAAACATTTGACCTACAAAGACCTGAACTGACGGTCCTGAGAGAACAACGTTCCAGACTGATGGTACAAAATACATATTGCTTATATGTGCTGTGGCTAATTTATTATCCAATAAAAATCACATAGGGGGATACAATTAGATGTCCAAGACAACAGCATAAATCATAAGGCACTGTATCATAACTGTTCAGTACAATGTTGTAAAAGGCACAGCATAGTGTAGATTTCCACACATGACTCTCCTCCCTCCTTCCAACACTTGACACAGTTCATCATACATCTCATTCACACCCATAAATAGTATGATACAGTCGTTGGCCAGCGCACCATCTCACTGCATTATTCAAGAGACATGCATGGTAGTGGCTTCAGATGGCATTCTGTGATTTCACTTGCCAACAATATAAAGGGGTTAGTCATGGTTGTGTTCTAGAATTAGGTAAGTCACAGTTCTGGTTATGTTCTAGAATGAGATCATACAGTGGAATGAATGCAGACCTTACATGGATGTGGTTATTATTATATCAAGTCCATGTATTAGGCCACCAGAGTGTTACACTGCGTTCACTTGCAGAGAGTGAGACAACAGACGGAACAATTTCATCTCTCAAAGGATGTGGGAATGGCTGTAGCTACATAAGAGGACACTGAGGTCCAGACTTGGCCATTTTTTTAATAGTATAATAAACAAGGTGCAATTTTGAAAATTGGTTGTGCATCAGTAGTGATAGTCACTCAATTAGGCTGTCATATTTTGTATTGGTTAATTAGTCTAGTTAGTTTAGCCAGCTATCTAAACTTGTAGTATTTATGGCCGAATTACCGACTGGGCACACAGGGCACGTGCCCCAGTGCCTTGACCTCCAGGGGGCCCCCATTGATTTCGTTAGTCACTTTCACTCAGATATCATATTAACATTAGCCTGGGTACCAGTCTCTTTAGCTAATCCACTCTCTGTACTCCATGTCATGTGCCAAAAGAGATCTTCAAACATTATTAATGAGCTCGAGGACAACAGAGGATTTGATCCAGATTGAATTACCCTCACAGCTACCCTCCAAACAGGATGATTATGCAGCTATTGGAACACTTTTTTTCTCCACAGAACACAGATGGTATCCGGTTGCAACCGGCAACCATTTTTTTGTTTGTCCAGCCGAAACCAGTCTGTGAAAAGTTGCTAGCTCATGTATAAATTCCTGTGGATACACTCGCTATGGTCCCCAGTCCACCCATTATGCCATCATTGACTTGAATGGGGAACCAGTGCTATTTAAGTGATAATGCCCGAGAAGAGAGTATTTGGAGAATATTGGCACAGGGATTGTTAGGTCCGAGACGAAGTCGAGGGTCGGCAAACCGTGCCAATATATCCTCCAAACACTGACTTCGAGGTCATTATCACTTTTATACAGCGGGTTACCAACATATTCAAATAATGATTGACATATTTTCATTAAAAACGTTATTTTGATGAATTTATTCATACTATTTCATCCTTCCACAATATATAGTCCTGAAACAAATCTAGGGTAGCTACTCAAGCCGGCTGGTCGTTCGTTCTATTGGTTCGGTTGCCAGAGACGTGACCCAGTCGTTGTCTTTTTGTTCTGTATCTGTGGACGCGACACAGTCATTCGTTATAAATGTTCTATTGCCAAACTGGCTGGTAATGTTTTTATCCCTTGCTTGCTAGCTAGCTAGCCAACTACGGCTAACTTACAGTCCCGTCAAACAGTGCAGACAGAATAGCAACAGTGCTTTCAAAGTATTGTCAAATTGTCCAATCTGAATTATTTAAGGAGATTTGAACTGGGAGATGCTTACATCTGTATTGGACTCTTTTAAAGAACTGTGTGACTCTCTGAATCTCGCTCAATCAATTAATGCGCCTACAAGACCGAATCCCAGAGCACCTAACAAATCAACTCTATTGGGCGTTCTTCGAACGAATTCCCCTCACAAATACACATCGACTGGGATATTCTGTAATGATGTCAGTGATCACTGTGCAATTGTTTGTGTTATAAATACAAAAATGACCGAAGCCAAACCTCGTTATATAAAAACAAAAAAAAAATGTAGACAATTTGATGAGCAAGCTTTCTTACATGATCTGTACCATAATATTGACAGAGTAAGTTTGATTCCTGATGTTGACAGTCACTGCCTGGGACTATTTTTATATGAGATTTGTGATAAGTATGCCCCTGTGAAGAAATGTAGAATCAGTGGAAGGGACAATCCCTGGTTTTCTGATAACTTGGCAGAATGAATTAGAAAGAGAAATGTCTCTTGGGCTCAAGCTAGACATACAAATGCTCCTGTTGACTGGGCCTCCTTCAGAGTGCTAAGAAACAAATGCACAGGATTGATCAGGAAGTCCAAATCAGATGACTATTTAAATGCAGTCACAGAGAACCTAAACAACCCTACCAAGTTCTGGAAGCTGATCAAATCAGTGTCAGGTTCTAATGTATCCCCTGGCCTTCCTGACCATTAATGATGGATTCTAATGAAGTGAAAGATAAAGCCGATATTGTAAGGGTTTTTAACAAGCACTTCATATCTGCTGGTTCAGTTTTAGATAATGGTGGGGGCCAGGCCTCTAATGTTTTTATTTATTTATTTATTATATTTTTTATTTCACCTTTATTTAACCGGGTAGGCCAGTTGAGAACAAGTTCTCATTTACAACTGCAACCTGGCCAAGGTAAAGCAAAGCAGTGCGACAAAAACAAAAACAAACGCACAGTCAAGAAAACAATAGAAAAGTCTATATACAGTGTGTGCAAATGTAGTAAGATTAGGGAGGTAAGGCAATACATAGGCCATAGAGGCGAAATAATTACAATTTAGCATTAATACTAAAGTGATCGTTGTGCAGATGATGTGCAAGTAGAGATACTGGGGTGCAAAAGTTCTGTTCCATGGCCGGAGCTCTCCTCTGTGCCGGTGCCCAGTCCGGGAGTGGCGTCCAACCCAGCTCCATGGCCGGAGCATTCCTCGGCGCCGGTGCCCAGTCCGGACGCCGCGTCCAACCCAGCTCCATGGCCGGAGCCGCCACCGACACTAGTCACCCCCCTACCCTCCCCACTTGATTTCAGGTTGTGCGGCCGGAGCCTGCAACTTGGATTCTCTATAGTGGTTTAGGTCAGGGTGTGACTAGGGGGGGGGGGGGGGGGGGGGGGGGGTGTTCTAGAATGTGTGTTTCTATGTTGGTGGTTTTGTATGGTTCCCAATTAGAGGCAACTGGTTAATCGTTGCCTCTAATTGGGGATCATATTTAGGAAGCCCTATCTCCCACCTGCTTTATGGGATATTGTTTGTGTTAATGTGTTTGGGCACTACGACTTCACGTTCTTTGTACGTTTTTGGGGTTTTGTTTCTAGTTTCACTTTGTATTAAAAAGATGTGGAACTCAATGCACGCTGAGCCTTGGTCCGCTCATTTTGAAGTTCGTGACAATTTAACCAGGAAAAGCCGATTGAGACCCAGAGTCTCTTTTTCAAGGGAGAACTGGTCTGGTGCACAAGAAGAGAAGGCAGTCTTGCCTAATACTGTGAATGTCCTGGGGACTTTAAGTAGCAACCACCTAGCAGACCGGGTATGGTAACTGCTGGTGGTGAAGGAGACCAGACTACAGAGGTAAAGAGGGAGTTTACCCGAAAGGGCTTTGATACATTTGTATGTGTTTATCTACAATCTGTGCATATAAAGTGACGTCCAACCTACCATCTGGTGCAATGGTGGGTGAGTGACTTTGCATTTGTAATAAAGCGCAAGAATGCATGAGTCCAGTCTCTGTATGCTTCCACTCACCCACCATTGCACATACCTAGGTATTTGTAGGATGACACTTTTTCAATGGATAAACCACCAGATTTGACAATGCTAACTTTCTCTGGTCAGAGTTCTAGCTCTGGTAAAGGTCATGAATTAAATGTTTTGTACATTCTAGAACAGTTTGAGAACATAAAGGGAGGCCTGCAGTGACTGAAAAGCAGTGTGGAGCTCATCAACAACCTGAACCAGAGAAGGAGTACATTATCATCTGCATATAGATGGAACTTTGCTGGTTGCATCCAATTTCCCAAATCATTAATACAATTTGAGAACAACACAGGATTTAAAATGGAACCCTGGGGCACACCTCAACTAATAAAGTGGCGGCACGGTAGCCTAGTGGTTAGAGCGTTGGACTAGAAACCGAAAGGTTGCAAGTTCATACCCCTGACCTGACAAGGTACAAATCTGTCATTCTGCCACTGAACAAGCAGTTCAGTCTCTCTCCTCTCTCTCTCCCAACTTCTCCATCGCCTCCGTGACGGTCTCTGGCTCTTTAGGGCGAATGCAGGGAACCGGCACATGACGTACCGGGCTGGGGAGGCGCACTGGAGATCTGATGTGTGGAGCCGGCACAGGTTTCACCAGACTGCTAATCGGATCCTCTGGTCGAATGTAGAGCAGAACACACTTGCACAATATCTCTCTCATCTCTCTCTCCCAACTTCTCCATTGCCTCCCTGACGGTTTCTGGCTCTTGCCTCGGCCTGACCGGCCACCCCTTGTGCCCTCCCCCCCAAAATCTTGGGGTTGTCCTTGGGCTTTCAGTGGCCGTGAACCCTGGCGTCGTCACTGTCCTCCATTATTACCTTCCGTCTGCCGCCAAGGAAGGGTTTCGCATCCACCCATCACTTCTTCCCATGTTCAAAACTCATTTCCCTTTTGGGCACACTGCTTGGTCCTGGTTTGGTGGGATATTCTGTCACGAACTTTAAAATGAGCGGACCAAGGTGCATTGAGTTCCACATCTTTTTAATACAAAGTGAAACTAGAAACAAAACTTACAAAGACCGTGAAGACATAGTGCCCAAACACACTAACGCAAACAATATCCCACAAAGCAGGTGGGAGATAGGGCTGATCCCCAATTAGAGGCAACGATTACCAGCTGCCTCTAATTGGGAATCATACAAAACCACCAACATAGAAATACACATTCTAGAACACCCCCCTAGAACACCCCCCCCTAGTGACATAAATAAATAGAAAATTACAAATTAAAAAATAGAATTCATAGCTTTCGCTCTCGGAGCATTCAGAGCACACACTGGACGTTCTGGCTGAGGAGTAGGGTTGATCCGAGCGTTCTAACCTCACAGCGGCAGTCAAGAATCTACTGTATATTGTACTATGTGTCCAACTTCTCCTGACTCTTAATTTCTGTTTTTTGACTGCCTTAAAGCAAGATGATTTTAAATATTCCATGTTGACCACTATGCAGTTGTATAACTCCTAAAATGTAACTTAACTTCTCTCTGGGGCCTACACCTCAGACACCTGCTGGGCCTACTACACCTCAGCACTGATGAGACTCGTGAGCTGAGGGAATGTCAGCACTTAGAGGTAAGTAACCAAGGAGAGTATGTGTCTGTTCAAAGAGCACTTAAAAGTAGATTCAGGTAAATTATGTTGCAACGAGCAGCACCAGAGATACAGTGCCTTGCGAAAGTATTCGGCCCCCTTGAACTTTGCGACCTTTTGCCACATTTCAGGCTTCAAACATAAAGATATAAAACTGTATTTTTTTTGTGAAGAATCAACAACAAGTGGGACACAATCATGAAGTGGAACGACATTTATTGGATATTTCAAACTTTTTTAACAAATCAAAAACTGAAAAATTGGGCGTGCAAAATTATTCAGCCCCTTTACTTTCAGTGCAGCAAACTCTCTCCAGAAGTTCAGTGAGGATCTCTGAATGATCCAATGTTGATCTAAATGACTAATGATGATAAATACAATCCACCTGTGTGTAATCAAGTCTCCGTATAAATGCACCTGCACTGTGATAGTCTCAGAGGTCCGTTAAAAGCGCAGAGAGCATCATGAAGAACAAGGAACACACCAGGCAGGTCCGAGATACTGTTGTGAAGAAGTTTAAAGCCGGATTTGGACACAAAAAGATTTCCCAAGCTTTAAACATCCCAAGGAGCACTGTGCAAGCGATAATATTGAAATGGAAGGAGTATCAGACCACTGCAAATCTACCAAGACCTGGCCGTCCCTCTAAACTTTCAGCTCATACAAGGAGAAGACTGGTCAGAGATGCAGCCAAGAGGCCCATGATCACTCTGGATGAACTGCAGAGATCTACAGCTGAGGTGGGAGACTCTGTCCATAGGACAACATTCAGTCGTATATTGCACAAATCGGGCCTTTTTGGAAGAGTGGCAAGAAGAAAGCCATTTCTTAAAGATATCCATAAAAAGTGTCGTTTAAAGTTTCCCACAAGCCACCTGGGAGACACACCAAACATGTGGAAGAAGGTGCTCTGGTCAGATGAAACCAAAATTGAACTTTTTGGCAACAATGCAAAACGTTATGTTCGGTGTAAAAGCAACACAGCTGAACACACCATCCCCACTGTCAAACATGGTGGTGGCAGCATCATGGTTTGGGCTTGCTTTTCTTCAGCAGGGACAGGGAAGATGGTTAAAATTGATGGGAAGATGGATGGAGCCAAATACAGGACCATTCTGGAAGAAAACCTGATGGAGTCTGCAAAAGACCTGAGACTGGGACAGAGATTTGTCTTCCAACAAGACAATGATCCAAAACATAAAGCAAAATCTACAATGGAATGGTTCAAATATAAACATATCCAGGTGTTAGAATGGCCAAGGCAAAGTCCAGACCTGAATCCAATCGAGAATCTGTGGAAAGAACTGAAAACTGCTGTTCACAAATGCTCTCCATCCAACCTCACTGAGCTCGAGTTGTTTTGCAAGGAGGAATGGGAAAAAATGTCAGTCTCTCGATGTGCAAAACTGATAGAGACATACCCCAAGCGACTTACAGCTGTAATCGCAGCAAAAGGTGGCGCTACAAAGTATTAACTTAAGGGGGCTGAATAATTTTGAACGCCCAATTTTTCAGTTTTTGATTTGTTAAAAAAGTTTGAGATATCCAATAAATGTCGTTCCACTTCATGATTGTGTCCCACTTGTTGTTGATTCTTCACAAAAAAATACAGTTTTATATCTTTATGTTTGAAGCCTGAAATGTGGCAAAAGGTCGCAAAGTTCAAGGGGGCCGAATACTTTCGCAAGGCACTGTATTACAATGAGCGAGATGCAACACTTCGCTCTCACACAGTATATGCGCATATGCACGGGTTAGCTTCACACAGATCATAGCTTGGTAGCCAGGTCACCAAAACAGTGGTGAAGTTGAGCCTTCTGCTTCAATGCTCTTAGTTGTTGCGGAAATTGACCCACTATGCTGTTTACTTTCTCCGTCTACATCATATCTCTGAGTCTACCTTTAAGGCATTTGATGATGGTCTCAGAGCTAAGAACAAATAGGTCAGATAGCAATTCTCCCTGCCTTCCTCCCAAAACATTAATATAAAAGCTATGAACAAGACAAAGAAATGTGTCACGTTCGTTATAAAGATCAGACCAAGGCGCATCGTGGTATGCATACATTCTTATTTATTTAAAGAATGAAACACTGAACAAACTAACAAAAAAACGAACCGTGAAGCTATACAAACGAGTTTTGACAGGCAACTACACATAGACAAGATCCCACAAACACCAAAGGGAAATGGCTACCTAAATATGATCCCCAATCAGATAAACAGCTGTCTCTGATTGGGAACCATATCAGGCTATGATATACAAAAACCCATAGACCTAAACAACTCTAGACATACAAAAACCCTAGACAATACAAAAACTAGCGTACACACCCTAGTCACACCCTGACCTAACCAAAATATAAAGAAAACAGAGATATCTCAGGTCAGGGCGTGACAGTATTCCCCCCCCCCCCCATGTGCGGACTCCCGGCCGCAAACCTGAACCTATAGGGGAGGGTCCGGGTGGGCATCTACCCTCGGTGGTGGCTCCGGTTCTGGACGCAGCCCCCCTCCTTACGCTGATCCCCCCGGACCGTAGATCATCGCCGGAGGCTCTGGACTGCGGAATCATCGCCGGAGGCCCCGGACTGGGAACCGTCGCTGGAGACCCTGGACTGGGGAACGTCGCTGGAGACCCCGGACTGGGGACCGTCGGTGGAGTTTCCGGACTGTGGCCCGTCATTGGAGGTTCCGGACTGTGGCCCATCGTTAGAGGTTCCGGACTGGGAACTGTCGCCGGAAGCTCTGGACTGGGAACTGTCGCCGGAAGCTCTGGACTGGGAACTGTTCGCCAGAATCTCTGGACTGGGAACTGTCGCCGGAAGCTCTGGACTGTGGAGGCGCATTGGAGGCCTGGTGCATGGGACCGGTACAGGTGGCACCGGGCTGTAGACACGCACCTCAGGGAGAGTGCAGGGAGGAGGCACAGGACGTACTTGACTCTGGAGGTGCACTGGAGGCCTGGTGCGTGGGACCGGTACAGGTGGCAACGGGCTGAGGACACGCACGTCAGGGCGAGTGCGGGGAGCAGGCACAGGACGTACTGGACTGTGGAGGCGCACTGGAGATCTGGAGCGTAGAGCTGGCACAATGCGTCCTGGCTGGATGCTCACTTGAGCCCGGCAAGTGCGGGAAGCTAGCACAGGACGCACTGGGCTATGCAGACGCATCACAGACACAGTACGCAGAGCCGGCGCAGGATATCCTGGTCCAAGGAGGTGTACTGGAGACCAGGAGCGCTGAGCCGGCACCATCCGTCCTGGCTGGATGCCCATTCTAGCCTGGAAAATGCAAGGAGCTGGAATAGAGCGCACCAGGCTATGAATGCGAACTGGAGACACCGTGCGCATCACTGCATAACACAGTGTCTGACCAGTCACACGCTCCGCACGGTAAGCACGGGGAGTTGGCTCAGGTCTAACCCGAAAAGCATTCCCCCCAAGAGAGCTGCCTCTCGGGATTCCGAGCTAGCCGTGTCCCCTCGTATCGTCGCCGTTCCTCCTGCGCTATCTCCACCTGCTCCCATGGCAGGGTCTTGTCCCCTGCCATTATCTCCTCCCAGGTCCAGGATGTCCTCCACTCATCTTTCTCCCGAGCCCAGGATGTCCACTCCTCTTGAACATGCTGCTTGGTCTTTTTGTGGTGGGATCTTCTGTCACGTTCGTTATAAAGATCGGACCAAGGAGCAGCGTGGTATGTGTACATTCTTATTTATTTAAAGAATGAAACTGAGCAAACTAACAAAATAACAAAACGAACCGTGAAGCTATACAAACAAGTGCTGACAGGCAACTACACATAGACAAGATCCCACAAACACCAAAGGGAAATGGCTACCTAAATATGATCCCCAATCAGAGACAACAATAAACAGCTGTCTCTGATTGGGAACCATATCAGGCCAACATACAAAACCCCCTACACCTACAAAACCCTAGACATACAAAAACCCTAGACAATGTTTTTAGCACCAGATACTTCCCCATTAGTATGCTTAATACTCAGCAGCCTCACTGGGGTTTGCTCATGATGAAAACCCCTAATGAAAAAATATGATGAAATTAATTAACTCATTCCTTGTAGAGATAGACAATGCCTGCAATTATTTTTATTACATTTAGAGCCTCAAAATATGAATGCACCATGACCAATAACTTTACATGTCTAGCATCTCCCAAGTTTCTGTAATTGCCAACCCATTCTCATTGGGTTGGATCTAGAGTATGCTACTCAGTGGAGACTCCTCAGAGGAGGAAGAGGAGGACCATCCTCCTCAGTGAATTTCATAAAAATAAAAATAGTGAAACATTAAAAAAGTGATCCTTTTTAGATAAAACTATACTATATGTTTGTACATTGACTTCATTACAAAATCTAGAAAGCTCATGGTTCTCACCCCCGTCCATAGACTTACACAGTATTATGACAACTTTCGTAGGACGTCCTTCAACCAATCAGAACTCTTGCAACATGAACTGACATGTTGTCCACCCAATCAAAGGATCAGAGAATGAATCTAGTACTGAAAGCATAAGCTACAGCTAGCTAGCTTCAGTGTATAAAATGTGGTGAGTAGTTGACTCAAAGAGCAAGACAATAGTTTAACAGTATTTAACAAATGTATTTAATTAAAAGAAGCAAGAGACACCTGGCTCAAACAGAGAGGGATGCTAAGCTTTTGGTTTCATAAATGTATTGCCACCGGGGCCCGTCAGTGTAACTGCTAAACTGCTTGATGACTGTACACTCTACTGCTCGACTGTAGCGGGTTTACTAACCCATTAGTTCTAGTAGCTATGTTGACTAGCTATGCCGTTAGCTAATATGGTGACAACGATGTAGGCTGTGTGTAGCGGTTAGCGGTACAATATGAATGTTTGGCTTGGAAAGGTTTATATGCCTAGTCACAGACAGCTGATGTGTTGTGCACTGAAGTCCACAAGAGAATGGAAAAGGTGAGAGGAAGAGAGCACGTAGATGCGAGAATAAATTCTAGAACGAGCAAAATTATTATGCTGTTTGTATGTGGCTGCTATGAAAGTGAACTCTATTTGCGTGTGATCAGAGGTGTATTCATTATGCCTATTCTGTTGAAAGATGTTTCTTAAACGAAAGCAAACGGATTTGTCCAATAGAAACTCATGTTTGCAACTGTTGGACAAATGATTACACCCTACTGTAGATCAGCTAGATGCAGGCAAGAGCATACAAGGCGGTAATGTATCACCGTGTCACTGTTTGACACTGTTTGCCACCTTGACAACTATAATTGTTCTCTCGACCTGTGCACCTACGTTGTAAACTGTCATTCATAGGCTAGGTTGTAGCAACATCATGATGGGTATAGGGAATATTAGAGTATCATGTAGTAGCCTAAACCTATCGATGTTGCATCGAGCCAGTTGAATGGAATATGTATGACAGTCGTGCTGTAATAGAAATAAGGCCATGCTCATAATGGCTGGATGTCCTTAGGGTAGTGGACCATTCATGATACAGACAGGAAACTGTTGAGCTCAATAGTTTCCTGTCTGTATCATGAATGGTCCACTACCCAAAGGACACCCAGCAGCGCTGAACCCAGCAGTTCTTGACACAAACCTGTGCGGCTGGCACCTACTACCATACCCTGTTCAAAGGCACTTAAACATTTTGCCTTGCTCCTTCGCCCACTGAATGGCACACATACAATCCATGTCTCAAGGCTTACATTTCTTATTTTTTATTTGGTTTTATTTCACATTTATTTAACCAGGCAGGCAAGTTGAGAACAAGTTCTCATTTGCAACTGCGACCTGGCCAAGATAAAGCATAGCAATTCGACACATACAACAACACAGAGTTACACATGGAAAAAAAAACATACAGTCAATAATACAGTAGAAAAAAGAAAACAAAAAGTCTATATACAGTGAGTGCAAATGAGGTAAGATAAGGGAGTTAAGGAAAAAAATAGGACATGGTGACGAAGTAATTACAATATGGCAATTAAACACTGGAATGGTAGATGTGCAGAAGATCAATGTGCAAGTAGAGATACTGGGGTGCAAAGGAGCAAGATAAATAAATAAATACAGTATGGGGATGAGGTAGATAGCCCATCTGTAAACAGCCTGTCTATGTACAGGTGCAGTGATCTGTGAGCTGCTCTGACAGCTGGTGCTTAAAGCTAGTGAGGGAGGTAAGAGTCTCCAGCTTTAGAGATTTTTGCAGTTCGTTCCAATCATTGGCAGCAGAGAACTGGAAGGAAAGGCGACCAAAGTAGGAATTGGCTTTGGGGGTGACCAGTGAGATATTCCTGCTGGAGCGCGTGCTACGAGTGGGTGCTGTTATGGTGACCAGTGAGCTGAGATAAGGCGGGGCTTTACCTAGCAGAGACTTGTAGATAACCTGTAGCCAGTGGGTTTGGCGAAGAGTATGAAGCGAGGGCCAACCAATGAGAACGTACAGGTCGCATTGATGGGTAGTATATGGGGCTTTGGTGACAAAACGGATGGCACTGTGATAGACTGCAGCCAATTTGTTGAGTAGAGTGTTGGAGGCTATTTTATAGATGACATCGCCGAAGTTGAGGATAGGTAGGATGGTCAGTTTTACGAGGGTATGTTTGGCAGCATGCGTGAAGAATGCTTTGTTGCGATATAGGAAGCCGATTCTACATTTAATTTTGGATTGGAGATGCTTAATGTGAGTCTGGAATGAGAGTTTACAGTCTAACCAGACACCTAGGTATTTGTAGTTGTCCACGTATTCTAAGTTAGAGCCATCCAAAGTAGTGATGCTTGACGGGCTGGCAGGTGCAGGCAGTGATCGATTGAATAGCATTTAGTTTGACTTGCATTTAAGAGCAGTTGGAGGCCACGGAAGGAGAGTTGTATGGCATTGAAGCTCGTCTGGAGGTTAGTTAACACAGTGTCCAAAGAGGGTCCAGAAGTATACAGAATGGTGTTGTCTGCGTAGAGGTGGATCAGAGAATCACCAGCAGCAAGAGCGACATCATTGATGTATACAGAGAAGAGAGTTGGCCCGAGAATTGAACCCTGTGGCACCCCCATAGAGACCGCCAGAGGTCCGGACAACAGGCCCTCCGATTTGACACACTAAACTCTATCAGAGAAGTAGTTGGTAAACCAGGCGAGGCAATCATTTGAGAAACCAAGGCTGTCGAGTCTGCCAATAAGAATGTGATGATTGACAGAATCGAAAGCCTTGGCCAGGTTGATGAATACGGCTGCACAGTAATGTTTCTTATCGTTGGCGGTTATGATATCGTTTAGGACCTTGAGCGTGGCTGAGGTGCACCCATGACCAGCTCTGAAACCAGATTGCATAGCGGAGAAGGTACGGTGGGATTCGAAATGCTTGGTAATCTGTTTGTTAACTTGCCTTTCGAAGGCCTTAGAAAGACAGGGCAGGATAGATATAGGTCTGTAGCAGTTTGGGTCTAGAGTGTCACCCCCTTTGAAGAGGGGGATGACCACTGTAGCTTTCCAATCTTTGGGAATCTCAGACGACACGAAAGAGAGGTTGAACAGGCTAGTAATAGGTTTTGCAACAATTTCGGCAGATCATTTTAGAAAGACAGGGTCCAGATTGTCTAGCCCGGCTGATTTGTAGGGGTCCAGATTTTGCAGCTCTTTCAGAACATCAGCTATCTGGATTTGGGTGAAGGAGAAATGGTGGGGGCTTGGGTGGGTTGCTGTGGAGGGTGCCGGGCAGTTGACCGGGGTAGGGGTAGCCTGGTGGAAAGCATGGCCAACCGTAAATGCTTATTGAAATTCTCAATTATTGTGGATTTATCTGTGGTGACAGTGTTTCCAAGCCTCTGAGCAGTGGGCAGCTGGGAGGAGGTGCTCTTATTCTCCATGGACTTTACAGTGTTCCAGAGCTATTCTCAGTTTGTACTACAGGATGCAAATTTCTGTTTGAAAAAGCTAGCATTAGCTTCCTAACTGCCTGTGTATATTTGTTCCTAACTTCCCTGAAAAGTTACATATCACGGGGGCTATTCGATGCTAATGCAGTCAGACAGGTCTGGAGTGAACCAAGGACTATATCTATTCCTAGTTCTACATTTTTTGAATGGGGCATGTTTATTTAAGATGGTGAGGAAGGCACTTTTAAAGAATAACCAGGCATCCTCTACTGACGGGAGGAGGTCAATGTCATTCCAGGATACCCTGGCCAGGTTGATTAGAAAGGCCTGCTCGCAGAAGTGTTTTAGGGAGCATTTGACAGTGATGAGGGGTGGTCGTTTGATTGCATACCCATTACGGATGCAGGTAATGAGGCAGTGATCGCTGAGATCTTGATGGAAAACGCAGAGGTGTATTTGGAGGGCGAGTTAGTTAGGTTGATATCTATGAGGGTGCCCGTGTTTACGGATTTGGGGTTGTACCTGGTAGGTTCATTGATAAATTGTGTGAGATTGAGGGCATCAAGCTTAGATTGTTGGATGGCCGGGGTGTTAAGCATGTCCCAGTTTAGGTCACCTAGTAGCACGAGCTCAGAAGATAGATGGGGGGCAATCAATTCACATATGGTGTCTAGGGCACAGCTGGGGGCAGAGGGTAGTCTATAGCAAGTGGCAACAGTGAGAGACTTGTTTCTGGAAAGGTGAATTTGTAGAAGTAGAATCTCAAATTGTTTGGGTACCGACCTGGATAGTAAGACATAACTCTGCAGGCTATCTCTGCAGTAGATTGCAACACCGCCCCCAGTTCTATCTTGGCGGAAAATGTTATAGTTAGGGATGGAGATTTCAGGGTTTGTGGTGGTTTTCCTAAGCCAGGATTCAGACATCCGGGTTGGCAGGGTGTGCTAAAGCAGAGAGTAAAACAAATTTAGGGAGTAGGCTTCTAATGTTAACATGCATGAAACCAAGGCTTTTACGGTTACAGACAATAAATGAGAGCACCTGGGGAGTGGGAGTGGAAGTAGGCACTGCAGGACCTGGATTAACCTCTACATCACCAGAAGAACAGAGGAGAAGTAGGATAAGGGTATGGCTAAACTGGCCGTCCAGCATGTTCGGAACAGAGAGTAAAAGGAGCAGGTTTCTGGGCACGATAGCATAGATTCAAGGCATAGTGTACAGACAAAGGTAAGGTAGGATGTGAGTACATTGGAGGTAAACCTAGGCATTGAGAGAGAGAGATATATGATGAGAGAGATATATTCTCAAAAGACGTTTAAACCAGGTGATGTCGTCGCATTAATCAGGAGGTGGAACAACATGGTAAGTTAAGGCATATTGAGCAGGGCTAGAGGCTCTACAGTGAAATAAGACAGTAATCACTAACCAGGGCAGTAATGGACGAGGCATATTGATATTAGAGAGAAGCATGCGTAGCCAAGTGATCATATAGGTCCAGTGAGTGGTTTGGCAGGACGGGGACAATAAGCTTGCAGTTAGTAGGCCGGGGCTAACAAGCTAGCAGTTAGCAAACCGGGGCTAGCAGGCTAAAAGTTAGCAGACCGGGGTTAGCAAGCAAGCAGTTAGCAGACCGGGGCAAGCAAGCTATCAGTTAGCAGACTGGGGCTAGCAAGCTAAAAGTTAGCAGACCGGGGTTAGCAAGCAAGCAGTTAGCAGACCGGGGCTAGCAAGCTATCAGTTAGCAGACCGGGGCAAGCAAGCTAGCAGTTAGCAGACTGGGGCTAGCAAGCTAGCAGTTAGCCGACCGGGTCTAGAAAGTTAGCATAAGGGCCTTTGGGGGATGTCGCGATGGAGGTAAGTCTGTTTTTGCCTCTTCGTGCGGTGACGTCGATAGACCAGTCGTGGATTAGTAGGGTTCCAAGTAGCTCTATGTAGCTAGCAGTCCGTGGTTAGCAGAATGGGCCTTCAGCGGACGTCGCGCCTGAGGGGCCTGTTGGAATCCTCGGGCAGATTATGTCGCTATTCCAGTCGTAGAGGATCAGCAGGGTTCCGTGCCCCGTACAGGCAGTAGAGGTGTTCCGGATATTGTAGCCCAGGAGTGGGCTTCGGTGCTAGCTACAGGCTAATTGGTGCTTGATCCGGGATAGAAACGCTAGCCAGGAGTAGTCACCCGGGATTGCGGTTAGCTAGTTGCGAAGATCCAGAGGAAAATGTTCAGAGTTTGCGGTAGGAATCCGGGGATATGGAGAGAAAAAAAAATATGTCCGTTATGGTCTGGTTTGAGTCACATTGTACGAATTGGCGAGAGCTTTCTGAACTAAAGGTTAGCTGATGACCGCTAGCAGTGGTTTGCTGACTGATAGCTGGTAGCTAGTTAGCTGACTAGCTTCAGTTGAAGGATTCCAGATCCAAAGTAAATAGAAATACTTTAGAAAAAACAGATCCACGCCACATTGTGTGAGGCGGGTTGCAGGAGAGTATTTAGAGGTTGAGGTTTCTGAAAATAATTTGAAAAGATATGAGAAGAAAAATATATAAAAAGATATATACAAGGGACACGACAGGATAAAGACAAAGACAGCTACTCCATCTTGGATACCCACCAAAATCAGTACGGGATCATAGCCTTCACCTGCATTCACCTGGTCAGTCTATGTCATGGAATGGAATGTTACCTTCGTGTATATTACTGTATGTTGCTAATCTATATTGTAATATTGAAGAAGTTACAAGACCATCTCACTCAGATCTTCTATTTTAATAATAAATTCAACCAGAAAAGATGAGAGAGGAATTGAACATATGTGATATTACTATATGGGACTGGAACAAGGGGGAAACGCTGTCTCTTCAGTATCTTGTACATGAATAAGGCAACACTAGAGATGCTCCCCAAAGCAGAATTATAAATTAATGAACCTCGGCTTGTTGACAAAGCCGAATAAACAACTTTCCGAGAGAAGCGCCTCTTGACTGACTGACTCTCATCATCACCCGTCTGTGACTAAATAACATAATTTACATAGCCAATATATGCTTGCATAATAACAGCACAGCTGGAAGCTAGCTAGCGGAGAACAATCCCTTAATTCAGGGGTTCTCAAAGTGGGGTCCGTACTGCAGGGAGGCTGTGGCCAGATCTCAATATACAGTGCCTTGCAAAAGTATTCATCTCCCTTGGCGTTTATCCTACATTATTGCATTACAACCTGTCATTTAAACAGATTTTTATTTGGATTTCATGTAATGGACATACACAAAATAGTCCAAATTGGTGAAGTGGAATGAAAACAATAACTTGTTCAAAAAAATCATACAAAATAAAGAAGGGAAAAGTGGTGCGTGCATATGTATTCACCCCTTTTGCTATGAAGCCCCTAAGTAAGATATTGTGCAACCAATTACCTTCAGAAGTCACACAATTAGTTAAATAAAGTCCACTTGTGCGCAATCCAAGTGTCACATGATCTGTCACATGATCTCAGTATATATACACCTGTTCTGAAAGGTCTCAGAGTCTGCTACACCACTAAGCAAGCGGTACCACCAAGCAAGCAGCACCATGAAGACCAAGGAGCTCTCCAAACAGGTCAGGAACAAAGTTGTGGAGAAGTACAGATCAGGGTTGGGTTATAAAAAAATATATGGAACTTTGAACATCCCACGGAGCACTATTAAATCCATTATGAAAAAATTGAAAAAATATGGCACAACAAACCTCACGGACCAGGCAAGGAGGGCATTAATCAGAGAGGCAACAAAGATAACCTGGAAGGAGCTGCAAAAGCTCCACAGCGGAGATTGGAGTATCTGTCCATAGGACCACTTTAAGCCGTACACTCCACAGAGTTGGGCTTTACGGAAGAGTGCCCAGAAAAAAGCCATTGCTTAAAGAAAAAAATACGCAAACACTTTTGGTATTCGCCAAAAGGCATGTAGAAGACTCCCCAAACATATGGAAGAAAGTACTCTGCTCAGATGAAACTAAAATTGTGGCCATCAAGGAAAATGCTGTCTGGCGCAAGCCCAACACTTCTCGTCACCCCGATAACACCATCCCCACAGTGAAGCATTGTGGTGGCAGCATCATGCTGTGGGAATGTTTTTCATTGGCAGGGACTGGGAATCTGGTCAGAATTGAAGGAATGATGGATGGTGCTAAATGCAGGGACATTCTTGAGGGAAGCCTGTTTTAGACTTCCAGAGATTTGAGACTGGGACGGAGGTTCATCTTCTAGCAGGACAATGACCCCAAGCATACTGCTAAAGCAACACTCGAGTGGTTTAAGGGGAAACATTTAAATGTCTTGGAATGGCCAAGTCAAAGCTCAGACCACAATCCAATTGAGAATCTGTGGTATGACTTAAAGATCGCTGTATACCAGCGGAACCCATCCAACTTGAAGGAGCTGGAGCAGTTTTGCCTTGAAGAATGGGCAAAAATCCCAGTGACTAGATGTGCCAAGCTTATAGAGACATACCCCAATATACTTGTATGGGGGGGGGGGGGGGGGGGGGGGTGAATAGTTAATGCACGCTCAAGTTTTCAGTTTTTGTTGTGTTATTTCTTGTTTGTTTCTTGTTTAACCTATTTTAATTCCAGGTTGTAGGCAACAAAATAGGAAAAATGCCAAGGGGGTGAATACTTTTGCAAGCCACTGTATATGTACTTCAAACGTAAAGATGTAAAACTGTATTTTTTTGTGATGAATCAACAACAACTGGGACACAATCATGAAGTGGAATGACATTTATTGGATATTTCAAACTTTTTTAACAAATCAAAAACTGAAAAATTGGGCGTGCAAAATTATTCAGCCCCCTTAAGTTAATACTTTGTAGCGCCACCTTTTGCTGCGATTACAGCTGTAAGTCGCTTGGGGTATGTCTCTATCAGTTTTGCACATCGAGAGACGGAAATTTTTTCCCATTCCCCCTTGCAAAACAGCTCGAGCTCAGTGAGGTTGGATGGAGAGTATTTGTGAACAGCGGTTTTCAGTTCTTTCCACAGATTCTCGATTGGATTCAGGTCTGGACTTTGACTTGGCCATTCTAACACCTGGATATGTTTATTTTTGAACCATTCCATTGTAGATTTTGTGTTTATGTTTTGGATCATTGTCTTGTTGGAAGACAAATCTCTGTCCCAGTCTCAGGTCTTTTGCAGACTCCATCAGGTTTTCTTCCAGAATGGTCCTGTATTTGGCTCCATCCATCTTCCCATCAATTTTAACCATCTTCCCTGTCCCTGCTGAAGAAAAGCAGGCCCAAACCATGATGCTGCCACCACCATGTTTGACAGTGGGGATGGTGTGTTCAGCTGTGTTGCTTTTACGCCAAACATAACGTTTTGCATTGTTGCCAAAAAGTTCAATTTTGGTTTCATCTGACCAGAGCACCTTCTTCCACATGTTTGGTGTGTCTCCCAGGTGGCTTGTGGCAAACTTTAAACGACACTTTTTATGGATATCTTTAAGAAATGGCTTTCTTCTTGCCACTCTTCCATAAAGGCCAGATTTGTGCAATATACGACTGATTGTTGTCCTATGGACAGAGTCTCCCACCTCAGCTATAGATCTCTGCAGTTCATCCAGAGTGATCATGGGCCTCTTGGCTGCATCTCTGATCAGTCTTCTCCTTGTATGAGCTGAAAGTTTAGAGGGACGGCCAGGTCTTGGTAGATTTGCAGTGGTCTGATACTCCTTCCATTTCAATATTATCGCTTGCACAGTGCTCCTTGGGATGTTTAAAGCTTGGGAAATCTTTTTGTATCCAAATCCGGCTTTAAACTTCTTCACAACAGTATCTCGGACCTGCCTGGTGTGTTCCTTGTTCTTCATGATGCTCTCTGCGCTTTTAACGGACCTCTGAGACTATCACAGTGTAGGTGCATTTATACGGAGACTTGATTACACACAGGTGGATTGTATTTATCATCATTAGTCATTTAGGTCAACATTGGATCATTCAGAGATCCTCACTGAACTTCTGGAGAGAGTTTGCTGCACTGAAAGTAAAGGGGCTGAATAATTTTGCACGCCCAATTTTTCAGTTTTTGATTTGTTAAAAAAGTTTGAAATATCCAATAAATGTCGTTCCACTTCATGATTGTGTCCCACTTGTTGTTGATTCTTCACAAAAAAATACAGTTTTATATCTTTATGTTTGAAGCCTGAAATGTGGCAAAAGGTCGCAAAGTTCAAGGGGGCCGAATACTTTCGCAAGGCACTGTGTATATATATATATATATATATATATATATATGAATATTATTAAGAAAAGATTAAACTACTTTTGGCTAAGGGATCCGTGGAATAAATGTAAATTGTGTAATACAATACAATGCAATACAATACAAAATAATACAATGTAATATTATTGATCTACAATGTATGTTCTTAACCCTGGACAACAAGGGCCTGGGAGGCTCACAGGGATATTGGTATCCACAGTACTTCACCAATGCATTGTAATCTTTAAGAACGGCATTGTTTTCTCTCTGCCTCATGGTAAAATGTGTAGAATTGCAGGATATTAGTTGACAACTGCAAAATGTTCTCACAGATGCCAAGAAGCGAGCCATTTAACTGTTGTTTCCCCGGGTCCAAGTCTTGGTTTGTCTATCCATGCACTGCAGACACCATAATAAAACTCCTTGTTGGCTATTTTTATCGCCCTCGAGTTGTGTTCTGATTATGAGGGGGTCCTTGATGAATTTGTTATCACAAAAGGGGTCCCAGGTTCCACATTCTTTTGAGAACCCCTGCCTTAATTGCATGGCATATTCAGATGGAGCTGCAGCAACAGTCTTTAGTTTCTTCATCCAAAGTATCCCAGTTAAGTCTTTGTATTTCTGCCAACCGGCCAACCAGCTGTAGCTTTTCCCACTGAATACTGCAGTGCATACTGACCTGATTGGTGAGATTTGTGTACAGCATTCTTAAGGTTTTTGGAGCCGACATATAAAGTTGATATACTGTGGTACGGCATATGCTGTTTTAAGACATTCCTGCAACGGCTGCCATTTTTATTGATACTTAAATTTCACATTTCCCTGAATGTGTGTGATGTGTTTGAGAAGGCATTGGGCCTACATAGATAGAAATCCCAATTTAAAGTCCATTTGATGAAATGCTTTTCCTCTGCTTCTATGACATGCTTTGCACAGCAGACGGTCGCAGAGTTCTGCCTCGGCAAGATCAGAATGAACCAATGTATGTTTCAATTTGGCAGCCAGTAATTTGAACACACAGCAGGTTCGTTTTTTTACAGGTCTACTGAAGTTGTAAGAGATTAAAAAGAAAGCTTCTCACATTATCTGAGAGAGCACTCCCCCTTTTAATACTCCATTAAGAAAGTGGGCACCCGCCTCTGTTTTGGGAAAAAGCTGAAGGATGGGCCTGGAGAAATGTAACCAGTCTCAAATTCAAAGAGAGCTGGCCATCCAGCTGACCATCCATGGACTGACCATCCATGATATCAACATTATAGTTTCAAACATGTTTTGAGGATATATAGTGTTTGTTTACATTTACATTCTTTACTAACATTGGAGTAAAACAAGCTTATTTTTTGGGTTCTAATGGGGTACGAAAATTGAACAAAGCTCATGAGGCATTTATGCTCATAAAATGTAAGTTATGTTCTTCAAGAATCAATGGGTAAATATCATTAATTTATAAGTCCAAAAAATGGATGTAGCAACTGCGGATTCTAGCTTTGAAGGGAGCATAGCAAATGCAATCTTTAAGATTTACAGTTTAATTATATAGGCTATGTCAAAATAAGCTGAACAAGGGTATCTGAAACAACATACCAATTCGTAAATACAAAAAATGGAGCAGAAATGAACATGTAAGTAACTTCTATCTAGTCCATGTTGACTGACTGCTTTAAAACATTTATTTGTCTTATGCGTTAATAACGTTTTAATAATGTTTTCCACTCTCAATGTTTTAAATTATTTTATTTGATTATTTTACCCATTTTTTACTCCACAATTTGTGGTATCCAATTGGTAGTTACAATCCTGCCCCATCGCTGCAACCCCCATACGGACTCAGGAGAGGCGAGGTTCAAGAGCCGTGCCTCCTCCGAAACACGACCCAACCAAGTTGCACTGCTTCTTGACACATCGCCTGCTTAACCCGGAAGCACCGTAGGAGGAAGCACCGTACACCTCACGACTGTGTCAGCTTGCGCCCAGCACGCCACAGGAGTCGCTAGTGCGTGATGGGACAGGAACATCCCTGCTGGCCAAACCCTCCCCTAACCCTGACGAAGCTGGGCCAATCGTGCGCCGCCCCATGGGTCTCCCAGTTGCTACCGGCTGCGACAGAGCGTAGACTCCAACCAGGTTCTCTAGTGGCACAGCTAGCACTGCGATTCAGTGCCACTAGACCACTGTGCCACTTGGGGGGCACCAGCCCGCACTCACTGTTTAATGGTGAAGTTGAGCACATCTGATCAACTTGTAAACATGCATTAATTTAAAAACTATTTTTGTTCTACTTATAAGCACTGCATAAATGTGCATAGAAATGTGCACATTTAAATATCAAATATATTTGTTGTCCTGCTGTGCAAAAACCACATGAGTGCTGTGCTATACTTTTGCGATCTAATAGTTCAAATAAAAATACTGATCCTGTCTTATTAATGGCACTCTGTGGCATTTCACCAATTGTCCAATCTCAGAGGACGGCCCCAACATTAAAAGGTAGCAGGTGGAAAATGAGCAATCAGAGCGGAGGAACCCAAGTGAGACATTAATGTACAACATGGGAAAGAGGACTGGTTTGCAATTTTCTTCTCCCATGTATACATGCACTCATACACGGTGCATGCACACATATGGACACACACACACACACACACACACACACACACACACACACACACACACACACACACTACCCTTGTCTCTCTCACACACACATCTATAATGTGTGTTTCAGTTTAATTGACCTACAGAGACACAATATAAACGGCAACTTTACTGTAAACATGCTTTTTCTCTCTCAAATTGGAATATGCTAGTGTACCTGTAGACTTCCAGTCATTGTGCTAACGCTAGTTAGCATTGGCTCATGAAACTCGGCTATCTCTAACTTCCTTCATACTGCACGCAGAGACATACGTTTTTTATCCACCAGTTCATCTGACTCTGGGTAAGTACTTTGACTCTATTTACCCAGAGTCAAATGGTTCAATTGCCAGAATCTTGGCGTATGTCTTTAAGACTTGCTGCCACTCCAATCTGTCCCCTATACACATTCAATTGTTGGGACACTACTACCACTTTTCAGTTAAATTGGTATATCATTCTCACTAACAGGTGCAAAAGATGTAGCCTCTTATAAGGCACACTTACAATTATGTTAATGACACATAAAAAACAATACCATGCAAAAGGTTTTTGATGCTCCAAAAATATGGTATAGTACTGTATTCTGTGGGGTGGAATTACAGTACCATTCTCTACAGTAATGTACTGTTAAACCGTTTCTTTGGAATTCACGGTATCATTTACCAGTTACGCATAAAATCACACAGAATATATAATTAATACAGTACTTTAATACAGTACTTTACAACAATATTTGTTTTTACAGAGGAGCTAAAGGCATTGGCAGAAACATCTCTACTGTAATATTTCTACATATTAAACATATAAATCAAAAGCAAACAGCTAGCCGGCCTGGTAATAATTTACCCGTGGGAAGATATTCATTCATCAGGTTAAATCCAACACTGAAGTTAATTAACCATGAATCACAAGACAAGATGTTGCTGTCTCTCTGTTGTTTAATACACTATACAGTCTATTTTCTCTAATTAATTGGAAGCAAATAGTCCATCCATCTAACCGAAGTTACTGTAAGGCCAAGTCTATAAGTTGAAATAAAGTTGGAGGTTTTTTCTATTGTCACGTTCTGACCTTTATTTCCTTTGTTTTGTATTTATTTAGTATGGTCAGGGCGTGAGTTGGGGTGGGTAGTCTATGTTTGTTTTTCTATGATTTTGGGATTTCTATGTTTCGGCCTAGTATGGTTCTCAATCAGAGGCAGGTGTCATTAGTTGTCTCTGATTGAGAATCATACTTAGGTAGCCTGGGTTTCACTGTGTGTTTGTGGGTGTTTGTTTCCGTGTCTGTGTTTTTCACCACACGGTACTGTTTCGGTTTTGTCATTTCACATATTAGTTTATTGTTTTTGTAATTCATAGTGTTCAGTGTTTTTGTTATTAAAAAATGATATGGACACTTACCACGCCGCATATTGGTCCTCCGATCCTTCTCGCCTTTCCTCTTCAGACGAAGAGGAGGAAAACCCTTACACCTATGAAATGGAATTTGTCTTGTTATGTGATGATGTATGGTCTAGCTAGTTCAGATGATAAACCCTAATTATAATGCATAATGGGAACCGTGCCAGACCAGCATTGTTGCTTTATCTTTCTGAGAATAATTTTTCTGGAGAATTCTGTCTGAACTAAAGGTCATAAAGAAGAGAAACAGTGAAAGGGAAGGCAGCGAGATAGTGAGAGAGGGAGATAGAGGGAGCGAGAAAGAGAAAGAAAGAGAAGGAGAGGGAGAGGGGGATGAGAGCACGAGGGAGATCAGGAAAACAAAAGAGAGAAAGAGAAAGACAGAGAAGGAGAGGGAGAGGGAAAGGGGGATGAGAGCACGAGGGAGATCAGGAAAACAAAAGAGAGAAAGTGAAAGACAGAGAAAGCAGGAAAGAGTGTGAGAGTGTGTGAGAGAGAGCTAGAGAAAGTGGAAAAGAGAGGGAGAAAGAGTGAAACAGAGAGAGTGAGAGATTCTTCATAATAATGGAGAGAGAAAAGCAAGCGGCTCTGAATATTTTTGGGTAACAGACATATGCAACAAAATGTACAATGTGGACCCAGAGGATATCACTTAAAAGTATTAATTAAAACACTTGTTTCCAAAGTGTTCCTCGAAAAGATGGGGAATGGGGGATCCTACCCTGTGAGATAACATGCACCAGATAGCTTGCAACATATTGATCCAGTGCCAAAGGACATCACACTCAAACTCATTTCAGCCTGACACAATAGGCCTTTTTCAAAAATAGTTATCCGTGTTAATATGGGTGTGGTGTATAAAGAAGTGCAATGTGTGGTTAGAATATCAAACTTTCTGAAAGAAGTCTAAAACTGGTATCTGTTCACATCATGTTAAATGCTTGTAAATATGCATTACAATGACCTTGCAGTTGAATTACTACAAAGCTACTACTGAGGTATAACAGAACTTGCAGTTATGTCTTTTTCATTTTTCCTAAAACTCTTTTTTTTCTTCTGTTCGACAGAAACTGTGAATCAAGTGCAGAGTAAGAAACTAAAAGGAGGGTGCAGAGCCCAGTCCTGTGTTTAGGTCAAAAGAATTAGCAATATTTTACAGTATCTTGGCATTAGCCTTGCTTTCAAGTGTATTCACACAGGACTCTTAGCTGAACCAGCAGAGTTCCACCAAGTTCATATTTGTCAGCACACTGTGCAACATTTAAAAAACCTCTCCGCAGCCTACTGACAGCTTTTCAGATTAAAAAATGAGCGAGTGAGAGAAAGTGCTGTTCGGTAGCCAGGGGCCTGGATAAATCAACCTGTCATTGGTCATGCTGGATGATTCAATGGTCTGCGGACCACTTGTCGGTTGTTAGAATAGCCATCTGTTGCTGGAGATTCCGGTTCCAGTGGCCTGCATTGAAACAATCACCTCAATTTTCTCACAAAAATGTGAAATGCTAAGTAGCAACAGAGAAGACCTCAGCAAGCTCCTGCATGTCATCTCTAGCCAACACTGTCAGCTACCGCTCACTAGCGCAATCAGAGATCTGTGCCCAATCCATGATGAATCCATGTGCTGTATTGAAATTAATTGAATAAAGTGGTGAACTTGTTCCATCCTTTTCTCTATTTTAGCTAGCCACTAGACACTTCAGCTAGATAGTAAGCAGAGAAGTAGATCTAAAAATCATGTTGTATTACTTAGCCTAGATAATTGTTTGTACAGTATGTCGACTTCGGTGTCTATTTCAGACCTTATGGCATTTTTCAAGGATTAGCATAAGAGCATTAAAAGGGGAGAAGACCACTATAAGTCTGGTCATGTGGAGAAGTGCAGCTATAGTGAGGGGCAATTTACCATTTTTTTCAGGGCCAACATGAGGGATAAAGTTTATCCTCTGTCGGTGAGTGTAGCTATTAAGTTAAGTTAGAGCATCTTAACAATACAATGTGTTCTATATAGCTGTCAACATTCTACAAGTAAAGAGTCACTTAACCAATTATAGAATCATTAACCAGATTACCCCAGATACCAGACTTAGATGACTGATAACTCAGTTCTAGAATGTTGTCATTGATGAGAATTAATCTAAAAATCTATTGACATTCAGAATTGACTTTGTTTAGACTGTCACGGCCGTCGAAAGAAGTGGACCAAAGTGCAGCGTTGTGAGCGTACATTTTCCTTTATTATGGAATGATGCCAACAAAACAAGAAACAAAATGAACAACCGTGACGCTTACAGGGCTATAGTGCCACTAACAAAGATAACTTCCCACAAACACAACAGGGAAAAAGGCTGCCTAAGTATGATTCCCAATCAGAGACAACAATAGACAGCTGTCCCTGATTGAGAACCATACCCGGCCAAAACATAGAAATACCAAAACATAGAAAACAGAACATAGACTGCCCACCCAAATCACACCCTGACCAACCCACAATAGAGACATAAAAGGCTCTCTAAGGTCAGGGTGTGACATAGACATCCAACCTGTACTGTAGTTTCATGGCCAGAAACAAATCTTCAAAGGCAGAGTATTTATTTATTCAGAGTGGTACATGCATTCACACTGTCTTGATTTATAGGATCCTTCCCACTCTATGATTGATATGTCAAGTGATACAATCCCAAATGATCACATAAAAGAGTATGGAAAAACTGCACATGTCCTTGTCAGAATTACAGTTTATTAAATATTCTACAGCTGTAATGTCATCAATCAAATCAAACTTGATTTAAATAGCACATTTCTTACAACAAATGCATTTCAAGTGTTCAAAGTCATGCATTGAAAGGCATGTGGCAGTTAACATCCATCCTCTTGGCAGGTTTCTATAGATGACCAGGGGATTCTCTCTACCACATGCAAATGCCTTCACAGAGCTCATAAGTGTAGCCATGCAGCCTAATTTGGCGGTTCACAACATCAGCTGTATGGATGTGGAATGTGAGTGGAGGAAGCCAGCAGTGCCCATCCAAGTGCAGTCAGTGATGGATGTGTCCCCGGCCGAAGACTACAACCCTCCGTCCCTAGATCCCACAGAGGAGGATATTCAGTGGCTAAGGAACTGTCTCCGGGGCAGGTTCAGTTGAATGGCATATCTCCTTGAACCTGAGCCAGAACAAACGCTACCCTCCCTGTTATCCCTGTGTTTACTGGACATTGTTAAAAAACGAGGGCACCTGGGGCATGCAGGCATCCTGGCTGGCATGGCGCTGTCAGTGGAGCAGCAGGAGGCTATACGGCAGGCGACAGTTGGACAGCACACCAACCTTAACTGGCACATCATGAGGAGGGGGAGGTTGACGGACAGCAATTATGGAGCAGTGGTTAGGGCCAAGCGCGTTACTCTGCTGCTTCTAAAATGGTCCTCAGATCACTGTAAAGATAACAAAGAGGAGGGCATCAAGGCATTAAAATGGATACAGGGATGGATGTGCAAGCAGGTGCCCCACTGAATGGTCTGGTCGGCACCACAGCAGTGGTGGAGGTCAAGTGTCCCTATGGTGCAAGGGACCTTACCATTGAAGAGGCAAGGAGGTCAAAGGATTTCTATATCAAGGAGGGAGGCTCTTACAGCCTCTGTGAATACCATCCTTCCTGGCACCAGGTCCAAGGTCAGCTGCACATCACTGGAAGGGACATCTGCTTCTTCATTGTGTGGACCACCAAAGCCTCCATCACCATCCCCATCCAGTGAGACAACCTCTGACAGACTCATATTTCTCCTCCTGTCAGTACCTGTTTTCAGGGAAGCCAATGTTCCAAAAATATTCCACATACTTCATACACACACACACCAGGCTCCCATAGTAGGTTATATTACATACACGTTTTGCTCAAAGCAGCAAACTAAAGTAATGTAGTTAACTTTATCATGGGCACAGTGGGAATGTATATCTGTGATGTTCAAATCTTTTCTTACCCCCTGTGACTTACTTGCTAAAGTCCCCAGTCATCCCTACCTGTACCTGACATTGTTGAAAAACAAGTGAACAATGAATAAAAATCATATACAAATAATAGGCTCCCAGAATAGGTTACAGTGCCTTCAGAAAGTATTCACGCCCCTTGACTTTTTCCACATTTTGTTACAGCCTGAGTAAAAAATGTATAACATAGAGCTTTTGTGTAACTGGCCTATAGACCTCAGAATGTCAAAGTGGAATTATGTTTTTATATATTTTTTAAAAAACAAAACCTGAAATGTAAATACATATTCAACCCCTTTGTTATGGCAAACTTAAATAACAGTTGTGTAAAGTACTTTAGTAAACATACCTGAAAGTACTACTTAACTAGTTGTTTGGGGTATCTGTACTTTACTTTTCTATTCATATTTTTGACTACTTTTACTTTTACTACATTCCTAAAGAAAATGATGTACTTTTTACTCCATACATTTTCCCTGACACCTAAAAGTACTCGTTCATTTTGAATGCTTAGAAGGACAGGAAAATTGTATAATTCACACACTTATGTCATGCACCTAGCCCTTTCAGTGAATTGGCTAGCAGGGATGTGAACAATCCACCCTCTTCTGTTAGGAGGGGAGGGGGGGGGGCAGTTTTATGACTTTACAAACACGTCGTAAATTCCTTGCAGAGACTCTTGTCTCCCTGACCATGCAGTATGGGAGAGAGAGGGTCACAGTAGAACAAAGGAACTCGCCCACCAAATTCTACTACATCCCAGAATTTGATAATTGAACAATATTCCTATTTTGGAGAATGTGTAAACGGTCGGTGGAGAAGCCAGCTATGACTCGGCCCATTTTGTTTCATGTTTGTGACCTCATGAAAGACAATACAGCCACATTACCCTAACTTTGTTAATACAGGTTTCTCAGTTATGAGGCTTGCATCTAATTCTTGTATAAAAGGAATGAGTAAAGATGAAACTATTTGCGAAATGATGTAATGTGATGTTAAGCTTAAAAATGAGAAAATTGTCTTCCCTGTAAAGTTTAACTGAGACAGTAGTCACGCCCAAGTGAAAAGACATTGGTTGGAAATGATGAACCAACCCCTTTTCTACATTTCTATAAAAGCTCCCGTGTCCCAAAGTCCCCTAAGTTCCAAATAACGGGAGGACTTTCCCTCCACGTTGAAAAGGGCTAATTTCAACTCTACAGGCCAGGAAACAAGAGAGCTTGCTCCACACATGAAATGGTATGAACTCTGAACTATTGATCACTCAAGAGGAAGTGAGTCCTAGATTACAGCCTAACAGACTGCAGCTGGAAAGGTAGCAAATCTAGTAAGAACATTGACCAACGCAGAAGACCACAAGTGAGATGAATATTTCACTCCACAACGACCCGGCAGAATCTACAAAGGACAATGGTGAACGCGACTGGGCAAACCAGAGCCTCACCAGATCAGTCGTAAATACTGATTAGATTCCTTTATCCGAACAAGCGATTGTTAAAGTGCATATGTATTCATATTTATGCGAGAATAGCTTCCAATGTCCGATAGATACCCATCCCCCTCCCCCTTCCTCTCTGAATCTATTGTTATAACCAAACTGTATTTGTTTAGTCCACAAGGGACGGTATTTACTGTATAACGTTATTATGTATTGTATATTCTGTAATTGTTTAGTTAGTTAGTAAATAAATCATTGAGCCAATTTGTGTATGGATGATTTATAAGTAAAGGCTGGGTTCGTGCAGATAACCCACAATTTTATGACATTCAGATGAGATGACGGAAGGTAAAAATAATAATTAATTAATAGAAGTCTAATTGATTAGATATTAAAATATCTGAAGAGTTATGTTTGGATAATTTTGACTGTGTAAACCAAAAATGTTCGTGGTTCCCCGACTTCCTAGTTAATTAAATGTACATGATTAGTTTAATCACGTAATAATAATTAAAGAGAATTGATTTGATTTGCACAGGTGAAGCACAAGCAGGTAACGGTAGACATAAAGGGACAGGTGGAGAGAACTGGGAAACTGATGACAAATGCAGAAAAGGGAAAAAATTCTGCTAGCCATGGAACTGCGTTTGAAAACTGAACAATTTAACGTAATTGCAAAAACTTATGACGATGAACGAGCACAAACTCCTCAACAAAATCGTCTTCAACAGGAACAAAATCGTATTCTACAGGAACAACTTGATTTAGCCAAAACTAAATACAATGCTGTCCACACCAAACTAGATAAATCTGACTAGTTATCTACAAACTGGAGCGCTCAACTTGACAACATGCATGCAGTCGTAAAAACTGATTAGATTCCTTTATCCGAACGAGCAATTGCTGAAGTGCATATGTATTCATATATATCACATATTTATGCGAGAATAGCTTCCCATGTCCGATAGAAACCCATGTCCCTTTGTATTCCTCTGTCCTCCCCCTTTTCCTCTCTGAATCTATCATGTTATAACCAAACTGTTTTTGTTTAGTCCACTAGGGACGGTATTTACTGTATAATGTTATTATGTATTGTATATTCTGTAATTGTTTAATTAGTTAGTAAATAAATAATTTAGCCAATTTTTTGTATGGATGATTCATAAGTAAATGCTGGGTTCGTGCAGATAGCCCAAAATTGTATTAAAATATCTGAAGAGTTATATTCGGAAAATTATGACTCTGTAAACCAAAATTTTCTATGGTGCCCCAACTACCTAGTTAATTAAATTGTAACTAGGCCACTCAGGAACATTCAATGTTGTCTTGGTAAGCATCTCCATCACAGGAGGCTGCTGAGGGGAGAACGGCTCATAATAATGTCTGGAACAGAGCATATGGAATGGTATCAAACACCTCCATGTGTTTGATTTATTTGATACCATTCCACCTACTCCACTCCAGGAACATATGAAGAGTGCAACTCAATGATGTGTTGTATTTGCCCCAAACATAACATTTTGTATTCAGGACATAAATGTAATTTCTTTGCCACGTTGTTTGCAGTTTTACTTTAGTGCCTTATTGCACAGTTTTATTCTGTACAGGCTTCTTCTTTTCACTCTGTCATTTAGGTTAGTATTGTGGAGTAACTACAATGTTGTTGATCCATCCTCAGTGTTCTCCTATGACAGCCATTAAACTGTTTTAAAGTCGCCATTGGCCTCATAGTGAAATCCCAAGCGGTTTCCTTCCTGCCCGGCAACTGAGTTAGGAAGGACACCTGTATCTTTGTAGTGACTGGATATCTTGATACACCATCCAAAGTGTAATTAATACATTTACCATGCTCAAAGGCATATTCAATGTCTGCTTTTTATTTAATACCTACCAATAGGTGCCCTTCTTTCGAGGCATTGGAAAACCTCCCTGGTCTATGCGGTTAAATCTGTGTTTGAAATTCACTGCTCAACTAAAGGACCTTACAGATAATTGTATGCATGTGGTACAGAGATGAGGTAGTCATTCAAAAAAAGTGAGTCCATGCAACTTACTATGTGAATTGTTAGGCACATGTTTACTCCTGAACTTATTTAGCAGTGGTGGAAAAAGTACCCAATTGTCATACTTCAGTAAAAGTAAAGATACCTTGATTGAAAACGACTCAAGTAAAAGTAAATGTCACCCAGTAAAATTCTACTTGAGTAAAAGTCTAAAATTTGGTTTAAAATATACTTAAGTATCAAAAGTAAAAGTAAAAGTATAAATAATTTTAAATTCCTTATATTAAGCTAATCAGACGGCACCATTTTCTTATTTTTTAAATTTACAGATAGCCAAAAGCACACTCCAACATTCCAAAATAATTTACAAACGAAGCATGTGCGTTTAGGGAGTCCGCCAGATCAGATGCAGTGGAGTTGACCAGGGATGTTCTCCTGATGAGTGTGTGAATTGGACAACTTTCCTGTCCTGCTAAGCAAGGAAAATGTATGGAGTAAAAATTACATTATTTTCTTTATGAATGTAGGGAAGTAAAAGTAAAAGTAGTCAAAAATATAAATAGTAAAGTACAGATACCCCAAAAAACTACTGAAGTGGTACTTTAAAGTAATTTTACTTAAGTACTTTACACCACTGCCCATATGCCATGTCTTGAAATATTCAGACAGACAAATTAAAAGTAAGTTTACATTGTAATACTTCTGACAGCCAACTTTCTAGCTCCGCCCATAACTTTTGGACTTTATAGTATTCCCAGAAAGCATGGATTATTGAGTCATTGTTAGTTTTACACTTTAGATATGACTCTGCTGTTGTGCTGAATAATTTGTGAATGTTGTCTCTTGTATAATAAATTCTACACATTAGTTTATACTTGTTTAAGCATACATTTTCATTAACTGTCATTTCTTTAGTTATGCTCCAACATTTCCTCCATCTTGTGCCAACATCAGTTATTTTTAAGTCTTGGTTCCAATAGTTTATATTTTTTTCAAAGAGGAATGTCAGTTGAATATTCTCTCTGCAAGGTTTTGTATGTCTTACCTATCATATGAACATCCTCTTCTGACTCAAAGACTCCCTCAAGGTTGCTCTGATGTCCAACATATTTGAAATCAACATTTTGTTATATCTAAGTTTTAAGGTCAGTCCAACATGGCTTTTTAAACTTTTACTGCAGTGGGATAAATCATGGTCACACAGAGCAATTCTTGGTAGGTCAAACAGGTCAACATTCATAAGGCTGCAGGGCCAGACGAATTACCAGGACGTGTACTGCGAGCATGCGCTGACCAACTGGCAAGTGTCTTCACTGACATTTTCAACCTCTCAATGTCAGAGTCTGTAAAACCAACATGTTTTAAGCAGACCACCATAGTGTCTGTGCCCAAGAACACTAAGGAAACCTGCCTAAATGACTACCGACCCGTAGCATTCACATCTGTAGCCATGAAGTGCTTTGAAAGGCCAGTCATGGGTCACATCAACACCATTATCCCAGAAACCCTAGACCCACTCCAATTTGCATACCACCCCAACAGATAAACAGATGATGCAATCTCTATTGCACTCCACACTGCCCTTTCCCACCTGGACAAAAGGAACACCTATGTGAGAATGATATTCATTGACTACAGCTCAGCGTTCAACACCATAGTGCCCCCAAAGTTCATCAATAAGCTAAGGACCCTGGAACTAAACACCTCCCTCTGCAACTGGATCCTGGACTTCCTGACGGTCCGCCCCCAGGTGGTAAAGGTAGGTAACAACACATCCGCCATGCTGATCCTCAACACAGGGGCCCCTCAGGGGTGCGTGCTCAATCCCCTTGTGTACTCCCTGTTCACTCATGACTGCACGGCCAGGCACGACTCCAACACCATCATTAAGTTTGCCGATGACACAACAGTGGTAGGCCAGATCACCGGCAATGACGAGACAGCCTATAGGGTGGAGGTCAGAGACCTGGCCATGTGGTGCCAGGACAACAACCTCTCCCTTAATGTGATCAAGACAAAGGAGATGATTGTGGACTACAGGAAAAAGGAGGACCGAGCACGCCCCATTCTCATCGACGGGGCTGCAGTGGAGCAGGTTGAGAGCTTCAAGTTCCTTCGTGTCCACATCACCAACAAACTAACATGGTCCAAGCACACCAAGACAGTCGTGAAGAGGGCTCGACAAAACATATTCCCCCTCAGGAGACTGAAAAGATTTGGCAATGGTCCTCAGATCCTCAAAAGGTTCTACAGCTGCACCATTGAGAGCACCGGTTGCATCACTGTCTGGTAATGCAATGGATCGGCCTCTGACCGTAAGGCTCTGAAGAGGGTAGTGCGAACGGTCCAGTACATCACTGGGGCCAAGCTTCCTGCCATCCAGGACCTCTATACTAGGCGGTATCAGAAGAAGGCCCTATATATTGTCAAAGACTCCAGCCACCCTTGTCATAGAAATGTTCTCTCTGCTACCACAAGGCAAGAGGTACCGGAGCGCCAAGAGGCTTCTAAAGCAGCTTCTAACCCCAAGCCATAAGACTCCTGAACATCTAATCAAATACCTACCCAGATTATTAGCATTGCCCCCCACCCCCCTCTTTTACACCGCTGCTATTCTCTGTTGTTACCATCTATGCATAGTCACTTTAATAACTCTACCTACATGTATATATTACCTCAACTAACCGGTTCCCCCACACATTGACTCTGTACCGGTAAACCCCTATATATAGTCTCGCTATTGTTATTTTACTGCTGCTCTTAAATTACTTGTTACTTTCATTTCTTATTCTTATCTGTATTTTTTTTAAACTGCATTGTTGTTTAGAGGCTTGTACATAAGCATTTCACTGTAAGGTCTACACCTGTGTTATTCTACGCATGTGACTAATACAATTTGATTTGATTTGATTTGAATATTACACTTCATATACATCACAGAAGACTGAAATAACAACACTTTTTGACATTAGAAACACTAGATTTTCGTGTTTAAAAAAATTATAATCATTATTAATTATGAAATTATACATTTAATAAATATTAACCCATGAGGCCAAAGAGGGAGCATTTTGGTCATTAACTACAGGAAAGGGCTACTTCGGTCATGGAAATAAATGTATTTCCTGTTATCAAGTCATTCTCGGTTTCTATGCCTTTAGTTTTCCATGTGAACCAATTTATCTGTGAATTCTTTGTTATTGTTTGAACTGGAGATTGCCATATCCTGTTGAATCATCTGGTTACCCCTGTGCTAGAGCAAACACTAAAAACTGCTAAATGTTCTATTGGTAATTTTGCCAATGGGTAGAACTCAGCATCCCAGTCAAGCCATTGGTTGGATATCTCCAAAGTTGCAGTATTAGGCTTCAGCGGTAAGTGACTAGCCATCAGTGTTTATATGAAACAGTAAACAGTCTATATTACAGATTATTCTCTGACGCCCTTTTGACAGTGGACATCCTCTCTCTAAGTGCTCAGGTCCCACATGGTGCACGTCTAGCCTCACTGACTCACAATAAAATCACGCTTCCTGTTCCATCTGCTCTCACAAAACAAACTCCAACAAATAGCAGTTCTGCATCACCCCAGGGCCCTCTAGGCTCATAGCTCTCCTACTGTCCTCCCCTCCCTACCTCTTGCGTGTAGAATTGGATGAGGTAATCCAGGGTTGTTTGGGATCATGCTGACTAATGTACTCTAATATCCCATCAGGTATTTTCCTTCCATACATATCTGTGCCTGTTTGATCTTGCCCGGCTTAATAAACCTATAGAAAAGTCCCCAAACTGCAAACCTCACCCATCTGGCACTCCAAACAGACTCAAGCAAATGCTTGAAGTATTTGAGCAGATTTTTCAAGTGTTTAAACCCAGGTCTGCCAACTTGTTCTAGGACTGTCAGTGGAGCTGTAGATGAGACTGTAGATCTTACTGGACTCACAAGGATTGTTTCCCTTTGATATGCATCGTCTTAGTCTCTAAGTCATGGATTTTGGAGCTTACAGCGTTTGTACTATTGCCCGACAAAGTCTCAGAAGCTTTAAAGCTTTTTTCTGGCTAGATCAAAGAACAATGTCATCCTAACCATTCAAATTTGCCTCTGACTTCCTTTGTTTTGTTGCAACAAGTTAGAATGTAAAGGTCATACTCTGTGTGTGATCCAAGCCAGAGCAAGAAGAACAAATAGATGTGTATTACCTCACCAAGCTTTTATTCAATGGAACTTGAAGAGCGTTTAAAGTTGATTTCCTTTGGGTGCTGCCTGCATTGAATATTCAGAATGTTTGCCCTGTCTATTTAAGATTCTGTCTGAGTGAGCCAATTCACTGCACACCCTCCAGCCAGTGTCAAAACTGCTCACACTCCTCTATTCGTGATAGCTTTAGAGTTATTCTATTCTTTTCTCTCATTTCCTCACAGATGTTTGATGGATTTGTGATTAAGGTTGATTTTGAGTGCCAACATTAATGTTAAACAGTTTGTGATTTAGAGAATGGAGAAAGAGATTGATTGCTTATTTGAAAGAGATTGATTGATCACTTTTTCCTCACACGTGCAAGCTTTCATCCTAATACAGCCAAACAATTTCAGCACCATCTCAGGGTTGTCACAGTTGTGACAGAGCAACTTTTCAAGCATTCTGTGTGAAATATTAGGAATAGTGGGAACTTTCTTTAACCACAACAGTGTCACTGCTGAAAATCATTCAGACATTTCACCAAAATATTGTTGCCCTACTCAGCTGTTATTTAGGGACAGAAGAAGCCTGCTGAGCTCCTCAGTCCTCCAGGTTATACAGTGAAATCTGCAGATGCAGGACCTTAATTTGATTACTCTTTTGTTGCTGAGAATTTCCCTGCACCGCAGGATGAGCTTTGGGATTTACATAAATTCACTGAATACCCACACCCGGGCCGGGATTCATTCAAACCCACCATAGTAATGTTTGCGCAGTGTCTTTATTTACAATATTCATCCTGTGCCCACAGACGTCTAATTCTGAAAAGTGAAAGCATGCCTATGAGGGGGGTTGCACTGGTTGTAGTTGTAGGTTTCTATACAGTACCCAAGACCAGTCTGTGAGTTAATTTGACCACTGGAAAAAGAGCTACTGTGTAAATACTGCAATGTCAGTTTGATTGAATTGAGCCTTAACACAGGGTTAAATTTACAGTATTGCTCTTTTCATGTAGCCTACTTTTGGCCAGCTAATAGCTGAACCACCGATTAAGCAACATTACGGACTAAAATGTTAAAATCCTGTTCCTGCAGGATTATTTTACTGTGACAACATAGGTCAAATAAAGATCCTTCATCTGTACTCTAAATGTCAAAGGTTTCACTACTAGTCTTTGTACCAATTAACGTTATTTTTATGATCATGACGTTGCCCCTGTCCACTGTCATCATGCGTCACACATGACTGCATCACACATACTCCTCAAATCTCAATCTACATAGATAGGAGACTGTTGAGGCGTGTTAAGAGGTATTGAAATGACAGCTATCCACATTCAAACATGACAATCCTGTCATGACTTGTTAACACCATCATGTGGGTGTGTTTTGTGTCTCTCTCTCTCCTCGCTGTCTCTCATTGAAGATGCTGTTTTTACTCTATTTTCTCACCATCCATATGACTGTTGCCCATCACACAGTGAGATTCGAATGACACATATTCATATTCAAAATCAAGTTGTAAATTAGCACCAACACTCCCAATTGCCACTGCACTCCATTTCAGACAGCTGACACAAAATCCAACTAACTTTACTCATTAATATGTTTACATACCCTACATTATTCATCTCATATGTATATACTGTACTCTATATCATCTACTGCATCTTTATGTAATACATGTATCACTAGCCACTTTAAACTATGCCACTTTGTTTACATACCCTACATTGCTCATCTCATATGTATATACTGTACTCAATACCATCTACTGCATCTTGCCTATGCAGTTCTGTACCATCACTCATATCTTTATGTACATATTCTTTATCCCTTTACACTTGTGTGTATAAGGTAGTAGTTCTGGAATTGTTTGGTTAGATTACTCGTTGGTTATTAATGCATTGTCGGAACTAGAAGCACAAGCATTTCGCTACACTCGCATTAACATCTGCTAACCATGTGTATGTGACAAATAAAATTAGATTCAATTTTTTTTGTTGATCTACAGCATGTATTAACAAATGGATATACACATTTGTTAACTTTTTATGGCTGGGGGGCAGTATTGAGTAGCTTGGATGAATAAGGTTCCCAATGTAAATGGCCTACTCCTCAGTCTCAGTTGCTAATATATGTATATAATTAGTGTTGGATAGAAAACACTCTAACGTTTCTAAAACTGTTTGAATGATGTCTGTGAGTATAGCAGAACTCATATGACAAGCAAAATCCTGAGGAGAAATCAAAACAGGAAGTGAGATATCTGGGCTTTGTATGTATTCACCAGAGTCCCCAATGAAATCCCCTTGAGATATGAATGATGTCGCACTGCCTAGGGCTTCCACTAGATGTCAACCATCAATATAAATTATAATGAGGCTTCTATGTTGTTGTGGGAGTGAATGAGAGCAGAATATATCAGATGTCCATCAAGCAGCCATTTTGTGATTGCGCTTTTTCCTCATGGTACGCACTTGCGTTCCATGGCTCACGAAAACTAGAAGGAATACTCCGTTTGGAACTTTATTGAAGCTATATGTTAAAAACATCCTAATGATTAATTCTGTACTTAGTTTGAAATGTTTCTTCGACCGGTAATATCACTTTTTAAAGATTTTGTCCGATATAATGCTGACCAGAATTAGCGTTTGGATATGTATACCAAACGCTCTAACAAAAGAAGGTATTTGGACATAAATAACGGACATTTTCGAACAAAACAAACATTTATTGTGGACCTGGGATTCCTGGAATGCTTTCTGATGTAGATCATCAAAGGTAAGGGAATATTTATCATGTAATTTCTTGTTTATGTTGACGCCATCTTTGCGGCTGTGGTGTTTTTAAATTGAGCTCCGTCTCAGATTATTGCATGCATTTCTTTTTCCATAAAGTTTTTTTGAAATCTGACACAGCGGTTGCATTAAGGAGAGGTATATCTATAATTCCATGTGTATAACTATATTATCATCTACATTTATGATGAGTATTTCTGTTGAATGATGTGGCTATGCAAAATCACTTGATGTTTTTGGAACTGGTGAATCTAACGCGCCAATGTAAACTCAGATTTTTTGTATGTATGTATTGTGTAACATGAAGTCCTATGAGTGTCATCTGATGAAGATAATTCAAGGTTAGTGATTCATTTTATCTTTATTTCTGGTTTTTCTGAATGCTATATTTTGCTGAAAATGGCTGTGCTTATTGTGGATTGGTGGAGACCAATCAATCAATCAATCAAATTTATTTTATATAGCCCTTCGTACATCAGCTGATATCTCAAAGTGCTGTACAGAAACCCAGCCTAAAACCCCAAACAGCAAGCAATGCAGGTGAAGAAGCACGGTGGCTAGGAAAAACTCCCTAGAAAGGCCAAAACCTAGGAAGACACCTAGAGAGGAACCAGGCTATGTGGGGTGGCCAGTCCTCTTCTGGCTGTGCCGGGTGGAGATTATAACAAAACATGGTCAAGATGTTCAAATGTTCATGAATGACCAGCATGGTCGAATAATAATAAGGCAGAATAGTTGAAACTGGAGCAGCAGCACAGTCAGGTGGACTGGGGACAGCAAGGAGTCATCATGTCAGGTATTCCTGGGGCATGGTCCTAGGGCTCAGGTCCTCCGAGAGAGAGAAAGAAAGAGAGAATTAGAGAGAGCATATGTGGGATGGCCAGTCCTCTTCTGGCTGTGCCGGGTGGAGATTATAACAGAACATGGCCAAGATGTTCAAATGTTCATAAATGATCAGCATGGTCGAATAATAATAAGGCAGAATAGTTGAAACTGGAGCAGCAGCACAGCCAGGTGGACTGGGGACAGCAAGGAGTCATCATGTCAGGTAGTCCTGGGGCATGGTCCTAGGGCTCAGGTCCTCCGAGAGAGAGAAAGAGAGAAGGAGAGAATTAGAGAACGCACACTTAGATTCACACAGGACACCGAATAGGACAGGAGAAGTACTCCAGATATAACAAACTGACCCTAGCCCCCTGACACATAAACTACTGCAGCATAAATACTGGAGGCTGAGACAGGAGGGGTCAGGAGACACTGTGGCCCACTCCGAGACCTAACATAATCGTTTGTAGTGCTTTCACTGAAAAGCCTATTTGAAATCGGACACTTTGGTGGGATTAACAACGAAAATAGATTTAAAATGATATAAGACACATGTATGTTTTAGGAACTGTAAATATGAGATTTTTTTGGTTTGAATTTTGGCGCCCTCTATTTTCACTGGTAGTTGTCATATCGATCCCAGTGTCGGGAATGCAGCCATAACAGGTTAATATACTGCTAATCACATATTGAATTGAAGCATTGTCACACCCTGATCTTTATCACCTGTCCTTGTGCTTGTTTCCACCCCCCTCCAGGTGTCGCCCATCTTCCTTATTATCCCTTGTGTATTTATACCTGTGTTCTCTGTTTGTTGCCAGTTTGTCTTGTTCGTTCAAGATAACCAGCGGTTGGTTTCCTGTCAGCTCCTATCATTTCCCAGCCTCTCTTTTCTCGTCCTCCTGGTTTTTGACCTTTGCCTGTCCTGACCCTGTACCCACCCGCCTGACCTCTCTGCCTGCCTGCCGCCCTGTACCTTTGCTCCACCTCTGGATTACTGAACTCTGCCTGTCCCTGACCCTGAGTCCGCCTGCCGTCCTGTACCTTTGCCTTACCCTGGATTTCTGACCCCTGCCTGCCTTGACCTGTCTTTGCCTGCCTCTGTTGCCACAATAAACATTGTTACTTCGACAGTCTGCATCTGGGTCTTACCTTGATTCCTGACACATTCAAGGCTGTAGGTAAGAACCAAGTTGCTCTATAACATGTGTGTCATGAATTTTCAGCAGGCCTTTGTTGTTGGTTGTGTGGAGTGCGTCACTGTGTGTGTCAGTAGGCTCCAATCAGATGTGCACCAAGAAGTACTGTTATCAGCAATATCTCTGGTTGAGAAGAAAGCAGCCCATCCCTTTGATGGCAGCATCCAGAAGCCCTAAGTTCAGTTGGGAACCATGATTAAAGTGCTCCAGTTTCTCCCTAATCCTCCGAGGGGTAACTTGATAAATCTACTCAGCTCCAAAAAGGACAGAGGTTGAGACGAGGCGGAAACTGAAAAGAATGGCCAAAGTACTTAAAAGCATAATGTCTCATTGTTGCTTATAGTGTCTATGTACAAGCATTTCGCTACACTCACAATAACATCTGCTAAATATGTGTATGTGACCAATAAAATTAGATTTGATTAGATATAAAATAAAGATATATGGGTAACATTAAGTTGTTCTTATACCTGTGTAGTACGATGGTATTACGATAGTTACAGCATAGGGCACAGGTATGACATTGAGACGCAGTCGGAATGTAAGATGCAGCCTGAAAATATAGAACTGGAGGATGAGGGATGTCAGCAGTCTGATTCATCAGCTCATCTGAATCACCTAAATCATTTCCTGCTCTTCACCCTGTCTGAGAGCCCCACATTCTGAAATTGCATTTTTTTTTCCACCCCAGTTCTATCATTGGAATGTGAAACAAAACCAGGCAAAGGTGTGCTTTAGGACCATGCGGGCGCATCCGATCGTCAGGTAGGCTGTTTGGAGTGTTTATCCGACTGAAAATTTATATAATAAATTGTCCCCCCACTTTTAAAACCAAAGTTGCACCCGAGGACGTGTATATATATATATATCATCTGACAAATCTGTGTCCCTCCCTGCTCCACGAAAGGACACATCATTTCCCCTTTTCCTTGTCTTTTACAGGCCTTATAAATGTCACCATGTTTTAAGGTATATCCACGCTCTCCTAGGTGCACACTGCCAAAACTGACAGGGCTCTGTGTTTGAGCTATTCATCTCAATTTAGCCACATTGCTACTGTAGCTCTCTCTCTCTCTCTCTCTCAATAAAACATCTCTCTTTCAATGAATGGGAAAGAATAAATGGGCCCCATTTAAGTGGTAATGGGTTTCAGTGCTGAATGGCTGTAAACATTTAAGACTGTCTTAGATAGGACTAGGATGACATCTATTAACCGGAGGACTCTTTTCAACCATACAGGAGCTATGACTTATGTTTCTACATTAGCTAATGGACCGCTTTGTCTCCGTTTGTTCCTTGGCAGGAGAGATGACTGGGTGGTATGTTTCTGTATTAATCTGAACAATATAGGATCATTTAATCAGTCAAGACATTATTCATTATCCTGTGTATCTAACCTCACTGGACACTTGTGAGTAGCAGATATTATCTGTTGTGGTGCTCAGTGGCATATATTGCAGTCATCAATTATGCTGCTTTAAAATGAATCACATTTTGATTCCAGGTCTTCACTACACTTTTTTTCTCCTCTTTCACATGTACTGCTTTCTAAAAATGTAAGACCATGGAAATATTGCATTACAACTGGCAGAATAATTATAATCCATTTCTCAACTGAGGCTCTACTCCTGTCCTGTGCCTAGCACTGTCCTGATACCAGCTGGGGTGAATTGTACACAAGCTCTGCCCCAGATTTGAAAAGAGCCTGCTGGCACTTTTAGCCTAGCACAAAAGGAATGAAATGTAGAAAAAGTACACTGCAGCACAAAGCTAGAGAAGAACAGAGGCAGAATAAAGAGTGCATTAGAGTGGTTGTATGGCCTTTTGGTTGTGTGGAGACCGGAGACTGGAGAGAGACTGCTGCCCTCAGAGGTCTCAGTCATGGCACTCAGCTTAGACTATCAGGGTCATGTGGTTGTGAGGGTCAGCACCTCAACTGTGAGTAGAATGGTGGGGCAAAATATGGTATTTTCAAGTAATACACTCCCTATCTCTCTAGCCAATACACTCCCTATCTCTCTAGCCAATTGAAGATGGCATGTTTTTTCTCTTACTACTTTTCAGAATTTTTCCCCTCTTTTTTTCTCTCTTTTCTCTCTTTTTTCCCTCTCTCTTTTTCTCTCCCTCTCTCTCTCTCCCTCTCTACAACAGTATAAGCCCCACTGTCTTCTAGAAATGAACCACACACATTTTATGTTTATTTGTCTTACCTTAGGTACCCAGTCTCCAACAACAACATATTTTTCAGGTCAGGGTACATTCATTGACATGACAGTGACACCCCAGAAGTTGTTGTTGTGTATAAATGAAGAGAAAGTGAAGAGGAAGGCCTGAAGTTATAATGTAGTGTTGTGTCTGTATGCCCTGATGATCACATGCCCCCTTGTGGTTAAAGTGCTTGGGTGCGGAATGGGCTGCTAGGGAAATATTCAACAAGACTAAATACAGCAACATCACAACTATGTATCTTCTCCCAATATAATTAAAACAATATCCAATCTCAGGGTCCATTACCAGCAATCATTACCTGATCAATTATATTTAAACAAATGGGAATCCTTAAAGCTGGACTTATAAATTAATTATATATACCCCATTGATTCTTGAAGAATATAACATATAAATGCCTCATTTAACTTTGATTTATTCAGGGGATCAGAAATGAGATCCAGGTCTCATTGACAATGGTGAGTACAAACATTGAACATTCTAGAAAATTAACATTCCAAATAAAACAAGAAGAATAAAATAAACCACAAGTACAATTACAACACTACAATTTAAACAAATAAACCATTACAATCAATATAAACAACTGCAATCTTCAATTAATTCATTTAACACCTGTCCTAAACTGCCCTAGGGAATCAAGATGTAAGGAATTTTGCAGGTTATTCCAACAATGGAGGGCACTAAAACTAAAGTAGGATTTACCTAAATTGGTCGAGACCAAATAGACCAAGAGTTAACCAACACTGCGAGCGGGTTTAGTAGCTCATTCTTTTATACTTTAGCATTGAAGTTAGGTAAGTTGTAAGCCTGAGAAGTAGAGATTTGTAAATAAAAAGGGAGAAAGGAAATGATCTATGGGACTTCCAGGATGACCAGCCAACCTTTTAATACAGGATGCAGTGGTGAGTATTAAAAATGTCACCTGTGATAAAGCAAACTGATCTATGTTAGACGGCATCCAAAAATGTAAGAGTAGTGGCTGCTGCAATCTGGTAAATGGTGTCAACCCTCTGGGCACACACTGGTTGAATCAATGTTGTTTCCACGTAATTTCAATGAAATTGTTTTTATTTGTATTTATTAATTTTTTACCCCCTTTTCTCCCCAATTTCGTGGTATCCAATTGATAGTTAAAGTCTTGTCCCATCGCTGCAACTCCAGTACAGACTCGGGAGCGGTGAAGGTCGAGAGCCTCCGAAACACAAGCCAGTCAAGCCTCACTGATTCTTGACATAATGCCCGATTAACCCGGAAGCCAGCCGCACCACTGTGTCGGAGGGAACACCGTACACCTGGCGACCGTGTCAGCATGCACTGCGCCCGGCCCACCACAGGAGTAGCTAATGCGCGTTGGGACAAGAACATCCCAGCCGGCCAAACCCTCCTCTAACCCGGACGACACTGGGCCAATTGTGTGCCGCCCCATGGGTCTCCCGGTCGCGGCTGGCTGCGACAGAGCCTGACCACAAACCAGGATATCTAGTGGCACAGCTAGCACTGCAATGCAGTGCCTTAGACCACTGTGTCACTCGGGAGGCCCAATGAAATGATGGAATAGACATTGAATTGACGTCTGTGCCCAGTGGGACCATAGTCAAGAACTGGCAGGAAAGTTGTGCAATCTGATTCCTGCTATTTAGGGGGAGGCAAGATCAATTTAAATAAAATAATCCCACTTTAAATCTTAGCTTTTTAACTAGCTCATACGTACATTTTTTAAACCTTAGGTCTTTGTCAATCCAAATGCCCAGATATTTCTAGGTTGAAACTCGATCGACGGGAGAACCATCCAATGAATAAATATGTAGACCATATGAACATTTTTGCAGGAATTGAACAACAACATGTATTAGTCTTGCCCGCATTAAGTACACATTTTAAACCAACCAGGGTTTCTGTAAAACAACAAGGTCAGATTGTAGCTCTAGCATAGCCTGTTCAACAGTTGGGTCAATGGCATACATCACAGTGTCGTCTGCATACAGATGAATATTACACGTTTTAACAGACCAAAATTATTTATATAAGTAGTCAAGAGAACAGGTCCCAATACCGACCCCTGAGGTACACCTTTTGTAACATCCAGGAAACTAGACTTAACACCATCAGAAATCCCACATTGTATCCTGTCTGACAGATCACTCTCAAACCACTTGCTAGAAGCCTGATCCTGTCACACCCTGATCTGATTCACCTGTCTTTGTGATTGTCTCCACACCCCCCCTCCAGGTGTCACCCATCTTCCCCATTATTCTCTGTGTATTTATACCTGTGTTCTCTGTTTGTCTGTTGCCAGTTCGTTTTGTTCATCAAACCTACGAGCGGTTTTCCCCTTGCTCCTGTCTTGTCTATAGTTCCTGTTTTCTAGTTTTCCTGGTTTTTACCTTTCTGCCTTTCCTGACCCTGAGCCTGCCTGCTGTCCTGTACCTTTGCCCCACTAATCTGGATTACCGACCTCTGCCTGACCTGACCCTGAGCCTGCCTCCCGTCCTGTACCTTTGCCCCACTACTCTGGATTACTGACCTCTGCCTGACCTGACTCTGAGCCTGCCTGCCGTCCTGTACCTTTGCCCCACTACTCTGGATTACCGAACTCTGCCTGACCTGACTCTGAGCCTGCCTGCCGTCCTATACCTTTGCCTGCCCGTGTTTGATTTAATAAACTTTTGTTACTTCGATAATGTCTGCACCTGGGTCTTACCTTCAAACCTGATAGATCCAGGCCTAGTTCAGTCAACCTTTGAATGAGTATGTGATGGTCAATAGTCATGGAAAAGTCTATAAATAAGCCAGCAAAATTATTTTTATGATCTAAGCAATTTAACACATAATCTAAAACAAGCGTATCTGAAATGGTGCCATGTCCAGGTATAAAACCAGATTGGTGCATATTCACAATAAACTGAGAAGTTAAAAAAGCTGAGAGTTGGCCAGGGATTCTGTGGAATGATTGTAAACAATGTAAATGTAAACAAACACTGTATTGTCTCAGATCATGGTTAAAACTATAATTTTGATAATAGTCTCAGATCATGGTTAAAACTATAATTTTGATAATAGTCTCAGCTCATGGTTAAAACTATAATTTTGATAATATGGATGGTCAGTCCTTGCATCCATAGCTCTGTCTATAATTTTGAGGGTGGTTGCATTTCTCCAGGCCCATCTCTCAGCTTTTAACCAAAACATAGGCAGGGTGTTCACTTCGTTATTGTTTAAATTAAAGATTCTAGCTTTAAAAAAATACAAATGTAATCATTGTGCTTGGTTCTTGCTTTTCCTGTGGGCTACTCCATCCTGGACCCAATGTACAGTATGTCACAAATCCCTCCCATTGGATGTAATGTAAAGATCCCACTGGGCAAAGACATCTTTTCAACATCTAGTTTTGATTTACAGTTGGTTGAATTGTCAACTAAAGTGAATTAGACATGAAATAAATAAAACAATTCAGCATGTCATTGGATTTAGGTTAAAAGTTTGTTTTCTGTGCCCGAATCAATACCTACTATACGCTACATTCAACGTACAAACACGATAACGTTTCCAAATTCCTTTGAAATGTACGTACTGTATATTTGGCAAACTGAAATGGTCAAATGTCAGGTGATACACTTGAAATACCCTGGATACCCATTCTAAAGATGGCACAATGGTAACCACTCTTTATGTAACCACCAAAGTTAGAGCTTTAAAAAGGCCAAGAAACATAATCATATGACACAACACCTGGCCGACACACCCATCATCACACAGCAGTGGGCCCATCATCACACAGCAGTGGCCCCATCATCACACAACGGGGAAACGAGAGGCTCATGAACTAGGCCAACTATTCATTCTGTTGTGACACGCTGAGCGCTATCAGGTGTCGCTGGAGCCTGTACAGATTTCTCCAGCGTGTTAAAGCACTCTGCCGAAAGGACAAGCAGGCTAGGCCTTCCTTCATGGATTCATAGCTGTGTTGTTTAGTGTTTACACTTCTGCCACACAGGGTTATAGAATCTAACAAAGCCTCAGAGTCATTATATTAGCAGAGATTGCAGAGCAGAGCAAGGCATGACTGCATATTTTATTAGGGTTCTATGCCAGTCTTGAGGTAATTCATCAACCAAAGACCACCATCTACTACCATATTAAAGAGTGTCAGTAAGCAAGCAGGGTGACCGTGATATCAAATTTTATTTGTCACAGACGCCGAATACAACGGGTGTAGACTTTCCGTGAAATGCTTGCTTACGAGCCCTTCCCAATGATGCAGAGATAAAAAAATAATACATTGATAAAAAATAAAAATAAACTCAGCAAAAAAAGAAACGTCCCTTTTTCAGGACCCTGTCTTTCAAAGAAAATTTGTACAAATCCAAATAACTTAACAGATCTTCATTGTAAAGGGTTTAAACACTGTTTCCCATGCTTGTTCAATTAACCATAAACAATTAATGAACATGCACCTGTGGAACGGTCGTTAAGACACTAACAGCTTACAAGGCAATTAAGGTCACAGTTATGAAAACTTAGGACACTAAAGAGGCCTTTCTACTGACTTTCTACTGCGTGAACGTGCCTTAGGCATGCTGCAAGGAGGCATGAGGACTACAGATGTGGCCAGGGCAATAAATTGCAATTGTCCGTACTGTGAGACGCCTAAGATGGCGCTACAGGGAGACAGGACGGACAGCTAATCGTCCTCACAGTGGCAGACCACGTGTAACAGCACCTGCACAGGATCGGTACATCCGAACATCACACCTGCGGGACAGGTACAGGATGGCAACAACAACTGCCCGAGTTACACCAGGAACGCACAATCCCTCCCTCAGTGCTCAGACTGTCCGCAATAGGCTGAGAGAGGCTGGACTGAGGGCTTGTAGGCCTGTTGTAAGGCAGGTCCTCACCAGCAACAAAGTCGCCTCTGGGCACAAATCCACCGTCGCTGGACCAGACAGGACTGGCAAAAAGTGCTCTTCACTGACGAGTTGCGGTTTTGTCTCACTAGGGGTGATGGTCGGATTCGCGTTTATCGTCGAAGGAATGAGCGTTACACCGAGGCTTGTACTCTGGAGCGGGATCAATTTGGAGGTGGAGGGTCCGTCATGGTCTGGGGCAGTGTGTGACAACATCATCGGACTGAGCTTGTTGTCATTGCAGGCAATCTCAACACTGTGCGTTACAGGGAAGACATCCTCCTCCCTCATGTGGTACTCTTCCTGCAGGCTCATCCTGACATAACCCTCCAGCATGACAATGCCACCAGCCATACTGCTCGTTCTGTGTGTGATTTCCTGGCAGACAGGAATGTCTGTGTTCTGCCATGGCCAGCGAAGAGCCCGGATCTCAATCCCATTGAGCACGTCTGGGACCTGTTGGGTCGGAGGGTGAGGGCTAGGGCCATTCCCCCCAGAAATGTCTGGGAACTTGCAGGTGCCTTGGTGGAAGAGTGGGGTAATATCTCACAGCAAGAACTGGTAGATCTGGTGCAGTCCATGAGGAGGAGATGCACTGCAGCACTTAATGCAGCTGGTGGCCACACCAGATACTGATTGTTACTTTTGATTTTGACCCCCCTTTGTTCAGGGACACATTATTCAATTTCTGTTAGTCACACGTCTGTGGAACTTGTTCAGTTTATGTCTCAGTTGTTGAATCTTGTCATGTTCATACAAATATTTGCACGTTTTAAGTTTGCTGAGAATAAACGCAGTTGACAATGAAAGGACGTTTATTTTTTTGATGAGTATAGTAACAAGTGGTAGAAAATACACAATAATTAAGCTATATTTAGTACCAGTATCATATCACTGTGCATGGATATCTGGATCAAGCACGGATGAGGGTTACTATACAAATGTTTGAGACAAATTAGTGGTTGTGCTGTTCAGCAACTTCATTTTTAATCATATGGATCGCTTCATAAAGATGCCGCTGCATCACTTAAAAATTTAGGATTGATGCACATTACAACTGCTAATGAGCTGGGTAGCTATGTTTCACGGAATTTGATTTCTGTAATTAACTTACTCCCATGGTATTACGGTATGCAATACGGCTATGATATTTGTCAATATCTCTACTTCACAATATAAAAAAAGTATGCCTGTCTAGAATTTGATTCCTCAATTACTGTAAATCTGGATGATAGACTTGTAATATTTTTTTTTAAAGCAGTCCACCTTGAATTGGTAGTGATTTTTATATAAAACAAGGTGATGGGAGAACTTTCCAGAAGGACAACCCTCTCTGCAGCACTCCACCAATCAGGCCTTCATCAGACCAGAGAATCATGTGTCTCATGGTCTGAGAGTCCTTTCGGTTCCTTCTGGCCACTCTAGCATAAAGGCCTGATTGGTGGAGTGCTGCAGAGACGGTTGTTCTTCTGGAAGGTTCTCCCATCTCCACAGAGGAAGCTGGAGCTCTGTCAGAGTGACCATCGGGTTCTTGGTCACCTCCCTGACCAAGGCCCTTCACCCCTGATTGCGCCAGATCTAGGAAGAGTCTTGGTGTTTCAGAACTTCTTCCATTTAAGAATGATGGAGGCCACTGTGTTCTTGGGGACCTTCAATGCTGGAGAAATGTTTTGGTACCCTTCCCCAGATTTGTATCTCGACACAATCTTGTCTCGGAGCTCTACGGACAATTCCTTCGACCTCATGGCTTGGTTTTTGCTCTGACATGCACTGTCAACTGTGAGACCTTACATAGACAGGTGTGTGCCTTTCCAAATCATGTCCAATCAATTGAATATACCACAGGTGGACTCCAAGTTGTAGAAACATCTCAAGGATGATCAATGGAAACAGGATGCACCTGAGCTCAATTTCGAGTCTCATCTCAAAGGGTCTGAATACTTGTTATTATTATGGTATTTCTGTTTTTTTATGGGGTATTATGTGTAGAGTGATGAGGAAAATGTCTTTATTTAATACATTTTAGACTACGTCTGTAACGTAACAAAATGTTGAAAAATGGAAGGGGTCTGAATACTTTCCGAATGCACTGTACATGGTTAGGGATCAGTGTCTTGCTACTATCAAGAAAGATACATATTTGTATTACTACCAAATAAATGCAGAGCCAACCATCGATATACAGTAGGCCTTATTCTATGTGTTGAAAACCTGATATTCACCAGTTGAATTATTCCTTTCGTTCCCCTCACTAGAACATAACTGTAGCTCAGCAAGCACCATATCATTGGCATAGTTTAAAACAAACTCGTTTCACAAAGGTCGCTCAGCCATCCCAAAATCTGTCCTAGATTCCATTCTTTAAAAAATAAAATATATATCAACATTTGCAGACAGAAATGGGTTCATGTGTAAGCTCACTTCCTTCCCGAACAAAAGCTTCTGTGTTTAGGTGTCTGTACAGTATAGTATGTAAGTATGTCGATTAGCCTTTGGTCCCTGGGATGCTTGAGTCAGATTGCTGTGCCACAGAATCACAGCACAATGCCCCTCATTGTGAGCTTGGTGCCTGTATCGCTTTCATGCACTTGCTCTCAGCGTTGATAATTTTCAGCTGAGACAATCTGATACCTCTCCATGGACCTGCTAATAAACTTGACTTACATACACAGACGCGCACACACAGAGACACAGACACACACAGACAGACACACTTACGACTGCACACTCACCACGCTCACACACCACACACACGCACACTCTTATGGATGTCAAGTCGAGCTGCCTTATATCAATGAGTCTATTATATTGCTGTATACTGTATGCTGTACTTTTGAGGCCACCGTAGCCAGATCATTTCCCATCAACACTAAGTTACAGAGTATAATGATATATACCTTACCTGCATCCTAATCCATATCTGACCTGGTTTGTGTCTTGTGAGATCAGGTTTGTGCTTGTGACACAAACTGCACACTTATGTAAAGCTTACTATCACTATTAAACTATAAAAGGGGGGAGGGTGTTACAAAGAATGACAAAATAAAGAAAATAACTTATCTCTTATTACAATGTGTTGCTGTGAGCACCCAGTATACTGTATACTGTAGTTGACTATTGATACAATGTATGTGATGGAATGGGGTGCAAGGGCATCCCCGGGAGAGTGAAACTGTTACTACCCTTAGAGTGTAGGGTAGTAACAGTTACTGCTGCAGCACACAACTCATAAAGACAGCATCATAGGGTTTTATGGCACATGTTTTGTGGATCAATACAATCCAATCTCAGGAGTGCACAGAATCACAGTCAATATCAATCATGCTTCATTGTAGACATCAGTGTACCCTCTCATGTTCTCTTAGAGGTAAGATTGAATTTGACCTTGATTTAATAATATATTCCCTTGTGCTTTTTCTGTGAATATCTGTCTCGTGAAGACGTTTACTATTGTCTGTTTACTCATCATGTACAGTATCAGTCAAAAGTTTGGACAAACCTACTCATTCCAGGGTAAAAAAAAAAAAAGACACATAGAATCATGTAGTAACCAAAAAAGTGTTAATTAAACAAAAAACAAAAACAATTATATTTGAGAAGTAAAAGTAGCCACCCTTTGCCTTGATGACAGCTTTGGACACTCTGGACATCCCCTCGACCAGCTTCATGAGGTAGTCACCTGGAAAGCATTTCAATTAACAGGTGTGCCTTGCTAAAAGTTGATTTGTGGAATTTCTTTCCTTCTTAATGCGTATGAGCCAAACAGTTGTGTTGTGACAAGGTAGGGGTGGTACACAGAAAGTAGCCCTATTTGGTAAAAGACCAAGTCCATATTATGGCAAGAACAGCTCAAATAAGCAAAGAGAAACGACAGTCCATCATTACTTTAAGACATGAAGGTCAGTCAATCCGGAGAATTTCAAGAACTTTGAAAGTTTCTTCAAGTGCAGTCACAAAACCGATCAAGCGCTATGATGAAACTGGCTCTCATGAGGACCGCCACAGGAAAGGAGGACCAGATTACCTCTGCTATGATGAAACTGGCTCTCGTGAGGACCGCCACAGGAAAGGAGGACCAGATTACCTCTGCTATGATGAAACTGGCTCTCATGAGGACCGCCACAGGAAAGGAGGACCAGATTACCTTTGCTATGATGAAACTGGCTCTCATGAGGACCGCCACAGGAAAGGAAGACCTGATATTTTTGATAAGTTACTCTACCCACTTTGGGACCTCAGCCCTGCTGCCGCCAGATGTTTGTGTTATTCCGTTAATTAAGAATCCTAATTACAAACAAATTATTAACAAATGACATGCAGTAATAAACATCTCTACATAAAAATGACAGTGGCAAATACAGTATGTTGGCAAAAAGATTGTCCCAAGCAGTAGGATATTACAGATCCAGTAAATAGAGAAATAGTTCTAACAGCCAAAAAGTGTTTATGAGTATTATGACCACAACCAGCATCTCAAGGATTACCTCAAACTCTACTACAACCCTTTCTACTTTTGTCACCTTCATCTTTTCATATTCAACAATAAAATCAGCATTCAATGGACTAGTTGTCCACACACAGCCACTAACTACCACAGTAAATGAGACAGAAAAGTTTTTTTTTATTTTTTACATTTACTTACAGCAAGGAGTTCCAGAAGTATAGATAGTAAAACAGAAGGCAGGTCCATGTTTAAACAAAGGTGAGTCCAGACCAGACTGAGAGGCGCTCATCTATAGCTGCTACACTATTCCAATCGTAAAGGGAAAGGATCTGGGATCTCATCAGCATTCTCTGATTTCTGAAATCCGGTTTCCATTTCCGTGGCCAGCCTGTCGTCCTGGAAACAATGTATAAATGAAGCAGCAGCAAAGTAAAGCCTACACACCCTGGTATAACCTGTCGTGCGCTCTTTTTAGTCTTTTATACTGGCCTTATTTATTGTGATAACATAATCCATGTTATATTTGCTCAGCTAGCCTAATTCCTATTAACATTTAAATGTGTAATCTATATACATACTGAACAATATATCGATGTATTGAAAATAAAAGACTGTGATTTTACCACTTTGACCCGAATTTCATTAAATTACAATAAAGGAAACTAGATTGCAGGTTCATTTAGAATGTTTACACTACACCGGTATGTTAATGTTCTTTTGCCATTTTGAACTATTTCATGTGTCTGAAGGTACAAACTCTGCCTTCCCGGCAGGCCCAGAGAGCAAATCAAGTGCACTATAGGCCTACCACTGGCCAATCGGATGACTCAGATTACTGTGTCTGCAGTAACATAGCAGGTATAAGAAATCTACAGCAAAATTGATACTTTGAGATTTAAAAACATTTAAAACCATGACTGGAGAGAGACAAAGAGCTGCTTTTTTTATGAGTGAGTTCATGTTTAAGTTCTTACTCAGCACTGTCAACACTTTGTATTCAACACTTTTGTAAGTGTCAGTGGAGGAAAGGGAGAGCGGAGGGCTGTTGAGAGGCTGCTGCTCTCTCCCTCCACTGACCATCCGACACAGGTACCATCAGCCCAGTAAAATAAAAAGTGAATTATTTACACTTATGCTCACTCAGCTGTGCCTCACAAGTAATACAACAATGGATCGATTGCCAACAATGCATTGGCAAGGCAATTCAAGCAAAGCCAATATGCGGTGATAATGTATTGGGCCTATAGCTAACTGCACTAACTTCATTGCTACAGTGCAATTTTAAATTGGTTAAATGTTGCATAGCTGTTTTCTAAGCTGGTCTAAGCAGGTTGGTCCTGGTCAGTCCCTGGATGGGAGACCAGATGCTGCTGGAAGTGGTGTTGGAGGGCCAGTAGGAGGCACTCTTTCCTCTGATCTAAAAAATATCCCAATGCCCCAGGGCAGTGATTGGGGACACTGCCCTGTGTAGGGTGCCATCTTTCAGATGGGACATTGACTGACTCTCTGAGGTCATGAAAGATCCCATGGCACTTATCGTAAGGGTAGGGGTGTTAACCCCGGTGTCCTGGCTAAATTCCCAATCTGGCCCTCAAACCCTCATGGTCACCTAATAATCCCCAGTTTACAACTGGCTCATTCATCCCCCTCCTCTCCCCTGTAACTATTCCCCAGGTCGTTGCTGCAAATGAGAACATGTTCTCAGTCAACTTACCTGGTAAAATAATGGATAAATAAATGGTCACTCGATGGTCACTCAGTTGCAATCTGTTATTTGTTGATACAGCGTCGTCTTTATATCCTAAAATAATAATTTTGGGTATCATCTTTCCAAGGGCTCCATCTGAATTCACCCGCCAACATTCCTCTGCACTGCCACGCACAACTGTTTCTCAGCTGGCACAATTTGATTGGCTGCTGTCTGATTCAAACTGTAATCTGTTAAATGAAGAGTTGATGAGCTGCACACTTTTTTTAATAGCATCATTTTTAATATTTGTATCATGTCAGGTCGAGTCATAAGGCTCAAGTCCAAGTCAAGTCACGAGTCATGGGTGTTAAAGTCAAAGTCGAGTTGCAAGTCATCATATTTGTGACTCGAATCTGACTCAAGTCCAAGTCATGTGACTCGAGTCCACACCTCTGGTTAACACTGTAACTTAAAGTGGGTACAGTCTCAGTGTTCACAGTAAATGTGTGCTGGAAGTTACACAGAATTTTCACAACATTCAAGTTTCCTCACAGCAGACCTGACACTTGCTCAGTGCCTAAAATAATTACAGGGATCATTGCTACTGATGTGTATGAAAAATAGACTGTACCATCAATGTGTATGAGAAATTGGTCGACTTCATGTCTTAAAGGTAGACTCAGCGATATGACGTAGATGTAGAAAATAAACAGAATTTCCACAACAACTAAGAGTGTTGAAGCACAGGCTCAACTTCTCAGCTGTTTTGGTGCCCTGGCTTCCACACTGTAAACAGCATGAAGCCTACCCGTGCACATGCCCAGATACTGTGTGTGACTGTCTGAGAGCGAAGTCTTGCATCTTGCTCACCTCATTACCTGCTGCGCTGCTCGTGGCAATGTCATTTCGCTGAGTCTACCTTTAATGAAAAAGAGAATAAAGAGTAAGATTCAAATCAAATCAAATTGTATTTGTCACATGCACCGAAACAATTGTAGACCTTACCGTGAAATGCTTACTTACAAGCCCTTAACCAACAATGCAGTTCAAAAAATATTTACTAAATAAACTAAAGTGAACTTTACATTTTTTATTTTTTTACAAAGTAGTCAAAAAGTAACAAGAAAACTACATAACAATAACGAGGCTATATAGGTTAGTTGAGGTCATTTGTGAAGTGCCTATGCATAGATAAAAAACAGCGGGTAGCAGCAGTGTAAAAACAAAGGGGGGGGGGGGGGGGGGGGGGTCAATGTAAATAGTCCAGGTGCCCATTTGATGAATTATTCAGCAGTCTTATGGCATGGGGGTAGGAGATGTTAAGGAGTCTTTTGGTCCTAGGCTTGGTGCTCCGGTACCACTTGCCGTGAAGTAGCAGAGAGAACAGTCTATGACTTGGGTGACTGGAGTCTTTGACAATTTTTTGGGCCTTCCTCTGACACTGTCTAGTATATAGGTCCTGGATGTCAGGAAGCTTGGCCCCTCAGCTCTTTATCATTATTGTGCATTTCCTTATTGATCTCTATAACCAGGAGTGATCGATGAGTGTTTGACTGATCAGCAGCAGCACTGTACTGCCTCAGGCTTGGCCCAGTACATCTTCCAAACAGACCTGGTTAGGGCATCATTAAAAATGGAGCGTCCGGGGTTCTGACAGGGCTCATCAGTGCCACCGTACGCCACCCTCTCGCTCTCCTTCTCTCTCTCTCTTTCTAACTCTCTCCCCTCTCCCTCTTTCTCACTAGTGCCACCTTCCCCTGGTGGACCTCCTGACCTCCGCCAGCTAATGGCCCTCTCTGGGTCAGACACTTATTGACACCGCAAGCAACCTCCCTCCCTTCGTCTCTCCCTCTGCTGCTCATCCCCTGGGTGCTGACCAAAGCTTTTTTTCCACATGATGCGCTCCAATACTATCTTCACGCTACATGGCCATTCGGCCATTACTCTATCTTCATCGATCTGGGGTCAGGGATAATTGGGGTCAATTCCATTGTAATTCAGTAAATTCAAGAAGTAAAACGGAAACTCAAATGTTCCTGCTTGTAAAGCTATGAGAAAAAAATGAATTAGAACTGGAGTTTCTGTGGAATTGTCCCCAATCCTGTTTCTGTCGATATGACTTTACTGTTTTGTAAAACTTGGTATGGATAGATTGATTTGCCATACAGCTAAACCCAGGTGTCGATTATTTAAGTTGCAGATTAAATGACAGATGTATCTCCTTGTGTATTAGATAGAAATGCTCACTAAACTCCAAAATAGGGTAAACGTAAATAACCTCTAATTTCCTCCATACATACCTGTATAATCCAGAGATGTTTTGTACCTAAGAATGTATTTTATCTGTATTTTATCTAAATTGGGACAATGACTGTATATAATTTCACACAACATATCTTTACAGATGTAGACTGGAATCTTTTACCATTTTTGGGACCTTCCTCTGACACCACCTAGTATATAGGTCCTGGATGGCAGGATGCTTGGCCTCAGTGATATACATGACCTACATATACCCAATTTACCGTAAGAGCATAATTGGAACAGGGTGCCACAAAGGCATATATAAAGCAGTCATGAGCGACTGTCTGTCCGTGGGCTATTTCAACAATCAGTCAAACACAGTCCTCAAGGTCATAACCCTGAAGCAGAACAGTGACTGATAGCAGGTAGCGAGTGGCTTTAATAACATACTGTGGCTTATGTATTGATGAGCTCTATAGGGAATTGTTAGGTTTTGTATGATCAATGTATCTCAATAGGCTCAGGCCTGGTTTGTAACAAGTATATTCATAGTACAACTTCTCAGTGTATTCACGAGTAATGAAAGAGTTGGTTTATCTTCAAAACGGTTTCTGTCCGTTGGGAATTGCCCTTCTTAGGTGTGAAGTATAGAATCTGAGATGGGATCAGACAACAACATAAAAGTGGATCTCAATGACACTGTAACTATACACTATACAGTATCTACACACTATAACTCCCCAATGTAATGATGCATGATACTGTATCTCTAGAGTATAGGAATTGGAACAAACATGATTATAATGTAACTACTATTATTTCATTCATATTTGAAACTGCAAAACGTACACTTGTCATTATCACGGTTCCCCATTAGGATCTGTTTCTGGAAATACCTATTTGGATAAAATGCAGAAATGATTTATTTCACCTTTATTTTAAAAGAGAGTCATACTGAGATCAAGGTCTCTTTTACAGATGAGCCCTGAATTACAGAAATGACAGAAAATACACACCAATACACTTTTTCAAGCAGAAGTTGACAACCTGATATGGTGCAATACACAGATCGTAATGTTGTCTTTAAATGTGGTAATTAGGAGCATACAGCGTGTGGGCGTTTCTGTTATTTGCATGTATGTATTATCAGTGTAGCGCCTTTGCTTTTTTGAGGATGCATGACCTCACACAAAGAACCATAAATGTTATTCATATTTGGATAGGCCTATTGTTCAAGTCATTTACATCATGCCAAGGGGACAAATGTAACTTTTTATATTTGCTATAATAATACTGTTTTTAAATGCCACAATACATGAATTCTTATCTAACACCACCCCCATTCAATCCAATCAGCACAATAAACCAATGAACTCTTATTATGTTCACGTCTTGGGCTTGACTGGAGAAAGGTGTTCAATTCCCAGCTACCTCCACTCAACAATGAGCCCCAAGGTGCAATCAAGAAAAGGCTTAGAAATGGAGATAATGGAGAACACAATGTTTTGTCATGGACTAGGTCAGTCTCTGTCTTGTGTTGTGGGATACCCCATTTCATATGCATGATGGGACATAACAAAGCAAAATAAAAGGGCATGGTAGCATTATAAAAGGTGAAAGGAGAACCCTGGAACCACCAGTTGGAGATACCAGAAGGCTGTGCAGTGAAGGATTGTGGCTGTTGGTGAGTAGCAAAACGCCTAGATACATATTTTATGTAAAACATTTGTTTACTTTTTTAAGTCCAGGGTCAAAAGCTACATCTACTCAAAGATATGTGATTGGTTTGTTAAAATCAATGACCTCATTACAGGAATTCTATCTGTCAAGTTATTGAATTGTACATGTGAAATGTTGTTTAAACTACACTGAATACTTTCTCAGGGAAAATAACAAGTTTGAAGAGATACAGGATGTCGTCTTCGATCATCTCAGTGGTCCTAACACGGGATGGGATGTATCTCATGTCAAAATCACATAATTGAGGATACCAGAAACATACTTTGATCTCTCAGAAGCTGTGTGGGATTTTGTCTTGAGATAAAACAATCCCTAGGACATCTATGTAGGCTAGAAACACTGCTATGTCATTATTGGGGAGTTCTCTAATCAAATTCAATGTGTTTCCATGTTTCAAGTGAAGTAAACATGGAACAGTTGACATGGTCTGCAGTGCTGCTCCTACTGGCTCTCTCAGTCAGAGGTAGGTCACTACTAGATCATACTTGGATATTAAAAAAATACTTGTAATAGGCCATATTATGTGTGCAAACAGTACAAATACACCTTGAATTCTAGGAGGATGAATAAAATCCCAGTATGGTTTGGGGCAGAGTAAAAACAGTAAATGGAGTACTCTGAAAGGTAGATGCTTCTGTATGCGGCCTGTACACTTGTTTGTGTGCCTGTTTGTGTGCCTGTTTGTGTGCCTGTTTGCGTGCCTGTTTGCGTGCTGGCTGTAGAGATGGAAACAAAGACAGCTAAAGGAGCTATGATTAGCCTAAGTCTGGCCCTGAATACCCATTGTATGTTACAGCATATCCTTCTCATCATGGGCGTCAGGTCCAGGATCCTATGACATTTGAAGTCCCTACAGTCCAGGTTACATGATTGGACAAACATTGTTACAATATGTAATAGCATGTGAAGTTAAGCCACGTGAAACCTGTAGCACACTGGAAACACATACCGTGTGACTCTGTCGACAGCTAAAAGTACGTTGTTGATGCTTTATAACAGCATGACAATTTACAGTACGCTGCCAATATCCAGCTGGTTAGTATTTGTTTGTAAATAATGAGCACAGTTTACAACTGTTTCAGAATTAACATTGTTTTTCTAATATTGGCCACAGAGCCCTGAAGAGCATCAGGCCTCGAACATTCCTTTTTCAGCCAATTAGTGTATCCATAACGGTTTTTAATGAACACTGTAGAAAATATTGTGCTAGTTCCACTTTTAAAAATGGGCAACTTTTTGCATCAGCTTTTTGAGAATTTCCAACATGGTGTATTGTTACGTGTAATATATTTCACTTTTAGGGTTTCACAAACACTAATATATAAAGTCCAGCAAAAAACAATGGCTACGATCCAAATTAATTTGAGCAAATCCAGAACTGTCATTGTACATTAGATCTACTTAATCTTTCTGATTATGTAGTTACTTTCATTGATCGTGTCTTAGTGTTAAACATGGCTTTATGAACTTCCTCGCTCAACATTTTCATCCACTTTAGGAGGAATTTGTTCCACTAGCACTAACTAGCTTGATGTATTTGCCTCTGTCAAGAGCGACTCACATGATCTTATTAATGGTGAGAATGGGTGCTCTCCTCATTTAACGTCAATTTGCCAGACAGTTTTGATATCCATTCATCATGATCCATTACACCTCATAGCATAACAAACGGTTTGATACTAATATAGAAATGAGCTTTTCATTCTTCAAACATGCATACAACATTGTGTAAAAGTATCGTAAAGTTAAAAAAATACAAAAAATACCCACAATCCTCTGAAAACAGAGCCACATGGCAAGTTGTTGGAAGAACTTAAAATTCTTAAATTGCAAGGAAATATCATGAACATGTATATTAAACACAAATTTCCTTGTAGTTGTTTTTACACACAGTTGTTTAGATTTTGCATTTATCTTATGTTGAATCAAACATTTTCGTTACAGGTGAAGTGAAGTAAAGTAATAATTATATTCACATAAAATGACAACTACATTATTTATGTCAAAATAATTATATTTTCAAGTATAATTTACTAACCACCCGAATAATTTTGTATGCACAATGCACATGTAGGAATTCAGATTACTAATTCAGATTAATAACAATCTGTCCTCTCAATCTAATCCACAGAGACATTTACACAGAGAATCATCGGAGGACAAGAAGTCGAACGGTATTCTATCAAGTACCAGGCATCTATACAGTACAACAGGAACCACTACTGTGGAGCCACCCTCATTCGGCCCCAGTGGGTGGTGTCTGCTGCCCACTGCTGGAGACCGTGAGTACTGACTATAATTATGGGATAGTAGTGTCACAGTTGAAGGGAATAGAACGTGGTCAACTCTATCCTATTGCATAAAACAATGAACAGATGTTTGAAGCCAACAGTCAATTACATCACAAAATGCACTTGAATGAGTAAATGTTTTGGGGGTGAGGAGTAGTAGTGTATCATGTTGTAGGTTGTAACAATTCTATTCGCATCCTCTCCAATTCCCCTGGACATAGTTCTTACTAGATTGGATCATGTCTGTTCCTCCTCAGGGCCCAGCTGATCCAGGTGGTTTTGAGTGAGCACAGTCTGGTCGAGGAAGAAGGCTTCGAGCAAGTGTTCAACATATCCAAGATCTTGGTCCACTATAGCTACAACTACAAGACTTTCAACAATGACATCATGCTCATCAAGGTAAGAGACTTTCCATTCCATCACCATGAGGTAGAGACGTGCAGTGTTTCAATACCCATACAGGCATACCACTTACAATGAAGCTTGGGAAAGTGGTATGCTAATGTAGATATTGGAACCTCTCTAAGTTGTTAATGTGTTTCAATATTTCAGTTAGCCTAATCACTGCATAACTTCAGATACTGCTGCAGCTTAGACGTTGTACCATAACATTGACCCGACCCCCTTTGATCCCTTCTCTCTGATTGGTCAGCATCTGATTGTGTGCCTCCTGATTGGTCAGCAGCATCTGATGTTGTGCCTTTTTTGTGGTTGTGTGTGTTCCAGCTCAGTGAGCCAGCCAAGCTCAATGCCTACGTTCAGCCTGCCCCACTGCCAGAAGACGACACCCCTGCTCTCCCAGGGTACACCACCTGTACGGTGAGCGGCTGGGGCGTCACGCGTATCTACAGCTACTTCCTGTCCCCTGTGCTGCGTGCTGTGGATGTGCAGACCATTCCTTACTGCCACCAATACTACTACTGGAGGATCACAGACAACATGATGTGTGCTGGGTCTCGCTTTGGTGGCAAGGACTCCTGTCAGGTAGAGACTAGCCTAATCTTGGCTCCCAGAATCAAATATTATTTTCTTAACCTTTATTTAACCAGGGAACAATGCTGAGACCACACTATTTAAAAAGAGGGTTCCAAAAGGGTTATGTGTCTGTCCCCATATGAGAATCCTTTTTGGTTCCAAGTAGAACCCTTTTTGGTTCCAGGTAGAACCCTTTTGGGTTTCAATATGAACTCTCTGTGGAAAGGGTTCTGCATGGAATGCAAAAAGGTTCTACCTGGAACCAAAAGAGTTCTACCTGGAATCAAAAAGTTTTTTTCAAAGGGTTCTCCTATGGGGACAGGCTAAGAACCATTTTAGGTTCTAGATAGCCCTGCATGAAATGATCAATACACATCAATTACACAATACATGACAGGCAAACACAACACATCTGTCACAAGAGCCTAGGTATAGACTGCTATGAATAATAGAGGGTGTGGGCCTTTAAAACGGGGCCAGAGCCAATGGGATAGATTTAGTTTGGATTATGGAAATGTAGAGTATGGGGTTCAGATAAGGGACAGATGCTGATCCCCAGATCACAGGACATTCTTAAAAACCACAACAATAGCATTTCAATGGCAGAAGAAAGTGACAAAATAAAATAAAATATCGCAATTTCACAATTTAGTCGTAGAATAGAAAAACAGACACAAAACAGTGTTCTGTAAAATGTGTGGTAACTAACATGACATTTGCCAGATACTAGTGGTGTATTCACACTTTATATCCCTAACAAAAGGACCAGAGCTTTTGTTCATCATTGTGTCTTTTGTGTTATTGTACTACAGGGCGACTCGGGCGGACCCCTTATCTGCAATGGAAACTTGGAAGGCATCGTCTCATGGGGAATCAGCTGTGCCAACCCTTACTTCCCAGGAGTCTACACTCAAGTCAGAATGTATGTCAGATGGATCGACTGGATCATCAACAGTGACAACCCCAACAACTGAATCAAGACCAATGTCCAGGAAGGGTAGCGCACCCAGGGAAGAGAACAGTTCCACAATGAATTGAATAGAAGGATATAAATCACAATGAGGTCAAATAAAATACTACACTATTCCACTCCTGCTTGTCACAGTTTTAAACCATATGAACAAGAGCAGTGGCTGAGGCATCACATTAGCTGTGAGTAGAGGGCCAACATAGATGCAAAATTAGGGGAAGTAGCACAGAGATCCTACAGTATGTCATTCTGTGTGGGTTAGCAATAAACCACAATTTTAATTACTTTACGTGTATAAGGTATGTATATTTTGGGGTCAATGAAAAGTGGATGGGAAGTAGGAATATGCAAAGACATATTCATATTTTGTTCCACGTTTCTGAGGAGAGAGGTGAAAGGAAATTGTTAGTCTCTGATAAGGCAGGACAGCTGCGGAACTGCGGAGGAGTGAGGAATGCGTCTCGAGGTCAAATCAACAGATGAAGTGAGAAGAAACCTCTGGGAGGGGGGCCAGAGTGGTCCACCACAATGTCTTTCCTACTGTAGTACTTTTAAAATGGATTTTTACCTTTATTTAACTAGGCAAGTCAGTTAAGAACAAATTCTTATTTACAATGATGGCCTACCGAGGAACAGTGGGTTAACTGATTTTTACCTTGTCAGCTCGGGGATTCAATCCAGCAACCTTTCGGTTACTGGCCCAACGCTCTAACCACTAGGCTACCTACCACCCCAGGTAGAATAAAGTTAAATAAAGTTTAAAAATATATATATATATGTGCTTGTGTAATCATGCCTTGTCTTTGCAGCTGTATGGCCTAGTGGGTGAATAAACTTGGTATGAGCTTTTTCTAGTTGTCCGTTTGAGTTTTTACTCAGTTTGTTACATTTTTACCCTCACTGCACATAAATGTATCAATCATAATTGACTAGTTATAAAGATTTGGTACAAAACTGCAGGTATAATCAATAATGCATTATGATGCATGATTTTGCATAATGTATTGTAAGACTTGTCATAAGCATACGAATGAGCCATTATAATTTAAGTAACCCCTGTGTAAAAGGAAAGTCATTAGCCAGAGTAAAGTAATGATAAAGTTTGGGGTCAATTCCATTTAAAATCAGTACATTCAGGAAGTAGGAATTGCCCCCCAACCCTATATGGTAATGATCTCTTTAAAAGTCATTACACACGCTAGGCTTCCCCTAAAGAGTGGGCCAGTGCCCCTCCCTCCCAGACCATGTGTGAGCTGTGGGGCTCTTAAAAACCTGTTTGTTGGGTACAGCTTTCAACCCATCCACTCTCTATTTTCACCTTTTATCTCTCATTTTCTCTCTCAACAGACACTTACAAAGAAAGGGTTGGTATGACAGACTTCAGGATCGGTGAGTTAAGGGTAGACGGAGCAGACACAGAAGCCAGGAATCACTCGAGTGAAGAGGAAAATGAGGATTGGATTAAACCTCTTATTCACCAGTCCCAGGGGGCTAAAGAGTTTGCCTACTGCCCCTACAGTAAGTTCCGGGTGGGGGCAGCCCTGTTGGCACATGATGGGACAGTTTTTACAGGTGAGGGGCTTTAAAATAATATAATAATAGTATAATATAACAATAAGAATAAGAATACATGGGTTGGGGGCTGATAAAAATGCTTTAATTTATATATTTAGTATGTTGAATACTGCCGTAACTCTTCAGGTGGCTTAAAATAACTACAGTCATGATAATTTATAACAATGTTATGCACCATGGAATAAAGAACATTTAATGGTATTCTGTTAAGGAATGGAAATAGAAAAATAACATAACAACAGAGAGATAAATTATAAAAAATATAATAACTTTGAACATCCTTTGATGTTATAAAGTTTGTTCACAGGCCAGAGAATAAAGTCAGACAGGCCAGAGGATAAAGTCAGACAGGCCAGAGGATAAAGTCAGACAGGCAAGAGGATAAAGTCAGACAGGCAAGAGGATAAAGTCAGACAGGCCAGAGGATAAAGTCAGACAGGCCAGAGGATAAAGTCAGACAGGCCAGAGGATAAAGTCAGACAGGTCAGAGGAAAAAGTCAGACAGGCCAGGGGGTAAAGTCAGACAGGCCAGAGGATAAAGTCAAACAGGCGAGAGGATAAAGTCAGACAGGCAAGAGGATAAAGTCAGACAGGCCAGGGGATAAAGTCAGACAGGCCAGAGGATAAAGTCAGACAGGCCAGAGGATAAAGTCAGACAGGCCAGAGGATAAAGTCAGACAGGCCAGAGGATAAAGTCAGACAGGCCAGAGGATAAAGTCAGACAGGCAAGAGAATAAAGTCAGACAGGCAAGAGGATAAAGTCAGACAGACCAGAGGATAAAGTCAGACAGACCAGAGGATAAAGTCAGACAGGCCAGTGGATAAGGTCAGACAGGCCAGTGGATAAAGTCAGACAGGCCAGTAAATCAAGTCATACAGGCCAGAGGATAAAGTCAGACAGGCCAGTGGATACAGACAGGATCTTTCGGTATTGGTTATGTCTGTTCTGTTGTGTCTGTTCTGCTTGAAGTCACAACCCAGACATTTTAAAGATGTCGATTTTAGGTAGATTTTCTACATTCATGTTCAGTGCAAGTCATATGAAACATGAATATATGTGACACTAAGATTGCCCTTAGAAGCATCAAATTGAACCCTCTGAGTGTGAGTCAAGAATGATAATTGAGAGTCATTTATTTTATAGTGTTATTAAATGAAAAAATGTGTTCTGTTTTTAATGTGATGCCCTTCCAGAGATTCCAGAAACTCTTACAAATGCAGAACTTTTCTTAACAGGATGCAATGTAGAAAATGCTACCTACAACCTTGGCCTCTGTGCAGAGAGGACCGCTATTGCAAAGGCTGTTTCCGGGGGATACAGAAGTTTTAAGGCTATTGCCATTGCCAGGTACATACTTTTTAAAACTTTGCCTTGTTTCTGAGTAAACAACAGTCAGTTGATCGATGATGTCTGAATCCCCAAAAAAGTATTGATTCAGTCATCCTGTTGATTTCATCAAGTTAAGATTAGTACATACAATTATTAATGACCCCATCATAGAGTTCATTGGGTTTTGCTTCCCTTCAGAGTATGTCGATGGTTATAAACCATTCTACTATCAAAGTCACGCTGATATAAACAGTCATTTGGGGTATGTCTTAGTCTTCCTGAAATGTTCAGTAGATAATTAATAGAGAAAATACAAAACAAGTTTTCTGCACAACTATACTATTATGGTCAACACTAACTATATGGGTGCACACAGTACTAAAAATGACCATTGAGGGTAATGTTGTTAATGACATGATTAATTTTGTAGTGACCTGGAAGACCAGTTTGTCTCACCATGTGGAGGTTGCAGACAGTTCATGAGAGAGGTACATAAATGATTTATACAACTTAGATATGTGAATGAGTGCATTGATAATGGAACAAAGGTCTGATCCAGGAAACCAACATGTTGTTTTAAAATCAAACGTACATCACACAGCCTGAACCAGTACCTGGACATGAGGAGACAAGGTCTCTGACGCGCAGGATCCTTCAGTTGAAAGTCCCATTAACCAGCTCTGCAAACGTTATAACGTCAAAATATGTTCACTACCACAAAAACATGCAGTTTCATAGAACAGCTATCGTCATTACTGCCGTTACGCTCGGTACTTCCAGAAAAGGTCTAAGTCTCCTCAAACCCAGGTACTGGTTCACACACAGCCATGCATCTATAAAGGAAAAATCTCAAATAATCTAATTTCCCTTTTCTTTGGAGTTTGGTGATCATTGGTCTGTCTACCTATCCAAGCCTGATGGCTCTTACAAGGAAATGACTATAGAAGACCTGCTTCCTGTGTCCTTTGGGCCCGAAGACCTGAAGAAAAAGAGATTGTTCACCACAAAGAATGGGTCATAATAGTATTCACAAGACAAGAGGCAAAACCAGAATCGTTCATAACGCCTTTACAGGTCCGTGAAATGTTAGACTGCTGGGCTGGATAATGGGCTGATTTGCCAGCCATTAGGACTATAGAATTTATTAGTTGAATAATGTCATTGGATATTATTTTTCTTCTGTCTGTGCCTTTGAAGTTAGGAAAATCGGTCTCAATGTGTTTTCTAACAATTGTTTGAAATGCAGTAAATTACATCAAATGATATTTAGCTACACAGCTCATAATCACATTAGTATTTGCATTTGTATGATTTGCGAGTGCTTGTTTGAAGTATCAATGTTGAAAATGCATTTTGATGAATTGCTCATTAATATTACAATATTTTAGGACATTTGTGTACAGTTTTGATTGTGTTTAGGTCTATTTGCATCATTTGCTGACACCAATAACATTGTCATTGTCTCTTTAATTCTAAAAACAGGTCAAGTAAATTTTTTTTTTTTTTTAAACGTCAGAAGCGTAAGAACGTAAGAAGCACGTTCTTTGTGACTGTTCCAGTTTGTTTACATAACTATTCGTCCTTGTGTTGCCTAACGTTGAAGCGAGACGGTGAATGGTGGTTGGAAGAGCGCGCTTGTTTGAAATGGAAAAGCGTAGCGCTAGCTTTTGATAAAGAAGAACATCAAGACGAAGCAGCTGCTTTATAAGTGGTATGCAGTGTTGAGTAGTTGATCTAGAAGTGTTGGAGAGACTACAGAAAGATAGGGAGGGTGTTGATCCATCTGATTTGTTTAGAGACGTCTCGATTTTATTTATATTATGTTTATTTATTTAACCTTTATTTAACTAGGCAAGTCAGTTAAGAACAAATTCTTATTTACAATGACGGCCAAACCCGGACGACGCTGGGCCAACTGTGCGCTGCCTCATGGGGCTCCCAATCACAGCCGGATGTGATACAGCCTGGATTTGAACCAGGGACTGTAGTGACACCTCTTGCACCTCTTGCACGCCACAGGATTTTGTGGTCATTTGCACAGATGGTTCAAAAGATCCAAGGACATGACATACTGTGTCAGCATTTGTAGTGCAGGAGTGTGGGGTGGCAGTCAGGAAACGTATTACAGATCATCTGTATGTATATACGACAGAGCCGATGGCCATACTGTTGGCCTTGCAGTTGGTGGAGGAAGTCAAGCCAGACAGAGTAGTTATTTGCTCTGATTCATGTGCAGTGTGGATGAGTCTCCAGTCCTTTAAATCACGTAGCAGACAAGACCTGCTTTATGAGGTGCTACAAACCCATGGCTGGATTAGACAGATTGATATACAGATAAGATTTACTTGAATCCCAGCCCATGTGGGGTTGGAGGGGAATGAGGCAGTTGATGTACTGGCTAAACAAGCACTTAGTAGTGGGGATGTTGTAGTTTCAATGAGCAAGGCAGAGGCAAAAAGCCTGACATGGACAGTGATGGTGAAGAGATGGCAGGAGCAGTGGAATAGAGATACTAAGGACTGTCATTTATTTCAAGTACAGAGTAAGGGTAAGGTTCAAGTACAGAGTAAGGTTGAAGTTTCAAGGGTTAGAATAGTGCAGAAGTTGTCATATGCTGAGGCAGTGAAGAAAGTAGACAGATGGGTTTAGGGGGAGGGATCCGGAGAGGAGTGGTGTGAGTAGTAGAACTGTACCAGTACAGAGGGATAGGGCAACAAGTCATATATGTTTGAGTAAGATTGGATTTATAGCAATGGTTACCAACTGTACTGCAGGGAGGGAACATAAGTTGCAGAAAATTGAGGTTGTGGTGCAGAGAGGTATTTGGGTGTGCGAGACTTGACATCAGAATAGTTACAGGGTGTGTTAAGTAATAGTGTCCCATCCTTTCAGGTTGTTGACCTGAGGGGTGACTAAATAGCACTTGGAAAGTTCCTCAGCGTACACATCACAGACAAACTGAAATGGTCCACCCACATAGACAGTGAGGTGAAGAAGGTGCAACAGCGCCTCTTCAACCTCAGGAGGCTGAGGAAATGTAGCTTGTCACCTAAAACCCTCACTAACTTCTACAGATGCACAATTCAGAGCATCCTGTCAGCTGTATCACCACCGCCTGGTATGGCAACTGCACAGCCCATAACCGCAGGGCTCTCCAGAGGGTGGTGCGGTCTGCACAACACATCACCAAACTACCTGCCCTCCAGGACACCTACAGAACCCGATGTCACAGGAAGGCCAAAAGGATCATCAAGGACAACAACCACCTGAGCCACTGCCTGTTCACCCCGCTACCATCCAGAAGGCGAGGTCACTACAGGTGGATCAAAGCTGGGACCAAAAGACTGAAAAATAGCTTATATCTCAATGCCATCAGACTGTTAAAGAGCCATCACTAACACAGAGAGGCTGCTGCCTACATACAGACTTGAAATCATTAGCCACTCTAACAAATGGATCACTAGTCACTTTATTAATGCCACTTTAACAATGATGTTTACATATCTTGCACTATTCATCCAACATGAATATACTGTATTTTATACGGTCTATACCGGTCTGTCATAGCCCATCCATATATTTATATGTACATATTCTTATTCCATCCATTTACTTAGATTTGTGTGTATTATGTAGTTGTTGTGGAATTGTTAGATTACTTGTTAGATATTGCTGCACCTTCGGAGCTAGAAGCACAAGCATTTCGCTACACTCGCAATAACATATGTTAACCATGTGTATGTGACAATAAGATTTGATTTAAATAGCGGGAGTTGTACTCCAGTCGAGTAGATGGCGGTAATGCAACATTTATTGGATAACAACCGCCGTTAAACCTCAACGAAGAAGAAGTTGTGTAACGTTATCAACGACGAGGACTGACGGAGAAAGTAAAAACAAAGGGAAACTTACCATTTTTGGTAAAGCATGTCTGTAAAACATGCCATCAGCCGTGGGGTGGAGTTGGGACGGTCGGTTATCCAGCTAGGTCTCCTCAAACCTGCTGGTCGACTTGCAGCAAAGTTCCGAGGTGAGCGTCTTCGTGTAGGCCAACCGGCCCGCACCGTTCAGCCTCAGACTTTCCTGCCAGTTCGGTACCGATATTTCCGCATGTCGTTGAGGGGTCTTGCAGCACAGCTGCAGTCCGGTGGTTTCAGGAGGTTTGGGGGCAGCGGCTCACCAAGAAACAGAGCAGTGTTTTTGGCTTTCGGTCTCGGTGTGGGGTTGATCGAAAAACAGCTCGATGATGATCGAAGGAGTGCTGCAACATGCCAGGAAATCCAGGTAAACAACATGGATGTTGACAACATTGATTTACAAGTGCTAGCAATCAACAATGTGAAATATTTTATTGATATGTTGAAAAAGGGCATTTTTGTGAGTCATCAGTTTTTATCTTTAGTCTGGACAGGAATATCACATTTAAATATTACATTTAGTCAAATTAAATAATAAGTACATATCTAATAATTTAATAACGTTAATAAAAATGTGTTATTTAATCTAAAAGGACTAAATGTCACCTATTTTCTAAAGGCTGTGTTTACCAAGAAGAAGTACTGCAGTCCACTCAAGTGCTTCACCTCGGGCTACAAGCTGGAGGACTACATTATTGGGAAGCAGATAGGAAAAGGCTCCAACGCTGCAGTGTATGAAGCTGCGGCACCATTATCTGTGCCCAGGGACAGGGAGAGTGACCGGTGTTCCCTAAATGACCAGCCCAGTGAAGATGGAGAGGTGGCCACTGGCTCTCTGAGGAGCCCCTCCAGCTCTCTGGGCATCTATCCTCTAGCTGTCAAGATGATGTGGAACTTTGGGGTGGGTGTCTGTCAAGATAATGTCCTTTTCCCCCAAAGTTTGCACTTGTTCACTTTCCTTCATGGATTTAAAGTGAAAGGACTGGTTTAAGAAATTTGGTGGAAACAGTCTAGCCCATTCTTACACCAATCTACACTTCAGAAAAAATGACAGATTATTGGGGCACAGGGAGAGTGTTACTTTTTAAAAATGTTATATTACTGTAGAATATAGGCTATGTTCAGCGTGCATAGTAATAAGACTGTCTTCCCTGTTCCCCTGCAGGCTGGTTCATCAAGCGAGGCTATTCTGAGATCCATGTCCCAGGAGCTGGTCCCTGCAGGCCCTCTTGCCATGAAACAGGAAAAAGAGGAACAGATTGCACTAAATGGGTTAGTATCAGCAGTCAGTCATAGCATCAATTTACTTTCAATAGACACAAAATAGCCCAACATATTTTGAGTGTTTTGCCATGCGTCAAGAGTGCATTGCAAGTTTCATTTCCGTTGCTCTGTTTTGCAGGTATTTTGGGGAAGTGCCCAAGAGGGTTTCTGCCCACCCCAATGTGATCAGGGTGTTCCGGGCATTCACAGCGGACGTACCCCTTCTACCCGGTGCCCAGGAGGAGTACCCTGATGTCTTGCCAGCCAGACTCAACCCTGAGGGCCTGGGCAACAACCGTACTCTGTTCCTGGTCATGAAGAAGTAAGGAATTGTCTTTGTGTGACTTAGCTAAGATCCGTTTAGGTGCGGCTGCAGCATGTGAGACATCCCGTGGGGTTTACTATCTGCAGGAAGTCAGCTGTGTGGAACCTTGCAGGAAGGAGCACATTATAATGTGAACTGTGACAAAACACAGTTAAACGGCTGAGCCCTCGTGCTATCAACCTGCGGCTATCTTAATCTGCACAGACAAACCAATCGCCTTTTACACTGTTCTGCCTGTTTCCACGCATCTGCTAAACTGCCACGTAGATAAGAGGTTGTACTTTTTCTATAAAAGCAGAAACCCGACTATGTTTAAGCTTTCAACTCTGAACCATTCTTGGTAATGGTTGATTGCTTCATTTTTGTTAATCTTATAATAAAGTTGTTGTTACAGGAGTCTACAGTCTCTCTTCCTATAACATTTCTGACAGTCAACTCTTGGACTAAAAAGCATTTGTTTTTTTTCCAGACCGGACCATTTTGTGTGCAGATTTGTCCATCCCACTAGTTATTTGTTCACCTAACCTAGTGTATCCTGATCTTTCCTCCCCCTTTTTCCATAGTTACCCATGCACCCTGCGTCAGTACCTGGAGGTGAACGTGCCCAGCAGGAGAGAGGGCTCTCTGATGGTGCTGCAGCTGCTAGAGGGGGTCGACCACCTGTACAGACAGGGCATCGCACACAGGGACCTTAAATCAGACAACGTGCTCCTGGAGTTTGACTCAGGTCAGAGAGAGCAACAGGGCAAGCTCATGCATGGTATCTTGAGTGTCATTAAGCTTTGCCATGTTTTTAAAAAATAAATAAATAGGAAATTAATTTTACAAAAGATATGGTCAGAATTCTGTCTTGATGTTCTCTCTCCAAACTCAAATAAAGTTATTTACATGGCATGTGATACTAATTATTTAATTAATGCTTATCATATTAGTTTTAATCAAATAATCCTATTGCTATTTGGCATCTCTATTGTTCAGAGGGCTGCCCCCGCCTGGTAATAACAGACTTCGGCTGCTGTTTGGCTCAGAGTGACTCTAGTCTCCAACTACCCTTCAACACTATGTGGGTGAACAGAGGAGGCAACTCCTGCCTGATGGCACCTGAGGTAAGCTCCTATCATCAGAGAAATAGAAAACAACAACCTATACAATCAAGATTCATGCAAGCATTGTCTCTTGTGACCGACTGTTTACATAAATGGAAACATTTTCCTGATTTTGGGATTAAAATACACCTCTATGGCCTCCCGTGTGGCGCAGTGGTTAAGGGCGCTGTACTGCAGCGCCAGCTGTGCCATTAGATTCCCTGGGTTCGCGCCCAGGCTCTGTCGTAACCGGCCGCGACCGGGAGGTCCGTGGGGCGACGCACAATTGGCCTAGCGTCGCCCGGGTTAGGGAGGGCTTGGTCGGTAGGGGTGTCCTTGTCTCATCGCGCACCAGCGACTCCTGTGGCGGGCTGGGCGCAGTGTACGCTAGCCAAGGTGGCCAGGTGCACGGTGTTTCCTCCGGCGCATTGGTGCGGCTGGCTTCCGGGTTGGATGTGCGCTGTGTTAAGAAGCAGTGCGGGTTGTTGGGTTGGGTTGTGTATCGGAGGACGCACGACTTTCAACCTTCGTCTCTCCCGAGCCCGTACGGGAGTTGTAGCGATGAGACAAGATAGTAGCTACTACAGTAGATAGTAGCTACTACAACAATTGGATACCACGAAATTGGGGAGAAAAAGGGGTAAAATTAAAAAGAAAAAAAATAAATAAATACACCTCTATCTCTCTATAGGTTGCCACTGCAGTTCCTGGGCAGGGTGTGGTTATCAATTACAGCAAGGCAGATGCATGGGCTGTCGGGACCATTTCTTATGAGATATTTGGCCAGGCCAACCCGTTCTATGGAGCAGGTGGACTGGACAGCAGGAATTTCCAGGAGATCCAGCTTCCTGCCCTGCCTGCCTGTGTATCTGCTGACATGCAACTTGTCGTCAAGCTGCTTCTGCGTAGGAACCCCAATAAGGTACAGAGTCTAGTAAGGAATTGAATTAGATTAGATTATATATCACTTCATTGAAAAAATGATTTACCAATTTCTCAGGGATTCTCTCAGAGTATTTTTGTGAGAAACAAGTTGAAGTTGTTCATTATGCAGTACTCCATTCACTACGTAAGGGCTTAGTGTACATAATGACTTCCAATACTAATCACCATCAGAGAATCCCATGCTCCTATTGTTATTTATTCTGCAGCGCCCCAGTGCCAGAGTGGCTGCCAACATGCTGCATCTGAGCCTCTGGGGAAGGTGTGCCCTTGCCAATAAGGACAGCGCTGGTATGAAGAAGCTAGCTGATTGGCTGCTGTGCCAGTCTGCTGTGGTGCTCCTGAGGGGCTGCGGCCCCAGTGGGAGCTCGGTGGAGGCGGAGCTACAGAGGTGCTTCCTGTCTAACCTGGACCTGGAAGACCTCCGATTGGCTGTCAGCTTCCTCATGTACGGACGAGAACAGGGCAGAGCCAGCATCATGTCGCTTTAGGTCCTCAGTCTAACCCAGAGACATATATGTGTAACTCTGGTCTAACCCGTTGAGTTTGAATTTAGGTGAACGTAGTGCCAGGGATGGGGAAAATGGAATAAAAAATGTCACTGTGAATTTGTGGGAACCCACCAATATAAAATCAAAATAGTTTCTCTCCCCATTTCCACCCCTGTCTATAGAGCTTTCAGGAAACATATATAAGCACTTTTTAATTAATGATAAGACTAGACTCCATATGTTAGGGGGTTGAATTTTATTTGGGGAATTTTTGCACTTTATGTCCAGTTTGGACCTGGTCAAGGACATGCTTGAGGTTTACCCCTTTGTTTGGTTTGTGTATTTTCCAAATCATCACATCTTACCTGAGTTACACCACTACGGTCTCATATAGACTATTCCATAGCCTCTATGAGTGTGTTTTTGACTAAGACCATGAGGTAGTCAATGTATTTACTGTATGTCAAGGATGATATGATAAAGCATCTAAATATCTCCAGATGGTTATGTAGCAGAATATCAGTTCAGATTTAATAGCAATACCAGATCACTGTATTTCACATTTTGAGTTAAGTCCTGTATTTAAATAAAATGAAAGTCCATGCATGCAAAAATTGATTCATGGGACATTTTAGAATATAGTCCTATAAATTTACAGAATTAGTTGTCTCTGACAACAAAACACTTTGTGAAGCTACATTTTTAATTGTGAGAATGTTTTTAATAAACACTGGATGTAGTGTAAAAGACATATCCAAAGATTATAATAAAGTGTTAGTGTTTGAACTTGGTGTTTCCTTGAGTCCCTAGCGTTGATAGCAAAATAATAATGTATTTCATTATCTAGCAAAGATTTGTACGCTGATAAATAAAATGCATTTCCCATCACCCCCTTTTATTGCCTAGAAAGTATTTGCCTGTCAGAGAGATCTGACTGTGCCCAGATCTCCAATCATATGAACATGATAGCATAGGTCAAAACACTGGCCAATTTTCTGTCGAGTCAATCCATGTACTTAATAGATCTGTGGAATTGTAAACTCAACCCCCGAAAACAAGCCCTGGAATCCAGAAGCTGAAATCAAAAGTCGCTGTTATATCTATTGAAAGTATGCTGTCTCTTTTGAAAACGAGTCGAATTGACATTCTGGGAGCGTTACGGCGGTCATGCATAAGAATTACCGATACTTTTTCGGAAGTTTCAGCAGTGTGCAACAAGACACTTGACAGGCGACGTCCATGTATCACCCCTACAAGACTTTGCTCAGGAAAGCGCTACAATGTCCCTCCGAGCGCCGAATTTGTAGCGAGGGTCTCTGGAATTGCTACAATGGGCAAGTTACCTTACCAAGAGACCGCAGATGGACTTGATGCAGCATTTGTTGGTGTTCCAATCGATACTGGTACTTCCAACCGACCTGGGACAAGGTAGCCTACTTCTGCACTGCCTGATCTATGCAAATACTGTACTGTACTGTACTCGTACGAGCATAGCAGGCTGTACTAATTTATTTGAAATACATTATCACATTTGCAGTAGATGTGCATTTTTACCTTTTATTTTCTTTAACAAATTGAGAGTCATATTTGTAAATTGTAGTATAATGTACACATTTAATTTATGAATTAATCTAGTGATTGTTCAGTTGACAGCATGTGTCAAACTAATTCTGCATGTTACAACCAACGTTATTTAAAAGTAGGACCATGCATGGTCCTTTACAGATTTGGCCCCCGTCAGATCAGAGCAGAGTCGGCCATGTTGAGGGCCTACAACAGTGGCACCCGGGCAGCCCCCTATGAGTCTCTGATGGTTGCTGATATTGGGGACGTCAACGTCAATGTGTATGACCTAAAGGACACCTGCAGACGAATCCGGGAGGCCTACCGTACAATCCTGGCCACGGGCTGTATCCCCCTTACTATGGGTGAGGAGGAGCACCCATTTAACACTATGCAATCTGATTTTGGACATTATAGCAAATGCCTACTAACTACATTTCAACAGTGATCGATATTCCTTTCAGATGTGCCTCAAAACAACACCTGCTTCTTCTTTCTCCTCGTCACACATTTAGGCTAACGTTGAATGGTTCATCTTTGCCCTGCTTATGAACCTTCCTGACAATTATAGTACAAAGGTTACTGTTACAAAGTGTTGGCATGACACACTAACGTCAAGGTGTATGTTTAACTGGATAGGCTACATTTTATTCGGTCTTTTAACAGGTGGTGATCACACCATAGCATACCCTATTCTGCAAGCAGTTGCTGAGAAGTAAGTAGTGTATCAGTAGCCCTACATTTGTAAAATGCCAGAATAACTAGAATACTTTCAGGGCCAGTTTCCTGGACATATTAAAGGAGAGGTTTGCCAAATTTGTTTTAAAAATGTCGATGCATGTTATAGAAGTGTTCACTTTTTTTTCGATTTCACTTGGTTCTGAGAAACTTACCCCACCATGGATAGAGTTCCTCATGCTCGTTCTGCAGTATCGGTGTGCGAGCATGCAAGTGTTTTCTTGTCCCCCATTGTGCTGATAGAAAGTACGTCCATGCTTGCAAAAAGTATTGTTCAAGTCCAACATCATGGAATGTAAATTGGCAGAAGTTCGCAATGACACAATTTGTACAACATTTATAAAGACCTGCATCACTATACTGAGAGCATTTCAGTTTCTAAAATGACCTATGTGGGTGTTTCTGGAGCCTTTGTTCATGTTTCATCACTGCCCCGATACTGCGGAATTAGCCTGAGGAAGTCTATCGCCGGTCGGGTAATTTTCTCAAACCAAGTGAACTGGCAAAAAAAAGTGTCTGGACACTTCAATAACATGCCATTTAAACATACATTTTTGTGATTTGGTTAAAAAAAAAAACGACCTTTCAATGGAGAATCTCTGTTCAGCTCAATTTTTGGTACAGGACTGGGCTGAATCGATCTTTGTGAAACAGTACATTTGTATCCCGTGTTTGTTAGACACGGCCCTGTGGGTCTTATCCATGTGGATGCTCATGCCGACACAAGTGACGTGGTCCTGGGGGAGAAGATTGGCCACGGGACACCCTTCAGGCGCTGTGTGGAGGAGGGCCTGCTAGACTGCAAGAGGGTCATCCAGATAGGCCTGCGCGGTACAGGTTACTCACCTGATGCCTATGAGTGGAGCCGAGCACAGGTACTCACTTCACTGTGCGTAGAGGTTGTCCTCACCTAGGGGGACACAAACATTCACAAAAGTAAAAAAATAGGTCAAATAATAAACATTAAATATGATTAAAATATCTCTCTATGGCCCGATTCCAGCCTGAGTGCTGGTTAAATAAGTAATCTGTTTGGATAAGGGAATTGCAAATATAAATTACACTTGTTTTAGATACATTTTACCTTATAATCACTGCAGACAAATGTGAAACCAGTCATATGGCAGCAAACTGAGCATATCAACTTTCCCACAGTAAAGCTTATGAAATGCTGTGCCATTTTGCAGAATTTTAATTGTACAGCCTTTTAACTTGCAGCTATGTGCACTCTCGAAGGTCTTAATTATAGGCTACCCCGTTTCCTATTTCTATCATTTTAAATAACACTATCAGTAGGCCTAATAACTCATATTCAACTGCGAAGTTCCCTTCAGTTGGTATATCCTACATTATCATTCAATTTAATTACATAGTTTTGTTTACCTTCATTTGTTTCCTCTGTGAACACCACGTTGCTGAGGATTATAGAGTACCACAGTAATAGTCATAATACCCATAAAACCTAGTGGTCAAACAGGAAATGGTTCCAATTGTTTTTCCACACGAGATTTTAGAAACACTTAAAATAAGGGCTGTGTTTTGGGTAGGCTTACCCTAGTATGACATTTTGGTAAAAGTCTCTAGGACAAGGTGACTTCTATCAATATATTCACCTGTATTTACCCCCCCAAAATGAAACGCTAATTAGCTGCTAATGTGGCTATTATAAAAAACGTTAAATGCCATGATGATCTGGACAAGACTGTTCAATCGAGTCAAAGGTAAGGATCTCTAATGTAAGCTAAATTTAGTAATTAATAAATTGGCTACATTTCTTTAAATGGACAATTCTGTGAACTGTCTTGTGCAAGTTTTAAATTGACACAATACCTGTTAGCAAAGGTGTCATGCAGGAGCTTGCAGGGATTTGTAGTCTTGCATGACATCTACTTTGATGCTAATTAGCATTTTCGAATCTGAGAGTAAATAGAGCTGAATATATTGATAAAAAAAGTCACCTTATCCTAGAGAGATTTACATTGTTATCAAAACATCACACCAGGTTAAGCCTACACAAAACACAGCCCTTATTTTAAGTGTTTCTAAAATCCCCTATGGAAATGGTAGAAAAACTATTGGAACCATTTCCCTGTTTGACCACTATGTTCTATGGATATTATGACACCTCCACTGTGGGGCTCTATTAGTAACAGTTGATAATATAAAAAATGAAAGACATATAGGCTAATTAAATCGTTATGGAGCGGAGCGCAGACCGAGCCCTAACAGTTTGAACCCGACACACGGTGCAATACTTGGCTGTCATCACACAGTTCCATGGTTAGTGCAGGCAATAGATGAGGGTGTACCCTACTATTGTACACTATTCCCCCTATTATACATGTAAATACACTAAACTTCCAACATTACCATGGGTTAAAGAACTGAATGTGGCAATTTTCAGAATGAATCAAACCACTGTATTTTTGATTAATCAATATATTTCATGCGCAATATATTAAATGATTCAAACATACTTTCCTAACCCAAAAATGTGCCTAAATAATCTATAAGATCGGAGTATTTTTTTAAATTTACCAGTTGGTGTTGAAACGGAGACTAATATTTATTTATTTAGATGGTTTTCTTTCATTGATCCCTATATTCTGAACCCGTTCTCTCAATGTGTTCTAGTCTGTTGACAAAATTCAAATGAAAGCTACACAGTATTTAAAGGGATGGCTTAAGATAAATGTACTGAAAACCCTACTGAATGAAAACCACAAGAAAATTTGTTCGCCAGAAATTGGGAGGGTTTTCAGCAGTTGAATTACATTCATTCATAGCTCGCAAGGGAACCACGCCTGCAAAGCCCGTTACGCACCTAAGTCTGAATACCAACTACAGAAAAGTGTGTAGGAAAAACATAAATGTGTGTATGTGTTCTCTCTCGGTGTGTGTATGTTCTCTCTCTCTCTCTCTGTGTGTGTATGTTCTCTCGCTCTCGGTGTGTGTGTATATGCTCTGTAGGGATTCCGTGTGGTTCAGGTGGAGGAGTGTTGGTTCAAGTCCCTGGCTCCTCTCATGGCTGCGGTTCGGACTCAGATGGGGACGGGTCCAGTCTACCTCAGCTTTGATATCGATGCTTTAGACCCAGCCTTCGCCCCTGGAACAGGCACACCAGAGATAGCAGGCCTCACATCCATACAAGTAAGGAAATACCTGACTTTGTTTTAGTGGTTTTTACAGACATTTGGAAGAATATGTAGTTGTTACTGTGTTATAATACAGATATGAGATGGAGGCACCTGCTGACACAGAGTGTGGTGTTATGTTTTCCTCTTTGTGTGTGTGACACCCAGGGACTAGAAATCATCCGGGGCTGCCATGGCCTAAACCTGGTTGGGTGTGATTTAGTGGAGGTGTCTCCACCCTATGACACCACAGGTACTGTACTTATCATGACTGTGTCACATTGAATAATGTATAGTATAATGAGTATAATTTCAAACACACATTTTTTTTGTTTTTGCAGGCAATACAGCACTGACTGCAGCCAACCTACTCTTTGAAATGATGTGTGTCCTTCCAAAGACAAAATATTATGACTAATTATGTGATGAGGTTATGCACATACTTAATCGAAAGAATAGCACTGTTACTGAACAGATTCAATATGTAATCAGAGGTTAATCACCAGTGTGACCATATCACACCAAACAAGGACTGGTAAGGCAGACAAATAGAATGTCTCTGCAACATATGAACATAAAGCATTTATTTACAGCAAGAGGATATGTACTGTAGCAGAACCTTTGAGACATCTGCAAATCAGATACATTTATTTACACACAGCAAGAGGATATGTACTGTAGCAGAACCTTTGAGACATCTGCAAATCAGATACATTTATTTACACACAGCAAGAGGATATGTACTGTAGCAGAACCTTTGAGACATCTGCAAATCAGATACATTTATTTACACACAGCAAGAGGATATGTACTGTAGCAGAACCTTTGAGACAGCTGCAAATCAGATACATTTATTTTGTCAACATTGTACCAGGGTTATTAGTATAGTGATTTTGTAACAAAAACACGTTTATAATCAAATAAACAACAGTATTAATGAATGATATGACCATGTTATTATAAAATGCATGTAAAAAGTAATTTTATATATTATAGTATGATGTTAATATATGTACAGATAACATGGTAGAAGGTAGAATATGTACAGATAACATGGTAGAATATGTACAGCATTTACATTTCCCAAATATAACTACACTATTGTCATGACGACAAGAGTTTAATGCTTATAAATTGGGTTAAGCACAGTTATTGTTTTTTAATTTGCATTTGCTCTGCCCTTATCTATTCAAAAATAGATCACATGAAATGTCGTCCAACATACACTTTATCATTGCTACATACACTTTAGTAATTTAGCAGACGCCCTTATCCAGAGTGACTTACAGTAGTGATTGCATACATTTTTCGTAGTGGTTCCCTGGCGTTGCAAGCTTTACCAACTAAGCCCACTGAAGCCACTGGCTATGTGATGTAAAAAATAAAAAAAAAAGTAAAATAGACTAATGTAAAAAGCTTGCAATTGGTCATGTAACAAAAAGCACAATAATAATGTTGTGTAGATTTTTCAATATTAGCCTATGTCTACATGAAGAAGGATAAACATGAAATATTAGCTGCCAGGGGAAATGGAAGGCATTATAGTTCCATTATATATTAATAAGCCTTAAGTTCAGGAAACGATCAAAATGGTGAACAAAATAGATCTAGTAGAGACATGCGTCTCTAGTCACAGAATTGACCAATCACCATTGAGACAGTGAAGCTAATATCAGAGCACAATATGATAGATTACATACATGAATAGCATGGATGATGGTTCTAAAAAGGCAGGAGTCTACTTATGACCACAGTGATTAAGTTAGCTCACCTAGAAGTTGTAACAGAAGCAGATATAACTATGTAACTATTATGACAGCATGCAGAGGAAGGGATCCCAAAAGGTAAGTGATCTAGGAATTGTTCAACGGTTGTTGCTTTTAGATTGACTATATTCTGTATATTCTGTATTCTCTATCGATCCTACTTTAAAGTACTTCTGTAAGAAATAAATATCTGAAGTGCAAAAAAGACAGCTCTAGCTATCTCCAGCAGAACATGAGATGGCAGATGAATGTAGTCCAGTTGTCTCAATGAGTCAAGCCAACTTCACTATTGAAAGTAATTTCTTCAAACTATGTCCCAGTGCATGCACTCAAAACAGACATTAGCCTCCCCCTGAATACATTGCCATGAGGACACCTTGGAATCTTGGCTTTTAGACACAGGTAGCTTTGGTACGTGTCTATTTAGGCCTGAATCCTAACTTTGCATGTAATTAATTTCAAACCTCACAAAAGTTTTGCTCGCAAGTCAGGATGTTCGGTAGGCGTCCTCTTACCCCCCCCCCCCCCCCCCCCCCCCTATTTGGGGGCGGTGATCTTCTCCAGGCCAGGCCAGGCCAGGCAGGGATGTAGTACCTGTGACGGGTTCCCTCCATCAGCCTCTCCATCCACAGCCCCAGGTGGTCCAGTTTGTGGTGGATCTGCAGTGTGGCAGTGGAGCGGGACCTGGGCACAGACCTGCGTGGTGGGTGGTCCTCTCTGGACCCAGACCTTCTCCCTCCCCCAGTGGCGCCCCCAGGTCCTTCCTCCCCAGTGTAGACAGGCCTGAAGAGGCAGAGGTACTTCTTATGGCCGTTGAGTGCCAGGATGTAGCCCGTGTAGTCTATCTTGTGGCGGGCGCCATCGTCCTCGTCAGTGTCTATCTGCATGGCATCCTGGGCGAACTCCAGAAGCGTCTCCATCCATGCACTGTGCTTGTCCACGTTCAAGAAGGAAAAGTGGAGCGTCAGGCTCCTAGGGGCAAAAAGAAAGGATATGATATGTTGGTTATAAATATGTTATAATTGCTGGATTCTGCCAACCCCCCAAAGAGGCAGCTTTCCACAACACTCACAAATGAATACTCATGTTATATGTACAATGCTATGTATCACTATATACACCATTACAAAGTGGGTAGTTTGGGTCCTGGATGTTGATTGGCTGAAACAGCATTTCAGCCATGTGTCTATCAGACAATACACCACGTGTATGGCCCAAAAATACTTGTTTACTGTTCTATTTATGTTAGCAAACTGTTTATAATAGCAATAAGGCACCTCAGGGATTTGTGGTATATGGCCCATAAACCACGGTTAAGGGCTGTATTCCAGGCACTCCGCTTCATGTCGTGCATAAAAACACCCCTAAATGGCGCTGCATGGTCAATCCGACGTCTGCAGTGGCCATACAGCATTTACTGCAATACTGCCTCTGCAGAAGTCAGGATATTCATACTTCTTGCGCTTTGCAGAGCTATTGTGAAAGAAGTTGTCAAGGAAGCGAGTTTGTATTTATACAGGACCTCCCGCCCCCACCTACTGTCAACCAATCATGTCAATGCGGAGCTATACGGTGCCCTCAAAACACCAGACCATGTGGGATCATGCGCTCACCCAGTGAAAGAGTAGACCTCTTTGGCAAACTTGCTGAGCAGGACGTTCTTGGAGGCGTCAGTGAGCACCAGCACCACGTTCATGTGGCCTGGTCTCAGCTTCACCAGGTTACTGGTGTACGTGATGTCGGTCAGCTCCGTCACCTCCACAAAGTTTTTCTTCAGTGGGCGACTATAAATTACAAAAACATGATAAGCATAGAACCACTCAATTGTCTTTATTGCATCGACATCACTGAAAAGATAACTACAATCCCTAAAATATGTCAGAGCTAAAATATATATATATATTTCAGTCACCGCTTAAATCTTTTCACTGAAGCTGAAAATGTCTTGCCTTGAGGTGCTGCTGCTACCCGGTGATCCATTTTCTGCCTTAGCTCCGTCCTTTGTCTTCGGTTTGGATTTGCCGTCTTCACTAGAGTCACTGAAATCACACAAAGCAGAACGATAAATCTGAACAAGCAGTTTCCCCCAAGGAAATACGTGTGAGTCGCAGAATCACTGGTTCTCCATCTTACCTGAAGGCCTGAACCACCACAGTTCCAAACAGGATGAATAAGGCAGAGAATATCAACGACAGGAGGGGCATCATCTCACGGCTGCAGAAACATATTACAGATATATCTAAATACAAGGTGGGCTAGTGACAAATTGTGTTAACACTAATCTTGATTATAACACTCATAAGCAGTTCTTGACTAAAACATCAAGCAAACAACTGAAGAACTATCATTATTTGAAAGATCTGTTGAATTGGCATGGGCAATTTTATTATGTCCACATCTCCATATGTTGTTACCTAACATCGAGAATAAGAGTTAACTTACCAATTATTGTGAATAATATCATCAATGATTTCAGTGAGGTAATCATAAGCTGTATAGATCCATCGAATGAGAAACATCTGGAATTTGAAACATATTTACTGCCTAGTCATTAACTGATGAACACACTTACTGCATTACCCATCATAAAAATGAAAAAACCATTGCAGGTTTGGAATCCTACAAAAGAACATTCCAAAAAGTATCTTATTTCTGGACACAGTACTAATTACCACATCATTATCCTTGCTCTTCAGAGATAATAAAGTATGGCAGCCTTGTTCTTTTACATACAGTACTTTTCAGTAGTGAGGAACTCAACCCACAGAGGCAAACTCATTGTTGAGCTCCGGCAGCATTGTGTCTTGGTTGAGGATGGAGGGGTCTTTCTGCAGCCTCTGCAGCTCATCCAAGAGACGTTGTTTATTCTTATCGGTTCCATTCCAACCGCCCGCCACCTCCTTGTACAGGAACTTTCCTGCCGCGTTACGATGCTCCAGGATGAACCCCCGCGGAGCGAGCACATGCAGGCACGCATGAACACACTTCCACATGAGCTTATAGTATTGGGGAAAGGTGATTTTACATTTTTATAAAGTATAATAGAGAGAGGTGTGTGTGTGTGTGTGTGTATGTGGCTCATTATACAGACACTTCTACAAGAAGCTCTCAAAAAATCCAAGGAGTTCATGTTCAATATGGCATAAATGTACCTGTGGTGGCTGTGTACTGTTCTTGGTCTTCAGCAGAGTATCACACAGTGGTTGATGCAGTCTTTGGTAGGCATAGGAAAATCTCACCCCCTCCTGAGTGTTGGTATAGGCAAATGAGATGAAGGCCTGGTTTCCTATGGTATAGGACTCCTCATCACCAGTGATCAGCAGGACACAGTACCTGAAAGGCAGTTGTTTGGGGACATTAGTGTTTGTTCTGTAGCACTAAAACCTTTAGCGTGTGCTGAATCTTCTACAGTGCCGCATGACACACAAATGTGTATGCCTCCATTATAGAAGTAAAATAATCAATCATGTCACCTGGCTGTGCAGAAATTGTATGTTCACAAATAAATTGTAAGTTCACAAAGGGCATCAGTATGTTACTTCCTGCGTCGGTGGAGCTGCTTCACAGGACAAAGCTCATCAATCAGTTTCTGGTTCACCAGTCGAGGGACAAGAAGAAACCTGTTGTTCAATATGAATTCATCAATGACTTGTTTGTTCATTCCTTTAGCCTAGAAGAAGAGAACAACAACATGGAGATATTAATAAAATGCCCTGTATCTAATCAGCTGAATTAACAACAGTCACCTCAACAAAAACAGCATCTCTAAATATAATCAATAAACAACAGTAATACAGATGCTACTCGGGTATTCAAATGCTATTTAACAATTAAATTAAACTGTCTGGTGGAAAAGTAGTCAAATCTAGATAACTGTCTAGTAACTAACTACCTGTATAATGTCTGCAGGCCTGTCTATACTCTCCTTAAAGACCAGCATGGTGGGGGCGTAGGTGTTAATGTTGAACTGTTTCAGTAGGTTGGGAGTATCTGAGAGACCCTGGTCACCTACCCAAACTGAACATAATCCTTATAGGCAAACGCAGTCAGCTACGGAAGATGAGAAAAAAAACCTGTAAGCAAGTATCAGAAAGCAGTTGTCGATGACCTATGTTCCAGGAGGAAGTCAATAAGTGATAGTCAGACCAGCTCTCTCAGAGGTAGTTTAAACTGATGCCAGACTGACTAGTCTAGACAATGGCTTACCTTGTACAAGAGTGGGACTACAGGCACTTGGTCAAACAGAAGCACGTGCGGCTTGTTCTGCTCATGCCAGCTGTTCAGGAATTGAAGGTCATTCCTGTCTGTAACCTGAAACATACACACACAAAAAAATAATTGTGAATTTGGAAAATCATGTTTGCTACTGCTGTTGTTATTTACCTTCTCAACCAGTCTCTGAGGGAGCAGGTCCTCCACAAACTGCCTCAGGTGCTCCTTCACCACAGCGTAGTGGAAGAAGGTCACTTTCCCGTTGATGACACCGAGTATGGACGGGGTACGGTGAGCACCGAGGTGATTGGCCAGACGTCTCTCATAACCAACGTCCACCACACCAATCCCCACACCTAACACATACCACACATAATCGGCCATACAAAGACTCACTATGGTTATTGTACCTACTTTAGTTGAATGCACTGAATGTATGTTGCTCTGGATAATGGTGTCTGCTAAATTACTAGAACGTAATATTATGTCATATGAACGGTGAATTCGTTGAGTAACTTTCATTTGGGTAATGCATTTCGTCATTTCCTACCCAAGGCCTCCAGCTCCAGAACAACCTCTTTCCAGACTGGCTCAATGTGGATACAGCAAGAGTAAGAAAGAGTAAGAAAGAGTAAGTAATGTTCTTACCATTCTCTAATTAAGCGCTTGTACACTTTCTTGATTTCAGTTTGGCTTGCACTTTTGGTCACTCCAAGAATATTGTATGGGTCTACTTCATTGGCTGTCTCCACTAAGCGAACCAGAAGAAGCAGACAGACAACCACTATATCAGGAAATGCCAAACACATCCTTGTTCTTCTTGCCATGTTCTCTGTCGGGAAAGCAACAACAACAGTCAGGGTGAACACATATGTCTGACGGGATGCGTAGGTAAATTAATCTGCATTGGTAAAGGGAAGATTTGAAACATATACAGATCCAACTAGATAACCGTCTAAACAGAGAGATACTTTTGTAACCCTTTCCAACTTTATGCAAGTCAACAATTCTTAATCTTAGGTCTACTGAGATCTCTTTTGTCCGAGGCATGGTTCACATCATGCAATGCTTCTCGTAAGTAGCAAACTCCAATTTTGTGGGTGTTTTTTATAGGGCAAGGCAGCTCTAACCAACATCTCCAATCTCGTCTCATTGATTGGATTCCAGTTTAGCTGACTCCTGACTCCAATTAGCTTTTGGAGAAGTCATTAGCCTAGGGGTTAACATACTTTCCCCAACCTACACTGTGAATGTTTAAATTATATATTCAATGTAGACAAGAAAAATACAATAATTTGTGTGTTATTAGTTTAAGCACACTACGTTTGTCTATTGTTGTGACTTAGATAAAGATCAGATCAAATTTGATGACAAATTTATGCAGAAGTCTAAGTAATTCCAAAAGGTTCACACACTTCTTCTTGCCACTGTAAGTGTTCACATCAATTTTCTGTAAGGAATTTGAGTCTGCATATTCAAGTATAAATGTGGTGATGTTTATTCCATGTTTATTCCATGCTTACTACAGCCCCTGAAAGGGAGTTTGGAAAACCCAGGGCAACAGGAAGAGTTAGACGTGACAGTATTCAGGTAAGTTATCTTGCCTTTTGGTTCTATTTACTGTAGGCTAAATTAAGCATCAGTTCCCTATTGTTGTTTTTGACAGTACTCTCTAAAGGAATTGTTGTATCTCAGTTATGTTGAATTTAACTTATAATATAACACACAATATGCTATAAACAGGACGTTGGAAAGTATTCAGACCCCTTCCCTTTTCCCACATTTTTTTCTGTTACAGCCTTATTTAAAATGGATTAAATAAACAATTGTCTTCATCAATCTACACACAATACCCCATAATGACAAAGCGAAAACAGGTTTTAGAAATTTTGGCAATTTTATAAAAATTTAAAACAGAAATACCTTATTTGTGTAGGTATTCAGACCCTTTGCTACGAGACTCGAAATTGAGCTCAGGTGCACCCTGTTTCCATTGATCGTCCTTGAGATGCATCTACAACTTTATTGGAGTCCACCTGTGGTAAATTCCATTGATTGGACATGATTTGGAAAGGCAATCGGGGGAGAAGGGCCTTGGTCAGGGAGGTGACCAAGATCCCGATGGTCACTCTGACCGAGCTCTAGAGTTCCTCTGTGGGGATGGGAGAACCTTACAGAAGGACAACCGTCTCTGCAGCACTCCACCAATCAGGCCTTTATGGTAGAATGGCCAGACAGAAGCCACTCCTCAGTAAAAGGCACATGACAGCCCGCTTGGAGTTTGCCAAAAGGCACCTAAAGGACTCTCAGACCATGAGAAACAAGATTATTAAGGTCTGATGAAAGCAAGATTGAACTCTTTGGCCTGAATGCCAAGCGTCACATCTGGAGGAAACTAGGCACCTCTCATCACCTGGCTAATACCATCCCTACGGTGAAGCATGTTGATGGCAGCATCATGCTGTGGAGATGTTTATCAGCGGCAGGGACTGGGAGACTAGTCACGATCAAGGGAAAGATGAACGGAGCAAAGTACAAAGAGATCCTTGATGAAAACCTGCTCCAAAGTGCACAGGACCTCAGACTGGGGCGAAGGTTCACCTTCCAACGGGACTACAACCCTAAGCACACAGCCAAGACAACGCAGGATTGGCTTTGGGCCAAGTCTCGGAATATCCTTGATCGAACATCTCCGGAGAGACCTGAAAATAGCTGTGCAGCGACGCACCCCATCCAACCTGACAGAGCTTGAGAGGATCTGCTGAGAAGAATGGGAGAAACTCACCAAATACAGGTGTGCCAAGCTTGTAGCACCACACCCAAGAAGACTCGAGGCTGTAATTGTTGCCAAAGGTACTTCAACAAAGTACTGATTCAAGTGTCTGAATACTTATTTAAATGTGATATTTCCACATACTCTGTATCTTGCCTAGTCAAGATTGCAACAAGTCTAAATTTGAGTCCAACCAGTTCCCTGATTGTTTGGATATACTGTGGAATCTTTACATGCTTTACTTTCATATTCTCTCAGAGTTATAAGATGGATGCCAACCCCTGTGGACACTGCCTGATCATAAACAATGTCGATTTTGAGCATAAGTCGGAGCTGAGTAAGCGCACAGGGTCCAACATAGACTGTGAAAAACTGGAAAGAAGATTCAAATCTCTGAACTTTATTGTTCTTGTCAAAAGAAACCTGAAACAAAAGGTGAGGATGTCTCCAGCTACCTTCCTGTTTAGCCTACTAGTTTAGTTTATAAATATTCATGTTTAACTGGCCACGTGATCCAATGCTTACATTAATCACTATATTTCAGCAAATAAAGCAGGAGCTTTCGGCTTTGTCCAAGAAGGATCATTCACAGTATGACTGCTGTGTGGTGATCATGTTATCACATGGGACGGAGGTAAGACTCTTTCTATCCTTTTACAAATGCATAGAAAGTGTAAGCATTTTTGTCTTTCAGGAGATTAATAATGTTATTCAATTTCATTGCATATTTTCAGGTGTGTAACAATCGCTTCCCCGGTGCAGTGCATGGAGTGGATGGGCCCAATGTCCCAGTTCAGCACATTACCAACTACCTGAATGGTCAGAACTGTCTTTCCCTACAGGGCAAGCCAAATATCTTCTTCATCCAGGCCTGTGGGGGAGGTAAGGCAACTTCACTAGCTATAATAGTTGCTCATGCTTAGTTATTACTTACTACTGCTTATGCAGCACTGTAACAACAATGTTATGAAGGTGTTGAAATAATAGTCTGTACACTGGGTTACATCTCCGACAGTGGAGGAAGTATTTGGTGTCTAGTGGAACTAGTCTCGCTCTGTCAGTCCTCACACAGGATTCTCGTTTGAGAAACCCAGAATGGCTGGAGTCATTTGTTATAACTTGTATAATGTTCTGTACATTGTGGACTGGCAGGTGAGAGAGACACAGGCTTTGAGGTGTCTCCTGACGAGGCGAGGCCTTGTATTGGAGGAATAGGTGACCACACAGACGCAATGCCTATGTCCTCCAGCAGTGACTCTCTGAGCACTCAGTCTGATGAGCCAGACGCAAAGGCCACACTACCCACACCCAGCAACATACTGGTGTCCTACTCCACCTTCCCAGGTGTGTGTGTGCGTGTGTGTGTGTGTGTTTCTGTCAAATACAGTAAATCTTTGTGGTTATCAATCCCAGAAAGTGTTGTTAGTGTGTCTGTCGCTCTGATGGCTGTTTGTCGGTGTGACTTGTACAGGTTACGTCTCCTGGAGAGATACCCAGGCTGGCTCCTGGTATGTAGAGACACTGGATAACATGTTGGAAGAGAATGCTGCCACCGATGACCTGGTCACCATGTTAATGATGGTGAGTTTGTTGTCTTTTTAAAATACTGCTGTATTTACTTTTAATTATATTAAAGTATATCCTCTTATGAAGCTTTCCATGTTGTTTGTGTTCAGGTAAACCATGAAGTTTCAGAATACACGGCCAACGGCCTCTACAAACAGATGCCTGGTTCCTTTAACTTTCTACGCAAACTTCTCTACTTCCAAGCCCTGCCCTCCCAGAGACCAATCGTGTCATGACAACACAGAGTTTCACTCTTAGGAAATTGTGTCTTCATGTGCCCTTTTAAAACAATTAGAATTTTCTCTATCAATGTTTATTTGGATATGTGATCAAAGAGTACCAAGATTGTAATTTTGTTGACATTTTTCTAATGTTCTTTCTTTTCTTGTTTTTACACTCAACATTTTTGAGAATGCAAAATCATTGTGAAAATCAAAAAAATTGCAGTGGAAAAAAAACAATGGTTTACCTTGAGAAGCTCTCTACGAAATATCAATCAGGACTGTTGATGACCTTACTATTAGCCAGACAATAAATGGTATATAATATGTCATTTCCATGTTGAGTGAATTCGTTTCAGGTGAATATTTAGTGAATGGCTGTGCTGTGCTGTACTTTAGGGTAACAATGTGATGTCCAAAATGTATTGTGTAATTGTGTTCTGGTCATATTTGTACACTGTTTTTTTTAATGATTTTAATTTTGTTTTAAGGTTTAAAGGTTACCGTTGCAACATTTCTTTGGTATGGGGGGATGCCTGGGAGTCATTGTGGCTTTCAAATGCAGTAAGCAGGATTCAGGAGTTTGATCATTAAAGTAAATTGATATGTTTCGACATGCGAAGGGAAATTCCTGAAAGAGATACTAAATTCGAAAATCCACGTCTGGATCCCTCAATTCCCACTTCCAGGGGTTGGAATTCATTGATATTAGAAGTGTTTAATATTTTTGGGCTGATCCTTTTGATTTATATCATAGATGTCTGACCACAGCTGTGCAGTACAATTCCAATTGACTTGGTCCACAAGCAAGCCAGCTCCAGGGACAACTTGAAGACCAATCTGTAATGGTGAATTATTTTTTATTTCTATTCCAAATCACAGCATTGTGGTTTCTGAGGCCTGCAACACAAATAATCCTTTGCCATTCTTGAATCCAAGAGAAGCAGAGGAGCCAGCTCTAACCTGAGAACAGATCACAATTTACAATGCTGTCATCAAGGCAAAGCGTGGCTACTTTGAAGAATATAAAATAAATTTTGATTTGTTAACACTGTTTTGGTTACTATATGATTCCATGTGTGTTTTTTCATAGTTGTGATGTCTTCACTATTATTCTACAATGTGGAAAATAGTAAAACAATAAATAAAAGCCCTTGAATGAATAGGTGTGTCCAAACTTTTGACTGGTACTGTATGTTTGTGTTAATGTCATGGGATGTGCAATGCAATTTATTACAGATTTGGCATCTGGATTAAATAAAACTTTTGTTCCATATTACAGTGGCTAATGCATATGCATTACATGCAGGTAAAGTGTAAACATACTGTAGTTATATAGTACTACGCTTTACCATACATGCCTATGTAACTACCCTGTTTAAGGCCATTTAATACACATGAAAATACAAATCTCGTTGTGTTGGTCAGTGTTGTTGCAGCCTAGCTTTTGAGAGGGAGTGGAAACATAGTGGAATGAGCTGCAGCTGAAATGCCAGGGTTAAACTCTTAATTATCGTTCTACTTCTTAGAGCTTGGTGAGACCGGTTGTCCCATGGTTATTTGACATATAACCTTCCCACAACGTTCTGGGATGGTGCAGGATAGTTGCTTGGCTTTGGAACATTCTCAGCCCATTTAAGGAACTTTTGGGGGGTTAGTTTTCCTTACTTTAACAGAATGTTTCCTAAAAGTTCAAACATCGTTACATTTAGTTTAATTTTAGGTAATGTTCTAGGCAAGTTCTCCAACTTGTTTGACATTGGGAATATTCTCAAAAGGTTCAGAGAATGTTAAAAAACAACGTTCTCCTGTGGGAATTTCAATACTTCAGCATAACATTTCCACAATGTTCTATTAAAATGTTCTAATGTTCTCATGTTCAAATCAAAGTTTATTTGTCACGTGCGCCGAATACAACAGGTGTAGTAGATCTTACAGTGAAATGCTTACTTACAGGCTCTAACCAATAGTGCAAAAAAAGCTATTGGGTGAACAATAGGTAAGTAAAGAAATAAAACAACACTAAAAAGACAGGCTATATACAGTAGCGAGGCTATAAAAGTAGCGAGGCTACATACAGACACCGGTTAGTCAGACTGATTGAGGTAGTATGTACATGTAGATATGCTTTTTCAGAGAACCCTACGAAACAACGTTCTTCTGTGGGAATTTCAGTATTTCAGCATAATGTATTCTGCAGGTTTCCTCATGGTTCTATTTCAAGTAATGTTCTCAGAAAACTTTCCATAAAAAACACAAAAAAACATGAGTAAAGTTCAAAGACTTTCAAAGAATGTTATTGAAAAACATATACACTGAGTGTACAAAACTTTAAGAACATCCTTCCTAATACTGAGTTTCCCCCCCTATTTTGTCTTGGCCATTCACCCTCATACACAAGCCGTGTCTCAATTGTCTCCAGGCTTAAAAATCCTTCTTTAACCTGTCTTCTTCCCTTCATCTACAGTGACTGATGTGGATTTAACAAGTGACATCAATAAGGGGTACCCATGGTGAGAGAGAGGCAGGTTGAGGTGGCCAGGATCAGAGTAGTACAGAAGTTGTTGTATGCTGAGGCAGTGAAGAGAGTAGGAGAGGAAGATGGGTCCAGGGTGAGGGATCCTAAGAGGATCCCTGTGAGTAGGCTGAGGCAAATAGAGAGTGATAGGAATAACGTACATCAGTAAGGTTGGTTTTTGGCGTTGGTGGCCATGGTTGTCAACTGTATCGCAGGAATGGTACGTAAATCACAGAGGATAGATGTTGTGGTGGCAGCTGCAGAGAATTACTTGGGTGTGTGAGATTTTACTGTAGAAGAGTTACAAGATGTTGCTGTTTTTGTGTTTATCTGCTTGTTTGCAATGTTTTGTGTTACAATTTTTAAGAAGAATGTATAGAGTTTTGTAACACATTTGAATTTGTATCCTTCAAAATATATGTATGTAACAAAGAAAAAGGAAAAAAAGAGTATCACCATAGTGTTCCTGTTGTTGTTGAATTGTTATTCCAGGCTAACACTAAATCATTAGAAAAGGTCTAGAAAAGAACATGCTTCATGATAGTTTTGCTTATTGATTTCATAAAGAATATAGGCCTAGGTGGCATACAATGTACAGCAAGTCTACATTGTAATGTACTGTTAAATCACAGTAATTCATCATCACAGACATGCAGTGGAGAAATGCACATCACAGATATACAGTGGAGAAATGTCATCAAGCCTTCGATGGGCAACGAGAACAACTGATTCGAGATCAACAACAGAGGGCGCCGATGCTCAGACTTCTCCAGCATCAAGGTAGGCCTAAACCACTGGGAGAAACATTCTATTTAGGCCTACAGTCTAAAGGTCAAAGGTAGAGTAATTTCCACATCGTGTAGTATCAACACAAAGCTCTTCCACTAAACCGCTTTTGGTTAGGATGGTGGTGAATGTGATGCATGATGTCATGATGTCAAGCGCTCCAAATATCTTTGGCGGGCACGATACGCCTCAAAGTCAAGCGCTAAAAAGTCATAAATGTGCATCTGAGTGCGTTCTAAATTTAAAAGTCGAATCAAATGTTACTTGTCACATGCTTCGTAAACAACAGTTGTCGTAGACTAACAGTGAAAGTATATGTATTGGTGCGTAGTTTACGCGTAATTATTCATCTCTACATTAAATCCAATTTAAGATCAATTTCAATGTTAATTTAACCATATAGCCGAACACATTTTAAAGTAATGGGGTTGTTTTAAAAATGTAAAGCAAAAGATATGCTAGGTGGGTCGGCGTCTCCTCACGGAGGGATTACGGCTGCCTATCAGTAGAACTCCCTGAATTCCATTCCGCCTTTTACGCAGGGCAGTGGCTCGTGTATCGCAATAGCATCGGACTTCCAAGTGACTTGCGTTGGCATTACAGGTCGAAGTTTCGGAGTGCAAGAGAAAGTAGGAGCGAAGTGATCTATCTCTTTCACGTGATTGCATTTTTTTTTCTTCTTTCGTTTAAATAGAAAACGCATTAAGGAATCATTTTTATGTTGATGAAGTCCCACCGGGTGTGGGACGTAGAAAATAATTGTCCTTTATAGAAAGTGTAAAGAGGTGCACCCAACCATTACTCAGTGGCCAGACGTGAAGGACCTTGATTTTCCTTTCCCCAGCATTTGCAGCCTGTGCTAGGTTGGTGGAAAATGGGCACGCGGATCCACTCGGTCTCTGGACTTATCGTCTCGTTGATATTTACATGTCATCTGATAAATGTAAGTGATCTTTTACATCCTTTTATTTTGAACTTTAATATATTTCTCATGAACAATATTTTGGTCTAGTTTTCACACTGCTCCACGCACAACCGAAAATTATTTCCTAAAGAAAATTAACTTACTACTAGGCTACTTTTCAAAACTTTATTACAGTGTAATGCTATTTGTTTCTTGAGTGTTGCGGGTCAAGTGTCCCATATATAGCATAGTTGGATATATATGATTCACCACACGCTAATTATACGTTTCATAAATATGTTCTAAAAAATAATGTGACAAACTAGAATATCGAGTGGAATAGAGCTGATCTAATTCTGTCCATAGAAACAGTCTATTCATAGTCAAGTCTCTCTTCTGTCTACATGCAAAAAAAACTTTCTCAATCTTCTGTCTGAACCACACTCATTTCACATGAAACGCTTCAGGAAAACTGTCAGCGTTTGACCATTATTCCATTATTTGCGAAATTATGCAAAGGCTACATAAAACAATAATTGAATGGATGTGAAAGGACACTGGTCAGAATCTAGATTTGGTTGCTTATTAGTTACTGTGCATTAAAACCAACTTATTGGTAAGCTAGATTTTCTATGGGGAAATACTGGTGTCTATAACAGGTATCATCAAACTTGTGTCAATATACTTTGATAATGCCACTTGTTCTTGTATGAATATTCATCAGCATACTTTTCGAACTTGATTCAGTTCTTGTGCTAGTGGCATACTGTTTTCAATTCATTCAAAATGTTCTATGAATATCTCTTCAGATAGAGCTTCACATTGGATCATAAGAATGATGTATGAAATGTATAGTGTAGCCTGGCCCTGTGCTCAAGTGATGTGAATTGTAGGAGGCAATAACTCCAAGCTTTAAGACAAAACTACAAAACAAGGCTACCCGGACCACCTGCATTGACACTTTTTTGAACTGACTCTCTTGCACTGACTCTATGCTCAAACACTGCCCACTGGACACACCAGTAATTTCAACGTGGAAATGTGGGTAATATTTAGTTGACACATTGATCGATGAGATTTCAACCTATATTCACCCACTCAAAAAGACAGCCAGAAGTTTCTTGAATTCCCAATGTGTTATCACTATGTTTTCAACCATCTAAAAGCACAACCAAATTCCAATGGGAATACAATGTCAGGCATTTTGTATTTATCAAACAATTTAATGTGTTATCACTGTGCTTCGTCTAATAGCACAACCAAATTACCTGGGTTGCAGTTGTGAGTACAAAGTGCAGTGATCAATACTGTTCAAGATTATGCGCAAATTATTATATCAATTGTGAAGGTCTCCACAGACCTCTGACCTTTGCATGCTAGTTTGAACATGGATGATTTATATCATTCCATTAGAAGAAATGTAAATTTACTGTCTGTATTGCAAAATGGATATTGAATTGTGTTTGGTTGTCAACGCAACCAAAAATCAACATTTGAAGGAGATGTATCTTTTGTCCCACTGACATAGTCTGGCTTTAATTCCAGTTTGCCTATAAATTATTTATTGATATGTTGGATTGATGTCTCCATCTCAACCAAGAATCTAATTTGTAGACAAACTGGAATTAAAGCCAGACTAAATCAGTGGCACAGATGGAGCTATCCAAGCATAAGATACATCTCCTTCAAATGTTGATAATTGGTTGCGTTGACAACCAAACACAATTCAATATTCAGTTTGTCTACAAATTAATAATTGATATGTTGGAGTCATGTCTCCATCTCAACAAAAAAATCTAAGTTCAAGAATAGGACTAAATCTAATCTAATCAAACTTTAAATGCACTTTGAATTAAGCTTGATTTGATTTAGTCCTATTCTTTAACTTAGATTTTATTTCGATGGAGACGTGATTCTGACATATTAATGATTAACTGGAATATTACATTTGAAATGAACCAAAGCTTGAAACCCTAAGTCTATATCTATTGTCTATTTTTAGTTGAACCCTGGGTTGAATTAAAACAATAGCTGTTGATGACTTTGCAAATGCGATATAGGACTAAATAGTACCATTGATGATATATGACTTATAAAGTATGGTTGCATTTAATTTGCTGTGTTAAACCTACCTTTTGAAATGACTTTCATAGCAACAGTGAATATATTTAATTATTTAGAGATCTCTCAATAATCATTCTCACGATAGCACATAGGTAGTAGTCAGTCACAATTATCAAAGCTAAGCAGGGCTTGGTTAAAATCCTGTTTGGGAGACCAAATTAATAGCTGTAGATAGATCAGCTCTCCAGTAGGAGGTGCTGCCCAGACTATTTTTTCTTCTGATAGTGTTTATAACATTGAAGATCTGACATTGTTTCAAATGTACAAAGTAAACATATTTTACATAAGGTTTGTCTATGTTGAAAATGACAGTTTGTTCAGTTTACTTGAGTGGCCTGTGCAGTCCCCAGACCTCAACCCATTGGAGCATCTTTGGGATGAATTGGAACGGGCTGTTCACAGCATGAATGTATCGCCATCCAATCTGCAGCAACTGTGTGATGCCATCACATCAGCGTGGCCCAACATCCCTGTGGAACGTTTCTGACACCTTCTTGAATGCCCCCCAAAATTCTGGCTGTTCTAGAGGCAAAGAGGGGTTTGATGGGTGTACCTAATAATCTGAGTAAGTGAATATGGGGAAATTTAGAAATTAGGATTTATTATCTGTATGGTTATGATAAATTAGGCATTGTTGCGATCTGTTGGCATATAGATACACGTGCTCATATTTATTTCCATTGCAGGTCTTGTGTTCTAAAAGCAGTATGCTCAAAAGAGTTTGTGCCCAGTGGGTGGTCTCTACCCACACACTGACACATACTTACCCTGACACTCCCAACACACACACACACACACACACACACACACACACACACACACACACACACACACACACACACACACACACACACACACACACACACACACACACACACACACACACACACACACACACACACAAGCACAAGCACACTACATATGCCCACACACATGACATGCCCACAAATGCATACTGACGCCACACACACACACACTTTCACGCTCACCACATTCGCTGCTGCTACTTCTCCACATACGCTGCTTCTACAGCTCAGTGTATTATCTATCCTGTTGCCTAGTCCCTTTACCCCTAACTATATGTGCATAGCTACCTCAATTACCTCGTACCCCTGCACATAGACTCAGTACTGGCACTCCCTATATATAGACGTTATTTTTACTCTGTATTGTTATTCACTGTGTATTTATTCCTCCTGTCTCTATTTCTATTTTTATGTTATCTTTTTAATCTTTATCTTTAACTCTGCATTGTTGGAAAAGGACCCATAAGTAAGCATTTCACTCTTAGTCTCTACACCAGTTGTCTACGATGTGACAAATAAAATTTGATTTGATTTGAGGAGATGGCACTTTATCCCACATGATAAGAATAATTATACCCCTGAGATCATGTCTGGATTCTAATCTATTTTTCATCAAATAGAAAAAGCTGTCAAGGTTTGTCTGTCAGGCACTTTTCTGTTTTTAATTTCATCAGAGAATGAGCGTTCTCTTGGAAGCCCTGTCCCAGATACACAGTCTAACACCTGTTTGAGATAGTCAATAAACCACAGTAAGCTGAGGGTAACAGACAAAACATGGAACATGTTGATGAGGAGCCCGCTGTCAATCCTGTGTCTTACATGATGATAATGGGAAGTCTAAATGTTGTCATGTCCAATTGGCTGAAGTATGTGTTTTTTCTGTTGTAGTTGCATTTTCAAGCATGTCATGAATCGCTGTCAATGTTCAACTTATTTTTGGGTCTCCATTCAGCGATCATCTGATACATGTTGACTCGCCTGTCTGTATTAGGAGTTGGCTTCCATATAGTTTTACCAGTAACCTCGATGACGACCAAGGATGACAATAGCAACATAATTTAATTATCAGTAGCAGCATCTGTTTCTTGCGTTTTGAGTCTGCACACTGACAGGCTTGACTCTATGTTTCAATTAAGTACATACTTCTGTTGCTGTGGGCTTAGTGCTCAATGGGATCTTTGGGATGTCCCTACCTGAAAACCCTATCCTTAACCCCTACCCTAACCTTAACCATAACCTTAACCATTTTACATCTCAACTTCAATGGGGTAAGGAATTCCCAAGGATCCCGGATAGAAAGGGCCGTTGCGATGGGGGCCCCCTTCACTCCTCTGGAATGTCAGGGTAAGTCGAATCAATCAACTCAAACAATCAACGTCAATTAAATGGCACATACCAGTTGACTAACTCAATCAACTGCTCTCATCCTGCTATTAACCACCAATACCTTGTATTGGGGATTATTTAAGCATAATAAGTAGAAATTCTTAAACTAAACAATGGAAAAATAGATTAAATAAAAAAAGTGTGAACTTGTATTGAAAAGGGGATGATGTGTGTAATAACAACAATATAACCTCATATTTTCCTGGTTTACTAGATTTCAGAAATGGGTATAGAAGTGCATTGCTCGATATTCCCTGTTATCTCAAGCCGGCATTTCCTATGTTTTATCGACCCTCCTGTTTTCTCATGACTTGAGAACGTCAATCTTTACGTCATACTTTGGCAAAGCAAGCAGCATCTGTCCAGGATATTGTCAGAGCCACGGTTTTTGATCTGGTTCTGTGCCCGTCCTGACTGCCTGTCATTACGACCAGTTTGGAGTTGAGGCCACTTGGTTTTCTGGTTGTCTGACATAAGAACTGTGAGCACTGCTGACTATTTTGGCTCTGCGAGCCCTCCCTCCCGGTATGGACTGCAACAGCCACAAGTGTCCTCTGACTTCATTGGGGGTGGCGTGAGCCACGTGGGGGAAGGGTGCCCTGGATTCCTGTGACCATAAACAGACTGTGTGCCCATTGTCATAAACCTTGGTCTTTTTTAATCCTGTGAAACTCAACCCATTTATTCCCATCTAAATGTTATGCAACATCTTGATATAGCTAGTGCCATGTGTGTGGTATATTAAGTAAGCAATGGAGTTTGATTCTGTCTGCTGCTGTTTTGTCAACCCTGATCTGTCTGTACACGTGTGGTGAGATTTAGAAGCTGAGAAGTCAGTTGATGCTTTATTAGGGATAGGCGTCCCGTCAACGTCACGATCGCAGATTTTAGAGAAACAACAAATGCCGGTACATATAAGTGTCTTATATCGGCTGAAAGCTTAAATTCTTGTTAATATAACTGCACTGTCCAATTTACAGTAGCTATTACTGCAAAACAATGCCATGCTATTGTTTGAGGAGAGCTCCTAACAACAAAACACTTTTTTCACCGCGATAGGTTTGATAAATTCACCTCTGAAGGTGAAATGTGTACTTACATTCGGTCTTTTTATTTTATTCTCTATGTTTGGATGGTCAGGGTGTGACTCGGGTGGGAAACTCTATGTTCTGTGTTTCTATGTTTTGGCCGGGTGTGGTTCTCAATCAGGGACAGCTGTCTATCGTTGTCTCTGATTGGGAATCATACTTAGGCAGCCTTTTTCCTTTTGTATTTTGTGGGAAGTTGTCTTTGTTAGTGGTCTGTATAACCCTAGTAAGCTTCACGCTCGTTTTTGTTGTTTCTTGTTTTGTCGGCGACATTTATAATAAAGAAAAATGTACGCTTACCACGCTGTACCTTGATTTTCAAGACAGCGATCATGACACATTCTGAAATGTTGCTCTGATTTATCATCCAAAGGGTCCCAGAGATAACACATAGTGTCGTTTTGTTAGATAAAATCCCTTTTCATATCCCAAAAAGGTCCATATAGCATGCACAATCGATTTTGTATTTCCACTCGTTCAATTTGCAAAGAAAGGAATCTGTGAAAATTTAGCCCTAAACGTTGTTTCAACCCGTCAAATCACATTCATATTTATTCCCCAGACAACATAGAACGTAACCAGACTTCACTATATCATTAAGAGTGTAGTATATCCTATAGGACATCAAATTTGGTCAGAGAGCGACGCCCTCATGGCACGCTGATGACGCGGGCAGTCTTCACTTGATTGACTGTAACTTTGTCAAATAAGCACCAATCAGGGCCAAACGAAGCTAGCTAGATAGCGAATGAGCTGGGCTTTACGGGAGTATATGGAATCTGTAGCAAAATGTTGCTGCTAACCTTGTGTGACAGCAAGCCTCTTCCTTTTGGACAGAAATGATAAGAATATGGAGATTTATGAAGTTATGAAAACTGGGCGTTATAATAGGGCTACTAATACTGGAAAAGCTAAATCAAAGTACAAGTATACAGATTTGAGGATTTTCTTGCAGAAAATGTAGTGTGAATGTAAATGTTGACTTCACACTAAATCTCATGTAGTTTGCTCATACTTCAATTTATCCGTCTGAAACTTTGCACACATGCTGTTCCCATCTTGTGGACACCATCGGAATTACAACCAGAGTGATGGACCTTTCTGTTGCATTTCAACGATGGTGTTAGAAAAAAACAAAAACAAAAAAACGGTTGTATTTTCTTCTACCAGATCTATTGTGTTATATTCTTCGACCTTCCATTCACATGTCCACAAACTTCAAAGTGTTTCCTTTCAAATGGTACCAAGAATATGCATATCCTTGCTTCAGGGCCTGAGCTACAGGCAGTTAGATTTGGGTATGTCATTTTAGGCGAAAATTGAAAAAAGGGGGCTATCCCTAAGAAGATTTATAGCTGTGATCCTTTAATCAAATCAAGTCAAATCAAATTGTATTGGTCACATACACATATTTAGAAGATGTTATTGCAGGTGTAGCAACATGCTTTATACAATGGTCTGACTGCTACCCCACACAGTTTAAGCTATGCACTTCAGACACATGTTAGGGATGCAAATTCCCAAATTTTGTATTGACTAGTTATTTGTTCTCTATTGACTAGCTACCTGTACTGACTAGCTACTTGTTCTTACGAGCTACCTGTTCTGATGAGCAACCTGTTCTGACTATCTACCTGTTCTGTATTGACTAGCTACCAGAGGTGCGTTCAGCAAATTAAATAGTTGCGAACGTTAGCTGACATATTCCATTTATTTTGTGTTAGCCGCGACCGTTCACTAACGTTAGCTAACAGTCTGAGAAGGTAATGTGCGGCGAACGTAAGTGTCTGTATCCGGTCTAAACTGAAGCTAAAAATAATCAAGTGGCCATGTACAGTTGAAGTCAGAAGTTTACATACACGTTAGACAAATACATTTAAACTCAGTTTTCACAATTCCTGACATTCAATCCTAGTAAAAATTCCCTGTCTTAGGTCAGTTAGGATCACCACTTAATTTTAAGAATGTAAAATGTCAGAAAAATAGTAGAGAGAATGATTTATTTCAGCTTTTATTTCTTTCATCACATTCCCACTGGGTCAGAAGTTTACATACACTCAATTAGTATTTGGTAGCATTTCCTTTAAATTGTTTAACTTGGGTCAAACGTTTTGGGTAGCCTTCCACAAGCTTCCCACAATAAGTCGGGTGAATTTTGGCCCATGCGTCCTGACAGAGCTGGTGTAACTGAGTCGGGTTTCTAGGCCTCCTTGCTCGCACACCCTTTTTCAGTTCTGCCCACAATTCTTCTATGGGATTGAGGTCAGGGCTTTGTGATGGCCACTCCAATACCTTGACTTTTTGCCCTTAAGCCATTTTGCCACAACTTTGGAAGTATGCTTGGGGTCATTGTCCACTTGGAAAACCCATTTGTGACCAAGCTTTAACTTCCTGAGTGATGTCTTGAAATGTTGCTTCAATACAGTGCCTTGCGAAAGTATTTGGCCCCCTTGAACTTTGCGACCTTTTGCCACATTTCAGGCTTCAAACATAAAGATATAAAACTGTATTTTTTTGTGAAGAATCAATAACAAGTGGGACACAATCATGAAGTGGAACAACATTTATTGGATATTTCAAACTTTTTAAACAAATCAAAAACTGAAAAATTGGGCGTGCAAAATTATTCAGCCCCCTTAAGTTAATACTTTGTAGCGCCACCTTTTGCTGCGATTACAGCTGTAAGTCGCTTGGGGTATGTCTCTATCAGTTTTGCACATCGAGAGACTGAAATTTTTTCCCATTCCTCCTTGCAAAAAACAGCTCGAGCTTAGTGAGGTTGAATGGAGAGCATTTGTGAACAGCAGTTTTCAGTTCTTTCCACAGATTCTCGATTAGATTCAGGTTTGGACTTTGACTTGGCCATTCTAACACCTGGATATGTTTATTTTTGAACCATTCCATTGTAGATTTTGCTTTATGTTTTGGATCATTGTCTTGTTGGAAGACAAATCTCCGTCCCAGTCTCAGGTCTTTTGCAGACTCTATCAGGTTTTCTTCCAGAATGGTCCTGTATTTGGCTCCATCCATCTTCCCATCAATTTGAACCATCTTCCCTGTCCCTGCTGAAGAAAAGCAGGCCCAAACAATGATGCTGCCACCACCATGTTTGACAGTGGGGATGGTGTGTTCAGCTGTGTTGCTTTTACGCCAAACATAACGTTTTGCATTGTTGCCAAAAAGTTCAATTTTGGTTTCATCTGACCAGAGCACCTTCTTCCACATGTTTGGTGTGTCTCCCAGGTGGCTTGTGGCAAACTTTAAACAACACTTTGTATGGATATCTTTAAGAAATGGCTTTCTTCTTGCCACTCTTCCATAAAGGCCAGATTTGTACAATATACGACTGATTGTTGTCCTATGGACAGAGTCTCCCACCTCAGCTGTAGATCTCTGCAGTTCATCCAGAGTGATCATGGGCCTCTTGGCTACATCTCTGATCAGTCTTCTCCTTGTATGAGCTGAAAGTTTAGAGGGACGGCCAGGTCTTGGTAGATTTGCAGTAGTCTGATACTCCTTCCATTTCAATATTATCGCTTGCACAGTGCTCCTTGGGATGTTTAAAGCTTGGGAAATCTTTTTGTATCCAAATCCGACTTTAAACTTCTTCACAACAGTATCTCGGACCTACTTGGTGTGTTCCTTGTTCTTCATGATGCTCTCTGCGCTTTTAACGGACCTCTGAGGCTATCACAGTGCAGGTGCATTTATACGGAGACTTGATTACACACAGGCGGATTGTATTTATCATCATTAGTCATTTAGGTCAACATTGGATCATTCAGAGATCCTTGCACGCCCAATTTTTCAGCTTTTGATTTGTTAAAAAAGTTTGAAATATCCAATAAATGTCGTTCCACTTCATGATTGTGTCCCACTTGTTGTTGATTCTTCACAAAAAAATACAGTTTTATATCTTTATGTTTGAAGCCTGAAATGTGGCAAAAGGTCGCAAAGTTCAAGGGGGCCGAATACTTTCGCAAGGCACTGTATATCCACATACTTTTGCTGCCTCAGGGTGCCATTTATTTTGTGAAGTGCACCAGTCCCTCCTGCACAAAGCACCCCCATAACATGATGCTGCCACCCCCATGCTTCACGGTTAGGATGGTGTTCTTCAGCTTGCAAGCCTCCCCCTTTTTCCTCCAAACATAACGATGGTCATTATGGCCAAACAGTTCTATTTTTGTTTCATCAGACCATATGACATTTCTCCAAAAAGTACGATCTTTGTCCCGATGTGCAGTTGAAAACGGTAGTCTGGCTCTTTTATGATGGTTTTGAAGCAGTGGCTTCTTCCTTGCTGAGCAGCCTTTCAGGTTATGTCGATATAGGACTCGTTTTAAGGTGGATATAGATACTTTTGTACCTGTTTCCTCCAGAATCTTCACAAGGTCATTTGCTGTTGTTCTTGGATTGATTTGCACTTTTCGCACCAAAGTACGTTCATCTCTAGGAGACAGAACGTGTCTCCTTCCTGAGCGGTATGACGACTGCGTGGTCCCATGGTGTTTATACTTGCGGACTATTGTTTGTAAAGATGAATTGCTCCCAAGGATGAACCAGAGTTGTGGAGGTCTCCACATTTTTTTGTGAGGTCTTTGATTTTCACATGATGTCAAGCAAAGAGGCACTGAGTTTGAAGGTAGGCCTAGAAATACATCCACAGGTACACCTCCAATTTACTCAAATTATGTCAATTAGCCTATCAGAGGCTTCTAAAGCCATGACATAATTTTCTGGAATTTTCCAAGCTGTTTAAAGGCACAGTCAACTTCGTGTAAACTTCTGAACCACTGGAATTGTGATACAGAGAATTATAAGTGAAATAATCTGTCTGTAAACAATTGTTAGAGAAATTACTTGTGTCATGCACAGAGTAGATGTCCTAACCGACCAAAACTATAGTTTGTTAACAAGAAATTTGTGGAGTGGTTTGAAAAATGAGTTTTAATGAATCCAACCTAAGTGTATGTAAACTTCTGACTTCAACTGTAGAATTTCTTTTATAATTAGTAGGAATAGCTAAGTCATTTTGAGTTTGCATATTGTTGCTAAAAAGCCACAGTAATCCTTGCAAAAAGTAGCCGTTTGATGTTTCACTGTAACATTTTGGAATGTTCATTCAAATCATTCAACCGAAATTGTTACTCTGGCAACATGTTCGCTGCAAAGAGAAGCCTTGTTGAACTGTTCTCTATTGACTAGCTACCTGTTCTGACTAGCTACCTGTTCTCTCTTGACTAGCTACTTCAGTGAAGAGCCACACAATAAGGAACCCAGCCAGGGTCTCTGAAGCACAGCAGAGCAAACAGCAGCCTCACCACCACCGTTTAGAAAGTTGGGCCCCAAGAACTTCAGCTATGTGGGTGAAGACAAAGACTCCAGCCACCCAAGTCATAGACTGTTCTCTCTACTACCGCATGGCAAGCAGTACCAATGCACCAAGTCTAGAACCGACAGGATCCTAAACAGTTTCTACCCCCAAGCCATAAGACTGATACGTAGTTAGTTAAGTAGTTAACCAAATAGCTACCCAGACTATCTCCGTTGACCCTTTTTGCGCTCATTCTTTTGACTCATCACATAAAGTGCCTTCAGAAAGTATTCCTACCCCTTGACTTATTCCACATTTTGTTGTGTTACAGCCTGAATTCAACATGGATTACATTGATTTTGTTTCTTACCCATCTACATACAATACTCCATAATTACAAAGTAAAAACATGTTTTTAGAAATGTTTGCAAATGTATTGCAAATTAATTACAGAAGTATCTAATTTACATAAGATTTCATACCCCTGAGTAAATACATTTTAGAATCACCTTTGGCAGTGATATCAGCTGTGAGTCTTTCTGGGTAAGTCTCTAACAGCTTTGCATGCCTGCATTGTACAATATTTGCATATGGTTGATTTAAAATTCTTAAAGCTCTGTCAAGTTGCTTGTTGATTTCTTTTTTTCCCTTTTTTTTATTTCACCTTTATTTAACCAGGTAGGCCAGTTGAGAACAAGTTCTCATTTACAACTGCGACCTGGCCAAGACAAAGCAAAACCGTGTGACAAAACCAACAACACATAAACAAACGTGCAGTCAATTAAACAATAGAAAAATCTATGTACAGTGTGTGCAAATGTAGAAGATTAGGGAGGTAAGGCAATAAATAGGCCATAGAGGCGAAATAATTACAATTTAGCATTAGATTTGCAGATGATGATGTGCAAGTAGAGATACTGGGGTGCAAAAGAGCAACAAGATAAATAACAATATGGGGATGAGGTAGTTGATTGTGCTATTTACAGATTGGATGTGTACAGGTAAGCTGCTCTGACAGCTGATGCTTAAAGTTAGAGAGGGAGATATAAGTCTCCAGCTTCAGTGATTTTTGCAATTCGTTCCAGTCATTGGCAGCAGAGAACTGGAAGGAAAGGCGGCCAATGTAAGTGTTGGCTTTGGGGATGACCAGTGAAATATACCTGCTGGATACCTGTTGATCATTGCTAGACAGCCATTTTCAAGTCTTGCCATAGATTTCCAAGCTAATTTAAGTCTGAACTGTAACTTGGCCACTCAGGAACATTCAATGTTGTCTTGGTAAGCAACTCCAGTGTATATTTGTTCCTTGTGTTTTAGGTTATTGTCCTCCTGAAAGGCGAGTTTGCTTCCCAGTATCTGTTGGAAAGCAGACTGCACCAGGTTTTGCTCTAGGATTTTGACTGTGCTTAGCTCTATTCCATTTCTTTTTAACCTAAAAGACTCCCTAGTCCTTGCTGATGACAAGCATACCCATAACACAATGCCGCCACCACCATGCTTGAAAATGTGAAGAGAGCTTACTTAGTGATGTGATGTGTTTGATTTACCCAAACGTAAGGGTTTGTATTCAAGACATAAAGTACATTTCTTTGCCAATTTTTTTTGCCGTTTTACTTATGTGCTTTGTGTCAAAAATTATGCATGTTTTGGAATATTTGTATTCTGTACAGGCTTCATTTAGGTTAATATTGTGGAGTAACTGCAACATTCTTGATCCATCCTCAGTTTTCTCCTATCACAGCCATTAAACTCTGTAACTGTTTTAAAGTCACCGTTGGCCTCATGGTGAAATCCCTGACCGGTTTCCTTCCTCTCCGGCAACTGAATTAGGAAGGACGCTTGTATCTTTGTAGTGACTGGGTGTATTGATACACCATCCAAAGTGTAATTAATAACTTGCTCAACACCATGCTCAAAGGGATTTTCAATGTCTGCTTTTTCCCTACCAATCTACCAATAGGTGCCCTTCTTTGCAAGGCATTGAAAAACCTCCCTGGTCTTTGTGGTTGAATCTGTGTTTTGAAATTCACAGCACGACTGAGGGACCTTACAGATAATTGTATGTGTGAGGTACAGAGATGAGGTTGTCATTCAAAAATCAAGGTAAACACTATTATTGCACACATAGTGAGTCCATGCAACTTATTGTGTGACTTGTTAAGCACATTTTTCCTCCTGAGCTTATTTAGGTTTGCCATAACAAAGGGGTTGAATACTTATTGACTCAAGACATTTCAGCTTTTCATTTTTCATAAATGAATACACATTTCTAAAAACGTAATTCCACTTTGACATTATGGGGTACCAGGCCAGTGAACAACATCTCAATTGAATCCATTTTAAATGCAGGCTGTAAAACAACAAAATGTGGAAAAAGTCAAAGGGTGTGAGTACTTTCAGAAGGCTCTATACGCTGCTGCTACTGTTTATTATCTATCCTATTGCCTAGTTACTTTATTCATACCTATATGTACATATCTACCTCAATTATCTCGTTCGTAACCCTGCATGTCAACTCATTACTCACCCTGTGTATATAGCCAAGTTATCTTCCTCATGTTATTATTTTTCTGCATTGTTGGGAAGAGCCTGTAAGTAAGCATTTTACTTTTAGCCTACACCTGTTGTTTATGAAGCATGTGACAAATCAAATTTGATTTGACTTGACTTGGCTTGACAAACATTGCATTGTTGAGTTAGTCCCCCCCCAAGAGGGGAAGGATGCCATCTTGTCTCAGAGGACAATGCTATTGTGAAGTGGCTGGTTGGCCCCGGCCTCCTCAAACACACACACACACACGTTTTGTTCTTCCTATCCTCCTGGGGACGAAACATTTTTTTCCATTCAAATCCTATTTTCCCGAACCCTTCCCATAACTCTAAACTTATCCCTAACCCGTAACCCTAAACCTAACCACTAACCCCTTACCTAACCCTAATTCTAACCCTGAACCTAACCACTAAGCTTAAAATAGCCATTTTCCTCACGATGGAGAATTTTCCTAGTTTTACTGTTTTACTTCTGGAGTTTTTAAGACCCAATACACACACACACACACACACACACACACACACAGAGACACACACAGACACACACACAGACACACACACACACACACACACACACACACACACACACACAGGATGGTTACAGCGGTTACGACTCTGAACCTGACTTTTTGTGTTCTGTAGTCAGGTTTCTACATGATTTATTCACTACAAAGATTCTCCTGCACCTTGGGGATAAACCTTTCAATTCATGGTTCTCATGCAATTGTGCCTTTCATCTTGTTTAAGTTTATTATAGCTTGAGGCATAACTTGATTCAACTTGAAACAAAGAATCTGCTTTTACTATTCATTCATTAATTCATTCACACAGACGATTCTTTCTCAATTGTCTGATAGCAAAACGATGGGTTCTAGTGAGCAGCGGAGTATTCGACACTCACAGTTAATACAGTTTTTTTACAATCCCTATGGCACTAATTTCAGAACCTTATGGTCATTTTTCAAAACTCTAGACTCAAAACGGTCATCACTTGTAACACAGGCTGTCCAATGTTCAAAACATTGCATTCTGCATTCATATCTTTAAAGAAACCTTGCACTTGCAGAATCATTGGTTCAAATAACTAATTTATCATGAAATACCATAGGAACATTAATTTAGATCACCCACACACAAGATACCGATAGTTTCACTGTGTAGTTGTTCGTTCAATCATTAAATATTGTAGTACAAAACATGTGATACATGTTTCATTATGGTACTACACGTAAATACATCACTGTAAAAGGACTAGTAGAGAGAATACTACAGACACAGTGGAATCCTTGAACAAAATATGAAATTTATTGATGAAAAACAATAAAATCACAACATAGGTTTCTTTGAATCAAAGCAAAAATAATTAGCTACAAAATAAGAAAAAAACTACAGTAAAACATCAACTGCAGTGTTCCTCACCTGGCTTACTGTAAAAATCAAAACAAAGGATTGATTACTGTACTTCTATATTTCCCTGTCTTGTGGATTTGGCCACAGGTTCTCATCCACATCACAATTTATGTTTTAATTAGCCAAACATCTTGGGAAGAATCTTCGGGCATGGCGAATCCAGGCCTGACACTGGTCTGCTGTGATGTCATTGCATGCGTCATCCATAGCCTGGAGAAGGGTGGCTTGTTTGTGAAGGCACCTATCATATACCTGCCACCTCTATGTGGAGAAAAAAATCCTCAATCGGGTTAAGGAAAGGAGAGTATGGGGGTAAGTAAAGGGTGGTAAATTGTGTATGGGCCTGAAACCATGCTTGCACCATTTGAGCATGATGGAACCTGATATTATCCCACACAATGACATAGGTCACGCCATCAGCTCTACAGACCTGGTTTAGCTCATCAAGGAAGGTTACATTTGAACAGCGAATCATGTGGCTGCCTGCAACTCAATATATAGAGTATATAGGGTAGAGAGCTTTAGTTGTTGTTCGACCTAACATTAGAACAGGCAAGATGCGTAATCTAAGCAACTTTGACCGTGGTATGATTGTTGATGGCACACATGGTGATTCCAGCATCTCAGAAACAGCTGCCTTCCTGGGATTTTTACGCACTACAGTCTCTAGAGTTTACAGAGAACGGTGCGATAAACAAACACTTTCAGTGAGCGGCAGTTCTGTGGGCAAAAACACCTTTTTATTGAGAGAGGTCAGAGGAGAATGTCCAGACTCATTCAAGCTAACAGAAAGGCCACAAATACTCAAATAACAGCTGTTTAAAACAGTGGTGAGCAGAAGGGCATCTCTTAACGTACAACACCATGAATAATTCAGGCTGTTGTGGAGGCAAAAGGGGGTCCTACCCAGTACTAGATAGGTGTACATAATAAAGTGGCTGGTGAGTGTACAGTAATGTAAAATCTGAAAACATGGTCTGGAAAAGTGGTACATGGGACCATAGAAACAGTGTCTGATAAAGATGATGATGATGATGATGATGAAATATTACATCCATAGATAATGTAGTCCAATTGGTTCATGTTCCACGGTAATTGGTGTCAATGGATCTCATTATCCTGAAACTTTCATGATTGTCACGTTCTGACCATCGTTCGTGTGTGTTTTCCTTGTTTTAGTGTTGGTCAGGACGTGAACTGGCTGGGCATTCTATGTTGGATGTCTTGTTTGTCTATTTCTATGTCTGGCCTGATATGGTTCTCAATCAGAGGCAGGTGCTAGTCATTGTCTCTGATTGGGAACCATATTTAGGTAGCCTGGGTTTCACTGTGTGTTTGTGGGTGATTGTCCTTAGTATCATTATGTCCTTGTTCTGTGTTAGTTTTACACAAGTATAGGCTGTTTCGGTTTTTGTTACGTTTATTGTTTTTGTAGTGTTTGTGTTTAGTGTGTTTCTTCATTAAACATGGATTGCAATAGACACGCCGCATTTTGGTCCGACTCTCCTTCTCATCAAGAAAACCGTTACAATGATCTTAACATGGAATATTGTTTGTCAGTTTCCATAAAACTATATATTAAGGCTAATGCAACAGTTACTTATCATTCTGAGCAGTTGTATCAATTGATAGTTAGATGATTGTAATGAAATAAATAGACCGTCATCTCAGATGTAATGTGTGAATTGCATTTTGAAATGGTTATACTTTGATGTTGATGTTTGATGTTGAAGTTGTGTTATTTTGAACAGGTGATTTTAGTTCAATGAACAAATTATCTTAGATTTATGTGTATTGAATCCAAGCAATTGGAAAAAGTGTTAGTTTTGAAAAATGTGCATTTTGATCATTGGTTGTGAGTTTTGTGTCTAGAGTTTTGAAAAATGACATCAAGGTTCCGAAATTAGTGCCAGAGTGATTGTAAAAAACTGTAAATCAAATGCTTTGTTTTGTCACTCAGCTCTACAAACAAGCATCTTAGACGTCTTCTTGCATTAATAAATAAATTGCTTTGTTTTGTCAATCAACTCAACAAACAAGCATCTTAGTCCTCTTCTCACAATGCAGCGTGTTCTGCGGTTGTGGGTGTGGTGGGGAGGGTGTGCTTGGCTTTCATGTGTTTCACTTCCGTGTCAGATGGAGGGGCAGATTCCAAACACAGCTGCACCTCAGCTGGTACAGGATGGAGTATGTGCTGACATAAGCAGGAGCAGCACGCATACTCCTCTTCCTGTGCCGCCTGTCTTGCTTGATGCAACAGGAGACCCCAGTGTTTCCCCTTGGTTGTTTTACCAGCAGCGGTGGCAAAGGGAGTGGGGCTGAGAAAAAATATATTTTTCAAAGCAAATTTCCTTCAATTATACACATAGTGCCATGCTTATACCATGTTCTTATGCTATCTGATTAACTCAGACGTTATAACAAAATCAATGTGGGCCTCATAACATGCCATTTTGGGAATTTTACATTTTACATTTACTGTCTTGTTTATATTTTGGTGATTGTTAGTTAAAGATGATATTATTTAAAACTCTGTAGCTCCATGATCTTTTCTACATACTTCATATCGGATTTTAGTCCTTTAACTCCACACTGAAAATGTTCCAAAAAAAATTCTCAAAACATATATGCATATATTTCCATTTTGTTTTTATAAATCATATCTTTTGGAGTGGTGGCAAAAATGTAGCAGTGGAGGCCCACCGGTGTAAATTAATATAGGGTTGTCACTGGCCCTTGAGAAACCCTGTTTCCCCTTCTTCCCCATTCTCTGTTTCCCTCTCTTAACCCCATATTTAAAAACAAATTATATTTAACCTTTATTTAACTAGGCAAGTCCCTTTCTTAACCCCAGATCTTTGCTTGGCTCTTTTTTGGAACACACATCATCCTAAACTATATGTCACACTTCAGTACATTGCTGTGATGGTGTGGGCAGAAAGCCTCCTCTCCTCATTACATGTGGAGTTATGTTATGTGGATGTAGTTATGTTATGTAGTTATGTGGAGTTATGCTGGATTACAGGCCTATAAGGTTCAAGAGCAAAGGTTCACTATAAACCTTGAATAAAGGTTAATGGTGTCAATGGCCTCCGATCAGCCTAACAGACATAAACAATCTAAATAAATACTCTTGATTCCAAATACCTGCTTTATTTAGTGCTGATTCAGCTTGAGTGAAGAAGCTTTAGTCTAGATGGATTCTTCCTCATTCCTCTTTTATGGAACTATGTTTGTCAGTCAGAGAGCCAATTGAGTTCAGGCTGAGGTCACTGGCCGGAGGCATCATAGAGAGAAACTATTCTTATGTCCCAAATGGCTCCCTATTCCCTATAAAGTGCACTACTTTTGACCAAAACCTTATGGACCCTGGTCAAAAGTAGGGGACTATATAGGAGATAGAGTGCCATTTGGGATGTAGCCTTTGTATTGTGCTGGGAGGCGTTCTCTCCCGGTTTTCTCTGCCTGTCTCTTGGCCCTCCACTTATTGGAGATTCATTGAAATGCTAAGTTAGTATGGCACTTTCCCCTTTGAAGGCACTTTATCGTCATCTGTGTTCTTTAGAATCCTCCTCATTGTTTTTTACACTGGCATTGACGTTAAGCCATTTGAATGCTCTGCTGATTTTCAAGAGGAGTTCATGTATTGTTATATTAATCCTCCCTAGTTTTAGCCTTCCCTACTCTGCAGCACTGAAGAGGGTTAGTTACCCTATTTACCAAGGCTTCTATGGCTATAGAAATAATGTTTTTGGAGCCTCTATTTTTTTGTCAAAAGTACATTATTTAGAAAACATTGTTATTTTTCAATCTTTCCATTTGTTAATGCCTAGCGTGACCCTGTCGTCCAGAGGTGTGTATATCACGCGTTCCGTTGTTGTTTCTTATCTACAGAACGGGTGATTCCCAAACCCCTGAACTGGTTGTAAGGCCCATGCCTTCCTTTCCTTCAATGTCTGACAAGCCCCTGCCTGTCTTGAGAAGAAAAGCTCTGTTTTTTTCAAGAATTGTATTTTCTTAACCCCAATATGATGCACATTCTCCCAGGGTGTTATTAAACCATTGGTGTCCAGCGAGAAAGGCAGGCAGAAGGAATGTAGCTGCCCTTTGGTTATTATGCCTCACTGCAAAAGGAAGAAAGATAAACAAGAGGGGAAAATGACTTGTTACTTCTGCTTACTGTATGTTGTATTTTATTTAAGTGGGCGTGTGGGCCTCTGTTGATACTGTGAGTGACAACTTTTTCTCCTACCTGTGAAAAGTGATACTTTATTAAATACTCTGCTTTATTACAATCCTATCTTTTTCAATGTAAATGGCACAAACCTTTATAATAACTTGCATACTATTGTTGATGAATGCAAAATACAAAACGTTTCTCCTGAGTTTGCGCCTCACCCAGTACATTTGACCTAATGGGCGCATTCAGAACACTAACTGTAACGTTCAGTGCTCGTGCACTGTTGGCAAACAGGTATCTTTTGAAGCCCCTGCCAAAATATGTCTCAGTTTGCCTCTGTGTAACCCCATAGCCCTGCGCCTGGAAGTGTTCAGCTCTCTAGTCGGCACCCAGGGCCTCTCCTCTGCACCTCCCTCAGCCTTTTTCAGCCTGCCCTACAGAGGCCAACTAGAGAGAACAGCTAGGAGATAAACCTCTGAGGCCAGCAGGAGTCTGCTCTGTGTTAGCATGTCAACAGCCTCCCCATTGGGAATTAACAATTCAACCTCCTCCCTTCTGGGTGGTGGAAAGCATCTCAGAGACAGAGAGGGAGAATGGTGAAAGTGTGTAAAACATGCTGCCTCTCTCTCTCTCTCTCTCTCTCTCTCTCTCTCTCTCTCTCTCTCTCTCTCTCTCTCTCTCTCTCTCTCTCTCTCTCTCTCTCTCTCTAGTCTCTACAGAATATACCTTGTGCCTTGCTGTTGGTATATGCCTTGTGTTGGGGCTCTAGCGGGGTTGGGGTAGGCCACAGTAGTATGAAGGACGGTTCAAATTTGGTTGTGCTCAGCTCACTTTCTGGCTGTATCTCCAACTCCTAGCCACCTGTTCTTGATTTTCCTCCCTGTGTGATTTAACTCACTGCACACAACCCTCCAGTACATCCTGAGAAACTAGGGAGGAAATCTGGGCAAGTGATTGGTCTCATCATGAGGTATATTTAGAGCAACAGGCGACAGAGGGTTGGGATTTAGGGGCTTTTGCCAACTATCAGACCATTGTTTGGTGTGGTGGTTAGTTGTTTGTGATGGTCTACAGAACATAACAGGGTCGTCCTGATGCTGACTCATCGTCCTGTTGGGGAAATGAAACCTGGATTCATCTGCAGGAGAAGTCGAGTCCCACTTCCCTGGAGCAAAGTTTTTTCAGGGTTTCCGGTGCCATGCCGGGCACATTGCAGTCAGAGCATGTCCTGTCTGTCTGTCTGTCTGTCTGTCTGTCTGTCTGTCTGTCTGTCTGTCTGTCTGTCTGTCTGTCTGTCTGTCTGTCTGTCTGTCTGTCTGTCTGTCTGTCTGTCTGTCTTTCTGTCTGTCTGTCTGTCTGTCTGCCTGCCTGCCTGCCTGCCTGCCTGCCTGCCTGTCTGTCTGTCTGTCTGTCTGTCTGTCTGTCTGTCTGTCTGTCTGTCTGTCTGTCTGTCTGCCTGCCTGCCTGCCTGCCTGCCTGCCTGCCTGCCTGCCTGCCTGCCTGCCTGTCTGTCTGTCTGTCTGCCTGTCTGTCTGTCTGTCTTATAGAGCCTAGCTACATACCCACAGCCACAGCAATAATCCTATTTGTTGTTCTTTTCTCCCCCTGATCCGTCTGCTGTCTGAAGTGTGTTTGGAACGGCAAATCCCCAAGAACTTCAATCATATGTATTTTTCCTCCCAGAACACGGTTTGTGGTGCTCCCCCCTCCACCTTCCCATAATCCCTTTATGTAGAGTGAACATGCACAAATCCACCTAGGGCTGAGTGATATCGGCAAAATATATCATAAGATTTGTATCATTTTTGAAGGTATAGCGTATTTTAGGGTATTTTATGTTTCTGAATAATAAACGTTGAGTTTATTAGGAGTAGTGCATGACCCTTTAATGGCAACAAAGGAGTTCTAAGTGGTTTTGTACTGATGGGTTTATATTCAACCAAACTATGAGAAAACTGACAGTGATGTAGTCCAATTTGTAAAATGTTTCATTTAATTTAGCACTGCATTAAAATATTGTTATAGGTATATATTATACAGGTATTATAAAAACCCATACCGGTATGTGGATCCATTCACAATATAAAGAGCATCCCTAAACCCACCACACCGTCATTCCAAGTATTCTATCTTGTTCTGGAAGAAAAGTTGAAACTCAGTTGCATCTGTGGTAATATAAAGCAGTCAGAAATGAACTGCCGACTGCTGAGTGCTTTTTATTTACTGTTTGTGGTTTGGTGGCAGTCAGAGCTGCATATTGGGCCCATATAAATCTCAACCTGGCATTCAACATATTTCAACTACAAAGTCATGAATTGCCCAGGACCCAATTGCACCAAACCTCACTAGAACTACATACTTTACTCTTCATAATTCCCTCTGAAAGTGTGTATGTGATATTTTGATTTCCATCACAGCTTCCACCGAGTCCAGTTATGTAAGACTTTCCATACAGGTTTGTTAGCCTAGCTAGCCGTGTCTTGTCAGGGAAAATACCTTGATTTGAACCTAATAACAACCACTCACTGTGTTAGCTAATGTAATGAAAAGAGAGTATCAGTGAGAGTGAATTCCAGAGTTTCTGACTGGCCTTTAGCCTGCCTCTGTTGGCCAGAGATGAAGAAGTATGGAGTAAATGAAGGAGAGAAACATTGTGCCTCAATTAAGACTGAGGAGGTACTTCTGCTGGTCGCAATCTGCTGGAAATTCTTTTGTAGTGATGCAAAATTAGACGTTTACTCCAACTCCTGACGTTGATCTACTTAAAAGGAGATGTGGTCTGTTTTCAAGGCTACTGTACTTCACAATGAGGCATTTGATGTAGGCCCACATCATAGCAGGAATGTTTGTCATATCAAATTGTATTTAGTAATGCAATAATTGTAATAAACTATATTGACTTCATTAGAAAATGCTTCACCTTTTTCTCAACCTCTACAGGTAGGAGTTACAGGTTGGAAAGGTGTGTTTGTGTGTGTCACGGTTCCGTTAGGAAAATGTGGCATGGGCAACATTTAAATTTGAGAAATCTGACGGACCCATATGCATTGGGTGCGCAACCTGATTAGTGCATCCACCAACTGGGATCAGAAATACAGAAATCACATTTAGATGATGGTAATTCATTTTAACAGAACATGCAAGTCGAGGATGCAACGATGTGCTCTCCTCCTTACTGAACTCTGATGCTGACTTTGAAGATGTTATAATAACTGTCCACATTTACTTTTCCTCAGCCAACAAGACAAGTACCAAACAGCAAAATGACTAGCGTATATCAATCTACTAACTCCCATAGTAGAAAAGAGTTCAAATTCATACAACCAGTAGGCCTAGGCTACATAAAGAAGCGTTAAAAAGCAATGAGTCTGATGCGAAAGATCAGAACTTTTATCTTAAAATGTTAATAAACACATTTCTTCACATTATACAGTAAGTGCTGCAATGCGCACAAGGCAGTAGGCTACGCAAACATCTTTGTTCCATTATGCAATTAGTGGGAAAACACTGTTGTCAAAAGAGCACTGCACATGCCACCGGTTTCATGTGACAGAAATGAAAATATCTGTTAGAAATGTTGAAAGAGAGGAGATCTAATAGGCTATTTTGAAGCAAGGTAAGACATGCCTCATAATATGTATTAAAACGTTCAGGGTTCAAACAATGAAGTATATTTTTTATAAATGTATAGCGTACTGCCTCCGACTGATTGAAAAGTGGTGTGTGGCGTGTTGATGAAGCCTGCTTTCTGCTGCCATTATGAGATGCTACAACAGCAGCAGTTCTCGCGCAGACGGACAGATTTCCTCTCAAAGGAAAATCTGATTTGTATATGTATCTGTGATTAATAAGATACATAATGAATATACTGTAGCCTACACACGCGCCAATTTAATTCTACAAAATTTTGCAAATTCACCTATAGACCGATAAGCATAACCAGTGAAATCTATTTCAAACGACTGGTATTTCCATCAATGAATAGGCAAAAAATATACTGGTGCCAATTTCATTTATTGGCTTTTCAACAAAAAGAAATTGGCCAAAAGCCAGCTATTACCGGCTAACAGAAACCCTGGTGTGTGTGTGTGTGAATATACTACAGGGAGAAGTTGTGGGAAGGAAACTTGAACCATTGTTTGATGTGGATGGAATGTGGATCCTGTGTGCGGTTGAGTGCTTCGCTAGATCAGAATCGTGGCCATTGCACCATGCTGGCTAGTGGCTATCATCGCAATTATATCGTTTAGACATTTACCAGACACCATGTCCAATGTGTCCTTTGGAGACTGTTCCTGGTTATTGATGTGCTGAGGCTTACTGAATTATTTCAGACCTACGTTTTTTTCTGTTCACGATAAGATTATGGGCAAACACATCCAATGAAAACAATCAACCCCAAACTAAAATTATGTTTTGGTATATTTGTTTCTATTGTGTGCCCAGATGTTGGGAACAATTTGGTATATACTCAGGAATGGTTCACCCAGTACGCAGTACCTGGCACAGCAGGCAAGCTAGAACTGGATGTGGTTCTACTCATGGTTTTGGAAACAGCGAGGGAATTTCTGTGGTTTACAGACTAAAGTGGCTACATGTTCTTTTCCCTCCACCCTAACCATCTGTTGATGATTCCTGGGGCTAGGCTGGGTAGTGTGACCCAAACACACACTGCCTGCCTATAGGTTACATCTACACAGCTTTCAGAAGTTTGTCACGCGTTACGACTCTCAGGGCTTCATTATTTTATAGTTCAGTGTCAAGACTTGAGTAGATGTTTTCGGTTAATATAGCATGCCTCCATGTCACAACAGGCTAAAATACTACAAACAGTTATGCTTTTTTTCATTCAGTTGTACCTTGACAGGTTAGTATTGATGATCTTTTGATTGCAGTCCCGCTAGATGTTCATTGAAAGCACATTGCCGGTGGGCCTGCTTGCGTTTCTCAGTAGAAGTAAACCCAGTTCATGATAGTTAAAGTCCTGGAGATTAGTGACCACAAGGAAGTACCTCACAACCACCACACCACTAAGAACCATGGGCCAACAGCTGAAACTCATTCTAACACATGATTTTGATTAATCATTAACAGCTATGATATGATTGTTGTGACTACAGTTTGGAGTCTTGAATCTTGGATTTCTTTGTTTGTATTTTAGAGAATAGAGTTGTTACCTGGATTTATAGAAAGGCCTGTTTAATATAAAATGTCTGAGTCTGACGCTTCAGTTTCCAGTCAACTCTTGCGGATCTATTTTAATCTTCCCCACAACCATCTAGGCCTTTAGAGGCCTCACAGTTTAGATTCACCCAGCTAGTAGCACCTCTTAACAAATTCAAGCAATTATTGCCTTTAAAGAGATAATTAAAGGTTCTTCCACTAACTGAGAGAGTTTGTGATTTATGTTGACTTGCTGGAGGGCCTCTGGAAGAGGCATAGAAGAGGCTGTTCCAGTTGTACCAGGGATCAAGAGGGCCCTGTCTTTCCCCAGTCCCCACCAGACCGACTCCCGCTGAGCCTCTATTCTGGCCTTGTCGGCCCTTTTATGGCCCTGTCATTGGACACAAGGGGTGGAGACGTGAAGTCAAGGCCAGGGGCACACCAGGGTTGAGATTTGGCACGGAGGCGAGACTGCAGTCAGATTCCCTGGCACAGACACAAGCCCTGCCCGCTGTGGGCACATGTCTCGCTTCAGCTCTGTTATTTCACCAGACATGGAGGCAGGGGTTGAGGTTCCCTTATGCAGAACTAATGGAAAAGATTGCACCGAGGGGAGATTTACAGAGATAACACAATAATTTCGGACAAAGCTGTTTTTTCATGCCAATTTTTTTTTTAAGAGCAGACGAGACAGACAGCGAAGGGCAGGCTCAGAGTTTTCATAGTCGGATCAGCAAAGACCAGGGTGTGATGTCTCTGAAAACTGGTCAGCAGTGTTCTCTCTCTCCTTTCCTGCTGTCCCTCTTGGTCCAATCCCCACCCCTGGATTTAGCTGCAGGAATCATGTCAAGGGAGTGTTTGCTCATATATTTGGGTTGGGGGGAATCACTTGCTAGACAAATTACAGGGAAAATATAAAAAAGTGGCACTTTTTATTAAGAGTGTTGTGAAAGTCTAGGCTAAATTATTATATTCTACTGAGACGTTTTCCTTGACGAAAGGCCACGAACTGACTCATGATGAGGGCTTGTCGAGATGATAATAATTAGTGACGGAGGAAAAAAATCGATACAGTTACATTTTGCGATTAATCTTTTGGCTGATATTACTCCAAGTATTGATTTGATTGATTTTTATTGTTTATTTTTTGCTACTCTAGGTAGAGTTGAGGGCAAAGGGGGTTCAGCTCAATATTAGGAATGTGTTCCTAATGTTTGGTATGTATTGTGAGTCATTTGTTTGGAACATCAAATCACTGTCAAATCGTAGTATCGAATCACAATACATATACAGTACCAGTCAAAAGTTTGGATACACCCACTCATTCAAGGGTTTTTCTTTATTTTTACTATTTTCTACATTGTAGAATAATAGTGAAGACATCAAAACTATGAAATAACACATATGGAATCATGTAGTAACCAAAAAAGTGTTAAGCAAATCAAAATATATTTTAGATTTTAGATTCATCAAAATAGCCACTCTTTGCCTTGATGACAAATTTGCACACTCTTGACATTCTCTCAACCAGCTTCATGAGGTAGTCACCTGGAATGCCTTTCAATTAACAGGTGTGCCTTACTAAAAATGTATTTGTGGAATTTATTTCCTTAATGCGTTTCAGCCAATCAGCTGTGTTGTGACAAGGTAGGGTTGGTATACAGAAGATAGCCCTATTTGGTAAAATACCAAGTCCATATTATGGCAAGAACAGCTCAAATAAGCAAACATAAGTCCGTCATTACTTTAATACATAAAGGTCAGTCAATCCAGTCGTAAAACCATCAAGCGCTATGATGAAACTGGCTTTCATGAGGACCGCCACAGGAAAGGAAGACCCAGAGATACCTCTGCTGCAGAGGATACGTTCATTAAAGTTACCAGGCTCAGAAATTGCAGCCCAAATAAATGCTTCACAGAGTTCAAGTAATGAGACATCTCAACATCAACTGTTTAGAGGAGACTGCGTGAATAAGGCCTTCATGATCGATTTTCTGCAAATCAACCACTACTAAAGAACACTAATAATAATAAGATACTTGCTTGGGCCAAGAAACAAGAGCAATGGACATTAGACAGGTGGAAATCTGTCCTTTGGTCTGATGAGTCCAATATTTAGTCTTTGTGAGACGCAGAGTAGGTGAACGGATGATCTCTTCATGTGTGGTTCCAAACCGTGAAGCATGGCGGAGGAGGTGTGATGGTGTGGGGGTGCTTTGCTGGTGACACTGTCACTGATTTATTTAGAATTCAAGGCACACTTCACCAGCATGGCTACCACAGCATTCTGCAGAGATACACCATCCCATCTGGTTTGTGCTTAGTGGGACTATAATTTGTTTTTCAACAGAACAATGACCCAACACACCTCCAGGCTGTGTAAGGGCTATTTGACCAAGAAGGAGAGTGATGGAGTACAGCATCAGATGACCTGGTTTCCACAATCCCCCGACCTTAACCCAATTGAGATGGTTTGGGATGAGTTGCACCGCAGAGTAAAGGAAAAGCAGCCAACGAGTGCTCTGCATATGTGGGAACTTTTTCTCATTTCTCATGAAGCTGGTTGAGAGAATGCCAAGAGTTTGCAAAGCTGTCATCAAGGCAAAGGGTGGCTACTTTGAATAATTTTTAACACTTTCTTTGGTTACTACATGATTCAATATGTGTTATTTCATAGTTTTGATGTATTCACTATTATTCCACAAAGTAGAAAATAAAAACCCTTGAATAAGTAGGTGTGTCCAAACTTTTGACTGGTACTGTAGAATCGTGAGAATCACAATACATATCATATCGGCACCTAAGTATTGTGATAATATTGTATTGTGAGGTCACTAGCATTTCCCAGCCCTAATAATAATGCCTGTGAGTTTCAGAAGAACAGACAGTTTTGTCTGTCTGTAGTTAGTTTCACTGCTTTCTAGTCTGCCTGACTTGTCTGTCTGATTATCATCCAGAGCTCCGGAGATGTTCACACGGACACCCAGATCCCCCCCCTCCATGCCTGTAATTACACCTTATTATAGTAGGAAATGGAGGCCTCCCATCTGCTCTCAATAAATGGACCAGGAAAGGCCTCCTGCTTTCTTGTATTGTTGCATAAACCTCTGGCAAACAGATGTCTAGGTGGGGGCGAAGCATTTGGTGTAGGTGTCCGAAGTCTACAAAGTCTTTGAATGGTAAGGATAGGTGATGTGAAATGTATCTGTCAACTGGTTAAGATTAAGATCACTTTGTTGGTCATTTGCACATACTGTCCAACCAAAATTTGAATTGAGCTTTTAACCCAACTGCGCTGAAAAACACATACTGTACACTGAGTTTACAAAACATTAGGAACTCCTGCTCTTTTCATGACAAACTGACCAGGTGAATCCAGGTGAAAGCTGTGATCCCATATTGATGTCACTTGTTGAATTCACTTCAATCAGTGTAGATGAAGGGGAAGAGACAGCTTAAATAAATATTTTTAAGCCTTGAGACAATTGAGACATGGATTGTGTATGTGGGCCATTCAGAGGGTGAATGGGCAAGACAAAAGATTTAAGTGCCTTTGAACGGTGTATGGTAGTAGGTGCCAGGCGCACCGATTTGAGTGTGTCAAGAACTGCAACGCAGCTGGGTTTTTCATGCTCAACAGTTTCCCATGTGTGTCAAGAATGGTCCACCAACCAACTTGACACAATTGTGGGAAGCATTGGAGTCAGCATGGGCCAGCATCCCTGTGGAACGCTTTCGACACCTGTAGAGTCCATGCCCCAGCGAATTGAGGCTGTTCCGAGGACAAAAGGAGGTGCAACTCAGTATTAGGAAGGTGTTCCTAATGTTTTTTACACTCAGTGTACATACGCAGGTTTTTTTGGAGTGGTGCAAGGGGCTGCCACACTGGGTGTCCAGGAAGCTAAGTGCCTTTCTCTAGGGCATAGCAGCAGGAGATGGCATCTAGTATTTTTGATACCAGCAACCTTCCGCTTGGCAGCTGACTTCCCGCTAGATTCTTCCCCCTCCGCTTGGCAGCTGACTTCCCGCTAGATTCTTCCCCCTCCGCTTGGCAGCTGACTTCCCGCTAGATTCTTCCCCCTCCGCTTGGCAGCTGACTTCCCGCTAGATTCTTCCCCCTCCGCTTGGCAGCTGACTTCCCGCTAGATTCTTCCCGTCAGACCTGGCATTCTAACTGGAAACCCTCCGCTTGCTGGCTCGTCTCTCTTCTGCTAGGCTGGTCTGACTCTGTTAATGCTTGGCAAGGAGATTGCGGCCTGTTGGTCTGCTGTGTAATCCGCATAAATACCATAGCATTGTCAAATGTTTCAAGTAAGGGTATATTAACTTGGACTTGGAGCTATCTAGTTTTTTCTACCCCTTCATGCTCCCTGTAAGACTTACTGTAAGTATAATTTCTGTCGTATTTTAATGAGCTTCATGGCCAAATTATGATATCAAATTTGAAAATGTGCCAACAATGGAGGTTAAAGGTTAAGACATCATGGGATGTGGTTTCCTGTTAATTTTACCCAACTTTCTGGTCAACTGCTCTCGTTTATGTTCAGCTCCTAGATGGGCTAGCTAATCGTAATGAGCAGCACATTATACCAAGCACAGAAACAGACTTCCGATGGGCTCACTCACTTTACAGCAGGTCTCTTGGCAGGAGTATCAACTGTATGGCACATCGGTAGTGATGAACCCTAAAGTGTGTTTTGTGGCTCCAGTTTCTTAATGATGGGATTATTGCTCATTAGTTTCAGATACAATTATGCATAAATATTATGGGATGCTTCCACTTCTGCCACCTTGAGTCAGTTCAAATCAATGTAATTCAAACTTTAGTCAGACTTCTCCTGTTTCTGAATGGAAGGTGGAGGTTTTATATCCACATGAATTATACCTATATTATATCAGACTCATGTACTGCAGGCCAAGTCATAAGTCATACACTTCTGCCATTTGTTTTCCCATCCATGATTGTTTGGTTATAGAGACACGGCTGTTTATGTCTTGTTGAAGATTTCATTTGGAGTGGGTTATTGTTCTATACTGTATTAATGCGTTGGTTTATTTTGGGAGGATCTCGGGAAGGAAGGCGAGACGTTAAGTAGAGGGACATTTTTTATTTTAGTCAGTCTGTCGGGTTTTATCAGTCTGTTTCATAGTGCTGGATCAAACAGGCGTGGTACCGTCTAGGGGAGTTCTTTCCTGAACCCGCATGCAGAACAATGGGATTGTTGTCAGAATAATAGAGGATAATAGAGATAGTTCTTTAGCACAATTGACACCGTCCAAACATGGGCGTCTGTGGTTTTAACATTGCCATTTAGCTGTCAGCATTATACTACAATAAGGACTGAATGCACATTACACTTGAAATTCCACAAATGAACTTTTAGCAAGGCACACCTGTTAATTGAAATGCATTCCAGGTGACTACCTCATGAAGCTGGTTGAGAGAATGCCAAGAGTGTGCAAGCTGTCATCAAGGCAAAGGTTGGCTACTTTGAATAATCTAAAATCTAAAATATAGTTTCATTTGTTTCACACTTTTTTGGTTACTACATGATTCCATATGTGTTATTTCATAGTTTTGATGTCTTCACTGTTATTCTACAATGTAGAAAATAGTAAAAATAAAGAAAAACTCTAGAATGAGTAGGTGTGTCCAAACTTTTGACTGGTACTGTATGACATACCTGAAGTGAAATTGGCTAAACAATGAGATTCTAAGTCATTGGCTTTCACAGTAGTGTGGTTACACAGCCAATAACCAGATGTGTTATGTTGGTGTTTGTGGTTGTGTGTAATACTGAAGGCCTTTATCTGAGAGACTATGGCTTGATCTGATTACCAGTTAGGAAGAGCAGGGAGAGAATGGAGACATTCTGTCAGAAGACTGGCATCTTAAAAACACACTTCTAGTTTATATGAAAACTTTAAATTCAATGAAATTGTTGTATGTTTTAGTAAGGGGTACTTTTTAGCTACCTAGAACCTAAAATAGTTATTTGGCTAACATTTTGTTCTCCATGTAGAACCCTTTCCACAGAGGAATACAAAAGGGTTTTACCTGGAATCCAAAAGGGTTCTACGTAGAACCAAAAAGGGCTCTCCTAAGGGGAAAAACATTTTTTCTACGAGTTAGCACGGTAAGCATGGTTAGCGCGGTCATCCCCTCTTCAAAGGGGGAGACACTCCAGACCCAAACTGTTACAGACCTATATCTATCCTACCCTGCCTCTCTAAGGTCTTCGAAAGCCAAGTTAACAAACAGATCACCAACCATTTCGAATCCCACTATATGCAATCTGGTTTCCGAGCTGGTCATGGGTGCACCTCAGCCACGCTCAAGGTCCTAAACGATATCATAACCGCCATCGATAAAAGACAATACTGTGCAGCCGTATTCATCGACCTGGCCAAGGCTTTCGACTCTGTCAATCACCACATTCTTATTGGCAGACTCAACAGCATTAGTTTCTCAAATGACTGCCTCTCCTGGTTCACCAACTACTTTTCAGACAGAGTTCAGTGTGTCAAATCGGAGGGCCTGTTGTCCGGACCTCTGGCAGCCTCTATGGGGGTGCCACAAGCTTCAATTCTCAGGCCGACTCTTTTCTTTGTATATATCAATGATGTTGCTCTTGCTGCTGTTGATTCTCTGATCCACCTCTACGCAGATGACACCATTCTGTATACTGCTGGCCCCTCTTTGGACACTGTGTTAATTAACTAACCTCCAGACAAGCTTCAATGCCATACAACTTTCCTTCCGTGGCTTCCAATTGCTCTTAAATGCAAGCAAAACTAAATGCATACTCTTCAACCGATCGCTGCCCGCACCTGCACGACTGACTTAGAATATGTGGACAACTACAAATACCTAGGTGTTTGGCTAGACTGTAAACTCTCCTTCCAGACTCACATTAAGCATCTCCAATCCAAAATTAATTCTAGAATCTGATTCCTATTTCGCATCAAAGCATCCTTCACTCATGCTGGCAAACATACCCCCATAAAACTGACTATCCTACCGATCCTTGACTTCGGCGAAGTCATTTACAAAATAGCCACCAACACTCTACCCAACAAATTGGATGTAGTCTATCACAGTGCCATCCATTTTGTCACCAAAGCCCCATAAACTACCCACAACTGCGACCTGTATGGCTGGCCCTCGCTTCATATTCGTCAGTAAACCGACTGGCTCCAAGTCATCTATATGTCTTTGCCTTATCTCAGCTCACTGGTCACCATAACAGCACTCACCCATAGCACGCGCTCCAGCAGCTATATTTCACTGGTCACCCCCAAAGCCAATTCCTCCTTTGGCCGGCTTTCCTTCCAGTTCTCTGCTGCCAATGACTGGAATGAATTGAAAAAAACACTGAAGCTGGAGACTCATATCTCCTCTCTAACTTTAAGCATCAGCTGTCAGAGCAGCTCACAGATAATTGCCCCTGTACATAGCCAATCTGTAAATAGCCCATCCAACTACCTCATCCCATATTGTTTTTTTGTTTTTTTTCCTTTGCACCCCAGTATCTCTACTTGCACATTCATCTTCTGCACATCTATCACTCCAGTGTTCAATTGCTAAATTGTAAATACTTCGCCACTACGGCCTATTTATTGCCTTACCTCCCTAATATTACCTCATTTGCACACACTGTATATAGATTTTTTCTATTGTGTTATTGACTGTACGTTTGTTTATCCTATGTGTAACTTGTTTTTGTCGCACTGCTTTGCTTTATCTTGACCAGGTTGCAGTTGTAAATGAGAACTTGTTCTCAACTGGCCTACCTGGTTAAATAAAGGTGTTCTCAACTGGCCTACCTGGTTAAATAAAGGTGTTCTCAACTGGCCTACCTGGTTAAATAAAGGTGTTCTCAACTGGCCTACCTGGTTAAATAAAGGTGTTCTCAACTGGCCTACCTGGTTAAATAAAGGTGTTCTCAACTGGCCTACCTGGTTAAATAAAGGTGAAATATTTGTATTCATTTTTTAAACATGAAATAATATATGATGTCAAAGACATCCCATTTATCGGTACCCCCTGTTGACCTTGGACATGTGTCGTGGCTGGCCTGCTGTTCCCAGTCTAATCTGCAGTCTAACAGCTTTCCCCTGATCTCATTCATACCATATCTCCATCCTGCACTCAGTCTCACAGCACAGCCTGCGTATCCAGTGTGTCTGTGTGAGTCCCAAATGGCACCCTATTCTGACACATTCTTCCAATCCCACTCACTGCTTGGCCAGGAGTCCCAGAGGTGTTTCTGCATGGGGTTCTTGGAGGGATTACAACAGTGTGATGGACTACTTGTGCTAAATTCCTACTGTTTAAACACATCTTCCAAAATCTGTTAAACGTTTACTCTACTTTTAGTCATGTTATTGCTCTCGTTATGTCACACAAAAGGAATGTGTCCTTTAGTGACTCAACACAAGGAGTGTATTCTTCTGTATACTATACTTTATATACTTGAAAAAGGTGCTTTGATCATGTGTTATGATATGTAGGAGGACCCATTTGAAATCTGCACACTTAACTCAAATGGTCATACTAATCTCCCATTGGTTTCAATGTATTTACACAAACATTAAAGTTACGCTCAAGTCAAGATTCCACCCTGGAATGTCAAGGTTTGATAGAATATGATGACACGTGACCCTGAGAGCTCCTTTCCGAGTAGAGTTAGTCGTATAGAAGAACGTCTTCCCTTACTGCCCCCGCAAAGGATCTTTGAACCTGGTGAAATACAACCTTGATACCCCCAGAAAGGATACTCCTCCAGACAGACCCTGGCTTCTCCTCTCTGACCCAGCCTCTCGAAGAGATAATCCCGTGGTCTGTTGGTTTGTGAGTGGCCAGCTCCTTGATCCTTTGTCAGTGGGTGACAGGGGGAGTCTAAATCCAAGGATTTAAACCAGAGAATGGAGCAGATGAGAGCCAATCAGAGACAAAGCATTTCATGCAGACAAAGTGGGCACCTGATCCCTTCTCACATGTTGAACCCACATAATTGGCCTCAGGAATGTTCACATTTCTCCTTCTTTATATTGGTTCATGGTTTTAAAGAGACAACTGGTGGTGTTTTAGTGTACTGTTAGGTCAGGTCTTCCTTGAAAAATATATTCTCAAGGTACTTCCTGATTAAATTTAGAAGAAGATTTGCCACCATGATCCTCAAATTATCACGAATCAGATCGAGGAAAGGAAATCACTTACTTAAATAGTAAAACATGGGAGCACCAAACCCTGGACAGTTCTTGTTAGCCCGAAGCTAAGGGTCACATGGCTAGCGTTGGGGGATTTGCATCATGACACTAATGACTTGCATTAAAGTTCTCTGCTGCTATTTTTGATATTCATGTTGCCTCAACACATCTTTAATTCTATTTTTCATAAATGAGCCATGTTTTAATAGATCCTCCTGAATTCTTATTTATGTACGCAATAACTATGCATGCTCTAAGGAACAGCATAGAGAAATCATTTAAATATCCCTGGAGTCCACTTGTGTGTGTGCAGTATGGATGTGTGTGCCCTGGAGTCCACTTGTGTGTGTGCAGTATGGATGTGTGTGCAGTATGGATGTGTGTGCCCTGGAGTGCTGACCAACTGTTGGCTGGCTGTGTGTGTCACTCAATTTTTTTTTTACCACAGGAGCTTTTCTAAAGCATGTCTTTCTTCAGTGTTTATAGATTTTTGGCCCAGAGGGACCTCAAATGGCAAGGTGTGAGCATTTCAGAGCAGATGTATGCGGCTTACTGTAGCCTGCTCCTAAGTAAAGATGCCAATGTGTTTGGAACTGGCAAACGGGAAATGGTTTGGCTGTAGGGAGGCTTTAACAAAAGCATCTTTGAATAAACTTGGATTCAGGTTACTCTGTACACAGGCTCATAGCCTCATACACTGGAATAGTGAATAGCGAAGCTGCAGTAGTAACAGGGAGGCCGACCTTTTAGAGAATACACAGATGTGTGTGACTGTCATTCTGGATAATCCTAACCTGAGAAAGGGATGGTGGATTTTCATGTTCCAAAGCTTTTACTGTGTCCATTTTGACAGTCAATCATGTGCACAAGTACACACAGGAGTGTTCTTCATAGAACGTTAGTCCACAGAAGGAAATACATGTCACACATGTTGTTTATGTGTCACGTGTACTGTGTACTGCATATGACAAAGCAACAGAAAATAATTCTTATCCACTGTTGTCTATGTGTTGGAGTTGTAAATGCTGTGGTTTTCTGGCAGACACTCCTGAGTTGTCTCCCTGACTTTTGAGGTGGCAGGTAGCCTAGAGGTTAAAGTGTTGGGCCAGGAACCAAAAGGTTGCTGGATCAAATCCTGAGCTGAAAAGTTACAAATCTGTTGTTGTTCCCCTGAACAAGGCAGTTAACCCACTGTTCCCTGGTAGACCATTGTTGTGATTAAGAATATGTTCTTAACTAACTTGCCTAGTTAAATAAAGGTTTTAAAAAATTACCCCTTACTCCCAGTGTGGCCTACGGGCTTCCTGAGCCGGGTGAAATAACACCTTCCATCTGAGTTTTACCCAAAAGCTCAGACTTTTCTGTTTCCGTGTATGCTGGCCGGCACCTGTGTCTCACTAGGCCATGTCTCCGGCGGAGCTGCTCTCACTTGGGGCCAAAGCCAGGCCACGGGTACTTTTCAGCTTCTTTTTTACATAACAGTGGCTAATTGTGAACTTTAACACCTTCTCACAAAGCAACTGTCTAGATGATGCAGAGGTTGTTGATTCTGCTCACCCCAAGGCTTTAGTGTTACACTCCTGATGGAAACACAGTCACACTAGAGACAACATTAACATTAAACACTGGCCTCAGGTGGAAGTGCAGCACAACAAGGGTATTCTTGTACCAAGAATTTGTTTTGTCAGTTTCCTGAAAAAGGAAGACTAGTTTGTACATGGAACTTGGAAAGAATGGGAGTAACTGTTGGAATGTTTTTGAGTCAATTCCGGTGTGGCCATTTTTGGAACCTGAGTTCATAGACTGCCTTCCCTTATTGATTAGCGTGTAATGAAAGTGCCTATTACTTCAATTCTGACTTCTCTCTAGGAAAATGGATTGTGCAACATGCTGGAGAATGAAGACATTTTGCTGCCTGGTGAGATGATGAATGAACAGATGGCGTTTACCTTAGTTCACATACTGACTGTGATTACTGTACCTTACGTAAAGGGGTTGTTACCTTAGCTCATTGATGTGAAGCAGACATTGTAATGTGGAAACAGCTGCAGACATGTATATTTGGAATGTTTGAGTCATGACTGTGATTACCTTAGGCTATGTGAAAAATAGGCCATACCCTGAAATGATTTGTGTACTGTGTGGATTTAATAAGTTAATCATAATCTTGACAAAGCAGGTTGTATTGCATTCAAAGTATCTTCAGAATAGTTCCAGTCAGTTTCAATCAGATCTGTGTGTTGTGGGATGTTTTTGTCACTGGAGAAGATGACTACAATTTGCCCTGGCCTGTTTTATGTGGTACCGCTTCTTTGATGGCTTTCCCAAAGGTTAACCAACCGTCTTTGCAGTCTTATTCTTCTTGTATAAATGACTCATTCAACCCAAGTCAAAGTTTGCCCTGCAGTCTACAACCAGTTACTTCCCTCTCCCAGGAACGAGTTGCGTTTTTACTTATGATTGCAGGGTTATTTTAGGATCGCATGATGGTAATTCATATTGTCATAAAGAACGGGACGGTGGTGGAGTGAATCATTCTCTCGCCCTCTAATTCAATTGCAGGACTGAGATTTGAGTAAATAACACCAGCTCAGAAAATCAACAGTGAAGGGAACTAATCAAAGGGACAGACACATACAGGGAATACTGATGCCAGAATGTAATGTAAGCTCAAACCAACTCCAAGGTATCAGATGATCATCCACTGAGACATCATCCATCAGAGATGTCTAGACTTTTATCTCAGAAATCCCCTCTGGGAGCTTTCGATAGACTGTAATTATTGATGAGCACAAGGCTATGACACATTCATTTTCATAAACAGGGAAGGTTTAGGTTTTCTGAAGCAGACTTCTTAGACTTATGATAGTCATTTTTGAGTTACAAGACATCAATTTGTAAAGTCTCTCCTTACTTTTCTGCTGGGGTTTGTAATAAAAGTTGACCTCATTCCCATGGACATAGTATGTTGACGTGGTGTGTGTGTGTGTGTGAAGTCCAGACAGATCTTATTTCCCTCCCCAGTCATCTTGTCTCCTCTCATCCCAGTGTTGCCTTTCCCACAGAGCACAGGTTAAAGAAAACAGCTGTCAGGTCATTTCCGGAGGACAGGATGGAGCAGGCTTCTGAAAGGGGTGGATAGTTATCCTTCTTCTTCTCCCCTATCTCCATCCCCCAGGCCTACTGTAGGTGTTTTATGATATTGTCAACTTGAGTCTTTATAACCTCTCTTGTGTCATGCTCAACTTTGCTACGTCTGGACATTACTCTCGTTATCTTACGTACTGTTTATTTAATGATAATGCCCATATCCCTAAATAGAAGAGAACTACTGAACATGTTTGTCAGTCTGTTGAAATCTTTACTGCAAGGTACAGATGTAGGATCTTAATTTGATCACCCTGTTGCAGGATAACTTTTCTGGTGTAGCAAGCTGTCTTAAATGAAGGTCCTAAGTCTGTATTATTTACAGTAGAAGGATCATTTAGTGTGCAGATGGGGCCAACACTAAGCTCTGTGGCCTGTCCTGTTAGCACAAACCTGATCCTGGGGCCGCCCCCGAGTTTTGGAAACCCTGTGTTAGCAGAAGTTTTGTCTTATGATGTTCCTCGCTGAAAGGGAGCGTCTCAGGTTACCAAACAAAGAGGTTCATCTTGTGGTCTGAGATGCTCGGTATCTTGCCATTGCTCGCTGCTCACTCAACGTTTCAAAAGCTTTCCCATGGTGGTGTCCTGCCAAATCCCAGTTAATTACGAGATAGCCATCCCAAAAAGCATGGACTTGGGAGGTTGGGAACGGGCCGAAAGTGGCTTTACAACATGTACTTACCGATAGTCCATAGGTTATTCTTTCCCTGGGCGTTCACACTGGTGAGGACAGCTAGCTAAGGAAGTTAAGGTACTTTTTTTGTTTTATTTTTATCTTGTTCTTTTACTTCTCTCATACTTGTAAACAAGGTTATTGTTTCAAATCAATGCACTACTAAAGTATTCCATTTTAATTACTTTCTTAACATTTCTTAACTTTTTTTGTTGTTGTAAAATGTCTCTCCTGTGAATGTGAAATTGATTATGAGACCCATGGGGATGTGAGTGAACTGATTTAATTTCCTTTGACCTGGTGGTCTCTGGCGCAATGTGAGCTAGCTTGGCCGAGGCAACAGGTGGTGTCAGATTAGCTGCTCCTGAGGCGAGAATGAGAGCCAAAGGGGAGGTTAGAGGTAAAGTTGCCACTACTTCTGCTGCTGCTGGTGCTGCTGCTGGTGCTGCTGCTGCTGCTGCTGCTGCTGGTGCTGCTGCTGCTGGTGCTGCTGCTGGTGCTGCTGCTGGTGCTGCTGCTGGTTGTGTGGGAAACCAGAGCTTTATCAGAGTGATCAAACAGCTGCCGCCACTTCCTTCATGACTCCTTCTGGCTTAAGTACTGGCCTACAGAGCCTGAGATCATTACTCTGTGAGAAAATTGGTCATCCAGCAGAGCATTGTGGTGGCTATATGGTCTTATTGCTATCTGAAGATCTGTGAAGAATTCAAATCAAGCTTGAGGAAATTATTACAATTAATGTGTTTTTGACTTTGCTGATATTAAACCAATTGTTGAAAACAATGAACACAAATTGGAAGATATATTCTCCACTTATAGAATGTCCATAATCCTTGAATAACATATCTTTGGCCTTTCACTAACATTTGTCCCACTTTTGCTTTCTACTTCCTCCATTAGCTTTTCAGTACCAGGTACCTTGTAGCCTAGCCTTGCATCAACCTGTCAGTCAGACTCTTTACATTACAAAGCCATTGATCCCTTCCCTTGGCAGACAGACATAGCCTGGCATTCAGGAGTTATCCAGGGGAAGGAAACGTTATGGGGTTGCTTAAATGACACAGTGTGGCGCTCCTGTGGCTGGGGGCCCAACCATCCTGTTATTAATAACCCTAGATGCTCTTCCCTTTCAAGCTGCCAGCCTGCCACCCCATTCAGCACCTCACTGTCCCAGCTGTCGTCTGCAGGAACAGGGAGGAACAGGGAGGAACAGGTTGCGTCCAAAATGGCACCCTATTCCCTATATAGTGCACAAATTTAGACCAGGGCACATAGGGCTCTGTTCAGAAATAGGGCACTATGTAGGGAATAGGGTGCCATTTTGGACATAGTCACAGTCTCCTGGAGGCCTGCAGGGTCACTCTCCAAAGCTCAGTACCGGAAATGGAGCGCTATTTTTAGACGCATAAAAATGCTTTTCCGTGTTTATGTTTGTTTAATGGGACATTGAGACAAGGTGATGAGTATCTGGGGATGTTTTTTTGGGGGGGGTTCACCATCAGTCATGCTGGGAATATCAATGTCTTATTTTTTATAAGTAGGCCTAAGCAATAATGCATGACAGAGTGTGCATTATCTGGGAGTAACACACACACGTAAGGAAGTAAGTCTGACTCCTGACCTCCAGTGGACTGATGAATGTGTCAATCTATTTCACTAGGTTGTTTTGAAGGTGTGTGTAAATAGGTGTGGTCCCAGGCCCCTTGGTCATCACAGTGGGATTCTACACTGAGAATAGGCCTAGGTGGTCTGGAGAGAGGGCCCCTGTTGGGACCACTGCTGTGGTGATAATTAAAAGGAGAGGGTTTGGGATCTGCAGATGCCCTCTGGGAGGCCCTCTCTCATAGTCACAGTCAAGGAAGGAAAGTTGTCCTGGAATGTGCTCCATCTCACTCAATCAACCCACCCACACACAGATGACAGTTACAATCTATTAACACTGTAACATATATTTTATGTTTCCATTCTATGTGGTCTCTGTGTCGCTGCCAGCCACTTGTAACAGAGTAGGTCCCTATGGCTCCAAATACATGATATTGCTGCATGGCTATTAGTGTTTTCATATAGAGTAAAGGAAGGTGGGGTGTGCTTTAGGCTACACCTGTGTGTATGTGTATGTGTGTGTTTATGATATGTATATGTGTGTGTGTGTGTGTGTGTGTGTGTGTGTGTGTGTGTGTGTGTGTGTGTGTGTGTGTGTGTGTGTGTGTGTGTGTGTGAATATGTCTGTCTGTGTACGTGTGTGTGTGTGTGTGTCTGTGTGAATATGTCTGTCTCTGTGTACTGTACACATGTGTAGTACGTGTGTACTTCTTTGCCCTCCTTGTTGCTTGTTCCTTTTATCCCTGGGGAAAGAGAGAAAAGCAGCTCACCAGCCCAGCAGTAGTCAGCAGCCTAACATTTCTTCCTTTCTAATCACCCCCTCCCTCTAATTGTGGTTTGGACAATCTCCTTTCTCTCCTAACTCACGTAGCTCTGCTGCCTGTCTCACCATGCAAGTCCATACAAGTCAGGCACTTATTTTGACATGCCTTACTAAACAATGGCCTCTGTGTAAATAGAGTGCGAGAGGTGTGTGTGTGTGTTTGTGTGTGTGTGTGAGCGAGAGACACACTTTTGAGTGGAGCTGCGCCCTTGCAAGGCTGAAGTCTCAGATGAAGAGGTGGTTAACAATGTTCCTCCCAGGGCCTTGTGTGGAGAAACTACAGGGCCTTTTGTGGCGAAACTACAGGGAAACTGGCACATTATAGGGCCTTGTGTGGAGAAACTACAGGGCCTTGTGTGGAGAAACTACAGGGAAACTGGCACAGTACAGGGCCTTGTGTGGAGAAACTACAGGGCCTTGTGCGGAGAAACTACAGGGAAACTGGCACAGTACAGGGCCTTGTCCGGAGAAACTACAGGAAAACTGGCACAATCAAAGTAGACACCCTTTGCCTTGATGACAGCTTTGTACACTCTTGGCATTCTCTCCACCAGCTTCATGAGGAATGCTTTTCCAACGGTCTTGAAGGAGTTCCCACAAATGCTAAGCACTCGTTGGCTGCTTTTCCTTCAATCTGCGGTCCAACTCATCCCAAACGACAGGGTAGCCTAGTGGTTAGAGTGTTGGACTATTAACCGAAAGGTTACAAGTACAAATCCCCGAGCTGACAAGGTACAAATCTGTTGTTCTGCCCCTGAACAGGCAGTTAACCCACTGTTCCTAGGTCTTCATTGAAAAGAAGAATTAACTGACTTGCTTAGTTAAATAAAGGTACTTTTTTTTTTTTTTTTAAAACATCTCAATTGGGTTGAGGTCGGATGATTGTGTGTAACGGCCGTTGTTGGAAGAAGGAGTAGACCGCAGCATGGTACGTGTTCATATTGCCTTTAATAAACTGAACACTAAATACAAAAAAACAAGAGAATAAATTAAAACCGAAACAGTTCTGTATGGTGAAACAGAAAACAACTACCCAAAACCCATAGTGGGAAAACAGGCTGCCTAAGTATGGTTCTCAATCAGAGACAACGACAGACAGCTGTCCCTGATTGAGAACCATACCCGGCCCCAAAAAATAAATACAATAACATAGAAAAAAGAACATAGAACGCCCACCCTAGTCACACCCTGGCCTAACCAAAATAGAGAATAAAATTACTCATTACTCTCCTTCTTGGTCAAATAGCTCTTACACAGCCTGGAGGTGTGTTTTGGGTCATTGTCCTGTTGAAAACAAATGATAGTCCCACTAAGCGCAAACCAGATGTGATGGCGTATCACTGCAGAATGCTGTGGTAGCCATGCTGGTTAAGTGTGCCTTAAATTCCAAATAAATCACAGACAGCATCCCCAGTAAAGCACCCCCACACCATCACGCCTCCTCCTCTATGCTTCACGGTGGGAACCACACATGTGGAGATCATCCGTCCACCTACTCTGCATCTCACAGAGACATGGCGGTTGGAACCAAAAATCAAAAAATTTGGACTTCAGATGAAGGACAGATTTCCACCCGTCTAATGTCCATTGCTCGTGTTTCTTGGCCCAAACAAGTCTCTTCTTATTATTGGTGTCCTTTAGTAGTAGTTTCTTCGCAGCAATTTGACCATGAAGGCCTTATTACAGTCTCTTCTGAACAGTTGATGTTGACGTGTCTGTTACTTGAACTCTGTGAATCATTTATTTGGGCTGCAATTTCTGGGGCTGGTAACTTTAATGAACTTATCCTCTGCAGCAGAGGTAACTCTGGGTCTTCCTTTCCTGTGGCGGTCCTCATGTGAGCCAGTTTCATCATAGCGCTTGATGGTTTTTGCGACTGCACTTGAAAAAATGTAAAAGTTCTTGAAATGTTCGTCATTGACTGACCTTCATGTCTTAAAGTAATGATGGACTGTCATTTCTCTTTGCCTATTTGAGCTGTTGTTGCCATAATATGGACTTGGTCTTTTGCCAAATGGGGATGTCTTCTGTACACCACCCCTACCTTGTCACAACACAACTGTTTGGCTCAAACGCATTAAGAATGAATGAAATTCCACAAATGAACTTTTAACAAGTCGCACCTGTTAATTGAAATGCATTCCAGGAGTTCCCACATATGCTAAGCACTTGTTGGCTGCTTTTCCTTCACTCTACGGTCCAACTCATCCCAAACTATCTCAAGTGAGTTGAGGTATATAGCCTCGTTATTGTTATTTTATTGTTGCTCTTTAATTATTCAATATTTTTCTATTTTCTCCTTTTATTTAATAAATATATGTTTTTTACTTCAGTTTATTTTAGTAAATACTTTATTAACATTTATTTTTCTTAAAACAGCATTGTTGGTTAAGAGCTTGTAAGTAAGTATTTCACTGTAAGGTCTACAGCTGTTGTATTTGGCTCATGTGACAAATAAAATTTGATTTAGATGTTTTTATTAGAATATGGTTGTTATTCTTTTATTGACCTGATTTAGTCAATCAAATGTAATTGTTCAAATTATCTTTCAGAAAACATTTGTATATTGTCCCATACAATAATCTGTACTCTTAATGTTAAAATAATGTAAATAAATTGTCAACCCCACTGCATAAATTGGCGACCATACTGCAGTTTCCCAGCAACCCTGACATTGAATACCACTGTGGTGAACATAAAGGGTTGCACACAACAAGCAGGAATGCTAAATGACATGCCGATTGTTTACAGTATGAGGTTTTCATACTCACAACAGTTACCATTTAATTTCCAACTCACAGTGTTCTTACTCCCTGTTTGATTTACAACTAACTGTTCTTACTTCCTGTTTGATTTAAAACTAACAGTGTTATTACTCCCTGTTTGATTTACAACTAACAGTGTTCTTACTTCCTGTTTGATTTACAACTAACAGTGTTCTTACTTCCTGTTTGATTTAAAACTAACAGTGTTCTTACTCCCTGTTTGATTTACAACTAACAGTGTTCTTACTTCCTGTTTGATTTACAACTAACAGTGTTCTTACTTCCTGTTTGATTTACAACTAACAGTGTTCTTACTTCCTGTTTGATTTACAACTAGCAGTGTTCTAACTCCCTGTTTGATTTACAACTAACAGTGTTCTTACTTCCTGTTTGATTTACAACTAATAGTGTTCTTACTCCCTATTTGATTTACAACTAACAGTGTTCTTACTCCCTGTTTGATTTACAACTAACAGTGTTCTTACTCCCTATTTGATTTACAACTAACAGTGTTCTTACTCCCTGTTTGATTTACAACTAACAGTGTTCTTACTTCCTGTTTGATTTACAACTAACAGTGTTCTTACTCCCTGTTTGATTTACAACTAACAGTGTTCTTACTTCCTGTTTGATTTACAACTAATAGTGTTCTTACTTCCTGTTTGATTTACAACTAACAGTGTTCTTACTCCCTGTTTGATTTACAACTAACAGTGTTCTTACTTCCTGTTTGATTTACAACTAATAGTGTTCTTACTTCCTGTTTGATTTACAACTAACAGTGTTCTTACTCCCTGTTTGATTTACAACTAACAGTGTTCTTACTTCCTGTTTGATTTACAACTAATAGTGTTCTTACTTGCTGTTTGATTTACAACTAACAGTGTTCTTACTTGCTGTTTGATTTACAACTAATAGTGTTCTTACTTCCTGTTTGATTTACAACTAACAGTGTTCTTACTCCCTATTTGATTTACAACTAACAGTGTTCTTACTCCCTATTTGAGATTGTTTTCCTTGATTTCTTTTTTAAACGCTTCCAATTTATCAGCCCATTTCATGTTATTTAGGCGTATCCATTCAAAATATGCAGCAAAGGTCAGAGGCAGCAGGTAATATTTCTCTATTTCTCTCAGAGAATTCCTTAGGGTACTATTCTCAATGACTTGTTAAGTAGATGTAATGGGAAACACATTGTGGACTTCAACACAGTGGCTGTACATAGGCTACACACACAATACCGCCTCACACTACCAGGAGATTATTTGCTGTGTCCAACATGACGAACAGCTGTTCTGGGTCTGACTCTGGACACGTCCAAAAAGTTAGCATGTGTGTCGAGAGAGGAATGCTGGGCCTGTATAGAGCGGAATGCCTGTTTGAGTCATGACGTATTGTAGCATGCATTGCATGATCCGTATGTGGGAGAGGAAGGAGAGAATGAATGACCTGTGGGAAGATCGCAGCCGCTCTGAGTAATATGGTCAGAATGTTATATTTCTGATGTTTCTTTTGATTTTATCTCAACAATTGACCCTCCCCATACCCACTTACACAAACACACGCACGCACGCACGCACGCACGCACACACACACACACACACACACACACACACACACACACACACACACACACACGGTTTCTCTCCCTCTCTCTTTTTCCCTTTAGAAACACTATGCTGTTTGTGTCAATGTCTGTATGGAGCATTGTCGCAGAAAATACATTGTACTGTAGCAAGTTGTCAGAGAGTCTATTGAAAGAGGCTCGTATGCCTCCTTCCTGTCCCATCACTTTGGATTAGACCCTGTGTAGAGCTCTGCAGAGAGCAGAAGGGCTTCTCTCATCATCCTCTTTATCTAAGAGGGTCTCAACCAGAGGTTTGGTGGCACAAGTGGCAGTTTCTCAATCCCCCCCACCACTTCGTTCAAGGGTTAAGCACACACAGGAAACTTACATGCATTTACACACACGCACGCACGCACGCACACACACACACACTCAGGCACATCCTGTTGTCATACCCCCATTGTCAAATGTCACCACTGGGCATCTCTCTCTCTCATGTTTGATTCAGTCAGTGTTATAGGTGTGGAAAAACAGTGTTTTCTCAGGGACTGACTTTCTCCTTACCCCCTGATGCCTGTCAGGCTGTCTCTAAAAGGATGACAGACAGGGCAAAAACCTCTACAGCCTCTGTGCCTGTGTGTCTGTCTGTCTTGTCTGCGTGCCTGTGTGTCTGTCTGTCTGTCTTGTCTGCGTGCCTGTATGTCTGTCTGTCTGTCTTGTCTGCGTGCCTGTGTGTCTGTCTGTCTGTCTTGTCTGTGTGCCTGTATGTCTGTCTGTCTGTCTTGTCTGCGTGCCTGTGTGTCTGTCTGTCTGTCTTGTCTGCGTGCCTGTGTGTCTGTCTGTCTGTCTTGTTTGCGTGCCTGTGTGTCTGTCTGCGTGCCTGTGTGTCTGTTTGTGTCACGCCCTGACCATAGTTTGCTTTGTATGTTTATAGGTTTTGTTTGGTCAGGGTGTGATCTGAGTGGGCATTCTATGTTGTATATCTAGTTTGTCTGTTTCTGTGTTTGGCCTGATATGGTTCTCAATCAGAGGCAGGTGTTAGTCATTGTCTCTGATTGGGAACCATATTTAGGTAGCCTGTTTTGTCATTGTGGGTTGTGGGTGATTGTCTATGTGTCAGCACATTTCGTATATAGCGTCACGGTCGTTGTTAATTTATTGTTTTGGTCAGTTTACTTCGTGTTTTCGTCATCCATTAAAATGATGCATTCACGCCACGCTGCGCTTTGGTCCGCTTCTTACGACGATCGTGACAGAATCACCCACCACAAAAGGACCAAGCGGCATGGTGACAGGCAGCAGCTGCAGCAGCAGCGATGTCAGGACTCCTGGACATGGGAGGACGTTTTGGACGGCAAGGGTTGCTACACATGGGAGGAGATCCTGGCTGGAAGGGATTGCCTCCCATGGGAACAGGTGGAGGCAGCTAGGAGAGCAGAGGCAGCTGGAGAGAGGAGCCAGCGATACTAGGGAACACGGCTGGCAAGGAGGCCCGAGATCCAGCCCCAAAAAATGTTGGCTCTACGCATCTGGTCTACGCATCTGGTCTCCAGTGCGTCTCCTTGGGCCGGCTTATATGGCACCAGCCTTACGCATGGTGTCCCCGGTTCGCCAGCACAGCCCAGTGCGGGCTATTCCACCTCGCCGCACTGGCCTGGCTACCGGGAGCATGCAACCAGGTAAGGTTGGGCAGGCTCGGTGCTCAAGAGCACCAGTGCGCCTGCACGGTCCAGTCTATCCAGTGCCACCTCCACGCACCAGCCCTCCGGTGGCAGCCCCCCGCACCAGGCTGTCTCGCCGTCTTCTGCCTACAGAGTCTTCCTCCTGTCCTGACCCGCCAGTCTTCCTCCTGTCCTGAGCCGCCAGAGTCTTCCTCCTGTCCTGGGCCGCCAGAGTCTTCCTCCTGTCCTGGGCCGCCAGAGTCTTCCTCCTGTCCTGAGCCGCCAGAGTCTTCCTCCTGTCCTGAGCCGCCAGAGTCTTCCTCCTGTCCTGAGCCGCCAGAGTCTTCCTCCTGTCCAGAGCCGCCAGAGTCTTCCTCCTGTCCAGAGCCGCCAGAGTCTTCCTCCTGTCCAGAGCCGCCAGAGTCTTCCTCCTGTCCAGAGCCGCCAGAGTCTTCCTCCTGTCCAGAGCCGCCAGAGTCTTCCTCCTGTCCAGAGCCGCCAGAGTCTTCCTCCTGTCCAGAGCCGCCAGAGTCTTCCTCCTGTCCAGAGCCGCTAGAGTCTTCCGCCTGTCCAATGGTTATAAATGAGGCCCCAGGTTCCTGGTAGTGCTAAAGCTGGGGTCAGAGAAGTGAAGCATAGGCCCCTGGTGCCTGGTAGTACTGAATCTGGTGTCAGAGAAGTGAAACATAGGCCCATGGTGCCTGGTAGTACTGAATCTGGTGTCAGAGAAGTGAAACATAGGCCCATGGTGCCTGGTAGTACTGAAGCTGGTGTCAGAGAAGTGAAACATTGGTGCCTGGTAGTACTGAAGCTGGTGTCAGAGAAGTGAAACATAGGCCCCTGGTGCCTGGTAGTACTGAATCTGGTGTCAGAGAAGTGAAACATAGGCCCATGGTGCCTGGTAGTACTGAAGCTGGTGTCAGAGAAGTGAAACATTGGTGCCTGGTAGTACTGAAGCTGGTGTCAGAGAAGTGAAACATAGGCCCCTGGTGCCTGGTAGTACTGAAGCTGGTGTCAGAGAAGTGAAACATAGGCCCCTGGTGCCTGGTAGTACTGAAGCTGGTGTCAGAGAAGTGAAACATAGTCCCATGGTGCCTGGTAGTACTGAAGCTGGTGTCAGAGAAGTGAAACATAGGCCCATGGTGCCTGTAGTACTGAAGCTGGTGTCAGAGAAGTGAAACATAGGCCCATGGTGCCTGTAGTACTGAATCTGGTGTCAGAGAAGTGAAACATAGGCTCCTGGTGCCTGGTAGTACTGTGCTAGGTGGTACTGTACACAGGGCAGCATGCAGACCAGAAAGCTTTACTGTGTGTGTGTGTGTGTGTTTGTATGTGCGAGTGGATGTGTGTGCGTGTTGTGTGTGTGTTTTAGGAGGGCGTGCGTGCGTGTGTGTATACATCTGTGTGCAGGCAGGGAAAAGCATGCCTGTATCAAGCTGTCATCCACTTATTGCTGCTAGCTGGTCAGTTTAGAGTTGACATTCCGTTCCTGTTTAAAGCCTAGGCAGCGTCGCCTCTCATACCTCCTCCTGTTTGAGGAAATATTGTTAGAACTTTGCCATAAAGAGTGAAAAATCAAGGGGTTTTCTGAATGCAGCTTGTGTTGTTTTGTTCCCTGTCTTGCTGTTATCAGACATACTGTACACCCTTCATCATCTGGACCTTACAGAGATATGTAGTTTAAGTCTTTTTACACCTGAATTGTGGAATAATCTCCCAAACTACAATGTGATGATTTAGTGCCTCTAGGGCATTTCAGACAGCTGATTGAGGACTTTTTGAATGAAAAAAGGTGTTGTTTTCTTCTCTGTTTTGCTTTTTGTAGTGTATGTCACGACTCCTACCGAAGGTGGCTCCCCTTCCTGTTCAGGTGGCGCTCAGCGGTCGTCGTCACTGGCCTACTAGCTGCCACTGATCTTTTTTTCCCCCTTGTCTGTTTATTAGTTGCACGTGTGTTTAGTTAGGTTAATTGGTTGGGCTTTATTATCCAGCCGGCCCGCCTGCTGTTGTGCGGGATTATTTTCAGTGTACGATTGTGCACGACTGTAAGTTCCGGTTGTCCGTGTATGTGTGTGTTTTGCTGAACTGTTTAGTTCCCCGTGTTTTGGGGCATTTGTTTGGGTTGGCGTCGTTTTCACCGGTGTGGTGAATTAAAAGTTTTGCTACCCTGAACTTTATGTTTCCTGCGCCTGACTTCTTCCTCCACTACACCCCGGGCATTACAGTGTACTGATGTGTATATTTTTGTCATTACTGGGCTCATCTGTAAAAGTGAGAGGCTTGAAACTCAACAGTTTATATATTTTACCTTTATTTAACTAGGCAAGTCAGTTAAGAACAAATTCTTATTTTCAATGACGGCCTAGGAACAGTGGGTTAACTGCCTGTTCAGGGGCAGAATGACAGATTTGTACCTTGTCAGCTCAGGAATTTGATCTTGCAACCTTTCGGTTACTTGTCCAATGCTCTAACCACTAGGCTACCTGCCGCCTGAAAATGACCTACAGTGCCTTCAAAAGGTATTCACACTCCTTGACTTTTTCCACATTTTGTTGTTACAGCCTGAATTTAAGATTTTGTGTCACTGAACTACACATAATATCCCATAATGTCAAAATGGAATTATGTTTTTTAGAAATGTTTACAAATTAAGAAAAGCTGAAATGTCTTTAGTCATTAAGTATTTGTTTTGTTATGGCAAGCCAAAATAAGTGAATGAGTAAAAATGTGCTTAATAACAAGTCAAATAAGTTGCATGGATTCACTCTGTGAAATTATAGTGTTTCACATGATTTTTGAATGACTACCTCATCTCTGTACCCCACACATTTTCATTTGATTTTATTTCACCTTTATTTAACCAGGTAGGCCAGGTGAGAACAAGTTCTCATTTACAACTGCAACCTGGCCAAGATAAAGCAAGGCAGTGCGACAAAACAACACAGAGTTTACATAAACAAACGTAAAGTCAGTAACACAATAGAAAAATCTATGTACAGTGTGTGCAAATGTAGTACGATTAGGGAGGTAAGGCAATGAGTGAGTGAAGGATGAGTGAAGGAGGCTTTGTTGCTTTGTTGCGAAATAGGAATCCGATTCTAGATTTAATTTTGGATTGGAGATGCTTAATGTGAGTCTGGAAGGAGAGTTTATAGTCTAACCAGACACCTAGGTATTTGTAGTTGTCCACATATTCTAAGTCAGAACCGTCCAGAGTAGTGGTGATAGTCTGGCGGGGAGGGTGCGGCCAGAAATCGGTTGAAGAGCATGCACTTAGTTTTACTAGCATTTAAAAGAAGTTGGAGGCCACGGAAGAAGTGTTACAGTATATGGCGTGTAAGCTCATTTGGAGGTTTGTTAGCACAGTGTCCATAGAAGGGCCAGATGTATACAGAATGGGTAGAGGTGGATCAGAGAATCACCAGCAGCAAGAACGACATCATTGATGTATACAGAGAAAAGAGTCGGCCTGAGAATTGAACCCTGTGGCTCCCCCATAGAGACTGCCAGAGGTCCAGAAAACAGTCCCATTGATTTGACACACTGAACTCTATCTGAGAAGTAGCAACCTTGGCAACCTTGGTTAGCATGCACTGCGCCCGGTCCGCCACAGGAGTCGCTGGTGCGCGATGAGACAAGGATATCCCTACTGACCAAACCCTCCCTAACGCCGACAACGCTAGGCCAATTGTGCGTTGCCCCATGGACCTCCCGGTCGCTGCCGGTTACGACAGAGCCTGGACGCGAACCCAGAGTTTCTGGTGGCACACCTGGCGCTGCAGTACAGCGCCCTTAACCACTGCGCCACCCGGGAGGCCCCAAAACGGCTATCTAAGGCATATTGAGCAGGGCTGGTGGCTCTTCAGTGAAATAAGACAATAATCACTAACCAAAACAGCAGTAGACAAGGCAGTGCCTTCGGCAAGTATTCAGACCTGTTGACTATTTGTACATTTTGTTACGTTACAGCCTTATTCAGTATTCAGACCATGAATACGGCCACTCAAGGACATACAGAGACTTGTCCCGAAGCCACTCCTGCCTTGTCTTGGCTGTGTGAACCTTCGCCGCAGTCTGAGGTCCTGAGCGCTCTGAAGCAGGTTTTCATCAAAGACCTCTCTGTACTTTGCTCCGTTCATCTTTTCCTCAACCCTGACTAGTCTCCCAATCCCTGTCACTGAAAAACATCCCCACAGCATGATGCTGTCACCACCATGCTTCACCTTAGGGATGGTGCCAGGTTTCATCCAGATGTGAAGCTTGGCATCCAAGCCAAAGAGTTCAATCTTGGTTTCATCAGACCAGAGAATGTTGTTTCTCATGGTCTGAGAGTCTTTAGATACCTTTTAGCGAACTCCAAGTGGGCTGTCATGTGCCTTTTACTGAGGAGTGGCTTCTGTCTGGCCACTCTACCATAAAGGTCTGATTGGTGGAGCGCTGCAGAGATGGTTGTCCTTCTAGAAGGTTCTCCCATCTCCACAGAGGATCTCTAGAGCTCCGTCAAGGTGACCATCGGGTTCTTGGTCACCTCCCTGACCAAGGCCCTTCTCCCCTGATTGCTCAGTTTTCCGGGTGGCCAGCTCTAGGAAGAGTCTTGGTGGTTCCAAACGTCTTCCATTTAAGAATGATGGAGGCCACTGTGTTCTTGGGGACCTTCAATTCTGCAGAAATGTTTTGGTACCCTTCCCCAGAACTGTGCCTCGACACAATCCTGTCTTGGAGCTCTACGGACATTTCCTTTGGTCTCTTGGCTCGGAGTGTGCCTTTCCAAATCATGTCCAATCAATTGAATTGACTACAGGTGGACTCCAATCAATTTGTAGAAACATCTCAAGGATGACCAATGGAAACAGCATGTACTTGAACTCAATTTCGAGTCTCATAGCAAAGGGTCTGAATACTTATGTAAATAAGTTATTTCTGTTTTTTTTTTTTTATCAATTTGGAAACATTTCTTAAAACCTGTTTTCCATTTGTCATTATGGGGTGATGTGTGTAGATTGCTGAGCATTAAAAGAAATGTCATCCATTTTAGAATAAGTCTGTAAAGTAAAAAAAATGTCATCCATTTTAGAATAAGTATGTAAAGTAAAAAAATGCAGAAAAGGTCAAGGGGTCTGAAGACTTTCCAAAGGCGCTGTACAATTATCTGTCAGGTCCCTCAGTCAAACATTGAATTTTAAACACAGATTCAACCACAATGCCTCGCAAAGAAGGGCACCTATTGGTAGATGGGTAAAAATAAAAAAGCAGACATTGAATATCGGTTTGAGTGTGGTGAAGCTATTAATTCTGGTGTATCGATATACCCAGTCACTACAAAGATACAGGCATCCTTCCTAATTCAGTTGCTGGAGAAGAAGAAGGAAACCGCTCAGGGATTTCACCATGAGGCCACTTTAAAACAATTATAGAGTTTAATGGCTGTGATTGGAAAAAACTGAAGATGGATCAACAACATTGTAGTTAGTCCACAATGCTAACCTTATTTACAAAGTGAAAAGAAGGAAGCCTGTACAGAATACATTCATATTCTGAAACATACATCCGGTTTACAACAAGGCGCAAAAGTAATACTGCAAAAAATATGGCAAAGCAATACACTTTTTGTCCTGAAACAAAGTGTTATGTTTGCAGCAAATCCAAAACAGCACATTACTGAGTACCACTCTCCATATTTTCAAGCATAGTGGTGGCTGCATCATGTTATGTGTATGCTTGTAATCATTAAGGACTAGGAAGTTTTTCAGGATAAAAAAGAACATAATTGAGCTAAGCACAGGCAAATTCCTAGAGGAAAACCTGGTTCAGTTTGCTTTTCACCAGACACTGGGATATGAATTCAACTTTCAGCAGGACAATAACCTGAAACACAAGGCCAAATATAATTATGAATGTTCTTGAGTGGCCTAGTTACAGTTTTGACTTCAATCGACTCGAAGATCTAAGGCAATACTTGAAAATGGCTGTATAGCAATGATCAACAACCAACTTGACAGAGCTTCAAGAATTGTAAAAATAATCATGTGCAAATATTGTACAATCCAGGTGTGCAAAGCTCTTAAAGACTTACCCAGAAAGCCAAATGTGATTCTAACATGTATTGACTCAGGGGTATTTCATTTTCAATAAATTTGCAAAAATGTCTAAAAACATGGTTTTACTCTGTCGTTATGGTGTATTACGTGTAGATGGGTGAGATTTATTTAATTTGGCCTGTAACACAACAAAATGTGGAATTAGTCAAGAGGTATGAATACTTTCTGAAGGTACAATATTTATTATATGTGTAATGCTGGAAAAACATATCATAAGAAAGCTGTAAATATGAAGCAAAACGAGAGTTACCATTGGTAGATTCAGTACTAAGTTAGGCCTTGCTGTGTCTGTAACGTGAAGATGTTTCTCACACATAGTCCATTCATTCTGCAGCTGCATTAGGGCTGACTGGTGGAGGGGGCGAACTGAATCCCCTAAAACATTCTTCTCACGCTGTTCTCCCTCGACAGGCCTTGGCTGACGGCTGTTACAGGGACATGGTGGGGATGGGAGTAGTGTGTGTGCGTTTGTGTATGAATAATATTAAGGTTATTACACGACCATCTCATGGGCACACATCTGTCTGGCGCTGGCTCTGGGTCTAGCTGGGAAGACAACAGATGTTTGACTAGAAATCCAGGACAGCTGATAGTGCTCTCTTCTCCGATGGGATCTTGGCTGCATTGTCCAAACCCCCTCTGTTCCTTCTGATCGTTCTGCCAATGCTGCTGGTCATCGATTGTTCACGGAGACAAAATGTTGGAATTCCTATCCCCTTGCACTGTAAACAACAGCTGGGCAAATTTAGAGGGGTTAACTTGTCTTAAGGCTTCTCTCTGTGGTCTCACTCGGCTGTCCTTCCATACCCCGTAGAATGTGTTTCTCTCGCTTTTGGTCTGTACCTCCTTTTACATCAGGGATCGGCAACTTTGATGAGGTTGGGGGCCTCAAAAAATCTGAACTCATCATGAGGGGCCACAGTGGCTGCAATTCTACACATTTTGCCATAGATGTGGAGAGAAATGTTAGCAGTTTTTAATATGATATCTGAGTGAAAGTTTCTAGATGTTGTGAACTACCCGGTTGGTAATTCGACAATGATTACTAGATGTTTAGATAGTTGGCTAGACGAACTTACAAATCTAAAAAATGTTTGCAACATGGGCTAATTGAGGGACAATTGATGCACAACCAAATTTCGAAATTGCACCTTGTGTATTCTACTATTCCAACTCTCAATAGTAAGTTGAGACTCTGACTGTGTTCCCAAACAATTTTTGCTTTTATGTTTTGGAAATTGATCCTAAAAAAGGGGGGCCAGTTGCCCATCCCTAAACAGAAGACTTACAGGGATGCATATCAAGTGACAATTCGGCAAACATTGAGCAGGGAGCAGGACCTTTATCTGGAGGCAATGATAACAGGGATTTTTCTGCCATTGAAATCCTTGGCGTTTTTTCTGGTTGCCTAAGTCCAAACCGTAAAAAATAGAAATAATGAAGAAAAAAAACGCTTTCAGTGTAAACTTAAACAACCATTGCCATGGCCCCTGCCACGGCCACCACCTAAGCCGCTTTTTGATCCAGAAAAAATGCTGGATAACCGAAACACAGTGGACATGTCCCAACCTCTAGAGGGACCTGAAGGTTACACTAGCTTCTGTGTTAAAGGTGCAGGGTTGGAAAAAAATGAATGTTTCTAAAAGTGTGATAACTGACGCTACATTGTTTATTGATTAACTTATCAAGTGATGAAGCACTGACTGATAAGCAATGAATGTGGTCTAGTCTACGAGGATTTTTTTTGCCAGTATGGCAGTGTGTCTCTCGTCCAGAGAGAGAGGGAGGGAGAATGCACGAGAGAGAGAATGAGTGAGAGAGAGTGAGAGATATAGGGAGAGAGAGAGAGAGAGAGAGAGGGAAAGAAAGAGAGAGAGAGAGAGAAAGAATGACATAGAGAGAGAGCGAGAGCAAGAGAGAGAACCCCATCAGACCCCATCTATCCCAAGGGAGTGGGACTGGGAAGCAGGAGATGATCACACCAACGGTTGGCTGGTTGGCTCCAGTGAAAAGAAATTGTCCAGTCAGCGGTTTCCTTTTAAAAAAGTCCCGGGATTGTTGTGGTAGGGTGTTCAGTCAGGGGAGATAGGATTTGAGGGAGAGATCAAGTTATTTATTAGTCGGAGACATTTAAATGGGAAACAATGCCATGATGGGTGCGGGTGGAAATGGGAACTGGCGTGCCATGCCAACTGGAAATGCCAAGGGTGGCATGCTGCAAACATATAGCTCAGGTTTTGGACAACAACAGGGTCCGGTGGGGATGATATGGACCCAGGAAGAGAGAGGTTAAGGCTCTGTTTTTGTGCCAAAAGTTTTGAAGTTGAGAGAGTAGGCTGGATAACTTGGGTGGTATCATCAATGCATTATCAAGATGATCAGATATCAGATTTGCTGCCTTAGTGCTCAATGTCTTCAATTAGATTTGTGTAGTTTTATTGTGTCAGAAATGACCTTCCACAGAGATTAGATCCCTTTGAGAATATAGACTCCTTCCCCTATTGAAATGTTATCAAATGCAGTTATGAAAATGAACACCATCCCATACCTTTTTCCCTCTTCTCCAAATGTATTTAACAATCTCTTCACACCTTGACGTAATGAAGGGATCACCCTCTGGTTTTGAGATGGGACCTTTCAGTGACTGCTACACTGTGAAAATGTTTTAACAATCTTTCCATGATAAAGTGCTTGCTTCCTGATCCTCTGCTGAGGGTCCATCATAATGCTCTGATTGTGGTATGCTGCTCTGGACCTGCCTGCCTGCCTGCATGCCTGCCTGCCTGGGGGATGGAGCTTAAAGCATACTTTAACAGATTTGTGTCATCAAAACATTCAGATGTCAACCTCAACTAGCTCACTGGTGTTCAATTTCTGTGTTCAATCATGCACCTGCACCAAGCTGAAGCTCCATGATATTAGTGACTCTTGATCAACCATTGTGAAATCAATGCAAAATGCAATACACATTTACAGAAATTCATAAAATAGAAAATACCTTTAAAAAGTAACTAGAAACAATAAATTTTATGCAAACAGCACCCTTAAGAATCTGGTTAGTTGAAGACTGGCAGTTGCCTCCATCCTTGTTGCATTAGTTTTGTGAACGGCATGTCCTCATTCACAACCACTTGCATATCTACTCTACTATCTACTGGTCTCCGACAGTTCACATAGATGACGAACTTTAATGCAAACATACCACAATGCACCTATTTCCTGTGTGAAGCTCACAGCTTGACAGCCTCACACTACCGTCTAGGACTGCTGGGTATAACCTAACTGACCTGGGCTACTTCCCAACTGGTACTCTATTCCCTATATACTGCGCTTTTGACCAGAACCCTATAGGGGACTGGGACTGGAAGGACAACACAACTGAGATGGTAGTGTGGGGCTGAAAAATAGGGTTCCGTCTGGAGACGTTAGACTTCAACCCCTATAAATCTCACTGTGGTGTTGTGTGTGTCTGCTGTCTGCAGGTGGCTCAGAGCTCCAAGGTGTGGGGAGAGGTCCCGCTGCCTGAGGATCTGGACTCCGAGAGGACTGTCGTCCAAAGGTCTCAGCGGTTCTTAGACGATGACGAGGACTTCACTGCGGACGAAGCATCAGGAGGTAGGGTCTGGGGTCGACACAACTGGATTGTAAACCAGCTTTCCTTTCATATTGAAACTTAATTTAGGATATACATGTAAAGGTCATGTTTACAATGCTATACTGTAAAGAATGTCACACTGCCCCTGAATAGTCGTTACAGAAAAGCAGTGGTCCCATCAGTGGTCCCATCCATAGTTAATCTAACTGTTTACTGTAACTATTTTCTCCCCCGTAATCCACTAGGTGCACAGGGTTCATTCTCCACCCTGCTGCACTTCAGATTTACAGTATATGTTCCACCTGTTGAGTAAATTAATGGTTAGTCCTCCCTGGTCCTCCCTAGTCCTCCCTGGTCCTCCCTAGTCTTGCCTGGGCCTTGAACTGTACTAGCATGCTGAACTGACCACACCTCTTTCATCTTCTCGGTAGATCTGCCCAGTGGAGAGGAGGATGGAAGCACACCAGAACCCTCAGTGGTGACTGAGATCAGCACAAGTAAGAACCCTCAGCCCTTAGCACAACAGTCCCTGCAACTCTAGGGACAGGCATGTGCACAGATAGGGCTTTACCCTTCCAGTCTCCTGAGTGCCCTTTTTAATAAAGTTTTTGTCGTTGTGGTTCTGAACCCATTGCCCGCAAGTCGTCATTAAATTCTACTCTGTGCTTCAGAACCAAAACGTTGCGCATCTTGATTGTTGACCAATGACCGGTCATCAGCATTGTCGTTCATATTCATATTAGTGACCAGAAAGAACTTGTTTCATTTCCTCCAGTTTGGGAAAAACCGAGTAGGCCTACGTTTATCACCCATATACAATAAACAATCTACTACTGACTTAGCCAGAACAATCTACTACTGACTTAGCCAGAACAATCTACTACGGACTTAGCCAGAACAATCTACTACTGACTTAGCCAGAACAATCTACTACGGACTTAGCCAGAACAATCTACTACTGACTTAGCCAGAACAATCTACTACTGACTCATCTTAGCCAGAACAATCTACTATGGATTTAGCCAGAACAATCTACTACTGACTTAGCCAGAACAATCTACTACGGACTTAGCCAGAACAATCTACGACTGACTTAGCCAGAACAATCTACTACTGACTCATCTTAGCCAGAACAATCTACTACTGACTCATCTTAGCCAGAACAATCTACTACTGACTCATCTTATCCAGAACAATCTACTACTGACTCATCTTATCCAGAACAATCTACTACTGATTTAGCCAGAACAATCTACTACTGACTTAGCCAGAACAATCTACTACGGACTTAGCCAGAACAATCTACTACTGACTTAGCCAGAACAATCTACTACTGACTCATCTTAGCCAGAACAATCTACTACTGACTCATCTTAGCCAGAACAATCTACTACTGACTCATCTTAGCCAGAACAATCTACTACTAACTCATCTAAGCCAGAACAATCTACTACTGACTCATCTTAGCCAGAACAATCTACTACTGACTTATCTTAGCCAGAGCAATCTACTACTGACTCATCTTATCCAGAACAATCTACTACTGACTCATCTTAGCCAGAACAATCAACTACTGACTTATCTTAGCCAGAACAATCTACTACTAACTCATCTAAGCCAGAACAATCTACTACTGACTCATCTTAGCCAGAACAATCTACTACTGACTTATCTTAGCCAGAACAATCTACTACTGACTCATCTTATCCAGAACAATCTACTACTGACTCATCTTAGCCAGAACAATCTACTACTGACTTATCTTAGCCAGAACAATCTACTACTGACTCATCTTAGCCAGAACAATCTACTACGGACTCATCTTAGCCAGAACAATCTACTACTGACTCATCTTAGCCAGAACAATCTACTACTGACTCATCTTAGCCAGAACAATCTACTACGGACTCATCTTAGACAGAACAATCTACTACTGACTTATCTTAGCCAGAACAATCTACTACTGACTCATCTTAGCCAGAACAATCTACTACTGACTCATCTTAGCCAGAACAATCTACTACTGACTCATCTTAGCCAGAACAATCTACTACTGACTCATCTTAGCCAGAACAATCTACTACTGACTCATCTTAGCCAGAACAATCTACTACGGACTCATCTTAGACAGAACAATCTACTACTGACTCATCTTAGCCAGAACAATCTACTACTGACTCATCTTAGCCAGAACAATCTACTACTGACTCATCTTAGCCAGAACAATCTACTACGGACTCATCTTAGACAGAACAATCTACTACTGACTCATCTTAGCCAGAACAATCTACTACTGACTCATCTTAGCCAGAACAATCTACTACTGACTCATCTTAGCCAGAACAATCTACTACTGACTCATCTTAGCCAGAACAATCTACTACTGACTCATCTTATCCAGAACAATCTACTACTGACTCATCTTAGCCAGAACAATCTACTACTGACTTATCTTAGCCAGAACAATCTACTACTGACTCATCTTAGCCAGAACAATCTACTACTGACTCATCTTAGCCAGAACAATCTACTACTGACTCATCTTAGCCAGAACAATCTACTACTGACTCATCTTAGCCAGAACAATCTACTACGGACTCATCTTAGACAGAACAATCTACTACTGACTCATCTTAGCCAGAACAATCTACTACTGACTTATCTTAGCCAGAACAATCTACTACTGACTCATCTTAGCCAGAACAATCTACTACGGACTCATCTTAGACAGAACAATCTACTACTGACTCATCTTAGCCAGAACAATCTACTACTGACTCATCTTAGCCAGAACAATCTACTACTGACTCATCTTAGCCAGAACAATCTACTACTGACTCATCTTAGCCAGAACAATCTACTACTGACTCATCTTAGCCAGAACAATCTACTACTGACTCATCTTAGCCAGAACAATCTACTACTGACTCATCTTAGCCAGAACAATCTACTACTGACTCATCTTAGCCAGAACAATCTACTATTGACACATATTAGCCAGAACAATCTACTACTGACTCATCTTAGTCAGAACAATAGGCTACCTGGCAATTTGATTGATCCTTTTCATATTTAGGATAGGCCTAGTGTTGATGGCTACTGACTATATGTCTAAAGATAAGCAGCTGTAACATCGCACTGCCTTCAATATTATAGGATGAAGATGTAACATATTCTGGCAAACGTATTACAATATTTGTAAGGAAGAACAGGACTACAACGCTGGCAACGAGCACTCTGCAAGCAGGCTGCCCTCCAAAGTGATGGTGCGATGCAGACTTTTATTTCTGTAGTCTATCTTGCGTTTTTAAAGTGCATATTTTCATTTATGGCTGTATATTTGCGCAGCAATCGTGCCAGCATGTTTGCGTGTGTGCATGTTCGTGCAGAAGGGGGGGGGGGGTCGCAAGTTTTGTACCACTCCATTTTGGGGGTTGCAGGTCAAAAACTTTGCAAACCGCTGGGATACATGATAGTGGCAACAAATGGAGTTGGAAAATGGAGTTGGGCTGCATATAGTAGCCTACAGTATTTCTTACAATCTTCTGTTTTGACTGGAATTGTGTTGGTATTCTTAATAAGTGCAGCATTTATTCCAGTTCAAAATAGTTTAGCAAAATACTTTACCCATCAGATTGTGCTGCTTTTCCCTCTTTTGGGGGAGGGGGGGGGGGGGTTTAGCACATGTCCCCCTAAAGGTCTGTGCACGGCCCTGTCTCGGAAAATAAGCCATGTGGTTGGCTAAAATAGATCCTAAACAAACTAACTAAACCCAACCAGGACCCTTAGGACCCTCTCTCCCTCAGACAGGCATTATTTCAGTGTCTAGTAGATGGATGCTTCCAGGAGAAACTGTCTGTCTGTCTCTGAATAGTGTCTCCTCCACATCCGTCTGCACCATCTTCTTTCACAGTGCTGAGTGTCTGTTCACAACAGGGAGGCAGAGATGCACGAGATGTAAACATTCCCATTTCTTCCTTTGATCCAATGACAGAAGGTGAAAACACAATACCACACATGAAAGAGGAAGACAAACAAAAAGCTGAAGCAGACAACACAAACATCTTTGTTTTGCAATCCTCCATCTCCTTCCCATGATTCTGGTGCTGTCCTCTTTGAGATTTGTAGATCTATGCCAATAGGAGCTTTCCTTCTGAGGGCAGATATGCACAGTATAGGCACCATTGAATATACTCAGCTAAATTTAACAGAACCAGTGAGAGATGAGTTTACAAAATGTCTGGCTGAATTTGGAGTGAGTGGTGTGACTTGAACACAATGTTAACATGTTAGTCATGCTGCTCTACCTGAAGCACCACCTCTTAGCTGTATTTTCCCACCTATAGTGCTGTGTTTCGCCAAGGGTTGGATGACAGTCTGGACAACAGGAGTTCTTGTTAGCAAAGTGTGGGACTTTCTCTATCCTACTTGACCTAAGCATTAAGACTGTCACCCGCCATGCATCGAGGACATCAATCCCTTTTTTGTTTTCTAGTTTATACTATCAGATGATCTAGCGATATTCCCCTTAGATTCCCTCAGGGAACCATATCTGCTGTTTATAGCTGTGCTAGTCAGCCTGGTATGTTTATGTGCAGGTTATTGCCTGATTCATGCAATTTTGTATGGTGCCACTAATGACTTCAAACTTGAATTCACCTTCCCATCTTATTAACCTCACTGGAATCAGGCAATAACAGTAGTGAGTTGACTTAAGGCAATAGTGTCCTTAGCCCTTTAGGAGTATAGCTAGTGTCGTCTCGTGGTACTAGTCCTCAACACCGTGTTCTCGTTCAAGAAACCTAGAACGGCAGGAGTCGAGGCTGCGAGTACGGGTGAAAATAATACCAGATGAACTTGAACCGAGGATCATGATGACATTTTCTAGCCCAAAGACTAAGTCCCCTCCACTCTGTTTTGTAATGGTGGCTGGTTCATAGTTTGTCCTTGGTGCCAGACGGTGTTGACTGGCAGCCACCAGCCAGCTAGTGGAGCTCATTACATCATGATGGAATAATTGTTTTTGTAGCAGCATTACAGGGCTGACATCAGATCTGGGGCAGTCAGGGGCATTGCATGTGCTCTCTGCTACAGGAAAGAGCTCAGCACTGAAACCTAGCTTGCTGGATATCTACTGTACAGGGAGCACTGAATCATGGTTGGTTGGACATCCACAGTTAGCCATGACTAAACAGGTGAATTACAGGTTGTACACACAAGCCAGGAATTCCCCCAATTAAGGACCCAGTATAAGCACGACTGCATCAGGAGTTAACTCACATGTAAACGAATGAGGCCATACGAGGTCGTGTGAACTTGGTAGTTCTCAGCATTAGCAGATCACACTCACAGTAGTAGATTTTAAGTTAACCTTTAAGCCTCCATCAGTAGAATGGGAGCATTTAAGTGGTTTGTTGACCCATTGATGATATTAGATGTGAACACCCCACATAGGGTGGGTTTGATGTTTTGTAGTTCTTGACTAAATCCTGCTGGGAAGCTTGGATTTGTTACGGTGAGTGAATGAGGACCCAAAAGCGAACTAACTTAAACAGAGCTTCTTTAATAACCAAACATAGGTAGGCTCAGATAGACCGGCAGATTCCGACAGGACAGGACAAGGTTACAGCAAACATGACGATAGTCTGGCTCAGGCATGAAACACAACCAACAAGAATCTGACAAGGACAGGAACAAAAACAGAGAGAGATATAGGGGACTAATCAGAGGGAAAAGGGGAACAGGTGGGAGAAGGGGTGACGAGGTAGTCAAGAGGAGACAAGGAACAGCTGGGGGAAAGCGGGGGAGAAAAGGTAACCTAACAACGACCAGCAGAGGGAGACAGGGTGAAGGGAAAGGACAGAGACAAGACACAACATGACAGTACATGACAGGATTAGTGACCTCAGGGTCAAAGCAGATGTGGCGGATAAACATACTACATACAGGGCTATTCAAGTAAAGAAGAAAGTTGAACAAGTCTGAATAGTATTTGTTTATCCACAGATTCTTCAGAATATATGGGATTTCTGGGGTTTCCATCAGTTAATTACTATCCAGTCTTACTTGACATGGCTACAGTGTAGTCTTTTTTCTACTGGTATCCAGGCACTCAGTGTCTATTTTTACTTTCTCTTTCAAGTTCAGTCATTGTTACATTTTGGACTTGTTGCTAGTTCCTAGTAAATATCCATGACTAAATGCTGTATCCATAACTCTGACATAATGTCTGATTCAGAGAATGGGCCTGTCTTAATAGTAGCAATATGCCTTGGCTGACAGCAATGAATGCCAGGGCTGCAGTGTACTTAAATAGCTACATTCTTCACTTCTCCTCTCCCTTGCAACTCTTCCCTGCAACTCTTCCACGGGTCCTTAATGTACAAGAGAAAGTAGTGCACAGTGGTGGAACTGTGCTCACCGTTCCATTTTTAGATCTTAACATGACAGCAGTTGGGAAGGAACAGTACTGGTTTTCTGAGTTGGATTGGTTTGGACAGACACGTTGCTGTTGAGTCTCCCTTCCCTGTCCAGCGGGTTGTACTTGTGGCATGCAGGCCCTCGCCTCTCCTTCACTCCCCCTTACATATTGTGGTGTGATGGAAGTAGAGGTGCCATTTCTGCACCCTTTATGATGCGCAGCCTGTTGTGTTTGCTATGTTGATCCTTGTCCCTTTCCTATTCTCTCAAGGACCTAACATTTGAACCTGCTGAACTATCATTTGAAGCTCTGACAGAAAAAAATAGGGTGCCTTTTATTTACGTTGACTGTACAAAAAAAACACCTTCCTAATAATGAGTTGCACCCCCTTCTGCCCTCTAAACAGACTCAATTCATCGGGGCATGGACTCTATAAGGTGACGAAAGCCTTCCACAGGGATGCTGGCCCATGTTGACTCCAATTTTTCCCACAGTTTTCAAGTTGGCTGGATGTCCTTTGGGTGGTGGGCCATTCTTGATACACAAGAGAAACTGTTGAGCATGAAAAACCCAGCCGTGTTTCAGTTCTTGACACACTCAAACCGATGAGCCTGGCACCTACTACCATACCCCGTTCAAAGGCACTTAAATACTTTTTCTTGCCCATTTACCCTCTGAATGGCACACCTACAAAATCCATGTCTCAATTGTCTCAAGGCTTAAAAATCCTTCTTTAACCTGTCTCCTCCCCTTCATCTACACTGATTGAAGTTGATTCAACAAGTGACATCAATAAAGGATCATAGTTTTCACCTGGATTCACCTCGTCAGTCTATGTCATGGAAAGATCAAGTGTTTATAATGTTTTGCACACTCAGTGTATATTTCCACGCTTTGAAGTTGGAATAATACTGTGAAATGGTGAAAATGATGATAATGCCCTTTTTGTGTAAGAACTGTTTGGTGGGAGGGAGTTTTGGCATTTCATGGTGATGTCACCATGCAGTAAAATAGGTAATAGACCAATAAGAAAGAGAGTTCTAAACCTCTCTGCCAATAACAGCAAATGTTCACCACTCAAACCACTTCCAGACAGACATTCTTGCTTGAGAAATTGCTCTACTTGGTCTACTTAAACACTTCTGTTCAGCATGGTCCCTCCCAACCTCTGCTCTTGACCTCTGCAGCGTATCTCAATGCAGTTTTATGGGAGACATATTCCATCTTCTTCTCGCGGTGTTCCACTGGTTCACAGAGCACCCAGAGTACTGTTGGACTACTGGACACTTTGTTTGTTGTGATGTTTGAATTGCCATCTACACTAATTTAATTTATTTTAAAACACTTTAAACTTACATAATCAATCCCTTTCAATTAATATGTTAAGACTTTTCCAGTTTGAGATAGGTCAAAGGCACATAAACATTGCAGATAAGGTTGCATTGTGTAGGAGGAGAGATGTGGTGTGTTTTGTTTGAACTTTGTAGTCATGTGTCTTAGATAGGAAGATTCTCACAATTTCCTCTCCTCTCCTCTCCTCTCCTCTCCTCTCCTCTCCTCTCCTCTCCTCTCCTCTCCTCTCCTCTCCTCTCCTCTTCCACTCTGTCCTTGATCATACTGAGCTCCTAGAGGACTTCAGGAGTAGTGTTTCAATGTTAGAATGTCTATCCTGCAAAATAGATTTTATTAGTCTGACCTGTATAAAATGTTTGTTTTTTTAACAATGTAGGTCTAACCATATCCCAACTACTTACCAAATTTACAGTATGCTGTTTTAGTTGCAGAATTATTTTTATTCAGTGCCTTTACCATTACCCTTAGCATCAGTCATTTGTGGAGAGCAGATGTTGAAACATAAGAGGATCACAGATCAGTGTAATAGAGCCTATCTGACAGTGCAGTCTGGGCATGAGTGGGAGTTGAAGGCCAATGGTCAGTCCACCAGACAGACCACCCAGGACTGTGGCCATTTTCATGGGGTGGTGGTGGGCCATGGACTGGACAGACAGTTGGTGTGACGTGCGTGTCAGTCAGTGGTGTTGTTTGTCAGACTGCCTGGGCTCTCAGATAGTCACACCGACATGGGACAGACGGACAAACGGCAGCAGCTGCAGTTATTTTGGTGGGCTCTTTGTTGTTGTTCTGCTCTGGCCTTGGAGGTGATCACTAGCGTGAGCATCATTGACGTATACAAGGGGTCAGAAAACTGAACAGAACATGAGGAAGGGAGGGGATGAGATGGCATGACTACTCTAGAGAACAACTTGGTAGAACAAGAAAGATAAGGGAGTAAACATTTATAATAAGGATTACATGGAGAAAACCGGACCTCTCTGAAATGACAATGGATGGCCCTCCCTTCAGCAAAATATATTTGACCTAAACCTTCCCAGAACAGTTGAAAAACAAGTGACCATCCCCTATACCCAAAATAATAATTCAAACATCAAGTGGATAGCAGAGAATATGTCTACCGTTTACCCTCACTTGTTGGACAGACCAGAGCCTTAGATATGCAGTTTTAGAAACATGAATCTATCATCGTATTTGCAGGTCTGAGAAAAAATAGCCTTTTATAAAAATGTCATGCAATTCTTCGTTATTTTACCACACAATTTACCGAAATTACAGGCTAAGAATGGGCAGAGAGATAGGCCTGTGTGTTCATCCTATCATATTTCTCCAATGCCAAATCAGTGTGTCTTGTTTGCAATGAAACTGTCCCTGTTTGCAAATAATTACATCTGAGACATCATCAGGAATCTGAGCATGGTGCTTTCAAAAGTTAGGCCTACCTTTCTGTATATTTTCTATTGTACAGAAAGTGAATAACTGTATCAATTGATAGTGACAGATTTAGATTACTTCCCAAGCAAAGTCTATTTTTTTGTCTCCTCGGCTATAAAAGGTTGTAGCTCAGGATCTGGATGTCAAAGAAACTAAACAATGATGTCCCCATATGCATCAGAGTCACATCTTTCCCTGGTATTTTACAACTTGTTTGTAGCATAAAGCTTCACAGACCAAAGCTCTGTTATAGATCACTCTATATAATCAGATCTGTTTTATTTTCTTCCAAATCTTAAGCTAACAAGGGGTAGGCCTGTGCTTTTTGCCATTGTCTTTAATAAAAGGAAGGCCTATGGCATACCCTCTTTTAACTTAACAGCCCTTCACTGACACAGAGGTAGGCTATTCAAAGAGTGCATGGTGGGTGGAGGAATTTACCTACAAATCTATAGATATAGCAACCTATACCCTAGTTTAATCTGTTAAAGAGGAAGAAATAGGCTCAAAGCCATCTAACACAAAGCTCTCTAATTTAAATTAAGACGTTGAAATGAATTAAGCCTACTTGAATTTGCTTACTTTCAGCACAATGAGCTGTCCATTTACAATTGATTGTGCCACGGCTACTACTTCAAGTTTCAGCACCACAATGTACTCTTCTCGAATCTGGCTTATTGTGAGTTTATTAACTGACAAATAGGCCTACATCATGGGCAAGAAACATATCATTTTTAATAAAATCAATTATAGTAGTAGCAAGCTATCAAAGTTGACCCCCGGTCCTCCTTCTCATCTTTGCGCTCTTTTTCTCAAACTGAACAGAACAGAGGCTTTAGGCTAGTCAGCTCACAAAATGGTGCCTTTTTTGGATTAGGTTTAATCAATAAAATATTTTCGGAAGAAGCCTTTGACTCCTGAACTGCCGCCGTAGGACTACACAGCACAGCACTTGATATTGTGCACCCAGAGTAGAATCAGAGATGAGGAGTGGCATCGGGCACACATTGATATATAACTTAATAAGCAACTAACTCTAAAACACTGAGAAATACTGACATTTCATCAATTACAAATTACATGACCCTCAATACAAAACCCTCCCCTTGACTGAAATTGGAAAAAAAATGACCCTCCCCCATTTTCCTCCAGGCACCCATTATGTACATTTCAATTCATCCCTAAGAGGAAAGAAAATAGTAAAATTGTATTGTAGAAGGACACTGTCTGTGTTGGGACTTATGTGTTAACATAACTCTCTTTATCCTTGATTGGTTATTTGTTTACTGTCAGTGCCAAGACATTATCCTGGATCACTCTTCAGTGTTAGTAGGAATAGTCTTACTCATGGACTCCAGCTCTGGGCCCTTGATGCTGCTACAGTCTGTTGTATCAATAATAGTTCATGTTGCCTTGGAGAACTGGACTTTCCCTCTCCTCTTTAGGAAATGCTGCTTCGGGAGATTTAGTTTACACAGAGGGCATATTTGTTACTGTTTCAGATACTCTTCTCAACTTATTGATAGTAGAGGACGGTAACAAATATCTCTGTCTAATTGACCTACATTACTGATGGCATGTCAAAGGGGGATATCAGGATATCCACTAATCTCGGCACCGAGAACCACATCTTGCATGCGTGCTGGTCTGGCCAGCTACTCAATTTGGCTACCCGATAACACAAAAGACTAGATACCCCTGCTCCCTCGGGTGCAGAATTTGTTATCATATCATTGTGTATCACAGTTAGACATGGTTTCCTGCACTACTCTAGAGGAGTGCCCATTATCATAGTAATAATCCTGCTCTAGGGATTGGCTAAACAGTTTACAACTTTTGTTCCGCTTGTTTGAAAAAACAAATTCACATTACTCCCTAAAATGACAAAAAAAGGGAGGCAAAGCTACACACAATTCTATTAGTCTTTGATCTAGTAAAGAAAAAGGAAAAAAGAAAATAATATTTTCTTTTTTCCTTCCTTCTTCAGACTCAGATGCAGTACAGTAAACACCTTGTTTCAGTGAGTGAGTCATCCACAGCCAACAGTAGCTTAGGACTTAAAACGAAAGTTTAGCCACAACTTCTCTGCTCTCATCTCTTTTTTCTCTCATGGCAGCAATTTGATTGTGACAAGGATCACAACATTTCCAGGAGCTCTTTGAAGTTGTGCGAATGCTTCGTTAACACTAATTAGGTTGGGTCACCATGAACTGGACTACCCACAAACCCTTTAACCTTTTATGGAAGGGACTGCCGCCACCTTCTGTGTGTGAGACTGTTATATGTTTCTGGAGCCTTTCATTGTAAAACAGAGCTCCATGAAGCCATCTTTCATGTAGAGACTTCTGTTCTTAGCGCATCACATTAAATCGTATTCACTTCCTTACCAAGCAGGAGAGATGCATACATCATGCATACTTACAGAGAAGTCTCTCTAGTCTATTAGATGGACATGTGCTACAATTCAATTATATTGTCTCAGCGTAGGCCTGTGTGTATTTCTATGTGCACAGCTGGGATACAGCTGGATACAGCAGCCCTACTTGATTATATAGGCCTTGCCAACAGTTCATGTTTATGACAGGGGACATGCAACAGACTCTGGCTGGAGCCTTTCTAAGAGTTCCTGTAGTTAGGATATCACTATAAGAGGTAGTATTGAGTATTAATCCACTGAAACAAATCTGACTTTAACCATATCTACATGTACATGCTACCTCAATCAGCCTGACTAACCGGTGTCTGTATGTAGCCTCTCTACTTCAATTGCCTCGCACTGTTATTTTTCACTGTCTTTCTACTGTTGTTTTTATTTCTTTACTTACCTATTGTTCACCTAATACCTTTTTTGCACTATTGGTTAGAGCCTGTAAGTAAGCATTTCACTGTAAGGTCTACTACACCTGTTGTATTCGGCGCATGTGACAAATAAACTTTGATTTGATTTGACCGACCGTTTCAATTCAGTCTTTCGTAGCAAAATTTGAAATTGTGTTTTTTACATTGGATAAAAGTAGAGACTCAGAGCTAGAAAATGATATATCATACACCTCAGTTGAGTAACAATGGGAAAGTAATTCTGCTTTGAAAGTTAATAAACTTGTAACCTCACTTTTGAGAAAATGGCCCTTGAATGTTTTGGTACACCTAGTGAAGAGCTCTTCTTTGTCTACACACATGTGAGGCCATGTACTAAACAACCAAAGAATTCAAGACTAAAGGCTGGTTTATAAACTTAATCTGGAGTGCCAGAGTGTGCTCAGGCTGTGCTTTGGGTGTTGGTAAACTCAGAGTGTTGTCAGATTGTCCGTTCATAAATTCAGAGCGTTTCGCTCTCAGAGCGTTCAGAGCGCACACTCAACACTCTGGCCGAGGAGTAAAATATGATCCGAGTGCTCCGACCTAACAACAGCAGTCAAGCACTAACTGGCTAACGTTGGCTAGCTTGCTAGCTACTTCCAGACACAAATGAGAGAACAGCTCACTCTGACCATTTTACTAGCAGAGCTGGTCAGGCTGTTTTTATGTTATCCAGAGCATTGGTGACTGCAACTGTGCTGCTGGCAACAATTTAATTACGCTTTTTTGCCAATGTTTACTGACTCGGACCATATTCAACGGGTGTTGAGCGTTCGTAAATTCGTCAGTTATTCTGTGCTCTGGCACACTCAGACAAGAGTGATAGTCATCTATCGACTGACATTCTTTTGAAATGGTTACTTGCATAGTAGTAGAGTCTTTTGTTTAGGCATGTAGCTAGCTAGCTAAACAATGAATCATAATCCCAACTCATAATGTTACTACCCTGCATGAATCTGCAGGTAGCTAACGAACCAGGTTCAATGTTAGCTAGCTAACATTAGGCTTTAACTAGCAATGCAAATGGATCTGAGATCCAAATAATATAACTACACAGATCATATATGTAACATTAGCTAGAGAGCCAGCTAGCTAACGTTAGCTAGCTAGCTAACAATACACTTTAACTTGAAATAAAAATGACTTTCTGACCAAATTAGAAATGTATAATTTCTGAAAATGTAGCTAGTTAGACTATCTTACAGTTGAAGTTGGAAGTTTACATACCCCTTAGCCAAATACATTTAAACTCTGTTTTCACAATTCCTGACATTCAATCCTAGTAAAAATTCCCTGTCTTAGGTCAGTTAGGATCACCACTTAATTTTAAGAATGTAAAATGTCAGAAAAATAGTAGAGAGAATTATTTATTTCAGCTTTTATTTCTTTCATCACATTCCCAGTGGGTCAGAAGTTTACATACACTAAATTAGTATTTGGTAGCATTTCCTTTAAATTGTTTAACTTGGGTCAAATGTTTTGGGTAGCCTTCCACAAGCTTCCCACAATAAGTTGAGTGAATTTTTGCCCATTCCTCCTGACAGAGCTGGTGTAACAGAGTCAGGTTTGTAGGTCCCCTTGCTAGCACACGCTTTTTCAGTTCTGCCCACAAATGTTTTATAGGATTGAGGTCAGGGCTTTGTGATGGCCACTCCAATACCTTGAGTTTGTTGTCCTTAAGCCATTTTGCCACAAGTTTGGAAGTATGCTTAGGGTCATTGTCCATTTGGAAGTCCCAGAAGCTTTAACTTCCTGACTGATGTCTTGAGATGTTGCTTCAATATATCCACATATCCGCTTCAATATATCCACATAATCTATTTTGTGAAGTGTACCAGTCCCTCCTGCAGCAAGGCACCCTCACAACATGATGCTGCCAGCCCCGTGCTTCACGGTTGGGATGGTATTCTTCGGCTTGCAAGCCTCCCCTTTTCCCCCCAAACATAATGATGTTCATTATTATTTTTGTTTCATCAGACCAGAGGACATTTCTCCAAGAAGTGCAATCTTTGTCCCCATGTGCAGTTGCAAACCATAGTCTGGCTTTTCTATGGCGTTTTTGGAGCAGCCTTTCAGGTTATGTCGATATAGGACTTGTTTTACTGTGGATATAGATACTTTTGTACCTGTTTCCTCCAGCATCTTCACAAGGTCCTTTGCTGTTGTTCTGGGATTGATTTGCACTTTTCACACCAAAGTATCTCCATCTCTAGGAGACAGAACGCGTCTCCTTCCTGAGCGGTGTGACGGCTGCGTGGTCCCATGGTGTTTATACTTGCATACTATTGTTTGTACAGATGAACGTGGTACCTTCAGGCGTTTGGAAATTGCATTTTTTTTCCTGAGGTCTTGGCTGATTTCTTTTGATTTTCCCATGATGTCAGGCAAAGAGGCGCCAATTGACTCAAATGATGTCAATTAGCCTAACAGAAGCTTCTAAAGCCATGACATAATTTTCTGTAATTTTCCAACTGTTTAAAGGCACGGTCAACTTAGTGGATGTAAACTTCTGACCCACTGGAATTGTGATATTGTCCTAACCGACTTGCCAAAACTATAGTTTGTCAACAAGAAATTTGAGAAAATGAGTTTTAATGACTCCAACCTAAGTGTATGTAAACTTCCGACTTCAACTGTACATGGATGGATGCTTCTCCCTATCTGTCACGGATGCCATGGTTGCGCTTAGTTTGAGATGTAATCTGGAGACAGGTGTTTTATACAACAGCTCTGTGTTCTCTTTTCGACTCGGTCTGCATATTTGCAATCAAACTGCAGAATTTTCTCCTTCTCTTTAGCGATCATAGTCTAATTCCACTGATTACAAAACTTGGTCCTCCAGAAAGTGGAGAGCAACACTAATGTAGTTCTACTCTGTGATATCTTTCAAAAAAGCTGCATTAGAAAGGATTACCTACACATACTGACCAGCTCATGATATAGACAGAAGTGTTGGCAGACCAATTCGAACTCATCTCTTGGCATGTCCAGCCCACTCATCTCAGCCAATCATGGCTAGCGGGAAGGTTGCTGCTTTTTTCTGTGGCTAACACAACTAGGCTTGTAATTGAACTATTTTATTCATATTTACAGATGGCATAGACATTTGTTATTAAGGCACATGGAAGTTCACGTTCCAGAAGGCATTTCTGCACAAAAAAAATGCATTTTGATTTAAAAAATAGTTTATGTTCAAATGGCTCTCCTGTGAAGTAGTGACGAGCGAAATACGCCTAGTTTCCTGAAACGAGTCACAAATGTGAATGATATTATTTTTTTTGCGTTGGTTTATTTTGCACAATAGGCTACATTAATATAACGTTTAATTACCTGGTAGAAAGGATCTCTTCATAGAATTTCTTACATTTCAACTCCTCAAACTCCTGCTCAAGTGATTTTTCAGAACATGCTCCTCAGTGGAACCATAACCAAAGCAATGGAAGAATGAATGAGTCATCAGAAAAAAAGTTTCCCATCATTGATGTCTTTTCCAGTGTAATATTGCACTGGTTTTTGGTGAGAAATCAGACGGTCTCTCCAGCTTTTCCATCTTAATGGGAACAACAGGAAGTGCCAACTCCCATTTGACTCTCTGAGTCTGAAACCCCCTTTTTACAGGGTGGATCCATCAGAGAGGCAGGTGCGTCCCAAATGGCACCCTATTCCCTATATAGTGCACTACTTTTAACCAGGGCCCATATGGCTTTGGTCAAAGGTTGTGCACTATATAGGCAATAGGATGTAATTTGGGACGCAGCCACAATGTGAAAAGCATAGAGTGGAGGGAAGTGTTGGAAAGGAAGTGTGTCCTGTCTGAGGGATATCCTCTCAGCTCCAGAGACATAATGAGATAATTATCTTACAAATAACTCCTGACCTCCTTCCCTGGATACTGTCATCAGTGTCTCCCCTGTATTAATGTAGTGTTCAGTCAGTGTCTCCCCTGTATTAATGTAGTGTTCATTCAGTGTCTCACCTATATTAATGTATTGTTCATTCAGTGTTTCACCTATGTTAATGTAGTGTTCAGTCAGTGTCTCCCCTATATTCATCGCGGCTGCCCGAATATAGGGAATAAAGGCACAAACATCACAAACAGTCATTCTGTTACCAAACTTTGAATCTGCACTGTTCTTCAAGTAAATGTATGTATCCTCTGATAAACCCTCACTTCTTACCAAAGCCGGCAAGCTCACCATGTCATTCATGAAATATCTTAATTTGCTAGACATCTGGAGACAGTTGAACCCACAGGATAGGGACTACTCTTTTTACTATCGACCCAACTGTTTCATAGAGTGTTAGATATTGAATATCTCTCCAGATTGCTTAGTGACCATTCTCCTCTGGTATTATCAATCTCCATTCCTACCAAGGTAAATGGAGCATATAGATGGAGACTAAATTCTAGACTCCTAAAGCAACCTGAATTTTGTGCATTCATCAACGAGTAGATCAATATTTTTTACTTTGACAAACAAACCCTCCGCTCCTGACAGTTTCATTCTTTGGGACAGATTGAAGGCCTATCTGAGGGGACAGATCATTTCCTATACTAAAGGGCTGAAGAGAAAACACGGTGCGGCACTGAATGTCTTTGAATCTGAAATCTCTGAGCTAGAGAAACCCTACCAAAGAGGCCCGACAAGATCTATACAGGCTTTTGGTAAATAAAAAACTGAAATATAATATTCTGAACACATATCAAGCTGAGAGGGCCATCATTAAATCAAAACAGCGTTACGAGCTTGGAGAGAAAGCACCCAAAGTATTGGCATGTGTCACACCCCGGTCAAAGTATTTTGTGTTTATCTTTATTTATTTGGTCAGGCCAGGGTGTGGCATGGGTTTTTGTATGTGGTGTGTATGTATGGGGATTGTAGCTAGTGGGGTGTTCTAGCTAAGTCTATGGCTGTCTGAAGTGGTTCTCAATCAGAGGCAGGTGTTTATCGTTGTCTCTGATTGGGAACCATATTTAGGCAGCCATATTCTTTGAGTTTGTCGTGGGTGATTGTCCTTAGTGTCATTGTTCTGTGTTAGGTTACACAAGTATAGGCTGTTTCGGTTTTCGTTAAGTTTATTGTTTTGATAGTGTTTGTGTTTAGTGTGTTACTTCATTAAACATGGATTGCAATAGACACGCCGCATTTTGGTCCGACTCTCCTTCTCATCAAGAAAACCGTTACAGAATCACCCACCACAAAAGGACCAAGCAGCGTGTCAACAGGCAGGAGCAGCGCGAGGAGATGCGCAATAAGGATTTCTGGACATGGGAGGAAATCCTCGACGGGAGAGGACCCTGGGCTAAACCAGGGGAGTGTAGCCGCACCAAGGTGCAGCAGGAGAAGGAACAGAGGCAGCAGCAGCAGGAGCAGCAGCAGCTGCAGTGGGAGAGGCTGCACCACCTGGAGAAATGGACATGGGAGGAAGAACTGGACGGTAAAGGACCCTGGGCTCAGCCTGGAGAATATTGCCGCCCCAAGGAAGAACTGGAGGCTGCGAAAGCTGAGAGGCGCAGATATGAGGAGGCAGCTCGACGTAGCGGATGGAAGCCTGAGAGGCAGCCCCAAAAATTTCTTGGGGGGGGGCTAACAGGGAGTATGGCTACGCCAGGTAGGAGACCTGGGCAGACTCCCTGTGCTTACCGGGGGGCTAGAGAGACCGGACAGGCACCGTGTTATGCAGTGGTGCGCACGGTGTCTCCAGTGCGGGTGCATAGCCCGGTGCGGTATATTCCAGCTCCGCGTGTCGGCCGGGCTAGATTGAGCGTCGAGCCTAATGCCATGAAGCCGGCTCTACGCAGCTGGTCCCCAGTGCGTCTCCTTGGGCCGGCTTACATGGCACCAGCCTTGCGCTCGGTGTCTCCGGTTCGCCTGCATAGCCCAGTGCGGGCTATTCCACCTCGCCGCACTGGCAGGGCGACCGTGAGCATTCAACCAGGTAAGGTTGGGCAGGCTCGGTGCTCAAGAGCTCCAGTGCGCCTGCACGGTCCGGTCTACCCAGTACCACCTCCTCACCCCAGCCCTCCGGTAGCAGCTCCCCGCACCAGGCTTCCTGTGCGTGTCCTCGGCCCAGTACCACCAGTGCCAGCACCACGCATCAGGCCTACAGTGCGCCTCGCCTGTCCAGCGCTGTCGGAGCCCTCCTCCTCTCCAGCGCTGTCGGAGTCTCCCGCCTGTTTAGCGCTGTTAGAGCCTTCCTTCTCTACAGCGCTGCCGGAGTCTCCCGCCTGTTCAGAACTGCCAGTTAGCATAGAGCTGCCAGTTAGCAAGGAGCTGTCAGTCTGCAAGGAGCTGCCAGTCTGCATAGAGCTGCCAGTCTGCAAGGAGCTGCCAGTCTGCAAGGAGCCGCCAGAGCTGCCTGTCTGCAGGATGCCGCCAAAGCTGCCAGTCTGCAAGGAGCCGCCAGAGCTGCCAGTCTGCAAGGAGCCGCCAGAGCTGCCTGTCTGCAGGATGCCGCCAGAGCTGCCAGTCTGCAAGGAGCCGCCAGAGCTGCCAGTCTGCAAGGAGCCGCCAGAGCCGCCAGTCAGCATGGAGCAGCCAGGGCCGCCAGTCAGCATGGAGCAGCCAGGGCCGCCAGTCAGCATGGAGCAGCCAGTCAGCATGGAGCAGCCAGTCAGCATGGAGCAGCCAGAGCAGCCAGTCAGCATGGAGCAGCCAGAGCTGCCAGTCAGCATGGAGCAGCCAGTCAGCATGGAGCAGCCAGAGCTGCCAGTCATCATGGAGCAGCCAGTCAGCATGGAGCAGCCAGAGCTGCCAGTTGACCAGACTCTCCCAGATCTGCCAGTCGACCAGACTCTCCCAGATCTGCCAGTCGACCAGACTCTCCCAGATCTGCCAGTCGACCAGACTCTTCCAGATCTGCCAGTCGACCAGACTCTTCCAGATCTGCCAGTCGACCAGACTCTTCCAGATCTGCCAGTCGACCAGACTCTTCCAGATCTGCCAGTCGACCAGACTCTTCCAGATCTGCCAGTCGACCAGACTCTTCCAGATCTGCCAGTCGACCAGACTCTTCCAGATCTGCCAGTCGACCAGACTCTTCCAGATCTGCCAGTCGACCAGACTCTTCCAGATCTGCCAGTCAGCCAGGATCTGGTAGATTCATCAACCTGCCTGAGCTTCCTCTCACTCCTGAGCTTCCTCTCACTCCTGAGCTTCCCCTCAGTTCCGAGCTGCCTCAGTCCCGAGCTGCCCCTCAGTCCCGATCTGCTCCTCAGTCCAGTGGGGTTCTGGGTGAGGACTACTAGGCCATGGTCGGCGGCGAGGGTGGACTATCCAGGGACGCGAGGAGAAGGGACTAAGACATTGATTGAGTGGGGTCCACGACCCGCGCCGGAGCCGCCACCATGGACAGACGCCCACCCGGACCCTCCCTATTGTTTTGAGGTGCGTTCGGGAGTCCGCACCTTAGGGGGGGGGTTCTGTCACACCCTGGTCAAAGTATTTTGTGTTTATCTTTATTTATTTGGTCAGGCCAGGGTGTGGCATGGGTTTTTGTATGTGGTGTGTATGTATGGGGATTGTAGCTAGTGGGGTGTTCTAGCTAAGTCTATGGCTGTCTGAAGTGGTTCTCAATCAGAGGCAGGTGTTTATCGTTGTCTCTGATTGGGAACCATATTTAGGCAGCCATATTCTTTGAGTTTGTCGTGGGTGATTGTCCTTAGTGTCCTGATGTCATTGTTCTGTGTTAGGTTACACAAGTATAGGCTGTTTCGGTTTTCGTTAAGTTTATTGTTTTGATAGTGTTTGTGTTTAGTGTGTTACTTCATTAAACATGGATTGCAATAGACACGCCGCATTTTGGTCCGACTCTCCTTCTCATCAAGAAAACCGTTACAGCATGGCAACTGAAAGCAGAGGAAAGTAAGAGGACAATTAATGCTATAGAAACTCTTACTAATGAGATATCTTTCGACTCTACTGAAATTAATGATACTTTTAAGAAATACTACGAAGACCTCTACACTTCCCAATCAAGTGATGATCTATCAGAGATCGACTCCTTTCTCTCCACACTCAACCTCCCATGCCTGTCTGAGGAAGACGGAGAGTGCCTGAGTGAACAGTTCTCAGTACCTGAATTGTTGGAGGCCATTAAATCCTTACCCTCTAATAAATCTCCTGGGGAGGATGGCTTCCCTCCAGAGTTCTATAAAGAATTTAGGGAGCTGTTGGTCCCCTACCTTATGGAGGCACTTAAAAAAGCCGGGGAAGACAACTGCTTTCCAGAGTCTTTCTCTCAAGCAGTGATTACTGTGATCCACAAGAAAGGGAAAAAACCCGCTAAAGTGTGCCTCCTTAACACGGATTGTAAACTGGTCACCAAGAGGCTATCTAAGAGATTGGAGTCATGTCTTCCCCTGTTGGTCAACCCAGATCAGACTAGCTTCATAATTAATAGTCTGTCCTCCAATAATCTCAGAAGGTTCTTTGATATAATTCACCTTGCTAACAAAAACTAAATACCTAGTGTCACAGTCTCCCTCGAACCTGAAAAGGCCTTTGATAGGGTTGAAGGGCCATACCTCTTTCGCGTCTTGGAAAAGTTTGGTTTACTGTGTTTGTAAATTTGATAAAATCACTCTACAAATCTACTAAAGCTAGGATTGCTACCAATGGGATTACTTCCTCCTCTTTCCCTCTCTATAGGGGGAACAGACAAGGTTGCCCAATTAGCCCCCACCTCTTTGCCATCGCCATTGAACCGTTGGCTGAGGCTATTAGAACGTGCCCTGACATACATGGCTTTGAGGTGGGCCCCAATACCCAAAAGTTATCACTCTTTGCGGACACCTTATCTTATTTCTAACAAACCCAGAACACTCCCTCTCTCACTTGCAGATCCTACTACAGTGTTATAGTTCTTTCTCTGGATATAAGGTCAATTCTGATAAAAGTGAAATCTTACCGTTGTCTCTCTTTGACCACCTTACCATCAAGCACAAGTTTCATTTTAGATGGTCTCCTATGGGCTTCACATATTTGGGTATAATGGTGGATGGTAACCTGAACAACCTATATGAACTCATTCTGGCTAGCTTGTTGCAAAAGGTGGAGGGTGACCTTTGTAAATGGATGGACTTGCCTCTCTACTGGGTAGAATAAATGTAATTAAAATGAATGTCCTGCCCAGATTTCTATATTTGTTTCAATCTCTTACGATGCTCTTATGTCAGGACTAACACTACGTGAGCTAGATAAACCCAGACGTAGATGGGAAAACGATCTGGGTATTGATCTTGAGGATCTATGGAGTGACCTATGCAGGGATGGTGTTACATCCACATTGAACTCCAGATACAGACTGATCCAGTTTAATTTCCTCCATCAGCTCTATATCACCCCATTTAGACTGCACATGTTCAACTCTGATATCTCCTCCCTATGTTTTAGATGTGGCTCAAATGAAGGAACATTCCTCCATTCCACTTGGCAGTGTTCAAAACTACACGGTTTCTGGCAGGGGGTATGCGTTACCAAATCCTCAATTCACGGGGTTGCATTCCCTTTAGACCCGGAGGTCTGTCTACTGGGTAACTTTACTAACTCCAATCTTAGGCAAAGCCATACTATCAAGCTAACAGAAATATTGCTAGCGATTGCCAAGAAATGTATTGCCTTGAAATCGGATTCCCCCCTGCCAGTTGCAATGTGGCTATCAGTTAATAGTTGTATCCCACTGGAGAAAATCACTTACTACTTGAGGAATAAGTTAGAGACATTTTACAGAATTGGACAACCTTTCATTGACTATATGAAAAATCTCACATTGATTGAATATCTATATAACCCTTATATAATGTTTCACACGTAATGTATAGTATGTAGCTCATTATTATTATTTTTTATTTTTCTCTTTATTATGACTTATTTATTGTATGTTTGTATATACAGTTATGTCTGTTACTGTTACTTTGTCCTATTGCTGTCTAATATCTTTTCACTTTTGTTTTAATTGAAAAATGCATACATAAATTATTTAAAAAATACATGGTTACCTGCAAGGAAACACGTGCCGTCATCTTTGCTTTGCACAAAAAGGGCTTCACAGGCAAGGATATTTCTGCCAGTAAAATTGCACCTAAATCAACCATTTATCGGATCATTGAGAACTTCAAGGAGAACGGTTCAGTTGTTGTGAAGAAGGCTTCAGGGCGCCCAAGAAAGTCCAGCAAGCACCAGGACCGTTTCCTAAAGTTGATTCAGCTGCAGGATCGGGGCACCACCAGTACAGAGCTTGCTCAGGAATGGCAGCAGGCAGGTGTGAGTACATCTGCACGCACAGTGAGGCGAAAACTTTTGAAGGATGGCCTGGTGTCAAGAAGGGCAGCAAAGCAGCCACTTCTCTCCAGGAAAAACCTTAGGGACAGACTGATATTCTCCAAAAGATACAGGGATTGGACTGCTGAGGACTGGGCTAAAGTCATTTTCTCTGATGAATCCCCTTTCCGATTGTTTGGGGCATCCGGGAAAAAAAGCTTGTCCGGAGAAGACAAGGTGAGCGCTACCATCAGTCCTGTGTCATGCCAACAGTAACACATCCTGAGACCATTCATGTGTGGGGTTGCTTCTCAGCCAAAGGAGTGGGCTCACTCACAATTTTGCCTAAGAACACAGCCATGAATAAAGAATGGTACCAACACATCCTCCGAGAGCAACTTCTCCCAACCATCCAGGAACAGTTTGGTGAAGAACAATGCCTTTTCCAGAATGATGGAGCACCTTGTCATAAGGCAAAAGTGATAACTAAGTGGCTTGGGGAACAAAACATCAATATTTTGGGTCCATGGCCAGGAAACTCCCTAGACCTTAATCCCATTGACAGTTTGTGGTCAAAACTCAAGACGCGGGTGGATAAACAAAAACCCACAAATTCTGACAAACTCCAAGCATTGATTATGCAAGAATGGGCTGACCCAAAAGTTAATTGACAGCATGCCGGGGCAGATTGCAGAGGTCTTGAAAAAGAAGGGTCAACACTGCAAATATTGACTCTTTGCATCAACTTCATGTAATTGTCAATAAAAGCCTTTGACACTTATGAAATGCTTGTAATTATACTTCAGTATTCCATAGTAACATCTGACAAAAATATCTAAAGACAATGAAGCAGCAAACTTTGTGGAAATTAGTATTTGTGTCATTCTTAAAACCTTTGGCCACAACTGTAGATTTAGGCTACAGTGCTGTATAACTATATAGCACTTTTACATGTATCATCAGGCCTCGCTATGTCAAAGGAAGGTAGCATTGCAGACACACTGCTCCTATACTATATATATAGTGTACAACATTAGGCTCTGTCGTGTGTGTGTGCTTTGATATTCATTGAATGTATCTGTCATTTATCATGGGACTAGACGTTAAAGACAGTGGAATGTAACAGATATACTGATAGACTGCAACTAATATTCAATACATTTCATATGCATTAAGACACAAATCAGGATTATTCATCTCACATTGGTTCTCAAAGACTTGGCCTTGTGTCATACGAGGTATTTTAACTCTGTTCACACATTCCGATTGCCAATTTCCACAAAGCTCGTCCCTCTTCGCAATTCATTCAGTCTGAATATGGACTTTTTCTTAGTTGTGTACCTTTTTCTGTTGAGATACCTATTTAAAAAAAAAATCTGTCCTTTCTAATCATCACTTTCTATTTTTCTCTTTCTCTTTCCCCTCACACTCCACCCACCAACCTCGACTAACTCTGTCCTTTTTCCTGCTTCATCTCAGTTGTTCTTGTTTCACCTCGACCCTTATCTTTAACCCTTATTGTTGACCCTTATCTTCGATCCCACATCACTCCCATCTGCCCTCTACCCTCCACCCCCCACTCTACTCCCTTTAGCATTCCACCGGTGGTGGTACAAAAAGGGCCCAGACCAGGCAGACTACAGTCCAATCTACTGCTACTATTTTCCTTATACTCTCTATTGAAATACCTTGGCGTATCTTATCATCGTCTGCTCTGTTCAGCTATGCACTCTCATTTCCACATTCACTCTAGACACCATTCCTGGGACTCTTGGGATTGTGAAGTTTGAGTCCAGTCTGAAGGGTTTTCCATTTTAGGCAGGCTGTAATGTTTTCTGATGCCAGTGGAAAATGATGGGGTTATTCCATCATGTCATAGCTTTCCCTCCCTACCTATGACACTAGCACTAGCATTTCAGCTAAAAACAACTGGGCCAAAATAGGTTTTCGTTTATTTCTTGATGGGTCACCGTTTGTCATTTCGCCCTGAAAATCATGTTACATATTTCACACTATAATTACTTTCAATATTCCCTTATTGCCTTGTTAGGGTTATAGTTTTAGTTCCAACACTAAGCATGACTGAACTGATACACGGATTGGTCCACCCGAATGAGATACACAAGATGGAGCTGACAGACATGGTCACCCTGTATATGTATTTGTATTTATTAGGTATCCCCATTGCCAAGGCACAAGCTTCCTGGGGTCCAAACACATTAAAGCACTTACATTACATATAAAACAAAATATAAAACAGTACATCATATAACATTATTACACCACTACATACAGTATCTACAATACAGAATGTATGATACCACCATACAACAATATTACTATGTACGTATGTGTAGAGTGGGTGTGCTAGCGCTTGTGTGTGAATGCCTGTGTCTGTACCTTGGTGTGTGTCTCTTCACAGTCCCCGCTGTTCCTTAAGGTGTATTTTTACCTGTTTTAAAATCTGATTTAACTGCTTGCATCAGTTACCTGATGTGGAATAGAGTTTCATGTAGTCATGGCTCTATGTAGTAATGTGCGCCTCTCATATTCTGTTGTGGACTTGGGTATTGTAAAGAGACCTCTGACGGCATGTGTTGTTGGGTATGCATGGGTGTCCAAGCTGTGTGCTAGTAGTTTAAACAGACAGCTCGGTATATTCAGCACTTTGACATGTATCATCAGGCCTCGCTATGTCAAAGGAATGTAGCATTGCAGACACACTGCTCCTATACTATATATATAGTGTACAACATTAGGCTCTGTCGTGTGTGTGTGCTTCTTACAAAAACAAGTAGTGATAAAGTCAATCTCTCTTCCACTTTGAGCCATGAGAGATTGACATGCATATCATTAATGTTAGCTCCCCGTGTACTTTTAAGGGCCAGCTGCCCTGTTCTGAGCCAATTGTAATTTTCCTAAGTCCCTCTTTGTGGCACCTGACCACACGACTGAACAGTAGTCCAGGTACGACAAAACTATGGCCTGTAGGACCTGCCTTGTTAATAATGTTGTTAACTTAGAACTACCCATCCCGGATCCGGGAGAATTATCATCAACTACACTAATTAGCATAGCGCAACGGTCAAAAAATATTACTAGAAAATATTCATATTCATGAAATCACAAGTGAAATATAGTGAAACACAGCTTAGCCTTTTGTTAATGACCATGTCATCTCAGATTTTGAAATGATCCTTTACAGTTAAAGCAAGACAAACGCGTGTGTAAGTTTATCGATAGCCTAGCATAGCATTATGTCCAGCTAGCAGCAGGAAGCTTGGTCACGAAAATCAGAAAAGCAATCAAATTAAATCGTTTACCTTTGATGAGCTTCGGATGTTTTTACTCACGAGACTCCCAGTTAGACAGCAAACGTTCCTTTTGTTCCATAAAGATTATTTTTATAGCCGAAATACCTCCGTTTCTTGTCCACGTTTTGTTGAGAAATCCACCGGAAATTGCGGTCACGACCACGGTGAAAAAAAATCCAAATTACATCCATAATATTGACAGAAACATGGCAAACGTTTTTTCTAATCAATCCTCAAGGTGTTTTTCAAATATCTATTCGATTATATATAAACCGGGACAATTGGCTTTTCAGTAGGAGCGAGAGGAACAATGGCCGCATTTGTCTATTACGCACAAATCACTTTGAGAGCCACCACCTGACCACTGACGCAATGTTGTCGTTCACGCTCATTTTTCAAAATAAAAGCCTGAAACTATGTCTAGTGGCTGTCGACACATTAGGGAAGCCATAGAAAAAGGAATCTGGTTGATATCCCTTTCCATGGTTAATAGGGATGCATAGGAACACAGGGGTTTCAAAATAAGAGTCACTTCCTGATTGGATTTTTCTCAGGCTTTTGCCTGCAATATCAGTTCTGTTATACTCACAGACAATATTTTTTACAGTTTTGGAAACTTTAGCGTGTTTTCTATCCCAAGCTGCCAATTATATGCATATTCTAGCATCTGGTCCTGAGAAATAGCCCATTTACTTTGGGAACGTTATTTTTCCAAAAATGAAAATAGTGCCCCCTAGTTTCAATCCCGCTAACGGGAGCGATATGACAACTACCAGTGAAAATAGAGGGCCTAATTCAAACCACAGAAATCTCAAAATTACAATTCCTAAAACATACATGTGTCTTATATCATTTTAAAGTTAATCTTGTTGTTAATCCCACCAAAGTGTCCAATTTCAAATGTGCTTTTCAGCAAAAGCACTATAAACGATTATGTTAGGTCTCCACCAAACCACAACAAGCACAGCCATTTTCCAGCAAAATATAGCATTCACAAAAAGCAGAAATAGAGATAAAATGAATCACTAACCTTGAATTACATTGGCGTATTAGATTCACTAGTTCCAAAAACATCAACTGATTTTGCATAAACACTTCGTTTCAACAGAAATACTCATCATAAATGTAGATGATAATACAAGTTATACACATGGAATTATAGATATACCTCTCCTTAATGCAACCGCTGTGACAGATTTCAAAAAAAGTTTACGGAAAAAGCAACCCATGCAATAATCTGAGGAGCTCAGAATAGTAGCCAAATTAGCAGCCATGTTGGAGTCAACAGAAACCAGAAAATACATGATAAATGTTTCCTTACCTTTGATGAACTAAATGTCCGTTATTTAGCTACTTTGGTTAGCGCGTTTGGTAAACAATTCCAAAGTCACAAAGCGCGTCCACTATAATGTTACGAAATGTCCAAAATTTCCGTAACAGTCAGTAGAAACATGTCAAACGATGTACTGAATCAATCTTTAGAATGTTGTTTACATATATCTTGAATAACATTCCAACCTGAGAATTAGAATGACTTCAGATGACCAGTGGAACGCAGGTCCTTCCCTTGTGAACGCGCATGGTGAAAGCATGGTCAACTCATGGCAGTGGTGACTATTTCCTGTCTCATTCAACCCCCCTTCACATTAGAGTCATCAGACAAAGTTCTATTGACAGTTGGCATCTAGTGGAAGGCGTAGGAAGTGAACACTCATCCATATCTCGCTGTAATATCAATGAGAGCTTGGTTGAAAATCTGCCACCCCCAGAAAAAATACAAACAGGAAGTGGAATTTCTCAGGTTTTTGCCTGCAATATGAGTTCTGCTATACTCACAGACATAATTCAAACAGTTTTAGAAACTTCTGTGTTTTCTATCCAATACTACTAATAATATGCATATATTAGCAACTGAGACTGAGGAGCTAGCCATTTACAATGGGCACCTTTTCATCCAAGCTACTCAATACTGCCCCTGCAGCCATAAAAAGTTAAGAAGGCAAGGCAACACTTTATTATGGACAGACTTCTCCCCATCTTAGCTACTGTTTTATCAATATGTTTTGACCATGACCGTTTGCAATCTAGGGTTACTCCTAGCAGTTTAGTCACCTCAACTTGCTCAATTTCTACATTATTCATTACAAGATTTAGTTGAGGTTATGGGTTTAGTGAATTATTTTTTCCAAATACAATGCTTTTGCCACCCATTCTGAAACTAACTGCAGCTCTTTGTTAAGTAATTGCAGTATGCAGTAATTTTAATCGCTGTAGTAGCTGACGTGTATAGTGTTGAATCACCTGCATACATAGACACACTGGCTTTACTCAAAGCCAGCGTTATGTCGTTAGTAAATATTGAAAAAGTAAGGGGCCTAGACAGCTGCCCTGAGGAATTCCTGATTTTACCTGGATTATGTTGGAGAGGCTTCCATTAAAGAACACCCTCTTTGTTCTGTTAGACAAGTAACTCTTTATCCACAATATACTGTAGCAGGGGGTTTAAAGCCATAACATATACGTTTTTTATAGCAGCAGACAATGATCAATACGGTCAAAAGCTGCACTGAAGTCCAACAAAACAGCCCCCACAATATTTGTATCATCAATTTCTCATCAAGTGCTTAGCTTGTTGAATGTCCTTCCCTATAAGTATACTGAAAGTCTGTTGTCAATTTTTTTACTGTAAAATAACATTGTATCTGGTCAAACACAATTTTTTCCAAAAGTTTACTAAGGTTTGGTAACAGGCTGATTGGTCGGCTTTTTGGGCCAGTAAAGGGAGCTCTACTATTCTTGGGTAGTGGAATGACTTTTGCTTCCCTCCAGGCCTGAGGGCACACACTTTCTAGTAGTATTAAATTGAAGCCCTGTACCTAGCTCCTAGCCAACATATTTGCGTTTTCTTGCATTATTACCTACAGCTGGAAAGCCGGACTCTGACATTGCTCATTCTAATATTTCTACATTTATTAATTCCTCTCTTTACATTTTTGGGATTTGGATGTATTGTTTTGTATTGTTAGGTATTACTGCAGTGTTGGAGCTAGGAACATAAGCATTTCTCTATATCCGCAATAACATCTGAAAAATATGTGTATGCGACCAACATTTTTTTATTTGAATGATGCAAATCAAATCACGTGCGCCAAATACAACAAGTCCTAACCAACAGTGCAATTTTTAAGTAAAAAATAGGTATTAAGTAAACAATAGATAAGTAAAGAAAATAAAAACATGACAAAAGATAGTGAAAATAACATTAGTGAGGCTATATGTAGGTGGTACCAGTACAGAGTAAATGTGCAGGGGCACCGGTTAGTCGGGCTAATTGAGGTAATATGTACATGTAGGTATAGTTAAAGTGACTATGCATAGATGATAAACAGAAAGTAGCAGGGAGTACAGGAGGGGACTGAGCACACACCCCTGATGGGCCCCAGTGTTGAGGATCTGCATGGCAGATGTGTTGCTCCCTACCCTCACCACCTGGGGACGGCCCATCAGGAAGTCCAGGATCCAGTTGCAGAGGGAGGTGTTTAGTTCCAGGATCCTAAGCTTAGTGATGAGCTTTCAGGGCACTATGGTGTTGAACGCTGAGCTGTAGTCAATGAATAGCATTCTCACGTAGGTGTTCCTTTTGTCCAGGTGGGAAAGGGCAGTGTGGAGTGCAATAGAGATTGCATCATATGTGGATCTGTTTGAGCGGTATGCAAATTGGAGTGGGTCTAGGGTTTCTGGGATAATGGTGTTAGTGTGGGCCATTACCTGCCTTTCAAAGCACTTCATGGATTCGGACGTGAGTGCTATGTCCGTAGTCAGGTGACCATAGCGCTCTTGGGCACAGGGACTATTGTGGTCTGCTTGAAGCATGTTGGTATTACAGACTCAATCAGGGACATATTGAAAATGTCAGTGAAGACACCTGCTAGTTGGTCAGCACATGCCCGGAGCACACGTCCTGGTAATCCGTCTGGCCCAGCGGCCTTGTGAATGTTGACCTGTTTAAAGGTCTAACTCACATCGGCTATGGAGAGCGTGATCACACAGTCGTCTGGAACAGCTGATGCTCTCATGCATGCCTCAGTGTTGCTTGCGTCAAAGTGACCACAGGAGTGATTTAGCTCGTCTGGTAGGCTCGTGTCACTGGGCAGCTCGCGGCTGTGCTTCCCTTTGTAGTCCGTAATAGTTTGCAGGCCCAGCTGACTCAGTGCGGTCTTTGTGGTGGTAAATAAACAGCCACGATTTTTTTTTTTTTAACTCTCTTGGCAAATAGTGTGGTCTACAGTTTATCATGAGATACTCTACTTCAGGCGGGCAAAATCTAGAGACTTCCTTAGACTTCATGCACCAGCTGTTGTTTACAAATATACACAGACCGCCTGTGCTGTTCTATCTAGACGGTGCAGCATATATCCCACTAGCTGAATGTTTTCCATGTTGTCATTCAGCCACAATTCGGTGAAACAAGATATTACGGTTTTTGATGTCCCGTTGGTAGGATATTCGTGATCGTACCTCGTCTAATTTATTGTCCAATGATTGTACGTTGGCAAGTAATATTGATAGAAAGGAAGGAATTCCCACTCGCCGTCGGCGGATCCCTACGAGGCTCCCCGCCCTGTGTCCTCTATACCTGCATCTCTTTCTCTTGCCAATGACAGGGATTTTGGCCTTGTCGGGTGTCTGAAGTACATCCTGTGCGTCCTGCTTGTTGAAGAAAAAAATCTTTGCCTAATCCGAGATGAGTGATCGTTGTCCTGATATCGAGAAGCTCTTTTTTAGCTTTCTTCTGGTGCCATCTTACTTTGTGAAAGGACCATTCCTGCCAGTAGGTTCTATGTCAGTATAGTGGACTGACAAGTCCAACAGACAATATTAGTTAACTGTTCTGCCATTTCCCTGAAGTGTTTTTTGACATTCACACTGTGTTTTGTGGAGAGAGCACAAAAAAGGCTCCAGTAATATTGGCCAGAAGTCATTCAAGTCATTCCCATGAGTTCCTGAGTTTGACGCAGTCTATTCTGTAGAACAGGGCTGTTTGGCTGACCACCAGCAGTAGGGTTAAGTAGCAGAGGTTCCTCTCTAAAAGCCAAAGCTGACAAAGAGTCCCTCTTTCCCACACAGCCCCACACCACCCCACATTGGCCTTCCTAGACCCCTTGGAGAGAGAGACAAGAGAAATAGAGGGTCTAGTATCGTCTGGTCCCTGGTGGGATGTGTAATACGACTTGGGCCTTGTTCTTGTGGTCTTGCTCACTCTGTCTTTCTCTCTTTCTCTCTTTTTCGCCCTCTCTTCCCCTCTCTCCCATTCTCTCTCTTTCTCTCTGCCCCTCTTTCTCTCTCTCCCCCTCTCCCCCTCTCCCCTGCCATAGGCGCTGGTGCTGGTGGGGAGGGAGGAAAGAAGTGGGGTTGAAGGTCGGGCTGAAAGCGGTTGGGCTTTAAAGGCCAGGCTGGGCGCACGGCTCAATCAGCTCTTTGTCTCCTGCTACCGGCCTCTGTGTGTTCAGAGGGGGCCCGGTCCGCCTTACAAAGCCATCACAGTTCTACTGAACAGCTTTAATAGCTAAATACGTTTGTGAATTAAGAGTTTGGAATGGAATTTTTCCAGGCTCCTTTTTTTCTTCTCCCCCGCGCTCACTCTCAGCAGGCAATTTCTTCATCCTTGGTGGTGCTTGACGGGGGATTTCCCCCGATGGAAAAAGTGAGTGGCGATCAGCAGAATGCTCCTCGGAGAGGGAAGAGAGAGGGAGGGAGAGAGAGAGAGAGAGAGAGAGAGAGAGAGAGAGGGATGCAGAGAGATGAAGAGAGAGCCCTCGTTAGCGTTAAGGGCACAGCCCTACACTGTAACCAAAGAATCATGGGTACTGAGTGCGCTCGCCAGGCCGTAACGTGTCGTCAGAGCGGCAAGCTCAGAGGAGACAGGTCTAATGTCTGTTACTGTGTGTGTGTGTGTCTGTTCGCTGCAGGGCCAAGCGAGTGCACATTGAAGTGATTAGATTAGCGACGGGTAAAATGAGGCTTTTTAATCAGCCATTTTGATGTTGCATGTCTTCTGGTACTGTTTTCAAACTGTACAATATCCTTTAGCCCGCTGATTGACTTTGTGGAACAGCCAACACAGTCGACCATGTCCATGTCACACTGCTGACGCCTGCGATTCTACACTACATACAGTAGTCAGCCCATTGTGTGGGTTTTTATACCAAATCTTTTCAGTTCCCTCTTCAACAAATAAAGGCCTTTCCTCACAAGAAGTGGAAGGCGTCTTGGAGGAACCAGGCCAGCTTGTGCCAATATTCTGCTGTAATTCGAAGGCAGCTTCTCACCACTAGACATAATGACACAGCTGCCTTCCAGCCAGCCTGTCCTGTCACTGGCACAATCACTATCAGAACCCCAGGGCCTCAACACAATGGATGTATGGGGCAGCCTCTGTGTGTGCATGTGCGTGTGCGTACACGTGTGTGTGTGTGCGTGCGTATGTGTGCACAAGTGTGCGTGTGGCACTCTTAATCCAACTTTTAATCAAACAGCAGGGTTCCTAAAGCGTAATGAATGCACACTGTCATTGTCAACAGCAACACATTGTCTAGCAATATGTAATTAGTGATTCCACAGAGAGGGAGAGGGAGGAAGTGTGCATGTCCGTGTGTTTGGTTGAGGCCCCAGCTCACGGTATGCCCACATAAAACATGACTCGTCAATATAGCCATGGCAAGTAGCAACTGACTGTAAGAAAGAACACAAATATTGACTTCCTTCCCCCAACCCGGACCATACCAGATCGAGGCCAAGCAGAACAAAAGCTGGCAGACCCAGGCCAGCTCAACACGGTTGTCAGAGGAGTGAGAATAGGTGCACCCTGAGGGGGGGTCTGCCTGGGCTATTTAAAGGATGTGTATTTGTGAGTCGTATGAGAGACGATGTCTTAGAACGGAAATAGATATGCAATAAAAATAGACCCTATTATAGATCATGTAATAATAATAAGACAAAAAGGATACGAAGTTGCAAAATGGTTAACCTTCCTTAGGCTTTTCAGACAGCAGTGACAGTAGCCTACAGAAACATGACATTTTTAAAGCTGCATAAATCGACCGTAGAACACCACTATGGATAGTACAGCCTCTATATTATGACCAGCATGCCCTACTTAACTCATAGAGCCAGGTCAGGTTATCTTCGCTAACTCTGTTCTCCATAGGCAGTAGAGCCCATGCTCCAGCCTCTCTGTCCCATCTGGTGTGCTTGACTTTGTGAAGGGAAAGGGAATGTTGAGGCCCACCTCCAGAATCACTCACTTGAGCATTTTTCACTGCAGCCGTTGGCATAGTAATTCTACTGCCTGGGTTAGGGCTGGGACGGGGCTAGGGCAGGGCTGGGGCGGGGCTAGGCTGGGGCGGGGCTAGGGCGGGGCTAGGGGCTCCCCTCTTTTTCAGTGTCTAACTCTAACTGTGATGTCACCTTTTCACTGTGAATAAAAGTGTAGCTAGCAAGGCAGTGAGTGACCCACCTTGGCTGACACACCTTGGCTGACAGTGTAATTGTACTTGTGTGAGATCGTCCACACTTATGGCTATGTGTGTGTATTTGTGTGACGAGTGTTGACATCTGTCTAACGTGCTCATGTGTGTTATAGACAGAAGGTGTGTTTGTGTGTGTATCAGTGGAGGCTGCTGAGGGGAGGATGGCTCATAATAATGGCTGGAATGGAGCGTGGAATGGCATCAAACATGGAAACCATGTGTTTGATGTATTTGCTACCATTCCACAGATTCCGCTCCAGCCATTACCACGAGCCCATCCTCCCCAATTAAGGTGCCACCAACCTCCTGTGGCGTGTATATGTGTGGGCGTACGGTATGTGTGCATGTGTACGTCTAACTTGTTCCTGTTGTTCAAGCGTCCTCTATAAGTGGTACAGTTGTCAGTTTTAGTACAGACCACAATTGAGATATGGAAATAGACCCCATCATTTGTACATGGCTCTGAATTTAACCACAGTTATGTTTGGTGAATTTCTTTCTCCAAACATTGAACCAAAGGCCTCCCTGAGGGACATTTGTCCCAAACATTATTCAAGTTTGATTCTCATTTCATTTTGAATAAGGCAACACCACCAAAGGTCCCATGTAAATGTCGCTTTGTGTACATTATGTTGCTGAAAAATGAGTATAAATGTTCATGCTGTGGTTCCTGTGTGTCTAACTAACCATTGTCTCTCTCTGTGTTCCAGCGTACTACAGAGCTCTGGTGAACTTCACAGACTCCATTGTGTACAGGCCTGACATGGAGGACATCACCTCACTGTCTTTCCAGGAGATCTCTGACGCGGTGGTGGACACGGTAGGTCTATTCCAGAACCATATATACTATATATATACCACGGGTATTCAAATCCGGACTATTGCTGCTTTTCTGTTCTAGCTGATCATTAATTGCACCCACCTGTTGTCCCAGGTCTAAATCTGTCCCTGTTTATAGGGGAAGAATTAACAACAAAAGCAGTGGAACTGGCTTTGAGGCCCAGATTAGAATTTGAGGACTGTATGCGTTAGGCTTATTCCAGAACATACTGTATACTGTGTACTTTAAGCGGTACGCCTAACCCTCCCTCCCCACAAGGGCTGTAAACTTTACACAGGCCAGGGCAGGATTCTCACACCTTGCATTCCACTGCCACGTCATGTCTGCCACACAACGTTATTGATTGCGGATCAGGCCATATACTGTAGATAATTTGAGTCAATATACTCATGTATAGCCTGTCTTTTTACTGTTGTTTTATTTCTTTACTTACCTATTGTTCACCTAATACATTTTTTGCACTATTGGTTAGAGCCTGTAAGTAAGCATTTCACTGTAAGGTCTACTACACCTGTTATATTCGGCGCACGCAACAAATAAACTTAGATTTGATTTGTATCATATACTACTCTACATCATATGTTAGAGCACTTGTTAGGAAAGTTGTTCTATTTGTTAAAACATGTAGCCAAAAATGCATCTCTGCTGGTTTGTACCCATCTAAGTAAATGTTTTCTCCTTCTACAGTTGGAGTCGGAGTACAACAAGATCCCAGGCATCCAGACTGTCAATGTGGTCCTCATCAAGTGAGATGACTGATCATCTTCAGCTACTGTTGATGAAACCCCACCAGTCTTACTTTTACTTACTTGACTTATTTTAGCCTGGGTGTAACAAAGGTGGTTTAATGAACCATGCTCACATGATGAGTAACCTTGTCTGAGATCTGAAGACTGCTCCCAGAGCTAATGCTAATGCTTAGGCTTCAGCTTATACTCATCTGGTTGGTCCACCAAACACTGTTGTAAGCTGAGTGTAACTAATCAATGTTCTTACATTAGATAAAAGGATGATATGCCCCAACCCACGTTTATCTAAACCTGGAGCACTGTACCGTTATCGTCACCGCGTCCCTCTCTAAAAAAACATCTGTTCTGTCCTGGCCTGTGTGTAGGAAGATGCTGAGGCAGGATGGGGTGGATGTGTTTGTAGAGCTTGACGTGGGCTCTGACTACAACAACAATGACAATCAGATCCGCAACGTGCTCTATGGAGTGGTGAAGGAGGGAACCATCGCCTCCTACATTACCTCTGTCCAGGGCTTCCAGTTCAGACGCCTGGGAGAAGGTAAGGACCACACGGGATAATATATACTCCGCAATGTAAGGACTTTCCAGGATGCTGACATGGCCAAATATACAGCATCCAGATTAGGAAGATGTCTAAATTACGGCATCCATTTGAGGAAGTCGTAAGTGAACAAATAGGTCTGATCTCATAGCTAGGGTAGTCTTTATTTATCATATCTTATTACAATCTTTCAATGAAGCTAGACTAGCCAGCCCAAGGCATCATGCTAGAAAAGGCGATTTTTTGTGTTCACTTTTTCCCCTCTATATGTCTCCCCTTCAATCATACCTACTTCTGTCAATAAACCAATAAAATATGGAAAGAAAGAAAAGGAGGGCTAGGTAATCATAGGTAGTGTCCTTAACTTGTCTCTCTGGTTTCTAGCTCTGCCCCCTGTGAACCCCATGGCTGTGCCAGGTTTGTACTGTACCATGCCGACCTGGGTTCAATGCTATTGGAAATCATTTCAAATACTTTAGCTGGGTTTGACTGAGCTTGCCTGGCGCAATGGAGTCAATAGAATAGTAGCAAAATAGTATTTTAACCCAGGTCTGGACCAATGCCTGCTGCACGGAGACTGCTAGAGCTGCTGTAGAAGTGACATGACTGTTCTGTAGTGTGTGTAGAATGCAGAATGCAGCTATTTGTGGATGGTGATGATGAACAGGATGACGATTAGGTCATTGAGAATCTGTTAAGAGTTCATGCAGGAATGTTATGCATGTGTGCACCTGAAGCAGAGGTCTGACAACGTTTTGGTTTTGCACTGCCCAAGAGAACTGCATGGCATGAGTTACGATACAGATATTGCTATTTGCAAAGGAAAAAAAGTCTTCAGAGTTTCTTCAGAAGGATCTCCATTACGTTATGGCCATGTCCCACCTCCGGTACGGTAGCTGTTAGACTGTTTGCCCCAGGCCCCAGAACGACCCGCAGTGACCCAGGATGGTCATTGGAGGCTGGTGAAAGGAGGATGGCTCATAGTAATAACTGGAATGGAATGATGGAATTCCATTCTGATACCATTAAATGTATTCCATTCCAGCCATGACAATGAGCCCATCCTTCAATTTAAAGTGACACCAGCCTCCACCGAGGAAGGTTGTGTTGTGCATGTCTGACCTTTGAACCCACCCGTCTCTCAGTGGTCCCAGACCTTCGGCCGTGCATGAAGGATGAGCACACGTGTCGTGATGGGGGGTGCATCCCTCTGGAGTACCTGTGTGACAACAGACCTGATTGCAATGACATGAGTGATGAGCTGGATTGTGGTGAGTTGCATGGTATGGAATGGATCTGGATCTGTGCTGTGACTAGATGGTTGACTCAAGCATTTAATTGAACATGTCTTTGTAACCGAACGAGAGAGTCAACTCAAATGTTCACTTTAGTTGAATTTTCACTTAGTCTTCTATTGGCATCAATGCATGACAAAGTGACAATGTAAGTTAGGTGGAAGTTAGGATTCGCCTCTGGATCATCGGTCTTTAACAGATCTGTTGGTTTTCAGATAAGATCCGTCCTGTTGCAGTTACCCCCACTCCTCCCACCACCATCCCCATCAAGAAACCCCCACGCCCCCCTGGTCCCCCAGGGCCCTGCAAAGTGGACCAGGCCACCTGTCAGAATGGGGAGTGTGTCCCCAGAGACTACCTCTGTGACGGAGAGAGAGACTGCTCTGATGGCAGCGATGAGTTCAGATGCGGTAAGCACTTATTGGCAACCACTAATACTTCAAAGTACATACACGCAGGCACGCGTGTATATACACACACCAGTGTTTCTGTTAGCCGGTAATAGACGGCTTTTGTCCGATAAAACAAATGAAAAGCCAATAAATAAAATTGCCGCCGGTCAATTGTCCAGGAGAAGAAAAACAATCACATTGCAAAATAATGCATTTTAGCCTATTCATTGATTGAAATAGCTGTCTATTTAGCATGAGAGATGCTGCTACAGCTCATCAAACAGCCGTTTGTTGCTGCTGGAGTGAAACATGTGCTTTAATAAGCTCAATCATTGCACAACAATTCTAAAGGCAATCACGTGTAAAAAAAAAATAAAAAAAACATGGTCACAATTTAAAAGAGCTAGGCCTACTTTTTCTTTTTCTCAACTGGTAAATTGAAGGCATCCAGACAGGCTTCAGCGTGTCACACACCACTTCACATTGAGCTGGAGACAGTATGCATTTTGAAAACATCAACTCAATTGTTTGAAACCTGAACGTTTTACTACATATTTTGAGACATGTCTTACCTAACCTAGCCTAAACCTAACCAAACCTGTAGACTATTATTTCATAAAGACTTCCATATGCCTTTGATACAAGTAGGCTTTTATAAAGACTTCAAAGGGGGCGACACCCTGGACCCAAACTGTTACAGACCTATATCCATCCTGCCCTGCCTATCTAAGGTCTTCGAAAGCCAAGTCAACAAACAGGTCACTGACCATCTTGAATCCCACCGTACCTTCTCCGCTGTGCAATCTGGTTTCCGAGCCGGTCACGGGTGTACCTCAGCCACGCTCAAGGTACTAAACGATATCATAACCGCCATCGATAAAAGACAGTACTGTGCAGCCGTCTTCATAGACCTTGCCAAGGCTTTCGACTCTGTCAATCACCGTATTCTTATCGGCAGACTCAGTAGCCTCGGTTTTTCGGATGACTGCCTTGCCTGGTTCACCAATTACTTTGCAGACAGAGTTCAGTGTGTCAAATCGGAGGGCATGCTGTCCGGTCCTCTGGCAGTCTCTATGGGGGTGCCACAGGGTTCAATTCTCGGGCCGACTCTTTTCTCTGTATATATCAATGATGTTTCTCATGCTGCGGGCGATTCCCTGATCCACCTCTACGCAGACGACACCATTCTATATACTTCCGGCCCGTCCTTGGACACTGTGCTATCTAACCTCCAAACGAGCTTCAATGCCATACAGCACTCCTTCCGTGGCCTCCAACTGCTCTTAAACGCTAGTAAAACCAAATGCATGCTTTTCAACCGTTCGCTGCCTGCACCCGCACGCCTGACCAGCATCACCACCCTGGATGGTTCCGACCTTGAATATGTGGACATCTATAAGTACCTAGGTGTCTGGCTAGACTCTAAACTCTCCTTCCAGACCCATATCAAACATCTCCAATCGAAAATCAAATCAAGAGTCGGCTTTCTATTCCGCAACAAAGCCTCCTTCACTCACGCCGCCAAACTTACCCTAGTAAAACTGACTATCCTACCGATCCTCGACTTCGGCGATGTCATCTACAAAATTGCTTCCAACACTCTACTCAGCAAACTGGATGCAGTTTATCACAGTGCCATCCGTTTTGTCACTAAAGCACCTTATACCACCCACCACTGCGACTTGTATGCTCTAGTCGGCTGGCCCTCGCTACATATTCGTCGCCAGACCCACTGGCTCCAGGTCATCTACAAGTCCATGCTAGGTAAAGCTCCGCCTTATCTCAGTTCACTGGTTACGATGGCAACACCCATCCGTAGCACGCACTCCAGCAGGTGTATCTCACTGATCATCCCTAAAGCCAACACCTCATTTGGCCGCCTTTCGTTCCAGTTCTCTGCTGCCTGTGACTGGAACGAATTGCAAAAATCGCTGAAGTTGGAGACTTTTATCTCCCTCACCAACTTCAAACATCTGCTATCTGAGCAGCTAACCGATCGCTGCAGCTGTACATAGTCTATTGGTAAATAGCCCACCCATTTTCACCTACCTCATCCCCATACTGTTTTTATTTATTTATTTTTCTGCTCTTTTGCACACCAATATCTCTACCTGTACATAACCATCTGATCATTTATCACTCCAGTGTTAATCTGCATAATTGTAATTATTTGCCTACCTTCTCATGCCTTTTGCACACAATGTATATATAGACTCCCCTTTTTTCTACTGTGTTATTGACTTGTTAATTGTTTACTCCATGTGTAACTCTGTGTTGTCTGTTCACACTGCTATGCCTTATCTTGGCCAGGTCGCAGTTGCAAATGAGAACTTGTTCTCAACTAGCCTACCTGGTTAAATAAAGGTGAAAAAAAAAAAAAAAAAAAAAAAAATGCCATTGAAACAAGTAGCCTTTTATAAAGACTTCAAAATGCCATTGAAACAAGTAGACTTTTATAAAGACTTCAATATGCCATTGAAACAAGTAGGCTTTTATAAAGACTTCCATATGCCATTGAAACAAGTAGCCTTTTATAAAGACTTCAATATGCCATTGAAACAAGTAGGCTTTTATAAAGACTTCAATATGCCATTGAAACAATTAGGCTTTTATAAAGACTTCAATATGCCATTGAAACAAGTAGGCTTTTATAAAGACTTCCATATGCCATTGAAACAAGTAGGCTTTTATAAAGACTTCAATATGCCATTGAAACAAGTAGGCTTTTATAAAGACTTCCATATGCCATTGAAACATGTAGCCTTTTATAAAGACTTCAATATGCCATTGAAACAAGTAGACTTTTATAAAGACTTCCATATGCCATTGAAACAAGTAGACTTTTTCTCTCATATTCTATTGGTTTTCAAATCAACTTTCTTTCATTGTCCAGAAGCCAAAATGAACAATCCTAGTCATATTAACAACCCATGCTGGTTGTTGCATCTTTAGATTTCCTTCTTTCTACTTTTCAAATTGATATTCTCATCTCTGTCATATGAAACCCCTCACAATGGTGTTGTCCGCTAAATGCATTATGGAACGAACATTCACGCTTAGCCTACTGTCTTGTGCGCATTGCTGAGCTGGTAATGGGAAGAAATAATCGTTTATCAACATTTGAAGCTAAACTTCTGATCGGTTGCATGAGCCTCATTGTTTTAAAAAAATTGGGGGATGTAGTCTAGGCCTACTGGTTGTATGAATTTGGGATCTATTTCTTTCTCGCAAAGAACGACAAGCTGACCAATAGAATAGGTCAACTTTTCTACCATGGGGGTTAGTAGATTGGCATAGGCTAGTGATTTTGCTGTTCGTTACTAGTCTTGTTGGCTGAGGATAAGTAAATGCTGACAGTTATTCTAACATAGAGGCGGCGCCTGGGTTTCAAGTTTGGGGAAGCAAATTTTCACCATAAAAATGCACCTTTATGATAAAGCATTCCATGCATCCTGGCATTTGCAGGCTTACGTAATAGAGGTCGACCGATTAATCGGAATGGCGTATTTATTTCAAGTTTTCATTACAATCAGAAATCGGTATTTTTGGACACCGATTTGGCCGTATTATTTTATTTTTTTACACCATTATTGAATCTTTATTTAACTAGGCAAGTCAGTTTAGAACACATTCTTATTTTCAATGACGGCCTAGGAACGTTCAGGGGCAGAAAGACAGATTTTCACCCTGTCAGCTCGGGGGATCCAATCTTGCAACTTTACAGTTAACTAGTCCAACGCTATAACCACCTGCCTCTCGTTGCACTCCACAAGGAGACTGTCTGTTACACGAATGCAGTAAGCCAAGGTAAGTTGCTAGCTAGCATTAAACTTATCTTATAAAAATGTTTCAATCAATCATAATCACTAGTTAACTACACATGGTTGATGATATTACTAGTTTATTTAGCGTGTCCTGCATTGCATATAATCTGACTGAGCATACAAGCATACAAGCATACAAGTATCTGACTGAGCGGTGGTAGGCAGCAGCAGGCTCATAAGCATTCATTCAAACAGCACTTTCGTGCGTTTTGCCAGCAGCTCTTCGTTGTGTGTCAAGCATTGCGCTGTTTATGACTTCAAGCCTATCAACTCCCGAGATGAGGCTGGTGTAACCGAAGTGAAATTGCTAGCTAGTTAACGGTGTGCGCGCTAATAGCGTTTCAAACGTCACTCGCTCTGAGACTTGGAGTGGTTGTTCCCCTTGCTCTGCATGGGTAACGCTGCTTCGAGGGTGGCTGTTGTCGATGTGTTCCTGGTTTGAGCCCAGGGAGGAGCGAGGAGAGGGACTGAAGCTATACTGTTACACTGGCAATACTAAAGTGCCTGTAAGAACATCCAATAGTCAAAGGTTAATGAAATACAAATGGTAGAGAGAGAAATAGTCCTAAAATTCCTATAATAACTACAACCTAAAACTTCTTACCTGGGAATATTGAAGTCTCATGTTAAAAGAAACCACCAGCTTTCATATGTTCTCATGTTCTGAGCAAGGAACTTAAACATTAGCTTTCTTACATGGCACATATTGCACTTTTACTTTCTTCTCCAACACTTTGTTTTTGCATTGTTTAAACCAAATTGAACATGTTTCATTATTTACTTGAGGATAAATTGATTTTATTGATGTAATATATTAAGTTAAAATAAGTATTCACACTGTTCAATGGAGTGCGTAGTGGTGTAGAGCAGGCAGGCTGTATCACAGAAAAATGTTGGCCTTTTATAAACACATTTCATGTAATTCTACTCCGTTTTATATGACTGGAGACATTAGCATATCTTTTTTTAATACGACATAAATGACAAGGTAGCCTACTCTGGGCCTACGAAAAGGGGAAACACAAATACAACATGACGTCCGTCTAACCTGCAGGAGGAGATGATTGTCCAAAAACAAACAAATGTGGCACTGACCCAATGATAAAGACAGTGAATATGCACACTAACCATCACCGGGGATATGGCCAATGTTATTTTGATAGTTAAAAGTCAGATTGGAGACTTTTCATTGTCTTCTACTTACAGCAATGATCATTTCGCTTTCCAAACAGTTTTTCCGTGATTGTATTTGTAAATATTGCCATATATGTGACTGGATCTCTCTGCTTTTCACTGACAGTCACAACTCAACAATCATCTTTTTGTATGTGCAGCGCGCCCTGCCCAAATTGTGGGCCCTTCCGACTGTAGGCTGTGTGATTTACACTAATTATCCTTTGTCACCTTGCTTTCTGGTGTAGTAGCCTACAGTATTTCGAATTATTTTATGTATTTATGTATGGACAGGAGTAAGCTATTTAGGCTATATAATTTTGGAAATTCAGTTTACTTTAGGGAAAGCTTCCCCTATATGGACGCGCTGCATTTGTATTCTAACATCTTCAAATTTCTCAGCAGAATTCGGAAAGAATGACGCATGCCGTTGCATCGGAGTTGCATGTTCTGTTAATATAAACCATACACTAAATGTGATTTACCATCAAATGTACCATTTCTGGCATTCTAAGCACAGTGGGTGGATGCCCTAATCAGGTTGCGCAACCAATGCATAGGGATCTGGTACATTTCATAAATGTCCAGTAAATTAAAATGAAAGGCGCCACATTTCCTAACAGAAACCCAGATATACACACATACACACAATCACGATCAGACACAACGTTTTGCATCTGCTTAATGCAAACACACCTGATCAAGGTGTCTGATTGAAGTACTCCACTGATCCTGGCTCTATGTCTGTCTCCAGGCACTCCCTCTCCCTGTGAACCAAATGAGTTCAAATGTAAGAATGGCCGCTGTGCTCTCAAGCTGTGGCGCTGCGATGGAGACAACGACTGCGAGGACAACTCAGACGAGACAGACTGCCGTAAGTCAGCACTCCTGTTGGTTGGTCTGAAGCAAAACGAGTTCATTTCAGAATGATTCACATCTTTTTCAAACTCCTTTTGAACTCTGTGGAAACAAATGCTAAAATGATTAATGACAAAGTGATTTTCTATCTCTTCTGGTTCTCCAGCCACCAGAGGTCCAGGTGACACGTGTGCCCCAGAGCAGTTTGTGTGCCTCAGTGACCGCACCTGCATCCCATCCAGCTATCAGTGTGATGAAGAGCCAGACTGTCCAGACCGCTCTGATGAGTATGGCTGCAGTAAGTCCCAGACCTTATCTGTCTGTGTCTCTCTGTTCCCTCTCTCTCTCTCTCTCTCTCTCTCTCTCTCTCTCTCTGTTTCTTTATCTCTCTATTTCTCTCTATCTCTCTCTCTCTCGCTCTCTCTCTATCTTGGTCTCTGTCGCTTTATTTCTCTCTTTCTCTCTCTCACTCTTTATCACTCTCTCTCTTTCTGTCTTTCTTTCTCTCTTTATCTCTCTCTTTCTCTCTTTATCTCTCTCTCTCACACATCATGTATAGTATGTCTCTCTTTCTCTCTCTCACCCATACACTATTCTCACTCTTTCTTTCTCTACCTCCTCTCTCTCACGTTCTCTCTCTCTCAAAACCCCATCTGACCCCCAACTTCCCCTCTTTCTGTGTAAGCCTCTGTGTGTCTGTCTTGTATAGTCATCCTTTGTACCATAACCAGTGCAGTGACTCCGGTTCCATTCACACTGTGGTGACTGGAGCTTTTGGGATGTGCATCCATGGAAAATAGTTTATTTTTCTGACTTTCCATCATTTTTGTTTCTCACTAAAGAGACTGAGTAGCCAAATAAACCACGGCCTTTTTACATTGAGGTTGGGTAGTTGGGATTTGTTTTTGAATGTGTGTGTGCCATCATGCATCCCACAGTGCCTGCATACTTGGCTTTATAGATGCTCATCTTTGTTTTCTCGTAACTTTGCCTTTAAGCTCCTCCAACGGTGACCAGTCCCCCAGAGGAGTCCATTCAGGCAGTGCGGGGGGAGACGGTGACCTTTAACTGTGTGGCGGTGGGTGTTCCTACCCCCATCATCACCTGGAGGCTCAACTGGGGCCATATCCCTGTCAGTGGCAGGTGAGTTGGTACAGTCCTTATCCTTCTCTGGTTCAGCCCATAACACCTCTTATCATAAACTTAGTGAGGCATTTAAGCCAATGGCCCCAGACTGAATACATGGAATGTTAAGTTGCATTTGAAAATGTCTCTGTGTGTGTGTTGGCAAACATTCGATAAGTTGATATGCATCAAATAAACATTTAATGTGGAGTGCTGAACCCATCTGTTGCATGATACACGTGACTTCTCTTCAAACTCTGTCTGTCTGGTGCCATTATGGACAAGATTGTTGAACTTTGCAGTGATAGCTCTGGAAAGAAATGCTGGGTTTAATTTAGGGAATTGTGTAAAATGAGTCTTCCGTATAATTGATTGGAAACAGACCGTGAAGATTTTGAAATGAGTGAGGATTTGTCCGCTATCCAATCTTGTCAGCCCACAAAATGCAGCATTTCATTCATTGCTGTTTAAGCTCAGTCATATATCCGATCTACAGGCCAGTCATCTGTCATTAATTATTGAGTTATTCAATTATTGCTTTGTGGCTTTGCGTTAATGATCTCTAAGTGGAAAATGATTTTCGCAATGTGCAATAACAGATAACTCAGTTTACTGTGCATTCATTGATTGGCTGTTTGTGTTATACAGTAAAGTTATATATAATCCGTCAAAATAATATTCCTATCGGAGAGTTAAAGCTGCAATATGTAACTTTTTGATGTCGGCCCGACCAAATTCACATAGAAATGTGTGTTATAGATCTGTCATTGCAAGCAAGTCTGAGACGCGGTAGCTCTGTTCTATTTGCACTATATTGATGCTTACCGTTCTGAAGTTTTGTTTTACTTTTGGTTTTGTACACCAGCTTCAAACAGCTGAAAATACTATATTTTTGGAAAATATATTTCACAGTGGTTTAGATGGTACAATGATTCTCTACACTATACTTGCTTGTTTTGTTACATAAACTGAAATTAGGTGGATTATTAGAGTTTTAGAAAGCAGGAAATAAATGGTGGAGCGATTTCTGCATAGTGCATGTTTAACTATTTCAATCACTATTAAAACATACCATACTGAAAGCTTAAAGTTGAGGAGAGTATGGCGGTTCATATAGCAATGTGTCTGTTCAGAAAATATATTTAGAGTCAGAATATTCTTTGTCCTCTGAAAGCCCTTTAGACACTTGTGTTAACTGTGAAAAGTGAATCATCACTATTTGGCTGCAGAAGAGTCGACCACAGCCTTCTGTATTTTATTTGATTGAAGCATCGATGTAATGTATGCAATGTATACACATGTAGGATTTTAATTTGAGCCAGTTTGCTACAGCAGGAAAATTATCCTGTAGCAACAGGAAATGTGAATTTGTAACGGTAAATGAGTGAATAGGTGTGAAGTCAGGCGCAGAGAGCAAAGGATACGGGAAAAACACGCTTTAATGTACAGAAAATCACACAAACAAAAAATCAGGCGAACAACACGTGAAGAAAATAAAGGACAGCGAAAAAAACAGAAAATGCAAAAACACAAACCACTCTAACAAATACAGATGAACAAGCCTGCACAAACAGAAGCAGGCTGAACTAACTTAAATAACCCCACCCTAACAACCAAACAAGAAACAGGGGATGACCCAGGGGTCGAGGCGCCGGCCGATCCGGATGGAGGCGATGGAATTCTCTCAACATAGATGGATCCAGAATATCCCCCACCGGGACCAAGCACCTCTCCTCCGGACCGTACCCCTCCCAGTCAACGAGGTACTGCAAGCCCCTCTCCCGGCGTTTCGAGTTCAGAATAGCTCGTATCGTGTACGCCGGGGACCCCTCGATGTCTAGAGGGGGCGGAGGGACCTCCGGAACCTCACCTTCCTGCATGGGACCAGCGACCACCGGCCTGAGAAGAGACACATGAAACGAGGGGTTAATACGATAATACGAAGGAAGTAATAATCGATAACAAACCTTGTTTATTCTTCTCAGGACTTTAAATGGCCCTACACACTGCGGGCCCAGCTTCCGGCAGGGCAAGCGGAGGGGCAGGTTTCGGGTCGAGAGCCAGACCCTGTCCCCTGGTGCAAACACGGGGGCCTCACTGCGGTGACGGTCAGCGCTCTTCTTCTGCCGTCCACTCGCTTGGTGTAATGACTCCTGGACGGCCCTCCAGGTCTCCTTAGAGCGCTGCACCCACTCCTCCACCGCAGGAGCCTCAGTCTGGCTCTGATGCCATGGTGCCAGGACCGGCTGGTACCCCAACACACACTCAAATGGTGACATGTTGGTAGAGGAGTGGCTTAGTGAGTTCTGGGCCATTTCTGCCCAGGGGATGTATCTCGCCCACTCCCCTGGCCGGTCCTGGCAATACGACCGCAGAAACCTACCCACCTCCTGGTTCACTCTCTCCACCTGCCCATTACTCTCCGGGTGATACCCTGAGGTCAGGCTGACCGAGACCCCCAGACGTTCCATAAATGCCCACACACGGGAGGTAAACTGGGGACCCCGATCAGAAACTATATCCTCGGGCACCCCGTAATGCCGGAAGACATGGGTGAAAAGGGCTTCCGCAGTCTGCAGGGCCGTAGGGAGACCGGGCAATGGAATAAGACGGCAGGACTTAGAGAACCGATCCACAACGACCAGGATCGTAGTGTTCCCCTGAGAGGGGGGAAGGTCAGTAAGAAAATCCACCGATAGATGGGTCCACGGCCGTTGTGGAACGGGGAGGGGTTGTAATTTCCCTCGTGGCATGTGCCTAGGAGCCTTACTCTGGGCGCACACCGAACAGGAGGAGACATAGAATCGTACATCCCTCACCAAGGTGGGCCACCAGTACTTCCTCCTAAGACTTTGCACTGTCCTAGAAATACCTGGGTGACCCGACGAGGGTAGACTATGAGCCCATCGAATGAATTGATCACGAACAGCGAGCGGCACGTACCTACGACCCTCCGGACATTGTGGAGGCGCAGGTTCCTCCCTTAGTGCCCGCTCGATGTCCGCGTCCACCTCCCATACTACTGGTGCCACCAGCTTAGCCGCCGGAATGATGGGAGTAGGATCGATGGACCGGTCCTCACTGTCATAGAGTTGGGACAGCGCGTCGGCCTTAGTGTTGAGGGAACCTGGTCGATACGAGATAGTAAAACGAAATCTGGTGAAATACATGGCCCATCTTGCCTGACGAGGATTCAGTCTCCTAGCTGATCGGATATACTCCAGGTTACGGTGGTCAGTCCAGATAAGGAAAGGGTGCTTAGCCCCCTCAAGCCAGTGTCTCCACACCTTCAGGGCCTTAACCATAGCCAACAACTCCCTGTCCCCCACATCATAATTCCGCTCCGCTGGCCCGAGCTTCTTCGAGAAAAAAAGCACAGAGGCGGAGCTTCGGTGGCACACCCGAGCGCTGTGAGAGCACCGCTCCAACCCCAGCTTCGGATGCGTCCACCTCTACTATGAACGCCAATGAAGGGTCCGGATGCGCCAACACCGGCGCCTCAGTGAACAGCGCCTTCAACCTACGGAAAGCTCTGTCCGCCTCTGCTGACCACTGCAAACGCACCGGCCCCCCCTTCAGCAGTGATGTGATAGGAGCTGCTACTTGACCAAAACCCCGGATAAACCTCCGGTAGTAATTGGCAAACCCTAAGAACCGCTGCACCTCCTTTACCGTGGTTGGAGTCGGCCAATTACGCACAGCCTTGACGCGGTCACCCTCCATTACCACCCCCGAGCTGGAAATGCGATAACCCAGGAAGGAAACGGCTTGTTTGGAAAACTCACATTTCTCCGCCTTCACATACAGGTCATGCTCCAGCAGTCGTCCAAGAACCTTGCGCACCAAAGACACATGCGCTGTGCGTGTAGCGGAGTAGATCAAACTATCGTCAATACACACTATCACACCCTGTCCGTGCAGGTCTCTGAGAATCTCATCCACAAAAGATTGAAAGATAGCTGGAGCATTCTTTAACCCGTATGGCATGACGAGGTACTCATAATGGCCAGATGTAGTGCTAAATGTAGTTTTCCACTCATCTCCCCCCCGAATACGCACCAGATTATACGCACTCCTGAGGTCTAGTTTCGTGAAGAACTGCGCTCCGTGAAATGACTGCACTGCCGTAGCAATGAGAGGTAGTGGGTAACTAAAACCGTGATGGAATTTAGACCTCGATAATCAATACACGGACGCAAACCACCATCCTTTTTCTTCACAAAAAAGAAACTCGAGGATACGGGTTACATGGAGGGCCGAATATATCCCTGTCCCAGAGCCTCGGTGATATATGTTTCCATAGCCAACGTCTCCTCCTGGGATAAAGGATACACATGACTCCTGGGAAGTGCAGCGTTTACCTGGAGGTTTATCACGCAATCCCCCTGTCGATGGGGTGGTAATTGGGTCGCTTTCTTTTTACTGAAAGCGATAGCCAAATCGGCATACTCAGCGGGAATGCACACGGTGGAAACCTGGTCTGGACTCTCCACCGTTGTCGCACCGATGGAAACCCCTACACACCTGCCTGAACACTCATCAGACCACCCCTGGAGAGTTCCCTGTTTCCACGAAATAGTCGGATTGTGAATAGCCAGCCAGGGAATCCCCAGCACCACCGGAAACACAGGTGAATCGATACGGAACAGACTAATTCGCTCCTTATGATTCCCCTGCGTAATCATCTCCAAAGGAATTGTGGCTTCCCTGACCAGCCCTGACCCTAATGGTCGACTATCTAAAGAGTGCACGGGAAAAGGGGGGTCTACTTTTACTAACGGAATCCTCAACCTCTGAGCGAGTCCGCAATCTATAAAGTTCCCAGCTGTGCCTGAATCTACTAGCGCCTTATGCTGGAGAGAGGGAAAAAATTTGAGGAAACAAATTAATACAAACATGTGACCAACAGGAAACTCTGGGAGAGTGTGGTGCTTACTCACCTGGGGTGACCGAGGAGTGTTCTGCCTGCCCTCTCGACTCCTAGATGAACTCCTCCAGCACCGACCGGAAGTGTGCCCTCTCCGGCCACAACTGGTACAGGAGGAGCCTCCTCCTCCGATCTCCCTGGACGCGGCCCCTCCTAGCTCCATCGGGATAGGAGCGGGAGGGTCAGGAGGTGGAACGAACAGGACCCCTTCAGAACGTCCGCGAGCAGATGGTCTAACTGGATCGACAAGTCTATCAGTTCTTCCAGGCTAAGCGTTGTATGCCGACAAGCCAGCTCCCTGCGGACGTCCTCTCTCAGGCTACACCGGTACTGGTCTATCAGGGCCCTGTCATTCCACCCTGCTCCATCGGCCAAGGTCCGGAAATCCAGCGCGAAGTCCTGCGCGCTCTTCGTCCCCTGCCTTAGATGGAACAACCTCTCACCCGCCGCTCGGCCTTCCGGAGGGTGATCGAACACGGCCCGGAAACGGCGGGTGAACTCCGGGTAGTTGCCCTTCGCTGAGTCGGGCCCGTTCCAAACAGCATTGGCCCACTCCAGGGCTCTACCCGTGAGGCAGGTGATGAGGACATTCACGCTATCCTCGTCCGAGGGACCCGGCCGAATGGTGGCCAGGTAGAGGCTTAATTGAAGCAGGAATCCCTGGCACCCCGCCGCTGCTCCATCGTACTCCCTCGGAGGCGTAATGCGCAGAGCGCTGGAACCAGATCCCGCTGGGGGAGATAACCAGTGCAGTGACTCAGGTTCCATTCACACTGTGGTGACTGGAGCTTTTGGGATGTGCATCCATGGAAAATAGTTTATTTTTCTGACTTTCCATAATTTTTGTTTCTCACTAAAGAGACTGAGTAGCCAAATAAACCACGGCCCTTTTACATTGAGGTTGGGTAGTTGGGATTTGTTTTTGAATGTGGTTTGTAATTCATGGACATTTTTGTAAGAGTTGATACATATTTCATAAGGGGAAATTTCAAAGTGGATATTATAAACTTCAGCAGAAGCCTTCTTAAACCTCAAATACACTACAAGTTTTAAATGTATCTGCCTTCCCAGGATCTCAATGACCAGTGAGAATGGGGGTGGCACCCTGACCATCCGTGACGTAAAGGAGGCGGACCAGGGGGCGTACACCTGTGAGGCCATCAACGCCAAAGGCCTTGTGTTTGGTATCCCTGACGGGGTGCTCAGCCTCACACAGAAACCAGGTATGTACTGGATAGGCTGATTCCCCATATAAGGCCAAAACAAGCAAAACTGGACTGAGCTGGTTATGCATGGTTCCACCATATCTGCTGTAAGCATGCTAGAAAGTATGGTAATATTCGGGTTGGCCCTAAAGTGGGAATCAGGTACAGTGTTTGTATACTACTCACCTCTGGGATCAGCTAGATCATTTTAAAGGCTATTTCGTTACATTATTTTGTATAAGAACATAACGTGAATATATGAATTTCCTAAAATGGTTCATGTCTGTCTGCACCTTTTTGCCTGTTATATGTCTGTCTCTTCTATGTTGCCTATTTGCACCGTGCTGTCCTTTCGTCCAGTTTTGTCATCCTCTCTGTCATCGTCACCAGGAAACTGTCCAGACGGTCACTTCAGTGTGGAGGGACGTTGTATCTCCTGCTTCTGCTTCGGCATCACCAAGAACTGTGGAACCACCGGCCGCTACCGCAACCAGATCAACCTGCGCTTCACTGACGAGGACGACTTCAAAGGTACCTGGACCGCACTAAATACAAATGCCTGTATGAAATAAATACACATGACAAAGTTGATGGAATTTTACGTTCCTAAATATTTTGTGAAAACGTCAAGACATCTGTAAAAAAGTTTTTACCTTTATCTAACTAGGCAAGTCAGTTAAGAACAAATTCTTATTTTCAATGATGGCCTAGGAACAGTGGGTTAACTGCCTTCTTCGGTGGCAGAACGACAGATTTTCACCTTGTCAGCTCTGGGATACGATCTTGCAACCTTTCGGTTACTAGTCCAACGCTCTAACCGCTAGGCTACCTGCCTCGCCAACAATTGATTGAACTGAACTTTAAAAAACTTTTTACGCTTTTTAAATTTTTTTTTATGCATGCATAATATGAATGTGATTACTGATATGATAAAACTCTCTCTTACTTCATATGTCTCTCTCCTTATCTCCCTCCATAACACCCTGCCTTCTTCCCTATCTCTAGGAGTGAACGTGACGTACCCCTCTAGACCAGGCACCCCTCCTCTCTCCTCCACTCAGCTCCTCATAAACCCTGAGGAGGAGGAGTTCCAGCTGGTCGACCTATCACGACGCTTCCTCATCCTGGACTCCTATTGGACGCTTCCCCGCCAGTTTCTGGGCAACAAGGTACAGCATCTCTCCTGCTCTCCGTTTCTCCAATTGCTCAATGTGACACCATGTTGAAATTAGCTTATACTAGCAAGATAACTCCTATTTGAAGTTATATGAATTATAAATGAAATTGACTTGCACGTCTGAGTGTTGCGTCAGAAAGGGATGTTGAAGTCATATTCAAAGGAAAGAAGCTACTCCACACTGCTTTTGACCATAATCAGTTTCAGCCTCACTGCCTTAGTCAGAGCTTTGCCAGATATACAGTATATAACAGTGTTGTTAATACAGAGACTGTATGTATATTTAGATTGACTCCTATGGAGGCTCACTGAAGTACAAGGTGCGTTACACTCTGGCCCGCGGGGAGACTGAGCCTGAGGAGAAACCAGATGTGATTCTGACCGGGAATGGTCAGAGACTGGTCTACCGCAGGGGCAACCCCACCCCCTCCAGGGTGGTCAACAAGAAGGAGATCAAATTCACTGAGGTGGGTCTCAGTCCATCTTTCAACTACAAACAACATATCTACCTCACTTTGTTTCCTTCCTGGCCCTCTTCTTTATTTTTTTGTAAAACAATGCACCCGTCTCTACACTCTTTGAAAAAAATGTGCTATCTAGAACCTTAAAGGTTTCTTCAGCTGTCCCCATAGGAGAACCCTTCAAAAACCTATGTAACCTGTTAGTGATCGCTTCGCGCGCCAATACCTTTAGCGGGATCGATTTGACAACATCCAGTGAAATTGCAGAGCGCCAAATTCAAACTACAGAAATATCAATATTCAAGATTCATCAAAATAAAGCTTAACTTCTTGTTAATCCAGCCGCAGTGTCATATTTCAAAAAGGCTTTACGGTGAAAGCAGACCATGCGATTATCTGAGGACAGCGCCCCGCATACAAGCACATGAAAATTATTTTCAACCAGGCAGGTGGCTACACAAAAGTCAGAAATAACGATATAATAAATGCTTACCTTTGAAGATCTTCTTCTTTTTACAATCCCAAATGTCTCAGTGACACAATGAATGGTCGTTTTGTTCGATAAATTCCTTCTTTATATCCCCAAAAAGTCTATTTATTTGGTGCGTTTGATTCAGAAATACACCGGTTCCAACTCACCCAACATGACTACAAATAACCTAATAAGTTACCTGTTAACTTGGTCCAAACATTTCAAACAACGTTCCTAATCCAACCTCAGGTATCCTAAAACGTAAATAGTCGATAAAATGTAAGACGGGATAAACTGTTTCCAATACCGGATAAAAACAATGTGAAGCGCGTTCCAGTTCACGCACACCAAACAGTAGCATCCACCTGGAGTGACACTTACAAAGAACAGCCATACTTCTTAATTTCTCAAAAGAAAAACATTGAACAATTTCTAAAGACTGTTGACATCTAGTGGAAGCCATATGAACTGCAACCAGGTTCCTATTAAGTAGGGTATCCCATAGAAAACCATTGGGAAATACTATGACCTCAATTTTCTTTCCCCCTGGATGGTTTGTCCTCTGCGTTTTGCCTGCCAAATCAGTTCTGTTATACCCACAGACATTATTTTAACAGTTTTAGAAACTTTAGAGTGTTTTCTTTTTGTTTCCAAATCTACCAGTTATATGCATATCCTAGCTTCTGGGCCTGAGTAGCACGCAGTTTACTTTGGGCACGCTTTTCATCTGGACGTGAAAATACTGCCCCCTATCCCTAAGAAGTTTTAAAGGGGATTCTACGTGGAACCCAAAAAGGTTCTACCTGGAATCAAAAAGGGTTCTACCTGGAACCAAAAAGAGTTACCCTGTGGGGACAGCCGAAGAACCCATTTGGAACCCTTTTGTTGGTCTTACATAGCCTATATGGGGTCAGTGGCTGAGATGTACTAGTCTGGGCATTTTGTATATGATCAATTGTAAAGATGAAGCCATCTAGGCCTTTAATGTAAAGTATATGATCAGTGGCTAAAGGGTACTTGTCTAGGACTAACATGCATAGGTTGAGTGTCTGACCTTACATGGTTGGTATGTGTTGTTGTAGGAGAACTGGCAGCACTCGTCTGGACGCCAGGTGTCCCGTGAGGACCTGATGATGACCCTGGCCAGCCTTGAGACCATCAGCATCCGCACCGTCTACGACAACCACATGGTGAGCGTGGCGCTCAGCGACATCGTCATGGACACCACCACCGTGGAGTACAACATCCAGGGCAACGCCAAGGAAGTGGAGGAGTGCAGGTGAGATCCCATAGATTGACTTCAGCTGACGTTGGGATTTGGATTGGATGTAGTTTCTTATCGCCCCATAGAGTTGCAGGCACTAAGAAAATTACTTAAACCGTGGTACCGGTTTTTGTGACATACATTTTTTGTCCCTGTAGCTGTAGATATATTGTAAATAAAGTTGCATTGCATTGTATTGTGTTTGAAAGAGTTTCAGTTGTAATGGCTCTTATGGTGTTTGTCTGTCTCACCCAGGTGTCCCCCTGGCTACTCAGGACTGTCCTGTGAACAGTGCTCCACTGGCTTTGAGCGTGTGTCTGGGGGGAACTTCCTGGGATCCTGTGCTGGATGTAACTGTAATGGACACGCCAGCGCCTGTGACCCCATTAGTGGACACTGTCTGGTGAGAACTCCTTACAACGTAATGTTATTATTATACTATTATAAAGTTGTATTAGCCTCAATGTATTTTAGCTGTAAACAAATCTGTTCTAAGTGTTGAGAATGTGTACAAAAATTATTTCAAAATGTGCGGTAAAAAATGCAAGTAGGATAATTTTTTGTAAATATTTGACTAAACTGAGTTGTGAGATTTGTGAGGTCCTCACGACTTACATAACAGGTTGGGTTTGGATTACAGTCATGCCCACTTTCCCACTTACCACGGGATGGTAACGCATAGGAAGAATTATCATGCACGGATAAACAGCTGTGCTGATGCGCTCTATCCAATCATAGCAGCGAATCTCCAGACAATGACACAGAGCTGCCCACCTCTTGCTGATGTGATTGATAGTGATCCCTCCAGTCTGCAACTGTTTTGAGCCAAATTAAAATGTATTTATTTACCATAGTTTGACAGCTTGCTGATGATGAAATGGTCTCAGAAATCAGTCCTGGGCGCTGCTAGCACTTTTTCATGCAATTTATTTTACTTGAGAAATACTGCACCAAACACCATAGCTAGATGTAAAATTGTACGACTAAGACCTCCTCTGCAAAAACGTCAAAATTAATTACAGATTATTTTATTTATCTTAAATTAATTATATTTTGAGGAAGTGGTAGTGGCTATGTTGTTGCTACGATGATTCAAGAGGGACAAACAACAGTAACTGCCAGGGAACAATAAAGCGATTATAACACACCCTTATCGAACAACACTCTTAAGACAAATCTCCGTTTTCTTTATGAGCAGCAGAAAAACATGCAGAATTGGTCAATTCAGCCGCTCTGTAAGTAATGTATGGACAAGTGTCCATAATATAGAGGCAGTAACTGAACTATGTTCCTCTCCCTTCCTCAGAGCTGCCAGCACAACACTGAAGGTCCTCAGTGTGACAAGTGCAGACCAGGCTACTTCGGTGACCCCAGACGAGGTCGCCCCGATGACTGCAAGCCCTGTCCATGCCCATACACCGAGACGTCCCGCCGGTGAGGGGTCACCACACACACACACACACACACACACACACACACACACACACACACACACACACACCCTGAGTGACAGACATGGATGGAAAGAGCAGGTTGACGTCCCTGTTGTGCGGATTCAGTGGACCTTCCAGAAGAACACTGGGCTTATTCATTCATTGCTGGTGTTGTCACCTTGTGACCTATGTTGCTACCCATTAACCGGCAGCTAATGTACATATTACTGTAGCTAACAGTCTACTCCTGTGATTTGTTTGTGTCTCCCAGGTTCTCTGACACCTGCTTCCTGGACCATGACTCCCAGGCCACGTGCGACGCCTGCAAACCAGGCTACACCGGCCGCCGCTGTGAAAAGTAAGGAAGTGACATCACAAATGACATCACACCCCTTTACGTGTGCATGGTCTTTAAATCAATGACAGCTTTACTGTATATGGAATAGTCAGTTATAAAGGATAGTTATAGAAGATTAAGATGTTTGTGGGTATTTTTTTCTTCATAGGTGTGCACCTGGGTACCAGGGTAACCCACTACAGCCTAATGGCAAATGTTTTCCAAACAGTGAGTGTTCTGTTTTACATCAGTATTGGGATGGACATTGTTTTTAGGCTTGAAAGTGCCAGGAAAATGCTTTATTTGTATTGTGTTACCCAGAGCCATGTGTACAGTATATGACTGTTTTTTATCTCTAGTGCATGCCATGCTTTATTTCCTACTTTACCTTTAAGAGCCTCTGTCTTGACCCAGTGTAATTATTAACATCAGTCATACCTGCTGAGGGGGGTGTCATCATCACCCTGGTATGTGGAGGGGTTGGAGTTGGTGGAGCACTCCCAGGTACTGATTCATCTCTACTCCCTCCCTCTCTCTCCCCCTTTCTCCACTCCCTCCCTCCTTCAGCAAACTCAAAGTGTGATAGCAGAGGAACAGTGAACTCCAACAGCAGACCATGCGCCTGCAAGGTAACACACTACGCTGCTTTGGCTTATTGTACTTCAATCTTACGACCAAAGTTATGAGTAGGGCTTTAGATTAGATTTAGGAGTTACACTCTCAATCACCAACAGTTTAACTCCATTGTCTCGCCCAGTGGTCTCCAACCTTTTCTAACATGAGAGCCACTTTTAAAAAATGAACCGTGTCATGAGCTACACATTTCTTTCTAGCTTTTAAATCGCCACATTCTTCTCTTCTCCTCTCGCTTGCAACTCTTCCACGGGTCCTTCGTGTACAAGAGAAAGTAGTGCACAGTGGTGGAAAAAGTACCCAATTGTCATACTTGAGTAAAAGTAAAGATACTTTAATAGAAAATGACTCAAGTAAAAGTGAAAGTCACCCAGTAAAAGTCTAAAAGTAAAAGTAGTAAAAGTAAAAAGTCTAAAAGTATTTTCTTTTTAAATGTACTTCAGTATCAAAGTAAATGTAATTGCTAAAATATACTTAAGTATCAAAAGTAAAAGTAGAAATCAAGCAAACCATACGGCACCATTTTCTTGTGTTTTTTTCTTTATTTAAGGATAGCCAGGGGTATCCTCCAACAGACCAGAGGCAGTAGGGATGACCAGGGATGTTATCTTGATAAGTCTGTGAATTAGACCATTATCCTGGCCTGCGAAGCATTCAAAATGTAGCGAGTACTTTTGGGTGTCAGGTCAAATGTATGGAGTAAGAAGTACACCATTTTCTTTACGAATGTAGTGAAGTAAAATGATAAGTTGTCAAAAATATAAATAGTAAAGGAAAGGTACCCAAAAACGACTACTTTAAACTATTTTTACTTAAGTACTTTACACCACTGGTAGTGGTCAATAGACCTGGTCAAATAATGGTTCATAAACTCAAAGGGGGCCCCAAAAAGATCTGTGATTCGTTTCCAAAATTCTGTTTTACATTTTCCCATGTTACATTTTCTCAGTTTAATTTTTCATGGTTCTCGATTTTTGTAGTTTTTCAAAATTACAATTGTTCGTCAAGAAAACAACGAAATTGGATGTTCTGAGTCCATGTCAATGCTTAAATTACATCAGAAGGTCTGGAAGAAAACGAACAAATCGATTTTTGAGTGCAATTCCCTTAGTTTTGAGTGCAATTCCCCTTTAGTTGTGCATCTAGCGAGTGAGGAATGTGTCTGATACCTGTGTTATTTGTTAATGACAGTTTGCGGGGAACATGTGAATTGCATGTACATTCAGAATTACTTGGACCTGTGTAGGTTTTACTGCAATTATAATACGATCATCTTTTATGATGAGCCAGCCAGTCAGTCAGTGAGTCAGATGCATGACAAGCTGTGTGTCTGGTATATGTGTGTGTTGTAGTCCAATGTGGTGGGGTCGCAGTGTGACGAGTGTAAGAGCGGTGCCTTCCACCTGACAGAGGAGAACCCAGAAGGCTGTCTACAGTGCTTCTGTATGGGCGTCACCAAGCAGTGTGCCAGCTCCACCTGGAGCCGAGACCAGGTCAGTAGCCTGGCCGCACTAATACTACTCACACCAGCCAACACACACTACCTCTATAGGGCACTTAAGACATCACAAAATGCAAGGGATTGTCAAGCACATCCTAATCCACAGCAGTGCATTGAGTCTGGCTTAAGTGCACTTGAGCCCTTTTCGCTTGGATTCTTGAGGACAGAGAAGATACAAAGATGTTGTATCTAGAGTGTGTGTGTTTGTATCCCCCAGGTCCGTGGCGGTGTGAATGGGCAGCTGTTCTCCCTCTCCAACAGTGCTAACTCCAGGACTATCACAGACGGTATCACCCAGAAGGGCTCCTCAGAGGTGGCATACCGCTCCTTCTCTGACATCCCCAAGGACGTCTACTACTGGGTCCTACCAGACAGCTTCAGAGGAGACAAGGTGAGAGGGGGAGACAGAGGGAGAGGAAGGAGAGAGAGGACTAGGGGACTAGGGGAGAGGAGGAAGACAGGGGGTAGAGGGGGAAGAGAGGGGACTAGGGGAGAGGAGGAAGACAGCGGTTAGAGGGGGAAGAGAGGGGACTAGGGGAGAGGAGGAAGACAGCGGTTAGAGGGGGAAGAGAGGGGACTAGGGGAGAGGAGGAAGACAGCGGTTAGAGGGGGAAGAGAGGGGACTAGGGGAGAGGAGGGAGACATGGGTTAGAGGGGGAAGAGAGGGGACTAGGGGAGAGGAGGGAGACATGGGTTAGAGGGGGAAGAGAGGGGACTAGGGGAGAGGAGGGAGACATGGGTTATAGAGGGAAGAGAGGGGACTAGGGGAGAGGAGGGAGACATGGGTTATAGAGGGAAGAGAGGGGACTAGGGGAGAGGAGGGAGACATGGGTTACAGGGGGAAGAGAGGGGACTAGGGGAGAGGAGTAGACAGCGGTTAGAGGGGGAAGAGAGGAGTCTAGGGGAGGATGGAGACAGAGGTTAGAGGGGGAAGAGAGGGGACTAGGGGAGAGGAGGGAGACATGGGTTAGAGGGGGAAGAGAGGGGACTAGGGGAGAGGAGGGAGACAGCGGTTAGAGGGGGAAGAGAGGGGACTAGGGGAGAGGAGGGAGACATGGGTTAGAGGGGGAAGAGAGGGGACTAGGGGAGAGGAGGGAGACATGGGTTAGAGGGGGAAGAGAGGAGACTAGGGGAGAGGAGGGAGACATGGGTTAGAGGGGGAAGAGAGGAGACTAGGGGAGAGGAGGGAGACATGGGTTAGAGGGGGATGAGAGAGGACTAGGGGAGAGGAGGGAGACAGACTCTAGAAGGGTGATGGGGGAGACAGACTCTAGAAGGGTGATGGGGGAGACAAGTGGAGAGGGGAGGGGACAAGGGGAGAGGGTGGGGGAGATGAGTGGTGGTCTTTATGACACTTTGTTTCTCCACTAGACCATAGGGACAGGAGAAACTATCATCCACCGTATTTTGACTTGAGGTGTGAAGTAAATGTGGTCAGGCTGAATTTCACCGTCCACATGCTCTCTCAACATGTGAAAACTATAAAGGCTTTACATAGCTCCCTAAACCAAGAGAAGCTCTCTACTTGATGATCCATGACCCAGCTAGCCTTATAGGATGAAATACCTTTCCACCATCGAGTGGAGTTAAGAGGTGGGTTGTTCTAGAACTAGAACCTCTGTCTCTGACATCTGACATGTTGTTGCCAGGTGACAGCCTATGGCGGAGAGCTGCGATACACTGTGCGCTATGAGCCGCGGCAACGCTCCCTGGTGATTGACGGACAGCCGGATGTGGTTCTCCAAGGCAACAGCATCTTCCTGGAACACTTCTCCCAGACAAAGCCCCTCCCCCGCGCACCTACCACCGTCACTGTCACCTTCAGAGAGGTGTGTGTCATTGTTTGTGTTCGTGTGTGTATGCGTGTTTAAAATAAACTGTTTGTTTTCATTAAGATGTAATAACAGGTTGTCTTTGTGGATGATTTTGTTTAGAATACGTAATTAGATTACCATTAACTCCATCGCTAATCCCAATCCTATTCTTGAATATAATCCCAGCTCTAATCCTGAGTTTGCCTATGCAGACCTTTACACTTCTCTGTCTCTCCCTGTTTTTTCTCCTACCAGTCTGCATGGAGGCGTGCTGATGGACAGCCCTGTACTCGTGAGCACCTCCTCATGGCCTTGGCTGATACTACTGTATTCATGATCAGAGCCACCTACGCTGACAACATGGCTGAGACCAGGTAAGAGAGGACCAGACTACCTGTACTATTGAGATCTACTTCTATTCAACTCTAGTGTAGGTAGGAGAAGGAAGACATATTGAGTCGTACCTCAAATCAGCTGTAGTTTTCCACATAATGAAGATTCTAAAGAATAATTTAGGACACTTACTAGAAAGACCATGTGGCTGATGTTGTTGTTGTTATTATCTCACCTGCGTTGTTGTCTGTTGTTCAGTCTTTCAGACATCCAAATGGACATTGCAGTTCCACGCTCCACAGGCAACGAACATGCCCTTGAGGTGGAGGAGTGTGCCTGTCCCCAGGGCTACAAAGGACCATCATGCCAGGTACTTTACACACACAAACACACACACACACCACATAAACATTATTCTGATGACACAAGAACAACCAATACAGTAGCTGTTCCTCTGTTACCTCTCCTAGTCGTTAAGCTCCATCACTTTGATTCATAGCACTGTAGACATCTTGGAAAGAAACACAGAGTTGAATTGTTAGAGCATGCTGTAATGGAACAACAAGACAATCTACTGTACTGTCTACATTTCTATTACTACATGGCCTGAGGGGTTTTTCCATGTCTTTCCTTCCATGTCTGTTTCTATACAGGAGTGTGATGTGGGCTACACCCGTACAGGCTCTGGACTCTACCTGGGTACCTGTGAGAGGTGTGACTGTAACAGCCACGCCAGCGGCTGTGACCAGGAGACAGGCGCGTGCTTGGTAAGTCACACCACCATCCTACTGTACTGTATGTCAGTAGTACAGTACTACAGCTGCATCTGGCTTTGATGTCTGCTATGGAATCCGCTAATGGTTTCTTGACAAATCTCAAGATGTGGATTCAGAACACACATTCGCTCATAATAGGATTTCACTGTTCCATGGGCCTGTGTGTCTCCTTTTCTAGCAATGCCTTCACAACACGGCCGGCCCAAGGTGCGAGCGCTGTTTGCCAGGTTTCTACGGCAACCCTGTGACGGATGGCCCCCAGGCCTGTCAGCCCTGCCCCTGCCCTGGCACTTCCCCCAGCAACCAGTGAGTTCACTCCTCATGGGCTTTACAGCTGCTCAGAACTACACCTTTATATGGATCAATGGCTCTGGAACTCTAGATCCAGACTTATCCTCATGAAGATCCTTATTCTACTGATAAACATGTGTCCATTCACCTGCTAGTCAACCTCATAGAGATCCTATTTAATTATGTGGGGTCAACCTGCTGTTTGTAAAGACAGTTGACCTGACAGTGACTGGTCATACAGTTACACTATTGTCTCAAATGTAACCCCATTCATATTATATGGGCTGTAGGCTATACTGTCTCTGATAGAAGACTCTGTTTTCCTGCAGGTATTCTCAGTCTTGCTACAAGGATGTGGATGGTCAGCCCACTTGTGATAACTGTCCCCCTGGCTTCACTGGCCGGCGCTGCGAAAGGTACGATTCTCTCCATATCCAGCTCTGTCTCTCTCTATCCCGTCCATCCTTACGGTCAAGCTGCTAAGGGGTCAGTGGTTTGGGGATGCTGGGCTGGCCGGAGCTTGGCAAAGCAGAGGTGATAGGTCTGGTACTGGCACCCACTTGCTTCATTTACAAAATGGGAATAGTAGCATGTCTGTCCATTGCATCCCTCTTTCACCCAGTCATGATTGATTGGTATGTATTAGTGAAGTGGTATGGGGGAAGCAAAGCTCAAATCAATGCCACCCATTCCAGTTAGTTAGTAAAGGGTTTTGTGTGTTGGGTTTGGTGTCTGCAGTAGCACTGATTTTTATGCTATTTGAGAGGTCAATATGTGTGGTGGATTATTGAGTTTAGCTAACAAACATTGTATTTATCAATGGGCATTTTGGTTTTAAAAAATGTGTCTGGTGTACCATGGGATTATATGTGATATACTAAGGTGTGATAGCATTTGTTGTTGCAAAAGTCTTTTCTTTTTTTTGGCCAATCAAGTCTTTCGTTAGGAATGTTTGGACTTGTAGTTGTGTCCTGAGGAAACCTTATGTAACTTGGTTTTCGCTATCTCTCCTCTGCTTCAGCTTCAGTTCCCTCCTTTGATTCAACTTTGCCAGAACCTTTTCACTCTTCTGTTTATGCTCCAGTAGTGCTTTAATGCTTTTAGTAAGGTTTAGGAGCTGTGGGATAATGTTGTCAGTGTTTACATATTCTCTCTCTGAGGTGGCATTTCGAATGTCACATCTGTTTGACGAATCTTTGCTACTCGAGGTGCAAAGATGACGATGAGGTGACCGGTTAAATAAACATCGGTATGTTTTGATAAGTTGAGCCTCCCTGCCTGCCCTATTTATGATTTGAATGTTTTGATCATTAAGAAAACAAGACAGTTGTGTGGACCCGTACCTGCAAGAGGACAATGAGGGATTCCTCCTGCCGGGGCGTGGTGAGGCAGTGTTCAACTTTAGCCTGGAGAAACATGTGGTGCCAGAGGGCAGTGGAGATGAGGAGGAGGGGGAGGAGTATTATGAGGAGGAGGAGAAGGAAGACACAGACTTACAGCCCAGAGCCAGTCGAGGAGAAGGAGGAGGTCATAGACTACAACCCAGAGCCAGTCGAGGAGAAGGAAGAGGTCATAGACTACAACCCAGAGCCAGTCGAGGAGAAGGAGGAGGTCATAGACTACAACCCAGAGCCAGTCGAAGAGAAGGAGGATTACAAGGTCATAGACTACAGCCCAGAGCCAGCTGAGGAGAAGGAGGGGGAGGTCATAGACTACAGCCCAGAGCTAGTCGAGGAGAAGGAGGAGGAGGTCATAGACTACAGCCCAGAGCCAGCTGAGGAGAAGGAGGAGGAGGTCATAGACTACAGCCCAGAGCCAGCTGAGGAGAAGGAGGAGGAGGTCATAGACTACAGCCCAGAGCCAGCTGAGGAGAAGGAGGAGGAGGTCATAGACTACAGCCCAGAGCCAGCTGTGGAGAAGGAGGAGGAGGTCATAGACTACAGCCCAGAGCCAAATGAGAAGAAGGAGGAGGAGGTCATAGACTACAGCCCAGAGCCAGCTGAGGAGAAGGAGGAGGAGGTCATAGACTACAGCCCAGAGCCAGCTGAGGAGAAGGAGGAGGAGGTCATAGACTACAGCCCAGAGCCAGCTGAGGAGAAGGAGGAGGAGGTCATAGACTACAGCCCAGAGCCAGCTGAGGAGAAGGAGGAGGAGGTCATAGACTACAGCCCAGAGCCAAATGAGGAGAAGGAGGAGGAGGTCATAGACTACAGCCCAGAGCCAGCTGAGGAGAAGGAGGAGGAGGTCATAGACTACAGCCCAGAGCCAAATGAGGAGAAGGAGGAGGAGGTCATAGACTACAGCCCAGAGCCAGCTGAGGAGAAGGAGGAGGAGGTCATAGACTACAGCCCAGAGCCAGCTAAGGAGAAGGAGGAGGAGGTCATAGACTACAGCCCAGAGCCAGCTGAGGAGAAGGAGGAGGAGGTCATAGACTACAGCCCAGAGCCAGCTGAGGAGAAGGAGGAGGAGGTCATAGACTACAGCCCAGAGCCAGTCATAGACTACAGCCCAGAGCCACTCGCCCACCTGCTCCCACTCGCCCAACCACTCCTACTCGTCCAACCACAATCACCCCTGTGGACGACATGGTCCGAGTCCACCTGAATAGAACTGCACCCAGGGTCCCATCACTGAACACACCCAGCCCTGAGGTCAGAGAGCACAGCTTCCAGTTCCTAATGAGGCTCCTCATGAACCGCTTCAACCAGCACCTCAGCATGTTGGAGAGCAACACCCTGGACATCAGGGAGGGCATCCAGGCCATGAGGGGCCAGCAGAGCAATCTCAGCATTCAGCTGGAGACACTCCTGGCCCTGCAGTCAGAGTCTGCCCTTGAGAAGAAAGAGAGGGTGGGCAAGCTGGAAAGTAGCTACATAGACATGGACACTCGTCTGAGAAGGCTGGAGGGTCGTCTGGAGATCGTGATAGATGGGCTTACTGCCCTGGCTCAGGAGATGAACAAGGTGAAACGCTTCAGACACACCTCACGGTCTGCTAAAGAGGTGAAGGCACTGCCACCAATCTCTACAGTCTTAGTGCCAGGGGTTACCACAACTCAACCCACCGTCAGGACTTCTCAATTAACAACCATGAAAACACTGAGACCCACTGTCAGGACTCAATCAACAATCACCAGGTCACAAACTAGAGCCACAGTCCCCAAAATTGTACCAATGTCCCATCTCCCTGCTAACAAAGCCACAACAACCCCTCAGAGGAATAGAAAGCACAAACCAACTGTCACCACAAAGTCCACGTCCCAAACATTCACAAAAAGACAAACTACAAAGCCTAAACCATTAACATAAGTCTGAAACAAAGACTACGATGGCCAAGAAGATTCCTGTGACAGCTAATAAGCGCTCAACACAGACAAGTCAATCAAAACCAAGGCAAGCTAAAGTAGACCTGGCTGCCATTAAGTATCAGCTGGCACCACCCTCCCATAAACTTAAGCCTCCAACACTGGTGTCAAGAAATCCTACGTCAACCAAGTCACGTAATCAAGCTGATAAAAAGGAAGAGGATGCTTCTCGTTCTAGAAGACCTGTCCCCAAATTAATGTCATTGGTTCAGAGTTTGTTTTGATATTGGTGTGGGGGGGCAAAATACAGTGGCTCAAAAAAGTATTTAGTCAGCCACCAATTTTGCAAGTTCTCCCACTTAAAAAGATGAGAGAGGCCTGTAATTTTCATCATAGGTACACTTCAACTATGACAGACAAAATGAGAAAACAAAATCCAGAAAATCACATTGTAGGATTTTTAATGAATTTATTTGCAAATTATGGTGGAAAATACGTAGTTGGTCAATAACAAAAGTTTCTCAATACTTTGTTATATACCCTTTGTTGGCAATGGTCAAACATTTTCTGTAAGTCTTCACAAGGTATTTTGTGACTATTAGATCAGTTGCACAATAGCCTAATCCTGTCATGAAAAAATATACAGTTCAGTATCCTTTTGAATAGAGGTGGCAAGGATAGCGGGGGGTGGGGGGTGCATTGCTACTAGCGTTAGCACAATGACATGCTAGCTATTCTCATAGCATTCCATTCATTGAGCTAACGACTTTTCATATTAAAAAATATAATTACATATTTTTTGCAGCGATGGCATGAATATAGGGGAAACACTGCAGTTACCATATTCAAAGTTTTATATTATACAAAACTTGTTGAAATATTGTTTGCCGCTATTTTTCTTTGAGCCCAGTGGGTCAGACTACCTCAAGACTTACAGTGCATTTGGAAAGTATTTAGACCCATTTACTTTTTCCAAATTATTCTAAAATGGATTCAATTCATTTTTCCTCATCAGTCTACACACAATATCCCATGATGACAAAGTGAAAACAGGTTTTATTAAATGTTTGCAAATTTATTAAAAATGAAAACAGAAATACCTTATTTACCTAAGTATTTACATAAGGCTTTGCTTTCAGACTTGAAAATGAGCTCAGGTGCATCCTGTTTGCATTGATCAAGATTGTGTTGAGGCACAGATCTGAGGAAGGGTACCAGCAGCATTGAAGGTCCCCAAGATCACAGTGGCTTCCATCATTCTTAAAGGGAAGAAGTTTGGAACCACTAAGACTCTTCCTAGAGCCGTTCCTATGTTCAGGTGTAAATCTATGTTTCAATTCCATCTTCTATTTTTATTGGATGTGTAAAGATATGATTGCGTATGCAAATGTGTCCATGTATATGAGATATGTACTTTATGACATTAATTATGCCCTTGGTGCCTTGTGATTGTACTTCAAATGAACACTTTTTTTCAATGTTGTGTCTTCAATGTCCTATAACTTTACTGTGCATAACACAAATACTAACATTACATCAACAATATCCAGATTTGCCTTCATCATGCAGTGGTCAGATAGTTTCCAAAAACATTTTAATCTTCTTACTGTAAAGATAGACTGGACAGGTCTTTCCAAAGCGAGTATATAACATTTAAGTCCCGTTGAAGCTGTGCGTTGGTTGGCCTTCAACTGTGGAGTTTCCAGTGACGAGGTAAGAACTGGGGAAGCTAGGGTAGCTGTCCTTCAGGGTATCCTGTCAGCTGGACAGAGCTTTGGTGGAGGGCTTGCTTAGGCAATGGGCTTGCTTGGCAATGGGCATAATTCTTCTCAGCTTCTCAGTGTCATATCATGATGAGATATGATGTCTCTTTCTGCAGTTCGACTTTAGTTTTGTGCCTCTTACTTCTCCTGTTGATTTTCTCTGCTCTGCTCTCTGTCAAGGTTTACTTTGGTGACACATTCTTTTAAGATGGAAATGTAACTTTTAATGCAAACTTGTGCAAATGGGTTCCTCAGTTCATCACAGTGGCGGCCCGTTCAATAGGGCGTTAGGGGCGGTATAATATAATATTGTGATTGGTAAAACAAAAATATATACAGTACCAATCAAAGGTTTGGACACGCCTACTCATTCAAGGGTTTTTCTTTATTTTTACTATTTTCTACATTGTAGAATAATAGTGAAGACATTAAACTATGAACTAGCATATGGAATCATGTAGTAGCCAAAATATATCAAAATGTATTTTAGATTGTAGATTCTTCAAAGTAGCCACCCTTTGCCTTGATGACAGCTTTGCACACTCTTGGTATTCTCTCAACCAGATTCACCTGGAATGCTTTTCCAATAGTCTTGAAAGAATTCCCACATACCTGTATGCTGAGAACTTATTGGCTGCGTTTCCTTCACTCTGCAGTCCAATGCATGCCAAACCATCTTAATTGGGTGAGGTCGGATGATTGTGGAGGCCAGGTCATCCGATGCAGTATTCCATCACTCTCCTTCTTGGTCAAATAGCCCTTACACAGCCTGGAGGTGTGTTTGGTCATTGTCCTGTTGAAAAACAAAAGATAGTCCCACTAAGTGCAAACCAGATGGAATGGCATATCGCTGCAGAATGCTGTGATAGCAATGCTGGTTAAGTGTGCCTTGAATTCCAAACAAATAACCAACAGTGTCACCAGCAAAGCACCCCTACACCATCACATCTCCATGCTTCACGGTGGGAACTACACATGCGTAGATCATCTGTTCACCTACTCTGTGTCTCACAAAGACACAGCGATTGGAACCAAAAATCTCAAATTTGGACTCATCAGACCAAAGGACAGAATTATTTTGTGTTACTACATGATTCCATGTGCGTTATTTCATAGTTTTGATGTCTTCCCTATTATATTATTCTACAATGTATAAAATAGTAAAAATATAGAAAAACCCTGGAATGAGTAGGTGTGTCCAAACTTTTGACTGGTGCTGTATGTATTTTTTATTTAAAGAATATATACAGTATATTATATAATTCATGGATTATGTTTTAAATCCCATAAAATTGTGTTAAATGTGTAAATTAAGCTGTTTCAAAAATATTGTTCAAAACAAGTTGTTCAGTGACTACTCTGCCTCTCAGTGACTGCCAGCAGCTCCGCAGGCACATAGGCCATGCGAACATTGCTAGGATTGCTTACCCAGTTATTTGCTATGACGGAGAACTGCCCTCAACAAAATCGCAAGATTTCATAGCATATAAGTAAATGGACTGTCCTGGGATGCTCAAATGAGGGCTCAGTCAGAACTTCTGGGTCTGCTCTAGTCTCTATCCCAATGAGTCTCTCGCACCAGATGGCTTTCTGCCATGCGTGAGACTAATCTGCTCTGTCAGGTGCAGATGGCTTTCTGCCATGCGTGAGACTAATCTGCTCTGTCAGGTACAGATGGCTTTCTGCCATGCGTGAGACTAATCTGCTCTGTCAGGTACAGATGGCTTTCTGCCATGTGTGAGACTAATCTGCTCTGTCAGGTACAGATGGTTTTCTGCCATGCGTGAGACTAATCTGCTCTGTCAGGTACAGATGGCTTTCTGCCATGCGTGAGACTAATCTGCTCTGTCAGGTACAGATGGCTTTCTGCCATGCGTGAGACTAATCTGCTCTGTCAGGTACAGATGGCTTTCTGCCATGCGTGAGACTAATCTGCTCTGTCAGGTACAGATGGTTTTCTGCCATACGTGAGACTAATCTGCTCTGTCAGGTACAGATGGTTTTCTGCCATGCGTGAGACTAGTCTGCTCTGTCAGGTACAGACGGCTTTCTGCCATGCGTGAGACTAATCTGCTCTGTCAGGTACAGATGGCTTTCTGCCATGCGTGAGACTAATCTGCTCTGTCAGGTACAGATGGCTTTCTGCCATGCGTGAGACTAATCTGCTCTGTCAGGTACAGATGGCTTTCTGCCATGCGTGAGACTAATCTGCTCTGTCAGGTACAGATGGTTTTCTGCCATGCGTGAGACTAATCTGCTCTGTCAGGTGCAGATGGCTTTCTGCCATGCGTGAGACTAATCTGCTCTGTCAGGTACAGATGGCTTTCTGCCATACGTGAGACTAATCTGCTCTGTCAGGTACAGATGGCTTTCTGCCATGCGTGAGACTAATCTGCTCTGTCAGGTACAGATGGTGCTAAATCAAAAATCAAATTGAACTTGTAAATAAATAATCATAAGAGTCATGGGAGTCTAGGATCTGATAAACCGGACATTTCAAATCAAATCAAAAATCAAATCAAATCTTATTAGTCACATGCGCCGAATACAACAGGTACCGAATTCAACCTTACAGTGAAATGCTTACATACGAGCCCCTAACCAACAATGCGTTTTTTAAAAATACAGATAAGAATAAGAGATAAAAGTAACAAGTAATCGGTACCCCCCTGTATATAGTCGGTACCCCCCTGTATAAGAGCAGCAGTGAAAAAACAATAGCGAGACTATATACAGGGGGGTACCGATACAGAGTTAATGTGAGGGGGCACCGGTTAGTTGAGGTAGTACGTACATGTAGGTAGAGTTATTAAAGTGACTATGCATAGATAACAACAGAGAGTAGCAGTGGTGTAAAGAGGGGGCGGGACTGCAAATAATCTGGGTAGCCATTTGACTATTTACATCCAACAAAAGTCGAAGGACAGAGGGATACACAAGCTAGAACCTTTGGAAGGACAGAAAAAGCATGTCTTTGACTTGCCAATTTGATCATTTCCACCCATGGTGTTCATCAGGTTCTACTGTAGGTGACAGGGCAACATGTTATGTGACTAAAACAGCATAAAACCGGATGTATCACAAAGCATGATCAAATAATTAGCTAGTTACATTAATTTTGAGAAACATTGAGAAATCGTTTTTTATTTTTGTCAAATTAACCAGTTATCTGCTTTGATAAGCAGCTAGCTCCCTATAGCTAGCTGGTGGCTGGCTAGCTAGTTAGCTAGCTCCCTATAGCTAGCTGGTGGCTGGCTAGCTAGTTAGGTAGCTCCCTATAGCTAGCTGGTGGCTGGCTAGCTAGTTAGGTAGCTCCCACGCCAATTTCAAGTCTTTCTAAACTATTATCTGACTAACTCGGAAATGCGAGGTTATTTCAGAATGAAAGTTATTGGGCTAGCACATCATGCTTTGTGACATTATTTTAGCTGGATATCCCCAGTTCGATAATGTGTTTTCACTTATTGCATCTGCATTCTTGTTGTATTCTCACTGGTGCATTCGTTCGTGAGCTAGCTGCTCGTTCTAAAAAGTACCATCTAATCTGTTCAAAACAGTGACAGCATGTGCAGCAGTGGTCATTCGTTTTTTTTTTTTAAAGCAAAAGTGTATTTACGCTGTTGTTCAAATGCACAGATTGCTTTATATAACTTCTCAAAGAAACTACCGGTAGTTCAGCCAATCAGCAGCGGATGGTTTCAACATTTGACACGTCGCCAACATTGGCAATACATATTTTTGATCCTCTTTTTGCATCTGGGAAGTGGTGGAACAAAGCTGTAATTAAGCATGTCTTATTCTGTGAGTCTGAGTCTGTTTGGTAAAACAATGCAGATGATTTACATGCAGAGGACTTGGGAAATGGATAGTGTGTCTCCAACGGACATCCACAATGAATAAATTCTGGATGTTGGCTAATAATGTGACAACTCTATTGTATAGCTTGTATCCATAGTCTTTTCACAGAAATGTGTCTACTCTGCGCCAAGAGCGTGCTGTGAGGTCTCATCACGTATCTATCTCCTCACACAGCTAAGCACAGTTTCCTGCCCCCATTGTTCCTTCCTTTGGTTTAAAAAAATGTATCCTCTTTGACTGGAAATGTTTGTTTTAAAGTATAAGTGTTCGCCGTTCTCCGTTTCAGATGTGCTGCTGGGTACACAGGCAACCCCCAGCTCGGCCAGAGGTGTAGTGACCTGAATGGTATGTGTATGGATTATTCAATTCAATATAGCTTTATTTATCCCCTCAGGGGCAGTTAAGATTGTTATTACACAGTGCTAACAGGCTGCAGCTGCAGACATGTGTACACAATTAAAATGATTGTATTTGATAGAATGAAGGCACACAGAGTGAAAACCTCTGCTGTGTCATGTTTACAGGTAACTGCTATAACTGTGACCAGAGAGGAAGTGAAGGATGCAATGGGAATGGTGTGTGTCGCTGCAAGGTAAGAAAACCAAGGCTCCTGTAAGTGCTTCATAATAACTACCATCCTCATTGACATCCCCAAACCCAATACTCAGACGCGGGCAGTATAGGAGCATCATGGCAAAACCTGTAAGTCTGGCTAATAGCTTCTAACCTCAGACTCAGGCTGCTGAATAGCCACCACTAGTCAGCTACCTACTCTGCTGTCCCCCCCTCTCCCCACCCTCTACGGACATTTACCCTGCCCCCACCCCAATGGATATTTATCATTGCCACGGTTGTTCATGTGTATATATTATTATTTCTGTTTTATTGTTATCTATCTGTATTATATTTGTGTTGGTTTTTTCACTTTGTCCTGCGTTGTTGGAGCTCGGAGCGCAATAATTTCATTGTACCCTGTAATTACATCTGTAACCCTGTACATGGGACTATTCAACTCTTTAAATCTAAATCTAAATATTCTTATCCACTTCTGAGGGTTACCTCCGTGAGATAGTTTGTCCCACAGAAATAGAATAACTAGAATGGCATTCTCATTCAGGTCAATTTTCTATTTCTATGGTTAGTTCCACTCTCACACTATATATAATTGTGTTCCAGATGAACGTTGATGGCCCTGCCTGCTCCAACTGTAAGCAGGGAACCTTTCACATCAGCACAGACAACAAAGATGGCTGCCTGTCCTGCTTCTGCATGGGTGTCACACAGCAGTGCTCCAGCTCCTCCCACTACAGAGACCAGGTACCCAGGCAACAAGAACTAGGAAACTACTTCCTAAATTAAATATATGAGTAAAGTTTTTTTGTTGTAATTTATTTGTTTATACACTCGACAAAAATATAAACGCAACATGTAAAGTGTTGGTCCCATGTTTCATGAGTTGAAATTATCCATACGCACAAAAAGCTTATTTCTCTCAAATGTGATAAAATGTGTTTACATCCCTGTTAGTGAGCCTTTCTCCTTTGCCAAGATAATCCATCCACATGACAGGTGTGGCATATCAAGAAGTTGATTAAATAGCATGATCATTACACAGGTGACTTTGTGCTGGAGACAATAAAAGGCCACTCTAAAATGTGCAGTTTTGTCACACAACACAATTCCACAGATGTCTCAAGTTTTGAGGGAGAGTGCATTTGGCATGCTGACTGCAGGAATGTCCACTAGAGCTGTTGCCAGAGAATTGAATGTTAATTTATGTACCATAAGCGGCCTCCAATGTCATTTTAGAGAATTTGGCATTACGTCCAACCGGCCTCACAACCGCAGACCATGTGTATGGCATCGCATGGGGGCAAGCGGTTTGCTGATGTCAACGTTGTGAACAGAGTGCCCCATGGTGGTGGTGGTGGTGGGGTTATGGTATGGGCAGGCATAAGCTATGGACAACAAACACAATTGCATTTTATCTATGGCAATTTGAATGCACAGAAATCCCGTGACATGATCCTGAGGACCATTGTGAGGCCCATATTGTTTAGGTATCTGTGACCAACAGAGCTATATTCCCAGTCATGTAAAAGCCATAGATTAGGGCCTAATTTTTTTATTTATTTTAATTGATTTCCTTAAATGAACTGAAACTCAGTAAAATCTTTGAAATTGTTGCATGTTGCGTTTATATTTTTGTTCAGTATAGATATGTAAAGTGTAATGTTGTTTATATATGTGTTCATGCAGGGCTCATCTGCGAAAGAGTCTGTGGTCTCAGCATGACTCCCGGGTTAAATTAAAGGTTAAATTAAACAGAGCACTTTGAGTGTAGGCTGTCCCTGGTCACAGATTTGTTTGACTTTGACGTGACAATGACCAAGAATTGGCAATTCAACACACAAACAGATAATTACAGCTACTCAGAGAGCATTCTAATTGCCAATAACGCTCTACTGAACTGAACTAAACGGATTCAATTTCCTGAAGCTTTTCCTGTCTCTCTGAGTGAGACTGGTTGATCATTCCTTCCTGTGTGTCCTGCAGGTGTCATCCGTCTTTGTCCCTGGCAACTTCCAGGGCTTTGCTTTGGTCAACCGGCAGCGCACCAACCGTATCTCCACCGGCTTCACTGTGGAAGTGTCCACCGATGGCACACAGCTCTCCTATAGCAACTTTGACTACCTAGGCCAGGAGCCCCACTACTGGCAGCTGCCTGGGGTCTACCAGGGGGACAAGGTGAGTCACAGATGAGGATCTGGCCAACTGGTCAGCAGAGACGTTCCATACTCCTGTAGACCTCAGCTCAATCCCAGCTTCCCGGTGCTCTCTATGATGGAAAGCGGCTTCTATTCGTGCTGAAAACTTCTACATTCCTGCTCAATGTTCTCTTTCAATTTCTGCTTAATTAAGTAGCCTGACTTTCTGAGCCAGAGCTGATCTTCTCTTGCTGTGAAATGGGTTTGCTAAATGAGTTATAGCAGAGAACACTGAGAGTGAGGGCCAATGTCCTCATAGTGTGGAGACAGAGTTTGGTTGTATACTCTCTGTATACTGAATTCACCATTTATTACTAGGGTTAGAACCTCGTCAGAAGGCCTTAGCAGTCTCTGAGATAGTAGACAGTACTTTGTCTGTTGATGCATCTACTTTTAGAGACCATCACATGATTACATTTTCATTGGTATTGATGAGATTATGGCTCGTTAAGCAGCAACATTAATTGCTTCTTTATTTCTTGGTTTGCCTGCCTACTCTATAGAAGGAAGCTTTCTTTGCTCGTATGAGACGAGCACATCAGGTAAACCAGAGTGGTGCTTGTCGTGTGCTGATGATTGTGCATACAGTATCAGACTTATTGTGAACAATTGATGACAAAAATGTCAGTTTGTAATTCAAACAAAGATTGGTGTGATTTGGCAATTGATCGTACTGATTGGTGTCCAGTATTTTGGTAAATGTTTCATACATAAACCATAACACAACTGTGTTTGAGATGCATGGATTGCCTGCATAGTTTTCAAATGGCCTCGATTTTTTCCTAGTTTTAGCACAGTTGTAGCAGCAATCAACATCCAGTACTTGCTCTATTTTCACACAATATTAGTAATATTTTAGCTTAAGATCAAATCACAATTTATTGGTTACATACACATGTTTAGCAGATGTTATTGTGGGTATAGCGAAATGCTTGTATTCCTAGCTCCAACAGTGCAGTAATATCTAACAATACACAACAATACACACAAATATAAAAGTAAAAAAACAGAATTAAGAAATATAGAAATATTAGGACAGAGTATGTATATATATACAGTGGGGCAAAAAAGTATTTAGTCAGCCACCAATTGTGCAAGTTCTCCCACTTAAAAAGATGAGAGAGGCAGAAAAATCCAGAAAATCACATTGTAGGATTTTTAATGAATTTATTTGCAAATTATGGTGGAAAATAAGTATTTGGTCACCTACAAACAAGCAAGATGTCTGGCTCTCACAGACCTGTAACTTCAAAGTGTTAAACAAAATATATGTTATATTTGAGATTATTCAAAGTAGCCACCCTTTGCCTTGACGACAGCTTTGCAAACTCTTGGCATTCTTTTAACCACCTTCATGAGGTAGACACCTGGAATGCATTTCATTCAAGAACTTTGAAAGTTTCTTCAAGTGTAGTCGCAAAAACCATCAAGCGCTATGATGAAACTGGCTCTCACGAGGACCGCCACAGGAAAGGAAGACCCAGAGTTACATTTGCTGCAGAGGAGAAGTTCATTAGAGTTACCAGCCTCAGAAATTGCAGCCCAAATAAATGCTTTACTCAGTTCAAGTATAAGAAACATCTCAACATCAACTGTTCAAAGGAGACACCAAAGGACACCAAGAAACATGAGCAATGGACTGTTGAAAATTAGGCTGTTGAAAATCCAACCACCGTGTCTTTGTGAGATGCAGAGTAGGCGAACGGATTATCTCCACATGTCTGGTTCCCACCGTGAATCAAAGAGGAGGAAGTGTGATGGTGTAGGTGTGCTTTGCTGATGACACTGTCGGTGATATATTTAGAATTCAATGCACTCTTAACAAGCATGGCTACCACAGCATTCTGCAGCGGTACGCCATCCCATCCGGTTTGCGCTTAGTGGGACTATCTTTTGTTTTTCAACAGGGCAACGGCCCAACAAACCTTCAGGCTGTGTAAGGGCTATATGACCAAGATGCAGAGTGTTGGAGTGCTGTGTCAGATGACCTGGCCTCCACAATCACCCGACCTCAACCCAGGAAAAAGGAACAGCAGCCAACAGCAGCTCAGCATATGTGGGAACTCTTTCAAGACCGTTGGGAAATTATTACAGGTGAAGCTGGTTGAGAGAATACCAAAGGTTGTGCAAAGCTGTCATCAAGCAAAGGGTGGCTACTTTGAAGAATCTGATTTGTTTAAAACTTTTTTTGGTTACTACGTAATTCCATATGTGTTATTTCATAGTTTTGACGTCTTCACTATTATTCTGCAATTTAGAAAGTAGTAAAAATAAATAAAAACCCTTGAATGAGTAGGTGTGTCCAAACTTTGGACACACCTATATATACAGTGCCTTGCGAAAGTATTTGGCCCCCTTGAACTTTGCGACCTTTTGCCACATTTCAGGCTTCAAACATAAAGATATAAAACTGTATTTTTTTGTGAAGAATCAACAACAAGTGGGACACAATCATGAAGTGGAACGACATTTATTGGATATTTCAAACTTTTTTAACAAATCAAAAACTGAAAAATTGGGCGTGCAAAATTATTCAGCCCCTTTACTTTCAGTGCAGCAAACTCTCTCCAGAGGTTCAGTGAGGATCTCTGAATGATCCAATGTTGACCTAAATGACTAATGATGATAAATACAATCCACCTGTGTGTAATCAAGTCTCCGTATAAATGCACCTGCACTGTTATAGTCTCAGAGGTCCGTCAAAAGCGCAGAGAGCATCATGAAGAACAAGGAACACACCAGGCAGGTCCGAGATACTGTTGTGAAGGATTTGGATACAAAAAGATTTCCCAAGCTTTAAACATCCCAAGGAGCACTGTGCAAGCGATAATATTGAAATGGAAGGAGTATCAGACCACTGCAAATCTACCAAGACCTGGCCGTCCCTCTAAACTTTCAGCTCATACAGGGAGAAGACTGATCAGAGATGCAGCCAAGAGGCCCATGATCACTCTGGATGACATGCAGAGATCTACAGCTGAGGTGGGAGTCTCTGTCCATAGGACAACAATCAGTCGTATATTGCACAAATCTGGCCTTTATGGAAGAGTGGCAAGAAGAAAGCCATTTCTTAAAGATATCCATAAAAAGTGCCGTTTAAAGTTTGCCACAAGCCACCTGGGAGACACACCAAACATGTGGAAGAAGGTGCTCTGGTCAGATGAAACCAAAATGTAACTTTTTGGCAACAATGCAAAATGTTATGTTTGGCGTAAAAGCAACACAGCTGAACACACCATCCCCACTGTCAAACATGGTGGTGGCAGCATCATGGTTTGGGCCTGCTTTTCTTCAGCAGGGACAGGGAAGATGGTTAAAATTGATGGGGAGATGGATGGAGCCAAATACAGGACCATTCTGGAAGAAAACCTGATGGAGACTGCAAAAGACCTGAGACTGGGACGGAGATTTGTCTTCCAACAAGACAATGATCCAAAACATAAAGCAAAATCTACAATGGAATGGTTAAAAAATAAACATATCCAGGTGTTAGAATGGCTAAGTCAAAGTCCAGACCTGAATCCAATCGAGAATCTGTGGAAAGAACTGAAAACTGCTGTTCACAAATGCTCTCCATCCAACCTCACTGAGCTCGAGCTGTTTTGCAAGGAGGAATGGGAAAAAATGCCAGTCTCTCGATGTGCAAAACTGATAGAGACATACCCCAAGCGACTTACAGCTGTAATCGCAGCAAAAGGTGGCGCTACAAAGTATTAACTTAAGGGGGCTGAATAATTTTGCACGCCCAATTTTTCAGTTTTTGATTTGTTAAAAAAGTTCCAATAAATGTCGTTCCACTTCATGATTATGTCCCACTTGTTGTTGATTCTTTACAAAAAAAAACAGTTTTATATCTTTATGTTTGAAGCCTGAAATGTGGCAAAAGGTCGCAAAGTTCAAGGGGGCCGAATACTTTCGCAAGGCACTGTATATATATATACACACTGCATGACCAAAAGTATATGGACACCTGCCTGTCGAACATCTCATCCCAAAATCATGACTGAAATGCTTATAATAATTGCATCTGGGTGTCAACAATCGGTTTTCTGCACACTATGTATTCTGATATGAGGTTAGTTTAAACAGTTTAAACTGGAATGACCTAAATATGCAACTGAAGTAGTTCAAATGATGGATATGTCTTGAATGGAACTAAACAATCGTATTCAATAAGTCTCTCTTCTGTAATAGTTACTTCTTCATGTGTACAAAGTGGCTGTTTAACACATCCCATTAACATTTCAATGGTTCACCTGTCAAAAAGGTCTCAGTCTGATTCTCAGTGCGCCTGCTTTTAAAGCCCCACAGACAAATCCACTAGAATATTCCACCGGATGTGACTCACCAAACGATCCATTCTTGGTCTTGTCACTGTAAATTAACAAACTTACAGTATGTGTGATGGGATGTATAGACATTATTGTCAGTATGTGGATAGAATATGGTAGGTTACACGCTACACAAAATTGCTTACTTAAAAGGCACTCTGTTTAATAGACCATTCACATAGTGGATGACTCAGATGTACAGTACTTAACTGTACCGCAGTGAATGAGTCATAAGGAGCTTTGCAGACATCCATCTTTGATTCATTACTGTGACCATAAACAGTAGTTAAATTCTATAAGCCTTCCATTAGTTCTAGTTCTAAAGTGTCCACTGGCTCCTCCATGGGAAAGTAGAAAGTGATCAGAGGAGCCTTGCTTTTTTCACAAAACTAGAGAGTATCTCCCTGGACAGTGGAGCAACTGAGGAAGGATGCGGCCATTCGGGTCTTAATGAAGTCTTTTGAAGGGTAATGGCACCTCCCGGTCCAAAAGAGCTAGCCAGGTATTCCTACTGTAGTCTAGCCACACACTGTTACGTCCATACAGCACATCTACTGACAACAATATAAACCATCCATCTTCCTCACACAGTGTGACCTCCTTCCCCTAATATGGATTGCATTTTGGGATTTTCCATGACATTACCAAAAGATAATCCCAACATCCTTAGATAAGCGACTGAACATTTACATGGTAGCATGGTTGATATAAGCATGAATGCAACTTCAGCATATTGACAGTAAATGTACCAGATGCATGTAGTGAAAAGGCATGTGTGTATTGCATACAGACCTGAATGAACATGTGAGACTATCTGAAATGTGAAGAGAAGAGAGCCATGTTGTGTCTAATGGCAGACACGTGTGGATGATTTTGTATGTTTTAGGATTATAGAAACTAGGAAGTTGAATGGCCCCAGTGAGTGAAGTTGTGTACACACCACGGCGGTGTAGCCCTGGATATGCGTAGGACAGCATGTCTCCTTACCTACACCCCAAGACAACCAATGCTTAGTGTGTCTCTTACCTACACCCCAAGATCCCAGTGCTTGGTGTGTCTCTTACCTTGCATGATGAGAGGTCTTATTTTGGAACCCCGCTGAGCCCCCCACCCCCCATCCTCTCCCCCAGGAACAAGTGAAGAAGCTGGATGATGAGATCTGGGAAATTATCTCCAACTTTGGCAACAAAGGCTCTTCGGCAGTCTCTCCCCCCTTCCCTCCCTCCTCCTCCTCCTCTTCCTCGTCTTCCTTTGAGAGGAAGATCCCCAGCCACTCCTATCGTGCTGGGTCTCGTACCCCCATGAAGCCCTTCTCTCCCTCTTCCTCCCCCTCTGGTATTTCCTCCCTGGTACGGCCTACTAGGCCTCAGCCAGCCCCCCCCGGCCCCTCCCCTCAACTCCAGGTACATCTAAAATAACCCTCAAACATACTTCTTTAGCTTATCCATATGTGTTATTGTGGTCGTTGCTGACTGATTTACTCTCTGTTTGGGCCTGGTCCTGTTGACAGACTAAACGGCGTGGGACGAAGAACATAGTGGGTCCTCCTAGTGCTCATAGTGGCCCCAGGCCTGCTGGGGTCTCCAGCCTGGTAGACATGACAGTGACAGGCTGACTGACTGACTGACTGACTGACTGGCTTGCTGGTCGGCTAACTGGCTGCCTGATGGACAGGCGAATGGCTGACTGAGTGACTGTGTGATGATTGACTGACTAACTGACTAGCAGACTGACTGACTGACTGATAGACTGACTGTCTGACTGACTGAACGCATGTCCCTGCCCTTGGCACACACAGAGGAAACTGCCACCTTCCATGCGATAACATACTGTAGCCAGGAAGGTAAATCAACAACTGATCAAGTTATCGATTCATGAATCATAAGAACTCATATTTCACAGGGTTATCCTGTACAGTTCACCATAGTATTGGCAAAGTGTTAGAGTCTATTTCAAAGAACAAGAAAGGGAAGATTGGTCTGAAAAGAGCAGTTTGTGCATATATTCCATGGCTAACCAGGGTGGCATTTTCCTCTGGAAAGCACAGAGAACCCACTAATTGCTGTTAAAGTCATACTCTGTAATTGTGCACGTAAAGAGTAGTACTGGATCTGTAATTATAATTCTACTGTACAAGGGTCTAAACAAATACACCCGTCACACAGTCACCTTAACAAGCTATGATATTCCCTTTACACACACAGGAATCTGTTGTTATAGTTGCTAGTCAATGCATGGTGTGAGTCTCACTTTGTCACCAAGTAGTAGTTAAGTAGTAGAGGTCCAAAATGTAAACCCTTTCTCTAAAAGTTTGCTCTACTCTACTCTGTCATGCTTGCCTGCTTGCAATGCCTCTATCTCTCTCCTTGCTTATCTTTTGATCTCTGTCTCTGGCTTGCTCTCTCATGCCTCTCCTTCCTGCTCTGCCCCAGTACGCTTTGGTCTACAAACGTTTCAGCTTGCACCCGGATGACACCCTCTACTGGCAGCTTCCAGATCAGTTCAAAGGGGATAAGGTAACAGCAGTACGAGCCAGACCCAGCCCTCCTGCACCCTGCCTGGGTTTTTGCAGAGCAGGGGAAGGGAAGGACGGCATCACCTGACAACCCTGTAGAGTTTGGAGCTCCTGATTATTTAAGTGATAATGCCTGACAAGCCGGTGTTTGGAAGATATATTGGCACGGGTGTTGTTAGGCCCAAGACGAAATCGAGGGACGGCAAACCATGCCAATATATCCTCCAAACACCGGGTTACCAACATATTCAAATAATGATTCACATGTTTTCATTACGAACGTTATTTTGATGAATTTATTCATGTAATTTCATCATTCCACAAGATATAGTCCCGACAAAAATCTAGGGTTGCTATGCAAGCCGGCTGGTCATTCGTTCTATCGGTTTGGTTGCTAGAGACGAGACCGAGTCGTTCTGTATCTATGGATGTGACACAGCCGTTCGTTCAAAATGTTCCATTGCCATAATGGCTGGCAACTTTCTTATCCCTTGCTTGCTAGCTAGCCAACTACGGCTAACTTACAGTCACGTCGAACAGTGCAGCCAGAATAACAGCAAAATAGACGCATTTGTTTTAACCTGTTTTCTAGTGACATTTATTTTGACACATCCATAACAATGAGCTAATGAGGAGCAATTTCTCCTGGCATAGATAATGTGCTCACTCATCAGGACACTGTTGTTCAGAGGAGCTAGCCAACAACACAGCTAACACAATCACTTCAAACTGAAGCTGGAAAGACTGCAAACTAGACTCACTTAATTTTGTTTGACCTTTTTCAATTGACATTTCTTTGTATATATCCATGAAATTGATGCCAGCTGATTCATGATTTAGACTGGCTGAGAAAAGCTGCCTGCCTGTCTGTCTCGTCCTGACTCCCAACACGTTCATTACTATGGGACAGCTGGATATCAAATTTGAACATTGAAACAATATTGCAAAATGTCGGAGAGACAGACAGCAAGGTTTAAACAAATCTCCGCTGTTGAAAACTAGATGTTGTTCTAAAAGAAATGTGAGATAATGTCTAGATACTTTTAATAGTGCAGATCATGATTATAAATTGCTTGGCTGGGCTGATGAGACAGTGGATTGCGCAGTCAGATGGAACAGAGTAAATAGGCATTTTAACATCATAGATTTAGCCGGTGGTAACTTGTGGAATAGACACCGGCTGGAATGTAGTTTTAACCAATCAGCATTCAGGATTAGACCCACCTGTTGTATAATGATTCATAATCACTTCTCTAAGGGGTGGGAGGTCAGGCATGACTCATTTTGTATTGGGAACAATTCATGCCTAAAATAAATAGAAAGACTGATTAGGATATGAAATCTCTTTTGTAATAGACATAATCATAGATTCACTCGTTTGCCTCTTCCTGAAACATTATTGTGTTAGAGGCCTATAGTCATATTTGTTTGACGCTCAAAGGCTCATCAACAACGTTAGATTTAGTATGCAACTAATTTCTTTACCTTTACCCATGTTATAGGTGAGCTCCTACGGCGGTAAGCTGAAGTACACCATCTCCTACGTAGCAGGACAGAGAGGAACAGCCATCGAGGACCCTGACATTCAGATTATTGTAAGTAGCTTATGCAGCAAAGTTACCAACTTCATTCACTTTCATGTTCTATTGCTGCATCCATACAAACAGTAACACACTCCATCCCATAAGTTATCAACTGAAATCACTTCCACGTATTGTGGTTGCATCCATTCACCTGTCATTGATTGTTTCTCCTTTTCATTGATGCCCACAGGGAAATGACATCACGCTGGTGGCTCGTCAGCCATGGCAGAGGGGACAGGGGACAAGAGAGTCCCGCCAGTTTGAGGTTGTCTTCAGAGAGGTCAGTGTTCTACAGTAGTACAGATTACCTACATTTTATCATTTCAATTCAATAGAACTTTGTTTTCCCCAAACGGCAATTTGATTGCAACCTTTACCATCCATTCCTCATTGACACAGGTCACCCTAGAATCCTAGTAATAGCATAGTATTAACCTAACTCTGCTCTCTTTCTCCTGTAGGAGAACTGGCGTCGTCCAGACGGCATGCCTGCCACTCGGGAGCACCTGATGATGGTGCTGGCTGACCTGGATGACATCCTGGTGCGGGCCTCCTACTACACAGAGATGAGGTCCTCCAGCATCTCCGAGGTCAGCATGGAGGTGGCCGTGCCCAACTACAGCGGCCTTGCTCAGGCTCTAGAGGTGGAGCAGTGCAGCTGCCCGACTGCCTACCAGGGACTCTCCTGTCAGGTAAGAGGAGCTCTCTCTCTCTCTCTCTCTCTCTCTCTCTCTCTCTCTCTCTCTCTCTCACTCTGCCACAGGTGGCAATATTGACAAATGACCCTCTTAAATCTTATGGTTATGTACATTTGAACACTCAACAGTGTTTACTCCCGGAGAAAGCATGTTTAAGGGAGGACCAGGCTCTATGTCCGGAAACCCACCCTTAGCGTGTCAAGTCCATGTGATGTTGTGTGATGAAAGTTATACCTCCTCTCCCCCAGGACTGTGCTCCTGGCTACACCAGAACCGGAGGTGGGCTGTACCTGGGCCACTGTGAGCTGTGTGAGTGCAACGGGCACTCTGACTCCTGCCACTCAGAGACTGGCATCTGCACGGTATGCAGCCCGGGGAATCTCTTTATGGCAGATGTTTTCAGAAATGTCTCACTTTTTTTTATTTAACCTTAATTTATCTAGGTTAGTCTCGTTGAGACGTCTTTTTAGAGGCCTTGTAGAAGATAGCGGTTGTTTTGAAATCAGTACATTGAATAACATCTGAGTGTCTGCTCCCCTCCCCCCCCAGAGCTGCCTCCACAACACCCAGGGAGAAATGTGTGAGCAGTGTGCCCCAGGCTTCTTTGGGGACCCCACCGCTGGAACCCCAGAGGACTGCCAGCCCTGTGCCTGCCCCCACACAGACCCTGACAACCAGTGAGTAGGCTATGTACATTACAGCAAAGGGCTGTTACACACATAGACGTGCACATAAACGCACACACTAACACTCGCACGGACTTTTATCTTGTGTTGCATTTTAAATGGTCTCATTCATATCTCTTACCTCTCATATCTTTTAAATCAAATCAAATTGTATTGGTCACATACACATGGTTAGCAGATGTTAATACGAGTGTAGCGAAATGCTTGTGCTTCTAGTTCCAACAGTGCAGTAATATCTAACAAGTAATCTAACAATTTCCCAACAATTACCTAATACACACACATCTAAAGGGGTGAATGAGAATATGTACATATAAATATATGGATGAGCGATGGCCGACCGGCACAGGCAAGGTGCAATAGATGGTATAAAATACAGTATATACATGTGATATGAGTAATGTAAGATATGTAAACATTATTTAAGGTGGCATTGTTTAAAGTGACTAGTGATCAATTTATTAAAGTGTCCAGTGATTGGGTCTCAATGTAGGCAGCAGCCTCTCTGAGTTAGTGATTGCTGTTTAGCAGTCTCATGGCCTTGAGATAGAAGCTGTTTTTCAGTCTCTCTGTCCCAGCTTTGATGCACCTGACCTCGCCTTCTGGATGGTAACAGTGTGAGCTGTTCTTATGCACAACACAATGTGCAGTGCCTGCATACAGCCCTTAGCCGTGGTATATTGGCCATATACGACAAAACCTTGATGTGCCTTATAGCTATTATAAACTGTTTACCAACACAATTAGAAATAAATGTTTTGTCATACCAGTGCTATACGGTCTGATATACCACAGCTGTCAGCCAATCAGCATTCAGGGCTCGAACCACCCAGTTTATAATGCTGAATTAAGTATTCTGTACTTCATCTTTCTTCTCTGTGTATGTTCCAGGTTCTCCCCTACCTGTGAAAGCCTGGGTAACGGTGGTTATCAGTGCACTGCCTGCCAGCCTGGATACACTGGCCAATACTGTGAACGGTAAGCTGACTCAACTCTACTTTACCTGTCTATTCTAGCCTGGTCCCAGATCTGTTTGTGCTGTCCTGTTGACTCCTGTGGTCATTGTCATGCTAAGTGATCATAGGAGTTGACCATACAGCAGAGACAGAGCTAGGACCAGGCTGCTCTATTCAGACTAACTTTTCAATGTTCTCTCTATGGCATTCCACCACTGTCTGTCATTCTGTCGTCACATTGACTCGTTATAATTTTGTTTTTTCACAGCTGTGCACCTGGATATGTTGGAAATCCACAGGACAGGATTAAGTGTCGTCCATTCAACAGTAAGTGAATGCAGTCAGCAAAAGAGCTGCACAGAAATGTATTTTCCCCATACTTGGTCAGGTCTCCCCTGGGAAAAAGGTATTTTGGACCCAATGTCAGGTAAAATAATAAACCAAATTAAATACTCTACTTTAACAGTAAGAGTTGCTCTCTGTGATCCTTGCCAACTAACATTTGACCTTTAACCTCTGACACAGCAGTGGCAGCCTCTCTGGTGGTGAAGGTGTACCCTGAGAGGGTGTTGGTGGCCCAGGGCAGCCCTGTGACCCTGCGGTGCCAGGTGACCGGCTCTCCACCCCACTACTACTACTGGTCCAGGGAGGACGGAAAGCCCGTCACCAACAGCGCCGACAGACGCGGACAAGGTAAAGTATACAGATCAGGTCTGGGTAGTGGGGTGTGAGACATAGCCTAGTATAAGAGCAATACATACACTGATGTAGTGTTATATAGTTGTACCTACAGTACCTACAGTATACACTTCTCAGTAAATACCTTATACTGGTGAAACATCCAGTACTAACTTTAGTAGAGAGCCTATTGAGTCCATTCCCCATGTTAATGTAAAGTTCTTCTGCAGTTGAAGTCGAAGTTTACATACACCTTAGCCTTTACATACACCTTAGCCTTTACATACACCTGTTTACATACACATTTAAACTCAGTTTTTCACAATTCCTGACATTTAATCCTAGTAAAAATGCCCTGTTTTAGGTCAGTTAGGATCACCACTTTATTTAAAGAATGTGAAATGTCAGAATAATAGTAGAGAGAATGATTTATTTCAGATTTTATTTCTTTCATCACATTCCCAGTGGGTCAGAAGTGTAAAGGGTGCGTGTTGGTGGCAGGGAAGTCAGGCCCAGGAGAACCAACTTGGTATAAACAGTCGTTTAATAAGCGCTGATAAATCTCCAAAAACCAAAATGTACAAAATAACAAAAGTGGGAACAAAACCCGTCGCACACCAACACATAACTTACACATCACATACAATCACACAATCTCCGACAAGGACATGAGGGTTAAATACACAACATGTAATTGATGGGATTGGAACCAGGTGTGAAGGAAGACAAGACAAAACCAATGGAAAATAAAAGCCTTCCACAAGCTTCCCACAATAAGTTGGGTGAATTTTGGCCCATTCCTCCTGACAGAGCTGGTGTAACTGAGTCAGGTTTGTAGGCCTCTTTGCTCACACACACTTTTTCAGTTCTGCCCACAAATGTTCTATAGGATTGAGGTCAGGGCTTTGTGATGGCCACTCCAATACCTTGACTTTGCTGTCCTTAAGCCATTTTGCCACAAGTTTGGAAGTATGCTTTGTGTCATTGTCCATTTGGAAGACCCATTTGCGACCAAGCTGTAACTTCCTGACTGATGTCTTGAGATGCTGCTTCAATATATCCACATCATTTTCCATCCTCATGATGCCATCTATTAAGTGCACCAGTCCCTCCTGCAGCAAGGCACCCCCACAACATGTGGCTTCAGCTTGCAAGCATCCCCCTTTTTCCTCCAAACATATTGATGTTCATTATGGCCAAACAGTTGTATTGTTACGGTTTTCTTCCGTCGAAGGAGAGGCGGACCAAAATGCAGCGTGGTAATATTGATACATGTTTAATAAAAGAATAAACACGAACAATGCAAAACAATAAACGTAACGTGAAAACCTAGACAGCCTATCTGGTGCAAACAAACACAGAGACAGGAACAATCACCCACGAAACACTCAAAGAATATGGCTGCCTAAATATGGTTCCCAATCAGAGACAACGATAAACACCTGCCTCTGATTGAGAACCACTTCAGGCAACCATAGACTTTCCTAGAAAACCCCACTATACCACAATCCCAATACCTACAAAAAAAAACAAGACAAAACCAAAAGAAAAAAAAAACACAAAATACTAAGACCAGGGCGTGACATGTATTTTTGTTTCATCAGACCAGAGGACATTTCTCCAAAAATCTTTGTCCCAATGTGCAGATGCAAACCGTAGTCTGGATTTTTTATGGCGGTTTTGGAGCAATGGCTTCTTCGTTGCTGAGCGGCCTTTCAGGTTATGTCGATATAGGACTTGTTTTACTCTGGATATAGATACTTTTAAAACGAGTTTTCATGATTCCAACATAAGTGTATGTAAACTTCCGACTTCAACTGTATATTCCTACCTGTTCTTTCAGGAGAGGAGCTGCATATCCCCAGTGTTCAACCCAGTGACGCAGGCATCTACGTCTGTACCTGCAGAGACCAACGCAACACCAACAGGAGCCGCGCTGAGATCATCGTCACAAGTACTACTTGTTAAATCATAAAACAGTTACTGAATGCACAAACATATTGAATTTCTAATTAATTTTGTGATTATTTTATCAGTGATCTTAGTCAGTTGTTGAATAGTTAAACTGGTTTGAACTTATAAGCTTTTTTTTGTTTGTTTTTTTGGCTCCAGCTAAATGTGGTCAAAGCTGAGATACAGTAAGTAATACATTTTTGGGGCTTTTAAATGTTTACTGAATGGTTTCTGTCTCCAGCTGTCTTATCCAAACCCATTGAAGTGACCATTGAGGAGCCCAAAGCACATAGCGTCACAGTTGGAGCAACAGTCAGCTTCATTTGCACAGCCAAGAGCAAGGTAAAACTGGCTTCCAACATGGAGACATTAACACAATCAATTATATTTATTTGGATATATCTTGGCTGGTTGGCATTATGCTTAATAAATTTGGCCATGAGAGAAAATGGTAGAAAACCATATTATTAGCATATTATTATACAATTGTCCCCCTTTTATTGTCCCCTCTGTTGCATTGCTTTCTCTCTTACTTGTGTTTACTTCACATCTTGTACCCATCTGTCCCCTCCCCTCCCAGTCTCCAGCCTACACCCTGGTGTGGACCCGGCGGGGTAATGGCAAGCTGCCTAACAGAGCCATGGACTTCAACGGCATCCTGACCATCCAGAACGTCCAGCCTGAGGACGCTGGCATCTACGTGTGTACAGGCTCTAACATGTTTGCCATGGACGAGGGCACTGCCGTCCTCTACGTGCCAGGTTTGTGATCCCAGACAGATGCCATCATACTGTTAGCCATCAGCCTCTTTACACCACCCTACAAGCTCTATTCCTCTCCTCAGCCCTTCCTTGAATGGCGCATGCCCCTGCTTGCTTTGGCTTTGCCTCCGTCCCCCTATATAATGCACTGCGTTAAATGTGTTTATCTGTTCGCACCCTAGCTTCTGGCAAACAGCATAACCCCTGTCACTCTGACTCCCAACCCCCACTTTTCTAAATTCAGACAACCTCTCTCATGTCAAACCCCGTGTTAGGTTCTAATTCTTTATTCTGATGTTTATTCTGCCCGGAGGATCAATACAGCTGCATTAGACAAAAACATTTTCACACAAGCACTGATGTTTGACTGTTCCTCATAGGCTGAGTCTCCTCCTACCCATCTGTACAAACATCGTTCTTTACGGTGACCTGACCTGACCTGACCTCAACATCACTAATCCATGGCTCTCTCCCCTTATTAATGCCTGACACATGTAATCGCTTCCCTGCACTCAACACATTTCAAGCTTAATTGCACACACTATATGTCTTCCTCCTATAACCCTTATAGGAGGACACCACACTTTTGGTGTAGACCCTCTAAACCTCAGCACTCCATCAGTGACGTTAATAAGTATATTTCCTATTCTCAGAACCCAACACCTTCAAATCTCTCCCTACGCTACTTGTTTCCCTATTTCTGATGTTTGTGTCTCTGTCTTTCTAACAATGATTTGTCCGTCTTACTCTGTGTAAAATCTTTATGGATCCAGGGGCAATGTACAGCTTGTGGATATTATAATTCTTTTTATTATGAACAATAATTAAAAGGGCCATAATTGTAAGATATGTGTATGGTTTGTCCAAGAAATCATAGCACACAGTAGTCCTCAATGCTACCAAAGCCCAAAGATAATGCCCACTCAAGAGTTTCAAGTAGTTTTAGTTACTATGCACTGTCACTACTCCCAATGGATTTATCAAAGAAGGTTGTCTTGCCCAGTGGCATATAGTTGATTTATTTTCTAGTTACTTCTTGGTTTAATACTCAGTGATGACTGACCAATCCTTTGATTGGGTGTCTGTTACCATCTGTGATCTCTAGCTGTTGCTGTCTTCACTGTGGGTTAATGTAATCAGTGGTGGTGGTGGTGGTCTGGTAACTTTTCAATCACTTCTACACTAGTTTCTGCCTATTTCCTTACTAGCAGGGTGTTGGTTATTTGGTATCTTTCCTGAAGTCTGTAACCCTGGCTGGGACTGGTGGTGGTTTCTCCTTGAGCTGTAGTGGTTGATGAGGTACATGGATGACAAGATAGGTGCTTAGTGACTGACTGGGAGGTACCAACATTCAGAAAGGACTTCAGCCTATCACCACCGAGGCATAAATGTACTTACAGTATAGTAAAAAGGACTGTACTGAGTCTACTTACCCAATCACAGTCCCAATCTCAACCCCCTCTCGAGGGTGATGTGAGGATCACATAGGAACAGAAGCAATCCCACTCTGTATAAAAACCAGATCCTTTGTTTCTTTCCTGATTGTTTTGATGAATGTTAATGTTGACAATGGTGCTATCAGCCTTGTAGCAGAAGATACCTGTGGTTGAACTTTAAACTTTAGGTTAATAGTATATCTATCTATGGCTGCTTTTATTGTCTGTTATCTGGATGGGAGTAGTAAGAGGGTCCAAGGCATTGCATTGCCAATTGTAAGTAAGGCGTCTTGTTTTGCATCGTACTATCCAGTAAGTGTTAATTAGACTCAAAGGAAATGTGTTGAAGATTTGACTTGAAATGTGAAAGATCATTGAGACTAGTTTGATTTCAAGGCTTTCGTAAATCACCGTATGGCACACGTGTTGTATCAACATTTTTATTGCAGTTCAACATTTTAATATTTTTAAAATCAAGGGCCAATCATGTTTTTTTAATTGATTCACTTTTTTAAACCTAAATGTTATCCAAACATAATATATCAAATTTGATCAAAGTTAAATAACTGCATACTTAGATTTATATAGCGATATATTAGTTTGTTTCTTGGCTAGTAATTGATTTGAGAGAACAGGCAGTACTCATCCATTTACTTACATGATAAAAGCATGGTTTACATTTATTTTGAGAACAGATCAAATTTTATAATAAATTTCAATATTTTGTCTTTGCATTTTTATGTTTTAAATGTTTGTCATCAAACATTTGTTAAATATATTTTGTTGTTGTTGATATACTGTATCTTATTAAGAGACAAAAGAGAGATTCGTTGGCTGAAATATGCCAATTCAAATCTCGCTAGTGGGCCGATAGAGACAGAATGCGCAATCCACAGACCGTTTGAGATGCCTCATCATGCTACTATGTTATTTTAGTTGGAACTTTTCATTTAAACTTTTATAACTATTGTTATACACTGTATTTAAATCATCTAGATGTCCAAAGGTGCTGTTTCAAAGAGATTGTACTTTACACTACACTATGTACTGATTAGATTGAAATACCTAACTGATGTAACATACAAATATCACACTGTATTTTATTTATCTTAACTGTGAAAATGTTTGTGAAAAAGATCAATTTGATTAAAGTAGTGATAGAGACCAAAGATATGACAGAGTCATGTGGAGTGAGATTTCAATGGAACAGAAGATATTACCTCCCTCAGGGTACAAGGCACCAGACCTTCGTACACAATTTATTTTGGATGTATTGTAAATCAACTAATTTGGTGTTGATGTAATGGCATTAATGACTATCAGACCCTTCTTCACTATGACCTACTTGTCAAGGATAAGCCAACCCACCATTGTTTAAACCACAAGCTGTATATGGTTGAAAATATTAAAGAGAACCATTCTTGAGAACTGTTCTAAAAAAAAATTGAATGGTTCAATCAATGGAAGTAAAGTTTTTACAACTAGTTTGTAAAACTACTAACCTGCATGCTCTGTATGTGGCTCTCAGTTCTCTTTGTGCTTGTTTGTACTCAGTCCGACCATACCGTTTTCATTGTTGTGTTCTTGTCTCATTGTGTTCTGTGCATGTTTGTGAAGTAGAACTAGTTGACTTTAAATCCAAAGGTTCTCTCGCTGAGTAGACACATTCACTGTTACACCAGAAAATGACCAGAGTTCATATCAGTAACGCATTTTATACAGAAGAGAAGATATTTAAACACAGCACTGTATGTTGTATGAACACAATGACACAATCTCCAAGGTGATATGCCCTTAATCTTAACCAGTATCCACAGAACCATATCCCAGAAATCACACAATTACTAACATTGTATCCAAGGGTAAGTATGTGATGATTGTGAATATAAAACTATGAATGCAATAGCACCATCTATGACCATCATAAAAAATACACCTCTTACTCTTTAGCCTGCATGGGATGTAATGTCTGGATCAGAGGACCTCAATATCACGTGTCTCTAAATCCCAGAAAATTGACAGAGCTCTTTGAAGACATGGGCTAGTGTTCTAAATAGCCCAATTATATTTCCTGATCTGAATTGGAGAAACGATGTGAATACTTTGAATACATGATGGGAAAGGTGGCGCCTATTGCGTTCAAGTTATGTTATGTTCCTTGCCGATCATTCCGCTGTTGTATTGTTGTGGTTTGTGCATTTTGGAAATCGCTGGCATAAGAAACACCAGGCAGTACTTGGATGGACCACAGCATTCTGAGTACTGATTGAGCCACAGACTCAGTGGGAGGTGCATTGGATGATGATTCCAATGCCAGTGTTCCATCATTGCCATGGAGACTCACCTGTCAGTTTGCCTGTCCTGTCCTGTCCTTCCTTCCTCCTTTCCCCATTTCCAGAGGCCTCACAGACTCCGACGTTTTACACAGCCTATGAAATGTTTGAAGGACATAGAAAGCGTAAGTGGGCATGGCATGGCCACACCTCTCCACCACACCTCCACCTCATCCCTGGAGGGCTCCTCCCTCTCTCTGTCACGCATGCATTCATCTACCTTTGCATTCAGCATGGATGTGGTGGTCTGGTAATGCCCATGTACAATCAACCATAGGTATTACATACAGTTCACACTTCACATAAGGTTCTAGGGTTATAGGGTTATATGGTTATATGGTTAACTGAACTATCAACGTACTATAGGTTAGAATGCATCTGCAGAGGTATTCATTCAAATGTAAAGATGCAATTCTTATTGCTTGCTCTGCATTTTGTCTCCTCAAACATACAGTATATGAATAGACAATTCTCTTGATAACATATGTTGACATAGTATCATGATAATACAGTTGAAGTCGGAAGTTTACATACACTTAGGTTGGAGTCATTAAAACTTGTTTTTCAACCACCCCACAAATATCTTGGCAAGTCGGTTAGGACATCTACTTTGTGCATGACACAAGTCATTTTTCCAACAATTGTTTACAGACAGAATATTTCACGTATAATTCACTGTATCAAAATTCCAGTGGGTCAGAAGTTTACATACACGAAGTTGACTGTGCCTTTAAACAGCTTGGAAAATTCCAGAAAATTATGTCATGGCTTTAGAAGCCTCTGATAGGCTAATTTACATCATTTGAGTCAATTGGAGGTGTACCCGTGGATGTATTTCAAGGCCTACCTTCAAACTCAGTGCCTCTTTGCTTGACATCATGGGAAAATCAAAAGAAATCAGCCAAGACCTCAGAAAGAAAATTGTTGATCTCCACAAGTCTGCTTCATCCTTGGGAGCAATTTACAAACTCCTGAAGGTACCACGTTCATCTGTACAAACAATAGTACGCAATTATTAACCACGCAGCAGTCATAGCACTAAGGAAGGAGATGCATCTCCTAGAGATGAACGTACTTTGGTGCGAAAAGTGCAAATCAATCCCAGAACAACAGCAAAGGACCTTGTGAAGATGCTGGAGGAAACAGGTACAAAAGTATCTATATCCACAGTAAAACAAGTCCTATATCGACATAACCTGAAAGGCCACTCAGCAAGAAAGAAGCCACTGCTCCAAAACCGCCATAAAAAAGCCAGACTACAGTTTGCAACTGCACATGGGGACAAAGATTATACTTTTTGGAGAAATGTCCTCTGGTCTGATGAAAGAAATATAGTTTGGCATTGTTTGACATTGTTATGTTGGGGCGGCAGGGTAGCCTAGTGGTTAGAGCGTTGGACTAGTAACCGGAAGGTTGCAAGTTCAAAGCCCCGAGCTGGCAAGGTAAAAATCTGTCGTTCTGCCCCTGAACAGGCAGTTAACCCACTGTTCCTAGGCCGTCATTGAAAATAAGAATTTGTTCTTAACTGATGTGCCTAGTTAAATAAAGGTTGTTTTTTTAAAAATATGTTTGGAGGAAAAGGGCAAGCCGAAATATGTTTGGAGGAAAAGGGCAAGCCGAAGAACACCATCCCAACCATGAAGCATGCGGGTGGCAACATCCTGCTTTGCTGCAGGAGGGACTGGTGCACTTCACGAAATAGATGGCATCATGAGGGGGGGAAATTATGTGGATATATTGAAGCAACATCTCAAGACATCAGTCAATGGGTCTTCCAAATGGACAATGAGCATACTTCCAAAGTTGTGGCAAAATGGCTTAAGGACAACAAAGTCAAGGTATTGGAGTGGCCATCATAAAGCACTGACCTCAATCCTGTAGAAAATATGTGGGCAGAACTGAAAAGGTGTGTGCGAGCAAGGAGGCCTATAAACCTGACTCAGTTACACCAGCTCTGTCAGGAGAAACGGGCCAAAATTCACCCAATTTATTGTGGGAAGCTTGTGGAAGGCTACCCGAAACGTTTGACCCAAGTTAAACAATTTAAAGGCAATGCTACCAAATACTAATTGAGTGTATGTAAACTTCAGACCCACTGGGAATGTGATGAAATAAATAAAAGCTGAAATAAATCATTCTCTCATTATTCTGTCATTTCACATTCTTAAAATATTGGTAATCCTAATTGACCTAAAAACAGGGCATTTTTACTAGGATTAAATGTCAGGAATTGTGAAAAACTGAGTTTAAATGTATTTAGCTAAGGTGTATGTAAACTTCCGACTTCAACTGTATATGTTCATAATACTCTTGACACCATTTAGACTTTAGTTATGATAATACAGAATAGATTGTACATGAGCATTACTAGGTCTTGCCTGGCTCGTCTGGCTACTTATGGTATGGGTCCACTGGTGCAGGTGCAGGTGCATGCTCATTCATGTGGGAAGCTCCTCTCGAATGTTGAGTCCATTTACCAACTTTACTTTTCACCCATTAAGTCCCTCATGCACTTCATCTCAGGTCCCCTCCGGTTTTCCATCTGCACAAAACATTCACACTCACTTTTTTAACACCACACTAGTGTACGACAACAACTAATGCACATTTTAGTACAGTCATCTGACCGATATCAGATCTCCATCTTTATGATATAACCTCAAGTATCTGATGTATTTAGAGAGAAAATGACATACTAAATATGACATTCTGTCTTATTATTCTATCGAGACTTGAGTAGTTAGCTTGTTCTCTTCCAATCAGCACTCAACACAGAGGAGACACCACCCACACTTTCTCCATCTGCATTCTGCTTGACAGTCCCACACAGGGACACACACTGGTCTGGAATAGCTGTCATTGTGTGCTTCAAACATCATGCTGTGCCTCATACACCACATCACGATCATGGCTGTTAGCTCTCTGGAGCCCAGGGGGAGAACTATCTGCCATTCCTCTCATCATGCTCACCTCCCCCTCGACAGATATCATCCTTCAACCGTCCATCACAGTGAATGTTTCAATAAGGTATACTGTATACTTAATGGCCTGTTGTAACCTCACCACCTACTTACTGAAGTTCTCTATTCAACATTACTAATTTCACACAGTTCAGACAATATTGAGACAAATCATTAGATCAATTTGAGAAAGTGTACTAGTCAGTGCCCAGCCTCTCAGAAAACAAAGATGATGAAATATAGTCAGTCTCTCTCAGGTCAGTGAGTCCCAGACCCAGACCAGGGCTTATCTCGGAGCTTAGATAGCCTTATAGTCCACCCTGGACGCTGAAAGGGGGCTTTATTTTGCTCTGTCGCCCTGGGATCAGATGGGATTCAATGTGGCTGGGGATCAGCGGCCAGCCAAGCTGGCACAGAGAGCTGTGCCCAGAGAGCCATGTGCCCTGCCAATGCAAACCTGCCACCTCTCATCTGTGTCGGCTGCACAGAGGGCCCTGGCTGCCAAGGGGTCATTTCTAGGCGTAGGCCACGTACCCAGCCCTGTCCCGCCACCCTCTCTCTGCCCTCCCTCATTAACATTGACACATAGACACAGTCTTGGCCTGAGTGAGTCAGGACCCAGCCCTGCTGATCTACAGCCAACATGTACACTAAACTGATGTCACTTGATTCTGTAAAGTACTGGTCTGGTAGCAGTAAATGGAATGGCATCAAACACATGGAAACCATGCGTTTGATGTATTTGATACCATTCCACCTATTCCGCTCCAGCCCTTGCTACGAGCTCGTCCTCCCCAATTAAGGTGCCACCAACCTCCTGTGTCTGTTAGCCATTAATACCCGCAAAATGTTAAAGCCCCTTTCTGCAGAAAAGCCCCTGCCCTTTGTGAACACAAACACCCCATACTTTAGGGTCTGTCTAACTGTTCTCTGACTTATTGTAGCTGCCGAGGGGGCCGAGCCAGTGGCTACCGCCACTCCACCTGTCCTGACCATCCAGCAAGGAGGCCGCGCTGAGTTCCGCTGTACTGTGACTGGCAACCCTACCCCTGCCATCGAGTGGTTCGGTAAGGAAGGCTGTAGCTAGCAGTACACCTACAGCATAAACTAAGCCAGTCAATTAGTTTAGTCAATTGCTGGCTAAGTCAATTAGGAACACATTCATTTGCATGTATAACACCCTGTTATAATCTTGTATTTGAATAGCTGTTTATAGAAGTATACATTCACACTGTATAATGTCATAACTGACAAAGGGGGGGGATAATCTTATGTGTTTCTAGGTGGAGGTCCTGGTAACAGAATGAGCCCCAATGCTGTGGTCCATGGAGGAGTACTAACCATCCCTGCTGTGGAGAGGGGGGATGAGGGGGAGTACATCTGCAAGGCCCTCAACACCCATGGAGAACACACAGCACGGGCTGTCCTCTACATACACAGTGGGTCTCAACATCAACAGCAGGCCAATGTCACAGGTTCATGGGGTGGTATTTTTACTTGAGATCTACACGCTTTACTCAAGTTGTTGCGCAAGTCTTCTATTGAGATCGATGAAGGATTTATGGATGCTCTGAGGTCTGAGTTGTGTGTACTTATCTCAACTGTGAATATGCCCAATATTGTTGTTCGCCACTAGTTACCACATCCACAAAGTATTTACTTCTTCAATTTATCTTCTTAAAATATAATTTTAAACCACAGGAGGTTGGAGGCACCTTAATTGGGGAGGGCAGGCTCGTAGTAATGGCTGAAGCCATTACTTTCCATGTGTTTGATGCCATTCCATTCGCTCCGTTCTATACATTATTATGAGCCGTCCTCCCCTCTGCAGCTTGACTGTTTTAAACCTAACCTTAACCTTAACCTCACTGCTAACCTTATACCTAACCCTAACTTTAAATTAAGACCAAAAAGCACATTTTTGTTTTCATGAATTTTTACAATATTGCCCATTTTGACTTTGTGGCTGTGGTAACTAGTGACAACCCATATTGTCTACCAGTCTTGTGGGACCTCATTTGGGCATATTCTGTGTTCTTCCTGTGTGTTTAAATGCTTCAGGTGCCAGCCTGCCCCACGTGCAGGTGAGCCCCCAGAGAGTGGACATCCATGAGGGGGAGACGCTGAGGCTGTACTGCAGGGCTGGAGGCACGCCCAGCCCCGGACTCACCTGGAAGAAACAGGGAGGACAACTTCCTCCGCAGGTAAACAGTGGTCCTTTCTACCTGATACTTTCTGTCTAGGATATATACTGATCTTAAGAGTAGCTACATAGAGTGCCTTCAGAAAGAATGTATTTATAGCCCTCGATTTTGTGGTGTTACATCCTGAATTTAAAATAGATTTTTCTTTGTCACTGGCTTACACACAATACCCCATAATGTCAAAGTGGAATTATATTTTTCAAAATGTTTACAATGTCTTGAGTCAATAAGTATTCAACCACTTTGTTATGGCAAACCTAAATAAATTCAGGAGGAAACATTTGCTTAACAAGTCACATAATAACTTGCATGAACTCACTCTGTGTGCAATAATAGTGTTTAACATTATTTTTTAATGACTAGTTAATCTCTGTACCCCATACATACAATTATCTGGAAGGTTCCTTAGTTGAGCAGAGAATTTCAAACAAAGATTCAACCACAAAGACCAGGGAGGTTTTTCAATGCCTTGCAACGAAGGGTAGATGGGGTATTGGTAGATGGGTAAAAATACAGACGTTGAATATTAATTACACTTTGGATGGTGTATTAATACACCCAGTTGTTACAAAGATACAGGTGTCCTTCCTAACTCAGTTGCCAGAGAGGAAGGAAACCACTCAGGGATTTCTCCATGAGGCCAATGGTTACTTTAAAACAGTTACAGAGTTTAAGGGTTGTGATAGGAGAAAGCTGAGGATGGATCAACAACATTGTAGTTCCTCCACATTACTAACCTAATTGACAGAATGAAAAGAAGGAAGCCTGTACAGAATAAAAATATTCCAAAACATGCATCTTGTTTGCAACAAGGCACTAAAGTAATACAGCAAAAAAAATGTGTCAAAGCAATTCACATTTTGTCCTGAATACAAAGTATTATGTTTGGGGAAAATAAAATACAACACATTACTGAGTGCCACTCTCCATAATTTCAAGCATAGTGGTGGCTGCTTTATGTTATGGGTATGCTTCTAATTGTTAAGGACTGGGGAGTTATTCAGGATAAAAAAAGAAACAGAATGGAGCTAAGCACAGGCAAAATCCTAGAGGAAAACCTGGTTCAGTCTGCTTTCCAGCAGACACTGGAAGATGAATTCATCTTTCAGCAGGACAATTTTTATTTTATTTTTATTTCACCTTTATTTAACCAGGTAAGCTAGTTGAGAACAAGTTCTCATTTACAACTGCGACCTGGCCAAGATAAAGCAAAGCAGTGCGACAGAAACAACACAGAGTTACACATGGAATAAACAAGCGTACAGTCAATAATACAATATAAAAAAAGAAAGTCTAAGTACAGTGTGTGCAAATGGCATGAGGAGGTAAGGCAATAAATATGCCATAGTAGCAAAGTAATTGCAATTTAGCAGATTAACACTGGAGTGATAGATGAGCAGATGATGGTGTGTAAGTAGTGATACTGGTGTGCAAAATAGCAGCAAAGTAAATAAAAACAATATGGGGATGAGGTAGGTAGATTGGGTGGGCTATTTACAGATGGGCTATGTACAGCTGCAGCGATCGGTTAGCTGCTCAGATAGCTGATGTTTAAAGTTAGTGAGGGAAATATAAGTATCCAGCTTCAGTGATTTTTGCAATTCGTTCCAGTCACTGGCAGCAGAGAACTGGAAGGAAAGGCGGCCAAAGGAGGTGTTGGCTTTGGGGGTTACCAGTGAGATATACCTGCTGGAGCGTGTGCTACGGGTGGGTGTTGTTATCGTGACCAGTGAGCTGAGATAAGGCGGAGCTTTACCTAGCATAGACTTATAGATGACCTGGAGCCAGTGGGTCTGGAGACAAATATGTAGCGAGGGCCAGCCAACTAAAGCATACAGGTCGCTGTGGTGGGTGGTATAAGGCGCTTTGTTAACAAAACGGATGGCACTGTGATAAACTACATCCAATTTGCTGAGTAGAGTATTGGAAGCTATTTTATAGATGACATCGCCGAAGTCGAGGATCGGTAGGATAGTCCGTTTTACTAGGGTAAGTTTGGCGGCGTGAGTGAAGGAGGCTTTGTTGCGGAATAGAAAGCCGATTCTAGATTTGATTTTGGATTGGAGAAGTTTGATATGAGTCTGGAAGGAGAGTTTACAGTCTAGCCAAGGCCAAATATATACTGGAGTTGCTAACTAAGATGACATTGAATCATTCCTGAGTGGCCGAGTTACAGTTTTGACTTAAATCTACTTGAAAATCTATAGCAAGCTATGATCAGCAACCAATTTGACAGAGCAAAAATGTTACAATCCAGGTGTGAAAAGCTCTTATAGACCTACCCATAAAGACTCACAGCTGTAATCGCTGCCCAAGGTGCTTTTACAAAGTATTTACTCAGGGGTGTGAATACTTATGTTAATAAGATATATATTTGATTTTCAATACATTTGCAAACATTATTAAAACCAACACTTTGTCATTATGGGGTATTGTGTGTAGATAGGAGAACAAAAAATTATTTGAATCCTTTTCGAATTTAGGAATGTGGAATAAGTCAAGGGGTATGAATACTTTCTCAACTCACTCACTGTATGTATTGTATACAGCAGGGGTGTCGAACTCACTTTCCCCCGGGGTCCGCATTCAGTCTTCAACAAGTTCTGCAAAATGTGTTAGATTTCCTTGCCGTCCAAATTTGCCAAAAATGGTCCTTTATCCATTGTTTCTGGAAGAAACTGACTGTCTAGTGATTATTAGCAAGCTGGATAGTCAAGAAACCGTATAAATATAGATCAATTACCATTTCTACACAGTTTGGATTTGGTTTTATTTTATTTATTTTACTCAAACCACCTGCGGGCCGGATTGGACCCCCCGTGAGCCGGATCCGGCCTGCAAGCCATATGTTTGACATCCCTGTTATACAGTATTTAGTGCTGGTATCTCACCATGCTATTGAAAGGGTTGTGTTGGTGAAAAAGTGAATTCTGGTGTACAGTATTTTGACCAATCTTTATTGTTTTTTCCCTTCTTGTGTTTCCTTCCTCCCTTTTTTTATTCCCACCCTTTTTTCCTTGACATTTTGCTCAGGCCATTCCTTCTCACGGTTTCCATCAGTTTAAAAGCAACAGTCTCGATGTGTTACAGAGACGTATTGAGGAGCTGCAGGTCTGTCCATCTGTCCTGTCTTTACGTCTGTCTGTCTATCTATCTGTCTCGTCTCTTACTTCCCACCTGTTGTCCTCTACTGACCTTGCCTAAACACACTGTCAACTAAATGCATGATCAAACGTGTATTTGATTCATCATCACACACAGTAACTGCCATTAATTCACTACAAGCATATAGCTGCTCACAAAGTCTCCATGATAAATAGTAGTTAAGTATTACTGGTAAAAAAAACATCATCAACAACAACAATAGCAAGCCGGGTGTGAAGCTCTTCTTATGGCATGGTTTAGTTGTTGTTTTTGTCTTATAAATGTTCCATCCATCCATGTCCTTCATTTTCTAATTTATCCACCATCATTAGGGATGGGGGGAAAAATGTATATAATTGATACATGTCACAATAGTATTTTGGATTTATATTTGGCTCCAGGTATCGATTTGTAAAAAAGGTTTTGGCTACTGTAGGTAGCATTAGCTAGGGCTAGTTGTCTATAGGCCGGTGTTTTTCATCCTATAGCTTTTTAAATAGTGACCCAACATGTTTTCAGCACTTTTATTTCCCTGACTGATCAAAACTCGTTTTTTCATGCTGTCTCTTGTCTCTCTGCGGCAGATATATAGTGAGCAATATGTTTGGAACATCAAATCGCAATAAAATCGCAGTATCGAATCGCAATACATATGGTATAGGCACTTAAGTATGGTGAAAATCTCGTATCGTGAGGCCTCTCTCAATTCCCAGCCCTAACCATCATCATATCATCCCTGACATATTTGTTTCCTAAACCAACTATTTACCATTTTGCTCACATTATTATTATTCCTGTATGTACATGCCAAGGCCCCAGGGCGTAGCTAGGTATTTGGGACATAGTCTCCTCATGCCAGGCACTTGTCCCCTCGAGGGGCTTTGGGTTAGTCCCTCCGTACCTCATGTCTCCTCCGCCAGCCGATGCTCAGGGCTCTGTTTTGTTCTGCCCCAGACAGCTTCAGCGTTGTGTCAGCTTTTCCCATGGGGACTCAGGCTCTGCCGTGCGGCCACGCAGAAATTCTGTGTACTTTAGCAAATGGGTTGCTTTGAAAACTTGTGAATGGGTTCAGACACACATTGAGCCGGCTCTGCCTCAGCCACTGCTCACTTTAGCCAGGCCCTCACGGTTGACTAGGCCGGAGCTAAGCAGCTTTGTCCACGGATGGAAGGCACACTACCACCACCCTTAGGATACTGTAATCCACCCAGCCCAGCCACACCCCTTTAAATTCTCTCTCCAGACACACCCCTTTAAATTCTCTCTCTAGAGTCTAGACACACCCCTTTAAATAATGTCTTTAGGTGTACTCTATTCTCAGCTGTAACACTGGCCACTGTTCACGTTGATGGTTGTAATACTGTATAGTTGTAAGGTTGTAAATTATATTAAGGTCCACTCTGTCCATTATAGTTCAAGTGTAAAGTAGTTGCTTAGCCTTGATTTAGTGAGTGGTTGTAAGTACGAATAAACATCTGTAATGCATTACCAGGGATTTCAGACTGTACAGAGGAGCTTTGTAGTACTGCTTGAAAGCATTGTATTGGCTCAAAGCACTATGTCTAATATGTCAATTCCCTAACAGTTTCCCAGTCCTGTCATCATTGTACTGATTCATTTTAACAACTCAACAACAATTATTTTAAGTATACAAAAGTATACAATAACATGTGCTACTATACCTACTGCTACTGTAATGTATCCTCCTGAAGTGTATGACTACCTACTGCAGTTTATCCTACTGTAGTGTACCCTACTGTAGTGTATGCTACTGTAGTGTTCCCTACTGTAGTGTATCCTACTGTAGATTATGACTACCTACTGTAGTGTATCCTACTGTAGTGTATGACCAACTACTGTAGTGTATCCTACTGTAGTGTACCTACTGTATGTCATTGGTAACTGTTTCAATAGTGATCATTATTTGTTGTCAAATTAACATTTTTAACTGTGAAATCATTATAGTAATGTTGATATACCTAAACATTACTTTTCTCTTCAACCAAAGATGAATTGGTTAGAATCTATTGTTTTATTTAATGCAAAGCACAGCAATAACTGAAAAGCCATTTTTAATGATCATAACACAAACATTGTTACAACGCACACACCATTTAACAATGCTATATACTGTATATGCTGAAGATCCACCCTGCTGTGCTTTTGTTGGTATTGATTTGAAATGATATCAAGTGTGTCTGTTGTTCGCACCTTTGTGGGTTTACACAGTGGTCATACAATGTTTAAACAGTAGGTGTTGGTCCAGAGGTAAGAAATCTGCTGTATGTATGATGTTTTTGTATTGGGTTTAGGTAGAGGCATTATCATTGTCATGCACATTGTCGTGTAGCTCGTACCACAGTGGTGCATTGTGTCTAAGGCCATTGTGACATATTCTTCATCCCTCTCCATGCTTGTTGCTGTGTCCTCTCTAGACCCGTATGGAGCGTACAGACATTGGCACCCTTCTCATCCCCAACATCAAGTCCTCTGACTCTGGCACCTACCTGTGTGTCGGAACCAACTCCATAGGGTCCTCAGAGGCTCGCATCGAGGTTACTGTCAATAGAGGTGAGAGTTCACTCCAGGGTCATGTTCAGTAGGGCACTCGTTTTAAAAAGTTTCGCAACATAAATTGGAAAGATAGTTCAGATTACATCAATGTTTTAATCTGTTTCAAAATGTTTTCTCCTTAATGGGCATGACCCAGGTAATTGTACCCCAGAGCTTGCTGCCGCTGTGTGTTGATAGTAATTTAACATTAGTTAATGTCTGTGTCCTGTGTTTGTGGTTGAGTAACAATAGGAGGAGACACCATCTCATCAGCCATCACCATCCAGCCCTCCATAGCTGACGTCCAGGAGGGACAGTCTCTGGACCTTAACTGTTTTGTCCCTGGTAACCCCCCACCTGCTGTCACCTGGAGGAGGTCTAGTGGACGCCTGTCTGCCAATCACCAGGTTGGAATATACACATGTTCTCTTACTAGGGTTGAACAATTCTGGAAACTTTACCAAAATTCCCAGGTTTTGGTTTTTCCAAAGTTCCCAACATGGATTTCTGAAAACCCAGGAACTTTGGGACCTTACCTCTAACATACAAATGCTTCCAACTGTTCATGTAAATGTACTGTAGTCACGTGATGATATGGTATCATTACTGTTTAGGATGCTCAGCTAGTCAAATCTCTATGAAAAAAATATATTGAAGGGATAGTGGGACATTTTGCTAGCTAGCATGCTAGTTGGTTCTGCAGACTTCCAGTCATTGTGCTAACGCTAGTTATAAATTGCATCAGAAACGACCTTCAACTTCATTAAAACTGAAAGCAGAGACATAAAAATGGTATCCATGAGTTCATCTGACTCTGGGGAAGTAGAACAAAATCATTGCCAACACGTCGCACTATCCCTTTAATGAAGACTGTTTATTTCAGCTGAATATTCAGCAGGATAATTCCCATTGTGCCCAACAGGTTCTGGGTACCCAGCTGCGTATCCTCTCTGCCAGCCCAGATGACTCTGGGGAGTATATCTGTCGTGCGGAAGCAGCGCCTGGTACACCTGTCCGTCAGGCCTCAGTCTCTGTCTCAGTCACAGCCACCTCCTCTCGTAAGTCAGCAAGCTATTCTCTCTTTGATATTTGAACTATCCTCTCTACTGATATCACTGGGGATGGTGGTGAAGCAGTCCGACGTATATGCAGTAGGAACATCTGTGTAATTTATTTTGTGGCCCTTCGTCATGTACAGTATTACTTTTCCAGTTGTGTTTAATTCCAACCCTCCTTAAAGTGACCTCAAGAGCGTATGCTTTACTTTTCCACACTGTGCCATGATCTCATCCTGGTTCAAACCTTCCTGGGTTTCTGGTTTGTCATGGTTTGTATTTGCTTCTAAATTCCAATGCTTCCAATGGAGGCCATAGACCTAAAGTATCATGATCTTGTACTTACAGTACACCCTCTTGTAAATGTTGTAGGATTAGAACTTGAGTGAGCAGAGGAAACATTGTCCTGTTGTAATGTTTGTGGTGGTGTGTGTTCCCTGGAGCAGGCCTGCAGACCCCTATCATCTCCATTGAGCCCCACAGTGCAGCGGTGCGAAAGGGAGAGTCAGCCAGCTTCAAGTGTAGGGTCTACAGTGGAGCCCAGCCCGTTCGCCTGGAGTGGAAACTGTCCAACAACCAGCCCCTTCCTGGTGAGGCCCCTCCCCCCCCACACACATACTGTTACACTGTTACTCTCCAACTGGAGGATACTGAATCATTCAATTCAATTCCATACAGCAGAAAGGCATTTAGTCCGATTCTTGTCAGATGTCAGAATCATGTCATTATCCACACACGCAAACTACCTGCAATACATTCAGTAATGACAACATATCGTCTGTATCCAATTACTGTTCTTTCATTTTTAGCTACGTTTTTAATTTAACACACGCAGTTGCTGCTTGTTAGAGATGTACTTGACAGACTAAAATATTCCCTATAAAACCTGTCATTCTGTAGACAATGTGAAGATTGACCATTACGGCTCTGTCCTCATCATCACTGATGCCCGCCCTAGCAACCAGGGCACCTACCGCTGTGTGGCTAGCAACTTGTTTGGAATCACCCAGAGCCTGGTCTCTCTGATTGTCAGAGGTATGGTGTAGTCACACACACACACACACATACACACACACATATATGCTGTTGATGTTTATGGTGTGGTTCAGTATGAGCAGCTACTCTCTGTCGATGAACTAAGGGCCCCCCTTGGTGGTTGTCATGGTAAAGGAAAGGTTGTTTATTTGGGTGATGTCATCCTTCCTTCCAGAGTCTCCCGTAGCGAATGTCACCCCTCAGGGGCCCGTGCGAGTCAAGGTGGGTGAACCCATCAATCTGGAGTGCCAGGCCTCCGGGGAGCCACGGCCATCTGTCACATGGCACAGGCTGGACAACGCCCGCAAGACCATGCTGAGTAGTCCTGTGCCCATGGAGTCCAACGCTGTCATGCAGGTACTATACTGGATCTGTGTTCATTTTTACTGAGCTTTTGTACTGTACAGGCGAAAGGTAGCCTAGTGGTTAAGAGCTTTGAGCCAGTAACTGACAGGTCGTTGGTTCCGACTAGGTGACTAGGTGAAAAATCTGAGCAAGGCACTTAACCCTAATTTCTCTGGATAAGAGTGTCTACTAAATTACAAGTGAAATGTATGTGGGAGAATAAAGGTTTTCTAAACAAAGATTAAGCCTAGATTCTTAATTCAATGTGCTTCTTGCTCTAAAAACCAGGCTTAATCTGTGTATGAGTAACCAGCCCTAGTGTTAGGATGTAATACATTTTTGTGCTAAGATATATTACATAGGGTGTGCTATTTATTCTATGATGGGCAAATGCAGTAAAGCTGTTGTCATGACGTGCCCTTGGGGGAGGATCATAGCCCCCCCCCCCCCCCTCTCCACAGTTTTATGATCGTCGTAAATACTCTGCTTCTGGGTCTGTAGTATTGAGATTGGAATGTGTGACTGTGGGACACAGAGAGAGACTTTGCCTAACTTTAACATCAAAAGGGTGAATAATTCAACAGTATTTCTGTATTCCAAACATTTGGAATGGTCCTGGGGTATTTAAAGAACAATCCTGTCGAATTTGTTAATAATTTGTGATGTAACTAAAGACGATAGGACAACATAACAGTATCCCTTAATTTATATATTTCCCAGCTGTCAGGGTCACATCCAAATGTGGGGAAACATATATGATTAAATATAAAACTATTAGTGAGAAGATGTAATGTGATGTTAGCCTTCTAAATGAGAGAATTGTTTTTCATATGAAATCTTAAAACCTCTTGGAACTCCCTCTCCCGGATCCGGGAGAATTGTCATCAACTAACACTAATTAACATAACGCAACAGACAAAACAATATTACTCGAAAATATTAATATTCATGAAATCACAAGTGAAATATATTGAGACACAGCTTAGCCTATTGTTAATCACCCTGTCATCTCAGATTTTGAAATTATGCTTTACAGCCAAAGCAAGACAAGCATTTGTGTAAGTTTATCGATAGCCTAGCATAAAATTATGCCTAGCTGGCAGCAGGCAGCTTGGTCACGAAAATCAGAAAAGCAATCAAATTAAATCGTTTACCTTTGATGAGCTTCGGATGTTTTCACTCACGAGACTCCCAGTTAAACAGCAAATGTTCATTTTATCCCATAAAGATTATTTGTATAGCCGAAACACCTCCGTTTGTACTTCACGTTTGGTTGAGAAATCCACCGGAAACTGCAGTCACGACAACGCCGAAAAATATTCCAAATTAGATCCATAATATCGACAGAAACATGGCAAACGATTTTTATAATCAATCCTCAAGGTGTTTTTCGCTAATATATCAACCGGGACAGGTGGCTTCTTAGTAGGAAAGAGAGAAACAATGGCCGCATTTGTCTTTTATGCACAAAACACTCTGAGAGCCTCCAGCTGACCACTGACGCAATGTTGTCGTTCAGGCTCATTTTTCTGAAACTATGTATTGTGACACTAGACACATTAGGGAAGCCATAGAAAAAGGAATCTGGTTGATATCTCATTCACTGCTCAATGGGGACGCTTTCTAAATAAGAGTCCCTACCTGATTGGATTTTTCTCAGGCTTTCGCCTGCAATATTAGTTCTGTTATACTCACAGACAATATTTTTACAGTTTTGGAAACTTTAGAGTGTTTTCTATCCTAAGATGTCAATTGTATGCATATTCTAGCATCTTGTCCTGACAAAATAGCCCGTTTACTTTGGGAACATTATTTTTCCAAAAATGAAAATACTGCCCCCTAGTCACAAAAGGTTAAGGAGCCTTTTGGTCTTAGTCTTGGCGCTCCTGTACTTCTTGCCGTGCAGTAGCAGAGAAAACAATCTATGACTTGGGTGACTGGAATCTCTGACAACTTTATGGGCTTTCCTCTGACACCGCCTATTATATAGGTCCTGGATGGCAGGAAGCTTGGCCCCAGTGATGTACTGGGCCGTACGCACTACCCTCTGTAGTGCCTTGCAGTCAGATGCCAAGCAGTTGCGATACCAGGCGGTGAGGCAACCGGTCAGGATGCTCTCGATTGTACCGCCGCATAACCTTTTGAGGGTCTGGGGACCTATGCCAAATCGTTTCAGTCTCCTGAGGGGGAAAAGGTTTTGTTGTACCGTCTTCACAACTGTCTTGGTGTGTTAGGACCATGATAGTTCGTTGGTGATGTGGACACCAAGGAACTTGAAACTCTCGACCCGCTCCACTACAGCCCCTTTGTAGTCCACAATCAGCTCCTTTCTCTTGCTCACATTGAGGGAGAGGTTGTGTTCCTGGCACCACACTGCCAGTTCTCTGACCTCCACCCTATAGGCTGCCTCATCGTTGTCGGTGATCAGGCCCACCACTGTTGTGTCGTCAGCAAGCATAATGATGTTGTTGAAGTCATGTTTGGCCACGTAGTCGTGGGTGAACAGGGAGTACAGGTGGGGACTAAGTACACACCCCTGAGGGGCCCCAGTGTTGAGGATCAGTGTGGCAGACGTGTTGTTGCCTTCCCTTACCACCTGCGGGCGGCCTGTCAGGAAGTCCAGGATCCAGTTGCAGAGGGAGGTGTTTAGTCACAGGGTCCTTAGCTTAGTGATGAGATTTGTGGGCACTATGGTGTTGAACTCCTAGCTGTAGTCAATGAACAACATTCTCACATAGGTGTTCCCTTTGTCCAGGTGGGAAAGGGCAGTGTGGAGTGTGAATGAGATTGCGTCATCTGTGGATCTGTTAGGGCAGTATGCGAATTGAAGTGGGTCTAGGGTAACCGGGAGGATGCTGTTGATGTGAGCCATGACCAGCCTTTCAAAGCACTTCATGGCTATCGACCTGAGTGGTACAGAGCGGCAATCATCTGCTTGAAACATGTAGGTACTACAGACTCAGTCAGGGAGAGGTTCAAAATGTCAGTGAAAACACTTGCCAATGGGTCCTCGCATGCTGTGAGTATTATGAATGTTGACCTGTTTAAAGGTTTTACTCACGTCAGCTACCGAGAGCGTTATCACACAGTCATCCAGAAAGCTGGTGCTCTCATGCATGCTTCAGTGTTGCTTGCCTCGAAGCGAGCATAAAAGGTATTTAGCTCGTCTGGTAGGCTCACATCACTGGGCAGCTCGCGTCTGCCTTTTCCTTTGTAGTCCGTAATAGTTTTCAAGCCCTGCCACATCCGACGAGCGTCAGAGCCGGTGTAGTAGGATTCAATCTTAACCCTGTATTGATGCTTTTCTTGTTTGATGGTTCGTCTGAGGGAATAACGGGATTTCTTATAAGCATCCAGATTAGTGTCCCGCTCCGTGAAAGTGGCAGCTCTAGCCTTTAGCTCGATGCAGCTGTTGCCTGTATTCCATGGCTTCTGGTTGGGATACGTACGTGCGGTCACTGTAGGGACAATGTCGTTGATGCGCTTATTGATGAAGCCGATGACTGAGGTGGTATACTCCTCAATGTCATTGGATGAATCCCAGAACATATTCCAGTCTGTTCTAGCAAAACAGTTCTGTAGCGTAGCATTGGCGTCATCTGACCACTTCCATATTGAGCGAGTCACTGGTACTTCCTGCTGTAGTTTTTGCTTGTAAGCAGGAATCAGGAGGATATAATTATGGTCAGATTTGCCAAATGAAGGGTGGGGGAAAGCTTTGAATGCATCTCTGTGTGTGGGGTAACGGTGGTCTAGAGTTTTTTTTCCTCTGGTTGCACATGTGACATGCTGGTAAAAACTTGGTACGTTAAGTCTCCCTGCATTAACGTCCCCGGCCACTAGGAGTTTCACTTCTGGATGAGAATTGTATTGTTTGCTTATGGCCTTATAGAGTTGGTTGAGTGTGGTCTTAGTGCCAGCATCGGTCTGTGGTGGTAAATAGACGGCTACGAGTGATATAGATGAGAACACTCTAGGTAGATAGTGTGGTCTACAGCTTATCATAAGGTACTCTACCTCAGGCGAGCAATACCTCAAGACTTCTTTAATATTAGGCATCTCGCACCAGCTGTTATTGACAAAAAGACACACACCCCCACCCCTCGTCTTACCAGACGTAGCATCTCTCTTCTGCTGGTGCATAGAAAATCCCGCCAGCTCTATATGTATAACCTATCCTGCGTGTGTTTATGTTCTTCTATGTGATTATTTAGTTAGTTAGTAAATAAATAATTAAGCCAATTGGCAATTCAGAATAAGACTGATGAGGTAATACATGAATAAGTGACTGTAATCAATAAGAAATGAAAATAAGAGAGTTAAATTCAGGAAATAGTAACTCTTTAAACAACATTTTCCCGTGGTGCACCGGCTTCCTAGTTAATTCATGTTTAGTAATTTACTAATTAGATTAGTTTAATCACGTAATAATTACACCTAGAGAAATGATTTGATAATATAACAGTCTTCACATTAATGATAGTCCAAAAGACACGACACGGTCTTCCCCTCCCAGGTCCTAGTGGCCCGTCCAGAAGACAGTGGCACCTACGTGTGCACGGCCCGCAACAACGAGGGAACCACCGAGACCAGGGTGGAAGTGATCGTGGAAGGGGGTGCCCAGGTGCCCACCTCGCCTCGTGCCTCTGTGCCAGAACCCCTTATGGTGGTGGTGGAGGGACAGACCACCACACTGAGATGTGATGCTCACGGTAACTGATGCACTTCCAAATTACACTAACGATTATTAAAGCAAAGATAACAGAGTTCCCAGGTTTTGATTGTATTGATATTTGTTATTACAGAGACATACATCCAATACATCCTACAAATGAGAGTTGAGAGGAACTTCATGTCATAGACACCTCATCTTTGCTAAGACCATACAACTGGCATTACAAATAATTTACATTCACTTAAGTCATTTTTACACAGTGATATTGTGATTTCCCTCCCTCCCAAGGATTCCCCTCCCCTAAGATCACATGGTCTAAGCTGCGTGCCCCTCTTCCCTGGAGACATAAGGTAGTGGACAACACCCTAGTCCTGCCCAGTGTTGGCCGGGCAGACTCTGGAGAGTACATCTGTAACGCCACCAACAACATGGGCACCACAGAGGTCACCATCATGCTGGATGTGGAGAGTGAGTCTGATAAACAGATTTTATTAGCCTGGTCCCAAATCTTTTGTAATTCTTAACCAACTCCTGTTAATCGTGATCGTGTTGGCTATACAAATCTGGAACCAAAGAGATCTGGGTCCAGGTTAGGGTTTCATCACTGCTGGTTCCAGTCTGAACAGAAATATTGTGGAGACTTATATAGATTATTAACACCAGTAAAACTCAATGACACAGCTCATGAATCACGTCTCACCATGCATAAATGTGACCTCACATCTCTATGCGACCTTAAGTCTAATTTAGTGATTTGCTTTTACGTTTAAAAAAAATATAGACTTATAGCTTAAAAATCTATCAACTGTAGATGAAACATGGGAAAACCACTCAGGGGACAAGTATGAAAAAAAGCCCTTGAAAGATTTTGCTGAATGTTCACACTTGCTGGAGACCTCTTCTTTGTTTACGCCCATTCAGCATCTTTCACGCCCTCTTAAGCCTTAACCACAGCCCCACCCATGTAAATGCATATGAGTCAGCAGAAAGTAATCTCTCTATTTAAACTTTCTCCAACTGAGCTTTGTCGATAGCACCAGCTAAATTTTCAGGTTGACCTTTATTGTCATAAATCTTGCCCTAGAGGCAAAACTGAGCAAAATTAAAGGTTAGGGTTAGGCATTAGGGTTAGCAGTGTGGTTAAAGTTAGGATTAGGTTTAAAATTATTTTATGACTTTGTGGCTGTACGAGCTAGTGACGACTCTGCAGAGATGCCTCTAAGTCAAGATTCATGACATTAAATGCCAACCTACACTAAATTCAGGGCAGCAATGTTGTTGAGCGCTGTAGCAATGCTTTTGCAGTTGTCAATGACTGTATCTTTCCAAAAATCTGCGGAAGCAAAGATTATCTATATACTGACCAGGGAAACCCCATTCTGTTATACATGTAGGCAGAAGCCTATGATATGACAGGCCAAACATCTCTCGGCATATCTAGCCGAGAGGGAGGGCTAGATAGGGATATCCTTGTCTCATCGCGCACCAGCGACTCCTGTGGCGGGCCGGGCGCAGTGCGCGCTAACCAAGGTTGCCAGGTGCACGGTGTTTCCTCCGACACATTGGTGCGGCTGGCTTCCGGGTTTGATGGCGCTGTGTTAAGAAGCAGTGCGGCTTGGTTTGGTTGTGTAACGGTTGACGCATGACTTTCAACCTGCATCTCTCCCGAGCCCGTACGGGAGTTATAGCGATGAGATAAGATAGTAGCTACTAAACAATTGGATACCACGAAATTGGGGAGAAAAAGGGGTAAAAAAAATCCCCCCCCTCGGCCTTACTGTGAAGTCGGAACTAGCTCCAAATGTCCAGCTTCCTGAATCAAGTCACACATCATCATCTATTCCTAATACTAGTCACTTTAGTATCTCTAACCTTCCATGTCTCTGTGATGCAGCTCCTCCCTATGCCACCTCCCTGCCCGACGACGTGGCAGTGCGTGTGGGCGAGGTAATCCGACTGCAGTGCCTGGCCCATGGTACTCCCCCCCTGCTCTTCCAGTGGACCAAGGTGGACGGCAGCCTGTCCACCAGGGCTGACGTCCAAGCAGGAGACCTCCAGATCAACCTGGCCACAGCCGAAGACACTGGCACTTACAAGTGTGTCGCCACCAACAAAGTGGGCACCAGTGAAGCACATGCCAAGGTTACAGTCAGATGTAAGTAAGCCCAGTCACATCCTGGCTTCTGTGTTGATTACATTTGTCTACAGTAAGGTTTTTGTCATCATAAAAACCACCTTCAGTGAAGCACACAAACACTCCCTTATTGTGTATGTGTGTGTGCATCTGTGTGTGAATGCACTTGCCTGCCTGCCTGCCTGTGTGTGTGTGTGTGTGTGTCTGTGTAGCGCCCCTAGCGGTGCGTGTGTCTCCTCAGGTGGAGGTGAAGGCCCAGGGTAGTGCTGTGGAGTTCACCTGCTCTGCTGCAGGAGGCCTGGGGACCACCATGGAGTGGCTGAAGGAGGGAGGAGCCCTGCCCCCCAACCATCACATCAAAGACGGAGTGCTGAGGTGAGAGAGCCAGGAGTCACTTTACAGCAGGCAGTCCAAATACGTAACAGCCAAGTTAATAAACAGATCACTGACCATTTCGAATCCCACCGTACCTTCTCCGCTGTGCAATCCGGTTTCCGAGCTGGTCACGGGTGCACCTCAGCCACGCTCAAGGTACTAAACGATATCATAACCGCCATCAATAAAAGACAGTACTGTGCAGCCGTATTTGTCGACCTGGCCAAGGCTTTCGACTGTCAATCACCGTTATCTTATCGGCAGACTCAACAGCCTTGGTTTCTCAAATGACTGCCTTGCCTAGTTCACCATCTACTTCTCAGACAGAGTTCAGTGTGTCAAATCGGAGAGCCTGTTGTCTGGACCTCTGGCAGTCTCTGTGAGTGTACCACAACGTTCAATTCTTGGACTGACTCTTTTCTCTGTATATATCAACGATGTCGCTCTTTCTGCGGGTGATTCCCTGATCCACCTCTATGCAGACGACACCATTCTGAATACATCTGGCCCCTCTTTGGACACTGTGTTAATCAACCTCCAAACGAGCTTCAATGCCATACAACACTCCTTCCGTGGCCTCCAACTGCTCTTAAATGCTAGTAAAACTAAATGCATGCTCTTCAACCGATTGCTGCCCGCACCTGCCCGCCCGACTAGCATCACTACTCTGGACGGTTCTGACTTAGAATATGTGGACAACTACAAATACCTAGCTGTCTGGTTAGACTGTAAACTCTCCTTCCAGACTCACATTAAGCATCTCCAATCCAAAATTAAATCTAGAATCGGCTTCCTATTTCGCAAAAAAGGCTCCTTCACTCACGCCACCAAACATACCCTCGTAAAACTGACCATCCCACCGATCCTCGACTTCGGCGATGTCATCTACAAAATAGCTTCCAATACTCAACTCAGCAAACTGGATGCAGTCTATCACAGTGCCATCCGTTTTGTCACCAAAGCCCCTTATGCCACCCACCACTGCGACCTGTATGCTCTTGTCGGCTGGCCCTCGCTACATATTCGTCGCCAGACCCACTGGCTCAATTCTCGGATTCTTACCTCTAGCATAGACTTATAGATGACCTATCTATAAGTCTTTGCTAGGTAAAGCTCCGGCTTATCTCAGCTCACTGGTCACGATAACAACACCCACCCGTAGCACACGCTCCAGCAGGTATATCTCACTGGTCATCCCCAAAGCCAACACCTCCTTTGGCCGCCTTTCCTTCCAGTTCTCTGCTGCCAGTGACTGGAACGAATTGCAAAAATCACTGAAGCTGGAGACTTATATTTCCCTCACTAACTTTAAACATCAGCTATCTGAGCAGCTAACCGATCGCTGCAGCTGTACATAGCCCATCTGTAAATAGCCCACCCAATCTCCCTACCTCATCCCCATATTGTTTTATTTACTTTTCTGCTCTTTTGCACACCAGTATTTCTACTTGCACATCATCATCTGCTCATCTATAACTCCAGTGTTAATTTGCTAAATTGTATTTACTCCGCTACTATGGCCTATTTATTGCCTTACCTCCTCACGCCATTTGCACACACTGTACTTAGACTTTCTTATTTTTCTATTGTATTATTGACTGTACGCTTGTTTATTCCACGTGTAACTCTGTGTTATTGTTTGTGTCACACTGCTTTGCTTTATCTTGGCCAGGTCGCAGATGTAAATGAGAATTTGTTCTCAACTAGCCTACCTGGTTAAATAAAGGTGAAAAAAAATGAAATAAAAAATACAGTTAAATGATGATCCAGGATCAACACAGTTGGGCTCCTGAGTGGCGCAGTGGTCTAAGGCACTGCATCTCAGTGCTAGGGGCGTCACTACAGACACCTTGGTTCGGCGCACAATTGGCCCTGTGTAATCCCGAGTTTGGCTGATATGCCGTCATTGTAAATAAAATAAGTAAATATTTGTTCTTAACTAACTTAACAGTTAAATAAAAAAAAATAAAAAACGATGATCCAGGATCAACACTGTTAAATGATGATCTAGGATCAACACAGTTAATTGACAATCCAGAATCACCACAGTTAACTGATGATCCAGGATCAACACAGTCAAATGATGATCCAGGATTAACCAGATGATGATCCAGGATCAACAAAATGATGATCCATGATCATGTCCCTCTTCGTGAAATCAGGACGTGCATTTGGATATCTGCCTGTATCTGATCCGTGTGTGTTTTGAGTAGAATTGAGAACCTGGATCAGAGCAATGAGGGCGTCTACATCTGCAGAGCCACCAGTGTTCATGGCCAGGCTCAGGATACCGCCAAGCTCACCATCCAAGGTTTGCCAACACCCTCATACAATCATTGACACTGTCACAACCCACATTTATGACACATAATATTTTGTATAGCCCCACTATGCAATCCCTCTCAAGGATCTGGGAATCACATAGATGTATATCTCTATAAATGGCTCTGCAATTATCTTGATTTTTACAGTATTAATTCAGTGTTTGTATGAACCCTCTCTCTCCTCTCCTCATTGCCTGCAGCCCTTCCCAAGGTAATGATCAACGTACGTACCTCAGTGCAGACTGTTATGGTTGGTAACTCGGTGGAGTTTGAGTGCCAGGCCATCGGCGAGCCCCAGCCCACGGTGCGCTGGAGCAAGGTGGGAGGGCTGCTACCGGCACACATTGTGGTGAAGGGCGGCATGCTTAAGATCGAACAGGTGACAGACGCTGACGCTGGACAGTACCGCTGCACTGCCACAAACGATGTGGGCTCTGTGCAGTCCCAGGTGGTCCTCAATGTCCAGTGTGAGTAGAAAAAGAAGTGTACTGGTCCTGTACGTCTGCAAACACTCACATGCATGCACACACGCACACGCACACACACACACACGCACACACACGCACAGACACACACACACCACACACACATGCACACACACGCACACGCACACACACACACACACACACACATGCACACTCCTATAGCTCTTGTCCCCTCCGACCATGTATTGACAGGTGTTTGTTTGTAAAGCCCTACCCCAGATCGCAGCTCTGCCAGAGCTGAAGGAAGTGACAGTGGGATCTGATGCTGTCCTGCCCTGTGTGGCATCAGGATACCCAGTGCCTGCCATCAAATGGTCCAAGGTAACCAACACCCTATCAGTGCAACGGAAAACAAACTAGTGAAGATGGTGCCTATCTGTATCTGACTATTTTCCATCTACAGTATGTGCCTTGTGAACAGGATCCTGATTTAACCGTTTGTAACATGTTCTGTGCATCCTTCTCTCTGTAGCTGGATGGGGAGCTTCCTCCTAAGTGTATACAGGTAGTCAACACCTTGACGGTTCCTGGATTGACCCACGAGGATTCTGGGACATACGTGTGCACTGCCTCCAACAAGCAGGGAAAAGTGGAGGCCTTCACCACCCTCAAAGTCCATGGTCAGTCAGCTCTATAGAAACACACTGTGGAAGAGAATATAACATTGTTGCCTGTATCCAACTCTATGATTCCCTGTTCCATGTCTGTAATTCATAGACAGTCAGTTCAATCAGAGGGGAACTTTAAATATTGGCAGTGTCTAACTATAACTCCTCTATCTCTACAGATCGAGTGATGCCCCATTTCACCCAGGAGCCCCTGTCCTATCTCACTCTGCCCACCATCAAGAACGCCTACAAGTCCTTCAGCATCAAGATCAGCTTCAGGCCAGACAATCCTGATGGTGAGAATTCAGTCACATTGGTATAATCACATTAATGTACTAGACTAATGTTTTTGTCTGTAGAGTTTCGGTGCCAGTGGATTTATGCATTTTTATGACTCAATGATACTCCATCTGTTATGATCTTATTTTGTGTCCTTTAGTACGTTGTTGTTCCTTATTTTTGTCTTGTTTGTCATTTATTGTTGTTTTCCCATGTATGATTTTACCCCCCTGTTCTTCTATCTCTCCACACTCCCCCTCTGTTCTCACCTATGCTGTGTGAAGGTCTCATACTGTATGCGGGTGAGTCGCAGTGCTGTAACTCACACACTCAAGAATGAAGCAGGTGTTGCTTTTTGGGCTAAAAGTCCAGAAAAGCCACCAGTGATGTTTACCTTTTACCTTGCTATAAGGCATTGTAATGTAGAGTACAGCTGGTAGCAGTGAGAGAGAAGCCTATGGAGAATGACCTATGTCCTCATTCAGGCATGATGGTTGTATTGGCAGCCCCCCGCTCGTCAATCCATTACAGTCATTGGCCTAATGGTGTCGAGATAGTATGATGCCGATGCATGGAAAGATGGCCATTATTACAATCCATTTCATCACTCTGCATCAGCTTATACCAACAGGATTGCAATGCTGCTTCCAAAGACACACTTTATTATTGCAAAATTAATGAAATACAATGTCTCATTCACCTATACAATGAATGAGCCTCATAATGGACATTGTACAGTATTGTTTGTGGCTATAGGCATTTGTCTTCCCAGTTCTGACGCTAGTACAGAGCACAGTACCACCAGCAAGATGGGGTGCTTAACGAGTGACACACATACTCTGATGACAACTTCCATACCAACTTAATGGAAGTTATACAGAGTGAACAGAATAACAAAGCAACACTTGTGCCGCATTTAAGCTCTATCCTCTTCCCTTTCAGAGCCATAGATGTTAGGGATATGCTTATGTTTAGGAGGCATGGTTTTAGACTGCCTTGGCTTTGACCTTGATGATGATGATGGCCGCGGTGCTAGTTGGGAAGAGTTTAGCAGAGCATGTCTCGTTGGCATGCAGCCCGTGTAAAGGGAGAGCTAGACCAGACCAGACAGAGCAATGCCCCAGGGCAGCAGATACTAGAACCTGGCTTTGACTGTCCCAAGCTTGGCCCTAAACCTGCTAGCATGCAGCTTTTTTGACTGAGTGACCTCAGCTCTCGCCCTGGTGCCTCTGCTTCTGACTGGCTCAAGGAGGGGAGGTGTGTGAACACAATTAATTGTACCTCTACTTTTCCACCAGGTATGATCATCTATAACGGACAGAAGAGGACCATGGGAGCAGACTTCATCTCTTTGGGGCTGGTGGGAGGCAGGCCTGAGTTCAGGTGAGCACCTGGCTGTGTCATTCTGGAGCATTAGGGGTTGCTATGCACGCTATATGACCTCAATGTGTAAGAATAAACAAGTTATTGATAAATGGTAACTTAAACTGACATTAGACTCTGTCAATATTGATGCTGATCACGATTATGATGAGAGTGACAATGATAATAACAAGAACGATAGCAATAACGCTAACCTGAACTATTTTTTCCCGGCAGGTTTGACGTGGGTTCTGGCATGGCCACCATCCGCTACCCCACACCCATCAAACTAGGAGAGTTCCACACCATAGAACTCCACCGAAACCAGACACAGGGCTCCATTGTAGTGGACAGAGAGGCTCCAGTCAACGGAAGCTCCCAAGTAGTTTTACATTATTAGTTTTTTGATCCAGAGACTGTTGAACAATATTATTCAGACAAAAATATCCAACAGAAGCTCCCAGGTAGTTTTTCATGGTCAGTTATAGACTGTTGAATTTATACAAAGTACATATGCAGGAGATTAATCCATGAACACTATTTCCTGTCTCGTATCACAGGGCAAGTTCCAGGGGCTGGATCTGAATGAGGAGTTGTATGTAGGTGGTTACCCCAACTACACCCTCCTGGCCAAGACCGCTAGCCTCAAGACTGGCTTCATTGGTTAGAGATCATTGTTTTGTTTTGTAGCTAGTTATGCTTAACAACAGTACTACACACTTTGATTACACTGTATGGAGTGATATTAGTGCCAACTGGAAGTGAAATTCAATCATTTTGAAATGTTATAGAGCTATTGTTCACTGTTTTGGAAAGTTCTCATTGGTTCATGGTTTAAGGTTCATGTTCTTGTTCTGTCCAGGCTGCATCCGTAAGCTGGTCATCCAAGGTGATGAGGTCATCTTCAAGGATCTGGACCGCAGCTCTACGGGCGTGTCCAACTGTCCTGTCTGCACTGACCGTCCCTGTCAGGTCAGCTGACCACCACTACCTCAGACCCCACTTGTTAAATACAATTCATTCATTGTGATGTTTTGTTTCAGAATGGAGGGATATGCCAGGACTCTGATGCCAGTCTGTACAAGTGTAGCTGTCCCAGAGGATTCACAGGGAGTAACTGCCAGCACCACTCCTCCCTGCACTGCCACCCAGAGGCTTGTGGACCAGACGCCACCTGCATCAACCGTCAGAACACCCTGGGCTACGACTGCCGATGCCACTTGGGGAAGTCTGGAAACAAGTGCATGGACGGTAAGGGAAACAGGTTATTTTCCTTTGCAATGTCCCCTCCTCGAGTGGGCAAGTCTCTGCCCACCCGAAGATGGTAGAACAGCGGCTCGCCCCACACGGGCCCCACGGCTCGCCCCACACGGGCCCCACGGCTCGCCCCACACGGGCCCCACGGCTCGCCCCATACGTGCCCCACGACTCGCCCCACACGGGCCCCACGACTCGCCCCCCACGGCTCGCCCCACGACTCGCCCCACACGGGCCCCACACGGGCCCCACGGCTCGCCCCACACGGGCCCCACGGCTCGCCCCACACGGGCCCCACGACTCGCCCCACACGGGCCCCACGAATCGCCCCACACGGGCCCCACGACTCGCCCCACACGGGCCCCACGACTCGCCCCACACGGGCCCCACGAATCGCCCCACGGCTCGCCCCACACAGGCCCCACACGGGCCCCACGACTCGCCCCACACGGGCCCCACGACTCGCCCCACACGGGCCCCACGAATCGCCCCACACGGGCCCCACGGCTCGCCCCACACGGGCCCCACGGCTCGCCCCACACGGGCCCCACGACTCGCCCCACACGGGCCCCACGACTCGCCCCACACGGGCCCCACGGCTCGCCCCACACGGGCCCCACGGCTCGCCCCACGACTTGCCCCACACGGGCCTCTGATGGCAATACGACAGCGGACCTCCTTTCCCTTGTTTGCTGTACCGTATAACCATTGAGGCATGATCCCACTTTCTTTCTAAACATCATATTTGAACATCTTGTTGATGTTTGTTTCCTCTAGGTGAATTGGTGACTACTCCCCTGTTTGACGGTAGGGACTCGTACATTGCATACCCTCCTCTGACCAACATCCACAACGACCTGCGCATCGAGATGGAGTTCAAACCCATGAACCTGGACGGTCTGATGTTCTTCAGCGTGGGCAAGAAGATGAAGACGGAGGACTTTGTCTCCCTGGAGATGGTGGATGGACACGTGCAGTTCCGCTATGAACTGGGGACTGGTGAGAGTGTAGAGATTCAATATAATACTGTATACTGCATAGTACACAATAAGGAGTTGTATTATTAATTATATTTATTGATGTGGGTGAGAGGCCCTGATACTGTTATACTATGATAGCTACTCAATCTGCTGTATCCTCTCCAACTGTTACCTTTTCGTTTTCGAGCTCAAAGCTGTTTATGGTTGTGCCATAGATTCTTGAATCTAAAAGGGATACTTCGGGATTTTGGCAATGAGGCACTTTATCTACTTTCCCAGAGTCAGATGAACTCATGGATAGCATGTTTATGTCTCTGCTTGAGTCACCTGTAACTGTTGACCGATATAATCATTTTCTCTAGATGAAGTATCTCCTCTGTTTCATTGGCCTAGTTTTCACACTTAGCTCCTCTCAGGTATCAACAAAACAGTGGAAAAGGAAACTAGCAAAGCATTAGCAAGCACTGCCGTGCTCAGACAGTATAATAGTGGAAATCATGCTACTGTCTTTGTTTCCAGGCCAAGCTGTCCTGCGCAGTCCTGAGCCGGTCAGCCTGAGCCAGTGGCACCGCTTGGAAGCCGGGCGCCTCGACAAGGATGGCTCTCTGAAGATTGACGGTGGCCGGGAGGTCAGGAGGTCGTCACCAGGCAAGGCCCAGGGCCTGAATATCCACACCCCCATGTACCTAGGAGGAGTCCCCAACTTTGATATCATACCCAAGGCCCTTAACATCAGTGTTGTGTACGATGGATGCATAGGAGAGGTGAGCTCAAAACACACACAGCATGAGCCATGATGGCCTTTATTATAATTCATAAGCACTTATGTCATGTTTATAACCACCATATTACTACAATAGCGTCACATATCCACACAGTCACAGAACATCAATAGTTTAAAAAACAAACATGAAACTGTCTTCTTTTCCCTGATCGTTTGACTTGAATAATTGGACTTGATTGGACCTCTAACCCTCTGTGTTGTCCGTTGTCCAGGTGTCCATCAACGGTAAGAAGGTGGACCTGTCCTACAGCTTCACAGACAGCATGGCCATCATCCAGTGTAAGGACAACAGTCCCTGTGACCGCAACCCCTGTCTAAACGGGGCCAGCTGCATGCCGAGCGCCGAGTATGAGTACCAGTGTCTGTGCAAGGACGGCTTCGAGGGTGAGTCCATTGTACTTAATTTATCTATGGGATTTCAGTTTGGTTAGAGCTATGTGCCGTAGATTGATTTAATAATTGGCATTCAATAACCCTATTCTGAAAATAATCTTTCCCAAACGAGAACTGTCGTGTGTATCTCTCCCCCTAATGCCACTTTGACCCCTCTAATTTCTGACCCCTGTCTATGTGCCCTCTCCAGGTGAGCGATGTGAGGTGTTGAAGGATACCTGCCAGAGCAGTGACCAGTGCCAGAACGGAGGCAGCTGTGTCAACAGCCAGTGTGTGTGTCCTGTAGGCTTCAATGGCCCCGTCTGTGGAGAGAGTGAGTACTGCTCTAGTCCCCTCCTATACACATACACTACACACACACAACCATTCCACTATATATTCTAGTCCCCTCCTATACACTACAAACACAACCATTCCACTTTATATTCTAGTCCCCTCCTATACACTACACACACACAACCATTCCACTATATATTCTAGTCCCCTCCTATACACTACACACACACAACCATTCCACTCTATATTCTAGTCCCCTCCTATACACTACACACACACAACCATTCCACTAAATATTCTAGTCCCCTCCTATACACTACACACACACAACCATTCTAGTCCCCTCCTATACACTACACACACACAACCATTCCACTATACATTCTAGTCCCCTCCTATACACTACACACACACAACCATTCCACTGTATATTCCACTATATATTCTAGTCCCCTCCTATACACTACACACACACAACCATTCCACTATATATTCTAGTCCCCTCCTATACACTACACACACACAACCATTCCACTGTATATTCCACTATATATTCTAGTCCCCTCCTATACACTACACACACACAACCATTCCACTATATATTCCACTATATATTCTAGTCCCCTCCTATACATTACACACACACAACCATTCCACTAAATATTGTAGTCCCCTCCTATACACTACACACACACAACCATTCCACTCTATATTCTAGTCCCCTCCTATATACTACACACACACAACCATTCCACTATATATTCCACTATATATTCTAGTCCCCTCCTATACATTACACACACAACCATTCAACTAAATATTGTAGTCCCCTCCTATACACTACACACACACAACCATTCCACTCTATATTCTAGTCCCCTCCTATACACTACACACACACAACCATTCCACTATATATTCCACTATATATTCTAGTCCCCTCCTATACATTACACACACACAACCATTCCACTAAATATTGTAGTCCCCTCCTATACACTACACACACACAACCATTCCACTAAATATTCTAGTCCCCTCCTATACACTACACACACACAACCATTCCACTATATATTCTAGTCCCCTCCTATACACTACACACACACAACCATTCCACTAAATATTCTAGTCCGCTCCTATACACTACACACACACAACCATTCCACTATATATTCCACTATATATTCTAGTCCCCTCCTATACATTACACACACACAACCATTCCACTAAATATTATTGTCCCCTCCTATACACTACACACACACAACCATTCCACTATATATTCTAGTCCCCTCCTATACACTACACACACACAACCATTCCACTAAAAATTATTGTCCCCTCCTATATACTACACACACACAACCATTCCACTATATATTCCACTATATATTGTGGTCCCCTCCTATACACTACACACACACAACCATTCCACTATATATTCTAGTCCCCTCCTATACACTACACACACACAAACATCCCACTATATATTCTAGTCCCCTCCTATACACTACACCCACACAACCATTCCACTATATATTGTAGTCCCCTCCTATACACAATGCACACACAACCATTCCACTATATATTCTAGTCCCATTAGATGTGACTTTATTATCATAGACAGTGAAGGAGACTAGCAGATCAAATGGAACAATTCTGGATAGAGTATCTGGATAAGAAATCATTGCAACCTAATTACCTAATTATAACACTTTGACTGTGTTCACATATAGTATTTTTGTTTTCTCTCAATTAGTCCAACATTTTCACTGTTGCCATAAATGCTGATGTATGGTATAATTGTGATTGCTGATTTTGTTTGTAGCGCTGTTTCTTCATTAGGAGATACAGACATCTCTGGGCATACCATCAAATCGCTTCACAGTAGCACTGTGTATATGTTAGCTTAGAATACACCCCTATAGTCTTGACAGAGATATTAGTTACCAGTAGACATAACAATCTCTCTCCCATGGACCATTGCATTAGCTCGGCCTCAACCAGACCCCTCGTCTAAGGAATGGGCCCATATGAAGATGATTCTCCACACTCTAACCTCCACAACGTAACATCCAAAAACTATTCTACTCTATAGGATCCAGCAGTGGTCTGTAGTGTTGGGTGTCAAAGCCACATGATCTTGTGCGTCTTATCCCTGCCCTCTAATGGCTATATTCCACACACACAGGCCAGGTCTCCAGCTTCGCCGATGCCCTGTGGAATTTGGAGGGTAGCGGGGGGAATGGTACAGTATCCCTCCCTTCAGTTCTGCCTGACACAACTGTGACTAACAGTCAGGGGCCCATCTGCTCGACCTAAGGGCCCCCGAGAGTCCCCGCATGGCCCCCGCCGCCAGCCTAACACACACACTCAGCAAATCAGAGAAACTTACACAACACTGTACTACCAAAACAACGCTACACATTCATATTCTGTACTGAACTGGTGGCTGGGGTTCCTATCCTGTGAAATGTTGGGAGGGGGGAATTGTACGTTGTTAAAGGCTAAGGGTACGGTGGTGTGCAGATGGATATTGCGTCTTCTTGCGGTTGTGTATTATTGGGTTTTGGCCCTTTGACACTTTTTCTCTCTATTGTTTGAGATACTGTGTATGTTTTAGAGATGCAAGACATTTAGAATTCCCCTTTTGTCCTCTCCTAAACAAGTGTCCTGTCGAGCCTGTGACAAAACCAACTACTTACTGCAACATCTTCCAAACTACCATCTTCCAAACTGCCGTCTTCCAAACTGCCATCTTCCAAACTGCCTGTCCAAATCAACAACAGAACAACTGTTTTTTTTCTCCACTTCTGCTCTCGTTCGTTGGAAACTGAGAATTGCATTATTTTCTACCCATTGGAACAAGGATGTTCGTTGTCAGTTACTAACCACTAAAAGTATTTTGATGAAAGTATTATGATGTGAGAGCCATTTGGGTGAGTTGAAACTCCCTTGAAGATGATAACTATGCATGGAGCACTCGATCGCCTGGGTCCACACTGCACTGAGATGCCTGTCTCGCTTGACTCTACAGACCTAGTGTGTGTGATGAATGACATGTACTATGGAGAATGTCGTCTGGCTCTGGTATTTTGCACATTTGTCTGTCAATACAGAATTTTCAATCTGCAACATTAGTTTAAAATACTGTGTTGAGGAATGTGTCAAAAGTAGAGTTATTTAAAAATATGAATACAAGTATTGATAAGAACATTTATCTGTCTTTTTCCCTCTTTCTTAACTTGTGTACTAACCACTGTTAGTTTCTAACTGAGCCAGTTGGGCGGAGGTTCTATTCACCATGCTGCCACCGGAGGGAGCGCTAACACTAAGGTTCAATATAGCAACATACAGGAAACTGAGGTGTTGTGTTTTCTACTCTGTTTTTATAGATGCCCCCATTGAGTATGCAGTTAAATTCTATGACAACGGTTACCTTGCTCTTCCCAAGACTATCTTCCCCAGAAGGTGAGCCAGAGTTTCCCAAGTGGAGAAGGAAGTAACTTTCTTTAAGCTGTATCAATTTCCTTCTCTACAATTGTCACTATTGTATTGAGACATTGACATGGTCTAGGTAGTTTTAAAACCATGTCTGGGTCTTCCCCCCACTCTCTCTTTCTCTCTCCCTCTCCCCCTCTTACACTCTCTTTCTCCATGTGTATAGTGCATTTGGAAAGCATTCAAACTCCTTGACTTTTTCCACATTTTCTAATGTTACAGCTTTATCGTAAAATTGATGACATAGTTTTATTCCTCATCAATCTACACACAATACCCCACAATGACAAAGCAAAAACAGGTTTAAAGTGTATTAAATGTATTAAAAATTCAACGCTGAAACATCACATTTACATAAGTATTCAGACACTTTACTCAGTACTTTGTTGAAGCACCTTTGGCAGCGATTACAGCCTCGATTCTTCTTGGGTATGGTGCTACAAGCTTGGCACACCTGTATTTGGAAGGTTTTTCCCATTATTCTCTTCAGATCCTCTCTTCAGATCCTCTCTTCAGATCCTCTCTGTCAGGTTGGATGTGGAGCGTCGCTGCACAGCTATTTTCAGGTCTCTCCAGAGATGTTTGATCAGGTTCAAGTCCGGGCTCTGGCTGGGCCACTCAAATACATTCCCAAAACCACTCCTGTGTTGTCTTGGCTGTGTGCTAAGGGTCATTGTCCTGTTGGAAGGTGAACCTTCGCCCCAGTTGGAGGTCCTGAGCACGCTGTAGCAGGTTTTCTTCAAGGATCTCTCTATACTTTGCTCCATTCATCTTTCCCTCGATCCTGACTAGTCTCCAAGTCCCTGCCGCTGAAAAATATCACCACAGCATGATGCTACCATCACCATGCTTCACCGTAGGGATGGTGTCAGGTTTCCTCCTGACGTGACATTTGGAATTCAGGCCAAAGAGTTCAATCTTGCGGGCTGTCATATGTATTTTACTGAGGAGGGGCTTCCGTCTGGCCACTCTACCATAAAGGCCTGATTGGTGTAGTGCTGCAGAGATGGTTGTCCTTCTGGAAGGTTCTCCCTTCTCTACAGAGGAACTGGAGCTCTGTCAGAGTGACCATCGGGTTGTTGGTTACCTCCCTGACCAAGGCCCTTCTCCCCCGATTGCTCAGTTTGGCCGGGTGGCCAGCTCTAGGAAGAGTCCTGGTGCTTCCAAACTTCTTGTATTTAAGAATGATAGAAGCCATTATGTTCTTGGGGCCCTTCAATGCTGCAGAAATGTTTTGGTACCCTTCCCCAGATCTGTGCCTCGACACAATCCTGTCTCGGAGCTCTACGGACAATTCCTTTGTCCTCATGTTTTTTTTTTCTGCTCTGACATGCACTGTAAACTATGGGACCTTATATAGACAGGTGTGTGCCTTTCCAAATCATGTCCAATCAATTGAATTTACCACAGGTGGACTCCAATCAAATTGTAGGAACATCTCAAGGATGATCCATGTAAACAGGATGCACCTGAGTTCAATTTCAAGTCTCATAGTAAAGGGTCTGAATACTTATGTAAAAATTGTATTTCTGTTCTTTATTTTTAATACATTTGCAAACATTTTCTAAAAACCTGTTTTCTTCATTATGGGGTGTTGTGTGTAGATTAATGAGGCATTTTGTTTATTTAATCCATTTGAGAACAAAGCTGTAATGTAACAAATTGTAAAAAAAAAAAAAAAAAAAAGGAAGAGGTATGAATACTTTCTGAATGCACTGTATGTGTGTTATAATGTCTGTATGTGTGTTATAATGTCTGTGTGTGTGTTATAATGTCTGTGTGTGTGTTATAATGTCTGTATGTGTGTTATAATGTCTTTGTGTGTGTTATAATGTCTGTGTGTGTGTTATAATGTCTTTGTGTGTGTTATAATGTCTGTGTGTGTGTTATAATGTCTGTGTGTGTGTTATAATGTCTGTGTGTGTGTTATAATGTCTGTGTGTGTGTTATAATGTCTGTATGTGTGTTATAATGTCTGTATGTGTGTTATAATGTCTGTATGTGTGTTATAATATCTGTGTGTGTATGTTATAATGTATCTGTGTGTGTTATAATGTCTGTGTGTGTGTTATAATGTCTGTGTGTGTGTTATAATGTCTGTGTGTGTGTTATAATGTCTGTATGTGTGTTATAATGTCTGTGTGTGTGTTATAATGTCTGTATGTGTGTTATAATGTCTGTGTGTGTGTGTTATAATGTCTGTGTGTGTATGTGTGTGTTGCAGCGGCCCTGACACTCCAGAGACCATTGAGCTGGAAATCAAGGTCAACAGCAACTCCAAAGAGGGCCTGATCCTGTGGCAGGGAGTGGTATGTCCTAACCTGACCACCGTACTCATGCACCCCCGGGGCAATACTCAGCACTATTTTTCATCCTTACTATCTAATCACATATTTACCAATAACCTACCATGCAGAACTTTGATTCAGCACTTCCGTTTACACTCACTGTCATTAATAATAGTAAATATAATAATACATTGGATTTGTGTCTCGCTTTTCTAAGACTAAAAGTTTCCTTTTGGTTGTTTCTCATGTTTTTAACTGGCTCTCACATCTCACTTCTTTCTCATTGTATTGAGATTGATGTAACTTACAGACTGGCTGTCGGTTTGGCATGTTGGCCCTGAGCAAGCCACATCACAGTTCCAGGTTCAGGCATGGTTTGGCATGTTGGCTCTGAGCGAGCCACGTCAGAGTTCCAGGTTCAGGCATGGTTTGCCATGTTGGCTTTGAGCGAGCCACGTCACAGTTCCAGGTTCAGGCATGTTGGCTCTGGGCGAGCCACGTCACAGTTCCAGGTTCAGGCATGTTGGCTCTGAGCGAGCCACGTCACAGTTCCAGGTTCAGGCATGTTGGCTCTGAGCGAGCCACGTCACAGTTCCAGGTTCAGGCATGTTGGCTCTGAGCGAGCCACGTCACAGTTCCAGGTTCAGGCATGTTGGCTCTAAGCGAGCCACGTCACAGTTCCAGGTTCAGGCATGGTTTGGCATGTTGGCTCTGAGCGAGCTACGTCACAGTTCCAGGTTCAGGCATGGTTTGGCATGGTTTTGACAGCACTGTTTTGATTGACTGCACTGCATGTTGCCTGATTGTTGCTTTGCCTCTCTAACCCAAGCCCCTTCCCATCTTCCCCAGGAGTCAGTTAATGGCGCTAGCCATTTCCGCAAGATGCATGCTAGTAAAAAGGTATCCACCTCACCAAAACACCTGGTAAATATGGTATACTTCAGGATATGTACTTCATGTATAGATATATTGTAAGATGATTTGACAGTCTTACACTATATCTATACCATAACTATGGAATACATGTTTTGAACTTGTGTTGTTTTCTCCGGCTGGAGCAGCCTACTAGCTTTAATTAACAATTAAATACAATCAATCAATCCTTAACAATAATATCTATGTTGTATAATATGCACGATGGCTGTGACAGCTTCAATGCTCATTGTTATGTTGCATGTAACAATTGTTCTGTACTACCAAAAGGAGCTTGATTCAGGTTTGTGATCAAAGCCTGAATAGGTCTAAAAATATATTTGTGTGTATCTTATACAATACAGGGAACTCCACAAGTCTTAATACAAAACCTGTGCGCTCAGTATATGAAAAAATCCATTATGGTTTTACTGTATGATCCAGATATACAGTATGTTAGATATACTGTACAGTATATCCCCCATGCTCAACTGGCTGACCGCGGTGCGATTTGGACCCAGAATGGGGTCAATACGGACCGCGGTTCTCAACTACTCGGTTGGGCTTCGACCCGTGGTATCATATAAACACACATAAGACATGGATTCTCTGCAAAATGTGAAGAATTGTGGGAAATTAGGTTTAAAATTGCAACATTTTCTCTCCTCCAACAAAAACAGTGTGAGCAGTTTGGGGTTGTGAGGTGGGGGTTTGTTACTACGCCAACAAATGACAATATTCATCCAGACCTTTGCCACCTAGGAAATGTGTCTGACCAGACCTTCTCAAGTAGAATTTGAGTATACCTACTGTATATGATACAGTATATGCTATTTTACTGTCTGTCATTATACTGTCATAACTTTCCTATAATTTGTAATCCAAATAACTTTATTTCTAGGAACTTGGAGATCAAGGCAAGGGCAAGGACTTTATCAGTCTTGGTCTGCAAAACGGACACCTTGTCTTCAGGTAAGAAAGCATCACTGACATCACTGTGGTGGTATCCTAAGGAATATGCCCATGCTGTTCGTATATCTGATTGGTAAAGTAAATATTGTTTGCACCAGTCCTAAATAAGCACATACGGCGGGGTCCAAAATGATTGACACCTGTCATAAAGGTGAGCAAGAATGACTGAATAAAATAAATAATTAAAATACTGAGCTATATTGTATACTCATCTTTATCAAGGGTGTAAGTAATTTCAGGCCTCAATTTAGGTATTTATTCTCCTCTATGTAGTCCCAGTAGTAATGCTGCTGTTGCATATTCCCTGTCTGTCCACAGCTACCAGCTGGGCAGTGGTGAGTCTCAGATCCAGTCCAGAGAGCCCATCAACGATGGCAGATGGCACAAGGTCACTGCTGTGAGGTAACACACAGTACATGACCTTCCACTCTCATGCTCCGTTACAACTTGTATTATTCACCTCTTATTCCACATACAGTGGAAGATCTACTGTTAATAGAATAGAAAATGTTTATAGTTTTAGTAGTGATTTATTTTCTCAACGAATGTTCTCTGTGCTTTGTGATGAAGTGTAATGATTATACGAGTAAGGAACGTTTTCTTCTGTGTGTGTGATCAGAACTGGTAAACAGGGATATATTCAGATAGACGGAGGAGCCTTTCAACAAGGACAATCACAAGGCAAAAGCATCATGGTGAACACCAAAGGCAACGTATACCTGGGTACGTGTCCTTCTTCCCGTTAGAGACATGTTGGGAAAATGTCAAGTATTAATTTTCAAGGTCTCCAAAAAGTTTGAAAGTACACTGTCCCAAATCTATTGGCAAATGACTGATTGACAGAGGTGATATTGTGTCTCTTCTAAGGACATGCACTGAGGTTGTGTGTGTGCGTGCGTGTACTCATGTGTGTTTGTGTGTTACAGGTGGCGCCCCGGACATATTTGCGATGACGGGAGGGAAGTTCTCATCGGGGCTCGAAGGTTGTGTGAGGAACCTGTCTCTGATGAACGCCCGGCCGGGAGAGCAGCTGGCCAGACCCATCGAGCTGCAGGCCACCGCAGAGAATGGCATCAACGTGGGCCGTTGCTCCTCATAGACCTACAGCAGCCCCCACACAAACACACACACACACACACACACACACACACACACACACAGACAGAGAGAGAGACTATGGAGACAAGATACACACAGACATTCACAGTTACACGCAAACACACAGAGACTTACATACATGCGTACACACAGTCAGTTTGATACAAACGTGGTGCTTTGCTCCTACCAAAAACAAAGATACACAACACAAAATGATATTTTGCTCTATGTGCATTAAACCAAAAAAAAGAGAAAAAATGAAATGATATTAACAAATCTTCACTTCCTCAGTGTTGTATTGTCAATGAAGGTCAAGGACTATTAACACAGATCCAGTACAGTTTACATACTCCCGGCAGTAGCTTTTAGCCATGACAACAAGAGAGTAAAACGCTATAGGCCTTCTACGATGGGTCAGATCCTATGGAGTTGGAGATGTTTTTACAGCACTGAATTTTTATTTATATACATATAAATATATATTATATATTTGTGGGGGAAACATGCAAACTAACCATAACTGCTCTACTTTGTCCTAGAGTTGATTCTGGGTTCTAATACTGTGTGTCCAGGGCTTTTTTTATAGGGCCTAGTTGTGTTAATACTTGAAGACATTTAGGCCTTCTACTTTCTTCTTCACTTCTGTAGGGGAACCTGAGGGGCGAGCATGATCACAGCCTTGTCACACTATTGGTAGAGGGGTCACAGAGGTCACGTCACAAAGCAGCATCAAGACACATCTCAGGGGAAGACAGGATTTTAAAAACAAACAGACAGGATTTTAAAAACAAACAGACAGGATTTTAAAAACAAGCTATTAGAAGTAATGGTGCCGTTCAATTCTGCCAAATCATTTCTGATCTGATTCTAAAATACCTTGTCTTTCCACACCTAGCATGGTTGCCTCTTTTGTGTCTGTAAATTGTGTTTTTTTAAACTTGGTGCTATTAAGTCAGACATGAAAATACAGCGCACTAACACTCATGTGTCTGTCTCCTTATATTAATGTAGTACATATGTTGTTACATTTACTTAATTTCTACATTTGAAATAATATCAGTGTAAAACACATGTTACACTTGCCTACTTTCTTTCACCTCTCCTGAGGTTGGGGAGGTTGTGTTGTTCTCCAGATTAAATCTGAGGTTTATTTTAGTATTTTTAGTGTGGCTCAGTCTCCTCATGAGTCCTATCTTATTGAGTAGATCTCAAAAGACGTCAAGGTGGTGTTTTAAAGAATGAATGTAGATTTTAATTTTGAAGTTTTTTTTATTATGAGCGGTTCTGAGAATTCTAAGACATTTTGTAATTTTGCTTCTGCAGTCACAATCATGTGCTTACTATTTCCAAGTCAGGTAAATATCAGTTTAGTCTGGGTATGTGGGGGTCCCAGGACCAACTTTGGGAAACCCTGATTTAGTAGACGCTCTTATCCAGAGCAACTTACGGTAGTGCGTGCACTATACATTTCTCATACTGGTCCACCGTGGGAATTGAACCCACAACCCTAGCGTTGCAAGCGCCATGCTCTACCAACTGAGCCACACGGGACCATACTGTTATCCCTATATGACGTTGTGTGTGTACTGTATGTGATTGTACTAAATGCGTGTAAACTGTGTACTGTTGCTCTATGTGTGTGTACTTTATGTCCGCGTCTCGCCATCTAAATCCTCAGGAGGGTTAACGCAGAACTGCGTCAAGATGTTCCTCAGTCATTTTCAGGTTCAGTAGCAACTAGCCTCAGTAGGTCTCATGGAGCTAACAGGTCTGACATGGAACTGTAGCAGCTGCATCATTTTGTTAGCTGTTGTACCTAACGCACTATGCAAGCAGATTCATACCAAAATATTTTGACATGGATATGGCTTCCATAACTTGGGGTAGACTGATTGGATGAGACGAACAGTAGACATACAGCAGACAGAGTAGATTACTTCAGCAGTGGGGGAATACAGTTGAAACCTGCCTGGTGGGGTGCGTGCTAACTGTGACCTATGGAGCCCCAATGAGCATGCTCGCCCACACTGGTTGACCACATGACAAATATGGCATCATAGTTTCACAAACTTTTCACATTTTGTAAGTTGAAGATTATGTTGATTAATATTCTAAAAATGAGCACTATCATTTCACTTAAAGTTGCTTCATTTTTATTTATTTTTGTTTATTTGATTCATTTCTGTTGTTTATTTCAGGCTTGATTCTGCTGTTGTAGAGCAATCAGAAAAGCTTGCCATCATTTTTTTTCTTGCGTTGTTGTGTATTCCCTCCCCACATCCCCATGCCCTTCATGTTGGATTTTTAATACCGTTCTTCTGTCTTCCCCGACTGAAGTTCCCACCATGACATATACCGTCTCAGTTGAGTGTCTGTGGAACAACTGTGGTAACTGACAGTAACATCAGCCCGAGAAGGGGTTGTCAACTGCTTTGTGCCAGACCCAAATAAATCTATGTGTATCTATAGATCTATATATACAGTATGGCTCTGGTTTGAAATGATAAAATGAAGGATTTTAGGCTCTCTATATCACATTGAGTAGAGTTACCAATACTCATTGGGAAAGGTTACAATGTGATTATTGTGTAATTGACAGGAGTAAACACTGCATAAACACGGATGAGAAAAACATCATACAATCACAAATCAATAATACATTGAATTCCCATTTGTGTATATCATCATAAGATATATTTGGGTATGGTTGGTGTACTGAGTATGTATGAAGTAAATATGGCCACTCATCATTGATGAAGATATTATTTCACCTATTTTGACATTTTTAATATTGTCTCTGTTTCTTTTTTTGGATTAAGACATGTTGAAATATACTGTCACAAATTTCTAGTGAATGGAAGTGTACTACACATAATATTATTGTCCATTGGATGATACTGCTCTTGTTCCTGACTGAACCATTTCCAGAGTTGAAAGGAATGACTCTTCCCCTCCCTCAGTGTTTCTTCATTAAAACAACATTCATGTGCTATTTAGAATCTTGCGAGTTGTGTTCTTTTCCCAGTCATATTTTTTTTACCCAGTTCTATTATTATTTTCTTGTATAATTTTTTTAACGTTCTACAGACAGTTGTCCGATATAGTCCTCCTTTATCTACTAATTCACTTTCAGATATTGCACACTCCAGTCCCAGGATATCCAAATCAAATCAAATGTTATTTGTCACAGGTGAAATGCTTCCTTACAAGCCCTTAACCAACAATGCAGTTTTAAGAAAATACCCCCAAAAAAGTTAAGATAAGAGATAAGAATAACAAATAATTAAAGAACAGCAGTAAATAATGATTGATACGATTGATAAGATTGAATGATACGATTGATAAGATTGAATGATACGATTGATAAGATTGAATGATACGATTGTTACCCTTAATCGTCATTATGTTCGCTCGTCATCTTTAGTGGGCCAGCTCTTTACCCAGGACCCGAGACAGTGTGATTCTCTATTACTCTATTACCAGGCCTATTGACAAAGTCAAGGTTCAATGTACCCAATGGAAGTTAGACCCAAATCAGGTTTCTGATATGGATAGCCATAGAGATCTCTTATTACTGTAAATTATGATTAGATGAGGCATGACAAATGTTTATACAGTAAGTAACCGTGGCAGCATTTAAAAATGATTTTATATTTCATTTTTACTGCTCTGTTCTACCAGCATTACATACACATTACATTGCAACCGTGGAAGAAGAAGCATCCCAACAAACAGGTCCCATGAACACAAAGAAAAGTTAAGTTGTTATTGATCACTGGCCATGTAATATTGGAGACATACTACTGTATGCACATTGGCCAAACGTCAAAAAAGACGACAGAAGACATTCTTGCAGTTACAGCAAGTCAAACTGTAGTCATTGTTGAATTCACATTCGATCGCGCCCAGGCTCTGTCGTAACCGGCCGCGACCGGGAGGTCCGTGGGGCGACGCACAATTGGCCTAGCGTCGCCCGGGTTAGGGAGGGCTTGTTCGGTAGGGGTGTCCTTGTCTCATCGCGCACCAGCGACTCCTGTGGCGGGCTGGGCGCAGTGTGCGCTAACCAAGGTGGCCAGGTGCACGGTGTTTCCTCCGGCGCATTGGTGCGGCTGGCTTCCGGGTTGGATGTGCGCTGTGTTAAGAAGCAGTGCGGCTTGGTTGGGTTGTGTATCGGAGGACGCACGACTTTCAACCTTCGTCTCTCCCGAGCCCGTACGGGAGTTGTAGCGATGAGACAAGATAGTAGCTACTACAACAATTGGATACCACGAAATTGGGGAGAAAAAGGGGGGGAGAAAAAAAAAAAAAAAGATTTCACATTCGCTGCTGGGACTGCACGAGACAATCTAGCCTTGGGATACATACACTATATGTACAAAGGTATGTGGACACCCCTTCAAATGAGTGGATTCTGCTTTTTCAGCCACACCAGTGCTGACAGGTGTATAAAATCGAGCACACAGCCATGTACTCTCCATAGACAAACATTGGCAGAAGAACGTCCTTACTGAAGAGCTCAGTGACTTTCAACGTGGCACCATCATAAGATGCCACCTTTCCAGCAAGTCAGTTCTTCACATTTCTGCCCTTCTAGAGCTTCCCTGGTAAACTGTAAGTGCTGTTATTGTGAAGTGGAAATGTCTAGGAACAACAGCGGCACAGCCGTGAAGTGGTAGGCCACACAAGCTCACAGAACGGGATTGCCAAGTGCTGAAGCACGTAACGCCTAAAAATCTGTCCTCGGTTGCAACACGTCACTACCAAGTTCCAAACTGCCTCTGGAAGCAACATCAGTACAAGAACTGTTTGTCGGGAGCTTCATGAAATGGGTTTCCATGGCCAAGCATCCACACACAAGCCTAAGACCGCCATGTGCAATGCCAAGCATCAGCTGGAGTGGTGTAAAGCTCACCGCCATTGGACTCTGGAGCAGTGGAAACATGCTTCACCATCTGGCAGTCTGACGGACAAATCTGGGTTTGGCAGATGCCAGGAGAGCGCTATCTGCCCCAATGCATAGAGCCAATTGTAAGGTTTGGTAGAGGAGGAATGATGATCTGGGGCTGTATTTCATGGTTCAAGCCCCTTAGTTCCAGTGAAGGGAAATCTTAATGCTACAGTATACAATGACATTCTAGATTACTCTGTGCTTCCAACTTTGTGGCAACAGTTTGGGGAATGTCCCTTTCCTGTTTCAACATGACAATGCCCCCATGCACAAAGCGAGGTCCATATAGAAATAGATTGGTGTGGAATAACTTGACTGGCCTGCACAGAGCCCTGACCTCAACCCCATTTAACACCTTTGGGATTAATTGGAATCCCGACTGCGAGCCAGGCCTAATCGCCCATCATCAGTGCCCGACCTCACTAATGTTCTTGTGGCTGAATGGAAGCAAGTCCCTGTAGCAATGTTCCACCATCTAGTGGAAACCCTTCCCAGAAAAGTGGAGGCTGTTATAGAAGCAAAGGGGGGACCGACTCCATATTAATGCCCATGATCTTGGAATGAGATCTTCAACGAGCAGGTGTCCACATACTTTTGGTGATGTAATGTACTTCCAGAGACAATCACTTGGCAATGGATGGTTACATAACAAGATTAAATGCACCTTAGGCTGTTCTCAAGAAGCGTGGAAAGCTGCGCTGAAATTAAGTGTTGTGTCTTTACTATCATAAAATGTGAAAACTGAAAACAATTCTCTGTAATTATTATTAAGTGATTAAACTAATCATGTAAATGTATTTAACTAGGAAGTCGGGGCACCACGGAAAATGTTCAGATTACAAAGTTATAATTTTCTGAATATAACTCTTCAGATATTTTAATATCTGATCAATTAGTTTTCTATTAATTTATTATTATTATTACCTTCCTCAGTCTCATCTGAACGTCGTAAATTGTTGGTTATCTACGCGAACCCAGCCTCTACTATGAATCATCCATACACAAATTGGCTCAATTATTTATTTACTAACTAACTAAATAATCACAGAAATACATAAACAAAGAGTAGATGTTGGTTACTAACAATGAGAGGAAAGAGTCCCTCGTGGGCTAAACCGATATGACCGCTTGGTGGACAAAGGGAAAGGGTGGGACTGAGAAAGAGCAGGAAAGACAAATGGATTCATTACACACAGTCTATAATTATATACATTGAAATGCTAATCCTTCTCCGCTCATTCGAGAATAATTGCAAGTATATATTTACGCGTGTATGTCATTGTTGTCTTCTCTGTTGGAATCCGGTCCATCTGCTGGAGAATTCATCAGAGTCTCTCTGGTTGCGTTTTCCAGAAGATCAAAGTATTTTGTGCTTAGAATGGATACTTCAGAGTACCATTCAGAAATGTTCTCATAGAATAGATGTTTTGGCGATTGCCTGTATTCTCGTCCTCGGTTTACGTAATTTCTAGCTGCAGACTAGTAATTCATATCTAAGATTTGCTCTTATTCTGTAGGAATCAATAGTCTCAGCCGTGTAGCCAATGCTCCACGTGGAATAGTGTCCTTTGGTAGAGTTGTCGTTTCAACCACTTCACACACTTCACCCGGCATGTTTTCGTCTCAGAAATTCAACCATTTGCAACCTCAGCTCACGCTGGGGTTTGCTTAGTCTTAACTATTCTTCACCAGGAGTAGGTTTTATCTGTAACAGTAGAAACGGGTGGTCCATGATGCCTAATGTGCTGTCTGGGCTCACTGGGGTGTGGCCACTGACTAGTTCATCTTTATATGAAAAACCCATACTCCCATTTAGAAGGTTAACATCACATTACATCTTTTCACAAATAGTTTCATGTTTAATCACATACGTTTCACAATATTTAGATGTATTCCTAATAGCTGGGAAATACACTTTAAGAGATACCGTTATGTGTGTTTCCTGTCTTTCATGAGATCACCAAATGAAACACAACATAACTGTCCCTTAAGTGTCCAAGGACCATTCCCACACTCTCAAAAGTAGACATATTGTTTAATTCTCCCATTTTGGGGATTTAAGTGTTTGACCAAGTGAAGTATCTTGTTCTCTCTCTGTGCTCTCTCTGCATGACCAGGGGGAGAGAGTCTCTGCCAGGAATTTACAACCTGAGACAATAAAACCTGGGTTTAGGAGAGAGAGTGAGAGAGAGGGGGAAGCCACGATCTACACCCAGAAAGGGCCACGTCATGACAGAAGTTACAAATCAATGCCACATTCAAGTGTGAGGACGAGTAACTTTGTCACATTATGTAGGGAGATTTCTAACCCTAGGGTCAAAAGTGAATGTGATACTTTGGTTGTGGTGAGAGTTCACTTTCATGGTTCATGTCACAATTACTGTGTTTATGTAAAAAGGATTATGCCATTGGGCATTTCTATTCAGTGTGGTTGACTAGGGATCAAGGTTCAGGTGAAGATCAACGGTCAAATATTGTTTATGCATAACGTCAATACACCTGGAACATTGCTTGTTCTTTTTTTCTTTATTTTCCTAAATATTCACATTCAAGTGTAAAATCCCCAAAATGTTCAATTGTATTTAGGTATACTACAGAATCACTGGTGTTGATCTTCTGTTTCTTTCACTAATGGTGAGTCATAAGATTGAAAGGAAACTTATCGGTAACAGCATATCTTTTGCATCTAGTATTTTATGACATCGTAAATCTTCACACCAAGCCCAACAAGAATACATTCATGGGGCTAGGCGTCCAGTCAGCGGGACACCTGTCGACAACTTCCGGCGAAATTGGAGGGCGCGCAATTGAAATAAATAATCATAAAAATGGTGGGTATTAAACATCTAGGTACATACAAGTGTCTTATATCGGTTAAAAGCTTACATTTTTGTTAATCTAACTGCATTGTCTGATTTGCAATAGGCTTTACAGCGAAAGCATGCCATGCAATTATTTGAGGACAGCGCCCCACATCAAAATATTTTTCAACCAGAACAGGCTTCGTAAAATCACAAATGGCAATTAAATATTCAATTACTTTTTGAAAATCTTCCTTCGATTTGCAATCCCAAGGTTCCCAGCTACAGTATGCATGGTCGGTTTGTTAGATAAAATCCTTCTTTATATCCCAAAAAGTCAGTTTAGTTGGCACCATTGAGTAATCCATTTGTTCAACATGCAGAGAAAGGAATCCAAAAAGCTACCGCTGAACTTTGTTAAAACCAGTCAAACTACGTTCCTATTTAATCCTCAGGTAACCTAAAATGTAATTAAACTATAATATTTCATACGGAAAGAAGTATGTTCAATAGAAAAGTAAAAATAGCAAATGCACGTCCTCTTTGTCACGCGCGCACAGACTGATTTCCAACTCCGACTCCCTGTACCAAAACTCTAAATTCTTCCTTGTTTGGGAAGAAACAAGCCTGAAACCTTGAACGAAGACTGTTGACATCTAGTGGAAGCCATAGGAATTGCAATCTGGGAACTGGAATTGCATAGGAATTGCATAGCTTTCCATTGAACATTTTTCCGGTTGGTTTTTCTTTGGATTTTCAGCTACCATTTCAATTGTGTTATAGTCTCATACATTATTTTAACATTTCAAATGTTAAACAAACTTCAAAGTGTTTTCTATCCAATGCTACCAATTATATGCATATCCTGGCTTCTGGGCCTGAGTAACAAGCAGTTTACTTTGGGCACGTCAGTCAGACAGAAAGTGGAGAAAAATAGACCCTAACCGGAAGAAGTTTTAACTAGACTAAGGAGGGTTATGTACCTGTGACCTCATTTTTATGACAAGCAAGTGGGGAGGCCAGTGACATCAGAGTTTGCAGTTGAAGTTTGCATTTTTTTTACCCTTAGTGTGTGAACATTACTGTATTTCTACTTCGGCTATTGTTTTTCAAAAGGCAAGGATAAAAAATAGCTGGAGTGCATGTTTAAGTACAGTATCTATAGATGGACTATCCAAATACTGTCACAAAATATGTTATTATTTATCCACTTTGTGTTCTAAACATCAGGTCTACATGCTACAGATTTCTGGTGATACATCATCTTGACAGCTGGTGAGTTCCTGTCAGAAAACCAACCCTCACTACGGCCGCCGGCCAATAGGGAATGATATATAACAACAACGTGCCTGTCATTAAATATCTGTCTGTTTTCATCTGTTTGTTCCTACTGAACATAATCCTGTTGGCAGAAAGCTACTACTCCCTGTTGGATTGATTCTACATGACTGGCTCATCCCAGGTGATGTGTCTCAAGGTTAGGGCAGGTGCTAATTACGGTGCATACAGGAAGTCTATTACAGTTGAAGTCGGAAATTTACATACACCTTAGCCAAATACATTTAAACTCAGTTTTCACAATTCCTGTTATGACTTCCGCCGAAGTTGGTTCCTCTCCTTGTTCGGGCGGCGTTCAGCGGTCGAAGTCACCGACCTTCCAGCCATCGCTGATCCACTTTTCATTTTCCATTGGTCTTGTCTTTCATCACACCTGGTTCCAATTCCATCAATTACATGTTGTGTATTTAACCCTCTGTTCCCCCCCATGTCCATGTCCGTAATTGTTTTTTGTAGTGCTTGTGCACGGTATGATGGTATTACCGGGTTTTGTTTAACCCATTTATTCTATTGTTCTGTTGACGGTGGTTTATGGGTATTTTCATTCTCCTGCGCCTGACTTCTCTGCCGCCAGTACGCACATCACTACAATTCCTGACATTTAATCAGAGTAAAAATTCCCTGTTAGGATCACCACTTTATTTTAAGAATGTGAAATGTCAGAATAATAGTAAAGAGAATGACATATATCAGCTTTTATTTCTTTCATCACATTCCCAAATGGGTCAGAAGTTTACATACACTCAATTAGTATTTGGTAGCATTGCCTGTAAATGGTTTAACTTGGGTCAAATGTTTCAGGTTGCCTTCCACAAGCTTCCCACAATAAGTTGACAGAGCTGGTGTAACTGAGTCAGGTTTGTAGGCCTCCTTGCTCGCACAGGCTTTTTCAGTTCTGCCCACAAATTTTCTAAAGGCTTGAGGTCAGGGCTTTGTGTTGGCCACTCCAATACCTCGACGTTGTTGTCCTTAAGCCATTTTGCCACAAATTTGGACGTTTGCTTGGGGTCATTGTTCATTTGGAAGACGCATTGCGACCAAGCTTTAACTTCCTGACTGATGCCTTGAGATGTTGCTTCAATATAATTTTTCCGTCCTAATGATGCCATCTATTTTGTGAAGTGCACCAGTCCCTCCTGCAGCAAAGCACCCCCACAAGATGATGCTGCCACCCCGTGCTTCACGATTAGGATGGTGTTCTTCGGCTTGCAAGCATCCCCCTTTTTCCTCCAAACATAACGATGGTCATTATGGCCAAACAGTTATATTTTTGTTTCATCAGACCAGAGGACATTTCTTCAAAATGTGTCCCCATGTGCAGTCCAATCCCTAGTCTGGCTTTTTTATGGCGGTTTTGGAGAAGTGGCTTCTTCCTTGCTGAGCGGCCTTTCAGGTTACATCGATATAGGACTCATATGACTGTGGATATAGATTATTTTGTACCTGTTTCCTCCAGCATCTTCACAAGGTCCTTTGCTGTTGTTCTGGGATTGATTTGCACTTTTCACACCAAAGTACGTTCATCTCTAGGAGACAGAACGTGTCTCCTTCCTGAGTGGTAATGATGGCTGCGTGGTCCCATGGTGTTTATACTTGCATACTATTGTTTGTATAGATGAACGTGGTACCTTCAGCATTTGGAAATTGCTCCCAAGGATGAAGCAGACTTTTGGAGGTCTACAATTTTTTTTATGAGGGCTTGGCTGATTTCTTTTGATTTTCCCATGATGTTAAGCAAAGAGGCACTGACCCTAACCCTAGCTTCATGTCCACATCCTGGTTAAACCCTAACCCTAGCTTCATGTCCACATCCTGGTTAAACCCTAACCCTAGCTTCATGTCCACATCCTGGTTAAACCCTAACCCTAGCTTCATGTCCACATCCTGGTTAAACCCTAGCTTCATGTCCACATCCTGGCTCAACCCTAACCCTAGCTTCATGTCCACATTCTGGTTAAACCCTAGCTTCATGTCCACATCCTGGCTCAACCCTAACCCTAGCTTCATGTCCACATTCTGGTTAAACCCTAGCTTCATGTCCACATCCTGGCTCAACCCTAATCCTAGCTTCATGTCCACATCCTGGTTAAACCCTAGCTTCATGTCCACATCCTGGCTCAACCCTAACCCTAGCTTCATGTCCACATTCTGGTTAAACCCTAGCTAAAATCAAATCAAATCAAATTTTATTTGTCACATACACATGGTTAGCAGATGTTAGTGCGAGTGTAGCGAAATGCTTGTGCTTCTAGTTCCGACAATGCAGTAATAACAAGTAATCTAACTAACAATTCCAAAACTACTGTCTTGTACACAGTGTAAGGGGATAAAGAATATGTACATAAGGATATATGAATGAGTGATGGTACAGAGCAGCATAGGCAAGATACAGTAGATGGTATCGAGTACAGTATGTACAAATGAGATGAGTATGTAAACAAAGTGGCATAGTATAGTATAAAGTGGCTAGTGATACATGTATTACATAAGGATACCGTCGATGATATAGAGTACAGTATATACGTATGCATATGAGATGAATAATGTAGGGTAAGTAACATTTATATAAGGTAGCATTGTCCACATCCTGGTTAAACCCTAGCTTCATGTCCACATCCTGGCTCAACCCTAATCCTAGCTTCATGTCCACATCCTGGTTAAACCCTAGCTTCATGTCCACATCCTGGCTCAACCCTAACCCTAGCTTCATGTCCACATTCTGGTTAAACCCTAGCTTCATGTCCACATCCTGGTTAAACCCTAGCTTCATGTCCACATCCTGGCTCAACCCTAATCCTAGCTTCATGTCCACATCCTGGTTAAACCCTAGCTTCATGTCCACATCCTGGTTAAACCTTAGCTTCATGTCCACATCCTGGCTCAACCCTAACCCTGGCTTCATGTCCACATTCTGGTTAAACCCTAACCCTAGCTTCATGTCCACATTCTGGTTAAACCCTAGCTTTATGTCCACATCCTGGCTCAACCCTAACCCTAGCTTCATGTCCACATTCTGGTTAAACCCTAGCTTCATGTCCACATCCTGGCTCAACCCTAACCCTAGCTTAATGTCCACATTCTGGTTAAACCCTAGCTTCATGTCCACATCCTGGCTCAACCCTAATCCTAGCTTCGTGTCCACATCCTGGCTCAACCCTAGCTTCATGTCCACATCCTGGCTCAACCCTAATCCTAGCTTCATGTCCACATCATGGCTCAACCCTAACCCTAGCTTCATGTCCACATTCTGGTTAAACCCTAGCTTCATGTCCACATCCTGGCTCAACCCTAACCCTAGCTTCATGTCCACATTCTGGTTAAACCCTAGCTTCATGTCCACATCCTGGTTAAACCCTAGCTTCATGTCCACATTCTGGTTAAATCCTAGCTTCATGTCCACATCCTGGCTCAACCCTAACCCTAGCTTCATGTCCACATTCTGGTTAAACCTTAACCCTAGCTTCATGTCCACATTCTGGTTAAACCCTAACCCTAGCTTCATGTCCACATTCTGGTTAAACCCTAGCTTCATGTCCACATCCTGGCTCAACCCTAACCCTAGCTTCATGTCCACATCCTGGTTAAACCCTAACCATAACCCTAGCCTCAACCCTAACCCTAGCTTCATGTCCACATCCTGGTTAAACCCTAACCCTAACCCTAGCCTCAACCCTAACCCTAGCTTCATGTCCACATCCTGGCTCAACCCTAACCCTAGCTTCATGTCCACATCCTGGTTAAACCCTAGCTTCATGTCCACATCCTGGCTCAACCCTAACCCTAGCTTCATGTCCACATCCTGGCTCAACCCTAATCCTAGCTTCATGTCCACATCCTGGTTAAACCCTAGCTTCATGTCCACATCCTGGTTAAACCCTAGCTTCATGTCCACATCCTGGTTAAACCCTAGCTTCATGTCCACATCCTGGCTCAACCCTAACCCTAGCTCCATGTCCACATCCTGGCTCAACCCTACCCTAGCTTCATGTCCACATCCTGGCTCAACCCTAACCCTAGCTTCATGTCCACATCCTGGCTCAACCCTAACCCTAGCCTCAACCCTAACCCTAGCTTCATGTCCACATTCTGGTTAAACCCTAACCCTAGCCTCAACCCTAACCCTAGCTTCATGTCCACATTCTGGTTAAACCCTAACCCTAGCTTCATGTCCACATTCTGGTTAAACCCTAACCCTAGCCTTAACCCAAACCCTAGTGTCACGCCCTGGCCATAGAGAGGCTTTTATTCTCTATTTTGGTTAGGCCAGGGTGTGACTAGGGTGGGCATTCTAGTTTCTTTATTTCTATGTTTTCTTTTTCTTTGTTTTTGGCCGAGTGTGGTTCCCAATCAGAGGCAGCTGTCTATCGTTGTCTCTGATTGGGAATCATACTTAGGCAGCCTTTTTCCCACGTGTGTTTTGTGGGTAGTTATTTTCTGTTTAGTGTCTGCACCTGACAGAATTGTTTCGTTTTTGCACTTTGTTATTATTATTTTTTTGAGTAATAAAGAATCACAAACACTTACGACGCTGCGTTTTGGTCCATGCCTTCCGACAAGAGACGTTACACCTAGCCCATTAATGTTAATGTCATTTCAGAGTTTGTTTTGTTTTTTATATTGAGTTTTAAATGTACTTCCACACTCCTAGTGAGAAAAAGTTAAAACACAAACTTTGACTTTCCTCTGAAGTGACAGATTATTTTTGTTCTTTGCTCAGCTATGTCGTCACATTTGGGTTTGTCTGCATCAATTCTACACAGAAAGAAGTGGACAGTGCAAGGACTACCACGTGATGCTAACCTGTCCCTCTGATTTCTGCCAAGGTAAATCCTCCTCACATACTTTATTGCGAGGTCCATGCAGGAGAAGCACCTTTAATTGCGTTTGTCTTTATTCAAGCTGATATGTGATATGCAACTGCCGAACGCTATATATCCATGGTTTAACTGGAATGAAATATTCCTATCCTGTATATTTGACTGTGATATGTGGTTGTTTCACAAAACTATCTTAAGATGAATGCACTTATGTCTGTCATTAAACAACCCCATGCCATGATTAGATAGTGAAAAAAACACAGCAATCTCTTTAATCATTTCTTTAAACAGTAAAAGCAAATTGACCAACATTTATGAAAATGTCTATATATTCAACTAAACTTTAGAATTGTGTTTATAAATAAGAAAACTTGCATTACATTAAACTAGAGCATAATAAGTTAAGCATAACACAAAATATGTATTGATTGAGGTGACTACATGTTGCTATCTACAAAATGTCAATCAAGTCATCTTTACTGAGCTGGTCTTGCCTGTGTGACAGGTTGCAGGACGCGTTGGTTTGACTTGGACAATCGTATTGGGCGAGGCGACTGAGACCATTTTTTAGCTGCAGGTGGAATACCCCAATGAGGTCTGTTCCCGTCCTGTGGCCATTGAAGCCATAACCGTGTCTGATACCCCCGCTCTACAGATCGGAGATGTCCTCCAAGCTGTTCATACTGTACCTGCTCACAGATGACTTAGTGATTTCTATGATGTGTCACTGACATCCAATGATATCCAATAACAAATAATAACAAACTAGGTATTGACAATATTAAAGGGTCAATATCCTTCACAATTCCAACCTACATTTTACATATTAAATTAGCTTACATTCACATTTCCAAAGCTGTATGTATAGAGCATCAGGAGTTAACAAATGCCCATAGCTACTAAATTATTTGCCTGTGTGTGTTTTCCAAGTATGACGCCACTCATGGATTTGCCTGTGTGAATGCAGAGCAAGATGGTAGACTCTGTCAGGACTACAAAGTCTGTTTCCTGCCCTCAGGCTTTCTGCTCAGTGGACAACCAATGAGAACCAATCCACATGAAAGCAAAAAGAATCAGAGTTCTGTGCCGAATGGGACAAATTTGCTTTTGGTCTGAGTTACTTTATATATGAAGGAGCTGTAATTCCTAATGGCTGCTATAGAATATAACATGTAAAAGCAATCCTTCGTCTGCCTTACTTCTGACCTGTAAAGTAAAATGCTTTATGTCTATGTGGAACAGGGTTGTGGTCAACTCAATTTCAATTCCAGGCCATTTAGAAAGTTAACCAAATTCCAATTCCTATTCCAAATGTTCCTTATTGAAAAAACATTGGAGAGAATTGGAACTTCAGTGTACTTCCTGAATTGGATTGAATTAAAATGGAATTGACCCCAACCCTGATGTTAAATTGATATCTAAACGTACATTTCTTCACGTTAGCATTAGAAAATATGTAGTATCATGTTTCCTTTCATGTACTCTACAGTGTAGCCTACAGGCGAACTACAATTACAGTAAGCCATAGTGTGTAAAAAACGACAGTGATCACAGATGCACAAAGAGGCACAGACAGTTATCAAAAGTTCAACGTCTACACACAATGTAGTCTAAATTTGGATGGCTAGACTCATGGGGACTGAATTCTTTAGAAATCTCAGATGTAGTATGACAATGCAATGAGTTTGTGTGGAATGTGTTTATTTTCTCCTGTAGGGTACTAAAAAAATCACAGAATGAAGGCAGTGTCACATACCCTACAACCGTTAGGACTATGTACTGGTAGTCTCCTGCCACTGTAAGTCATGGTTTGAAAATGTGACTCTTTAACCTTTAAACTTTTTTGCATTACTTAATGTTGGTCATTTCATGTTTATCTTTCCAAGTTCAGAAAACATTAATGAACTAATTTGAGGAATGACTTGAGCCCCAAGTCAGAAAACATACTACTGTATCCTAATAACCTGAATGAAAAAGTGAACAGCAAGTCAGAAAACATACTACTGTATCCTAATAACCTGAATGAAAAAGTGAACAGCAAGTCAGAAAACATACTACTGTATCCTAATAACCTGAATGAAAAAGTGAACAGCAAGTCAGAAAACATACTACTGTATCCTAATAACCTGAATGAAAAAGTGAACAGCAAGTCAGAAAACATACTACTGTATCCTAATAACCTGAATGAAAAAGTGAACAGCAAGTCAGAAAACATACTACTGTATCCTAATAACCTGAATGAAAAAGTGAACAGCAAGTCAGAAAACATACTACTGTATCCTAATAACCTGAATGAAAAAGTGAACAGCAAGTCAGAAAACATACTACTGTATCCTAATAACCTGAATGAAAAAGTGAACAGCAAGCTAAATAAAAATACATTTGACGGTGGATCGTCAAGATATTCTCTTTGCAACTGTGCATCTAAAATACTGTAAGTGATTTATTGATTAATAGAGTGGCAAATCATTGGGTATTGATTGACTTTCCTGCTAATAAATTATTTTGTGATCATGTGACTGCATGAATGAGCATTAGAGTGAGAGTTTCTAAGTAGAGCTTTCCTCTCACAACATTCAGACTTGCGTTTTTCTTTGTTTTCAGTACATATCAGAGGAACATACGTTGACAAATGAAGAAAATAACTTAACCGTCTTAAAGGGGAATCTGCAATTGCTACATCCATTTTTGGACTTATAAAGAAATGATGTATACCCATTGATTCTTGAAGACTATAATTTATAAATGCCTCGTGAGCTTAGTTTTGTCAGATCCCACCAGGACTGGAAAATATAAGCTTGTTTTACTTCAATATTTGTAAACATTAGCCTCAAAACATGGATACAATTATAATATTCCCATAATGTACACTATATATACAAAAGTATGTGGACACCCCTACAAATGAGTGGATTTGTCTTTTTCAGCCCAACCGTTGTTGACAGGTGTATGAAATCGAGCATACCGCCATGCGATTTCCATAGACAAACATTGACAGTAGAATGGCGTTACGGAAGAGGTCAATGACATTCAACGTGGCACCGTCATAGGATGCCACCTTTCCAACAAGTAATTTTGTCAACTTTCTGCCATGCTAGAACTGCCACGGTCAACTGTGAAGTGGAAACTCTAGGAGCAACAATGGCTCAGCCACGAAGTGGTAGGCCACACAAGCTCACAGAAAGGGACCGCTAAAGCGTGTAGCACGTAAAAATCTTCTGTCCTCGGTTGCAACACTCACTACCGAGTTCCAAACTGCCTCTGGAAGCAACATCAGCACAAAAACTGTTAATCAGAAATGGGTTTCCATGACTGAACAGCTGCACACAAGCCTAAGATCACCATGCACAATGCCGAGCGTCGCTGGAATGGTGTAAAGCTCGCCGTCATTGGACTCTGGGGCAGTTGAAACGCATTCTCTGGAGTGATGAATCATGCTTCACTATCTTGCAGTCCGACGGACTAATCTGGGTTTGGTGGATGCCAGGAGAACACTACCTGCCCCAATGCATAGTGCCAACCGTAAAGTTTGGTGGAGGAGGCATAATGATCTGGGGCTGTTTTTCATGGTTCGGGCTAGGCCCCTTAGTTCCAGTGAAGGGAAATCTTAAAGCTACAGCATACAATGACATTCTAAACAATTGTGCTTCCAACTTTGTGGCAATAGTTTGGGGAAGGCCCTTTCCAGTTTCAGCATGACAGTGCCCCCGTGCACAAAGCGAGGGCCATACAGAAATAGTTTGTCGAGATCGGTATAGAACTTGGCTGGCCGGCACAAAGCCCTGACCTCAACTCCATCAAACACCTTTGGGATGAATTGGAATGCCGACTGCGAGCCAGGCCTAATCGCCCAACATTAGTGCCCGACCTCACTAATGCTTTTGTGGCTGAATGGAAGCAAGTCCCCACAGCAATGTTCCAACATCTAGTGGAAAGTCTTCCCATAAGAGTGACAAAGGCTGTGACAGCAACAAAGGGGGACCAACCCTATATTAATGCCCTTGATTTTGGAACGAGAAGTTCGACAAGCAGCAAGCTTCTGGTTTTGTAGCGTAAATTTGTTCATTACAATGGCCAGAACAAGAATGTTTGTGCGTCACATCCGGTGGAATATTCTAGCGGATTCGTCTGTGGGGCTTTAAAAGCAGGCGCGCTCAGACTCAAAGTGAGATACTTTGGACAGGAGAATCATTATTTGAATGCGATAAGCAGCCACTTTGTACACATGAAGAAGTAACTATTACAGAAGAGAGATTTATTTAATACGATTATTTAGTTCCATTCAAGACGTGTCAATCATTTGCACTATTTCAGCAGCATCTTTAGGTCATTCCAGGTAAGTACAACTGTTTAAACTAACCGCATATCAGCTTACATAGTGTGCATAAAACCGATTGTTGTCTCCCATATGCAATTTCTATGAGCATTTCAGTAAATTTTATTTAGAGAGGCTATGGATCGACGACTTTGTTCTCAATGTGTGACGCACTTTGTATAAAATAAAATTGCAGCAACCATTTTGTTTTTGTATTTTGAAAATCATTTCAGATTTAAAAATAATATTATCTACAGTGAGAATTATGCGTTTAGCGCCCAACTTTACCCACTGTATAGACTATTGAACGTAGTAAACCACCGAGGAATGTATGAAGATGCGCGTGGCTCTGGTGCTGAAGAAACTGCGTAGTGTGCGCACACCCACCGGATCAACCTATAGGCTACTGCCGAGCCCACTGTCGACTTGTTATCTGTTGTAACTAGATACTCTAGTACTTTGACTGTGTTTAGGAACTTGCAGTAGTTCATATTTTGAAAATGTACAATAAATATTGCTTTTGAAATAGATTTTCCTTTGAAAATGAAATTGATAGTATTATTTTTGAGCGTTTTTGACTATAATAGATGAGGCTGCTATGGCTTGGTACATGGTGAGCCTGTTTTTTTGTGTGAATGAATTGTATTTTTTTTATTTCACCTTTATTTAACCAGATTGGCAAGTTGAGGACAAGTTCTCATTTACAACTGCGACCTGGCCAAGATAAAGCAAAGCAGTGCGACACAAACAACAACACAGAGTTACACATGGAATAAACAAACACACAGTCAATAATACAATAGAAAAAGTCTATATACAGTGTGTGCAAATGAGGTAGGTTAAGGGAGGTAAGGCAATAAATAGGCCATAGTGGCGAAATAATTACAACATAGCAATTAAACACTGGAGTGATAGATGTGCAGAAGATGAATGTGAAAGTAGAGATACTGGGGTGCAAAGGAGCAAAATAAATAACAGTATTTTACCTTTATGTAACTAGGCAAGGCAGTTAAGAACAAATTCTTATTTTCAATGACGGCCTAGGATCAGTGGGTTAACTGCCTGTTCAGGGGCAGAACAACAGATTTGTACCTGGTCAGCTCAGGGATATGAACTTGCAACCTTTCGGTTACTAGTCCAACAACAACCCAGCCGCCCCAAGTATGGCGACGAGGTAGTTGGATGAGCTATTACAGATGGACTATGTACAGGTGCAGTGATCTGTGTTTCCAGGGTCCCATATGGCAGCACACAATTACGTTTCCTACAGATTCATTTGATATATAATTATCCGAGAGATTGGTGGTTGATTGAGTTTCTTTAGGCATAGGCCTACAGTGTTTTTATGCCTAGATCAGAGTCCCTAAAATAATAATTAGATGGCTCAGTCAATTATCAACTGCAGGGGATTTAGCGAAATTGTCTTGTGGCCTACCATAATGGACAAATACAGACCTCAAACCTGGAGTTCTGAATATAGCACGATTATGTGCACCATTGTTATAGCAGTTATTGTAATGTAATATGTCATGAAGTTGACTATACATTAGGACAGATAATACAAATGAATATAAAGTCAAATCAAAATGCAGCAAAGTGTTCTCTTAGTCGACTGGGTTATCACACTATGGGACACACCCTCTTGCGGGTCATTGGTTGAAGACTTATTCAACCACTCCTATTTGCCATATCTTCAATTTTAGCTTACTGGAAAGTGTGTGCTCTCAGGCTTGGAGGGAAGCAATGGTAATTCTGCTACCTAAGAATAGTAAAGCCCCCTTTACTGGCTCAAATAGCCGACCAAACAGCATGTTACCAACCCTCAGTAAACTTTTGGGAAATATTGTGTTTGACCAGATACAATGCTATTTTACAGTAAACAAATTGACAAACTTTCAGCATGCCTATATCGGACATTCAACAAGCACAGCACTTCTTTTTTTTATTTTTTTACCTTTTATTTAACTAGGCAATTCTTATTTTCAATGACGGCCTAGGAACAGTGGGTTAACTGCCTTGTTCAGCGGCAGAATGACAGATTTTTACCTTGTCAGCTCAGGGATTCGATTTTGTAAACGTTTGGTTACAACGCTCTAACCACTAGGCTACCTGCCACCACTTACACGAATGACTGATGATTGGCTGAGAGAAATTGTTGATAAAAAGATTGTGGGGGCTGTTTTGTTAGACTTCAGTGCGGCTTTTGACATTTTCCTTGGCCCAAAAAAACGATACAGCAAAAAAAATATGTGCAGCCTTTTAAGCATTCTAATACAGTTACATAGTTAACACACACGGACGAAGCGGTCAAAGGCACTGCATCTCAGTGCAAGTGGCATCATTACAGAGTCTGGTTCAAATCCAGGCTGCATCACATCCGGCTGTGATTGGGAGTCCCATAGGTCAGCACACAATTGGCCCAGCATCGTCCGAAGAATTTGTTCTTAACTGACTTGGCTAGTTAAAGGTTGCACACACACCACACTAGCCAAAAAGTTATTTTGTTGGCATTTACGTATGTCCCCGTTACCAGTAAAACATAATCAAAACCTATTTATTTCACTTACTTGCCGTGCTGTTCAATCATTTCATTCCAAACCAGGATTTCATCATGCATGTCAAGCAGTGAAGTTTCAGCGCTGTCTGTCCATGGCCTCGGTGCTGTGTCCGTCTCCATCTTGTCCAGCTGTGTATGTAACATTTCACGTTAACCCTGTTTGTCTGCATCGAAGTAGCGGTCCTTGTACCTAGCATCGAGCATGGTAAAGAGGCTCAGAGAGAATACCACCGAATCGCTTGTTCACAGCCTCAAGTTTTAACCCCACGGTATGTGTCAAAGTTTTGTTGAGCAGGCGTTTCATTGCCATGACAGACGGTATGGTATCACTGCTGCAGATGTCTGTCTGCTGCAGATGCAGTTGATGAGCTTATTTCCTGAGTCAGTTGTTCGAATGGAGCCAGTAGTGTGTTCATGTTCTCAAATGCCATTGAAATTGCAGCAGCGTTATGAGAACCAGCACATTCTTGAGCATGCAATACGGTTTTCCTCAGTATGAAATCCTCGTCGACCCACTGTGCTGTCAGACTCATAATGCTCATGGGGCTGACATCGCTGGACCAAATGTCAGCAGTGAAGCTCATGGATGTGAGTTTCAACAATACTGTGTAACTCCAGTAGGGCAACATTTGAAAAATAGTGTGTACCAGGGCTCGACCAGTCGGCGAAAGCCAACATAATCCACGACAGAGCATGATTGATTGTCAAGGGCCATTAATTCCATTATCTTGGCGTTAATGGATTTCGCCTTTGAGTTGTCTCGCTAAAAAGGTCTTACTCTTTCAAATGACTGCTTGACTTGAACTTGTTTAGTTGTTGGAAGTGTGCGCTTAGCATTTTTCTGCTTTTGTCTGTGTAGCGCTGTCTTTTTCATTACGTAATCTACTTACGTTATATAGGTATGCACGTCAGCTTTGACATCGGTTTTGCACATCTGGGTTAAACTAGACATCGTACCGATGTTGACATTTTTGGCTAATATCGTCCGATTCCGATATATCGTGCATCCCTATGTGTTATGGCTTTACACCCCCTGCTATATTGGGATAATGAGTTACCTGTCTAACAGAACACAGAGGGTGTTGTTTAATGGAAGCCTCTCCAACATAATCCAGGAAGAATCAGGAATTCTCCAAGGCAGCTGTCTAGGCCCATTCATTTTTTTCAATCTTTACTAATGAATTGCCACTGGCTTTGAGGAAAGCCAGAGTGTCTATGTATGCGGATGACTCAACAGCTACTACAGAGACTGAACTGTCTGCAACACTTAACAAAGAGTTCCAGTTAGTGACAGGGTGGCTGGCAAGGAATAAGTTAGTCCTAAATATTTCTAAAGCATCGTATTTGGGACAAATCATTCACTAAACCCTAAACCTTGAATAAATCTTGTAATTAATAATGTGGAAATTGAGCAAGTTGAGATGACTAAAATGCTTGGAGTAACCCTAGATTGTACTGTCATGGTCAAAACATATTGATACAACAGTAGCTAAACTGAGGAGAAGTATGTCCATGATAAGGCGCTGCTGTACCTTCTTGACAGCAGTGTCAACAAGGCAGGTCCTACAGGCCCTACACCTACTAATTCAAGGGATTTTCTTTTCTTTTTACTATATTCTACATTGTAGAATAATGGTGACGACATCAAAACTATGAAGTAACACCAAAAAAAGTGTTAAACAAATTTTAAAAATATGAGATTCTTCAAAGTAGCCACCCTTTGCCTTGACAGCATTGCACAAGATTGTCATTCTCTCAACCAGATTCATGAGGTAGTCACATGGAATTCATTTAAATTAACAGGTGTGCCTTCTTAATTTGTGGAATTTCTTTCCTTCTTCATGCATTTGAGCCAATCAGTTGTGTTGTGACAAGGTAGGGTTGTTATACAGAAGATATCCCTATTTGGTAAAAAACCAAGTCCACATTGAGGCAAGAACAGCTCAAAGCAAAGAGAAACAACAGTCTGTCTGTAACGATTGTCGTCGGGAGAAGGAGAAGAGGACCCAAGTGCAGCGTGGTACGTATTCATAATGATTTTAATAAAGATGACTACTGGAACAAAAACAACAAACCGACAAACGAACAGTTCTGCAAGGTGCAACAAAAACACTAAACAAAAAAGAATCACTAACAACTCAAAATGGGAAAACAGGCTACGTAAGTATGGCTCTCAATCAGAGACAACAATAGACAGCTGCCTCTGATTGAGAACCATACCAGGACAAACACATAGAAAAACAATAACTTAGACCTACAACATAGAATACCCACCCACATCACCCCCTGACCAAACTAAAAATAGAAACATACAAAGCAATCTACAGCGTGACACTATCAATACTTTAAGACATGAAGGTCAGTCAATTCTGAAATTTGCAGTCGCAAAAACCATTAAGCGCTATGATGAAAATGGCTCTCATGAGGACCACCACAAGAAAGGAAGACCCAGAGATACCTCTGCTGCAGAGGATAAGTTCATTAGTATTACCAGCCTCAGGAGTTGCAGCCCAAATAAATGCTTCAGTTCAATTAACAGACATATCTCACCATCAACTGTTCAGAGGAGACTGCGTGAATCAAGCCTTCATGGTTGAATTTCTGCAAAATAAACATTGCTAAAGGACACCAATAAAAAGAGACTTGCTTGTGCCAAGAAACACTAGCAATGGACATCAGACCAGTGGAAATCTGTCCTTTGATCTGATGAGTCCAAATTTTAGATTTTTGGTTCCAACTGCCGTGTCTTTGTGAAACACAGAGTAGGTGAACGGATGATCTCCGCATGTGTGGTTCCCACCGTGAAGCATGGAGGAGGAGGTGTGATAGTGTCACCAGCAAATCACTGTCTGATTTATTTAGAATTCAAGGCACACTTAACCAGCATGGCTATTACAGCATTCTGCAGCGATACGCCATCCCATCTCGTTTGGGCTTAGTGGGACTATCATTTGTTTTTCAACAAGACAATGACCCAAAACACACCTCCAGGCTGTGTAAGGGCTATTTGACCAAGAAGGAGAGTGATGGAGCGTTGCATCAGATGACCTGGCCTCCACAATCCCCTGACCTCAACCCAGTTTGGGATGAGTTGAACCGCAGAGTGAAGGAAAAGCAGCCAACAAGTGCTCAGCATATGTGGGAACTCCTTCAAGACTGTTGGAAAGCATTCCAGGTGACTACCTCATAAATCTGGTTGAGAGTGTGCAAAGCTGTCATCATGGCAAAGGGTGGCTTCTTTGAAGAATCTAAAAATATATTTTGATTTGTTTAACAATTTTTGGGGGGGTTACTAAATGATTCCATGTGTTATTTAATAGTTTTGATGTCTTTACTATTATTCTACAATGTAGAAAATAGTAAAAATACAGAAAAAAACTGAAAGGGTAGGTGTGTCCAATCCTTTCACTGGTTTTGTATAAAGATGGCATTTATTTTCCACCACCCTGGTAAATAAAGCTTTCTGTTTCTGGCTAGCTAACCCCCCGGTAATTCCATTTGCTTTCATCCGTCTGGTCGAAACGAGGTGTTGACATGCTCACCAGCTAAGTCGTCAGGGAAGGGGAGAAAAAGAAGAGCAAAGCTTACTCTTCCAAAGTGTGGGCATTACATGTCTGGGACGGATTCCCATCCACTCTGTACTACTTGCCTCACCACTGAACACTCTATGGAGGCTCTCGTCGATCAGGTAGCACCCTCTCTGACCAGAAAATGGATTACTCCCCTGAAGAATTTCTACCTTCTGCTTAGTTTGTGCTACCCGACTAGACTAAAGAGGTAGTGCAGGAATCAATGACTGACCGCCCCTTGACGTTGAGTTTCCCACGCCTCCCCCACCTTCCAAGAAGACTAGGATGGATGGAATCTCCTCTGAGTGATTCTACATCCGTCTGACAGTGTTTACCAGCATTCTCAGACTATCTGGTGTTTTTGTTGGAGTCTTCCTGGGCAGAGCCACTCAAGTCAACTTTTCCTGACTTCCGCCACTTGGATATGCACAGCATGTAGTCGTCAGGATGGCTCAGCCCGTTTCCTTTGGAGCCTTCCCTGGCTGAGCACCTTGACCCAACAGCTTTGAGCTCCTCTTCCTCTGCCCCCAAGCTCGCTCAACCCAATGACCGCTTCACTGCATCCGTGTATGAAAGGATTTCTGATCTGCAGCTCAGACGGGGCACTCTGTGAAACCATCCGCCCTCCTTTCTGTCTACATGGTGGTGCAGGCTGTGGGACTCCCTGGTGAATGCTGGCACCGTCGACCGGGAGAAGCAAAGTCCCCTTATCGGCCATACCACTCAAGTATACGCTGAGGCTTTTGGGAGGATCATGGTGCATTCGATCGTTGGCCAGAGAGCCCTCTGGATGTCTGAGAGGGAGAAGGAAAAGATCCTGAATGGACAGCTCGATCCCACCAGACTGTTTGGACCATCCGACATATCGGAGATCCAGACCAGGTTCGAGTCTAAACTAAAGGAGACGTGGGCTCCCTGTTATCACGGAATCAAGCCCCAGAAGCCCACATTCACCCAGGTCGTCACCATGAGGCCTCCCTCCCAGAACTGGAGGATTCTTAAGAAGCCTCAGTAGCCTTCTCCGGCAGCTCCGTCCCAGGGACACGGACCGTCTGCTCACCAGCAACGTGTTGCCTCAGGGCACAGGCATCACTCCAAGCAATGAGCAGCGGAGACCACCTCAGCTCCATTTGGAGGGACATGGAAGAAGCGGCACACCTAGTGTAATGTGTGGGGGCTCGAGGAGCCAGCAGAGCTCCTCCGACCTCGCCGACCAGAGTCTTCTTAGGTGTCCTGCGTCAGGTCACAAGCTCGTTTACACACGGCAGAGGTGTAGCACAGGTGCCCCCATCTCAAGACCCAGAAGTTGAGTCAGGTCGACACTGTTCCCCAAGTTCAGTTCTCAAATGGTTCCCATTTACATACAGGCCGATAGGCCAAGGTGATGGTTCAGAATATTCCCATGCAAAACAATGAACCTTTCGAGGGCGTCATTGTCTGGCCTGGCTGGTCCCACATCCCTTCCACAGGACAGGTTGCCCACATGCGGAGTCGCCCCAGGGGAGCAACTGCCACAAATAAAAAGAGACGTGACTTGGCCCCCCGTCATTGTTCCATCACTGCCGTTCTTTCCTTCCTACAGGAATGGCTCAAAAAGGGCACAGCCTTTTCCACCTTTAAGGTATACTTGGTGGCGATCTCAGCCTGCCATGTAGGACTAGGTGAGACGACAATCGGGTCTGACCCCCTGGTTTGTCGTTTTATCAAAGGGAGTCTCCGTCCGGTCTCCAAGCCACTTGCCCCATCATGGGCCTTGGCACTGGTTCAGGATGCAATTATATGCGATCACTTTGAACCTCTGGAGACAGTGGCTCTTAAGACTCTTGTCTTATAAGATGGCCTTGTTGCTCTCCTTGGCTACAGCCAAGCGCTTTAACGACCTTCATGCGCTCTGTTTATTTGTGCGGTGGCTAGTTGGGCTTCCCCTCACACCTTTTGAGGTTCTATTGCCTGGATGTAACCGCGCCCTCCCTGGTGCACACAGTCCTTGGTGCTGAGTAGGATGGATCAGGTACATTACCATACATTGTAATATCGTGTGTGTGTCTCTTCACTGCCTGTGTTGTTCCATAAGGTGTAGTTGTTACTGCTTACTTGAGTTACTTGATGTGGAATAGAGTTCCATGTAGTCATGTCTCTATGTAATACTGTGCATTTCCCAGAGTCTGTTCTGGACTTGGACTGTGAAGAAACTCATGGTGGCATGTCTTGTGAGGTGTCTGAGCTGTTTGCTAGTTGTTTTAAGTTGATGGGTCATTTATAACAAACCCTTTTGATATAGCCAATCATTTCAATGGCTGTTTCTCTGGTAAAGTGGACAAACAGAAGTTTAATAACATTGAACAGTGAACCATCATATTTGTGTATTGAAGATCTAATAATGAAAGAGAAGGATTTCTGTTTTGAATTTGGTCATGTTCGTGTGGAGGAGGTGGAAAAACAATTGTTATGCATCAATAATGATGAGCCACCAGGTATAGAGGACTTAGATGGTAAACTATTGGGAATGGTAGCAGACTTTATTGCCGCCCTTATTTGCCATGTTTCTAACCAAAGCCTAAAGAAGTGTTTGTGTGTCCACAGGCATGCAAGGAAGTAATTACACTACCTTTGCTGTCCTTAACAGCCACCCAATCAGTTTGCTGCCTGTTCTTAGTAAACTGAGTCATTTTTTAACAAAAAATTGTTCTTTGAAAAATAACATTATAAACTACTGACTTTCAGCATGCATTTAGGGAAGGGCACCCAACTTGTACTGTATTGACTCGGATGACTGATTGGCTAAGCTGCTTCTCTAGCATCAGATCTGTACAGTGCGGTATCTCTCAGGGCAGTAGCCTTGGTCCGTTACTCTTCTCTATTTTTACAAATTATGTACCACAAATGATTAGCCAAGCTAAAATGATTATGTATGCTGATGTTTGCACTTTCTACACACCAGCACCTAAAGCCAGTGTTTTCACTAAGACTCTTAGCAAGGTGTTTGTGTCAGAATGGGTAATTAACAATAAACTGGTCTTAAACACATCTAAAAACAAAAACATTTTTTGGTTCAAACCATTCTTAGACCTAAACCTCAACTGGAGTTGTGCATAAAGGGTGTGACCGTTTAAAAAGCTGAACTCCTAGGAGGATATCCTAGTCAAGTCATATTGACAAAGTTCTTGTGAAGATGGGGAGAGGGATGTCTGTGAAAAAATATATATGTTCTGTGTTTTTGACACATCTACTGTACTAGTTATTCAGGCTCTGATCTTGTCCCATCTTTACTACTGTTCGATAGTATGGTCAGGTGCAGCTGGCTCAACTTTAGCAGCACGCTTTGCCCTTAACACATAACTAACATCAACAACATGCATGATAGTGTTTAATGGTTGAGGAGAAATTGACCACTTTTTAAGAAACGTGTGTGACAATGCCTAACCACTTGTATAATCTGTTTGCATACACTTCAAACAGACGTACATACCCCATCAGACATGTGACGATGGATTTCGTCACGATACCCAAACAAAAAAAACACTAAATGCGTCGCTCAGTTATGTATCAAGTCATTGTGGAAAGCTCAGCCACCAGAGTTTACTCTGGCAAAAAGTAAGTTTAATTTACAATATGTTGTTGATGTTTTTTTATTTTTTATCACAGTGCCTCACCTCTCTAAAGATCTAATTTAACTTTACTGTATATATGAATAGTGTGTAAATAGCATTTTTGTTGTCTGTCTTTCCAATAACTTTTTTACATTTAATATCTTATGATGTTTTTGTCTTACTGTTCTGTTCTGTACTTTGTCATGTATTTGTACATTTCCTCTGGACCCCAGGAAGAGTAGCTGCTGCATGTTCAGCAGCTAATGGGGATCCTAATAAACTAAACTTAACTGAAAATGCTATTTCCTTTTAAGTATGATTTTCAGTCCAGAACTAGGCTTAATCTGTTTCTTGGAAACAGTCCCTAAATGCTGTCTTTTTTCCAGCTGCTGTGCTGTGGGCAGACTGACGCAGAGAGAACCATGATTCTGCTGACTCCATCCTCTGGTAAGTGCTTGTTTTTGGGTGCCCCTCGGCAAACGTGCATGACAAGGTTTTGATTATCTGTGTCAACACTGGAGGTCCTGGTAAGAATCATGCAAAACTTGTATCCTGTTTTATAAGTGTGGTGGTAAGGTACTGTAGTATGCAGTATTTGAGGGTAGATACAGTAGATGGAAATAGTCAAGCCCAAAGGGTCAAGTCAAAGACAGCCACGCATGTGAAGAGCTGGGTTGAGGACAGCTATGAGCCACTAGGCATAATGATGATGATAATAATTGTGTTTAGGTGCTGTAGCTAACATGGAATTGAGTGTTGTTTTTTCACATCTGAGAACACGTTTTTCCTTAATAATTGTACTAGATTAGAGTTATAGCAGGTTGTCCACTTTCAAATTATACAGTGGATAATACATATTGTTACTCATCAATATATGTGACTATGTAGATTTTAATTTAATGCTACAGCAATATCCTTTATTTCTATTTTTTTGATGTACTGTTGCACCTTTTTTTCTAAGAGTGTAGGATCAGGTCCCCCCTTTCTTATTCATTATAATCTAAAAGGCAAAACTGGTCCTAGATCAGCACTTCTACTCTGAGACACTGAATATGGGCCCAGAAATACTAACTTAAAAGTGTGAATGTGTCTGGCTTGATACTTGGATGGTATTTATCAGTGGTGAGACAGTATTGCCTGGCTGGATTAGGGATCAGACCTGGTGTATCCTTTCCACTGAGTTGTGAAACACAAGATGGCTATTTAGATTTTTCCGGAAGAGTAAGAAGTGTATTTCTGTCATAACTGGGTTATTTCAAATTTTTTAAATATTTGCTGTTACTCTAGGCTAAACAGACTAAATATATCTGGTTATTGATTCAGCATAGTTGACCATTTGGGGTTTTCTGGTTAGGTTGTCGAAAGACAGGTAATGTAAATGGGTAATGAGAAGCATGCTTGTCAAGTGAACGTAACTTCTTCTTGGAAGTTGTTGTTGGCTTGTGCTTTGTCTCATACACTGTTTTCTTTCAGATGAAGAGTCTGTTGAACTCGACTGGCTTTGGAATCACACGAAGTTCTGTGTGCAAAACAGAATAGTAGGAACATGACTTTAACCCTTTTTCACGTACAGACGTTAGTTTGTTAGACTGTTGTTTTGTTAAGTTGCTATGGTAAGCTTTTTAATTTATGTTTATTTTATTTAGTGCTATGTGTGTCTTTTGTCTGCGAAGACAACCTCTTTGCTACTTTTATCACTTCAGTTTATTAACTTCTGTGTGAAATCTAAACTCCCTAGCAGAGCCACAGACACTCAAGAACAAATATCCCTTTGTTTGCCTTAATTAAAAACCCTCACAGCATTGCAAGGAACAAAAACAGTTCTGGCCATAGTGAAGCAGCTTGCATGATTAGACCTTCCAGCTTGCTAAGTAAGATGACCTATACATAACGCCTTTCAATATGTTTCAAGATTCTGTCATTATTATTTCAATGAGAGTCAAATGAAATTGCCCTTACATTCATTCTTTGATTACATTAATAACTGTGATGGAATTACTCAGTATTATACAGTTACTTCTGATAGGAGCTTTGTTATAATAATACTTGGTTTCCACATAACAAATGTATAAGGAAACTGTATTTTCAAGTAATTACTATGCCATTTCTACAAACTATGACAAAGACAGACAACAGACAAACTGTTAAATATTGATAATTTTTTTAATAGCTTCCCATCCATGTGAAAGTTGCTGCCATGTGTTTGTCATTGTTCCAGGTCACTGGTTTTGCCAGTCAACCAGCTTAATGAATCAGCAGCCTGGTAGAGTCAATGTCTCAGGGTTGCACTATAGCAGTATGTGTGGAGGATAGTCCAGTACTATAGTATAGTACTATGTGTGGACAGTCCATTACTAAATCATAGTAGTATGTATGCACAGTCCCTTACTCCCTCCCCACCAGTCTGTCTCCGCTATAAATGTACTATACACTGCCGGTCAAAGTTGTAGAACACCTACTCATTCAAGGGTTTTCTTTATTTTTACTATTTTCTACATTGTAGAATAATAGTGAAGACATCAAAACTATGAAATAACCCATATGGAATAATGTAGTAACCAAAAAAGTATTAAACAAATCTAAATATATTTGAGATTCTTCAAATAGCCACCCTTTGCCTTGATGACAGCTTGGCATTCTCTCAACCAGCTTCACCTGGAATGATTTTCCAGCAGTCTTAAAGGAGTTCCCACATATGCTGATCACTTGTTGGCTGCTTTTCCTTCCCTCTGCGGTCCGACTCATCCCAAACCATCTCAATTTAGTTGAGGTCGGCTGATTGTGGAGGCCAGGTCATCTGATTCAGCACTCCATCACTCTCCTTCTTGGTCAAATAGCCCTTACACAGCCTGGAGGTGTGTTGGGTCATTGTCCTGTTGAAAAACAAGTGATAGTCCCACTAAGCCCAAACCAGATGGAATGATGTATCGCTGCAGAATGCTGTGGTAGCCATGCTGGTTAAGTGTGCCTTGAATTATAAATAAATCACAGACAGTGTCACCAGCAAAGCACCCCCACACCATAACACCTCCTCCTCCATGCTTTATGGTGGGAAATACACATGCGGAGATCATTCGTTCACCCACACCACATCTCACAAACACACGGTTGGATCCAAAAATCTCAAATTTGGACTCCAGTCCAAAGGACAAATGTCTGCCGGTCTAATGTTCATTGCTCGTGTTTCTTGGCCCAAGCAGTCTCTTCTTATTGGTGTCCTTTAGTAGTGGTTTCTTTGCAGTAATTTGACCATAAAGGCCTGATTCACACAGTCTCCTCTGAACAGTTGATGTTGAGATGTCTGTTACTTGAACTCTGAAGCATTTATTTAGGCTGCAATTTCTGAGGCTGGTAACTCGAATGAACTTATCCTCTGCAGCAGAGGTAACTCTGGGTCTTCCATTCCTGTTGTGGTCCTTATGAGGGCCAGTTTCGTCATAGCGCTTGATGGTTTTTGCGACTGCACTTGAAGAAACTTTCAAAGTTCTTGATATTTTCCGTATTGACTGACTTTCATGTCTTCAAGTAATGATGGACTGTAATTTCTCTTTGCTTATTTGAGCTGTTCTTGCCATAATATGGACTTGGCCTTTTACCAAATAGTATCCCCTCCTACCTGGTCACAACACAACTGATATGCTCAAACGCATTCAGAAGGAAAGAAATTCCACAAATTAACTTTTAAGAAGGCACACCTGTTAATTGAAATGCATTCCAGGTGACTACCTCATGAAGCTGGTTGAGAGAATGCCAAGAGTGAAAAGCTGTCATCAAGGCAAAGGGTGGCTACTTTGAAGAATCTGATTTGTTTAAAACTTTATTTTGGCTACTACATGATTCCATATGTGTTATTTCATAGTGTTGATGTCTTCACTATTATACAATGTATAAAATAGTACAATGTAGGAAATAGTAAAATACAATGTAGAAAATAGTAAAATAAAGAAACCCTTGAATGAGTTTTGACAGGTAGTGTATATTTGCAAAATAAGTATTACGTGAGTCAATATGACTATGACAATATTGACACTATCAAATGGTGTTTACTGTACATACTGAGACAGCCCCCTCATTTGAATGTTTTATTCTGAAAAGTGGAATAGTCTATTGAATGGTGGGTCTCCAATAAACGTACATACTACTTGGTAAGTGCTACTACTTTTTATTAGTTACATGAATCAGTTTTGTATAGGTTTGTAAATAATGTACAATTTGTATATTAAAAATTATGTTTCTTTGCAAATGTTCATTCTTTGATAACGAAATACATGATTTTAATACTGTGCTTCAAAAAATTATAATTGTTACAATCTTAACCACATATATGTATTTAGGTAATACCATATACTCAATATACTGTTTACAAGTACTACTGTAGGTTGAATGCTGTAGGGTGGGTGCATGGGACTTTACTTTGGCCCTCATCTTTTTTCCATATCTTGGTACAACTGCTGATTGCTGTTCTGGTGTTGAGGGGCCACATAAGTAGCAAGTCATATGAACCAAATGAGCCAAACAAGTTAAACTTGATCATTTGCAAAACGAAATTGTTATAGCAATGATTATTTTGCGTGTTTGGTTTGTTTGACATCTGTTTTAACAGGATAGCACTTTTGGCATACTGTACAGCAGTATAAGTATGGCATTCAGATATGATATGGTCCTATCATATCTGTAGTGTTTTAGCAACAATCCTCTTCAGAGCAGCTAAGTGAACCTAAAATAGACCACTAGCTAATAGCAATCACTGTCCTCACTGTTCTCAGGTTTCTTCCAGCAAACCAATAAGCTCTTTCTGAGCGAGCAGGCCACTGGTGTCCAGCTCAAGGAGTTTGTACGCAAAAATGCAGCCAATGCTCTGTCTATGGCCAACATGCTTATGGGCATGGCCTCTATTCTCTGCAGCCTGAACGGGTGAGTGAACATACATTTCAGTGTCTGATTTAAGAAACTATAGTATGGATTGAATGTTTCTACTAGTAAATGGATTTGTAAGTGGCAGTATTATGTTACAGTAGCGTACATCTGTGTTAATCTGTGAGGCATATTTTTTTTCTAAACAAATTTGATTGCCATATTGACAGTTAACACACACATGTCCTGCCAAACAAGCTGAGCTGTTGAGGGAAGACCAAGATTAATACAAGCAGCTTAACAAGGTCAGGTCATCTGGCCTTTAGCTCTAAAACATAATACAGCACACTTCAAACACCACCCTTAAAGCGTTATTGAAGTTAAATAATATACACTCGTGGCCAGTTTTTATTAGGTATACCCATCTAGTACCAGGTCAGACCCCCCGTTGCCTCCAGAACAGCCTAAATTCTTCAGGGCATGGCTTCTACAAGGTGTAGCATTCAAACATTGCTCAATTATCAAGGGACCTAAGGTGTGCCACGAAACAATTCCCCACACCACTGCACCCAACCTGTACCGTTGTCACCAGGCAGGATGGGGCCATGGACTCATGCTGCTTATGCCAAATCCTGACTCTGCCATCAGTATGACATAACAGGAACTGGGATTTGTTGGACCAGGCAATGTTTTTCCACTCCTCAAATGTCCAGTGTTTGTGTTCGCTTGCCCACTGGAGCCCTTCCTTGTTGTTTTTAGCTGATAGGAGTGGAACCTGGTGTGGTCGTCTGATGCAATAGCCCATTTGTGACAAGGACCAATGAGTTGTACGTTCCCGAGATGCCGTTCTGCACACCACTTTTGTACTGCGCTGTTATTTTCCGGTTTGTGGCCCGCCTGTTAACTTGCAACTTGCTATTCTCCTTGGACCTCTCATCAACAAGCTGTTTTTACCCACAGGACTGCCTCTGACTGTATGTTTTTTGTTTGTTGCACCATTCTCGGTTAACCTTAGACCAGGGGTCTCCAACCTTTTCCAGCAGGAAAGCTACTTCAATTTTTTCAAACATGTCATGAGCAACTTTGTTTTCCCCAAATAGGCACATTCTTCTCTCCCCTGCAACTCTTCCCTGAGTTCTTAGTGTACAAGATAAAATAGTGCACTGTTCTCTGTCAATATACATGGTTAATAAACAACTTTAAGGGGGCACTATAAAATCAACAGTTTTTTTTTCTCTCCCAAATTATGTTCAAGTTATTTTTTTGCGGTTTTAGATTGACTTTTTTCTCACTCAATTACAATTGTTCATAGAAAAATAATTAAATGGGATGTTCTGAGTTCATGTCAGTGGTTAAATAACATTAGAATCCATTTTGTTTTTAGGTCCGGAAGAACACTTTTTTGTTGTTGGTGTAATTCCCCTTTTTAATTGTATCTCGCTCTTTAATTGCATCTACAGTGGCTTGTGAAAGTATTTTTTGTTCTTATTTTTTTGCCTCACAACCTGGAATTAAAATGTATTCTTTGGGGAGGTTGTATCATTTGATTTAAACAACATGCCTACCACTTTGAAGATGCAAAATGTTTTTTACTGTGAACAACATAAGAAACAGAACTTGATCGTGCATAACTATTCACCCCCCCCCCCAAAGTCAACACTTTGTAGAGCGACCTTTTGCAGCAATTACAGCTGCAAGTCTCTTGGGGTATGTCTCTATAAGCTTGGCACATCTAGCCACTGGGATTTTTGCCCAATCTTCAAGGCAAAACTGCTCCAGCTCCTTCAAGTTGGATGGGTTCCGCTGGTGTACAGCAATCTTTGGGGAGTCTCCCGCATGCCTTTTGGTGAATACCAAATGTGTTTGCTTATTTTTTCTTTAAGCAATGGCTTTTTTCTGGCCACTCTTCTGTAAAGCCCAGCTCTGTGGCGTGTACAGCTTAGTGGTCCTATGGACAGATATTCCAATCTCCGCTGTTTGCAGCTCCTTCAGGGTTATCTCTGTTCTCTTTATTGCCTCTGATTAATGTCCTCCTTGCCTGGTCTGTGAGTTTTTGTGGGCAGCCCTCTCTTGGCAGGTTTGTTGTGATGCCATATTCTTTCAAATAAATTATAATGGATTGAATGGTGCTCTGTGGGATGTTCAAAGTTTTGGATATTTTTTATAACCCAAACCTGATTTGTACTTCTCCACAACTTTGTCCCTGACCTGTTTGGAGAGCTCCTTGATCTTCATGGTGCTCATTGCTTGGTGGTGTTGCAGACTCTGGGGCCTTTCAGAAAAGGTGTGTGTGTGTATGTATGTATATATATATATATATATATATATATATACATACAGTGGGGAGAACAAGTATTTGATACACTGCTGATTTTGCAGGTTTTCCTACTTACAAAGCATGTAGAGGTCTGTAATTTTTATTATAGGTAGACTTCAACTGTGAGAGATGGAATCTAAAACAAAAATCCAGAAAATCACATTGTATGATTTTTAAGTAGTTAATTTTATTTTATTGCATGACATAAGTATTTGATACATCAGAAAAGCATAACTTAATATTTGGTACAGAAACCTTTGTTTGCAATTAGAGATCATACGTTTCCTGTAGTTCTTGACCAGGTTTGCGCACACTGCAGCAGGGATTTTGGCCCACTCCTCCATACAGACCTTCTCCAGATCCTTCAGGTTTCGGGGCTGTCGCTGGGCAATACGGACTTTCAGCTCCCTCCAAAGATTTTCTATTGGGTTCAGGTCTGGAGACTGGCTAGGCCACTCCAGGACCTTGAGATGCTTCTTACGGAGCCACTCCTTAGTTGCCCTGGCTGTGTGTTTCGGGTCGTTGTCATGCTGGAAGACCCAGTCACGACCCATCTTCAATGCTCTTACTGAGGGAAGGAGGTTGTTGGCCAAGATCTCGCGATACATGGCCCCATCCATCCTCCCCTCAATATGGTGCAGTCGTCCTGTCCCCTTTGCAGAAAAGCAACCCCAAAGAATGATGTTTCCACCTCCATGCTTCACGGTTGGGATGGTGTTCTTGGGGTTGTGCTCATCCTTCTTCTTCCTCCAAACACGGTGAGTGGAGTTTAGACCAAAAAGCTCTATTTTTGTCTCATCAGACCACATGACCTTCTCCCATTCCTCCTCTGGATCATCCAGATGGTCATTGGCAAACTTCAGACGGGCCTGGACATGCGCTGGCTTGAGCAGGGGGACCTTGCGTGCGCTGCAGGATTTTAATCCTTGACGGGGTAGTGTGTTACTCATGGTTTTCTTTGAGACTGTGGTTCCAGCTCTCTTCAGGTCATTGACCAGGTCCTCCCGTGTAGTTCTGGGCTGATCCCTCACCTTCCTCATGATCATTGATGCCCCACAAGGTGAGATCTTGCATGGAGCCCCAGACCGAGGGTGATTGACCGTCATCTTGAACTTCTTCCATTTTCTATTAATTGCGCCAACAGTTATTGCCTTCTCACCAAGCTGCTTGCCTATTGTCCTGTAGCCCATCCCAGCCTTGTGCAGGTCTACAATTTTTATCCCTGATGTCCTTACACAGCTCTCTGGGTCTTGGCCATTGTGGAGAGGTTGGAGTCTGTTTGATTGAGTGTGGACAGGTGTCTTTTATACAAGTAACGAGTTCAAACAGGTGCAGTTAATACAGGTAATGAGTGGAGAACAGGAGGGCTTCTTAAAGAAAAACTAACAGGTCTGTGAGAGCCAGAATTCTTACTGGTTGGTAGGTGAACAAATACTTATGTCAATAAAATGCAAATGAATTACTTAAATCATACAATTGGATTTTCTGGATTTTTGTTTTAGATTCCGTCTCTCACAGTTGAAGTGTACCTATGATAAAAATTACAGACCTCTACATGCTTTGTAAGTAGGAAACACTGCCGATTTTGCAGGTTATCAAATACTTGTTCTCCCCACTGTATATACTGAGATCATGTGACACTTAGATTTCACACAGGTGGACTTTATTTAACTCATTATGTGACTTATGAAGGTAATTGATTGCACCAGATCTTATTTAGAGGCTTCATATCAAAGGGGGTGAATACATGCAGTTGAAGTTTACATACACCATACACCTATTTGGCGTTTACATACGCCAAATACATTTAAACTCAGTTTTTCACAATTCCTGACATAAACATTCCCAGTCTAGGTCAGATCACCACTTTATTTTAAGAATGTGAAATTATTTATTTCAGCTTTTATTTCTTTCATTCCCAGTGGGTCAGAAGTTTACATACACTCAATTAGTATTTGGTAGCATTGCCTTTAAATTGTTTAACTTGGGTCAAATGTTTTGGGTAGCCTTCCACAAGCTTCCCACAATAAGTTGGGTGAATTTTGGCTCATTCCTCCTGACAGAGCTGGTGTAATTGAGTCAGGTTTGTGGGCCTCCATGCTTGCACATGCTTTTTCAGTTCTGCCCACAAATGTTCTATGGGAATGAGGTCAGGGCTTTCTGATGGCCAGTCCAATACCTTGACTTTGTTGTCCTTAAGCCATTTTGCCACAAGTTTGGAAGTATGCTTGGGGTCATTTTCCATTTGGAAGACCCATTTGCGACCAAGCTTTAAATTCCTGACTGATGTCTTGAGATGTTGCTTCAATATATCCACATTATTTTCCTACCTCATGATGCCATCTATTTTGTGAAGTGCACCAGTCCCTCCTGCAGCAAAGCACCCCCACAAGATGATGCTGCGACCCCCATGCTTCACGAATGGGATGGTGTTCTTCGGCTTGCAAGCTTCCCCATTTTTCCTCCAAACATTACGATGGTCATTATGGCCAAACAGTTCTATTTTCGTTTCATCATACCAGAGGACATTTCTCCAAAACGTACGATCTTTGTCCCCATGTGCAGTTGCAATCCGTAGTCTGGCTTTATTATGGTGGTTTTGGAGCAGTGGCTTCTTCCTTGCTGAGCAGCCTTTCAGGTTATGTCAATATAGGACTTGTTTTACTGTGGATATAAATACTTTTGTACCGGTTTCCTCCAGCATCTTTACAAGGTACTTTGCTGTGGTTCTGGGATTAATTAGCATTTTTCACACCAAAGTACGTTCATCTCTAGGAGAAAGAAAGCGTCTCCTTCCTGAGCGGTATGACGACTGCGTGGTCCCATGGTGTTTATACTTGCATACTATTGTTTGTACAGATGAATTTGGTACTTTCAGGCATTTGGAAATTGCTCCCAAAGATGACCCAGACTTGTGTAGGTCTACAAAAAAAATTCTGAGGTCTTTGCTGATTTCTTTACATTTTCCTATGATGTCAAGCAAAGAGGCACTGAGTTTGAAGGTAAGCCTTAAAATGTATCCAAAGGTACACCTCCAATTGACTCAAATTATGTCAATTAGCCTAGCAGAAGCTTCGAACGCCATGACATCATTTTCTGGAATTTTCCAAGCTGTTTAAAGGCACAGTTAACTTGGTCTATGTAAACTTCTGAACCCCTGGAGTTGTGATACAGTGAATTATAATTGAAATAATCTGTCTGTAAACAATTGTTGGAAAAATGACTTGTGTCATGCACAAAGTAGATGTCCTAACTGACTTGCCAAAACTATAGTTTGTTAACAAGAAATTTGAGTATGTGGTTGAAAAACGAGTTTTAATGTCTCCAAGCTAAGTGTATATAAACTTCCCACTTCAACTGTATGCACGCACCACTTTTTATTTTTTTAAACAAGTCATTTCTTTTTTCACTTCACCAATTTCGACTATTTTGTGTGTTTTTTTAAATTTATTTTTAATTTAACCTTTTCAATTTCAGGTTGTAATGCAACAAAATAGGAAAAATGGGGATGAATACTTTTGCAAGGCACTGGAGCGAGTGAGGAATGGGCACTTTTAGTGTGCCGGTCTAGTGACGGTTCTGTACAGCTGCCACTCATTTCATGGCAGTTTGCATATAAGAAAAATAATGGATACAAATGACATATTTATTCATGATATACTTCTGCCAGGTAAGCCTACTTTGCAGTTAACATTCAATTGACAAGGTTTTGGGGAAAGTATCACGTCAACTGGCTACACACAGGGATAGACAAATGTGCACACCACACAGACAGACTGGGCTATATTGCTGGAAATGTGCTTGGCATTTTTAAGCCAATAGTGGCTAACCAGGGGTGGGATAATGTTAATGTTGCGTTTGATTAGATAGTAGCTGGGAGCTTGCAGTGTCTGATACCTGTGATATTTGTTTGACAGTTTGCGGAAGAACACGTGAATTGCATGTACTTTCAGAATTGTTTGGTGAGCTACTCAAAGGTGAGCTGGGCTGTGAACTACTGGTAGCTCGCGATCAACCTGTTGGAGACCCCTGCCTTAGACACTGTCGTGCTAGGAAAAACCCAGGATGCTGGCCGTTTCTGAGATACTGGAACCAGCACGCCTGCCACTGACAATCATACCATGCTCAAGGTCGCTTAGGTCACTTTTTTTTGCCCATTCTAACGTTCAATCAAACAGTAACTGAATGCCTCGACGTCTGCCTGCTTTATGTAGCCAGCCACATGACTCACTGTCTTTAGGAGCGAACTATTTTAATGAACTGGCCACTGAGTGTATATGGTGTGACAAGCCCTAAGTAAGCAGCTAAGTAAGTAGAAGGTACAGTACATCTTCTGCCAACAAGCATCCCTCGTGGTGTGACATTATCCTAAGTAGGTCCAGTGGTAACAAACAAGTAATGCGTAGGTTATAATTGTGTAATTACAGTTATCATGTAATGTCTTAGTAATACCTAGTGATTTCTGTATTGTAAAATAAAATTCTACCCAACATTTGACCCTCATTTTCCAGCCACCAACATGCTGCCTGCTGGCTGGTCCTGATTGGCTACCTGCTGGACTTGGCAGACGGGGCAGTTGCCAGGCGACTGGATGCATGCTCTGCACTAGGTGAGTGGAGTGATGTCCATTACCAGGGTTAAACTTCCACAGACACACTGATGCACTAGCCTGAAACATGTTAGTTTGAAAATGACTATGAGAGGGCAAGACCACACAAACATATGGAACCAGGTTAGTGATGCACACAGCCCAGCCCTCTACTACAGGCACGGGTCATTATAGCTGATGGATCAAAAGGCCTAAAAGGCAACAGTTACTCCTTAAAAGACAGAAAAAGGAGGCATGTATAATGCAGAGAAGTGAATTTACCAATGTATTTACATATTTTACAGAGGTAGAAGCCGATCAGCATACACTCTTAGAAAAATCTACAACCTAAAAAGGTTATTTGGTTGTCTCTATAGGAGAACCCTTTGAAGAACCCTTTTGGTTCCAGGTCAAACCCTTTCTACAGAATTCTACATGGAACCAAAAAGGGTTCTCCTATGGGGACAGCCGAAGAATCCTTTTGGAAGTGTAGATACAGTGCCCTCAGAAAGTATTCGCACCTCTTGATATTTTCCACATTTTGTTGTGATACAGCCTGAGTTTTAAATGGATTAAATGATCACTGGTTTACACACAATACCCCGTAATGTCAAAGTGGGATTATGTTTTTAGACATGTTTCAGATTCAACAACAAAGACCAGGGAGGTTTTCCAATGCGTCGCAAAGAAGGGCACCTATTGGTAGAAAAATAAGTTGAATATTCCTTTGAGCATGAAGTTATTAATTTAACTTTTGATGGTGTATCAATACACCCAGTCACTACATAGATACAGGCGTCCTTCCTAACTCAGTTACCGGAGAGGAAGGAAACCGGTCAGGGATTTCACCAATGGTGACTTTAAAACAGTTTAACGGCTGTGATAAGAGAACTGAGGATGGATCAACAACATTGTAGTTACTCCACAATACAAACCTAATTGACAGTAAAAAGGAAGCCTGTACAGAATACAAGTTTTCTACAACATGCATCCTGTTTGCAATAAGGCACTAAAGTAAAACTGCAAAAAATGTGGCAAAGCATTTAACTTTTTGTCCAGAATGCAACGAATTTGGGGCAAATCCAAAAACGCATGACTGAGTACCACTCTCCTTATTTTCAAGCATAGTGGTGGCTGCATCATGTTATGGATGGACTTATAATCGTTAAGGACTGGGGAGTTTTTCAGGAGAAAGGAATTACGAAATACAGCTAAGCACAGGCAAAATCTTAAAGGAAAACCTGCTTCAGTCTGCTTCCCACCAGACACTGGGAGATGAATTCACCTTTCAGCCGGACAATAACCTAAAACACAAGACCAAATATACATTGGAGTTTCTTACCAAGAGGACATTGAATGTTCCTGAGTGGCCTTCAAAATCTATGGGATGACTTGAAAATAGCTGTATATACCAATGATCAACAACCAACTTGACAGAGCTGGAAAGAAAATATTGTACAATCCAGGTGTGCAAAGCTCTTAGACTTACCCAGAGTCACAGCTGTAATTGCTGCCAAATGGTGGTTCTAACATGTATTGACTCAGTGCTGTGAATACTTATGTTAATGAGATTTATATATTTAATTTTCAATAAATGTGCAAACATTTCTAAAAACATGTTTTCACTGTCATTATGGAGTGTTGGGTGTAAATGGGTGAGAATTAGTTTTAATCCATTTTGAATTCAGGCTGTAACACATTAAGTTGAGTGGTATGATTATTTTCAGAAGGCACTGTGACAGCAAATAAGAACTGGTTTTCCTTCTGAAGACCCCATAAGAAAACCTTCTTAAATGACATGGAGAATCCAAAAGGCACCTAAGTGACAGCAAACCAAACGACTTTGAATTGCATTAAGTGTACTTGCTGTCAATGCTATCCTGATCTGCTTCTATCTTTGTATGTAGTTCAATAAATTCTTCTCTGCATTGCAATGGCTTCATGCTGTTGAATTCCCTCTGCCGTAGGGCTATTTAAAAGACTGTATTATTAGGAAATGGCATAGCTAACGTTTCCATACTCATTGTTCTCGACACAGCACATTCTCAAATGATCACAACATAAAAGTACATACTTTGTACATGACAACCTCCTGTGTGCAGATAGTCACGTCTACACTACCGTGGTCGCCACGGCTGCCTGAAATAGCTCCCAGCAGGTGCACCACAATGCGTCGTCACCCGGACATTTCGGGCTTTGGCTTTGTGTCCCGACAGTATTTTTCTGCATGACTTTGCAGGTGGGTGTTGTTGTACCCCCCCCCCCCCCCCTTTTTTTGTGTCAATTGAACAATCACTTTACGATTAAGCATTCTAATTCGGGGAGATCATGCTCCAATTGTCTGTTTTATCCCAATGCTTTGGGCTCTCAGCATATCTGAAATTGCTAAAATTGTTGACCCCTGTGCTGTGGAATTCCATCTCGTTCATTGGAGCTGGGGTCAAAATCACCTCATGCTCGTCGCTCAGTGAAAACATTCTCCCTGCTCAGGGGGGACAAATAGACTGTGGCATTTGGGAATGTTGTTTACAGAGGAAAGTGGCAGGCCTGAAAGGTTGACACCGAAATGTCCACTACAGACAAACACACTCACGCATGCACGCACGTGCACATACTCACACACACTGATAAGTAGGCCGTTGGCATAAACAAGATTAGATAAACTTGTTTTGCCTTATGTAAGAAGGCATTAGCAGTGAACTAGCCTCACAGCAGTAACATGTTAATCTGTGATCTGTGTGACTCGAAGTTATGAAACAAATGTATAACTAGTCACTTCCTGTCTTCTGGTTCAGGTGCTAAACTGGATGATTTTGCAGATTTCACAACCTTTGGGATTGCAACTTCATTGCTCCTGAGGACACATGCCTTAATGGACAACATCCTGTGCATGTGCTATGTCCTGTCTGTGATTGTCCGACTCTGCTTCTTCTCCAGCGGTAAGGAACACCATCAAGCAGAAAAAAAAGCATGGTATCCCTTGTGAAATGCTAGGATAATAGCATGATCAATTTCTAGACAGTCTACGAAAACATCTCTTTGTGTATTTGCCACTCAGAAAAAAAACAAATCTTTGGGTATTTCAGATTCAGAAGTCCTGATGTGGGTTCTGTCTCTCTTTCTGTGGCTCTTCTTCTCTAGGCATCCCCTTCATGTACCGTGGCCTGCCATGTATCTACTCTTCTGCCATCCTTGCCTGTCTCTCCCTGCTGACCGGAGGTAACATGGTGATCCTGCGGGTCACTGCTGTGGCCATGATCCTCTTCATGGTCAACCAGGGATTCTACCCTCACGACAGGGTCCTGGAGTCACAGGCCTGGAAGAAGGTGGTCTACGCTGGAGGTAATACTCAAGACCAGTGTTTCTTAATCCTGGTCCAGGGGACCCAAAGGAGTGCACAATTTGGTTTTTGCCCTAGCACTACACATCTTATTCAACTGATCAAATGTTTGAGTTGATTAGTGGAATCAGGTGTGTAGTGCTAGCCTCAAACAACCTGCCTGAACTCACAAGCTTACATAAATGATTTGCTACACGGATCATTTATGTAAGCTCACAAGATCAGGCTGGTTGTGCGTTGCTAGTGTAGAGCTAGGCCCCCATGACCAGCATTAAGAAACATAACCAGTAGAATAGTGTTGTGGAAATTCAGTACTGAGAGAGATTTGGTCATTTCTTTAAACAATCAAGGAGCATCATAAGACACTCTGGCTTCATCCTGTCGTTATCTGCAGTTGGGTTGTTGTCTTAACCCCACGCTGACTTAGTTTCCCAGATGCAAGGATGCATTTGAGACAATGAGGAATTGTTCTACTCCTAAACTATCTCCAGTAAAACACATTCTTGTCTCTGTAATGCAGTCTTTAACCCATTTGTCAGCTCAAGCCATCTTCAGTGACCATACACCCAGACTAGCTGTAGGGAAGTAGAGTGGAGCCCATGAAAACACAGACACTAGCAGGACAGAAATGTCTTACCATTAGTTAAATATCAATTGTTAACCATCAATATCAAATAAACCAGGTAAATATGTCATTTTTCTATCACAAGAGGTAGTAGAGAGGAATTAGCTGTTGAAAAATAAAGGCGAAGGCTTGAACTGTTCCGCCTCTGTCCCACCCCCCTGGACGCCTCTTCCCTTGAGCTAAACAGCCATATCACATTCTGCGCATCATGTGTTACGTAGCTGCTCCCTTCACGTTTCTCACTTTACTCACAGTCAGTCGTGAATGATAATTCTTCAAGTTTTACCGGTGAAACATCCATGCTGCATCTGCATGTCAACCATTAGATCTCAATTAGTTACATGGGAATATGCATTTTAGATATTCCTGAATTATGTACAGTGTTTCGTGATAGAATTTTAAAGCAGGCGGTGCTAAACTGCAGTATTCTTGTGTTTTTGTTTCAATCAAAGCACATGTTATAGTGGCGCATGCTGTGGCGCATGCTGTGTAGTTTTGACCGCATGTGAGAGAAATGCAATCATTCACACAATCATCCTAAAATATCAAGACATTTCTCAAGAAATTAGCTGGCTGTTTTTGTCTTACATTAATATTAGCATATTATATTTGGTTATGTAGAATACTAATGAAACATTATGTTATCTAGCAGACATTGATTCAGCTGATGTAACTTTATTAAACAAGCACCATTCTCCATTTATTGAAACTCACTCGAGTAGCCTATTCTCTCGGGCAGCTGAACATTCTACACGTGATGGCGGGTCGTTCTTGAATTGCAATGTCATTTAGAAAAGAATGTATTTGGGAACATCTTCCCATTTTTTTAAATCAACTAATATGTCAGCTTCATGACTTTAAATCGTTTTGACAATGTTGAACATTGACATCAGTAGGAATAGAAACACCAATGATACATTTTAGGTAAATTAGTATTGTCTTAAATGGAGGCCACAGATGGTCAAATCTAAGGCCATTAAATATTTAAAAAAAGATTGACTTAAGGTATATGATTAATCACAATACGATTTTCCTTCAATTAAATTGAGTAACACCTAGTGACACTTTGGATTTAGGCACACCAAAATTATCAATGGAGTCCTCAAATTTATGACATACTAAAAGGGTGTGATTAGCTAGTAATTTAATATAGACCCCTCCCTAATAACTTTGCCACTTGAGGGAATGCTCAAGGTTCTTGTATGACTGATTTTTCCACACTGCAACACCAATGACCTAAAACCTAGGGAAACATTTGTTAAAAAAAGGTATTTAAATAGTTATTTGTTTTTATTGATCTCTACAATTTTGTTTTATTTTCTAGCATTTAAAATAATAGATAAACCTCTCAATCCCCAAAACATGTCACTACAACTCTACCGGGTTACTACTGGGGCAAGCCAATTTGCCTTCCCTAAGTACTTTAAACAATGCATAAACATCAAGTTTTGCAGTATAAATGGCTCGCTTTATGTTTTAACATTGATAAAAAAGTTCAATATCAACACAAACTTGAAGGATGTGTGGCAATTTGTCGTTTTTAAATAGTTTTTCATGGTTGCAAAGGCAAGGGAGCAAATGCCACCATAATTCAAGAACAACTCAGGCGATAGGCTAACCATGTTTGACAATGACAACATGCCCGGTCAATTCAAGTGATCAGTCTGCCGCAAATAGGTTACAATGTGTGTGGGCACTAAATTCGATTGTTGTTTATAGTTACAACAACTTGCCGAAGTTTGTACACTAGACCAAGATATCCGATCGTGTGAGTGAAAACAGAAAAGAGGGGCAAGTGGCAGCAGGAGCAGCATCTATGGAAACGTTTTTGCGTAGTCTAGAGAAGGCTGGGTTGTTTACCTATCAGGAAGACACGTCCGGAGAATTCGGCCAAGCAGCCACTCCATTAAAATAGAGCCTGGGAAACACTTTTCTGGGAAACATCCAATGTACCATTTTAGTTTAAAGAGGTGTTAAAACAAATGTATGTTTGGTCCTGTAAAATCTATTGGGATGTTGATACCAGGTACTTTACACATGTGAGCAGTAAATAGTCTCTTTCAGAATAAGAGTTCATACTTAAATCTCAAATGAAAGTTTATGAAGTTTATTCATGTTTCAGATCACAAAAATCCAGCAATGAGAAAGGTAGGTTATTCGTTTAGCTAGGCTATTCATCACATTTTTCTGTTTTGTTTTGCAGGAGTTGTCATGGTGTTCTGTTCCTCTTTCCCTCCGGCATGTGTGTACTACCTGTTGTGGTCTGTGTCCTACATTTTGTTCCCAACAACACTATGGAGCTGCAAAGTGTAGTAGGCATTAAAGGCCTTGCTACAAATTCACACTCGCACATGGCTTGTCAACGGGCTGTCCAGTGGGGTTAACTAAAGCACCCAGACTGCTGCTGCCTACAGCGGATCGAAACGGGACGTAAGAGGACGTTGTAATGTTTTTGTAAGATTGAACTGCCTTCATCATGAACACTTAATGGATAATGTACTGTACCTTAGCCATTTTGTTTTTGAATAAGATAGGGTTTGGGTATCTGTAGCTATTATGTTTGTACAATACAACTGCAGAGTCGTACTGTACTGCCTAGTGTGTGTGTGTGTGTGTGTGTGTGTGTGTACTGTATCATCCTTATGCACAAATTGTGCTTGAGGTTACTACAACAATAATACAAAAAAGTATTTTCAGTCATTAATAAAGTCACTGAGTAGCAGTTTTTACTGTAAAGAATAAGAAAATGTCAAGTTTTTGCATTAAAAAAAAACATGGCCCCCCCCTTTTTTTTCTGAACATAGATTCAAACTACATTCAAACATATGGCATGCTCTCAATTTGTAAGATATTTGTAATACAAAAAAAGTTTCATTTATATTGCAGATACAAACGAAGTCCATTAAATCATGTTTTTTTAATTATGGAAGACACTACCATCTCGAGGTCTTGTGTTCTACTGTACTTAAAATAACTACCAAAGTGATTGTACATAAGAATTGTGTGGCTATGGGATTGTTGAGAAATATTGTTTTTTTATTTTCCCATCAACTGCATTCTTTAAATGGAATAGTATTTTTTTCTTCTTTAAAATATTCTAGCCATTTTCAGACAAGATTAGTTTGCTTTTATTGCTAGCAAAATGTAACCGTGCTTTAATTTAAGAGTGTTTACGTTCCCACCAGATATACAGTGCCCTCTGTAATTATTGGGACAATTAAGCATTTTTTCTTCTTTTGGCTCTATACTTGGTTTGGATTTGAACTCAAACAATGACTATGAGGTTAAAGTGCAGACTGTCAGCTTTAATGTGAAGGTATTTCATCCATACTGGGTGAACTGTTTAGAAATTACATCACTTTTTCAACAACAAAAACAAGAAATTCCTGTGTGTAGTAAAACATTACATTTTTGGTCCCATATTTGTAGCACGCAATAATTACATCAAGCTTTTGACTCTAAAAAATGTTGGATGCATTTGCTGTTTTGTTTTGGTTGTTTCATATGGTTTTGTGCCCAATAGAAATTAATGGTTCATTATGTATTGTGTCATTGGAGTCACTTTTCCTGTGAATAGAGATGTTTTTAAGCACTTGGTAGAACACATTGTAGCACAGATAATCCTGAATGAGTCGTGAATAAAAATGATAACCGCCCCTGTTATTGTAATGGTGAAAGGTTAGCATGTCTTGTGGGGTCTGATACTTTTTCACTCATTATTCATGGTTCATTTGGGATTATCTGTAATCGTGGTAGCATCCACATTGATATAGAAGTGTTTAGAAACATATTATTTTCAATAAAAGTCAAACAAATTACACAATACATTATTTACCGTTCATTTCTATTGGGCAGAAAATAATCTGAACACAACTAAAACAAAGAGCAAATGCATCCAACAAAGTTGTAGAGTCACAAGCTTGACGTAGTCATGGTGTGCTATGAATATGGGACCAAATAGTACTTTTTACTACTTTAATACACAAGTGAATTTTGTCCCTCTCATTTTAGGGGAGCAATGTACAAAAAGTCCTGTCATTTCTAAACGGTGAACCTGCTATGGATTAAATACCCTCAAGTTAAAGCTGAGGGTCTGCACTTTAACCTCAAAGTCATTGTTTGATTTCAAATCAAACTTTTGGAGTATAGAGTCAATAGTCGAAAATGCTTCACTGTTCCAATAATTACAGAAGGCACTGTATATTAAAATGATCATAGGCTAGCTTTGGTGAATACAATAATGGGCATTCATATAAAATGACTGGGTTCTCAGTTCTCTTATTAAATGCCCACACCAGTAGAAATCCACTTTTTTCTAGCTGAAAGACGATGGCCAGAGTTTACCCATGAAGTTTCACAATGATTTAAGTCCAAGTATATTTGGGCTTGAAGTGACATCTGAAATGCCCACTTTTCCCAAATCCGTGTGAATGCGGTGTCTTTTCCTAAGACGTACACATTATTTTCAGCCTCCGTTTTGTTTCAGGGCTGGGTTTTATTTGAATGTTACCACCCACCACCAGCATGACTTTGTTAATGATTTAGAAACCGCTGCAAAAGTATTCATCTTGGACCATGTTGAGCCGAACAGTCCTCTGTCCACTTGACTGCCTGAACCATGGAGCATATTAAAATACTTGTTTTTATTTTACCATAAAATTATCATAAGCCATTGGATAATTTTGTCGATTTTCGCTGTAATATATATATATATATATATATATATATATATATATATATATATATATATGTGGCATATTGCGTGATATGTTAGCATTTCGCAAACCCGCTACCACTGTCACCTCAAGATGAACGGTTTTGCTTCACTACACGCGCCACTGCTTTGATTGGTGTAATGTTGGCAAGAAACCACAAATGTCTATACAGATAATGAAAATGGACCCGCAAAAAAATTATTTTAGGAACTTCTAGACGAATTGGTTATTTAGCCACAAAAACCGCCGCGTGCGCAACTATGGGGTATAATAGACGGGGTTAGCTTAGATTGTTGACAACAAAACTATATTTCATCTCCAATGTTTATTGAAAACAAATACATTTGCACAATGAACACGTGTCTCTCATACATCGTTGTTGGTTAGCTAACAAGCGACTTTTAGCCAAATTAGCATGATATGAAATCAGTCGAAACACTTCAAAACAAGGCACGGTATCAAGAACAAAAAACTAGCTGAAACGAGCCATTTACGATTCCCCACACACACATGGTAGTCTCATTGATGCTAGCTATCTGCCCATCCAGAATCACGACACACGGACTTCTGCCCCATTGAAGCGTGCATTGTTGTCGCGACGTCAGTTAACCCATCTAAAGTTACATGTAATGTGTGTCGTGTCATTTCCCTTCCACTGTGAGAACCATGAGCACGGACAGACTTGGTTTTGCAGTGCCGCAGCTGAAACCTGCCAGCAGACTACCTAACAAAGTTTGCACCGTGTCCATTACAATGTAGACAAACGCATATCACCTATCTTTCAATAGTTATCCATATTTAACGGAGCTTCACCTTATTCATTCGAACTATTTCAATGGCGGATTCGCAGACGCAATTTATGGCCGATCCCAAAACTTGAGATAACATATGGCGAAGTCAAAGATAAGCCAGTGGTTTCCATCTGTGGCAAAGTTGTCCCTAAACCAATGCCTATGACAAATCCAGCTCCAGAACGAGCTATAGAGCCAGCTGGCTAATCTTTTGAATAAGGTGTAGTAAAAAACACGAGGTTAGAAAGACACAGCTGTCAGTGTCCTTATTCGTTGATGTTTATCAACTCCACATCGACAGTCCCACCCTCAATTTGCGAATATGTATGTATATGTATCCTTCGTCATTCTTTGGTGGTCGACCCTAAATGTGCATTTCCTCTTTAGGATGGGAAATTACGTTGAAATACTGGCGGAAACTTCCTCTGGGGGGGGGGGCTCCTTTAAAGCAGGGGTTACCAAACCTTTTCACTCAGGGGGGGGGAACACCCTGCGCCCTGTATATTTCTATGGGCACAAGCACTATTCATTACATAAACTGTTCACACCCCTCTTGTTAGCAGAGAGAATGACATGTCTATGTATTCATGTGATATTTGAAAGATTCAAACATTACAAAATCTATGGGCAAAGAAACCTAACGTTAGCTGACATGGGCTAGTTGATCTGGACATTCCCGACAAGTTATAAATAGCTCACTAAGCAAGGTATTCAATGACACATGAAAACTGATGATGCATTTCGACATTTCACCTCGTGCATTCTACTAATACTCTTGAAATTTGTAAGTTGAAAGCCGGACTGCGTTCCCCCTTGGGTGAGCCTCACAGTTTGGGAATCACTGCTTTAAAGGCCCAGTGCAGTAAAAAACATGAATTTTCTGTGTGATATATGTCCACACTACAAGGTTGGAGTAATACAGTGAAATTGTGAAAATTATAATCGCCTTTTAGTGTGAGAGCTGTTTGAAAAGAGCCTGTTTTGGTGGGATGGAGTTTTGGCCTGCCTGGTGACATCACCAGACAGTAAATTAGTTAATTGACCAATAAGAAAGAGTTCCAATTCTCTCTGCCAATAACAGCTAGTTTCCCTCTCCCCACTCTGACAGTCCTTTTAATTTGACTTACACATGACATTGTGGTCAGACTTGTGAACATAGCTTTATATTTGGTGTTTGCGCACCTCTGCTTCTGTTTTAGAAGGCTTTACATCATTTAAAAAATGCTTTACCATCCCAATGCTTTTATTAACCTAAGGTACAGTGAATAGTTAAACATTTTTTTTGGTTCAGTTGATAACCTGTACCCTTTCACACTATAGTGCCAGCCCGAACCATTCTGTGCTGGCTTAGATGTATTCCTTTCCCGCTGTCATTTCCACTACGATTTCAACAACTATAGTGGGTGTGTAACCAGTCCTGCACAGATCATCTTGGCTTGGTTCGGCTCACCTCAGCTCAGTAGTGTGAAAAAGCTTTGCGGTTACTTTTAAGCGTGAGTCATGAGGACAAAATGTTGTCCGGAATATTCCTGTTCTTGATCCATTTCCGCATGCCTCGGTGTGTTATTCTGAAAATGGTGGTTTGTACCTCTCTTTAGAATTTTAGATATGAGTGTGCGATGGAGACAATGTGATGATGGGTTTGTTTTGAATTGGCTTAAGAGACAATAGCAACAGGACAGTAAAACTATAAATGTCACCTCCACGCCATCCAAACGGCTTGTTTGTTGGCATCGCGGTCAATGATAAGCAATGTTATGAAAATCAACAGTGTTGAGTGTGTGCAGTACACTTTTACATATCGTGATCACAGTGACTTCAAGACAGTCTCATTGTGGGCATTAACTGTATGGCTACAATATTACATGTCTCATTACTAATGTTAAAGGCACAGGAGTGATCCTCACCAAATTATAAACTAGTAAAACATCTTATGAAGATCTCTATTTTAAATTCTGTAAATGTTTTGACAATTAAAGTGGTGATATAATGACTTGCCTGGTTTCATGACACTGGGGACAATATGACATCAAGAACACTATTCTTACATTTGTACAATTTCTTAAAATATGTTTACTTGTGATGGCCTAAAAATTTGAGTAGACAATAACAATATAGTGGCAGATCTTTTTCTCCTGACATCCATTTATGTGCTAAAAGGGACACATTCAAATATGCAATCTTACAATAAGGCTTTGTTGCATCCTCCATACAATACTTCCACACCCTCATGCACCCTCATTATGTCAACCCATTTACAACATTTCATTTCAGCATCATAAAATAATCTCTCTGAAAGTTTATAACACATTTGATACCACAGTACAGTACACATCAACCTAAAATCAACTACAGCCATGCTTTGTCATGGACTCACCCCTTGCTTCTAGCTTCTTCATTCATGAATGTGATGCCTTGGACTATATATTTAGGGCAGCACACCTGCCCTCTTGATGTAGTCAGTGATGTCCATGTCCTCTGGGATGTAGATATCTTTAGTGCCAGCAAGGTATGTGTAAGACCCCAGAAGCTTGATGATGGCGGAGAACACAGGCCGGTCCTTGAAGCTCCACATCCAGCAGTACTTCATCAGGTCATACCTGGAGAGAGAGAGAGACCGGTGAATAGAATAGAATGAGAGAGCGTAATTAGATTTAATATCAGCTACAACATGGAGGCATTACACAGCTAATAATGGGCTTTACATTGGCTATGGCATAATTACATGTATATTCTTATGGTTTAATGTGAATATTTATAGACAGAATGTTTTTGGCCAGGGACGGCACAGACTTACAAGGGTCCCCCACAGTTGTCTGGCCTCTTCATCCTGTATGATTTCTGTAGGTGGAGGAACACACGCTCCGGCTCCAGATCAGGGTAGGGGGGAGAGCCTGAGGGAGCGATATGAAAAATAAATTAAATATTGAAGACTACTGAAACAAAAACAAACAAAAAACCTAATTGAAAATATTGTTGTCTTATTGTAGAGGTAGGCCTACATTTCCAAATGACTTGAATCAGATATCAGCAAAGTAACAGTTACCCAATGTGATCAATTCATACAGAAAGATTCCAAAAGACCATCTGAGGGGGAGAGAACACAAGTTATCAAGCATGTTGAGATGTTACAAAAAACAACTGAAAGTCATGTAGAAATATTATGTCAGAACGTTAATAAAATCAAACAAACATTTGGTTAATGTACACTCTACACTATGGGCCAGATTCCCAAGCACAGGTTAAGTTTAGTCCTGGGCTTAATCTGTGTCCGGGAAAGGGGCCTAAATGACCCAAAACTCACACATCACTCCTGTCAGTGGTTGGGTGCTTCATCATCCTCTCTGGAGCCTGCCATTTGAGAGGGACCTCAGCTGTTCTCCGATTGGCCAGTTTGTCATTCTGGCACCTGCGATAGGCCAGTTTGTCAGTCTGGTGCTGGCGGATCTCGAAGGCCAGGCCCAATCCAGATACCCTCACAGAGAACCCTGGACCAATCAGGATGTTCTGTGCAGCAACATTACCATGTACAAGCCTGTGCTCTGACAACAGATAGTCCTGAAAGAAGATTGTAGAAAAAAAGAGATCGTAATAATAATGATGTGCTTGAATGCAGAAACCTGGATAGAATTGATGTGATACTTTAAATTGCTTGGATTACATGCTCAAAGTCATTGTATTCTAGCAACTGACTGCAGTACCAATATTCTCCATGAGGTGTCGTTTATTGACGATGAAACTGTTGTAAATCACATTGGTATCCTATATGCACCTAGGACAATACACTGTATTCACTGCAAAGAGCTTGTTGTGGTACTGTATTTTGGCCTTCCATTGGATATTAGATCTCTCCAAATGCTACATAAAATCACTTACCAGGCCTGCTGCCACCTGCTTTGCCACCAAAAACACTGATCTCTCTGAAAAGTGTTGCAGTGGATCCAAGGGCTCCGAATCACTCTGGAGAACAGGGAAATTAGTTATTATTCCGTCAACTCAGGGGGATGCTCAGTATTCAATTTCTGAAATTAAAGTGACCAATTATTTATCTGTAGACCATTCAATTAATGACTTCAATTTGAATTAAATGTAACTGAAAAATGGAATAATGAATTATTATCATATTGGGAATAGAAATACAGTATTATTCATATTCAACATGCTTGATTCGTGAGGGCTCTGGTGAGTATGATTTCCAATGTATTTGTTACAGCAAATAAACTTGAACTTAAAGTCCCACCCATTGTTGTCTTACATTTCTCAGGGTCCAGAGGTAGTGCAGAAGGTTGCCAGGACTACAGGCCTCCAGTACCAGGTACATAGGTAGTCTCTGTGTCTGACAGTACAGCATCCGGACCAGGTTCTGGTGTTTACACACGGTACCATGGAAAAGAATCCAGTCAACAAACTTCTTTGCCTCAGGCTGATTTATGCCTCCTGAAAGGAGATTTTGTATTTATTTTTTTACATTTATTCAACTAGGCAAGTCAGTTGAGAACAAATGATTATTTACAATAACGGACTACCCTGGCCAAACTCTAACCCGAACGACCCTGGGCCAATTGTGCGCCGCCCTATGGGACTTCCAATCACGGCCGGTTGTGATATAGCCTGGAATCGAACCAGGGTCTGTAGTGATGCCTTTAGTACTGAGATGCAGTGCCTTAGACCCCTGCACCACTTGGACCAAAGTTTTTAACTTCTTAAAGAAGGAACAAAATCATAAAAATCCTAATCCATTGCAGTGGGATCCTCTAGGAGTAAAATGTAAAAATTCTGTATGTTTTTATCTGCGAGGTACACACAACTCTCCCATAACTCAAACTTGCTTGGTTCAATATCTCCAAAAACATGCAGCAATGTCCCACACACAGCCTGTATAAAACTGTACAAGCATATACCTCGGAGTGTCTTGACCACTACAGCACTGGGTATATCCTTTCTTCTTATTGTGCCTCTGCAGATAGGACCATAGTGGCCAGTCTGCCAGAACTCCAGCCCCTCCAGAGTACATTCTCCTGGGATCTCCCACAGACTCACTGGGCTACTGGACACGCACTCCTGACCTGCTGGACGCAACGCAGTACTGTGCTAAACATTTGTGATGACATGCATTTGAATTTCAACTTGAAGTTGTTTCTTGAGGTTGATATTTTAATGTTTTTACAATGTCCTGTGCCTTGCTTGGCAGTAGAGGGCTCATGTTAGTCATGGATCAGAGTGTGCATACTGATGCAGTGTTGGTATGAACAGGAACAGATTTCATTAACAATTATTTTTACATCATAATTCACTGTGGTGAATTCACTAGACAATATTACAGATCTAACACAGGTTGATGTTTCCAATAGGTTTAAGTTTACCACGATTGGTGTAATGGGCAGGGGTGGAGGTCCTCTCTGGTGCTGCTCTTCTTCTATGGAAGAGACTGCACAGTATGCTGGTCACAACAACCACTGTGCTGAGAGCCAGGAGAGTGGGGATAATGATCACAGCTAATGTGCCTGATCCTTCCTCATCTGAATACATACACACAGTTCAGATGGTATGAGGGGAACACAACACAATCACTGTAACTGGTGCAGTCAGACAGACAACTGGTGCGTTAAACTTGGCTCTTGTTGCACATCTAATATTTTATCTGAGCTGGTGTTGATGAGAGACTGTTGTAGTTTACACATGGGAACATAAAAGACTTACAGCACAGAGGGTCTGAGGTGTTGTTGCATGGAGACGCCTGCACATCCATAGATTACAGGTGGTTCTTACCATTTCTCACATCTTCAGGAAGAGAGATTGATCCAACATAAGGCCTATGAATGGAAGAATATAATCAACATAGTATTCTTTTGGTCTATAAACACTTTTATGATGGGAGCATCCATTCAGAGCAAGTCAGGTAAAAGCTATAATGGTTGACCAGCAAAAAAATCATAATAATGCTAGTAATATACAATAATTGCACCACATCAATACAGGATGATAAATCAGGTGTAGTTAGTTGACTTTAACAATATGCCTACTAATTGGTCTTCCAAGCAAGACAGAGAACTGTAAGAACAGCGTGTCCTCACAGATACCAAATGAAATGGAAGTTATGGACGCCGGCAACTTACCAGGGAGATATCAAGGAAATGTGTCTCCATATGCCTACCTGTAATATTTGAGTGAGCTCTCGTGACAACAGCTTTTAGAAAATACACACTTTTCTAACGTCGAATGCCCTCTGCTCTGGCTGAGCGGCCATAGCCATGAAGGTGACCGCGGTAAGTTGACTGACTGTTAATTATTAACACGAGGACATTTTGTGACTAACTATTTATTTAACTACTGAGATAATACTGAGTAAACGTGATGTTATATTTGTCTAGTACGCCTTTTCTGCTTTTCGTATGTGTCCTCCATTCACAGGTGTCCCCATCATAGACTTCGATAGTATCTATCATGTCGTTTGTGAGAGCATGGATAGCACGATTGAGGCCATCTCCATAGTGGTGGCGTGGAGTCCCATGCCGAAAAAATTTGAACATTTTCAAATACTTGTGAATATAAATTATTTGCCAAATATATTTTCATACAAATGTATGTATTCCAAATACTGTACATTTACAAATGTATGTCACGCATTTAAATACATTTCAAAATGCGTACAAAATGTTTTATTTTTTGGGGATATATTTATTAACATGTATCCTAATTCCCAAAATATTTTTTCCGTATGGGGTCTACCGTTTCCGGAAACAATATCACCATTAATTTTGTGGACTCGGTTCATTCAAACATCGTTTTAAGCTTTGTTTTACTATTGACAGTTACAGCAGATTTTTGGGGGATTGGTTATCGATTTGCTTTACTTGAATATTAGTGATGGGCATTCTGGGTCTTTTCAGTGAGCCGGCTCCTTCGGCTCAGCTCACCAAAAAGAGCTCTATTGGCTCCCAAAAGGCTCTTTAGAAAATGTTTTGTATTTTTTCAAGTCAAACAATTTGCGATAGTTTGACTATGATTGGTTTTAAAACAATTCTTATTAAATGAAATCATACTCTATCTTAACCACAATGTATTTAAAAATGCTTTGGTTTGTTATGAAAAATAATGCTATTAAACATTTGTATTTAAAGTATAACTTTTTAATGTATATAAACAAAGTGCATATAAATCGAATAATTAAAAGCGAATACAATCTGAATAATAGAATATTGCACCATATCAAAGAAAAATAAATAACAATGTGCAAAACTGCAGCATCCCACTTAAAACGTTCAACTGGTCCCTTTTTTCTCTCCTTTATTGCCATGTTTATAACCAACAGCACACAGCAATGCTGACCAGATTTTTCTTTTGAGAGAATTGCATTCAGAAACGCAAGCTGCCTCACTTTCGAGGGGCCGATGCGGTTTCTTATCTCAGTAATTATTTGTCCCGTTTTCGAGAAGACCCTCTGAGGGAACGGATGTGGCCACTATGCAGAGTCTCCCTGTCATGACTTTAGTAAGTCGTGGGTAGACAGAGGCCTTGTTCTTCCACCAGCTCAGAGGATCTGCAGATCTTGGGAGGGGCTCCTCCAAATAGGATCGGATCTCCATTATGGCATATGCTGAGGGATTCCTTCGTGCTGCATCCCCAGTTGCTCTCTCGTCAAACAGCAGACGTTTGTGGCATTATTGCTGGGGCTTCTGCTCCATCTGATCCCTCTTCTTCCTGTTGCCCTGGTGCCTGAGCCAGCTGACTGCTGGGGCTGTCCCTCCCTGCTGCTGAGGTTATTCTTGAAGAGCCTCATCAATCGCTCTGGCATCACTGAAGGCTAACTTCTTAAACCTGGGTCAAGTGCAGCGGTTTCTGATAGCACGTTATTATATTCCATTCTGCGGAACTTTCTGTTCATTGATGAACATAGGGTGTCCATCAACTCTCACATGTCCTGTGGTTACATTTGCTTTTCTCTGGCGGCTGGCTGTGATTCGCTGCAGACCCTTACACAGGAGTCTGCAGCTGAAAAGAGTGAACAGTAACTTATTAGTTCAGGTTCATGTTTTGTCTACTGATACTAAAATATAATTTCAAAATCAAATGTATTTATATAGCCCTTCTTACATCAGCTGATATATCAAAGTGCTGTACAGAAACCCAGCCTAAAACCCCAAAAAGCAAGCAATGCAGGTGTAGAAGCACGGTGGCTAGGAAAAACTCCCTAGAAAGTCCCAAACCTAGGACGAAACCTAGAGAGGAACCAGGCTATGAGGGATGGCCAGTCCTCTTCTGGCTGTGCCGAGTGGAGATTATAACAGAACATGGCCAAGATGTTCAAATGTTCATAAATGACCAGCATGGTCAAATAATAATAATAATAATCCCAGTAGTTGATTACTGAGGTGCAACAAGTCAGCACCGCAGGAGTAAATGTCAGTTGGCTTTTCATAGCCGATCATTGAGAGTATCTCTACCGCTCCTGCTGTCTCTAGAGAGTTGAAAACAGCAGGTCTGGGACAGGTAGCACTTCCAGTGAACAGGTCAGAGTTCCATAGCCGCAGGCAGAACAGTTAAAACTGGAGCAGCAGCACGGCCAGGTGGACTGGGGACAGCAATGAGTCATCATGCAAGGTAGTCCTGAGGCATGGTCCTAGGGCTCAGGTCCTCCGAGAGAGAAAGAGAGAATTAGAGAGAGCATACTTAAATTCACACCAGATAAGACAGGAGAAATACTCCAGATATAACAGACTGACCTTAGCCCACAAACTACTGCAGCATAAGTACTGGAGGCTGAGACAGGAGGGGTCAGGAGACACTGTGGCCCCATCCGAAGATACCACCGGACAGGGCCAAACAGGCAGGATATAACCCCACCCATTTTGCCAAAGCACAGCCCTCACACCACTAGAGGGATATCTTCAACCACCAACTTACCATCCTGAGACAAGGCCGAGTATAGCCCACAAAGATCTCTGCCATGGCACAATCCAAGGGGGGGGGGGGGGGGGACGCCAACCCAGACAGGAAGACCACGTCAGCGACTCAACCCACTCAAGTGACGCACCCCTCCTAGGGATGGCATGGAAGAGCACCAGTGACTCAGCGCCTGTAATAGAGTTAGAGGCAGAGAATCCCAGTGGAGAGAGTGGAACCAGCCAGGCAGAGACAGTAAGGGTGGTTCATTGCTCCAGAGCCTTTCCGTTCACCTTCACACTCCTGGGCCAGACTACACTCAATTATATGACCTACTGAAGAGATGAGTCTTCAGTAAAGACTTAAAGGTTGTGACCGAGTCTGCGTCTCTCACATGGGTAGGCAGACCATTCCATAAAAATGGAGCTCTATAGGAGAAAGCCCTGCCTACATTCTCATCTACTGCTCATATACATATATAATACTGTATTAAATAATGTAGTAATAACTGCTTACTGTACCTCTCCACAGTGACCTGCTCAAAGGGTTCCAGGACTCTGCACACCTCCTCCACCATCTCCCATTCCTCTTGGGTCAGAGCATCAACAGGTGCATTGACAATGGCCAGGGTAGAGATGATGGCATACTTTGACTCAAGAAACCGCTTCAACATATAATATGTTGAATTCCACCTTGTAGTGCAATCTTGTTTTAGGCCTCAGCTCAGGCATCCCCATCTGGCGTTGTGTAAACTTTCATTTTTCAGCACCTACTGTGCTCCTGTGGAAGTATTTCACAGCTGCTTTCACTTTGTCCACAGTGGGCTTCATCACCTTCAGAGCATCTCTTACAATCAGGTTGATTGTGTGGGCAAGACATGGATGATGGGTCCATTTAAACATTTTCATGGCTTTGGTTATGTTAGCTGCATTGTCGCTAACACAACAGACCACTTTTCCATCTACTTGCCTTTCTCTGGCCACTCTCAACAGTTCCTCTGCCAAGTTCTCTGAGGTGTCTGTTGCTGAACTCAAAGCAGTCCAGAAGACAGCTAGACATCGAAAAATCTTCAATGAAGTGAAATGTAAGAACTGGTTACCCTTGATGTCCAGCAGTCAGTTGTAAGGCAAGCTGCAGTAGCTTTTTGGACTCTTTCCTGCGCTGAAGCCTGTGTAATTTCTAAAACCTCTGTCCTCCACGATTGAAAATGGCTGCAAAATGGTGTCAATCATTTTAGCCAATGCAATATTAATTTGGCCTTGTTTTGCTACAGACATAAACTGGTCCATAGAAGACTGCGTTGCTGTGGGTCATGGAGTAGGCCTAATTGACTGTCTCCCACTATCACCAGCAGGCCCACTAGCTAGCTTCACAGTTGGGTGCACAGTTCGCATATGCCGGTGTAGGTTGTGCGTAGAACCGGCTTGATATGATATTTTGTTTTGGCAAATGCTACACTGTGCTCTAACATTGTCTACATTATTAAAATGCATCCAAATGCTACACTGTGCTCTAACATTGTCTACATTATTAAAATGCATCCAAATGCTACTGTGCTTCCGACTCATTTCCCAGCTGTTGTTTTCATAGCAGCCGAGGAGAGAGAGGAAGGACAGCTAAGTGTGTGACTGTGAGTGAGTTGGCTCGTCCCTCCCTCATGCATCACTTGACACTGTGTGTCTGACAGGAACAACAGGTGAGGCTGTTAGTCTGAGCAGATAGTCAGAACAAATGTGTGTGCTTGAGCATTTAGGCCTATATTATTTAATACATGTTTTTGTTCTTTGGATTAGTTAATTACATTAATTTAAATATTTTGATTTATTCATATCTTTATTGTTTTTATAAATAGATTTGTCTCTTCTGATATGCGAGCCGGCTTCCAATGTTCACCTACAAGAGCCTTAGAGCCGACTCGTTCGCGAACGACCCATCACTATTAGTCATCTGATTTATTCGTTTTGGTCTCTGAACCTTACGCCGCCAGCTCCTGATATCAGGGCATAAAAAAATGATAATATGATTCCTTAATTAGCCAAGTTGCATGTGCACCCAGCTATATATTTTTAGGTTTTCATTGTAAATAAGAATTTGTTCTTAAATGACTTGTCTAGTTAAATAAAATAAATACAAATAGTTTTCCCTGGCTAAATTAGCTGGCTAGCTGAACTATGCCACTTTTCATAAATACTGCACCCTCCTCTTCAAAACTTATTTGTTAGTTATACAATCATGTAACTAAGAATGTTGCTGGAAAGAAAATTGAAAATGATTAATTGTTTTGTTCCATTGTCATGACTGTATTGAGCTATCTGTCGTAAGACAAGGGCGATGAAGGATATCAATGCTACTTAACAAGGATCCAAGTTCATTTTGTGTTAACGGGCAACCTCTCCCTGCTTGGCTCGATGGGATATGTAGTGATTTTGCCAACACAGCTAGATATGTACAGTCTTGTACCCTTAACCTTTTTATTAAACTGACTATCGTATTTGTTGATTTAAATCAAGCTTTATTCATATAATGAGTAATCCAGGAATGTCACTAGTTAATTGAGATGAGAAACCTCAAAAAAGCAACTCTACAGAGCGCCAAGGACTACAATGAATGGCAAAATTACTTCCGGACACGAAGGGTCCAAGCTCCCCCTCCTCCTCACCACCCTATTTTGAACTAGTCAGAGATCTGTGGTATATAATGACGATAACCTGCAGTTATGGAATGTTTGCTCACAAGTATGATTAATTGGCTGATCCCTCCTGGTGACCTGGATGGAATTTTGTGATCCTTCCTTAACCCATAGGATGTCCCACCCAGTCGACTACTTCAAAAAGGTACAAGTCTGTTGACAATGGGGTCATTACACCTTGATTGACTTGTGAGGATGATAACACAATTTATTTTCATCATTAGCCAAGTCTGTTGGTGTTCTACCCAAAGTTGCAAAGGAAATGTTGTGATCTACACTGAACATATTTCAAAGATTTTACAGTTCAGTTCATATAAGGAAATAAGTCAATGGAAAAAATTCACTAGGCCCTAATGTATGGATTTCACATGACTGGGCATACAGTTGGTCAGATACCAGAACCAGTCAGTATCTGGTGTGGCCATTTACCTCAGACAGCGCAACACATCTCCTTCGCATACAGTTGATCTGGCTGTTGATTTTGGCCTGTGGAATGTTGTCCCATTCCTCTTCAATGGCTGTGCGAAGTTGCTGGATATTGGCAGGAACTGGAACACTATCGTACATGTCGATCCAGAGCATCCCAAACATGCTCATTGGGTGACATGTCTGGTGTGCAGGCCATGGAAGAACTGGGACATTTTCAGCTTCCAGGAAATGTGTACAGATCCTTGAGACATGGGGCCGTGCATTATCACGCTGAAACTTCAGATGGTGGTGGATGAATGGCATGACAATGGGCCTCAGGATCTCGTCACAGTATCTCTGTGCATTCAATTTGCCATCGATAAAATGCAATTCTGTCCATAGCTCATGTCTGCCCACACCATTATCCCAGCTCCACCATGGGGTACTCGGTTCATAGCATTGACATCAGCAAGCCACTCTCCCACACGATGCCATCTGGCCGGTACAGCTGAAACCGGGATTCATTCGTGAAGAGTACACTTCGATGGCCACTGGCATGCTGGAGAAGGTGAGCACTTGCCCACTGAAGTTTGTTACGACACCAAACTGCAGTCAGGTCAAAACCCTGGTGAGGACGACGAGCACGCAGATGAGTTTCCCTGAGACGCTTTCTGAATTGTTTGCAGATATTTTTTTGGTTGTGCAAACCCACAGTTTGTCTGTGGCTGTTTCAGACGATCCGCAGGTGAAGAAGCCGGATGTGGAGGTCCTGGGCGGGCGTGGTTAAACGTGGTCTGCAATGTTAAGGCAGTTTGGATTTACTGCCAAATTCTCTAAAACAACGTTGGATGCTGCTTATGGTAGAGAAATTAACATTCAATACTCTGGCAACAGCTCTGGTGGACATTCCTGCAGTCAGCATGCCAATTGCACGCTCCCTCAACTTGAGACATCTTGTGGTGTTTTATTTCAGTTCCACAAAGTTGGGACCAACATTTTACATATTGTGTTTTTATATTTTTGTTCAGTTTATTCACCAAACACGAGACTAACAAAATGGATAAAAGGTTGACGGTATAGCAGAAACAGCCGCATCTAGTGGTCAACCTGGTACTTTCACACTACTTTATGGTAAACTAGGGATTTTAATTACTCATTTCTCTGAACCATCACTGGATTCACAGGAAATACATTACATGGCATGGAGAAGCAATACTCCAAGCCATAGCGTCATACTACTTGCCAAGCATAGAGCACTGATACTGTATACTGGTTGGATTGGCATGGGATGTGGGTGGCTTGAAATAAAATGTCAAAAAGATTCCTCATGTCTTATTGGTAGGAAGAAGTCAAAATCAGATGTTGAATACTATAGTTATTGAACATCTGAATCATTAAAATGAAAATTGCCAATTTGGGTGATATCAATTGGCTTACTTTCTCAGATCAATTACATTTCAACAAAATCAAATGTATTTGTCACATGCTCTGAATACAATAATACCTTACTTACAATGCAGTTTTAAGAAAATATTTACTAAAACTAAAAAGTAACACTAAAATAACAATGAGGCTATATACAGGGGGTACCGGGACTGAGTCAATGTGTGGGGAACAGGTTAGTTGAGGTAATTTGTACATGTAGGTAGGGGTAAGGTGACTATGCATGGATAATAAACAGCAAGTAGCAGCAGTGTAAAAACAAATGGAAATAGTCTGGGTGTCCATTTGATTAATTGTTCAGTCTTAGGGCTTGGGGGTAGAAACTGTTAAGGAGCCTTTTGGTCTTAGACTTGGCGCTCCTGTACCTCTTGCTTGGGTGACTGGAATCTTTGACAATTGTTTTTTTATTTTATTTTTGCCTTCCTCTGACACCGCCTAGTGTATATAGGTCCTGGATGGCAGAAGGCTTGCCCCCAGTGATCTACTGGGCTGTACGCACTACCCTCTGTAGCGCCTTATGGTCGGATGCCGAGCAGTTGCCATACCAGGCGCTGATGCAACCTGTCAGGATGGTGCAGTTGTAGAACTTCGAGGAGCTGGGGTTCCATGCCAAATCTTTTCAGTTTCCTGTTTCCACTTTTCAGTGCCCTCTTTACAACTTTCTTGGTGTGTTCCAGGAATTCTGAAATTCCAATGTTACCTGTTTCTATCTAAAGAAACGATTTCAGAACAATCTGAGAAGGTTTCATGGCTCGCTGAAATGACATAGAATGACAAGTGGTCTTCCCAAATGCAGTGGCAATTTTAACATGTAAATCTTGGTGGGGCAAACAAAAACAATGTGGGATGCATGCCAACAAAGCCCCTACACTACACTAAACAATACATTAACTATAATGGTGACAAATGGTGCCCACAAACTGTTAGTGCCTACCTAAAGCTGTCCCAACACCTTACCACTGCTACACCTGGCTTTTAGTGGAGCCTTGTCTGGCAGCGAAACAGTTCATTTAGCCTCATTTACTGCCTTTAAAAACAAAAAACAAAGCTGACTTGCTTAAACGAATGTGCATCCTACTGACAATTGAGATGGACAAACTGGCATAAGAGGACGACAAGTGCTTCTACACCTGCATTGCTTGCTGTTTGGGGTTTTAGGTTGGGTTTCTGTACAGCACTATGATAGATCAGCTGATGTAAGAAGGGCTATATAAATACATTTGATAAGAGGCAGTCCGTAATTTCGATTGACATTTATTGAGTTAGCGACAACTATTTGTTCAGCATTTTTGAAATGTACAGCAAAAGAATTCTGAACATGGGCCATTCTTAGTGTACTCCCTGTACACCAAGTCAGAATAAATAAAGGGGCATATAAACAGAACATGAAAGCTCTTACAATATTCTGTGATTACATTTCTCTAAAACAGGTTATAGGCAACGTGTGCACCACCAAGGTAGAACAGTAGGCGAAGTTAAGAGGTGAAAATAGACCAAATGATTAGGGTGAAGCACATTGAACGCCGTTTGGGTCTTTGCGTGTCAAAAAAGATACACGTATAACACTATCAGATGTTAAATAAGCTTTTAATTTGACACGTCAAATAACACAATTCTATTATAGAATGTTGTGTGTGTGCTGAATTTTTGTACGTGCAAGTCAAGCGCCACCACTAAAAAAAAACACAGCCACTCCATTGAATAGCAGGCTAACATTAGTGGTTGCTTTGCAATGCTTGCAGTTAGCCACTGATTCCTTCCAAACGACTCATTGTTGAATTTGTAATTTCCTACTTGTTGTGCAATCTTTATGTCCAATAGCCGATGAGCACCAGTACATTTTATCGATAATTTCTCTTCGATATTTCTCTTCATATAAAAAGGATTTGCCAGTAGATTGTCGACTTGATTCATGAGGACTGCTAGCTAAGACTTTGAAAGTAAGATGTTGACACGATTAGTCCAATCAAAGCTACTGTACATATAATGTGATTTGATGTCCTTTTATCTGTGGCCAATGACCTTGAGCCTTCTTGGAAGGGCACTTCTTGGAAGGGCACTATGGCAGGACCCAAAGGGCTGAAATGTTGGATGTCTACCCTTACTAAACACTTAAACTTGGCGATGACGTACTGTCCCCAAGAGTGAACACTGAGCCAATCACGACGCAATTCTCCTATTTTCTGCTGGCTCACCCCACCACCACAGAAAGCACTGAGCTAGGCTGAAACACCTGCATTTTGGAGCTGCCTTAAGAAAACAAAAAAGAGACTGTATGCAGCTTTATTAACTGAATGATATATATTTTTTACATTGTTTGCAAACTGATATGTGACACGTATTATTGTCAAAATAACATGCAAAACAGGCAAACCCAAAAATGTGGAGCTCAATGTGTGGCTCCACTGCCCCAATAACATCACATCAACCTAGGCTATCAAGAACACAGATACGAAATAGACAGTTTAATATTCAGACATTAATGTTTTAGTCCATGATTAGGGAAATTCATGGAGGAGAAGCGCATTTGTAAACTGGTTCACACAGGTTGCGATGCATCTGGAACTAAAGGGCTTTTCAATCATACTAATGTGTGATGGCTTAGCCAATTTGTCCCCCTGTCCAGATGCATCACAAGGTACATGAAGGAAGTTAAGCAGTTGAAGATCCTGCTCCACATCCTTTCCAAACACTCCACTAAAATTGCCTCGCACTCACAGGGTAAAACAAAGTGCAGCTCCATTTCATTATAATCACAATTTAATCAACACCTATCTATTTGTTATTTGTGACATCCTGGACCTACCATTTGGTTTTGAGTTACTGAAATCAAACCTTATGATTTGAATGAAAAGTATTTGAATGAACATGAAAAGGTGAATGTAAGAAGCACACATCATTTATCATATTTTCAAATAGGCTACATGTCATTAAACAGCATATAAAAACTCTAAATAGGTCAGGAGCCAGACGGGGAGCCTAAGAAGGAACAAAAATGTATTATTTTGGCTACATTATTTAAAGGTTTTAGCCTATACAAAGATATACATTGTGGAGCATGTACGAGGGCAACACAATAGGCTGGTAGGGACATAAAGCATTCAGCATTTAAACAACATTTTGTTGTATTAAATTATTACAGACTATAAATTGCGCATATAGGCTGAATTCCATTTTAAAAAAAATGTATTTCATTTGAAGTCAAATTACTTTTAGTTATTTTCTTTTTTTGAGAGGGCGGCGGCTGCAGTCTGTGGCTTCAGGCTCATGGGGTGGTGCTTAGAGAGCAGGCCAGCAGCAGAGAATATCCTCTCCACACTTGCAGAGCCACTGGGGATGCTAAACACCCTTTTGGTCACTCTTGCCAGGGTGGGCAGAGATGCAGTTGTATTTTTCTAGGGGAAGGTCTAAATGTTTTTAGGCAAAATAACCCAATCAAAACGGAAAGATCCTTGAACATGGGAATATGCCAGGCCTTCTGGGCCAAAGTCAATTATGGCCTATTGTATAGATAAAATAACAAAAATGAAGGAAACGTTTTAAGAGATCTGATTTTTAGTTTCTAACTGATTGTCTTATCATAGCAAAGTATTTATCTCCCCACGTCGTTCCTTTTAGCATGTACACAGCATGCTTTCGGGATACGTGTCTTTTTGAATAGCACAATGATTCTTTAGTTGTGGACACTACATCACCTCTCTTGGTCCCCATCTTTGTAAGTCACCTTTATTTTGCATCTGTGTGTTTTATCAGTTTCTTTATGAAAATATTTATTCCATTCTCATCGACAGGGCTGTAGTGGAGCAGGTTGAGAGCTTCAAGTTCCTTGTTGTCCACATCAATAACAAACTAGAGTGGTCCAAACACACCAAGACAGTCGTGAAGAGGGCACAACAATGCCTATTCCCCCTCAGGAAACTATAGAATTGGCATAGGTCCTGAGATCCTCAAAAGGTTCTACAGCTGCAACATCGAGAGCATCCTGACTGGTTGCATCACTGCCTGGTACGGCAATTGCTCAGCCTCTGACCGCAAGCCACTACAGAGGGCATTGCGTACCGCCCAGTACATCACTGGGGCTAAGCTGCCTGCCATCCAGGACCTCTACACCAGGTGGTGTCAGAGGAAGGCCCTAAAAATTGTCAAAGACCCCAGCCACCCCAGTCATAGACTGTTCTCTCTACTACCGCATGGCAAGCAGCACCGGAGTGCCAAGTCTAGGACAAAAAGGCTTTTCAACAGTTTTTACCCCCAAGCCATAAGACTCCTCAACAGGTAATCAAATGGCTACCCGGACTATTAGCACTGTGTGCCCCATGCTGCTGCTACTCTGTTTATCATATATGCATAGTCACTTTAACTATACACTCATGTACATACTACCTCAATTGGGCCGACCAACCAGTGCTCCCGCACATTGGCCACCCTCCAACCCTCTCCCTCACTAACTTTAAGCACCAGCTGTCCGAGCAGCTCACAGATCACTGCATCTGTAAATAGCCCATCCAACTACCTCATCCCCATACTGTATTTATTTATTTTGCACCCCAGTATCTCTAATTGCACATTCTTCTTCTGCACATCTATCACTCCAGTGTTTAATTGCTATTCTAATTATTTCGCCACTATGGCCAATTGCCTTACCTCCCTTATCCTACCTCATTTGCACACACTGTATATCAACTTTTTCTATTGTATTATTGACTGTATGTTTGTTTATTCCATGTTTATTCCATGTGTAACTGTTGTTTGTGTCACTTTGCTTTATCTTGGCCAGGTCGCAGTTGTAAATGAGAACTTGTTCTCAATTTGCCTACCTGGTTAAATAAATGTGAAATACAAAAAAACAAGTAGGCATGCTTTAAGCTCATGACGTGAGCGCTATTAGAGCGTCCAACATGTGGGAACCGCGCTCCAGTGAAATTGGGCATGCTCCGTTCACATATTCTGATCAGAACTAGGTTTACTGTTCGTCAATATAGGCCTCGTGCATTAACACATTTTCAGGATCTACATGATTTAACCACAAGATGGCACAGTCACGCAATAATTGACCCAATGAGTATGACTGGACATCCCTTTATAGACGACTAGAGAAAATAGATAGGCTTTTTCTGTTGGCCCTAAAGTATTAAAACCGTGATTAGTCCACGTGGAATTACCTTCAGCGAATGCATTTGTAATTGCACTGACTTGTTTAATTTATTACTGCTAATTTGTACCATTCAATTACAAACCAGTAACATAACTATCTACCGAGGAGTGTGTAGTTACAGGTATAAGGGCAATTTAGTTGCGCGCATCTGCAGGCTACAAGAAGAATGTGATATTGTTGCAATAGTTCACCTACTGGGCGCTCTCGATTACCTGCTTTGCGTGCCGGGTCCCAAAACGTTCCCAAAGAACGACTGAGAACTCTGTCTATCCGCACGCTTGGCGACGTAAATTAACCGCGTCCATGGAAAGGGGACTGTGAGGAGGCCCCGCCCAATTATTTTCCATTGGTTGATTTACAATATTTTACTATTGTCCCATGATCTGATTGGAGTTGGAGCCAATCCCCGGCTGTCATTTGAGGCTGGATGGGCTTTTCTGCAATAAATCAACATGTTAAGAAGGAGCAAAAAAAAAGTTTAGGTCATTTCCCAGTGTATGGTTGGTTTCACTGACTGTTGCGCCTTTAGCAATATACCTCGCTATGTGAGCCACTGGGCTGAATCGGAGACGAGACTACAAGAGGCGTCACAACTGCCGAGACCGCGCGCTTCTGAGCTGGGTTTACGAGGGTTGAAGAATAAGGAGCAAGTTGCCAGCAGTAGACTACACAACGCGAGTTCTGCGAATCTATTCGCTGCTTGGGGCCAGGTATGTTTGTCAGTTTCTAAGGATGAGGATTGCGTCGCTGATATCAAGGTTGAGGATGTAGAACAGGTGCGCGGAACTAAGCTGGGACCTGGCTAATTTTGGAAAAATAATTGTAGGCTATATTCGGGCAACAGTTGTTTGTGCTCAATTCAACGATATAGTAGTTCGAGGATATGTTCATCAAATTGATACATCGACTCAGCCTAAACTCCACTTGAGACAATGTGAGTAGCGTATCATAGGCTCAACTACGGATCAGTACAACATTTACTTATTGGCTATTGTGCACAATAGACTATTAGACAACTGTTTCAGACCGATTCACTGAAAGTGAAGTAGGTTACTGATTCAGAAGTAGAGCTTCATTGCCCAACCACTCAAGAATTTAACGCGAGTTAGAACCCAAGCTACCCCGCGATTGATCTCGCCCCCTGCGATAACACTGACGCAGATACTCGTGCGCTAGTCTATTGAATTGCAGACACTCGGGTGACGTTCCAGTCATTCAATGTACGGGATGTTCATACGGATAATGCTTTGAAATGACAGCTGCTCAAGGAATGGAATACAACCACAGTGAGCAGATTGTCTCATCTCCGTGCAAAAATAATATTTTGAGTGATAGCGTTTTAGGAGAATAGCTGCTTGTCTCGTCTCTCAAACAACCAGTGTCTGGGACTCTCAAGGATTACACGAGGGGTTAAACATGTCCAAAACGCTGAAGAAGAAGAAGCACTGGTCAGGCAAAGTCCAGGAGTGCGCGGTGTCATGGGGGAACGCCGGGGAGTTCGGCTCGGTTGTGGAGGTACTAGGGGGAGCGGAGCTAGGCTACTTCCCGAACCTGGGACAGGTGATTACCGAGGCGATGGTCTGTCACGTCGGGAGGTTACCGAACAGCGGGGACGTGCTTCTGGAAGTGAACGGCACCCCTGTCAGTGGCCTGACCAACCGAGACACCCTTGCTGTCATCCGCCACTTTCGGGAGCCCATCCGTATCAAGACCGTCAAACCAGGTACGTCAAGTGTTTGCGCTCTTACCGTTGAGGTTTTGTAGCCTGCTATACTTTCCAATGTTAAGCATTTTATCATGAGAGGTCAGTTTCATACTATGGCCTACTGAATTCATAATCCAAGCGTGGTCTGGTCTGAGAAGGCAGGGGACATTGGTTATCATACAAAACCAAATGGATTCCACAGGTCACATACATGAGCACTGCAGTGACAACATGCGTTTTATTTAACCCTGACCCCTTATAGTCACCCACATAATTCCCAGAAGCCTCTCTTAATGTCACTCCCTCCCTCTCTGTGCTGTACTTTAGGTGTAGGCCTTATGTGCCATGGGCAGTGAATGGCCTGGGTCACGGCTGTGAGGTTGACTGGGCTCAGAAACACAGCACACTGATGTCTGTGGTTGGAATGCCATAAATAAGACAAGCTTGTAGATGGCTGCATCATTGCAGCTGAGACCCAGGCCCCCTAGGGTAGTGAGAGGATCAGGTGTGTGGGGGGGTTGTGGATTGTGACTGTCTCCGACTCGCCCATGACGACTTATGCCAGTGTCTCCAAGCTAATAACAAAATTGAAGTACAGCAGGGGATTTATAGGCTGCTATAGAATAGTTGTGCTAAGATTTTTGTAGTTCAACATAACTTGTACATTCCTTTAGCTTGAATCGTCTCTATCAAGTCTGTGTGTAATGTAATCCTTTGTTTTGGATTGTCCATCTTTCTCCCTCAACCTTCGTCTGTCCTGTTCTTGATACACAGCGTCCTTGCATTCTCTTCAATAGCCTACATCTTCTCCATGTCGTGTAGTTACTGATTTAGTCAAATCTCATTATTCTGCTCCCTCATCTAACCTGTTTTCATGCATAGACTTTATTTTTCTTCCTTAAAGTCATTCCATGACGGGAGGGCCTAATGTCTGCTATAATTTTTATTTTTTTATCCTTTCAGTTAAGACCTAGGCAACCAGGTGATGGGAGTTTGGTGCCTTAACTGGGGAGAATTGGCTTATGATAATGACTGGAGCGGAATGGGTGGAATGGTATTAAATGCACATAACACATTGTTTACAGGTGTTTGATGCCATTCCATTTACAACGTTCCAGACATTATGAGCCGTCCTCCCCTCAGCAGCCTCCTGTGGTGCCTTAAGTCATCTCATCTCTGCTCAGGCAATAGCAACCAGCCAGACAATGTTCTCTGTGCTCCCCATACTGTGCTCCTCATCCCATTTAGCAAGGCTAGCCTGCCTAAATATGCTACACAGCTGTCTGATGAAATCATTTTACAAGTTCTTCAAAGTAGATAAAGCATACTTTCACGTCCCACTCTCTCATTGTGTACATTTTTCTCTCATGCAATCTGTGTATCTAACGTAGCAGGCGTAAAAGGTATTCATCTCTGTGCAAGCCGTAAAGAAAAAGCGTTATGGATTATGGTCATTGTATTTAATTAGCACAGTTTCTGTGCTGAACTAGGTTGACTATTTGCTCACAACTCCCTTCAGCTCAGCCTTCCACATAGTTCTTGACTTAATTTCTCTGGTGAATTATTTAATTTCTCACTAGAAAAAACACTTGTTGGGCTCACCAAAAAAGCTCTGGTCAGAAGTTAAGTTTTATTAGTCGTATGTACGGGATACACATGGTGTACATCGTCACACAAAATGCTTACTTGCAGGTTCCTTCTTGACAAAGCAACAACAATAAAAGATAAGAATACGAACACAAAAAGTAAATTACTCAGTAGAATAGAATACATATTTTAGCATAAGTATAATACAGTACACCACAATTTATAGTCCAATATTTACATGTGTATGGGGAGATTGGTGGGGCAGTGTATAAACTGAGCAATATAAAAGATTGTGTAGTATGCATGTGTGCTAATGTGCAGGTGGTCAGTCCAGTTCAATTGTTCAGCAGTTTGATGTCTCGTAGATACTGACAGGCTCGGAGACAGTTTCTATCAAACCTCATGCTCCAATACCGTCTGCTCGACGGTAAGGGAGAGAACAGCTTGTGTATGGGGTCCTTGATGATGCGGTGTGTTAAGGTACCGTTTTGAGTCCTGGATGTTTGGGAGCATGGTCACTAATGTACTGGGCCATCTTCACCACCTGCAGGAGGGCCTTGCGGTTGTGGATGGAGCTATTCCGTACCAGGCCTTGATGCAACCGGTCAGGACACTCTTGATGGTTGTATTTTGAGAGGACCTGGGCCGGCATGCCAGATTTCTTCAGCCGCCATAGGAAGTAGAGGCGCTGTTGCGCCCTTTTGACCAGAGTGGTGTTGGTGGTGGTTGTCCATGACAAGTCCTTGGTGATGTGGACACCAAGGAACTTAACCCGGGACTCGCTCTACTGCAGTCCTGTTGATGTGGATCTGGGCATGTTCCAGTGTTTTCCACAAGTATGTAGAGTAGCCAGCCCAATAGAAAAAGTAGCCAGCCAGGCGGCCCTCAATGTTTGGCCGAAGGAGCTCTATTTTGGTGGCCTCTGGTACATTCTAATGCCTTGATTCCATCAGGACTGCACAGTGACATGATTGAAAACTTTATCAAGTTCATCTCCCAGAATCAAAACATTTTGTGATACTGTGTAGAAGGACACTACCTTAAGTGACTTCAAGTGCATGAATTCAGTGTAATGTTAGTAGTTCTGTATATTTTATTGTCCTGTATGTTTAGGACTATTGTGTAAGAACATTAAACCTTTAGATTAGACTTATTTTAAAGTTTAACTGCAAGATATGGATGGCCACTGTTGAAATTATGCATTTTATTAAAACAAAAACATTACAAATAGCCTACATTATTTTTAAATAAATGGAAAGTTTTTTTCAGGTTTTCACTGTCAATAAAAAAAGAAATGGAACATCCACATTTTCTAAGTCCACAACACATCAGGAGACTACTTATGAGGTCAATTCAAGTGCGAGGCTAATTACATGTGCAATTAAAAAAACAAACAATGATGGAGTGAGCAGAAACTGGTGGACACATGCACAGATGGGGCATTCTTGCCGCTGAAGGTTACAGGAAATATAATCAGTGTTGCATTCTGCTCATGTCTTATGAAAAACTTGGGCTTGATACATTTAGTTGGTTCCCTAAGGTCAATAGATTTTTTTTTTAAATTGTTGAATTCTGTTTTACTTTTTGGATTCCGTGAGGGCCCTAATTATTATTTGTACCAGAATGAGGCTCTCCAATGCTAATATTGTTCCTGCAGCGATCTTCATTGAATGTTTTCATAATTTATCTGCATATGGTTGTCAAAAAGCCTAGGCCTACCAGTAGTCTATGCAAATTAGGGAGCCAAATGAACGTCTCTCTCACCGATGCGATTCGGTAGGCTACACTGACTGACGAGACAAGGCACTCATTTTAGCACCACTGTCTGGCAAGCCCGACATCCTAGAAAATCCTTTGGTTTACTTGTCCCAATGCGATACCATGGACATTACCACATTGCATGATTTAGGAATGGCAAAGGGATTTAAGAGCTCAACTTTATTGTCAGTTTGACACCTTTTTATAAACTAGACAACACATGGTGTTCAGGTGTAAATCAATGTACAGTAAATAGCCTACTATGCGCCACAACGCCATGTGGCTTGCTATACGAAAGAAAATAGATTTAATGTGTCAGAACAATAATTGGACTAAATTGTGGATTTTGACTCATTGTTACCACTTACAGTACATTACATGGGACATTGCAAATTCACTAGCATCATGCTCTCTCCCTCCATGTAAAAAAAATAAAAATAGACCGCAACCAATCACAGGGCACACAAACTGTACCGGGACATGGTACAGACAGCAGACTGCGTTTCCCTGTCATTGCTCTCTTTGTGACTGACAGGTGCCTGTCCTATCAATAAATATCTAGAAGTTGTATATTGTTCATTCTCGCGAGAGGCAGACTAGCAAATTTAAACTTTTAAATGAACAGTAGCCTATGAGGTGGAAAAGTAGCTGGTTTTAAATGGTCTGGAACTGATTAGCCTACAGCCTGCGCGAATGGGAAAACACCATGTTCCCTCTGCTTCCTGACGTCAACAATCAACTCCTTTGTTTTGCTGATGTTGCAGGAGAGGTTGTTCTCATGACACCACAATGCCAGTTCACATACCTCATCCCTTTAGGCTGATTCGTCATAGTTGGTTATCAGGCCTAAAACCATGGTGTCCTTAGCAAACTTGTCAGTGTTGTGCAAAGTCGGTAATGAGGCGTATTGGATTCGCCCCAAACATAACACTTTTTTATTGAGGACAAAAAGTTTTATTGCGTGGTATCCAAGTCTCATCGCTACAACTCCCGTACGGGCTCGGGAGAGACGAAGGTCGAAAGCCATGCGTCCTCCGAAACACAACCCTTTGGCACTGGGACGATGGTGGTCTTCTTTAAAGCAGGTGGGGACTACAAAGACACCTGGGACAAAGGCGGGCTGAAGACGCCCGCTAGCTGGTCAACACACACTCTGAGGACGTGGCCAGGGATGCCTTCTATGCCAGCCACTTTGTGATTATTCACACTTTTTTTGTAGGGCACTATGTAAGGATTAGGCTGCCATCTGGGATGCCGCCATGGTCTGAGTGAAGGAGCATTTTGAAGTAACACTTAGCTGGAGTTTGTTAATGGTGCCAGAGCGGAGCCAGGCCTGCAGCCTTGAAGTGAGTCCAAGTCTAATGGATTCAATCACAGCCTTAAATCCCCAATCTGCTGTGCTGGTGTTACTACTGTAATCTATAGTCCTGAGAGGCCAGGGTAGACCTATAAGGCTATAGGCTACAATCAACAGGTGTTTGCTTCAGGGGCTGTCATTCTGTAGTGTGGTGAGTGGTAACCATGGCAACACAGTCCATTTGTTGGCAGGCAGTATGTAACGAGACACCTGAAACTTAAGTGTTCTCTAATGGCAGGTGAGTTGTCGTGGTTCCTCTCTAGGTTTCTTCCTAGGTTTCTGCCTTTCTAGCCACAGTGCTTCTACATCTAGCTGTTTGGGGTTTTTGTGCTGGGTCTCTGTATAGCACTTTGTGACATCGGCTGATGTAAAAAGGGCTTTATAAATCCATTTGATTGAATTTGATGGATTGCATGTGTTTGTGCCTACAATGAGTGACTGCAGTATTGCACAAAGGATTTTGATATACTCCATCTCTGATTTTGATTTTAAATGTTCTGTAGTTAGAAACGGATTAGATTAGTATTCCTTAAACACTTTTGTTTAAATATAATTTGATCTCTGAGAAATTAGGCTAATTGATTTCACCCAAATTGGCCATATTTTTATTTATTTATAGGGTTCATATAATCGTCAATAAATATAGTAATTAACATTCAATTTGGACCTTAATTCTTCCTAACAATGGGTAAGACATGAGGAATCCAACAAAATGATCCATAGCCACCCGTGGACCTCCCACACCAACAAACAGTATTCAGTATCAGTTCTCAACCTTGGTAGAAGACTACCTTGAAGCAAGGGTACGCTGTAGAAGGATATGGTATGGTGTTAAATCCCCTGTGAAGCTTAGATAATGGAGTGGGTGTGCCATTGATTACTGATGTTGTCTTCGGTGATCTGTTCTGTGCTTGTTGTGGCCTCGTTAGGCTGTAGTTAATGGATAGCAGTTTAGTCGCCCTCAGCTCGCCCTGCTAAGGTAGAATGGTAACATAGCACTCAGTTTTTAGGCTGGGGAAATTCCTAATACAGTAAATGTAGGTGGTCTGGAAATGTGTAATTTTGTACAACCAAAATTGAGACAAAGTGGGCAATAAAAGTAAATTCAATTCACCGTTTTAATGTCTTCTGTCCATTTAAAGGAAGTAAGTTATGGAATCAGCTGGTTACCTCAGATTGAAGTGGGCTAGAAAGCTATGTTTATTTATCTTAGTATTTTACAGTTAGGCACGTGTATTAAACAGCACTGCCTTGTCTTGATATGATAGAACTGTTAATGAGAGAACCAATTCAAAATGGTTTTACCATCTCCTGCCTAGCAGAGTACTGCTGCTGCATATGGTGTTTTAATGTGGTCTGTCTCGCAGTGCTACACTTTTATGATATTTGTATTTTATTAGGATCCCCATTAGCTGTTGCAAAAGCAGCAGCTATTCTTCCTGGGATCCACACATGACATAATACAGAACATTAATAGACAAGGACAGAACTACATCAAATGGGGGTGGATGTTTTAACTAGCTGAAGGTATAACAACCTCTATAGCTTCTGTCCAATGCTCTTATGAACACATTTCTGCATCGTTGGACAAAGTCGTCTCTCTGAATTCTAAGCGATATTCTCTGTACACTGGAAAGAAATTCATTTTTCACCAAACATTTCAGCATGTGTTTTTGGGTAGAACGGTACCCCAGCCCACACAATTTCACTGAACTAGACCACCACTACCAGATAAAGTTGCAATAAACTTCACTTACAAATCGAATTGTATTTCTCACATGCGCCAAATACAACAGTATCACGACAACAATACAACAGTGAAATGCTTACTTACAAGCTTTTAACCAACAATGCAGTTTTAAGAAAAATAACTAAAGTAGAAAATAATAATTAAAGAGCAGCAGTAAAATAACAGTAGCGAGGCTATATACAGGGGGTACTGGTACAGAGTCAATGTGCGGGGACACCGGTTAGTCGAGGTAATATGTTCATGTAGTTATTAAAGTAACTATGCATAGATAATAGAATAGCAGCAGTGTAAGAGGGGTCTGGGTAGCCCTTTGATTAGCTGTTCAGGAGTCTTATGGCTTGGGGTTAGAAGTTTAGAAGCTACCTGGACCTAGAATTGGCACTCTGGTACTGCTTGCCATGCGGTAGCTGAGAGAACAGTCTATGACTAGGGTGCCTGGAGTTGCACTACCCTCTAGTGCCTTGCGGTCGGAGGCCGAGCAGTTGCCATACCATGCCATGCTCTCCATAATGCAGCTGTAGAACCTTTTGAGGATCTGAGGAACCATGCCAAATCTTTTCAGTCTCCTGAGGGGGAATAGGCTTTGTCTTGCCCTCTTCACGACTGTCTTGTTGTGCTTGGGCCTTGATAGTTTGGTGATGTGGACACCAAGGAGCTTGAAGAGAACTTGAAGAATTGGGACATGCTCTGTCTTCTTCCTGTAGTCCACAATCATCTCCTTTTGTCTTGATCACGTTGAGGGTGAGGTTGTTGTCCTGGCACCACACGGCCAGGTCTCTGACCTCCTCCCTATAGGCTGTCTCGTTGTTGTCAGGGATCAGGCCTACCACTGTGTCATCTGCAAACTTGATCATGGTGTTGGAGTCGTGCCTGGTCATGCGTGAACAGAGTACAGGAGGGGACTGAGCACACATCCCTGAGGGGCCCCCCTGTGTTGAGGATCAGTGTGGTGGATGTGTTGTTACCTACCCTTACCACCTGGGGGCGGTCTGTCAGGAAGTCCAGTATACAGAAGGTCCAACTCAGTAAATTTACTAGTATTTTTTTTTCAATGACAACTGACCTGTCACATAGAGGGGGGGCTTATCTCTAAACCCTGTTGACTTGTGACAACATTCTGATGATTTATAGCTCATCATGATTATAGACCATGGACTGCAATTGTTAAAGGAATTTTAATGGCATTTTTAGATTCTCCCTGGCCTGCTTATAAGGGAAATAAGCCTCCCCAACTTCCTTTCATTGGTTACACACTGCATTCAAAATATAGATGGAACACCTTGAGTTCTCTTGTCTTTGTTTGTGTGTGTGTGCGTGAGAGTATCACATACCTGACCCCAACCCTATCACCCTCTATCCCGCCCGCCAGCAAGGCCGTCAGTGGGGAAGGAGTGGAAGAGGGAGGGAGGGAGTGAGCGGATGGGTGCGCTGAGGCCCCAGACAGAAGCAGCTGCTGTGAATACTAAAGTGTCTGTCTTCTCCTCTCCGCCTCTCTCCTTCTCTCACCCCTGGCACGGCCCACTCCTGCAGCAGCTCTCACTCAGCACTAAGGTGGTTATATGGGCTGACTTCCAGATTGTCTTTATTGCAATTGCTTTCCCAGGTTCACTATATTGCAGTCAAGCTTTGCAGATGATCAGTTCTCACAATGCCTAGAGAAATGCTTAACTTCACAAACATCTCTGAAGATGGCTTAAACTTTTTTGTGGTTACTGAAGTTTTTAAACATTCTCCAGAGATCTGATTTGCAGCACCACTCCTTTGTTCCCACACTGCGGAGCGTGAAGGAGACAAACACTCTACTCCTCCTGTCTTCCCGAGAGAGTGGTTGAGGGAACCAGGGAAGACTTCAAGAGGTGGTGCCAGTCTCTGTTTGGCCAACACTTGTCGATCCCATCACAGCTGTGAGTGTTTGAAATGAGTTGCACTGCTGCCTGTTTGTCTGACAGAGAGCGGACTCTTAATAATGACTAGTGACGACCCGCCAACTGGAGAGTGCCTGGCGCTGGTTATTTATCCCTGTTTTATTGTTGTGCTCTGGCTGTCACGGCCGAGACAGTCTGCCTGGTAATGAATACGGCCTGCAACAATGATGACTGATCTCTTCTCATTGCGTCATTATCTAAGGGAAGGAGATGCATCACGTTTTTAGACAGGTGTGTGTGCTGCTTTCACTCCTGCACCCTCTGACAGTGGTTGTTTGACAGTGGTTGTTTGACAGTGTAGTGTCGGCCTCGGCGGCAGCGTGTCGGCCTCGGCAGTAGAAGCTATGTCTCAAGCAGTGGAGGCTGCTGAGGGAAGGACGGAATGGCATCAAACACATGGAACCCATTTTTGACATATTTCATACAATTCCGCTCCAGCCATTACCACAGACCATTCCTCCCCATTTAAGGTGCCACCAACCTCCTGTGGTCTCTAAGTACATAGATGCCTGTGGAAGTGCTGTACTGTTCAATTCGGTGGTGTACCACCAGGCAGAGACAGCATGGCTATTGTTTATTCCCCTAGAGATAAGATGTTGTCAGTATAAATAACATCACGCACTAGTGTTGCACAGTATACTGAAACGTTGGTACTTAAAATTAAAAACTGTTTGGTACTAGAATTTTACTTTCTGTACTTCTGTCAAATGTGATTGAAAGGATCAAGTCTGTATCAGCTCACTCCCTTCCAGCACAAAGTGCCTGCTTCACTTACTCATTCATTGTAGCTGTTTGGGCTCCAGTAGCTCCCCAGTCCCCACAGAAGTTGAACACTTGATGAATGCAACAAAGCATGTAGAAATTGAAACTGTTTGCAAACAATGTTTGATACCATTCCATTGATTCCATTCCAGCCATTACAATGAGCCCATCCTCCTATAGCTCATCCCACCAGCCGCCTCTTGATGTCTGTATGGGCTTCAACACTTTTACAATGCAAGATGAAACCGGAAGCTTCCAGCTTTAATTGTAGGCTAACGTGCCTATGTAGCTTGGAGCTAAATTCACTACCCAAGTACTTAAAAAAAATAGGCAAACCATAATGCAAAATATGCAGATTTATCTAAGCTGACGGTCACAACTTTATTAATTCACTTAGTTTTTGGTGACGAGGGATACCAACCTCTTCGTTCTCCTTTGCCTCAAGGCTGGTTTCCACTAGATTCTATTGGGGGGTGGGGGGGAATTGTTGCATGTTTTAAACATTTGTTTTAGTGTAGAATTAATAAAATAAGTGTCCCCATTCAAGTCAATGATGACATAATGAGTTTGTGAGTGTAGCTGTAGGAGCTTTGAAGGAAATAAAAGCATCAAGTGTACCCACCAATATGTGCTATGATTTGAGTCAACTCAACTGACATTACAAAAAATACATGTGCCAAACACATGCTGTCACAAGGACTATTAACCCCCAGCTTAACACTAAAGTGTACGAGTCAATGGCCTGAGAATATAATGCAACTGATCAGGCAATGCATCCTGGGACAGATAAGTAGTCACCTCGGGAGATGTTTCCCTTTCTCTCCCTTCAGCCTTAAATGAACAAATGCTGTCTGTCATTCCCCTGTGCAGCATAATGATCCCTGTCACAGACACACTGATAAGCAGCTAAATGCTGATGGCTTGACGGGAGATATGGAAAGGAGGGAGGGAGGGAGAGAAGGGAAGATTGGATGGTGTGTGCACAGGGGCGGCCGCCCTAGCCCTTGACTGTTCCGTTTTATTACACGAGTCATTGGAGGATCGCGTCTTCTGTACGGGGGAGTTTTGTTAAGAGCCCCGATGTTCTGTTTGAAGATTAACTCGCATCACTTGCGTAATGGTTTTAGAACCATAAACACTTTCTTTCATATCAGTGGGACATTTCCAAAAACAGAAGGTTAAATTGATACAAACCTTTTTTAGGTTAGTGTTCCCACACTGACATATTTCCATGTTACATTGGGTGTTTACAGAAGATGGATGGAAGACAGAGGGACCACCTGTGCTAATTAGCGTTCTAGCATGCTCCAACACCTGTTTGAAATGGAAGAAGGCCGCCAGAAATGTTGTTACTGAAAAAAAAACTGTCGGCTTTGTGATAAAGCAGGAAAAAAGTGTATATTTTGCAATTGTAAAATTATTTTGAACTGACATGAAAGTAAATGGATTTATGTTTCTGGAACCATATTGTAGTTTGAGAATCGATTCACGTTTTAGATGGAGGTTTTGTCTGACAGTCAAAAGTCTACCTCTGAAAATAAAAATGTCCTTGGGCCTTAAGGAGTAATGGTAAGCTCTTTAAGAGTACGGCTTGGGAAGACCTGCATGGATATAGGAATAGATGACTGGAAGGGGACTATTGGCCAATTTGGCCTGACTACAAGATGCCATTGTACACTGAAGAGGCACTGAGGGGCAAGGGGAGGAGTGGAAGCTGGCATCTCTGCCCACAATCTCCTGACCAGAACATTCTCTGCTGAAGAGATGCAGAGATTAAAGGGATCAGAAATGCAAATAAACAAAGTGAAGTATAGAGAGCAAGAGGCTGTGACTAAGATTGGTGTTGCTTTTCTGTTTGTACACATTGTGTGTGGTACTAGTGTCTGTGCCTCCTGTGTTACTAGAAGACCTGTTATTATTCCTTCCTAGCCTGAGTAACTCTCCCCTCTGCTCGACACTCCACCGCTAGAGAACAGGCAGTTGGCTTTTTGGAATCTTTGTCTGCAATTAACTCTGTCCTCCTTGTGAGCTGCCAGTGTGTCCACGTGCTTAAGAATGAGAAACTGGGATTGTTTCTTCAGTTCTAGTGGCCTTTTGAGGAGAAGTGCAATCAGAACGATGGGATTTGTTGCTTTATTCCTGCAGGCTGGGGTTTGATGTTGAGGTAATTGATTCTCCTTCCCTCTAATCATTCAGATATCCAAAAATGTTCCTTAGTTACCACTCTGTTCTGTGACAACACCGGTGTTTGGCCCTGCTGATTTTGTATTTTTACAGCACTTTTGTTTTTTTCTTTGTCCTTTTCCCTGTTTTTTTTTATTTTATTTTTTCACCTTTATTTAACCAGGTAGGCTAGTTGAGAACAAGTTCTCATTTGCAACTGCGACCTGGCCAAGATAAAGCATAACAGTGTGAACAGACAACCGAGTTACACACGGAGTAAACAATTAACAAGTCAATAACACAGCGGGGGAAAAAAAGTCTATTGTGTGCAAAAGGCATGAGGAGGTAGGTGAATAATTAAAATTTTGCAGATTAACACAAGTGATAAATGATCAGATGGTAATGTACAGGTAGAGATATTGGTGTGCAAAAGAGCAGAAAAGTAAATAAATAAAAAACGTATGGGGATGAGGTAGGTAAAATTGGGTGGGCTATTTACCGATAGACTATGTACAGCTGCAGCGATCGGTTAGCTGCTCAGATAGCAGATGTTTGAAATTGGTGAGAGAGAAGTCTCCAACTTCATCGATTTTTGCAATTCGTTCCGGTCACAGGCAGCAGAGAACTGGAACGAAAGGCGGCCAAATGAGGTGTTGACTTTAGGGATGATCAGTGAGATGCGCGTGCTACGGGTGGGTGTTGCCATCGTGACCAGTGAGATAAGGCGGAGCTTTACCTAGCATGGACTTGTAGATGACCTGGAGCCAGTGGGTCTGGCGACGAATATGTAGGGAGGGCCAGCCGGCAAGAGCATACAGGTTGCAGTGGTGGGTGGTATAAGGTGCTTTAGTAACAAAACTGATGGCACTGTGATAAACTGCATCCAGTTTGCTGAGTAGAGTGTTGGAAGCTATTTTGTAGATTACATTGTCGAGGATCGGTAGGATAGTCAGTTTTACTAGGGTAAGTTTGGCGGCGTGAGTGAAGGAGGCTTTGTTGCGGAATAGAAAGCCGACTCTAGATTTGATTTTAGATTGGAGATTTGATATGAGTCTGGAAGGAGAGTTTACAGTCTAGCCAGACACCTAGGTACTTATAGATATCCCCATATTCTAGGTCGGAACCATCCAGGGTGGTGATGCTAGTCGGGCGTGCGGGTGCAGGCAGCAAACGGTTGAAAAGCATGCATTTGGTTTTACTAGCGTTTAAGAGCAGTTGGAGGCCACGGAAGGAGTGTTGTATGGCATTGAAGCTCGTTTGGAGGTTAGATAGAACAGTGTCCAAGGACGGGCAGGAAGGATACAGGATGGTGTCGTCTGCGTAGAGGTGGATCAGGGAATCGCCCGCAGCAAGAGCAACATCATTGATATATACAGAGAAAAGTGTCGGCCCGAGAATTGAACCCTGTGGCACCCCCATAGAGACTGCCAGAGGACCGGACAGCATGCCCTCCGATTTGACACACTGAACTCTGTCTGCAAAGTAGTTGGTGAACCAGGCAAGACAGTCATCAGAAAAACCGAGGCTACTGAGTCTGCTGATAAGAATATGGTGGTTGACAGAGTCGAAAGCCTTGGCCAGGTCGATGAAGACGGCTGCACAGTACTGTCTTTTATCGATGGCGGTTATGATATCGTTTAGTACCTTGAGCGTGGCTGAGGTGCACCCGTGACCGGCTCGGAAACCAGATTGTACAGCGGAGAAGATACGGTGGGATTCGAGATGGTCAGTGACCTGTTTGTTGACTTGGCTTTCGAAGACCTTAGATAGGCAGGGCAGGATGGATATAGGTCTGTAACAGTTTGGGTCCAGGGTGTCTCCCCCTTTGAAGAGGGGGATGACTGCGGCAGCTTTCCAACCCTTGGGGATCTCAGACGATATGAGGTTGAACAGGCTGGTAATAGGGGTTGCGACAATGGCGGCGGATAGTTTCAGAAATAGAGGATCCAGATTGTAAAGCCCAGCTGATTTGTACGGGTCCAGGTTTTGCAGCTCTTTCAGAACATCTGCTATCTGGATTTGGGTGAAGGAGAAGCTGGGGAGGCTTGGGCGAGTAGCTGCGGGGGGGGGGGGGGGGGGGGAGCTGTTGGCCGAGGTTGGCGTAGCCAGGAGGAAGGCATGGCCAGCCGTTGAGAAATGCTTGTTGAAGTTTTCGATAATCATGTGGTGACCGTGTTACCTAGCCTCAGTGCAGTGGGCAGCTGGGAGGAGGTGCTCTTGTTCTCCATGGACTTCAGTGTCCCAGAACTTTTTGGAGTTAGAGCTACAGGATGCAAATGTCTGCCTGAAGAAGCTGGCCTTTGCTTTCCTGACTGACTGCGTGTATTGGTTCCTGACTTCGCTGAACAGTTGCATATCTCGGGGACTATTCGATGCTATTGCAGTCCGCCACAGGATATTTTTGTGCTGGTCGAGGGCAGTCGGTTCACTCCAGACTTAAGGGCTATATCTGTTCTTAGTTCTGCATTTTTTGAACGGAGCATGCTTATCTAAAATGGTAAGGAAGTTACTTTTAAAGAATGACCAGGCATCCTCTACTGACGGGATGAGGTCCATATCCTTCCAGGATACCCGGGCCAGGTCGATTAGAAAGGCCTGCTCACAGAAGTGTTTTAGGGAGCGTTTGACAGTGATGAGGGTTGGTCGTTTGACTGTGGATCCGTAGCGGATACAGGCAATGAGGCAGTGATCGCTGAGATCCTGGTTGAAGACGGCGGAGGTGTATTTGGAGGGCCAGTTGGTCAGGATGACGTCTGAGGGTCCCCTTGTTTACAGATTTAGGGATGTACCTGGTGGGTTCCTTTGATTTGTGTGAGATTGAGGACATCTAGCTTAGATTGTATGACTGCCGGGGTGTTAAGCATATCCCAGTTTAGGTCACCTAACAGAACAAACTCTGCCCCCCATCTAGCTTCAATCAATTCACAAATGGTGTCCAGGGCACAGCTGGGAGCTGAGGGGGGTCGGTAGCAGGCGGCAACAGTGAGACTTATTTCTGGAGAGTAATTTTTAAAATTAGTAGTTTGAACTGTTTGAGTATGGACCTGGAAAGTATGACATTACTTTGCAGTCTATCTCTGCAGTAGACTGCAACTCTTCCCCCTTTGGCAGTTCTATCTTGACGTAAAATGTCATAGTTGGGTATGGAAATCTCAGAATTTTTGGTGGCCTTCCTAAGCCAGGATTCAGACACGGCAAGGACATCAGGGTTGGCAGAGTGTGCTAAAGCAGTGAGTAAAACAAACTTAGGGAGGAGGCTTCTGATGTTGACATGCATGAAACCAAGGCTTTTTCGATCACAGAAGTCAACAAGTGAGGGTGCCTGAGGACATGCAGGGCCTGGGTTTACCTCCACATCACCTGCGGAACAGAGGAGGAGGAGTAGTATGAGGGTGCGGCTAAAGGCTATCAAAACTGGTCGCCTAGAGCGTTGGGGACAAAGAATAAAAGGAGCAGATTTCTGGGCATGGTAGAATATATTCAGGGCATAATGCGCAGACAAGGGTTTGGTGGGGTGCGGGTACAGCGGAGGTAAGCCCAGGTACTTGGTGATGATAAGAGGTTGTATCTCTTGACATGCTGGTTGTAATGGGTGAGGTCACCGCATGTGTGGGAGGTGGGACAAAGGAGGTATCAGGGGTATGAAGAGTGGAACTAGGGGCTCCATCGTAAACTAAAACAATGATAACTAACCTGAACAACCGTATACAAGGAATATTGACATTTGAGAGAGACATACAGCGAGGCATACAGGAATCACAGGTGTTGATTGGGAGAGCTAGCTAAAACAGTAGGTGAGACAACAGCTAATCAGCTAGCACAACAACAGTCGGATTAACTACACACAGAGCCTGAGTGCGGCTGGGGCTGACAGATAAAACATAAACAAACAGAATGGAGTACCGTGATTTATGGACAGTCCAGCAGGCATCAGCTATGTAGCCAAGTGATCAGTGTCCAGGGGGCAGCGGTGGATGGGACAGGGAAGCTAGACTGGCGAGTATTATCCAGGCCAAAAAAGTTTAAAAACTGTCTGGCTGTGCAGAAGGTAAAAGCCGCTAGCAGTGGCTAACAATGACTAAATAGCTTGTAGCTGGTTAGCTTCTGGAGGTTCTTGAATGTGTTCTAAAAAAATAATAGCGATTCCGTATCACATTGGGTGAGGCAGGTTACCGGAAGGTATAATCGAATTAAAAATCGAAAAGAGATTGAAAGTAAATATGGGTCCAGTGAGTGGTTGGGCTGGCTGAGGACGCGGTGATTCAGACAGTTAGCAGGCCTGTGCTAACAGTTAGTAGGCCGGGGCTAAACAAGCTAGCAGTTAGCAGACCGGGGCTAAACAAGCTAGCAGTTAGCAGGCCGAATTAGCAAGCAAGCAGATAGCAAGGGCTAGAAAGTTAGCCTTTGGGGGACGTCGCGATGGGGTTAAGTCTGTTTATGCCTCTTCATGCGGTGACATCGATAGACCGGTTGTGGGTCCGGATATTGTAGCCCAGGAGTGTGCTTCGGTGGTAGCACAGGAGCTCTGGCCGGGATAGCTCAAGCTAAGTGGATGGAAACGCTAGCCAGGAGTAGTCATCCGGGGTTGCGGTTAGCTAGTTGTGAAGATCCAGAAGAAAATGTTCCGTTTGCGGTGGGAATCCGGGGATAAAAATAATAGGTCCATTATGCTCTGGTTAGTCGCGTTGTTCGAACTGGCGAGAGCTTTCCGAACTAAAGGTTAGCTGATGACCGCTAGCAATGGTTTGCTGACTGATAGCTGGTAGTTAGCTGGCTAGCTTCAGTTGAGGGATTCCAGATCCGAAGTAAATATAAATACTTTAGGAAAAAAAAGCAGATCCACGCTACATTAGGTGAGGCGGGTTGTAGGAGAGTATTTGGATGTTGAGGTTTAGCAAAATGTTTTAAAAGATATGCGAAGAAAAATATGTTAAAAAAAACGATATATACAAGGGACATGACACAAAGACGTCTGACTGCTACGCCATCTTGGATTCAAGAGGGGGAGAGAGGCCAACTGCTGTCTCTGTGTTCTCTTGGGCTTGCTGCTTGCCCTTTTCTCTTCCTGGATGTGTTAGTCTCAGGTCTGGCAGGGCCATGGTGGCACATTGGTCCACTGCCCTGATAGGCCTCGCTCAATTGCCTCTGGGGTCTGTGCCAGGCTGCCAGCTCAACCCACTCAGCTGTTTGGCACTGCAACTCCACCTTGAGTTTATTTGGGCCACACCAGCCTACCTTCAAATCACTCAGCCAGCCAGTCAGTTATTGTTCTGTGGCCACAGCTGTTGTCTGCTCCGATTTGTGCCCAGTGCCTACCATGGGAACTTTGAGGGGGGTGTATCTGGTATTGCACCCACTGAATTTAAAGTAAAGTTGTGTGTGTGTGTGTGTGCGTAGAGGGGGCAAATACAGGGGATAAGAGTTCATGCACTTGAGACACACAAACTAACACTGACGTTCAGAGAAAGGAAAACTGAACACCGATTCATTATTATCAATCTCTACAGGGTTACCTGGCTGGAGTCTATTTCAAATTTGAATTGTGCCCTGATGCAAGATACATTTTTAAACCCTGTCATGATATTGGATTGGCCTATCACAGTATACTATGCTCTAGATAAGTGTCCTCATCAGAATTCATGGATGCCAGAATTTTCTGTTCAGTCAACTTGGTAGGTCTTGCTTGTTTGGTCTGATCAATAAGCTGTTAGAAAACCTATCTGAGCTGGTTAAGCCAGCATCCATAGCAGGGCAACTGATCTCTATGTGAAGGACACACACGCTACCTACTGGTCGTTGTTAAGTGTTTCTTTCTCATATTTCATTGACATGTTGTCCACCATCACGAGCCTTCAGATTTAAAGATTGCATGTCTATTCGGTCGGTGGAAGTATTTTTTTGCAAAAGCACATGCATCCTCTTTATTCAGTCCACGATTGTCATTTCCCGTTCTTCACGAACAGGCACACCCCTCCTGATGAATTGCAAATTGTTTGCTCCTGAAAGGAGGATGCAGCCTTGTGCTTTTATCGGATTATATAAAATGCATGGCCTCTGTGTAGCTCATGCTCAGTTCAACTTCACTAGCACCCCTCAGTACGGGGCCTCTAAGGGTCCTTTTGAGATTGGCCTTTTCAACTGGATTGGTCTTTGTAAGAAGATGAATGGTGGCTCTCTGTATTATCCCTGTGATTATGTGACTGCTGGAGTAGCCATTACCAGTAATCATTCAGTACTTTTCATGCAGGAGAAAGTGGGATCCGGATCACTGATTGCCTCGGTGTATAATGGCACAAAATAAAAACTGTTCCTCTCTCCTGCACCTTTCTTCAGACCGCATCTCGTCATCTCTCCTTCACTGTGAGTATGGATCTTTCAGCTGGGTTGACCAGTCTGAATTCTCACACACCCACTGACAACCTGTGACCGTTGACTGGACCCATGGTTGTCCCAAGAGAACCATGTTCCCTCCTCTTGATCATTGTGTCTCTGCTCACCTTATTTCCTGAGAGAGGATGTCAATTCCAAGCTGAGAGAACATGCTCTAAGCAGCACCATATGTAAAACTGCCTTCCATGAACTTTTATTAGCTACAATGTGTCACAAGAAATGGATCTGTCAGCTCCTGACGGCGAGTTCTCCCAAGGCCATTTTCAACAAGTGCTTCAAAAAGGATTTTCTGTCAAACTGCTTTACATAAGCAGTTAAAATGTGTCCCACTCAAGGAACAAGCGCTACAGTTCTGTCTGTAGTGTGGAATTATTTAATATATCAAGTGATTTAAACATTGCATAGATATATAACATTGACATGACAAAACACAATGTTTCATAGTTCAGTGACATAAGTCGCTGCCCAATATTTGTAAAAATGTGTCTCCCTTGCATATTGTGTAAAAGACTAGGTTAATATTTGTATGACATTTTGAGTCATGTAAGGAATGCAGTTATGTAGAGTTTGATGGTGAGAACGGAACACGGTGTGCAGATGGGAAGCTGTACTCTCAACACGAGGAGTGTATTGTTACCAACAGGTGTTTTTGTTCTGGCTGCCAGCTCACATTGTTTCCATTTGGAGCTGTGAGGAGTACATGATATCCTCTACTTCCGTGTAAAAGGGTCTCCTTAGTTTTCTTGCTGTTTGTCTTTAATCCTTAGAATAATAGTAGTTTCTACGCTGAACAAAAATATTCATACAACAATTTCAAAGATTCTACTGAGTTACAGTTCATTTATGGAAATCAGTCAAATGAAATGAATTATTTAGGCCCTAATCTAAGGATTTCAAATGACTGGGAATACAGATGTGCATCTGTTGGTCACAGACATCTTTAAAAAAAAAAAAAAGGTAGGGGAGTGGATCAGAAAAGTAGTCAGTATCTGGTGTGTCCACCATTTGAGTCATGCAGCGCAACACGTCTCCTTCACAGAGTTGATCAGGCTGTTTTAATGTGGAATGTTGTCCCACTCCTGGATATTGGCGGGAACTGGAACTTGCTGTCGTGCACATTGATCCAGAGCATCCTAATATATGCTCAATGGGTAACAAGTCTGGTGATTATACAGGCCTTGGAAGAACTGGGACATTTTTAGCTTCCAGGAATTGTGTACAGATCTTTGCGACGTGGGGCTGTGCATTATCATGCTGAAACATGAGGTGATGCCATTCATCTGCCAGCATGACAATTGGCCTCAGGATCTCGTCACGGTATCTCTGTGCATTCAAATTGCCATCAATAAAATTAAATTGTGTTCGTTGTCTGTAGCTTATGCCCGTCCATATCATAACCCCACTGCCATCATGGGGCACTCTGTTCACAACGCTGACATCAGCAAACCGCTCACCCATACGACGCCATACATGTGGTCTGCGGTTCACTAAAACGATGTTGGGAGGCAGCTTAAGGTAGAGAAATGAACATTAAATTCTCTGGCAACATCTCTGGTGGACATTCCTGCAGTCAGCATCCCGATTGCACGTTCCCTGAACTTGAGACATCTGTACCGTTGTGACACAACTGCACATTTTAGTAGCCCTTTATTGTCCCCAGCACAAAGTGCACCTGTGTAATGATCATGAGCATTTTACCATCCAACCTGGAACTGCGTGAGTAATATTAAGTCTGAAGCTACTATTAAAACCAAGAAGAAAAATAAATGACTGATACTGGTTCCTCCTTTTTAAAATTTGTGTGCTTACACTGCGGGACTTAGTGGTACCCAGCGTCATGGCTTCATTGCCACAGACTAGAGGTCAACCAATTTTTATGATTTTTCAACACCGATACTAATTTTATTGGAGGACCAACTGGTATCGGCATACCAGTTAATCGGCCATTTAAAAGCATTATATATTTGTAATGACAATTACAACAATACTGAATGAACACTTTATTTTTTTCTATAAATCAATTTAGTCTCATAATGAAACATGTTCAATTTGGTTTAAATAATGCAAAAAAGGTGTTGGAGAAAGTAAGTGCAATATGTGCCATGTAAAAAAAATAAGAAAAAAGCTTAACGTTTAAGTTCCTTGCTCAGAACATGAAAGCTGGTGGTTCCTTTTAACATGAGTCTTCAATATTCCCAGGTAAGACGTTTTAGGTTGTAGTTATTATAGGACTATTTCTCTCTCTACCATTTGTATTTCATATACCTTTGACTATTGGCTGTTCTAATAGGCACTATAGTATAAAATACGGAACGGTCAGCTGAAAAGGTGGCGCGGGGAATTCAAAAATATTACTTAGAAATATTTAACTTTCACACATTAACAAGTCCAATACAGCAAATGAAAGATTAATATCTTGTTAATCTACCCATCATGTCCGATTCAAAAATAAAAAATAAAAAAAAAATTTAAAAAAAGTTTTACATTGAAAACACAACATGTATTTGTTAGACCACCACCAAATCAAAAAAAAAAAAAACACAGCCATTTTTCCCAGCCAAAGATAGGAGACAAAAGCAGATTTAGAGATAAAAATGAATCACTAACCTTTGATAATCTTCATCAGATGACATTCATATGACATGTTACACAATACATTTGTTTTGTTCGATAATATGCATATTTATATCCAAAAATCTCGGTTTACATTGACGCCATGTTCAGAAATGCCTCAAATATCCGGAGTAATTACAGAGAGCTACGCCAGATAACAGAAATACTCATCATAAACTTTGACGAAAGATGCATGTTCTACATATAATTAAAGATACACTAGTTCTTAATGTAACCGCTGTGTCAGATTTTTAAAAACGTTACAAAAAAAGCCTACCATGCAATAATCTGAGACGGCGCTAAAACGTAAATATATTTCTCCGCCATGTTGGAGTCAACTGAAATACGAAATTACATCATAAAAATTCCCTTACCTTTTTGATCTTTCATCAGAATGCAGTGCAAGGAGTCCTAATTCCACAATAAATTGTTGTTTTGTTCCATAATGTCCAATACTAGTGTCCAGTTAGCTGCATTTGCTAGCACTTTCAGCTCACATGCCCAAAAGCTGACGCTGGTCCAGGAGAACACGGAAGAAAACTTCCAAAAATATATATATTCCAGGTCAAATAAACTGGTCAAACTAAGTAGAGAATCAATCTTCAGGATGTTATTTTCATATATATCCAATAACGTTCCAGCCGGAGCATACGTTTTCATCTGCAGCCAAATGGAACGATGGTGATATCAACAGACGAACGTGCAACAGGGAAATTGCATTCTGCTAGTACTGTGACTCATTCCCCTCCCATTCGGTCAAACTTCACACCAGAGGCTCCATTCCACGTTCTACTGAATGAAGACATCCAGTGGAAGGCGTAGGAAGTGCTAACAGATCAATATCTTATTCGGAAGTGAAGAGTCGATGACTTAAAATTAGACCCGCATTCAGAATTTCACTTCCTGTTTGGAAGATTGCCTGCCCTATGAGTTATGTTATACTCAGACATAATTCAAACAGTTTTAGAAACGTCAGTGTTTTCTATCCAATAGTAATAATATGCATATATTAGCAATCTAGGACAGAGTAGGATGCAGTTCACTATGGGCACACAATTCATCCAAAGTGAAAATTCTGCCCCCTATCCCCAACAAGTTTTAATATAATACATCAATAAAATCAATTTAGCCTCAAGTAGATAATTGAAACGTGTTCAATTTGGTTTAAATAATGCAAAAACAAAGTGTTGGAGAAGAATGTGTAAGTGCAATATGTGCCATGTAAGAAAGCTAATGTTTCAGTTCCTTGCTCAGAACATGAGAACATATGAAAGCTGGTGGTTCCTTAACATGAGTCTTCCATATTCCCAGGTAAGAAGTTTTAGTCCTATAATAAATAACTACAACCTATACCATTTGTATTTCATTAACCTTTGACTATTGGATGTTCTTATAGGCACTTTAGTATTGCCAGTGTAACAGTATAGCTTCCGTCCCTCTCATCGCTCCTCCCTGGGCTCGAACCAGCAACACAACGACAAGAAGTTCATCTTTTAACCTATGTAAAATATGTTTTGTTTTCTGAATTTTTATAATGAGCATTTCTGTAAATGAAATTTGGTGCTCTGCAACCTCACTGCATGTTGGCCAGATGGGACGCTAGCGTCCCACACCCTAGAGAGGTTAACATATTCCTCTCAATTTGTAAATGTTTTGCTTGTCTCGTTATGACGTTACAACTACTTACATTTTCTTCCACTGTAATGTTTTGTCAGCCATCTTTGCTGAAGTAAGTCACCAGGGACGTGTGGCTTGCATCAAATTCATCATTTGAACCATATTGTCCAACAGATGAAAACTATGTTAAGTTGCTGAAGGAGCATGACATGTTCAGTTGTAGGAAAAGGTGTGTTTGTATAGAATGGGAATTGATACAGGTCTAATTTTCAATGGAAACTACTGGGTGTTACATTCCTATAATGTCATATAAAAACTTTGGGACCCAAATGCATAATGAGTGCTCTAACTCCCCCTTGCGGTGGTCTGTAGTAGAGGTCGACCGATTAATCGGAATGGCCAATTTTAATTAGGGCCGATTTCAAGTTTTCATAACAACCGGTAATTGTCATTTTTGGACACCGATCATGGCCGATTACATTGCACTCCACGAGGAGACTACGTGGCAGGCTGACTACCTGTTATGCGAGTGCAGCAAGGAGCCAAGGTAAGGTGCTAGTTAGCATTGATTGTTTTTTATAAGATACGTTTAATCTTCACAATCACTAGTTAACTACACATGGTTGATATTACTAGTTTATCTATCTTGTCCCTTGTGGCATATAATTGATGCGGTGCATATAATTGATGCGGTGCATATAAACGATGCGGTGCATATAAACGATGCGGTGCATATAAACGATGCGGTGCATATAAACGATGCGGTGCATATAAACGATGCGGTGCATATAAACGATGCGGTGCATATAAACGATGCGGTGCATATAAACGATGCGGTGCATATAATTGATGCGGTGCATATAATTGATGCGGTGCATGAAATCGATGCAGTGCATGTTAATTTATCATTGAATCACAGCCTACTTCACCAAACGGGTGATTTAACAAGCGCATTCGTGAAAAAAGCACTGGTTGCACCAATGTGTACCTAACCATAAACCCCTTTCTTAAAATCAATACACAAGTATATATTTTTAAACCTGCATATTTAGTTAATATTGCCTGCTAACATGAATTTCTTAACTAGGAAAATTGTGTCCCTTGTGTTCTGTGCAACAGTCAGGGTATATGCAGCAGTTTGGGACGCCTGGCTTGTTGCAAACTGTGTGAAGACCGTTTCTTCCTAACAAAGACGGCCGACTTCGCCAAATGGGGGAGGATTTAATGAAGCCTATGTATTGAGTAGAATATAATAACTTTGCCATCGATGCAAGTCCTATATACATGTACTGTAGTTATTACCACGCATGAGATTCCCGCATTGTAGCCTGTACATTAAATATATTCACTGATAATTTACTCTTCCTTGGCAAATAAACGTGCAGTTCAGGTATGAATCTCTGAGACATTATTTTTCAGTCATATCAAACTCCATTATTTGAATGATGCTGTGTCTGCATTACAATTATACACTTCAACAGTGTTTACTGCTCCTGGGACATCAATGATTCCACATTGAAACTATGCAATAGACTAGAAACATGATTTAAGTAAAGGCTGATTTTGTCATTCATATATACAGAAAAAAAACCAGTACACTCCACCTATGCATATCTAACTCCTTTCATCTGCATTAATCTGAGGACACAGGGTAGGTGTAGAATTCCAATGAGATACGTCATTTCAACCAGTGGAGAATGTGAAACGCTTTATTGAAAGTTCATTATCCAGGTGTAATAAATACATGCATAATTAATATTATAAATACAAGTTCAATCTGTACTTCAGTGTGCATTATATAAAAAGAGGCGGAGATCGGTGTAGAAGACGAAAGGAAAGAAGTAAAACAGGAGCAGGGAAGACTGCATATGATTAATGAATCAGTGCTACCCTAATATTCTCTCAGTTCATCTCAATTACATAGGGTCACTAGCGGTGTTTCTTAACCTTCGGGCCGACTGGGAGCCCAAGGATGGTTATCTTAAGAGCGGGTGAGGTGGCTAACGGTACTGGCTTCCTCTCACATCAAAACATACCTTCAGACGAGAGACAGATGGATAGAGAGAGCATGATTTAAGCCTTGTTTTTTAATTATTCTGACATGGTCAGTCATCATAATCATTAGAAGGTGAAATACAGAACCGACCTTGGATCATTAACTCTGGGACTACTACATCTCTATCTGTATTTCAATGTAACGCATCTCTTTAACACTTAAAGTAGAATATAAGTAATATCCCTTATAACAAATAATGATAACATTGGCTAGATAGGTACATGTGACAATACCAGGATCTTATCAAAGATGGCGTCACAAATGAATGTATAAATACCACTTGACAATTGATGATGACTTGATCATTTGAATCAGCAGTGTAGTGCTAAGGCAAAAACAAAAATGTGCACCCCTTTGAGTATCTGTATCTCTGTATCTGAGGACAGAAAACATCACAAGAAATTGACTACACAAGTACCTGCTCTCTCCAGAATAGCCTCCCCTCTCACTGACAGCGGGGCCTGCTATCCTTTCACCCTCCAACAAATACAAATGTTTGCCATTATCAAGAGCGGCACTGGGGCTAAAACAATATCCTATATAGTGTGGGAGGACTGCACCTAAAAAGGCTGGAGACTCATAACTAATTGAAGAGCGTGCATGTATAGGTCCTGACCAAACGATGAGGAGTCAGTGGTAGAGTTCACTTGATGTTGTGTTGCAGCACAGCAAGATTCTCAGTAGACAGGGGGCATGCGATGTCAGGAACAATCACCCCATTATCAGAGTTTCAGGATAATCATCCTGATAAAGAAGCTGCTGAATCTGGAATGATCAAAAGAAACATCTGTATTGATGATACATTTGGCACCAACAGGGGCTTGATAGTCCAGTGAAAATGTCTGAGTGTAAATCCTAAAATTAGCAGCTGATGTAAGTTTTTTTTTAAATTAATGCATGTGAGACAGGTTCCATGTACAAGACAGACAAAGAGAATAAGAACACAACATTTTAATTCCCTCTGGTTACTTTTGCAAGTAATAACGCTTTCACAGCCTGTTGATCAGACAGTGAACAATTGGTAATATCTAAATTTTCGACCCCTTGATCAGTTCGTACTCTGGAAGGAAAGAACAGCTTTTTTTTGTAGATATGAAAACAGCTGATGGCCGTTCAATCTAAAGCAGCAGATGTCATTTTCAGGATACGTCAGTACAGCGCAAAGCATTCTTATGAGGAAGATGTCAAAAACAACTACAGAATGTTACAATATGCATAATACAAGCAATTGTTTTTTTTCATTCTACTGTATCAATATTTACCTTGAAGGCCATCCATTTCTTCTGACTCCATCCATAAAGTATCCAAAAGCAGTTGCCGCTTTATTGGCCGCAGTGTCCAGATAGAACATCTATACGCTTAACATCAGACTGGTATTGTGGTTGTTCATTAGGTGATGGGAAATATGCATACAAAATAATATACTTACCTATCTTAAATCCATCTACACCGCCAAAGATGACAATGTTGTATCTTGAAAAAAAAAGCATTGGAATTAAACATTTCACTTGTAACCTGCTTCATTATGTATTACCAGTTGAAGAACAACTCCAATTCATCATTGAAATTTTCTACAAATAAGGAAGAAAGTTAATAACTTCTTAGATTTGGAGACCTTATATGTCTTAGTACCTTATCAATTTATGATTTGTATCAATGTGGACGGGAGCAGGAACAGAGTATTTTTGCTGAGCAATGCAACGAAGCTGGATTATTCTGGCAATGATACCTGCACCATCTACAGGCTGCAACGACTAACTCTTCGCCATTGTACACGATGGCCCGTTGCTCTGAGACTTCCTTTGACCATTCTAAAGCCCACATCAGGCATCCTTGCCTATCAACTCCCGAGTTTTGGCTGGTGTAACCAATGTGAAATGGCTAGCTAGTTAGCGGGGTGCGTGCTAATAGCGTTTTTAATCTGTGACGTCACTCGCTCTGAGACCATGAAGTAGTTCCCCTTGCTCTGCAAGGCCGCGGCTTTTGTGGAGCGATGGGTGACGATGCTTTGAGGGTGGTTGTTGTCGATGTGTTCCTGGTTCGAGCCCAGGTAGGAGCGAGGAAAGGTTTGGAAGCTATACTGTTACACTGGCAATACTAAAGTGCCTATAAGAACATCCAATAGTCAAAGGTATATGAAATACTACAACACAAACTTCTTACCTGGGAATATTGAAGACTCATGTTAAAAGGAACCACCAGCTTTCATATGTTCTCATGTTCTGAGCAAGGAACTTAAACGTTAGTTTTCTTACATGGCACATTTTGCACTTTTACTTTCTTCTCCAACACTTTGTTTTTGCATTATTTAAACCAAATTGAACATGTTTCATTATTTATTTGAGGCTAAATTGATTTGAATTATGTATTATATATTAAGTTAAAATAAGTGTTCATTCAGTATTGTTGTAATTGTCACTATAAATAAATACATTTGAAAAAAATCGGCTGTTTTTTAAATTTATTTTTTATTTAAAAAAATAAAATTGGTATTGGCTTTTTTTGGTCCTCCAATAATCGGTATCGGTGTTGAAAAATCATAATCGATCCACCTCTAGGTGAAGACTGGCAGGTATTATCCGGGCTAAAGTGTCTGAGCTAAAGGTGAAGACTGCTAGCAGTGGCTAGCAATGACTAAATGGCATGATATCAGAAGCTAGCCAGCTAATTAGCTGTAGGTTCCAATTATAAGGTCTAAAAAAAATTGCAGTATCTGTACCACATTGGGTGAGGCGGGTTTCAGAAAGGTATTTAATTTGAAAATACAAAAGCGATTTGAAATGTATACGGGAAAAAAAGAATATTTACACGGAACATTGGACGCACGGCTTACTGCTACGCCAAATTTGACAGTATATTAACTACAGGCTATATTAACTACCCAATGTTTATTGACTTGAATATTCCTTTCATTCTTAGCTTAGCTAAATGGTATAGTTGTCGTGCGTTCTCAGTGGACATTTGGTTGCTTTTGTAAATTTGCTCTGGGTATCTACTCTGATTTCAGAGCGCTCGTCTGTGTACCAGAGCTCAGAAGAATGAATTTACGAAAGCTCAACACCCTTTGAATATGGCCGGTGTCAGTAAACGTCTGCAAAAAAAGTAATTCAAATTGTTTCCAGCAGCACAGTTGGTCACCAACGCTCTGGTTAACAAACTGCCTAATCAGCTCTGCTAGTGAGAGAAATGGTCAGTGGTCTCATTTGTGTCTAGTACTAGCTAGCATGCTAGCGAATGTTAGCTTGGGTGCTTGACTGCTGTTATAAGGCCAGAATGCTCAAATCAACCCTACTCCTCGGCCTGAACATCCAGTGTGCGGTCTGAATTTACAAACTGATAATGCTATGAATTTATGAGTGCAGGCACTCCAGATTTTGAATATAAGTAGGCAAGTCTGTTAAGAACAAATTCTTATTTACAAGGACTACTCCTTCCTCCTTGTCGGGGAATTGAACCCCGGTCTCCCACGTTCCAGCTTTTTGTAGTACAGACATGGCCTGCTCTCCCTTATGTAAGGAATTGGGCACTTTCCCATGTTTACTAGAGTATGTATTGTAGGCTATGTTTACTTGTTAGACTGCACAGTAGCCTAATAAACAAATGCAGGTGGCTTATGTTTTCTAAATGCTTTATTATCCAAATGTAAAAGCATGTACTGTATCTTCATCAGTATATTTATGCTTTTGTTAATCAAATAATTATAAAAATACTCTTTCAAAATGCAGATGTTGATTTAGTTCCATAATGAATTACTATGGGAATAAATATCATAAATATATTCGAACAAAGTTGTCTAATGAAGGTGCACAATTTTTTGAATCTCCAAATCCTCTCATGCTGTAGCCTACTCCCGACCGTCACGTTGTACAGCGCCATATTTTCCATTCCATCCTAACGTTTAGTTTTTCTTGGAATAGAATCACCATAATATTAATCAAATTAATTAAACCAAATTTCTTCAAATCTACACTATGTTATTACAATTTTTTTTTAAAAATCATCTGGTAATGCCAATAGCATAATCAGCGCTCTAACTCCCCCTTGCACTGGTCTGGAGCAATGATGTAGTGATGCAGGGTACCGCGCTAAACCACATTACCTATTAATCCCTCAGCATAATCACAACTTTTTTAGTTGAGCAATCACTAAGTGAAGGCTACCGAGCTTGCTAGGACAGAACAGATCCGGCTGCAACCTCAATTAGCTCTGAGGTTGAAGTGAGGTTTCAAAGCCTTTGAGCCCAACAATGGTAGAGTTTCACAGCCTCCCCCACCCAAATGCAGAGACCTTTCAAGCCCCCTCCGTCTGTGCAGAGAGCATTACAATACAGTAGGCCTTGGATTCATCTCGATTTTAAACTGACACTTCAATTGTAAATGACCTCCAATAAGAAACAATATTATTGCTTTGATCACATCAGAAGATATCCTCCTCGCAATCTCCAATACAACAGACACAGGACAACTTTGTTTGGATGTTATAAAGGACCATTCGCTGAAATTGAAGAGATATAACTAGCTAACGACCTTTTCCACGTGGAAAAAAACAGTAAACAGAGACTTTGGATTTTCTACAAGGATTCTGCCTCCCGGGAAAAATGATTTGCCCGAGTGGGTGTGATACCTACTCCTATTGCCTGCTGCACTGCTTGGATTCTATCTGGCAATCTGTTCAGTCTTCCCTGGCCTGTCTCCCCCGTCAGATACAGGTACCCCCTCTCTACCGCGCTTTCACTCGCCCCCAGCAAGTGACTCTGAACTTACAATGGCTAGCTTCAAGTCGTGTTATTTTTTTCCATGCTTTATTCTATTTGCCTCATGACTCCTGCATGCTTTGTTGACTATGAACTTGCTTGTTTACCCAACCTTGGGACAGACTGTTTTTACCACGTACTCTTGGCCTCTTGGCCTATTCTAACCAAATCTTGTCGGCTTTGTATTCATGTTACCTGATGAAATTGCTGTACAATATGATCTTGTTGCCATCTGTTCCTAGCCCCAATTCTGACTTGTGCTCTGTGTTTTCTGCACGTTTTAACACTAGACGCTTATTACCTAAAATTGATCAATTGGAAGTGTGGATTCACAACTCCAATCCAGATGTTGGTCATTACTGAGATGTGGTTAAGGAAGAGCGTTTTGAATTCTGATAACCTTTCTGGTTATAACCTTTTTTTGTTAAGACAGATTTTCCAAAGGTGGTGGAGGGGCAATCTTTACCAAGGGAAGACCTTCGGTGCTTGGTTGTTTCGGGACAGATTTGGTGGAGACAATTTTGATTTGCTAGTTGTAAGCATTAAACCTTCAAATAGCTATTTGACTGTTGCTGAGTTATTGTCCACCATCCGCACCGGCCTGCACCCTAAATGCCCTAAGCTCTCATGCTTAAACCACCTGACCAAGTCCTAAAGCAATGGGACTCCCTAAATGTTTCTCAGATTATTACCAATCCCAAAACGTATGACTCTAAACACCAAGAAAAGGCTACTGTCCTTGACATTATTCTCACAAATAATCCTGATATGTATCAGTTTGGTGTTATTGTAATGACCTTAGTGATCACTGTTTTACAGCCTGTGTTCATAATGGCTGCTGAGTGAAACTAACTGTCCTGGTTTGTCATAGACGCTTGCTAAAAACTCTAATGAGCAATCCTTCCTTCATGACCTGGCCTCTGTAAAGTAGTATAGAATCAGCTTGATTCCCTCTGTCAAAGACGCTTGGACCTTATTTGATATTTTATGTGGTGGTGTTAACAAACACGCCCCCATGAATACATACTAAAAGTACTTGTAAAGTTAATTGAAACATGTCAAACAATGTTTATAATTAATCCTCAGGTTGTTTATATAATCAATAATATGTCAACCGGACAATACCGTTTTCAATAGAAAGGAAAAACAAAGTGCGCAGAATCAGCTCTGCGAAGTTTCTCTGACCAAAATGGCTGTTTACTCATTGTTTTTTTTCCTAAATAAAAGCCTGAAACCATGTCTAAAGACTTGACATCTAGTGGAAGCCATAAGAACTGCAATCTGATTCCTAACCCATTGGATTCTCTCTAGGCATTGAGTTGAAAAACAGCCACATGAAAATAATTCCACTTCCTGGATGGATTTTTCTCAGGTTTTTGCCTGCCATATCAGTTGTTATACTCATTATTTTAACAGTTTTGGAAACTTCAGTGTTTTCTATCCAAATCTACCAATTATATGCATATCCTAGCTTTTGGGCCTGAGTAACAGGCAGTTTACTTTGGGCACACTTTTCATCTGGTGAAAATACTGCCCCCTATCCCAAAAGTTAATAAGCCCCCTACCTCCATAGCACAGCCCACTTCTTAAATTCTATTTTTAAGGTTGTGCCCTCAAAGCTGTTTGTGTACACACACACACACACACACACACACCCTCCCTCAATGCTACACACACACACACACACACACCCTCCCTCAATGCTACACACACACACACACACACACCCTCCCTCAATGCTACACACACACACACACACACACACACACACACACACACACACACACACACACACACACACACACACACCCTCCCTCAATGCTACACACACACACACACACACACACACACACACACACACACACACCCTCCCTCAATGCTACACACACACACACCCTCCCTCAATGCTACACACACACACACACCCTCCCTCAATGCTACACACACACACACACACACACACACGCCATGGAGAAGCTATCAAAGTGAAAGGTTGCCTCTGGAATCACTTGTAAAGGGGAGCCTCATTATTTAAAGGTGGAGATTAAGCTGATGCTAACTGTTATAGGCCCATTTCTATGTTGCCTTGTTTATCAAAGGTTGTCAATAATCAACTGACTGGCTTTCTATAGCATTCTCTCTGGTATGCAATCTGGTGTCCGCTCAGGTTATGGATGTGTCACTGCAACCTTAAAGGTCCTCAATGACGTCACCATTGCCCTTGACTCTAAGCAATGTTGTGCTGTTATTTTTATTGAATTGACCAAAGCTTTTGATATGGTAGACCATTCCATTCTTGTGGGGCGGCTAAGGAGTATTGGGGTCACTGAGGGGCCTTTGGCCTAGTTTTCTAACTACCTCAAAGAATGCAGTGTATAAAGTCAGAACATCTTCACTCAGCCACTGCCTGTCACCAAGGGAGTACCCCAAGGCTTGATCCTAGGCGCCACTCTTCTCAATGTACATTAACAGCTTAAGCAGTAGGAAGTTCTCATCCATTTATATACAGGTGATAGTCTCAGCTGGCCCCTCCCTGGATTTTGTGTTAAATGCTCTACAACCAAGCTTTCTTAGTGTCCGACAAGTTTTCTGTGCCCTTAACCTTGTTCTGAACACCTCCAAAACAAAGGTAATGTGGTTTGGTAAGAAGAATGCCCCTCTCCCTACCTTTTGTGTTAACTACCGCTGAGGGTTTAGAGCTTGAGTTTTTCACCTCACAAGTACTTGGGAATAGGGCTAGACTGTATGCTGTCCTTCTCTCAGCACATGTCAAAGCTGCAGGATAAGGTTAAATCTAGACTTGGTTTTCTTTCTCACTCCAGCTGCCAAACTAACCCTGATTCAGACGACCACCTACCCATGCTAGATTACGGAGACGTAATATATAGATTGGCAGGTAAGGGTGCTCTCAAGCAGCTAGATGTTCTTTACCATCAAGATTTGCCACCAATGCTCCGTATAGGACACATCACTGCACTCTATACTCCTGTTTAACTGGTCATATCTGTATACCTGTCACAAGACCCACTGGTTGATGCTTATTTATAAAACCCTCTTAGGCCTCACTCCCCACTATCTGAGATACCTCCTGCAGCCTTCATCCTCCACATACAACACCTGTTCTGCCAGTCACATTCTGTTAAAGGTCTCCAAAGCACACATGCCTGGGTCGCTCCTCTTTTTTCAGTTCGCTGCAGCTTGTGACAGCTTTTGTAGCTCGATCCAAGCTGGACAGTTTAAAAAAATTAATATAATCATTATTTCATCTTTATTTAACCAGGTAGGCCAGTTGAGAACAAGTTCTCATTTACAGCTGCGACCTGGCCAAGATAGAGCAAAGCAGTGCGACGCAAACAACTCCGAGTTACACATGGGATAAACAAATGTACAGTCAATAACACAATAGAGAAGTCTATATACACTGTGTGCAAATGTAGTAAGATTAGGTAGGTACGGCAATAAATGGGCCATAGTGGCAAAATAATTACAATTGATCAATTAAACACTGAAGTGATGTGCAGAAGACGAATGTGCAAGGAGAGACACTGGGGTGCAACGGAGCAAAGAAATAGATAACAGTATGGGGTTGAAGTAGTTGGGTGGGCTATGTGCAGGTGCACTGATTGGTAAGCTGCTGACAGCTGATGTTTTATCTTCATTCAAAGACAATCATGGACACTTCCTGACATGTGGCTGCTTCGTGTGATGTATTGTCTCCTCTACCTTTTACCTCTTGCCTTTTGTTGTCTGTGCCCAATGTTTGTACCATGTTTTGTGCTGCTACCATGTTGTGTTGCTGCCATGCTATGTTGTCTTAGGTCTCTATGTAGTGATGCGTGTTGTCCTATATTTGAATTTATTTTTTATTCGCTCCCCGCAGGAAGCCGTTTGGTAGGTCAACATTGTATATAAGAATTTGTTCGTAACCTTTATTTAAATAAGTCAGTCAGTTAACATATTGATATGTCACACCTGTCAGGTGGATTGATTATCTTGGCAAAGGAGAAATGCTCACTAACAGGGATGTAAACAAATTTGTGCCCTATTTGAGACATGCTTTTTGTGTGTGTTTGAAATTATGGGACCAACACTTTACATGTCACGTTCAGCATATCTTCTGTACTTTGTCATAATGACAACACAGTGTTGCAGCAGCATCGTTTCTTTTGAATATCATAGTGATAATCTGCCATACAGTATGTGACCCAGGTCCACAGATCTGAAAATATGTGATTAACTCCAGCCCACAGAAAATATTTGTCCGGTATGACGCTGCCCAACTACACAAACTTGTTTCCTCCTGCCCCCGGCACCTTGGTTTTAAAGATTGTTTTGTGTGAAGCTGTCATCACGTACCTTACTTGGACCCGAGTAATCACACACATCATACAGGCCTGGTTAACTTCTCTAGGCTAGATGGGACACTACCGTCCCATCTGACCAACATCCGTTGAAATGGCAGAGCGCCAAATTCAAATTAAATTACTATAAATATTAAACTTTCATGAAATCACACATGCAATACCCCAAATTAAAGCTACACTTGTTAATCCAGCCAACGTGTCAGATTTCAAAAAGGCTTTACGGCGAAAGCAAACCATGCTATTATCTGAGGATAGCACCCCATCAAACAAACGCAGACAATCATATTTCAATCCGCAAGGCGCGACACGAATCTCAGAAATGAAGACCTATTTCATGCCTTACCTTTGACGAGCTTCTTCTATTGGCACTCCAATATGTCCCATAAACATCACAAATGGTCCTTTTTGTTCGATTTAATTCCGTCGTTATATATCCAAAATGTCCATTTATTTGGCGCGTTTGATCCAGAAAAACACAGGTTCCAACTCGCGCAACATGACTACAAAATATCTCATACGTTACCTGTAATCTTTGTCCAAACATTTCAAACAACTTTCCTAATACAACTTTAGGTATTTTTTTAACGTAAATAATCGATCAAATTTAAGACGGGATAAACTGTGTTCAATACCGGAGGAATACAAAGTGGAGCGTGCTTTCAGGTCATGCTCCTCTAACAGCACACTTCACTCGACCCTCGTTCTGAACAGGGCTACTTCTTCATTTCTCAAAGGAAAAACATCAACCAATTTTCTAAAGACTTGACATCTAGTGGAAGCGATAGGAACTGCAAGCAAGTGCCTTAGAATTCTAGATTCCCATTGAAAAGCCATTGAAAAGAGTGACCCCCCCCCCCCCCCCCTGCCAAATAAGACATCATTCAAACAGTTTTATGAACTTCAGAGTGTTTTCTATCCAAATTGACTAATAATATGCATGTCCTAGCTTCTGGGCCTGAGTAGCAGGCAGTTTACTTTGGGCACGCTTTTCATCCGGACGTCAAAATACTGCCCCCTATCCCAAAAGTTAATAAGCCCCCTACCTCCAAAGCACAGCCCACTTCTTAAATTCTAGTTTTAAGACTTCCCCTCAAAGCCGTTTGTGCACACACACACAAAGTGAAATGTCTCTGGAATCACTTGTAAAAGGGAGCCTCATAGTCACATTATACCATTTCAAATGCTTTCACTGATGTGGTTAAAAACATTTTAAGAACACCTTCCTAAAATTGTTATACACTGCCCCCACATTTTTGATACACATGGGAAACTGGTGTGTGTGGGAACCCAGCAGCGTTTCAGTTCTTGACACAAACCGATGCGCCTGGCACCTACTACCCTATTCAAAGGCACTTACGTTTTTTCTCTTGCACATTCCCCTTCTGAATGGAACACAATCCATGTCTCAAAAGCTTAAAAATCCTTCTTTAACCCCATCTCCTCCCCTCCATCTACACTGGGTTGAACAAGTGACATCAATAAGGCATTGTAGCTTACACCTGTATACACCTGGTCACTCAGTCATGAAAAGTGCAGGTGTTAATGTTTTGTACACTCAGTGTGTATGTGGAGTCTTTTCGTTGTCTCTGTCCTGATTGAAACACTCCGGAGGGAAGGGAGCAACGCAGCTCTGACACTGAAATGACTATAGCAGTAGAGTAGCACTGTCTGAATTGAGGAGAGGACTATTAGGGTGACTTCCTCTGCCAAGATGGCAAATGAGTGCATTTCTGTTCTATAAAGCTCCTGAGGGTCTGGGAGAGGAGCCCAGCTCTTTCACTGATTCAACACTTCTGCTGACAGAGAGGCAGGCAGCCTCTACAGCTTGGCAGAGGAGAAGGGACACAGAGGGACAGTGATGGATAAAGTTGAGATCCTTCTAGACAGCCACCCTCTTCTGAGCGCTGACCTTAGTGACCTTTTCAAACACAATAAAGGAGAGTTGGCTCTAGGCACAGCGAATCATTGCTCCTTGTCGTCTAACTCATTGAGAGCATGTTATTTACAGACAGACACAAGGTGCTGTGGTATAATCTTGTCACGTGTATGAATGACTAAATACAATCAGTTCCTGTATTTGTTTAAAACATTTGATGGCTTTTATGTAAAGGTGGTTTTGACTCTCTGTAGGACTTGTACCTGTTGAACCTGACCATGGCTCTTCTGACTGCCACAGCCCAATTTATTGGCACCTCCGCCCCCACAGAATAACTAGCCACCGCTAGCTAGTAGGTACACAACTTAGTGAACTGCGATTTAATATTAGACCGACTCCTGGCTGAGTTTCAGGTCCATGCAGGTCCTGTTGTCATTCTCTCTTTTTCTACATCTACCTCTGTCTACTTCGCTCTACCCCTTTCTCTTTTCTGTCTCTCTATGGTCATTCCATGTCATTTCAGCAATTGTTGAAATATAATTTGATCTCTGAGAAATTAAGCTAAATGAGTTATAGGATTCGTATAATAAATATAGTACAAACTTTTCTCTAACAGTGAGTAAGACCTGAGGAATCCAAAGAAATGGCCAAAGCCACCCACAGACCACCCACAACTATCACCCCACTCCAATATCACCCCAACAACGCATATACAGTATCCATTCTCTGTCTGACAAGTAGTATGGTGATGTGACTCAGAGTATTGTTAATTTGTCCCATTTCATGTATTCTCAGTGAATTTGGTGACTCCTCTGTTCAGAGAAATTAGTAATTGAAGTAGTTTAGGTTTGTCACGTCTTACGTCCTGATTATTGCCAGGTTCTGACCACTAGATGGTGCTGTTCCTGCTATATTGCGTTTTTTTAAATGTATTTTCTGATTCTCTGATCTCCCCATCCCGGATCCGGGATCGTGAATACAGACTCAAGCTCATTACCATAACGCAACGTTAACTATTCATGAAAATCGCAAATGAAATGAAATAAATATGTCATCTCTCAAGCTTAGCCTTTTGTAAACAACACTGTCATCTCAGATTTTCAAAATATGCTTCTCAACCATAGGAAAACAATCATTTGTGTAAAAGTAGCTAGCTAGCGTAGCATTTAGCGTTAGCGTTAGCGTTAGCATCCAGCAGGTGTATTTCAACAAAAACATAACAGCATTCAAATAAAATAATTTACCTTTGAAGAACTTTGGATGTTTTCAATGAGGAGACTCTCAGTTAGATAGTAAATGCTCAGTTTTTCCAAAAAGATTCTTTGTGTATTAGAAATAGCTCCGTTTTGTACATCACATTTGGCTACCAAAAAAAAACAAATTCAGTCCTCAAAACGCGAACTTTTTTCCAAATTAACTCCATAATATCGACTGAAAACATGGCAAACGTTGTTTAGAATCAATCCTCAAGGTGTTTTTCACATATTTCTTCGATGATATATCGTTAGTGGAAGCATGGTTTCTCCTCTCAATCAAATGGAAAAATACTTGCACCTGGCTTTGCGCACCAATTTCGACGCAGGACACCAGGCGGACACTTGGAAAATGTAGTCTCTTATGGTCAATCTTCCAATGATATGCCTACAAATACGTCACAATGCTGCCGACATCTTGGGGAAACGGCAGAAGGTCTAAGCTTATTCCTGTCGCATTCACAGCCATATAAGGAGACATTAGAAAACAGAGCTTCAGAAATTCTGCTCATTTCCTGTTTGACGTTTCATCTTGGTTTCGCCTGTAGAATGAGTTCTGGGGCACTTACAGACAATATCTTTGCAGATTCTGAAACTTCAGAGTTTTCTTTCCAAAACTGTCAAGAATATACATAGTCGAGCATCTTTTCGTGACAAAATATCGCGCTTAAAACGGGAACGTTTTTTATCCAAAAATGAAATAGCGCCCCTAGAGATCCAACAGGTTAAATTGGCCAACTTGGATGCAACTAATTGTTGCTCAATTTCTCAGACCCTCTACCCCTCTCTCGATCGCTCTCGCTCGTTTGTTCCATCAGCCTGTTTGATTACTCTGCTTTATGGTGGATGTTTATCAAGGCGCTCCAGCGTATGCCATGATATGTAACCAGTTTGTGACCAGCTTTGTCTCAAGCAAAAAACAGCATTATTCCAAAAGCTTGGATTCATAACTTTACGATCAATTGTTGTAATCCACAGGCCCTCAGTCACTGCTTCCTCTCCTCCTTCCACTGCTATAGGCTAGCTGGTGTGTGTGTGTGTGTGTGTGTCATTCCACTGTATGTCACAGCTCAACCCAGGGAGCCAGGCTTGAGATGAGGGCTTAGGTTTCACTGTTGGTCAGTTGACAGGGCAGATATTTGCTGTTTGTTCATGGTTCCTCAAGTCCTTGATGTTGCCTTAGACTGAGACAGCTGCACACTTTGCTCTTGCCCCCTTCTGGCTTGGCAGAGTTGACAAATGAGTTCACATTGAACCAGTCTCTGGCACACACACACACACACACACACACACACACACACACACACACACACACACACACACACACACACACACACACTCCCCAGCACCATGTCCTGGTTGTATCTATTTTCTCCTATGCATCCATCATCCCCTTGCTTGGTGATGTGGGGTGCATAAGTGGCCCCTGCTCTTGGGTCCCACCATGGCTCTGTAGAGGCCCTTCTCCCTCCCTCTGTTGTACTTATTTGTGTGGTTCTCCATTGTGAAGGAGCCACCGACCGGATGCAGAGTGAGTGTTCTTCTCCACTGACTGGTTACAGTACTAGAATGAGAGATGGGGGAACAGAAGAGGTTGTTTCCTGTTTGTTGATTGGTTTGGGCATGGCATTACTGCCTCTTTTTGTAGCCTGGTGAACCCTGACTGAATGCTACATTGGTGGTTTATCCAAGCTAGCCACTCAGGGTTCATCTTGACAAAATGAGCAAGAACCATCTCTCAATATTAGCCCAACATCACGATAACAAATTATATTGATATGTAGGACATGGAACTGAAGATCAATCCACTGGTTTGTCCTTGCCATTTTTGGAGGGGCTCAATCAGGGACTCACCTTATTGTTGCGTGTTAGAATAGTAGAATACACAAGGTGCAATTCAGATATTTAGTTATTTAGTTTTTTTGTGCATCAGCAGCTTTTCTCTTACATCAGTCAGCTTAAAAAAATATATATATATATATATATATATTGACATGAGAATCTGTCGCCAATTGGATGGATGGAAACCTAGCTAGTTACAGGAGTAGTTCATACTATGGGAGTGGGTCCTGCTCGGTCTAGTCTTTTGACGACTAATACCCTAGCAGTGTGGGGTTGAAGATAACATCTGGTTTGGCCCCCAACTCAACCTCAGGATCACGGTACAGAACCTTCTGGCCGCTCAGGTCTCAGTCATAGTATTATGTAACTAAGGTGTCCTGTGCTGTTGCACTGGGATGGTCTGGGCCTGTATTCACAACGCATCTCGAGTAGAAGTACTTTTTCAGTATAATTTGAAAGGCGTAACTGATCCTAGATCAGCACTCGTAAGTACGAGCCCAGGTCGGGAGGGCGACTCAGCGGGCTATTTGTCTGGACCTCAGTATTCAGTATGCCATGCAACCCGTGCTGCACTACAGCTGTATAGTAGGGTTGTTGTGTGTGTGTGTGGGGCCCTGTCCAGTGTTTAGTGAATATGAAGAGGTGGGCGAGTAGCGACAAGGCTGTTGGAAGGTCGCAGCACTGCAGATGCCTTCTCCTTTAACCCTATGCCTCAACACCCACGCCACAATATACCGTCAATGCGCTTACCTCTTGAGTCCCTCTTTTTATATGAATGTGAGAGATTGAATGTCACTCTTGTGGTGGCACAGATACCACATTGTGTGTGTGTGACTCGATGACGTTCACAGCAGCTCCCAGCCAGCAACCAAAGTAGCAGCAAGAGAAGAAGATGGCTCAGACAGACAACCCTCTTCTCCCTCCTGCTGGGGAGAGATGAGCCAGGCTCTACACCAGCCAGTGGAGAGCTGGACTAGTCATCAGAAGAATGGATTAGGGGAAAACAGAAACCCAAATTACGCCAATTGTATACTATCACCAGACAACTGTCTCGGTATGCCTCTCTCCTCAGTCAGTAGCACCAGCCAGCTCTACTGCATTAATGGCACTGTGAAGCGGAGAGACATGGCTGAATGACTAGATCTGCCCCATTCACAGCAGTAGACACAATGGCATGACATTTCCTGGTGATCGTATACAATTGGCGTAATTTGGGTTCATGTTTTTCCCTAATGCTGTGCAATTATGTTGTAGAGTTGGCTGGTGTGACTGACTGAGAGCCCATGTATGTCGGCCCGTGTAGATCAGTTAGAGCGTGGCGCTTGCAGCGCCAGGGTTGTGGGTTCCATTCCGACGGAGGACCAGTATGAAAAAAGTATGAAAATGTATGCCCTACTGTAAGTCGCTCTGGATAAGAGCATCTGCTAAAAGACTAATGTAAATACATGGTGAGTGTACTGCACTTTGTAACAGCTGCTGTTTGATGACTCAGATTTGTGCTCTAATATTTTGTGTGTGCATGCCAAGGTTTGTGCTCTACAGTTTTCTCCACTGACCAAAGTCCACTACTGCTCGAAATCCAAACTGTGAGTTTGGTCCCTTTCGATTCTGACTAAATCAGTTCATGCTTGAGACAATTTGCCTTTGACACAATTTGTGTTCTGCTTGTCAGGCTTGTTCTAACACATGTTGTCAACTGCTATCAAATTAAATATATACAGTGCCTTGCGAAAGTATTCGGCCCCCTTGAACTTTGCGACCTTTTGCCACATTTCAGGCTTCAAACATAAAGATATAAATCTGTATTTTTTTGTGAAGAATCAACAAGTGGGACACAATCATGAAGTGGAACAACATTTATTGGATATTTCAAACTTTTTTAACAAATCAAAAACTGAAAAATTGGGCGTGCAAAATTATTCAGCCCCCTTAAGTTAATACTTTGTAGCGCCACCTTTTGCTGCGATTACAGCTGTAAGTCGCTTGGGGTATGTCTATCAGTTTTGCACATCGAGAGACTGAAATTTTTTCCCATTCCTCCTTGCAAAACAGCTCGAGCTCAGTGAGATTGGATGGAGAGCATTTGTGAACAGCAGTTTTCAGTTCTTTCCACAGATTCTCGATTGGATTCAGGTGTAGACTTTGACTTTGACATTCTAACACCTGGATATGTTTATTTTTGAACCATTCCATTGTAGATTTTGCTTTATGTTTTGGATCATTGTCTTGTTGGAAGACAAATCTCCGTCCCAGTCTCAGGTCTTTTGCAGACTCCATCAGGTTTTCTTCCAGAATGGTCCTGTATTTGGCTCCATCCATCTTCCCATCAATTTTAACCATCTTCCCTGTCCCTGCTGAAGAAAAGCAGGCCCAAACCATGATGCTGCCACCACCATGTTTGACAGTGGGGATGGTGTGTTCAGCTGTGTTGCTTTTACGCCAAACATAACGTTTTGCATTGTTGCCAAAAAGTTCAATTTTGGTTTCATCTGACCAGAGCACCTTCTTCCACATGTTTGGTGTGTCTCCCAGGTGGCTTGTGGCAAACTTTAAACAACACTTTTTATGGATATCTTTAAGAAATTGCTTTCTTCTTGCCACTCTTCCATAAAGGCCAGATTTGTGCAATATACGACTGATTGTTGTCCTATGGACAGAGTCTCCCACCTCAGCTGTAGATCTCTGCAGTTCATCCAGAGTGATCATGGGCCTCTTGGCTGCATCTCTGATCAGTCTTCTCCTTGTATGAGCTGAAAGTTTAGAGGGACGGCCAGGTCTTGGTAGATTTGCAGTGGTCTGATACTCCTTCCATTTCAATATTATCGGTTGCACAGTGCTCCTTGGGATGTTTAAAGCTTGGGAAATCTTTTTGTATCCAAATCCGGCTTTAATCTTCACAGCAGTATCTCGGACCTGCCTGGTGTGTTCCTTGTTCTTCATGATGCTCTCTGAGCTTTTAACGGACCTCTGAGACTATCACAGTGCAGGTACATTTATACGGAGACTTGATTACACACAGGTGGATTGTCTTTATCATCATTAGTCATTTAGGTCAACATTGGATCATTCAGAGATCCTCACTGAACCTCTGGAGAGTTTGCTGCACTGAAAGGAAAGGGGCTGAATAATTTTGCACGCCCAATTTTTCAGTTTTGGATTTGTTAAAGTTTGAAATATCCAATAAATGTCGTTCCACTTCATGATTGTGTCCCACTTGTTGTTGATTCTTCACAAAAAAAATTGTTTTATATCTTTATGTTTGAAGCCTGAAATGTGTCAAAAGGTCGCAAAGTTCAAGGGGGCCGAATACTTTCGCAAGGCACTGTACTTTTCCTGTAGTCTTCTATTTGGAAGTGTGAGCATAGAGCATATGCTACTTCCCACCCAGCACCCTCAAACATTCTCATTTGTCCTTTGGTCCCTTTACAGCAAGTAAACATGGACTGTTTCAACATTCCTGTGGACGGTTTAAACGGAAATCAAGACCATGTGTTTTCCCTACACTACACTGGCCACTTATTTTATCATGTAGATTCCACATACAATGGCAACACCATCCACCTTAGCCAGCATAGTATTTGAATTAGACAGTATAGAGTAGTCACAGCAATCTTTCTGCAAAGCTGAGCACAAAGGAGTGCGAGGCAACTTCCCATATTGTAGGAGCTTTGGTCTCCATCCCATAGGACTCAGACATTTCTGTTCACATGCAATGAATTGGTGTAATGTGGTGCTACTTAAGTAGGTAGTTCTACAGAGGCATCACAGACTGCACAGCTCATTTCAAGAGAAGGTTAACGTTGCATAATGTGTTGAGGCCAAAACTCTCATTGGTGAAATGAGTCTTTTTGAAGTCATTGTAGCTTTGATATGATAAGAGCCAGTGATGTTGAGCCGATTATGCGTTCTTTAGAAGTTTTTTCTCTTTCTCATCGTTCCTCTCCTCTTTTATTCAGTTTGCTTCAACTGCTATCGTGCACCAGCCTCACTATACTCTGTGTTCATTCAGTATGGTGAACGACATTCCCACTTGTCGCCAGGCTTGGCGAGGCACCAGTAGACAGTGGTTTGTCCGTGACTATTGGCTCTAGAATTGCTAAGTGTGTTTGTCTCTGACTCAACATTCTGAAATGGACCTGCTGGTAGGTAAAGAGGGGAATAGGAAGACTGCAGAAATGGGTTTTGAGCTTCAGAGGCTGCAGTGGATGTGCTATTTTAGCCACAGTGAATAATGCAAGAGATGTATTACATAATGCAAGAGTCTTACATCTTGAATAATGCAAGTGTTACATCAGACTGGGTAACAATTACGTGTCCATAGCACTTATGACGTGGTCATAACCATGTCAAATGTAATAACTGACAACTTGTCATAACCTGAAAGAATATAGTCCTAACACTGTCAAGACCCATATATTTACACCTGTTACATATGATATTTTATGGCTGGTCAACCCACATTTATTCAAATGAGTGTTTTCCCTGCCAAGAAGTCTCTTAAATCGTTAGTTTTTGTTGTAATAAATTCTTTACAGTCATGTATTTTTAATCCATTTAAATGACTTTCATAAAATCAACTTTCTGACCCGGTCAAGAAGCATTATAACCATCACAATCATGTCAGCCAGATAGGCCTGTCATGTAGAAAAAGAGGGCTTCTTGTCCTGCTCCTGAATTCTGCTTCTGAATTCATCCCAGTCATCAGCAACAGAACATTGGGGTAGGTGCATGTCTGACATCAATGTGTGTGCAATTACAATGATAATCTAACATTAAATTAAAATACAAATAATATATATATATATATATATATATATATATATATATATATATATATATATATATATATATATATATATATATATATATATATATATATATATATATATATATATATATATATATATATATATATATATAGTACCAGTCAAAAGTTCACACCTACTCATTCAAGGGGTTTTCTTTATTTTTACTATTTTCTACATTGTATAATAATAGTGAAGACAAACTATGAAATAACACATGGACTCATGTAGTAACCAAAAAAGTATTTGGAAATATAGTTTAAATTATTCAAAGTAGCTATCCTTTGCCTTGAAGACTGCCAAGAGTGTGCAAAGCTTTTTCTCAACCAGCTTCACGAGGAATACTTTTCCAACAGTCTTGAAGTCCCCACAAATGCTGAGGGCTTGTTGGTTGTTTTTCCTTCACTCTGCAGTTCTTTAGGAGTGGTTTCTTTGCAGCAAATCGACCATGAATGTCTGATTCATGCACTCTGAACAATTGATGTTGAGATATGTCTGTTACTTGAACTCTGTAGCATTTATTTGGGCTGCAATTTCTGAGACTGGTAACTAATGCATTTATCCTCTGCTGCAGAGGTAACTCTGGGTCTTCCATTCCTGTGGTGGTCCTAATGAGAGCGAGTTTCATCATAGCTCTTGATGGTTTTTGTGACTGCATTTGAAGAAACTTTTAAAGTTCTTGACATTTTCCTGATTGACTGACCATGTCTTACAGTAATGGACTGTCGTTTCGCTTTGCTTATTTTAATGTTCTTGCCATAATATGGACTTACAGAATATAGCCCTATTTGGTAAAAGAGTATCCCCCTACCTTGTCACAATTTTTTTTTTTACACAGGGATACTCAATCTTAAATGAATAATTGTTTATTTTCAGCGCGCTGGAGAGGTTCCAACCAACTCAATGCACCATAGTACACATGTCTATCAGGAGCTCTTCCTGGGCAGACCCAGCAGTTGTCTTATATATGGCTATATACAGACGAGTTATATTTGCATAATTCATGAATCATTACCGTTTTGTTTCATAACATGTGGCGGACCAATACTGGTTCATAACATGTGGCGGACCAATACCTCAAGGCTTCTCTCTAAGCTGACACCTTGAAACTGTGATATCTTTAGTTCGTTCTCAAAACAATGTCTGGGCGTACTGCCAAATTGCAGCTACTGATAGCAAGGATTCATTCAGTCAGTCACTTTGTGAACACAGAAATTTGTTTATAGAACAGCACACAAATGGAACACAGAAATTAATAATAAGAAAAGCACATGTTAAAATTCCCATTAGACGTACCACCAATAACTTTTAGTTTTTGCCGATTTGCTTACACACTGAAAGTGAATGCTTAGACAAAAGCACCAAAAGTACAAACACGCTTTGCACTTTGTTAGCAGTTCTGCAACACACTTGCAAAACACTACACACTGTTTCTTACATTAGACACTTCGTTCAAGAATGATATCTCTTGCAATCATTGGGAAAACACTTCTGTTCAAAATGCAGAACATACCTGAAATTGGCAACACACACAAACACTTCTACAGTAATATAACACCAATTAGTCTGAGCTTCAGCACTACAAATAGACCGCAAATAAGAACACCACTTTTGTGAGAACTTTGCAAACATGGAGGCAGTGAGAGCGGAGGAGGACAAGAACAAAGGGGACCAGGCAATAGACAGTGACAAACTCAGCAAAAAAAAGAAACGTCCCTTTATCAGGACCCTGTCTTTCAAAGATAATTTGTAAAAATCCAAATAACTTCACAGATCTTCATTGTAAAGGGTTTAAACACTATTTCCCATGCTTGTTCAATGAACCATAAACAATTAATGAACATGCACCTGTGGAACGGTCGTTAAGACACTAACAGCTTACAGACGGTAGGCAATTAAGGTCAAAGTTATGAAAACTTAGGACACTAAAGAGGCCTTTCTACTGACTCTGAAAAACACCAAAAGAAAGATGCCCAGGGACCCTGCTCATCTGTGTGAACGTGCCTTAGGCATGCTTCAAGGAGGCATGAGGACTGCAGATGTGGCCAGGGCAATAAATTGCAATGTCTGTACTGTAAGACAGCACTACAGGGAGACGGGACAGACAGCTGATCGTCCTCGCAGTGGCAGACCACGTGTAAAACGACACCTGCACAGGATCAGTACATCCAAACATCACACCTGCGGGACAGGTCCAGGATGGCAAAAAACAACTGCCCGAGTTACACCAGGAACACACAATCCCTCCATCAGTGCTCAGACTGTTCACAATAGGCTGAGAGAGGCTGGACCGAGGGCTTGTAGGCCTGTTGTAAGGCAGGTCCTCACCAGACATCACCGGCAACAACATTGCCTATAGGCACAAAACCACCGTCACTGGACCAGACAGGACTGGCAAAAAGTGCTCTTCACTGACGAGTCGCGGTTTTGTCTCAAGCTTGTCATTGCAGGCAATCAACGCTGTGCATTACAGGGAGACAATCTCCTCCCTCATGTGGTACCCTTCCTGCAGGCTCATCCTGACATGACCCTCCACCATGACAATGCCACCGGCCATACTGCTCGTTCTGTGCGTGATTTCCTGCAAGACAGGAATGTCTGTTCTGCCATGGCCAGTGAAGGGCCCGGATCTCAATCCCATTGAGCACGGCTGGGACCTGTTGAATCGGAGGGTGAGGGCTAGGGCCATTCACCCCCAGAAATATCCTGGAACTTGCAGGTGCTTTGGTGGATGAGTGGGGTAACTTCTCACAGCAAGAACGTGCAAATTGGGTACAGTCCATTTGGAGGAGATGCACTGCAGCACTTATTATCTGGTGTGGCCACCAGCTGCAATGACTGTTACTTTTGATTTCGACCCCTCCTTTGTTCAGGGACATATTATTCAATTTCTGTTAGTCACATGTCTGTGGAACTTGTTCAGTTTGTCTCAGTTGATGAATCTTATGTTCATAAATATTTACACACGTTAAGTTTGCTGAAAATAAAGGCAGTTGACAGTGACAGGACATTTTTGCTGAGTTTATTTCCGACGACATGAAGGCCATTTTGGTGGACCATGTCATAAGTCATGGCCTGACGATGAGGGAGGCTGGGCAGAGTCCAGCCCACCCTGACTCACTACATGGTAGCATCCATAATACGGACATTTAGACTGGAGAACAGGTACGTCTTCAACGTTCACTAGACTGTACCTATGTAATTGTTGCACATCATGCTGTATTACAATACAATGTAGTCTTTCAATATTAGGTGAATGTCCCTGGGCAGCGCAGGGGAAATGTTATAGGACAAAGAGCCGTTGTGAATGTCCCTGGGCAGCGCAGGGGAAATGTTATAGGACAAAGAGCCATAGTGAATGTCCCTGGGCAGCGCAGGGGAAATGTTATAGGACAAAGAGCCGTTGTGAATAACCCTGGGCAGCGCGGGGGAAATATCACCTTGTGTGCCGCCATTAGTCTGCAAGGAGTTCTCCATCACCATGCCACCCTCGGTCCCTACAGTACTGCACACATAATCATATTTCTGGATGCATTACATAATGCAGTTGTACAGGACGGACCAGAGCAGCCCAGGTTTGTTGTCATCTGGGATAATGTTAGATTCCACCGGGCTGCTTTGGTCAAGAACTGGTTCACCAACCACTAACTTCAGTTGTATACTTTAAATGTGTGTATATATATTTTTCAATTGAACCTTTTATGTAACTTGGCAAGTCAGTTACGAACAAATTCTCATTTACAATGACGGCCTAGGAACAGTGGGTTCCGCCTTGTTCATGGGCAGAAGGACAGATTTTTACCTTGTCAGCTCGGGGATTTGATCTAGCAAACTTTCGGTTACTGGCCCAATGCTCTAACCACTAGGCTACCTACTTGCCCCCTTACTCCTCATTTCTCAAACTGATTGAGGAATTATTGTCGGCTTGGCATTGGAAAGTGTATGACCACCAACCACATGATCGCCTGCCTTTTCTGCAAGCAATGGAAGAGGCATGTGGAGACATTGAGGTGGGGTCAGTCCAGGGTTGGATACAACACTCAAGGTGAGATTTTCCCTGTTGCCTAGCCAGCGATGACATTGTTTGTAATGTTGATGTGGCCAGACCCTAACAGAAGGCCATCCACCCCATGCCTTACAATTTTTTTTTTTTTACCATTACACTGTAATTATTTTTGTCTCTGAGTTTACAGTAACATTGTATTGATTACTGTACTGTAATTATACCTTTGTTTTTATTGTAAAAACCTGTGATGCCAAAACAAGCTGTATATATTTTTTTTCTGAAACCTTTTTATATTTTTGTTTTCATTGAAATGTGTGTAGATGTACTGGACTGAAACCATTTTCACAGAAGCCAGTATGAGAAAATGACTAAGTACCAAGGACAGCAGTATTTTGTATAAAGTACATCAGTTTATGTATATATATTTTTTTTGTTTACATGATCCCATATGTGTTCATAGTTTTGATGTTTTTGCTATTATTATACAATGTGGAAAAAAGAAAGTCAAACCCTTGAATGAGAAGCTGTGTCAACTTTTGACTGGTACTGTAGATCATAAACATAATGTTGACACAGTGGAGTGTTTCTCCTTGTGTCGTAGGTTTTGACACTAGGTGTCATAACTAGCCATAAAATAACACAATGTACTGTATGTCACAACAGGTCTAAATATGTCATGACATGGCGATGACACTGGTTGTCAAGTAGGGTGTTACCCAATTATCAATGTAATTGCTATTATACAATACATTCACTCCCAAAACTCAGGGAGTAGACTGTAATCCAGTGGGAATATTGTGTGCGTACGTGTAGTCAAGGGTCAGGTGGTTGCGTTGCGTGCCTCGCTGGTTCTCGTCTCAGGGTCAGGGGAAGAACACCGGGAGTATATTCGTGGCAGATACAGTTTAGCTTAGCTAGAACCCACAGCTGTGTCGCTACTTAATGAACACCTCCACCCCCACTCCAACACACACACCATCCCCATTCACTTATAAGATGTGGATAGGCGCACGGCCCCAGCCACATCGGGGCTGCAGTTGAGCATGATCAAATCACTAAGGACTTGTAATGGTCCACTCATGTGCACAGTCGTAAAGAAGGCGCGACAGCACCTCATCCTCCTCAGGAAGTTAAGGTATGGCATGTGCCCTCAAATACAAAAAATGAATAATAATTCATTGAGAGCATCTTGATTGGCTGCATCACTGCTTGTTATGGCAACCGCACTGCCCTCGATCACGTGGCGCTACAGAGGGTGGTGCTTACAGTCCAGTACATCACTGGGGCCGGGGTCCCTGCCATCCCAAGCCATAGACTCTTTGCTTCCTCATGTTACTGGTACCGGTGCATCAAGTCTGACACCAACATGCACCTGAACAGCTTCTATCCCCAAGCCATAAGACTCCTAAATAGCTAACAGAAAGGCTACACTGACTGAGTAACCTTTTGGATTTTATTTTTGCACTCTCTCTATTCATACTCACGCACACTGACACCAACACACATAACATGCACACACATACTGTCTCTGTGCACACAAAATCCTAATTAATGTTGCTGCTGCTACTCTGTTTATCATATATCCTGATGCCTAGTCACCTTTCTCCTATACTTCTCTACCTCTATCACACCATTAACCCTACACATTGTACATATGGTACTGGAACTGACCCTGTATATTTTATGCTTTTGTTTTTATTTTATTTCATGTTTTTGCTCGACCTTATTTGTGCTATATTGATTACTGGTGTTGGGTTTGGAGCTGGCAAGAAAGGCGTTTTACTGTGCTTGTGCACGTGACATTAAAACTTTAACTTGAAAATACACTGACTTTGTATTATGTTCGTGAACTATCAAGGTGTGTGCATATGGGAAATGAAGGAAAGGGTGGAGACCTGAGTCTGCAGTTTGTCTATGTGTCTGCCTGGAGAAGTAAGTGCATTAAAAGCAACAATGTGTACTTGTCTCTCCCTACTTCCTCTCTTTATAATTAGTTTAGTGAAGCCCAGACTGTGTGTGAAATGCCATGCTAGTGTAGAACATTTGTTGTAAAATGAAAGGGGCCCTTTTTCTCCCTGCAACAGGTGGAGAGCGGTCAGTCACAGACCAGGACATCATCCCACCATGTGTGTTCAGCCCAGCCAACAGCAAACAAAGACTCTCTTTAAATTCCTTGTCCTTTTTTTCCCCTGTTTGTTTTTCTCCCCTCCATGCAGCCTGTGTTTCCTGACATTTCTCAGTCCATTAGTCAGTGCCTGCTAATTTCAAGGCCTTTCTCCACACATGCCTCTTCTCACTGCTGGTGATCTCACTCTGCTCTTTGACTTTCCTCCCTCGTTCTGCTGGAGCCAGGCCAGGGGTGATGTGATTGAGATCAGTTTTACTGGGATTGGTGACAGTGGGTGTTTTTGTATGTGCGTTTGTGTGAAAAGGGCATGCTCAAATCTCATATTCCCTGACTGACACGCCTTTTAACAGTGTCTCCACATACACAACGGAGGACAGATCAGAGGAATGATCGATTTGTCATTTTCAGCAGCAGGGGTGTCTTGTGGTGCAGTGCCTTTGTAATGTGCACATGGCAAGAAGGGGTATGCACTCCCACCCACTGTTCTTCCCCTCTACAACGATATCGTTTCCTATATTAGCATTGGCCAGCCGCTTGATCAAAACTGCATTAAAGCCGAGGCCCGGTAGATACCCTAGTGGTGCACTTCACCTGGAGGGCTACGTCTCAAATGTCACCCTATTCCCTATGTATGAGTCCATAGGACTGGTCAAAAGTAGTGCCTTTATATAGAGAATAGTGTACCGATTTGGGAAACGGCCATGGACTGAAGGACAGACGACGATGCTAAGTACGGACTGCCAGGACATCGGCGCTTACAGAGGACGGTCGGACAGCCACAGAGCGCGAGAGAGAACCCTCCAGCCTTCTGCTGAGCTCAGCCTCCATCAGCCCATCACATCAACCAGCAGGGCCAAGGATGTGTTCCCTTTATTCTTGGACCTGTCTCACTCCATCTTCACCCTCTGCCCTCCAACTAGAAGCTGGTCCAGACGCAGCTTGAGGCACTCTGAAAAGTCGTTGTATAATTAAGACCAAAAAGAGTTCCCGTCATCTGTTCCAAGATTCTGAGAATTTCTCCACTTCCACTTTGTGATCATTTGTCTCCGTAGTTAAATGAAAAATCTACCCCAAAACTATATTTTGGTATTTGTTTCATTAGTCCACTGTTGATAGTCCCTAAATGTTTTGCATGTTAGCGATCAAGTTGTATATATTGACATCTTTAAAATGCAAAAGTCATCATACCGGCTGTATTTCTGTATTTTGAAAGTTAACGGAATTGTTACCACATTTTCCAAGAAGTCTGGTAAATATCTGCTCTGAATGAAGATTCAGGCATGTCTACAGAAAGCATAGGGGGTCAGCTATGACACCTTCAGTTTTGGAAATAAAATCTATTTTTGTTTTTGAACTACAGTAAATGATATGGATTTACACCCAGTTAACATAATTACGGTAATGTATGGGTCCCTGATCTATACTACACAGAAATGCATAATTATGGATATGAATGTTATTCTCCATATTTTACAAGTTTGGACATCAAAGCACAGCAGTGCACAGTTTAGTACAAATCAGCAGAGTGGAGTAAAGTACATTACAATGTATTGGAATGAAGGACAGTAGCAGGAGACCCTATGAGCTGAACATAACAGTATGCCAGTGGAATGGAGGACAGTTGCAGGAGACCCTATGAGCTGAACATAACAGTATGCCAGTGGAATGAAGGACAGTAGCAGGAGACACTATGAGCTGAACATAACAGTATGCCAGTGGAATGAAGGACAGTAGCAGGAGACCCTATGAGCTGAACATAACAGTATGCCAGTGGAATGAAGGACAGTAGCAGGAGACACTATGAGCTGAACATAACAGTATGCCAGTGGAATGAAGGACAGTAGCAGGAGACCCTATGAGCTGAACATAACAGTATGCCAGTGGAATGAAGGACAGTAGCAGGAGACACTATGAGCTGAACATAACAGTATGCCAGTGGAAGGGAGAACAGTAGCAGGAGACCCAACTGTGGTTTTTGAGTATTATGATTTCCCATTGTAGCCAATTCAGTTGCAGGAATTCCGTTACTTAATTTTTTTGTGGGTAATTCGGTTACCAATTTGGTAACGGAATTACAAGTTATCACTTAACCCTTTCACACGTACCATCACACGGGTGTGATCGTTCTACAGTGGTCCCTGAAGCGTACGATCACACCCGTGTGTTTAGAACACTCGTTTAGAATGCTCGTTTAGAACGGCAGTTTCGAATGACGCAACAATCAGCGTTTGAGCTGGCCACACTTTTTTTCAGAAACTATTTACACAAACACAGTCTTTACAAAGTTATGTCCAGAATGTCTGCAGTTTATTTTTGGATGCATTGTTCAGATATTCACAGAAGTAAATATAGCATAACACAATCATCCTAACCGGAAAAATGTAGGCTACATTTGTCCTAGCGCTGAGGAAAGATTGACCCAACACAAGCAGTCATATTTTCTAACTCTCGGCTGACATAAACTACAATATGAATTAGCTAATAGCAATATATAATTAATCACATCACGGGTGAGCTCACCATTGATCGAAATAAGTAAAACACTTTATAGAAATCGAAAGTAATCCGACGATTAGTTTCAGCGCGCAGCCATGCATTTTTTCCTCACAGAAACCGAAGATAATAAGAGAAGACGAGATGAGTTTGGTCTGTTTATAGTATGCATGTTGAAGGGGTGTGTCAAAAAAATGTGTGAACTCTTACTCACCTCATTTTGTTATAACATCTTTGGTCAAACAGACGTGAATCCCAGAATGCATTGTATGTCAACAAACGTGGCTACACAGCTGGAATTAGCTTAGCTCATCATAATCAGTACAACCTTCAAAAAAGTATTTTACACACATAATACCTGCCCATTACAATCTGTGCAAGAATCGGAATGCATGATTTGTCACCTAGAATTGAAAACATGTGAATAAAACCGTAAATACACAAATAATTGCCACACAAAACATTTTCTGATAGTGATTTATTGATACAAGTGGCGCGTGCTGGCAGTCAACCACATAACCTCCCACTCTGCGCCATTCAGTGTTGTTGTTTATGTATGTAGCTAGTGAGCTAAGCTGTAGCATTAACAATGTCTTTCAAAAGGAGACAACTCACAAATGTGGAAATTCTGGAGATTTTTTAAAATTCTGACAATGAGTCTGAGTATGAAAGTCAGGAATCAGATTCTGACAGAGGAGCTGCCCCCCAACCTTGTAGTCATTGAGAACCCTGAATCTGAATTTCCCTTGTCCATTGAGGAAGTACCAGTTCCCTTTGAAGATGCTGGTGGTGATGGAGGCAGACCGACAGTGGATAAAGTACAGGAGTTCTGTGGTAGCTGGAAGGCCACCAGTCATTTCTCCCCTCCTGGCCCTGCTGTTTGCTTTGACGAGTCCCAGTCTGGAGTGCAACGCCCCTTGCCATTTCCAACTGAGGCAGAGTGCTTCAAGTTGTTTCTGACAGAGGAGCTGGTGGGAGACATAGTTGAGGAGACCAATCGCTATGCCTTAGAGCTACAGGAGAAGAGAGAGACAGGAGTGAGGGGGAAACTCGCTAAATGGGTGACAACCACAATTAGTGAAATGTATACCTTCCTGGTGACAGTCCTTCTCATGGGAATAGTAAAGAAGAACTCCCTAAGAGAATACTGGTTTACACAGGGTCCACCACTGACATCCAACATTATGAGGGGCTTGGGGTGTCCGGGTCCGTGGTGATGACCATGCTGGCTCCTCATCTCGACAAGGGACACACTTTGTATGTGGACAATTGGTACAGCAGTCCCACACTCTTCCAGCACCTGCAGCAATAAGTGACTGACTGACCTGACAGGTGATCTGACATGTGACTTGCCATGATACTATGCCTTTAGAGATGGGGGTGGAAATGCAGTTGTTGTTCAGTCACTGCATGAATATTAAATATGGGTTATGCATATTCAGTTTTTTGTCCTCTAGTAAAACAAGTTGTTGAACCAACTACCAATACTGCAATAAAATAGATGACTATTACATATTGGCATATGTGTTTTCTTGCTGTGTTTTCATCCAGTAAAACTGTTAAAGAGTGTACTTAAGCATACAAAAGCTGTCCTCATTCTTCAGCTCCAAAGATGTCCAGCTCCAGTTATAATATTGGCAAATAATGTTTCTGGTTTCTGAAAGTACAGAATAAAGAGGAATTATTCATTAGAATACAATATAAGGATATAGCAATAAAACAATACTACAAAGAAGTAACATAATAAACACTGCTATAAAAAATAGTTTATTGCATTGACAAAATCACAGATTTGAGTTATAACAGTAAGAAACTAACTTTTGAGCTCCACAAGGGGGCAAGGCAGGGCAGAACAGAGCTATGCTGAATAGACCAAATAAAAAAAACCATGGTCATTTTTATTTTATTTAACTAGGCAAGTAATTTAAGAACAAATTATTATTTACAATGATGGCCTACACCGGCCAAACTCGGACAACGCTGGGCCAATTGTGCGCTGCACTATGGGACTCCCAATCACAGCCAGTTGTGATACAGCCTGGATTTGAACCAGGGTGTCTGTAGTGCCATAGACTGCGCCACTTGGGAGTCATAAGGCCAGGGTAGCTTCAAAATACAACACAAGCTAATAGTTTTCTGACGCAACTAGCATTGTTTTACAGAGCTAATAGAATAATGTAGCTAGGTAAGCATGATTGACAATAACACCACAAAGGTTATAAAATGTGTAACGTTACCTCACGTGTCCGCAGTTATAAGGAATATATTATGATCTACAGCTACAGCAGAAACGGCATACGGAAACTATTATTATCACTATTATAACGTAATAAGGCACTTACTTTGATAGAAACGCAGCCTGGATTTGAACCAGGGAGTCTGTAGTGACGCCTCTAGCACTGAGATGTAGTGCCATAGACCGCTGCGCCACTTGGGAGTCAAGGCCATGGTAGCTTCAAAATGCAACACAAGATAATACTTCTCTGATGCATTTAGCATTGTTTTACAGAGCTAATAGAAGAATGTGGCTACATAAGCACGATTGACTATAACACCATAAAGGTTATACAATGAGTAACGTTACCTCACGTGTCCGCGGTGATAAAGAATATACACAAATATATTATGCTCCATACATGCAGTACGCTACAATAGAAATGTGGAATGGAAAATGTGAACACGTGTGCAGATCCTGTTCTGACGGGAGATGAGCTGCAGACGTGAACTGCACAAACAATTGGGAAGTGCTTGGGGAATTTTGTCCGTGTCAGAAATGTCCCAAAAATTTTATTATCCGCAAAAGTAAAAATGACTATTTTTATGTGAATGAATGAGGAGGCGGAACACACCTAAATTCAAACTGTTTTCAGAAAATAAAAACTTGTTAGAAAATCATTTGAAATTGAAGTTAAAACAACCTATACATATAAACAGTCTGCGTGCTTTAGTTTGAGGGCAGCGCGGATAAAATGTACTGTTACGTATCAATCACATTCTGGAATGGAGAGAACATTCTAACATCACGTGCATAAAAAAACTCACGCTGGGGCGACCGTTAGAGATATTTGGAACTCACGCATGAAAGGGTTAATAATTCAGAAACAAAATGTACATCAGTAATATCACTAACTAATTGGTAGGTCCACCATTACTTGTTACTTCTGTGAACTTTCAGCATCCTCCATGAGGAAGCAACATTATAACATATATGTGGGTTTTTGGTAATGGGATTACAAGGCACTATTTCTTAAACGTACAGAAGGTAAACCATTTTTCCAAAACTAAATGTGTTTATTAGTTGGCGTGGGTCTTTACGTCAACTTGGTGTTTTGATGTATTTCTGATACTTTTTTAAAGATTTTGCCTGTGAGATGTTTTCATATACCCCTGTTCCATCTGTTTTATCCAGAGAGGAAAGCATTTTGCTTAATCCTAATTTTCAGGATGGAAAATGGTTGGAAAACATGTATGTTGTTCATGGAAGCCTGTCTGTGCTCGCTTCCATGTACACTGCCCTTTAAAAGTTTGGGGTCACTTATAAATGTCCTTGTTTTCCATGAAAACATACATGAAATGAGTTGAAAAATTAATAGGAAATATAGTCAAGACGTTGACAAGGTTATAAATAATGATTTTTTTAAATTTAAATAATAATTGTGTGCTTCAAACTTTGATTTGTCAAAGAATCCTCCATTTGCAGCAATTACAGCCTTGCAAACCTTTGGCATTCAAGTTGTCAATTTGTTGAGGTAATCTGAAGAGATTTCACCCCATGCTTCCTGAAGCACCTCCCACAACTTGGATTGACTTGATGGGCACTTCTTACGTACCATACGGTCAAGCTGCTCCCACAACAGCTCAATAGGGTTGACTGACACTGTTTTTCTGATCAATTTGATGTTATTTTAATGGACATAAAATGTGCTTTTCTTTCAAAAACAAGGACATTTCTAAGTGACCGCAAATGTTTTTATTGGTAGTGTAAACAGGAACAGGACATCAGGGTCTACCAGCGAGCGAAGGCTGTAATTAACAAGGAGTCTTGTGGCCTTGATAGGTCTTTGTTGCAGTTTTGCCAGTCAGTTTCCCTGGCTTATTGTTACATTTATTTCATCACAACCTTTACTGGATGGGGTATTTAATGCAACCGCTGTGTCAGATTTAAAATAAATCTCTAAAAAACTTTACGGAAAAATCATACCATGCAATAATCTGAGTACGGCGCTCAGAGCCCAAACCAGCCAAAATAAATATCTGCCATGTTGCGCAGTCAACATTAGTCAGAAATAGCATTATACATTTTCACTTACCTTTGATGATCTTCATCAGAATGCACTCCCAGGAATCCCAGTTCCACAATAAATGTTTGATTTGTTTGATAAAGTTCATAATTTATGTCCAAATAGCTTCTTTTGTTAGGGCATTTGGTAACAAATCCAAACGCTCGTTCAGGTCCAGCCGAACGTCGGACAAAAAGTTTAAAAAGTTATATTACTGGTCATAGAAACACATCAAACTATGTATAGAACCAATCTTTAGGATGTTTTTATCATAAATGTTCAATAATGTTCCAACCGGAGAATTCTGTGTTATACTCACAGACATTATTCAAACAGTTTTAGAAACTTCAGAAAGTTTTCTATCCAATACTAATAATAATATGCATATATTAACATCTGGGAGTGAGTAGGAGGCAGTTTACTCTGGGCACGCTTTTCATCCAAAAGTGAAAATGCTGCCCCCTATCCCAAATAAGTTTTAACGTCATTGATTTGGCTTGTGGTGAGTTGTGGAATAGACACCGGCTGGATGCGGTTTTCACCAATCAGCATTCAGGATTAGACCCACCCGTGGTATAACTGTAAATAAATGTCAGAATAGGGGAGTTTCAGCACTTTGACCTCTCCAGACCTGGGGAACCATGGCGCTACAGCCTTCTGCAGCACTTGCCATATCAGTTTTGTGCCTGTACAGGCTCTGGGCTATTTAAAAAAAAATGTTTAGTTCATGCTTAACCATATCCAGGTCACATTGACGGGACTCATCTGACCCGGGTGATTTTGGAGGCTAGCGTAGCGTACACCTGGTACATACATGATGATGATTAAAAAGATCTCTTAAGCCATTCGTACGTCATTGAATTCCAAAATGTTCTTCTCCAAAATACAACCAGGAATGTATGTATTGTACACATGTCTACAATCAGTGGTCAATAGAATGGACATCAGCAGTGGTCAATAGAATGGACATCAGCAGTGGTCAATAGAATGGACATCAGCAGTGGTCATTTTGTACTGTGTAGAACAAATGCTTTAAAATGACATACACAAAAGGGAAGCTACACGTGCTGTATTGATTCCCCAGAAACGCTTGTGTAGGAATAGACACAACAAAAGGAATGACCAATTTTAGCGCCCTCCATCTTGGTAGTACTGTAGGTTGCCCTCTGCTTTTGACTCTTACCCTTTACGTTCACGCCTGAGGTAGATATCTCTGAGCTGAGGCACGTTCGCCTGCTGTCTCCCACGTGTCTTAGTCAGAGCTGCTGACGTACACTACACTATGCATCCTTAGCTAACGTAGTGACTCTGTTGCTTATTAGCCCCTAGTGACCTGCTACTGTCCCCTTCCTGTTCTTTATGGAGGAGCAGGACAATGTTGTCCTTTTTCTCCACTCACTCAAACCACTACCACTGTTTCTGCCACAGCCACAGCCACCCCTTCCTCCCTCCCCTCCCCTCTGAGCATGGTTGCCATAGTGCCCAGGGGTCTGACAGTAACATGCAGAGGAGAACACACATGAAGGAGCCGTAAGAACGCTAATGACTTCACAGAGCAGTGACCTCATGGATGGAGCACCCCAGGTCTGTCACCTGGGATCTGGACGACCAACTGTCCATCCGCAGTGCAGACATGTTGATCATTTTTGTATACATCACTGCAGGAGCAATAGGCTGATCTCTACCACCCAATTAATCATAAAGCTGTCAGTCCTTCTCTAGATCTTATTTTAGTTTTGCACCAGGCTATTTTAGTGAGGTGCTGATCACAGTTCACATTCCAGGTTAAATCAGAGTTTGTTAGAATGTTGCTGAAAAATGTGTTCCATGAAGATGATGGGTCTGGTGTTGGTTCAAGAGGTTCATGTTCTACATCTCCTTATTCTCACAGTGCATGTATGTTGGAACTGGCTGATCCTGAGGAACAGACACAGGCATGGATACATTAATCAACAGAGCAATGTCTGATAGGGGCAGAACAACCGGCTCCAGGAGAACAAACACATCCATCAATGTTAGTGTCACCTGTGTCTAGGAGGTCAGTCCCTAAAGACTTGGGGCTAGGGCCAGGCAGACATCTTGAGCTCCTGGAAACAGTCCAAACCTCCATGTCCAAGTACAACAGTATGGGTGTCCTCCTCCCCTCTCCAGAGTACCGACCATGGTTATACTGTGCAATCTTTGGTGCAATCACCATTTCCAGCTCTACTTTGCCCGCACTCTCTCACCAGGCAATTTGTCTCTGAAGCAGCCTTCATTACTGCAGCTGCTTGCTGCTCAGATAAGAGGTTGGCTGGAGCGTAGAGGCAGGCTATGAGTGTGTGGGGGGTGGGGGGGGGGGTACACTAGGGAACCGGAGAGAGCATGGGACGGAGGTGGTGACTAAGGGCTCTGCTTGGGGACATGGTGATAAGAAAGGGCCCAGTTCTGCTGTGGAGAGAGAGATTGGGTCCGGTCTCATCAGTCATGCAGGGCTCTCTGCAGTCAGAAACCCCAGATGAAACTACCCAACTAGATGTCAACAGTCTTTGAACTGTTACTTCATACTTCTTTCCGTATGAAATATTATAGTTTAATGACATTTTAGGGTACCTGAGGATTAAATAAACATATTTGGTCTTGTTTTAACAAAGTTTAGCGGTAGCTTTTTGGATTCCTTCCTCTGCATGTTGAACGATTGAATTACTCAAATCGATGGTGCAAACTAAACTGACTTTTTGGGATATAAAGAAGGATTTTTATCAAACAAAACACCCATGCATGTTGTAGCTGGGACCCTTTGGATTGCAAATCAGGAGAAGAATTTCAAAAAGTAATTGAATATTTAATTGCTATTTGTGATTTTATGAAGCCTGTGCTGGTTGAAAAATATTTTGATGTGGGGCGCCGTCCTCAAACAATCGTATGGCATGCTGTCGCTATAAAGCCTATTGTAAATCAGATAATGCACTTCGATTAACAAGAATTTAAGCTTTTAACCGATATAAGACACTTGTATGTACCTAGATGTTAAATATCCATAATTTTTATGATTACTTATTTGAATTGCGCACCCTCCAATTTCACCGGAAGTTGTCGACAGGGGTCCTGCAGGTGTCCCGCCTAGCCCTAAGACACCAACCAGTCAGTTTTAAGAAAAATAAGTGTTTAAAATATTTACTAAAATGAACTGAAGTTAAAAAATTAAATAAAAATAGAGTAATAATAAAAATGAAAGAGTAACAGTAGCGAGGCTATGTACAGGGGATACCGTTACGGGGAACATGTTAGTCGAGGTAATATGAAGGGAGAGGTAAAGTGAGATAATACTAAATAGAGTAGCAGCAAGCGTATGAATGGTGGGTAGGGGGGTCTTTCCAGGAAGCCATTTGATTAGCTGTTCAGGAGTCTTATGGCTTGGGGGTAGAAGCTCTTAAGAAGCCTTTTGGACCTAGACTTGGCGCTCCGGTACCACTTGCCGTGCGGTAGCAAAGAAGAAAGCCTATGACTAGGGTGGCTGGAGTCTTTGGACATTGTTAGGGCCTTCCTCTGACACCAGCTGGTGTAGATGTCCTGGATGGCAGGAAGCTTGGCCCCAGTGATGTACTGGGCTGTAAGAACTACCCTCTGTAATGCCTTGCGTTGGCCGAGCAGTTGCTATACCAGGCAGTGATGGTGCGGCTGTAGAACTTTTTGACAATCTGAGGACCCATGCCAAATCTTTTGTCTCCTGGGGGGAATAGGCATTGTCGTGCCCTCTTCATGACTGTCTTTGTGTTGGGACCATGATAGTTTGTTGGTGATGTGGACAACAAGAAACTGGAATCTCTCAACCTGCTCCACTACAACCCCTTTGATGGGAATGGGGGTGTGCTTGGCCCTCCTTTTCCTGTAGTCCACGATCATCTCCTTTGTCTTGATCACGTTGAGGGAGAGGTTGTTATTCTGGCACCACACTGCCAGGTCTCTGACCTCCTACCAATAGGCTGTCTCATCATTGTCTGTGATCAAGCCTACCACTGTTATGTCATCGGCAAACTTAATGATGGTGTTGGAGTCAAGCTTGGCCGTGCAGTCATTGGTGAACAGGGAGTACCGGAGGGGTCTGTGCACGCACCCCTGAGGGGCCCCTGTGTTTAGGATCAGCATTGCGGATGTGTTGTTACCAACCCTTACCACCTGGGGGCGGCCCATCAGGAAGTCCAGGATCCAGTTGCAGAGGGAGGTGTTTAGTCCCAGGGTCCTTAGCTTAGCTTAGCTTTGAGGAAACTATGGTGTTGAACACTGAGCTATAGTCAATTAATAGAATTCTCAAGTAGGTGTTCCTTTTGTCCTGGTGGGAAAGGGAAGTGTGAAGTGCAATAGAGATTGCGTCATCTGTTGGGGTGGTATGCAGATTGGGTCTAAGGCTTCTGGGATAATGATGTTGATGTGAGCTTGACCAGCCTTTCAAAGCACTTCACTGCTACAGATGTGAGTGCTACGGGCTGGTAGTCATTTAGGCAGGTTACCTTGGTGTTCTTGGGCACAGGGACTATGGTGGTCTGCTTGAAATGTCACGTCATCGCCATATAGGAGTTTACGATACAGCATAAGCGTTTCCAGGACCAGGCTAGGGATGTTCTGAGGGGCATCTGATATATGTGGGTTAGCTAAGGTCCATGTGTATAACGTTGTTTCTCGTGACAATGTTTTGCAAGTCAGGTAGCATGAGGCGGCTGCAGCAGGGGTCTCCTGTGGGGAAACGCTTTCCCCTGTGACTCCATCCCTTAAGAGACTGTTTCACAGTGCCATCCACTGAATCCCTGTCCTTTGCTTTGTTCATCTCAGTAAGTACTGTCGGAAATTACAGACGAGGCGTACTGTCGCTCGTCTCGGTCTAGCTGGCCAATCGATATGTCTATCTACGGTAAAGTCCAACCTTCTCTTGTACCTTTCACAATAGCTAGCTAAGGCCTTTTTCTTTTAAGGGTTTCCCTTCCCTACAAATATTCGAATAAAACTGATCATACTACATATGTATTTATTTCAAAATGGAAAAATCTTCTGTTGGCATTTTTTTCTCTCCTGATGACCTCTGTCATAAGGAATTAATTGAATAAAAATGTCAGTTGGCTGATAACAATGGTTAAGTCATAAGAACAAGGCTAGGGCTCAGAGAGGAGGGAGACCTAGAGCTGGTGCTGTTAATGGTCTCTGTGACTGGCTCTCTGTAAACAATGGCCTCTGGACAAAATCGTTCTCGCTGTCTTGGAGCTGAGAGGGGATGTGGTGTGCGGGGGTGTCCGTTTACAATAGGAGACATGGGGGCATATGACCCTCACTTGGTCTGTTTATGTAAGGGGTTTTGGACTGAGTGCAGGGCTGAGGGCCTGGTTGGGTCATAAGCCGGGCTAATTGGCAACAAGCTACATGGGTAAGAGGGAGGTTGGACGGAGAGAACAAGGCCCGCTTTACAAGCCCACAGCCTAGATATCTTGGAGGTTTTGGGTCTTATAAGCAGCAGCACGCCCAGCAGGATACAGGCCCAAGGGGGGGTAGGAGGAGTAGCCCATGGTGGTGTTTCTTTCTGTGGAGGATTTGGATCTGATGATCAGCAGCACGCCCAGCCTAGTTCAGCAGGCAGGGCTAGGAGGAGCCCACAACGTAGCCCTATCTGGAGAATTTGGGCATGTTGAGCAGCATCACTTCCAGCTGTCCCAGCAGGCCAGCTCAGGAGGGCTGATCATGAGTGTAGTGGAGCAACAGCACTGTGGGCTAGGGGGAAGAGCTGTAAGGAGGGAGGGATCTGGGAGCACCGATGTACACGTAGTAAACATGGGTTGCCATGGCACTGCTGCGGTGACGAAAAGCCTGTTGCCGTAGTGCTTCCAATTGATAACATAGTGTGTAATCAGGGGATGAGACATGGTCATCAAGACACTTGGCCTCATGTCATCTTTACAGGGTTGGAACCCAACGAAGTGTAAGAACAAAGGTCTACCATGCTCTGGTTCAAAGGCATATCATCATCCAATGAATTACATTCAATTATCCCATTGGATTTGTTTGGGATTAGGGCCAATTTCCTAAAGGATTTCAGTAATCCTAAAGGACGCATTTTTAAAAACTGTAGAGCGACAGCCACAATCTGGCAATTATCACCATCACACCATGTCTGTGTTTTTGTGTTTTGCCTTCATCTTAAGCCTGCTTAGCTAGCTAAAATAAAAGGACACTCATGGTGATAATCGTTGTCTGTCAAGCCTTATATTGCATTGCATCAACATAATTACATCATGTTTGGAGACTAGATTATGGCCTGTATTCACAAAGCATCTAGGAGTCCTTTTTATGTAATAATAAATGTGGAAGACCTGATCCTACATTAGCACTCTGTCTCATAGACTCTTTGTTAATACTTACACCAAACCACTAAACTGTATCTCACTGTCTTTTGGCATATACTTCTTGATTTACCCCCCCCCCCCCCCCCCCTCTTACCCCAACCAGCTCGTCCGGTCCTAGCAGCCAGTATTAGCAGGATTTAGTGACCAGTGGCTGCTCTCTGTCCACAGCCTGGCTTTAAGTCTGGCATCAGGACTGAATTACTGCCTTAGAGGGAACTGGGTCATCCACTGCTGTTTTATAATTACTGACCAGCTGTCTTATTTAAGACCGTTTTCTGATTAGCTGCACTGTGGCCTCAAGGGAAGCTAATCTCCAAGATACAACCTGTGATCTCAATCAGTTTTCTCTCTCTATTCTGCACACACAGAGACCAACGCACAGTCTCTGACATTGTGAGCATCGATTTCTACATGGGAGTATATTGATTGCGTGAGAGAGTTACTTATTGAAACATGATTACATACTGAATAGTTCTGTCTGTAATGTACCAATTGTACATACTCTCCTGGTGGCTCTGCTCTGAAAATGACCTGGAAATGAAACATTGTGTTTGGCTATTGGGTTCTTTTCCTTGTTAGCTCTGACTCCTCTATCCCCAACAAAAGAGCAAGCCATTGACCATCACCATCAATAGTCTCCTCATCCCAATAATAGGCACTCCATACACTTTTGAGTCCTTAAAGGGTCATCTCACAAGCTTTGATTTTGTATTGTAATGTCCATTTTTAAAATGGGAAGCTTGCATGTATCTCCTTGGGACTGCTCCTCTGCTGTCGGTGGCTGCTGTGATGGGCAGGTGAACACTCCCTTTGTGGCTAACCCTGTGTGCTGTGTTATTGGCCTGGGCACAAAGGGGCACAAAGGGACCCACCCACCTGTCTAAATGATTGGATCAGAGGGGGTGGCTTTCATCCTCTGACAACCCCACTCACTCTGACACATTCAGCCCCCCTCTCCCACCTATCTTTCTCCTCTCACTCCGGTCTTCTCTTTCTCTCTCTTCTCTCACACTCCCACTGTCTGTCTCTTTCTTTCTCACTGTCTCTCTCCTCTGTGGCTGGAGAGGGGACACATAGAAGGTAATTGGACTGTGTTGTTGCGTTCCGTCCTCGCGCTCTCATCTCCTTTCCATTCCTCTAATCTCTCTTCCTCCTTTCTCTCTCATCCCCTCCTCTCTCTCCTCCTCTGTCTTCTCTGCTTTTGACTTCGTTTTCTCTCCCTTTCTCATTCAGCTGTCGCCTCATGACATTCTCCAGATTACATTGAACAAGGAGAGGGAAAGAGTTGAAACAGGTAAACAAAGGTGAAGGAGTGTGTCTCTCCCCCTAAAAGGTTGTTGTGTTTTCTGTCTTGGAGAAAGGTGAAGGAGTGTCTCTCCCCCTAAAAGGTTGTTGGGTTTTCTGTCTTGGAGAAAGCGAAATGTCAAAGCATTTCAAAGTCTCATTACCAACATCGTCTCTGGATGCCTCATTAATTTAGAGCTGATGGGGTATCGACTGATTTTAGTGTGTGTGTTGACTGTGAGAGTGTCGACAATGTGTATGTGCATCTTCTTAGTTTTCCTAAGCTTGTAATGTATCATATAATGCATATTTGAAAGTGAGCTACGACATACCTAATGAATAAAGCACAGCTTTGGTCATACCTCTCTCTCTAAAACGAATGGGTCTGACGATTGAAACTTTTGGAAATTAAGCTTCTTGCCTTACCATGCCATTCTGCTTGTAAAATGATTACCAACTTTGCCCTCTTCATATAAAAATGTAAAACCCCTATTGGGTAAACTCCATCTAACTGAAAATAAAGTTAAGACAATGATGACAATTAGTTTGTTAGTTCACGGTTATGGTCCATCATTTTACGATTATTGTGCCAGCCCTAGTGCATGTGTGTCCATGTATCTGTGTGCATCTGCTACAGATATCTGTGTGTGTGATAGAGAAGGCCATTATTTTGTATAATTTAGGGCTGAGAAGAGGCATCTGAGGGGTGGAAACGAGTTGACTTCTTCATTTGGCTTCAATCAATAACCCAGACAGCAACTTTTCCTTCCCCTGCACCATTAAACAACCTCTATGCCAAATAGTAAATCAGAAAATCCTGGGAAAACCTCTTATTTAACTCTACATTTACTTAAGGGAAGGCCATTAAACAGCTTTAACTTTGGACAACATAAGTAAAGACTAGATGGCAAGGAATGCTGGCTCAGGTTTTGTATTCACTGCCTTGAACATTGTTATACCTCTTCTTCAAAAGGATGTAAAAGCCTATACAATGTTATTGCCTACTTCTAATGTTGGTGTGAGGACTGTTTTATGTAGCAGTCTACCATGCATAATTATTTTTTAGTGTGTGTGTGTATATATATATACACACACACAGTGCCTTGCGAAAGTATTCGGCCCCCTTAAACTTTGCGACCTTTTGCCACATTTCAGGCTTCAAACATAAAGATATAAAACTGTATTTTTTTGTGAAGAATCAACAACAAGTGGGACACAATCATGAAGTGGAACGACATTTATTGGATATTTCAAACTTTTTTAACAAATCAGAAACTGAAAAATTGGGCGTGCAAAATTATTCAGCCCCCTTAAGTTAATACTTTGTAGTGCCACCTTTTGCTGCGATTACAGCTGTAAGTCGCTTGGGGTATGTCTCTATCAGTTTTGCACATCGAGAGACTGACATTTTTTCCCATTCCTCCTTGCAAAACAGCTCGAGCTCAGTGAGGTTGGATGGAGAGCATTTGTGAACAGCAGTTTTCAGTTCTTTCCACAGATTCTCGATTGGATTCAGGTCTGGACTTTGACTTGGCCATTCTAACACCTGGATATGTTTATTTTTGAACCATTCCATTGTAGATTTTGCTTTATGTTTTGGATCATTGTCTTGTCCGTCCCAGTCTCAGATCTTTTGCAGACTCCATCAGTTATTCTTCCAGAATGGTCCTGTATTTGGCTCCATCCATCTTCCCATCAATTTTAACCATCTTCCCTGTCCCTGCTGAAGAAAAGCAGGCCCAAACCATGATGCTGCCACCACCATGTTTGACAGTGGGGATGGTGTGTTCAGCTGTGTTGCTTTTACGCCAAACATAACGTTTTGCATTGTTGCCAAAAAGTTCAATTTTGGTTTCATCTGACCAGAGCAGCTTCTTCCACATGTTTGGTGTGTGTCCCAGGTGGCTTGTGGCAAACTTTAAACAACACTTTTTATGGATATCTTTAAGAAATGGCTTTCTTCTTGCCACTCTTCCATAAAGGCCAGATTTGTGCAATATACGACTGATTGTTGTCCTATGGACAGAGTCTCCCACCTCAGCTGTAGATCTCTGCAGTTCATCCAGAGTGATCATGGGCCTCTTGGCTGCATCTCTGATCAGTCTTCTCCCTGTATGAGCTGAAAGTTTAGAGGGACGGCCAGGTCTTGGTAGATTTGCAGTGGTCTGATACTCCTTCCATTTCAATATTATCGGTTGCACAGTGCTCCTTGGGATGTTTAAAGCTTGGGAAATCTTTTTGTATCCAAATCCGGCTTTAAACTTCTTCACAACAGTATCTCGGACCTGCCTGGTGTGTTCCTTGTTCTTCATGATGCTCTCTGCGCTTTTAACGGACCTCTGAGACTATCACAGTGCAGGTGCATTTATACGGAGACTTGATTACACACAGGTGGATTGTATTTATCATCATTAGGCATTTAGGTCAACATTGGATCATTCAGAGATCCTCACTGAACTTCTGGAGAGAGTTTGCTGCACTGAAAGTAAAGGGGCTGAATAATTTTGCACGCCCAATTTTTCAGTTTTTGATTTGTTAAAAAAGTTTGAAATATCCAATAAATGTCGTTCCACTTCATGATTGTGTCCCACTTGTTGTTGATTCTTCACAAAAAAATACAGTTTATATCTATCTTTGAAGCCTGAAATGTAGCAAAAGGTCGCAAAGTTCAAGGGGGCCGAATACTTTCGTAAGGCACTATATATTTATATATCTTTCTTTCTTTCTTTCTTTCTTTCTTTCTTTCAAAACATGACCCACCACAAAGAGTCGCTAGAGCGCGATGAGCCAAGTAAAGCCGCTCCCCACGGCCAAACCCTCCCCTAATCCGGATGACGCTGGGCCAATTGTGCGCTGCCCTATGGGACTTCCGGTCACGGCCGGTAATGACACAGACTTCGATGGAACCCCAGGCTTTAGTGACGCTTCAACACTGCCGATGCAGTGCCTTAGACAGCTGCGCCACTCGGGAGGCCTCTACCATGCATTCTGTACTGAACAAAAATATAAACGCAACATGTAAGCTGTTGGTCCCATGTTTCATGAGCTAAAATAAAAAATCCCAGAAATGTTCCATAAGCACAAAAATAAAATGCACATATTTGTTTACATCTCTGTTAGTGAGCATTTGTCCTTTACTAAGATAATCCATCTACCTGACAGTTGTGGCATTACAATAAGCTAATTTAACAGCATGATCATTACGCAAGTGCACCTTATGCTGGGGACAATAAAAGGCCACTTTTACAATGTGCCGTTTTGTCACACAACACAATGCCACAGATGTCTCAAGTTTTGAGGGAGCGTGCAATTGGCATGCTGACTGCAGGGAATGTCCACCAGAGCTGTTGAATATTAATTTCTCTACAATAAGCTGCCTCTGTCATTTTAGAGTGTTCACAACCAGCCTCAAAACAGCAGATCACGTGTAACCACGCCAGCCCAGGACCTCCACATCCGGCTTCTTCTCCTGTGGGATCGCTGGGGTGCGCTGAGGAGTATTTCTGTCTGTCATAAAGCTATTTTGTAGGAAAACTAATTCTGATTGGCTGCCAAGTGGGTAGGCCTATGCCCTCCAAGGCCCACCCATGGCTGCACCCCTGCACAGTCATGTGAAATCCATAGATTGGGGGTTAATGAATTTATTTAAATTGACTGATTTCCTTATATGAACTCTTTACTCAGTAAAATCTTTGAAATTGCATTTATTTTTGTTCAGAATAGCTAATGGGACCTAATGTTTTCATGTGCTTTTTACATGTGAGTGTGTTCAGATATGTTTTGCAAATGGTGTGTTGTACTTTTCTGCAACACACTCCCCTGTTAGATAAGTAGCTTTTCAGACAAATGATTGTCCAGTTGATGTAAGGCTTTCTCTATGTTCCTCTAGGTCTGATAGCCACCTCTATCGAACAGGAGGTGAATCCATTTGAATTCAATCACATTTTGACAGCATCCCTTTTGATTGAAACAAAACTTTGTAAACATGTTTGCACGTGGACGAAGTGGTCAGAAAGTGTCTTCTTGGGCCTGAATGCCAAACCATTCAGGAGATGAAGGTGCTCAAAATTCAAGCCTTCTGCATACCCGACCATACCATGAGACATCCATGTCTTCATCACTGGAAAATATAAACGCTTGAGTTTACCATTTAAAAGCTTACGTACAGGGTTGTCAAAGTATTTTATAATTTCTTGAATATTTTTTTTTTAACCTTTTTTTAATGTCAATTATCTGAAAATGTGTCAACTCAGATTAGTTTCATATTTGCATATGTTGTAGCTTAGACCCTACTTTACAGCATCTGAGGTGTTTGTGTTGAGGCCGCGATCGGTTGAGAGACACAACATGCTCTCTAATACAGGGTGGGTGTCATTTCATTCATAGATAGAATCGACCTATCCCTTCAGACTGCTGCAATTTCCCTGCTACACCATTTCAATTCAATTGAAATTTTAACTTCTAATTACTGCCATAAAGATGGCCACTGGGCCACCCACCATCGAATCTCAACTTAAATGGTCATGTATATTCTATATCTATATTTCTATGATTTCAATAGGTATCTTATGGAGGATTGACAGTGTAATGTAAAACAGATATTCCCATTCAAGTCAGCATTCTTTGATATGTGGACCTTCAATCATCTTTGTGGTACCATTTTAAAGTTGACATTTCAATTTGATTCCCATTTGAATATATTTATCAGCCAAAACATGACAGTTACCCTGTATTCAAAAGCATGTCTCAACCAATGGTGAGCACAACACAAAAACATCAGGTGCAAAATGGGTCTAAAAAGAAAATCTGAGTTTATGCATTTTTAGATAATTGACATTTTAAGGTAAGTAAATGTCAATAAAAAAAAGACATGGATGTCTCATGGTATGGTGGGGTATGCAAAATAGGTCAACTCTGAGAACCTTTTATCTCTTGAATGGTTTGCAGTTCAAGTCCAAAATTAACTTTCTGAGCACTTCTACAATGGGCAAATATGTATGGAAGGCTTTGTTCAAATCAGAAGGGGTGCTGTTAAAAAGTGAATGAATTGAAATGGATTTACCCCAGGGTAATTGGCCTCTGATTGCTTGGCAACAAAACAATGTCTCCTCGCCTCAAAGCAGATTTTTCCAGGATTTTGATGTAATCTCATTACTGCTATAAGAGCATTGGCATTGTTATTGTTAGGTGAGTATTGCCTTGGGTTCTATAGATGCTATCTAGCCTATGTGCGGTAGTGCTACATTACTTCCTGGTCCCTTTCCTTCCTGCTTTTGTAGGAAGCTGTTTGGCTGGAGTGCCGGCTCTTTCTGTGAGGAATGCCATTTATTGGTTCGCATGGAGTAGGGGGACATTTCCTCATGTCTGATATGTGGTCTGGGATGACTTCATGGGCACCTTGACATTCCATGGCATTGTGAGGTGTAGATGGGGATTCTGGAGAGGGGAACCATTCACGACATGCCAACATTCCAGCTCATAGCGTCATCTTGGAGCATGGACAATGGAATTGGCCTAAGAATCAGGCAAAGGAAGTTGGATTTCTCAGATATATTTTAGAGGAAGCCATCCCAAGGCTATTCACTAAGTTATGTTCCACCATAGAATTAGGAATTACAGTACTAGAATGGACATGAACCTTCTTATGATGGGATAAAGGTCAGGGAGTTGGTCCAACATGAAGAATTCATCTGCACTGTATGTTTGTTAGCTACTGTAGCTAGTTGAACAGTTTTAGAGGAATGATTCCTTACATTTTTTTAATTAACTGCCAATATGCCAACATTCCATTAAAACAATGCAATCAAGCCACAGCCACACACTGGCTAAAATCAGTTGATGATAGGATTTATACAAGTTGCAAATGCGATAAGTACTGCATTCGTATCATATAATAGCACTCTCAGCTATCTAAGAAAACTAAATTAGAAATTGGTCTGTTTTACATATTTTAGAGGCTATTTATACAGACATGTTTATAAAACACGTTAAATAATCTATTACACAATTTATGATATCACTTAGCTTACTTTTCTTTTCCTGCATAAGTAAAATCTGAATTATGCCTATACCGCCATTCATTCCAATTAGACTGGTTTGGAATTCTCCCCAAATTCACCCAATTCAGCAACTTTATAGCCCCTCTAGTAATGTAATAGGATCTATGTATACCTCCTATGGTGAACATTTAAACACCTTGTGGAAAACGTTTCCTTAACATTTCCAACAATAAATTCACTTTCGTATAGATGTTTTATTTTTTATTTTACTAGGCAAGTCAGTTAAGAACAAATTCTTATTTTCAATGACGGCCTAGGAACAGTGGGTTAACTGCTGGGTAAAAAATAAAGTACTAATACAGGGTAAAAAAATAAAATACTAATACAGGGTAAAAAAATAAAGTACTAATACAGGGTAAAAAAATAAAATACTAATACAGGGTAAAAAAATAAAGTACAAATACAGGGTAAAAAAATAAAGTACTAATACAGGGTAAAAAATAAAGTACTAATACAGGGTAAAAAATAAAGTAATACAGGGTAAAAAATAAAGTACTAATACAGGGTAAAAAATAAAGTACTAATACAGGGTAAAAAATAAAGTACTAATACAGGGTAAAAAAGAACAGAGGCTGCGTTTAGACAGGCAGCCCATTTCTGATCCTTTTTCACTAATTGTTATTTTGACAAATCAAACGCTCTCACACAATAAACCCTAATTTCCTCTCACTTCAGACTAGCTCAGTTTGTTTGCCTTCATTTCTGCTACTATTTAGATCTAATCTCACACAGTTGGGAACTGCACCTACCCTGGGTTGTGTTCATTAGGTACCAAACAGAAGAAAACGGACTGAAACAGGGAGGGACTATCTGAATTTATTTTCATTTTTAGTTTATAAACTTTTTGCTACCGTATGCCCTACTGAACACAACCCTGATGGTGCATAATTGAGATCACATTACATAACTCTATTATGGAATAATATTTTCAGAAAATTACCTCAAAACCATGTCTCCATTCTCTTGGACTTTGCATAACAGGACACATTAACATAATGTGGTTCCCATTACAATGCTTGCATGCACACACACAATACACCCTTCTTCATTTATTAACAGGCGAATGGCCATTGTTTCAGTTCTCTTTCCAGCACCAGGCGTTGTCATGTGGTTCTAGGGGTCTTTTGGGGAAGGTAATTTGCTCGCCATGACTATAGAAACTGAGCCATTAGTTTCCAAGAAAGGCCAGTCGAACTAGTACTTCCTTCTCCTATCCTCAAGCTGGATGAAAGTCGTCCCGTCCCAGTTACCCAGCGCCTGGTTGACCCTCTCCATACCGTGGTACTGTGGAGCATGCAGTATTCACAGCACGCCTTCATCCATCACACGTCTGTTTCATACGCTACCGCTGCTGCATTTTAGTCATTTAGCAGACGCTCTTATCCAGAGCCTCTTACTGGTGCAATTAGGGTTCAGTGCCTTGTTCAAGGGCACATCGGCAGATATTTCACCTACTCAGCTCTGGGATTTGAGCCAGCGACCTTTCGGTTACTGGCCCAATGCACTTAACCGCTAGGCTACCTGCCACCCATCCACATCTCTCAGGTGTGTGAATATGAAGCAGGGAGTCTGCACGTAGTGAATAATACCTTACCTCTCCACAACCCTAAACGCACCGCACCACCCTCATATCACACAACCCTAAATACACTTCACCCTCACCTCTCCACAACCCTAAGCACACTTCACCCTCATCTCTGCACAACCCTAAACACACCTCACCACACCCTATACATACAGTGGTGTAAAAATACTTTTAACCTCACCCGGGTATGTGGGACGCTAGTGTCCCACCTTGTCAACAGCCAGTGAAATTGCAGGGCGCCAAATTCAAAACAACAGAAATACCATAATTAAAATTCCTCATACATATTTTACACCTTTTTAAAGATACACTTGTTGTAAATCCAGCCACATTGTCCAATTTCAAAAAGGCTTTACAACGAAAGTACACCAAATGATTATGTTAGGTCAGAGCCAAGTCACAGAAAAACACAGCCATTTTTCCAGCCAAAGAGAGGAGACACAAAAAGCAGACATAGAGATAAAATGAATCATTAACCTTTGATGATCTTCATCAAATGACACTCCTAGGACTTCATATTACACAATACATGTATGTTTTGTTCGGTAAAGTTCATATTTATATCCAAAAATCTGAGTTTACATTGGCGCGTTATGTTCAGTAGTTCCAAAACATCCGGTGATTTTTGCAGGGAGCCAAATCAATTTACAGAAATACTCATAATAAACATTGCTAAAAGATACAACTGTTATGCATGGAATTTTAGATCCACTTCTCCTTAATGCAACCGCTGTGTCGGATTTCAAAAAACTTTACGGAACAAGCACACCATGCAATAATCTGAGTAAAGCGCTCAGAGACCAAAACAACCCAAACAGATATCCGCCATGTTGTGTAGTCAATAGAAGTCAGAAATAGCATAATAAATATTCACTTTGATGATCTTCATCAGAATGCACTCCCAGGAATCCCAGTTCCACAATAAATGCGCAGAAGCTGTTTTTCAGTCTCTCGGTCCCCGCTTTGATGCACCTGTACTGACCTCGTCTTCTGGATGATAGCGGGGTGAACAGGCAGTGGCTTGGGTGGTTGTTGTGCTTGGAGATCTTTTTGTCTTTCCTGTGAAGGGTGTTTTAGGTGTCCTGGAGGGCAGGTACTTTGACCCCGGTGATGCGTTGTGCAGACCTCACTACCCTCTGGAGAGCCTTACGGTTATGGGCGGAGCAGTTGCCGTACCAGGCGGTGATACCGCCCAACAGGATGCTCTCGATTGAGCATCTGTAAAAGTTTGAATGTTTTTGGTGACAGGCCAAACTTGTTAAGCCAAGCTTAATGATAAGTTTGGAGGGTACTATGGTGTTAAATGCTGAGCTGTAGTCGTTGAACAGCATTCTTACGTAGGTATTCCTCTTGTCCAGATGGGTTAGGGCAGTGTGCAGTGTGATTGCGATTGCGTCGTCGGTGGACCTATTGGGGCGGTAAGCAAATTGGAGTGGGTCTAGGGTGTCCGGTTGGAGGTGATATGGTCCTTGACTAGTCTCTCAAATCACTTCATGATGATAGAAGTGAGTGCTATGGGGCGGTAGTCAGTTAGCTCAGTTACCTTAGCTTTCTTGGGAACAGGAACAATGGTGGCCCTCTTGAAGCATGTGGGAACAGCAGACTGGGATAAGGATTGATTGAATATGACCGTAAACACACCAGCCAGCTGGTCTGGGCATGCTTTGAGGATGCCGTCTGGGCCTGCAGCCTTGCAGGGGTTAACATGTTTAAATGTTTTACTCATGTTGGCTGCAGTGAAGGAGAGCCCGCAGGTTTTGGTAGCGAGCCATGTCGGTGGCACTGTATTGTCCTCAAAGCGAGCAAAGAAGTTGTTTAGTCTGTCTGGGAGCAAGACATCGTGGTCCGCGACGGGGCTGGCTTTTCTTTTGTAGTCTGTGATTGACTGTAGACCCTGCCACATACCTCTCGTGTCTGAGCCGTTGAATTGCGACTCTACTTTGTCTCTATATTGACGCTTAGCTTGTTTGATTGCCTTGCGGAGGGAATAGCTACACTCTTTGTATTCGGTCATGTTTCCGGTCACCTTGCCCTGATTGAAAGCAGTGGTTCGCGCTTTCAGTTTTGCCCGAATGCTGCCATCAATCCACGGTTTCTGGTTGGGGAATGTTTTAATAGACACTGGGTACGACATCTCCGATGCACTTGCTTATAAACTCGCTCACCGAATCAGTGTATTCATCAATATTGTTGTTCGCCACTATGCGGAAAATATCCCAGTCCACGTGATCGAAGCAATCTTGAAGCATGGAATCCGATTGGTCAGACCAGCATTGAACAGACCTGAGCGTGGGTGCTTCCTGTTTCAGTTTCTGTCTATAGGCTGGGAGCAACAAAATGGAGTCGTGGTCAGTTTTACCGAAAGGAGGGAGGGGGAGGGCCTTATATGCATTGCGGAAGTTAGAATAACAATGATCCAGGGTTTTGCCAGCCCGGGTTGATCAATCGACATGCTGATAGAATTTTGGGAGTCTTGTTTTCAGATTAGCCTTGTTAAAATCCCCAGCCTCAGTAAATGCAGCCTCAGGATATGTGCTTTCCAGTTTACATAGAGTCGAATGAAGTTCTTTCAGGGCCGTCGATGTGCCTGCTTGGGGGGGAATATACACGACAGGGATTATGATCGAAGAGAATTCTCTTGGTAGATAATGCGGTCGGCATTTGATTGTGAGGAATTCTAAATCAGGTGAACAAAAGGACTTGAAACCAGGTGGCTGTACCGACTCCGATAGCGTGTCTCGAATGAGCCATGTTTCCATGAAACAAAGAACATTACAGTCTCTGATGTCTCTCTGGAAGGCAACTCTTGCTCGTATTTCGTCTACCTTGTTGTCAAGGGACTGGACATTGGTGAGTAGGTTGCTCGGGAGCGGTGTGCGATGTGCCCGTCTACGGAGCCTGACCAGAAGACCGCTCCGTCTGCCCCTTCTCCGGCGCCATTGTTTTGGGTTGCCGGCTGGGATTCGATCCATTGTCCTGGGTGGTGGGCCAAACAGAGGATCCGCTTCGGGAAAGTCGTATTCCTGGTCGTAATATTGGTGAGTTGACGTTGCTCCTATATCCAATAGTTCCTCCCAACTGTATCTAATAAAACCTAAGATTTCCTGGGGTAACAATGTAAGAAATAACACACAAAAAAAAGAAAATACTGCATAGTTTCCTAGGAACGCGAAGCGAGGCGGCCATCTCTGTCGGTGCAGGATGTTTGAGAATACAAGCCTTGCTATTGTTATTATACTGCTGCTCTCTAATTGTTTGTGGAAATGTGAATTTAATGCAGGAGAATATAACACATTAGATCTGATAATACTAATAAAATATATTTTTTTACCATCGTCTTTGAAATGCAAGAGAAAGGCCATAATGTATTTTTCCAGCCCAGGCACAATTTAGATTTTGGCCAGTAGATGGCAGCAGTGTACGTGTACAGTTTTAAACTGATTCAATGAAACATTGCATATCTGTTCAAAATGTTGTATCAAGACTACCCAAATGTGCCTAATCGGTTTATTAATAAATTTTCAAGTTCATAATTGTGCACTATCCAAAAAACAATAGAATGGTATTATTTCACTGTAATAGCTACTGTAAATTGGACAGTGAAGCTAGATTAACAAGAATTGAAGTATTCTGCCCATATTAGATATGTTTATGTCCTGGGAATTTTTTTTGTTACTTACAACCTCATGCTAATCACATTAGCTCAATCGTCCCGCAGGGGAGACAGATCCCGTAGAGGTTAAGGGCATGTAAGTAAGCATTTCACTTTAAGGTCTACTACACCTGTTGTATTCGGCGCATGTGACAAACACAATTTGATTTGATCAGGGTGTATAGGTTTATTGATTTCGTGTGTATGGCGTAGCCATGTAGCCTATGGGCTGGACAGACCGTAACATAATTCAACTCAAAATATGCCATTCTGTTCTTTTGAAAATACATTTTCAAATCACATTTTATTTGTCACATGCGCCGAATACAACAGGTGTAGACCTTACAGTGAAATGCTTACTTACGAGCCCCTAACCGACAGTGCAGTTTAAAAAAAATATGGATAAGAGATAAAAAATGACAAGTAATTAAAGAGGAGCAGTAAAAAATAACATTATACAGGGGGGTGCAGGACAGTCATTGTGCTGGGGCACCGGTTAGTTGAGGTAGAATGTACATGAAGGTAGAGTTAATTAAAGTGACTATGCATAGATGACAACAGAGAGTGGCAGTGGTGTGGAGAAGGGGGGTGAATAGTCTGGGTAGCCATTTGACTAGATGTTCAGGAGTCTTATGGCTTGGTGGAGACATCACCTGCATTGTGGGAGGCTCTATTCTGCCATACAAAGACAAAGTGCAGTAACTACGTAAAAAAATGACGACCTGCGAAATCTGACTTTAAAGTATTTTTCTAGAAAGGAATTTCTGGTACTTCACATATATACTTTGCTGTGATTCATATATACAGTGGATATACTGTACACTGAGTGTACAGAACATTAAGAACCCCTTCCTAATATTGAGTCAGAACAGCCTCAATTCGTTGGGGCATGGACTCTACAAGGTGTCAAACGTTTCACAGGGATGTTGGCCCATGTTGATGCCAATGCTTCCCACAGTTGTCAAGTTGGCTGGATGTCTTTTGGGTGGTACACACGGGAAACTGTTGGGCGTGAAAAACCCAGCAGTGTTATAGTTCTTGACACAAAACTAGTGCGCCTGGCACCTACTCCCATACCCTATTTAAAGGCACTTAAATGTTGTCTTGTCCATTCACCCTCTGAATAGCACACATACACAATCCATGTCTCAATTGTCTCACGGCTTAGGAATCCGTCTTTAACCTGTCTCCTCCCCTTTATCTACACTGATTGAAGTGAATTTAACAAGTGACATCAATAAGGGATCATATCTTTCACCTGGATTCACCTGGTCAGTCTATATTATGGAAAGAGTGTTCATAATGTTTTGTACACTCAGTGTCTATACAAATGAATGTGATATTTGAGGCTCTCTTACTAACTGATTGTACAATGTAGGCCTACACACATTAATTCAGCTTTAGTGTATGATGTCTATTTTGACATTCTAAAGAAAAACGTTTAAACAATGGCCTTGTTGATCTGAGCCTTGCTGTTGGAAAACCACATTATTGTCTGACTTTCGGCTGTTGCAGATCCAACTTCACACCTCGACTTTCGTCTACAGTCCGTTGCTTTCGCCTTACTCAACAAACTCGCCCAAACACTTGGATCTTTCATAGCGAGTTAGGGAAGGACGGAGAGAGAGGGGGGGGACACAGTATAGGCAGGTTGGCCACTAGGCAGACAGTCAGAACCGTGCACTAGGCCTATCTATCGGCAATCAAATGCTGTATCTCGCAATGGAGTGCTGTATTTGACCATTTCTAGGATTGCAATGTAACACAACTTCAGTAGAGCAGAGATTGCAATGTAACACAACTTCAGTAGAGCAGAGATTGCAATGTAACACAACTTCAGTAGAGCAGAGATTGCAATGTAACACAACTTCAGTAGAGCAGAGATTGCAATGTAACACAACTTCAGTAGAGCAGAGATTGCAATGTAACACAACTTCAGTAGAGCAGAGATTGCAATGTAACACAACTTCAGTAGAGCAGAGATTGCAATGTAACACAACTTCAGTAGAGCAGAGATTGCAATGTAACACAACTTCAGTAGAGCAGAGATTGCAATGTAACACAACTTCAGTAGAGCAGAGATTGCAATGTAACACAACTTCAGTAGAGCAGAGATTGCAATGTAACACAACTTCAGTAGAGCAGAGATTGCAATGTAACACAACTTCAGTAGAGCAGAGATTGCAATGTAACACAACTTCAGTAGAGCAGAGATTGCAATGTAACACAACTTCAGTAGAGCAGAGATTGCAATGTAACACAACTTCAGTAGAGCAGAGATTGCAATGTAACACAACTTCAGTAGAGCAGAGATTGCAATGTAACACAACTTCAGTAGAGCAGAGATTGCAATGTAACACAACTTCAGTAGAGCAGAGATTGCAATGTAACACAACTTCAGTAGAGCAGAGAAATGGGAAAATCATCATAGAAATAGATTAGGATGGAAGAGCCATCTTCTCTGTGATTTTAATTGTATTTTTTTAAACGTTTTCCTTTAGGGATTTTTTTGTTAAGGATCCCAATTTCGTTCACACCCGTATTAGCTAGCCGTAGACATGGTCCGATGAGGGCCGGTCTGTACTGTGTACATGTTTGTGTGTGTCAGAGATGGAAAGAAAGAGTGAGAGATGGCTCCCTCTCTGGTGGAATGGTATCAGTTATGAAGTGGAGGCTGGTATGCAAGAGCGCGATGCGGAGACCTTGAGCACATAACACTGAGTAATGGCCCTTACACCAGGTGTGGCTCTGTCCCTCATTCCCCTCTGCAGTCATCCACCTCTCCTCTCCATAAGCAACAGTTATTTGTCAGATTCTCAGAGCTCCCTCTTAGGCTTACAGTCCCAGCAGCTGCTATTTGAACCACAGAATGCAGCCATGGGAAAAGAGAGCTCCATTGATCATCCTTATCAGATGCCAGGGACCTTCAAACTGGTAATGCAGCCAGCAGTACATTGCCTCTAAACCTCCCTTCACTAACCTACCAGTACAAAATCCTCTCACCTGTGGTAAAACCCCTTCAGTTGCCGACTTTCATTTTTATGCCACATTTTTTCTTCCCTGGACTCTAGTATTTGTTTTCAGCTGCAGCATCAATAGAGGTGGGTGAAACCTGCCCAGTTCTTAGGCAGGGCTGGAACAATGAGAACATTACGTGCTAGTGTAACAGAGTTGGGCTGCAAGGCCACCTCTTGTTGGCACTGTGGTTTTGTTGTAATCTCCTGTGACTGGAGGTGGTGATGTTCTAGCTACTAATGACATTTTCAGCCACAGCAGAGCAGAGAAAGGCAGAGTCTGGGCTTCTTCACTCAGATAGGAAGACTAACATATGGAGAGGGAGGTGTAGCCTATTCAATAATAATGTACAGTATGTATATATGTAAAGGAATGTGTGTCACTGAACACCATTTATAAACATTCAGATGAGGAGGAATAAGGCTCCACCTCAGCCAAATTAATTTACCCTGTCTGGGAACGGGGTTCTGCTAGCGGGCGTTTGGTAAACAAATCCAAATGCGCGTTCAGGTCCAGCCGAACAAAGACAAGGTCTCAAACCATTCTGATCCATGCCAGACTTGACATAGCATTATAAGGGGAACACATTGTTGCTCTCCTGACGCATGTGGATGTGTATTGAAATTAGAGGTCGACTGATTAATCGGAATGGCCGATTAATTAGGGCCGATTTCAAGTTTTCATAACAATCGGAAATCTGTATTTAAAAAATAAAAATAATAATAATTACACCTTTATTTAACTAGGCAAGTCAGTTAAGAAGACATTCTTATTTTCAATGACGGCCTAGGAATGGTGGGTTTAACTGCCTTGTTCAGGGGCAGAACGACAGATTTTTACCTTGTCAGCTCAGGGATTCAATCTTGCAACCTTACGGTTGACTAGTCCAGCGCTCTAACCACCTGCCTCTCATTGCACTCCACGAGGAGCCTGCCTGTTACACGAATGCAGTAAGAAGCCAAGGTAAGTTGCTAGCTAGCATTAAACTTATCTTATAAAAAACAATCAATCAATCATAATCACTAGTTAACTACACATGGTTGATGATATTACTAGTTTATCTAGCATGTCCTGCGTTGCATATAATCGATGCGGTGCGCATTCGCAAAAAAGGCTGTGCGTACCAGTAGCGTTTCAACCGTCACTCGCACTGAGACTTGGAGTAGTTGTTCCCCTTACTCTGCATGGGTAACTCTGCTTCGAGGGTGGCTGTTGTCGATGTGTTCTTGGTTCGAGCACAGGTAGGAGCGAGGAGAGGGACTGAAGCTATACTGTTACACTGGCAATACTTAAGTGCCTATAAGAACATCCAATAGTCAAAGGTATATTAAATACAACTGGTATAGAGAGAAATAGTCCTATAATTCCTATAGTAACTACAACCTAAAACTTCTTACCTGGGAATATTGAAGACTCATGCTAAAAGGAACCACCAGCTTTCATATGTTCTCATGTTCTGAGCAAGGAACTTAAATGTTAGCTTTCTTACATAGCACATATTGCACTTTTACTTTCTTCTCCAACACTTTTTTTTGCATTATTTAAACCAAATTGAATATGTTTCATTATTTATTTGAGGCTAAATTGATTTTATTGATGTATTACATTGAGTTAAAATAAGTGTTTATTCAGTATTGTTGTAATTGTCATTATTACAAATAAAAAATCGGCTTTTTTTGGTCGTCCAATAATCGGTATCGGTATCGCCGTTAAAAACATCATAATCGGTCGACCTCTAAATGAAATATCTTTCATACCGAGGGAACAGCCTGCTCAATTCCTGATAATAATAACTGTAGCCATCAGCCTTCCTCTCTTGCTCTCTATCTCTCTGTCTCTATCTCTCCCTAACTGACCGTGGGATTAATCCATCTCTCTGACCACATAAACAGCTTTCTGCTTTCTCGCTCTCCATCCATCCAGTGTAACTTTTATCCTCATCCTTATTGTTAGGCATCTAACACGAGTTTCAGTGGGATTGTTTTAGCAGATATGTTAATTAAGTGTAGTGGTTCTCTGGCAGCCCGATGGTTGGGCCACAGTACAACTCTCCTCAGCTTGATTTATGCCTGGCCTCAAGGACAATCCGCTCCTGCATTGTGGCAGCGCATTACAGCCAAGCCGCTGCATTGGCGGCAAAAAAAGGAATGCAATTTACGGTTATCGGGAAAGACATGATCTTACCCCCATCTTCTTCAGTTAACATTTCAATCAGAATGTCCCAATTTGATTAATACGTGTTTAACAAGAGCCCTCTGTGATTGTCGTCAAGTGTGTTTCTGTTAGGGGACATCTAAGAACTTCATGCTTCTCCATAACTAAGTAGATCCGCTTGGCTGCTTTGTCACATTCGTTCGGGAGAAGGGAGGACAAGTGTTCTTTAAATGTCTACCTTGAGACTGAATATTCTTCCTGACCTTTAAGAGTCTTTTTAGTGAGAAGTGCTAACAGTGTTCATTATACAGGTATTTTTATATTACATCAGCAGTTTTACCTTTAAGAGGTCTTGATGAATGTTTCAAGACTGCTGGCACAGCCTTGCATGCCATGGGTTGTACTTATGTTAACTATTGTTGTACACATTTGCTAAGTCACACAATGTAGGCTACAAACGTATTATAACGGGAGCACACCAATTCTGCTCCTGGAGGTATGTTGGGTGTGCAGGCTTCTGTTCCAGCCCAGCACTAAAACCCCTGATTCAACTGATCAAACCTAATGAGTTGATAATAATGTGTATTATTGCTCGGCTGGAATAAAGGTCTGCTCACCCAGTAGATCAGGGAGTGGAGCATGGTTGGCCACCTCTGTATGGACTTTTTTTATTCTACTTTAGTAATGCTTTAGTAATAATAGCCTAGTTACTAAGATGTCTAACATTTACGATCAAGTTAGCTTATTTGTACATTTTGAAATTATATGTTGATTCATTAAAAGTGGATTCATTGAAGTGAAGTGTTTAAACTCTTTAATTGTTAACTGAACTGTTATTCCGAATTAACTACTGTCAATGTTCATTATTCACAGATCACCATTCTGAAATAAAAAGGGGTGAGGGGGATCCGTAATGTTAATCTCAAATGAACATGACCTTTTTGTTCAGTTGTGAGCTCTCCAGTCTGTTTTACTTGACTGTCAATCTGTCCCAGGATATCAGCCATGTGAACCCATTTTGCAACTTATCTTAATGATCTGCATCACCAATGCAGCCATAGACCTATTGTATGATGGTATTGGTAGCTTATGGCCATTGCACTGCCCCCTTATTGTTGTACATCTGAAGCAGAGAATAGCTAAACTCGCCATTGTTTGCATATTGTTGAGCTAGCTATACAACATGTTCTCAATTTAAAATTATACCAGTAGATCATGTATATGAGGCTAACCATAAGACACATTTTCTACATGGTTTTTCTAACATATTAAATGATTTAGTACAAATCCAAACTTTATATTCATGGTACAGTACTATACATTACAATAAGGAGCTGGCAATTTGTGTCACGGCCTACACACAATACCCCATAATGTCAAATTGGAATGATGTTTTTAGACATTATTACAAATTAATAAAAAATGAAAAGCTGAACTGTCTTGAGTCAAGTATTTAACCCCTTTTGTTATGGCAAGCCTAAATAAGTTCAGGAGTAAAAATGTTTGAATGACTACATCATCTCTGTACCCCACACAAACAATTATCTCTAAGGATCTCTAAAGTGATTTTCAAACACAGATTCAACCAGAAAGACCAGGGAGGTTTCCCAATGCCTCACAAAGAAGGGCACCCATTCTTAGATGGGGGGGAAAATAAAAAAAAAACAGACATTGAATAATGCTTTGAGAATGGTGAAGTAAGAAACCACTCAGGGATTTCACCATGAGGCCAATGGCGACTTTAAAACAGTTGCAGAGTTTAATAGCAGTGATAGGAGAAATCTGAGGATGGATCAACAACATTGTCGTTACTCCACAATACTAACCTAAATGACAGTGAAAAGAAGGAAGCCTGTACATAATTTAAAAAAATCCAAAACATGCATCCAGTTTGCAACAAGACACTAAAGTCAAACTGCAAAAAGAATTCACTTCATATCCTGAATACACATTGTTATGTTTGGGGAAAATCCAACACAACACATCACTGAGTACCACTTCATGTTGGCTGCATCATGTAATGGGTTTGCTTGTCATCGGCAAGGACTAAGGAGTAGAGCTAAGTACAGGCAAAATCCTAGAGGAAAACCTGCTTCAGTGTGCTTTCCAACAGACACTGGGAGATGAATTCACCTTTCAGCTGGACAATAACCTAAAACACAAGACCTAAAACACACTGTAGTTGCTGACCAAGACAATTAGTGGCCCAGTTACAGTTTTGACTTAAATCGGCTTGAAAATCTATTGCAAGACTTAAATGTCTGTCAAGCAATGACCAACAGCGAGCTTAAAGAATGTTAAGAATAATGGGCAAATATTGTCCAATCCAGGTGAGCAAAGCTCCTAGAGATTTATCCAGAAAGACTCACAGCTGTAGTCGCTGCTAAAGGTCACTCTGACATGTATTGACTCAGGGGTGTGAATACTTATGTAAATACATCTGAATGCTTAAGGATTTTATTTTCTATAGATTTGCAACATTTTCAAAAAACATGTTTACACTTTGTCATTATAGGGTACTGTGTAGATGGGTTAGAAAAAACTAACAACAAAATGTGGAATAAGTCAAGGGGTATAAATGCTTTTGTAAGGTACTGTAGATGTCAGGGATGAGTATCAGTACAGTAGAGCTCCCTTTAGTGAGAGAATATGGAGGAGGACAAGAGGGAGGAGAAAAGAATGTGAAGGTGTTGAAAGCAAAGGCAGAGAGAGTGAGTGGGATATCTGTTCATCCTGGGCTGCTGCGGAGTCTCACGTGCGGCATAAATACACACACTCTTCCGGGATCACTGTCTCACTCTGGACAGCCAGCCTGCTGCTCACACCACTCACTCCCCCAACACTGCGACAGGAAGAAGAATATAAAGACCGTGTAAAGTTGTGTATAATTCCAAATGTTGGTTTCTGTAACTAAATAGCTTCTTGACACTAATTACTTTTAGCTGTTGATAATGCAGCCGGCCCAAATCCCCTGGAATGGCGACTATTTAATTAGGAGCAAAATGGTTGAATAAATGAAAAGCCAGTGGCTGCGGTGCAGTAGTTAACTGGGTCTCAACTCTCCCAGCCCAACTACTGCCCTCCTTCCTAGTGCCATTGAGAAGCCTCTACCATGGGACAGTCTGATTCTGTTGCCAAATGTTTTGCAACAAAAACTATAGTTTCTATTGAACAAATTCAGGTAGGTCTCTCCCTGTTTCATTTAGTTCCTAGAGTAAACGGTAATTGCTTTGCATTACAAAAATGTTTTTCAACAGAGAAAATGTTTTGCAACGGAATCCGACTAATGAATACACCCCAGTTGAGTTCACCTCGGGGTTTCAAATCAAATCAATCAAATCAAATTTTATTTGTCACATACACATGGTTAGCAGATGTTAGTGCGAGTGTAGCGAAATGCTTGTGCTTCTAGTTCCGACAATGCAGTAATAACAAGTAATCTAACTAACAATTCCAAAACTACTGTCTTGTACACAGTGTAAGGGGATAAAGAATATGTACATAAGGATATATGAATGAGTGATGGTACAGAGCAGCATAGGCAAGATACAGTAGATGGTATCGAGTACAGTATGTACAAATGAGATGAGTATGTAAACAAAGTGGCATAGTATAGTATAAAGTGGCTAGTGATACATGTATTACATAAGGATACCGTCGATGATATAGAGTACAGTATATACGTATGCATATGAGATGAATAATGTAGGGTAAGTAACATTTATATAAGGTAGCATTGTTTAAAGTGGCTAGTGATATATTTACGTCATTTCCCATCAATTCCCATTATTAAAGTGGCTGGAGTTGAGTCAGTGTCAGTGTTAGTGGTGGCTGTTTAACAGTCTGATGGCCTTGAGATAGAAGCTGTTTTTCAGTCTCTCGGTCCCAGCTTTGATGCACCTGTACTGACCTCGCCTTCTGGATGATAGCGGGGTGAACAGGCAGTGGCTCGGGTGGTTGATGTCCTTGATGATCTTTATGGCCTTCCTGTGACATCGGGTGGTGTAGGTGTCCTGGAGGGCAGGTAGTTTGCCCCCGGTGATGCGTTGTGCAGACCTCACTACCCTCTGGAGAGCCTTACGGTTGAGGGCGGTGCAGTTGCCATACCAGGCGGTGATACAGCCCGCCAGGATGCTCTCGATTGTGCATCTGTAGAAGTTTGTGAGTGCTTTTGGTGACAAGCCAAATTTCTTCAGCCTCCTGAGGTTGAAGAGGCGCTGCTGCGCCTTCTTCACGATGCTGTCTGTGTGAGTGGACCAATTCAGTTTGTCTGTGATGTGTATGCCGAGGAACTTAAAACTTGCTACCCTCTCCACTACTGTTCCATCGATGTGGATAGGGGGGTGTTCCCTCTGCTGTTTCCTGAAGTCCACAATCATCTCCTTAGTTTTGTTGACGTTGAGTGTGAGGTTATTTTCCTGACACCACACTCCGAGGGCCCTCACCTCCTCCCTGGCCGTCTCATCGTTGTTGGTAATCAAGCCTACCACTGTTGTGTCGTCCGCAAACTTGATGATTGAGTTGGAGGCGTGCGTGGCCACGCAGTCGTGGGTGAACAGGGAGTACAGGAGAGGGCTCAGAACGCACCCTTGTGGGGCCCCAGTGTTGAGGATCAGCGGGGAGGAGATGTTGTTGCCTACCCTCACCACCTGGGGGCGGCCCGTCAGGAAGTCCAGTACCCAGTTGCACAGGGCGGGGTCGAGACCCAGGGTCTCGAGCTTGATGACGAGCTTGGAGGGTACTATGGTGTTGAATGCCGAGCTGTAGTCGATGAACAGCATTCTCACATAGGTATTCCTCTTGTCCAGATGGGTTAGGGCAGTGTGCAGTGTGGTTGAGATTGCATCGTCTGTGGACCTATTTGGGCGGTAAGCAAATTGGAGTGGGTCTAGGGTGTCAGGTAGGGTGGAGGTGATATGGTCCTTGACTAGTCTCTCAAAGCACTTCATGATGACGGACGTGAGTGCTACGGGGCGGCAGTCGTCTAGCTCAGTTACCTTAGCTTTCTTGGGAACAGGAACAATGGTGGCCCTCTTGAAGCATGTGGGAACAGCAGACTGGTATAGGGATTGATTGAATATGTCCGTAAACACACCGGCCAGCTGGTCTGCGCATGCTCTGAGGGCGCGGCTGGGGATGCCGTCTGGGCCTGCAGCCTTGCGAGGGTTAACACGTTTAAATGTCTTACTCACCTCGGCTGCAGTGAAGGAGAGACCGCATGTTTTCGTTGCAGGCCGTGTCAGTGGCACTGTATTGTCCTCAAAGCGGGCAAAAAAGTTATTTAGTCTGCCTGGGAGCAAGACATCCTGGTCCGTGACTGGGCTGGATTTCTTCCTGTAGTCCGTGATTGACTGTAGACCCTGCCACATGCCTCTTGTGTCTGAGCCGTTGAATTGAGATTCTACTTTGTCTCTGTACTGGCGCTTAGCTTGTTTGATAGCCTTGCGGAGGGAATAGCTGCACTGTTTGTATTCGGTCATGTTACCAGACACCTTGCCCTGATTAAAAGCAGTGGTTCGCGCTTTCAGTTTCACACGAATGCTGCCATCAATCCACGGTTTCTGGTTAGGGAATGTTTTAATCGTTGCTATGGGAACGACATCTTCAACGCAAGTTCTAATGAACTCGCACACCGAATCAGCGTATTCGTCAATGTTGTTATCTGACGCAATACGAAACATCTCCCAGTCCACGTGATGGAAGCAGTCTTGGAGTGTGGAGTCAGCTTGGTCGGACCAGCGTTGGACAGACCTCAGCGTGGGAGCCTCTTGTTTTAGTTTCTGTCTGTAGGCAGGGATCAACAAAATGGAGTCGTGGTCAGCTTTTCCGAAAGGGGGGCGGGGCAGGGCCTTATATGCGTCGCGGAAGTTAGAGTAACAATGATCCAAGGTCTTTCCTCCCCTGGTTGCGCAATCGATATGCTGATAAAATTTGGGGAGTCTTGTTTTCAGATTAGCCTTGTTAAAATCCCCAGCTACAATGAATGCAGCCTCCGGATAAATTGTTTCCAGTTTGCAAAGAGTTAAATAAAGTTCGTTCAGAGCCATCGATGTGTCTGCTTGGGGGGGGATATATACGGCTGTGATTATAATCGAAGAGAATTCTCTTGGTAGATAATGCGGTCTACATTTGATTGTGAGGAATTCTAAATCGGGTGAACAGAAGGTTTATTTAACCCCCAGGGTTTTAGTGCCTTAGTGCTGTAAATAAAACTATCTCTCCATGACAGATTGGACATTGACAGGCTGTTCTATCCCGTGTTCCATAGCAGAGGAGTGGATGAGGCTGAGGTCAAGGGCATCTCCCTCTCACCTTCTCTCCCTGGCCATCTGAGGGATTCAGACCATCTCTGTCTACCTACAGCCTCCAGTCATGTTTGACCACTATGTGCATCAGAGCACACCAGGCCTGCAGCTATTGCCCCTTACAGATCAACCACACCAACATTAAAAAGGCTACACTAAACACAAAACTCGCTTCAAAGTAATTTGAAGAAAAACAGCCATGACATAAATAGAAAATGACTGATGTCACTCTGACTCAAATGCGTAATGATTATTTAAGGCAGTGAGTTTCTCTTTTTTCCACACACACACACACACACACACACACACACACACACACACACACCCTTCCTTCCTCATCTGTGTGCTCTACTGAGTGGTGCCTTAGACAGCAGGGGTTCCATACGCTGCTCACGCCCACTTCACGGGGTCAGTGAATATTACTGCATTTCCCAGGTAGCACAATGCATGAATGCGCACACAACACCACTCCATTGAATAATCCTTAATGTTAACTTTACTTCTCTTGCTGCCTGAAGCCCATGGGGGAGAGAGCTGGGGATGGAGAGAGAGCTAGGGATGGGGGGGAGAGAGCTAGGGATGGGGGAGAGAGCTGGGGAGAGAGCTAGGGATGGGGGAGAGAGCTGGGGAGATAGCTAGGGATGGAGAGAGAGCTAGGGATGGAGAGAGAGCTAGGGATGGAGAGAGAGCTAGGGATGGAGAGAGAGCTAGGGATGGAGAGAGAGCTAGGGATGGAGAGAGAGCTAGGGATGGAGAGAGAGCTAGGGATGGAGAGAGAGCTAGGGATGGGGGGAGAGCTAGGGATGGAGAGAGAGCTAGGGATGGAGAGAGAGCTAGGGATGGAGAGCTAGGGATGGGGGGAGAGAGAGCTAGGGATGGGGGGAGAGAGAGCTAGGGATGGGGGGAGAGAGAGCTAGGGATGGGGGGAGAGAGACCTAGGGATGTGGGGAGAGAGACCTAGGGATGTGGGGAGAGAGACCTAGGGATGTGGGGAAGGAGAGCTAGGGAGTGCTAGGGATATGGGGAGAGAGCAAGAGAGAGAGCTAGGGATGGGGGAGTGAGCTAGGGATGGGGGAGCGTGAGAGCTAGGGATGGGGGAGAGAGAGCTAGGGATAGGGCAGAGAGCTAGAGAGCGCTAGGGATGGGGGAAAGAGATCTAGAGAGAGAGCTAGAGATGGTGGAGAGAGAGCTAGGGATGGGGGAGAGAGAGCTAGAGAGAGAGCTAGGGATGGGGGAGAGAGAGCTTGAGAGAGCTAGGGATGGGAGGGAGAGAGAGCTAGGGATGGGAGAGAGAGATCTAGAGAGAGCTAGGGATGTGGGGAAGGAGAGCTAGGGATGGGGAGAGAGCAAGAGAGAGAGCTAGGGATGGGGGAGAGTGAGCTAGGGATGGGGGAGAGTGAGCTAGGGATGGGGGAGAGTGAGAGCTAGGGATGGGGGAGAGTGAGCTAGGGATGGGGGAGAGTGAGCTAGGGATGGGGGAGAGTGAGCTAGGGATGGGGGAGAGTGAGCTAGGGATGGGGGAGAGTGAGAGCTAGGGATGGGGGAGAGCGAGAGCTAGGGATGGGGGAGAGCGAGAGCTAGGGATGGGGAGAGAGAGCTAGGGATGGAGCTAGAGAGAGAGCTAGGGATGGGGGAGAGAGAGCTAGGGATGGGGGGAGAGAGCTAGGGAGAGAGCTAGGGATGGGGGAGAGAGAGCTAGAGAGAGCTAGGGATGGGGGAACGAGATCTAGAGAGAGAGCTAGGGATGGGGGGAGAGAGAGCTAGGGATGGGGGGAGAGAGAGCTAGAGATGGGGGGAGAGAGCTAGGGATGGGGGGAGAGAGAGCTAGTGTTGGGGGAGAGAGCTAGGGTTGGGGGGAGAGAGAGCTAGAGATGGGGGGAGAGAGAGCTAGGGATGGGGAGAGAGCTAGGGATGGGGGGAGAGAGAGCTAGTGTTGGGGGGAGAGAGAGCTAGTGTTGGGGGGAGAGAGAGCTAGGGTTGGGGGAGAGAGAGCTAGGGTTGGGGGGAGAGAGAGCTAGGGTTGGGGGGAGAGAGAGCTAGGGTTGGGGGAGAGAGAGCTAGGGATAGGGGAGAGAGAGCTAGGGATGGGGGAGAGAGAGCTAGGGTTGGGGGAGAGAGAGCTAGGGTTGGGGGAGAGAGCTAGGGATGGGGGAGAGAGCTAGGGATGGGGGAGAGAGAGCTAGGGATGGGGGAGAGAGAGCTAGGGATGGGGGAGAGAGAGCTAGGGATGGGGGAGAGAGAGCTAGGGATGGGGGAGAGAGAGCTAGGGATGGGGGAGAGAGAGCTAGGGATGGGGGAGAGAGAGCTAGGGATGGGGGAGAGAGACCTAGGGATGTGGGGAAGGAGAGCTAGGGATGGGGGAGAGAGAGCTAGGGATGGGAGAGAGAGAGCTAGGGATGTGGGGAAGGAGAGCTAGGGATGGGGAGAGAGCAAGAGAGAGAGCTAGGGATGGGGGAGTGAGCTAGGGATGGGGGAGAGCGAGAGCTAGGGATGGGGGAGAGAGAGCTAGGGTTGGGGGAGAGAGCTAGGGATGGGGGAGAGAGCTAGGGATGGGGGAGAGAGAGCTAGGGATGGGGGAGAGAGAGCTAGGGATGGGGGAGAGAGAGCTAGGGATGGGGGAGAGAGAGCTAGGGATGGGGGAGAGAGAGCTAGGGATGGGGGAGAGAGAGCTAGGGATGGGGGAGAGAGACCTAGGGATGTGGGGAAGGAGAGCTAGGGATGGGGGAGAGAGAGCTAGGGATGGGAGAGAGAGAGCTAGGGATGTGGGGAAGGAGAGCTAGGGATGGGGAGAGAGCAAGAGAGAGAGCTAGGGATGGGGGAGTGAGCTAGGGATGGGGGAGAGCGAGAGCTAGGGATGGGGGAGAGAGAGCTAGGGATAGGGCAGAGAGCTAGAGAGCGCTAGGGATGGGGGAAAGAGATCTAGAGAGAGAGCTAGAGATGGTGGAGAGAGAGCTAGGGATGGGGGAGAGAGAGCTAGAGAGAGAGCTAGGGATGGGGGAGAGAGAGCTTGAGAGAGCTAGGGATGGGAGGGAGAGAGAGCTAGGGATGGGAGAGAGAGATCTAGAGAGAGAGCTAGGGATGGGGGAGAGAGAGCTAGGGATGTGGGGAAGGAGAGCTAGGGATGGGGAGAGAGCAAGAGAGAGAGCTAGGGATGGGGGAGAGTGAGCTAGGGATGGGGGAGAGTGAGCTAGGGATGGGGGAGAGTGAGCTAGGGATGGGGGAGAGTGAGCTAGGGATGGGGGAGAGCGAGAGCTAGGGATGGGGGAGAGCGAGAGCTAGGGATGGGGGAGAGAGAGCTAGGGATGGAGCTAGAGAGAGAGCTAGAGATGGGGGAGAGAGAGCTAGGGATGGGGGGAGAGAGCTAGGGAGAGAGCTAGGGATGGGGGAGAGAGAGCTAGAGAGAGCTAGAGATGGGGGGAGAGAGAGCTAGGGATGGGGGGAGAGAGAGCTAGGGATGGGGGGAGAGAGAGCTAGGGATAGGGCAGAGAGCTAGAGAGCGCTAGGGATGGGGGAACGATATCTAGAGAGAGAGCTAGGGATGGGGGGAGAGAGAGCTAGGGATGGGGGGAGAGAGAGCTAGAGATGGGGGGAGAGAGCTAGGGATGGGGGGGAGAGAGAGCTAGTGTTGGGGGAGAGAGAGCTAGGGTTGGGGGGAGAGAGAGCTAGAGATGGGGGGAGAGAGAGCTAGGGATGGGGGGAGAGAGAGCTAGGGATGGGGGGAGAGAGAGCTAGGGATGGGGGGAGAGAGAGCTAGGGATAGGGCAGAGAGCTAGAGAGCGCTAGGGATGGGGGAACGATATCTAGAGAGAGAGCTAGGGATGGGGGGAGAGAGAGCTAGGGATGGGGGGAGAGAGAGCTAAAGATGGGGGGAGAGAGCTAGGGATGGGGGGGAGAGAGAGCTAGTGTTGGGGGAGAGAGAGCTAGAGTTGGGGGGAGAGAGAGCTAGAGATGGGGGGAGAGAGAGCTAGGGATGGGGGGAGAGAGAGCTAGGGATGGTGGGAGAGAGAGCTAGGGATGGGGGGAGAGAGAGCTAGTGTTGGGGGGAGAGAGAGCTAGTGTTGGGGGGAGAGAGAGCTAGGGATGGGGGAGAGAGAGCTAGGGATGGGGGAGAGAGAGCTAGGGTTGGGGGGAGAGAGCTAGGGTTGGGGGAGAGAGAGCTAGGGATAGGGGAGAGAGAGCTAGGGATGGGGGAGAGAGAGCTAGGGATGGGGGAGAGAGAGCTAGGGTTGGGGGAGAGAGAGCTAGGGATGGGGAGAGAGAGCTAGGGATGGGGGAGAGAGCTAGGGATGGGGGAGAGAGCTAGGGATGGGGGAGAGAGAGCTAGGGATGGTGGGAGAGAGCTAGTGTTGGGGGGGGGGAGAGAGCAAGGGTTGGGGGGAGAGATAGCTAGGGTTGGGGGGAGAGAGAGATTGGGTTGGGGGGAGAGAGAGCTAGGGATAAGGGAGAGCTAGGGATGGGGGGAGAAAGAGCTAAGGATGGGGGAGAGAGAGTTAGGGATGGGGGGAGGGAGAGCTAGGGATGGGGGGCGAGAGAGCTTAGGGATGGGGGGAGAGAGAGTTCGGGATGGGGGGAGAGAGAGCTTGGGATGGGGGGCGAGAGAGCTAGGGATGGGGGGAGAGAGAGCTAGGGATGGGGGGAGAGAGAGCTAGGGATGGGGGGCGAGAGAGCTAGGGATGGGGGGAGAGAGAGCTAGGGATGGGGGAGAGAGAGCTAGAGATGGGGGGAGAGAGAGCTAGGGATGGGGGGAGAGAGAGCTAGGGTTGGGGGGAGAGAGAGCTAGGGTTGGGGGGAGAGAGAGCTAGGGTTGGGGGGAGAGAGAGCTAGGGTTGGGGGGAGAGCTAGGGATAGGGGAGAGAGCTAGGGATGGGGCGAGAAAGAGCTAGGGATGGGGGAGAGAGCTGGGGAGAGAGCTAGGGATGGGGGAGAGAGCTGGGGAGCTAGGGATGGAGAGAGAGCTAGGGATGGGGGAGAGAGAGCTAGGGATGGGAGAGAGAGAGCTAGAGAGAGCTAGGGATGTGGGGAAGGAGAGCTAGGGATGGGGAGAGAGCAAGAGAGAGAGCTAGGGATGGGGGAGTGAGCTAGGGATGGGGGAGAGCGAGAGCTAGGGATGGGGAGAGAGAGCTAGGGATAGGGCAGAGAGCTAGAGAGCGCTAGGGATGGGGGAAAGAGATCTAGAGAGAGCTAGAGATGGTGGAGAGAGAGCTAGGGATGGGGGAGAGAGAGCTAGAGAGAGAGCTAGGGATGGGGGAGAGAGAGCTTGAGAGAGCTAGGGATGGGAGGGAGAGAGAGCTAGGGATGGGAGAGAGAGATCTAGAGAGAGCTAGGGATGTGGGGAAGGAGAGCTAGGGATGGGGAGAGAGCAAGAGAGCGAGCTAGGGATGGGGGAGAGAGAGCTAGGGATGGGGGAGAGTGAGCTAGGGATGGGGGAGAGTGAGCTAGGTATGGGGGACAGCGAGAGCTAGGGATGGGGGAGAGCGAGAGCTAGGGATGGGGGAGAGCGAGAGCTAGGGATGGGGGGAGAGAGAGCTAGGGATGGGGGAGAGAGAGCTAGGGATGGAGCTAGAGAGAGAGCTAGAGATGGGGGAGAGAGAGCTAGGGATGGGGGGAGAGAGCTATGGAGAGAGCTAGGGATGGGGGAGAGAGAGCTAGAGAGAGCTAGAGATGGGGGGAGAGAGAGCTAGGGATGGGGGGAGAGAGAGCTAGGGATAGGTCAGAGAGCTAGAGAGCGCTAGGGATGGGGGAACGAGATCTAGAGAGAGAGCTAGGGATGGGGGGAGAGAGAGCTAGGGATGGGGGGAGAGAGAGCTAGAGATGGGGGGAGAGAGCTAGTGTTGGGGGAGAGAGAGCTAGGGTTGGGGGGAGAGAGAGCTAGGGTTGGGGGGAGAGAGAGCTAGGGTTGGGGGAGAGAGAGCTAGGGTTGGGGGAGAGAGAGCTAGGGATAGGGGAGAGAGAGCTGGGGATGGGGGAGAGAGAGCTAGGGTTGGGGGAGAGAGAGCTAGGGATGGGGGAGAGAGCTAGGGATGGGGGAGAGAGAGCTAGGGATGGGGGAGAGAGAGCTAGTGTTGGGGGGGGAGAGAGCTAGGGTTGGGGGGAGAGAGAGCTAGGGTTGGGGGGAGAGAGAGCTAGGGATGGGGGGAGAAAGAGCTAAGGATGGGGGAGAGAGTTAGGGATGGGGGAGAGAGAGCTAGGGATGGGGGGCGAGAGAGCTAGGGATGGGGGGAGAGAGAGCTAGGGATGGGGGGAGAGAGAGCTAGGGATGGGGGAGAGAGAGCTAGGGATGGGGGGGCGAGAGAGCTAGGGATGGGGGGAGAGAGAGCTAGGGATGGGGGAGAGAGAGCTAGAGATGGGGGAGAGAGAGCTAGGGATGGGGGGAGAGAGAGAGAGTTAGGGTTGAGGGGGAGAGAGAGCTAGAGAGAGAGCTAGGGATGGTTGGAGAGAGAGCTATGGATTGGGGAGAGAGAGCTAGGGATCGGGGGAGAGAGAGCTAGGGATGGGGGAGAGAGAGCTAGGGATGGGGAGAGAGAGCTAGGGATGGGGGGAGAGAGAGCTAGGGATGGGGGAGAGAGAGCTAGGGATGGGGGAGAGAGAGCTAGGGATGGGGGAGAGAGCTAGGGATGGGGGAGAGAGAGTTATGGTTGAGGGGGAGAGAGAGTTATGGTTGAGGGGGAGAGAGAGTTAGGGTTGAGGGGGAGAGAGCTAGGGATAGGGGAGAGAGAGCTAGGGATGGGGGAGAGAGAGCTAGGGATAGGGGGAGAGAGAGCTAGAGAGAGCTAGGGGTGGGGGAGAGAGAGCTAGGGATGGGGGGAGAGAGAGCTAGGGATGGGGGAGAGAGAGCTAGGGATGGGGGAGAGAGCTAGGGATGGGGGAGAGAGAGCTAGGGATGGGGGAGAGAGTTATGGTTCGGGGGAGAGAGCTAGGGATGGGGAGAGAGAGCTAGGGATGGGGGGAGAGAGAGTTAGGGTTGAGGGGGAGAGAGAGTTAGGGTTGAGGGGGAGAGAGAGCTAGGGATAGGGGAGAGAGAGCTAGGGATGGGGGAGAGAGAGCTAGGGATAGGGGGAGAGAGAGCTAGAGAGAGCTAGGGATGGGGGGGAGAGAGAGCTAGGGATGGGAGGAGAGAGCTAGAGAGAGAGCTAGGAATGGGGAGAGAGAGCTAAGGCTGGGGGGAGAGAGAGCTAAGGCTGGGGGGAGAGAGAGCTAAGGTTGGGGGGAGAGAGAGCTAAGGTTGGGGGGAGAGAGAGCTAAGGTTGGGGGGAGAGAGAGCTAAGGTTGGGGGGAGAGAGAGCTAGGGTTGGGGGGAGAGAGAGCTAGGGTTGGGGGGAGAGAGAGAGCTAGGGATGGGGGGAGAGAGGGCTAGGGATGGGGGAGAGAGAGCTAGGGATGGGAGAGAGAGCTAGGGATGGGAGAGAGAGCTAGGGATGGGGGAGAGAGCTAGGGATGGGGGAGAGAGAGCTAGGGATGGGGGAGAGAGCTAGGGATGGGGGAGAGAGAGCTAGGGATTGGGGAGAGAGAGCTAGTAATGGGGGAGAGAGAGTTAGGGTTGGGGGGAGAGAGAGTTAGGGTTGGGGGGAGAGAGAGCTAGGGTTGGGGGGAGAGAGCTAGGGTTGGGGGAGAGAGCTAGGGTTGGGGGAGAGAGCTAGGGATGGGGGGAGAGAGCTAGGGTTGGGGGGGAGAGAGAGCTAGGGTTGGGGGGGAGAGAGAGTTAGGGTTGGGGGGAGAGAGAGTTAGGGTTGGGGGGAGAGAGAGTTAGGGTTGGGGGGAGAGAGCTAGGGTTGGGGGAGAGAGCTAGGGATGGGGGGAGAGAGCTAGGGTTGGGGGGGAGAGAGAGCTAGGGTTGGGGGGGAGAGAGAGCTAGGGTTGGGGGGGAGAGAGCTAGGGTTGGGGGGAGAGAGCTAGGGTTGGGGGGGAGAGAGAGCTAGGGTTGGGGGGGAGAGAGAGCTAGGGTTGGGGGGGAGAGAGCTAGGGTTGGGGGGAGAGAGCTAGGGTTGGGGGGGAGAGAGAGCTAGGGTTGGGGGGGAGAGAGAGCTAGGGTTGGGGGGGAGAGAGAGCTAGGGTTGGGGGGGAGAGAGAGCTAGGGTTGGGGGGGAGAGAGAGCTAGGTTTGGGGGGGAGAGAGAGCTAGGGTTGGGGGGAGAGAGCTAGGGTTGGGGGGAGAGAGAGCTAGGGTTGGGGGAGAGAGCTAGGGTTGGGGGGGAGAGAGAGCTAGGGATGGGAGGAGAGAGAGCTAGGGTTGGGAGGAGAGAGAGCTAGGGTTGGGGGGAGAGAGAGCTAGGGTTGGGGGGGAGAGAGCTAGGGTTGGGGGGAGCGAGAGCTAAGGTTGGGGGGGAGAGAGAGCTAAGGTTGGGGGGGAGAGAGAGCTAGGGATGGGGGAGAGAGAGCTAGGGATGGGGGAGAGAGAGCTAGGGTTGGGGGGGAGAGAGAGCTAGGGTTGGGGGGAGAGAGAGCTAGGGTTGGGGGGAGAGAGAGCTAGGGTTGGGGGGGAGAGAGAGCTAAGGTTGGGGGGGAGAGAGAGCTAGGGATGGGGGGAGAGAGAGCTAGGGTTGGGGGGGAGCGAGAGCTAAGGTTGGGGGGGAGCGAGAGCTAAGGTTGGGGGGGAGAGAGAGCTAGGGATGGGGGAGAGAGAGCTAGGGATGGGGGAGAGAGAGCTAGGGTTGGGGGGGAGAGAGAGCTAGGGTTGGGGGGAGAGAGAGCTAGGGTTGGGGGGGAGAGAGAGCTAGGGTTGGGGGGGAGAGAGAGCTAAGGTTGGGGGGGAGAGAGAGCTAGGGATGGGGGGAGAGAGAGCTAGGGTTGGGGGGAGAGAGAGAGCTAGGGTTGGGGGGGGAGAGAGCTAGGGTTGGGGGGGGAGAGAGCTAGGGTTGGGGGGGAGAGAGAGCTAGGGTTGGGGGGGAGAGAGAGCTAGGGTTGGGGGGGAGAGAGAGCTAGGGTTGGGGGGGAGAGAGAGCTAAGGTTGGGGGGGGGGAGAGAGCTAAGGTTGGGGGGGAGAGAGAGCTAGGGATGGGGTGAGAGAGAAAATGCATTGCTGTTCTGGCTGTGACAGATCCTCTCAGACAGGTGGTGATGTAAACCGCTTTGGAATGTTCAACTGAATTTCTCCACAGCAGCAGCAGCATGATGAGTGAATGTGCTGTTTGTTTGCCTATGTTGTTCACCAAGGACAGTGTTTTATGTCTGCACAGCCATACATCTTAGTGATTCCTATTTATTCAATGGCAGTTGCAGTTGTCACATACCTGTCCTGAACCTTTCTAATCAATAGGTCTGAATGTGCACTGTAAAGACATACAGCTCTTACCAGTAGGCCATTCCTTGGAGGTCAATCCCATCTTCAGTTTTACACTATGCTAATGATATTGACTCGGCTACTGTTCACTGCATTACAGTATCTATACTATGATGATACCATTGACTCGGGGCTACTGTCCACTGCATTACAGTATCTATACTATGATGATACCATTGTCTCAGGGCTACTGTCCACTGCATTACAGTATCTATACTATGATGATACCATTCATTGTCTCAGGGCTACTGCACTACAGTATCTATATTATGATGATACTATTGACTCAGGGCTTCTGTCCACTACACTTCAGTATCCATACTATGATACTATTGACTCAGGGCTTCTGTCCACTACACTTCAGTATCCATACTATGATACTATTGACTCAGGGCTACTGTCCACTACACTTCAGTATCCATATTATGATACTATTGACTCACGGCTTCTGTCCACTACACTTCAGTATCCATACTATGATACTATTGACTCAGGGCTTCTGTCCACTACACTTCAGTATCCATACTATGATACTATTGACTCAGGGCTTCTGTCCACTACACTTCAGTATCCATATTATGATACTATTGACTCAGGGCTTCTGTCCACTACACTTCAGTATCCATACTATGATACTATTGACTCAGGGCTTCTGTCCACTACACTTCAGTATCCATACTATGATACTATTGACTCAGGGCTTCTGTCCACTACACTTCAGTATCCATACTATGATACTATTGACTCAGGGCTACTGTCCACTACACTTCAGTATCCATACTATGATACTATTGACTCAGGGCTACTGTCCACTACACTTCAGTATCCATATTATGATACTATTGACTCAGGGCTTCTGTCCACTACACTTCAGTATCCATATTATGATACTATTGACTCAGGGCTACTGTCCACTACATTTCAGTATCCATACTATGATACTATTGACTCAGGGCTTCTGTCCACTACACTTCAGTATCCATATTATGATACTATTGACTCAGGGCTACTGTCCACTACACTTCAGTATCCATACTATGATACTATTGACTCAGGGCTTCTGTCCACTACACTTCAGTATCCATATTATGATACTATTGACTCAGGGCTACTGTCCACTACACTTCAGTATCCATACTATGATACTATTGACTCAGGGCTTCTGTCCACTACACTTCAGTATCCATACTATGATACTATTGACTCAGGGCTACTGTCCACTACACTTCAGTATCCATACTATGATACTATTGACTCAGGGCTACTGTCCACTACACTTCAGTATCCATACTATGATACTATTGACTCAGGGCTACTGTCCACTACACTTCAGTATCCATACTATGATACTATTGACTCAGGGCTACTGTCCACTACACTTCAGTATCCATATTATGATACTATTGACTCAGGGCTTCTGTCCACTACACTTCAGTATCCATACTATGATACTATTGACTCTGGTATTGACTCAGGGCTACTGTCCACTGCATGTGGTATTTACTCAGGGGTACTGTCTGTCCAGTATCCACTGCAGGCTGTGATTAATGGTGTGAGTTAATGGTTGCTATCCAATCATGATCTAGTTGGCTTGGTTAAATAAAATAATTGGACAGATCCAGGATCAGTGTTAGCGAATAGCTACAGGACTGCTGATAGAGGAAACCTGGCCTTATCAGCTGATGTTATTATTGACTCAGGGCTACTGTCCACTACACTTCAGTATCCATACTATGATACTATTGACTCAGGGCTTCTGTCCACTACACTTCAGTATCCATACTATGATACTATTGACTCAGGGCTTCTGTCCACTACACTTCAGTATCCATATTATGATACTATTGACTCAGGGCTACTGTCCACTACACTTCAGTATCCATATTATGATACTTTTGACTCAGGGCTACTGTCCACTACACTTCAGTATCCATACTATGATACTATTGACTCAGGGCTACTGTCCACTACACTTCAGTATCCATATTATGATACTATTGACTCAGGGCTTCTGTCCACTACACTTCAGTATCCATATCATGATACTATTGACTCTGGTATTGACTCAGGGCTACTGTCCACTGCATGTGGTATTTACTCAGGGGTACTGTCTGTCCAGTATCTACTGCAGGCTGTGATTAATGGTGTGAGTTAATGGTTGCTATCCAATCATGATCTAGTTGGCTTGGTTAAATAAAATAATTGGACAGATCCAGGATCAGTGTTAGCGAATAGCTACAGGACTGCTGATAGAGAAAACCTGGCCTTATCAGCTAATGTTATTATTACCCTCTAGCTGTCTGCTGGATTATAGCTATTTGTGCAAACACCCCTGAATAAAGAGAACATTTACTAGTGCAGAAATATGTGCATGTATTTATGAGGGCATAAGCACTGGAGCGTTGTTGTGTGTGATTTACTGCCGGCTGTGGCTATGCTAGCTCTTCCTCTACACAGTATGTAGTAACATAGGAAGTTATTATGTTGCCAGGTTTGCTCCTAGCGCTACCTCTGTTGAACGTGGGAAGTTATTAGGTTGCCAGATTTGCTCATAGCGCTACCTCTGTTGAACGTGGGAAGTTATTAGGTTGCCAGATTTGCTCCTAGCGCTACCTCTGTTGAACGTGGGAAGTCATTATGTTACCAGGTTTGCTCCTAGCGCTACCTCTGTTGAACGTGGGAAGTCATTATGTTGCCAGGTTTGCTCCTAGCGCTACCTCTGTTGAACGTGGGAAGTCATTATGTTGCCAGGTTTGCATGACCCTACTCAACAAAGGTCATGTTTCTGGTAATTGAACAGCTTCTGCAAGAGACATTCTTGGATCAGAATTTCTCCTGTCATTACCTAAATAAATTCCCATCAATGATCTGGCTAACATCAGTCTCTGTCTTGTACAACACAGTACTAATGGGTGTGTGAATGTGAATATATGAAACAATGTGGTTCCCTAGCAGCTTGTAGCAATGTTAGCCTCAGCTTCCTACTGGATAATCGTTTTGAACAGCCCAAATATTTTGAATGCTTTTGAAAATTCAGATTTTTGGGAATCAGGTCCTCCTTGCTGCTGGCTGCATTCCCTTGTTTGAGGTGGGTTCTACTGCATACCTCGCTCCCTCCCTCGGGTTTCTACTGCATACCTCGCTCCCTCCCTCGGGGTTCTACTGCACACCTCCTCCCTCCCTCGGGATTCTACTGCATACTTCACTCCCTCTTGGTTCTACTGCATACTTCACTCCCTCTGGGTTCTACTGCATACCTCCCTCCCTCTGGGTTCTACTGCATACCTCCCTCCCTCTTGGTTCTACTGCATACTTCACTCCCTCAGGGTTCTACTGCATACCTCCCTCCCTCTTGGTTCTACTGCATACTTCACTCCCTCAGGGTTCTACTGCATACTTCACTCCCTCAGGATTCTACTGCATACCTCCCTCCCTCCCTCGGGGTTCTACTGCCTACATCCCTCCCTCAGGGTTCTACTGCATACCTCCCTCCCTACTTCATTGGGGTTCTACTGCATACCTCCCTCCCTACCTCATCTGGGTTCTACTGCATACCTCCCTCCCTCTGTCCCTCGGGGTTCTACTGCTTTCCTCTCTCCCTCCCTCGGGGTTCTACTGCATCCCTCCCTCCCTCCGGGATCTACTGCGTACCTCCCTCCCTTCCTCTGGGATCTGGTGCATACCTCCCTCCCTTCCTCGGGGATCTACTGCGTACCTCCCTCCCTCGGGGTTCTACTGCGTACCTCCCTCCCTCCCTCCCTCTGGGTTCTACTGCGTGTACCTCCCTCCCTCCCTCCCTCCCTCTGGGTTCTACTGCGTGTACCTCCCTCCCTCAGGGTTCTATTGCATACACCTCCTTCCCTCAGGGTTCTATTGCATACCTCCTCTCTCGGGGTTCTATTGCATACCTCCCTCGGGGTTCTACTGCATACCTCCCTCCCTCTGGGTTCTACGGCATACCTCCCTCCCTCCCTCGGGTTTCTACTGCATACCTCGCTCCCTCCCTCCGGGTTATACTACACACCTCCCTCCCTCGGGGTTCTACTGCACACCTCCTCCCTCCCTCGGGATTCTACTGCATACCTCCATCGTGTTTCTACTGCATACCTCCCTCCCTCCCCTCATGTTTCTACTGCATACCTCCCCCCTCGGGGTTCTACTGCATGCCTCACTCCCTCTGGGTTCTACTGCATACATCACTCCTTCCCTCAGGGTTCTACTGCATACCTACCTCCCTCGAGGTTCTACTGCGTACCTCCCTCACTCTGGGGTTCTACTGCAAATCCTCCCTCTCTCCTTTGGGGTTCTACTGCATACCTCCCTCCCTCAGGGTTCTACTCCCTCTGGGTTCTACTGGCATACCACCCTCCCTCTGGGTTCTACTGGCATACCTCCCTCCCTCTGGGTTCTACTGTCATACCTCCCTCCCTCTGTGTTCTACTGGCATACCTCCCTCCCTCTGTGTTCTACTGGCATACCTCCCTCTGGGTTCTACTGGCATACCACCCTCCCTCTGGGTTCTACTGGCATACCACCCTCCCTCTGGGTTCTACTGGCATACCACCCCCCCTCTGGGTTCTACTGGCATACCACCCTCCCTCTGGGTTCTGTTTGAGATGCTGCTGATGGATGGGGTCAGAGGTCAATACCCATGAGTCCCTGGGTAATAATGAAATCTCACCAGATGAAACGGCTCTGCATCACATGCAGTTGAGGAATCTACAGTAATGTACTAATGGATTCTGTTATCAGTCAATGAAAGCATGATTACAAAAGTACCTAATACACATGTCAGGATTAGGACAGATTCAATCTGATCTGAGGTTATCCCTTAGGCACACTTCATGCATCCCACAGTATTTTAGGACGGTGTCAAGAACTTTGACAGTGCATACACTTCACTTTCTGTAGCTGTGCTGTGTATGTGTTAACAAACATACTAGGATCTCATTATCCTCAATATCACTGAAACTTCTGGGGTGTCTGTAGGTGTATCTCTGTAGGTGAGCCTCAGTGGGGAACAGTTAGTCCTGACTCTTAGGGGCTTCTGCCTTTAAATTAAACAGGTGACTCTTTTTCATACATACCCCTCTGAGTTTGAGGAATAGACCTGAGAATGAGGGGGGAGCATATTAAATACAGTTATACCTTGTCTGCTTTCCTCCTGTGGCATTAAGCCCTCTGATGAAGCACTCTGTGTCAGTGGTATTGCGTCATTAGGCGTATCTCTGCACAATAGACGTTGTTGCTGCTCTAGACAAGGCAATGTTATCTTGGTGTTGTATGATCCTGTTGCTTCACTAGTCAAGGCAATGTTATCTTGGTGTTGTATGATCCTGTTGCTTCACTAGTCAAGGCAATGTTATCTTGGTGTTGTATGATCCTGTTGCTTCACTAGTCAAGGCAATGTTATCTTGGTGTTGTATGATCCTGTTGCTTCACTAGTCAAGGCAATGTTATCTTGGTGTTGTATGATCCTGTTGCTTCACTAGTCAAGGCAATGTTATCTTGGTGTTGTATGATCCTGTTGCTTCACTAGTCAACCATATGCGATCCTGTGGATGTGAGTTGCTGATGTGAGATGTGTTTAGCTGTATCAGGCAGCTTTGTGATCTGTGAAACGGCTCTCACCACCACTACACCACACAGCTCTGATGCATCACATCAATGGAATGGCACTGATCAGCACCCACGACGGGCTATTTCTTTACCACTTTACAGGACCCTAGATTAAGCTAGTGACTCACTGTGAAGGGACACTGCTCCATGTCACCCTGGCCTGTATATCAGTGGAATGCACTGACTGCTCATCCTTCCAAGACCATGGACTCTCATTCCTCCTTGAACCCTCTACTGGACTCTATAGTGACTCACCGTGACCACCGCTCCATCCCACAGTCTTCCGGTCCTGGCCTGTACATCAGACGGCTTTGAGTTTAGAATGGGAGTACATGAATTGTACACATCAGCAGCCAGCCAACTGGACAGATGGAACACTTCGGTAACACATCCATCAAGTAATTTAAGTCCACTTGAAAAGGCCTTGTAGTGTAATAACCCAACCAGCACCTTCCCAGGTCAGCACCAGTCTGCCTGGGCAGTCTAGCCCTAGCTCAAACACCAGACTACAGACAGCTTGTCGATACACTGAATTACTAGAGAGGGCAGACTTGACAGGCCTTTGAGTATGGCCCGTAGAGGGTGGTGACTCCCATGGGAGTGGAGGGCAGAGGGAGAGGGCCATTCAATATCCTCTCCATGAGGACCCCCTTCCACAGCACCACACAGTGGGGAGAACTGGATCAGCTAGCTGCACATGAGGGGGAACTCAACTAATGTCTTGATTGTGGTATATAGAAAACCTGAGGTATCTTGAATAAGGTTTTAATCAAAGTTTAAAAGATGTGTACTGTAGCTGTCAGATGGTACAGATGGAGGATGCTGTAAGATAAGCAGATCCAATAAACCATCTTGTTATAACAGTTAAGAACTGGCAGTGTACCTGTGAAAACAGAGCATCACCGCCATCAGCACTAAAACCTCAGTTCTCTCTTCTCTCTCACGCTCGCTCTCTCTCTCGTGCTCTCTCTCTAGCGCTCTCCTCTCTTTCTCCCTCCATCTCCTCTGGTAGAATTTAGATGATATTTTTTCCGTACTGTTCATTTTAGCTTAATCACACATCACACCACAGAGGGATGGCTAGCAGATGGATGAGACTTGAGACCCGCAGAGGGGTTTGTGTGCTGTGGTGTTTGCAAAGAGAGAGAACCTCTACTTCAAACCCCACTCCTATCAGTCGCACTGAAAGTAATGAGAGTGAGTGTCGGTGTGTCCTGCCTTCAGGTTGAGTGATTGCTCTGAGCCGTCCACACCCCAAAGAGAGGCCCTCTCAAAGCCTTTGGGCCCAGCACTCTGGTCCCAGCACTCTGGTCTAGACGTCGACCGATTAATCGGAATGGACGATTTAATTAGGGACGATTTCAAGTTTTCATAACAATCGGAAATCGCCATTTTTGGGCGCCGATTTCCGATTATTTTTAAAAATTTAAATTTTTTTTATTCCTTTTATTTAACTAGACAAGTCAGTTAAGAACATTCTTATTTTCAATGACTGCCTAGGAACTGTGGATCAAGTGCCTTGTTCAGGGGCAGAACGACAGATTTACACCTTGTCAGCTCGGGGATTCCAATCTTGCAACCGCACAGTTAACTATTCCAACGCTCTAACCATTGCACTCCACGAGTAATCTGCCTGTTACGCGAATGCAGCAGAAGCCAAGGTAAATTGCTAGCTAGCATTAAACTTATCTTATAAAAAACAATCATACCCCAAGCGACTTACAGCTGTAATCGCAGCAAAAGGTGACGCTACAAAGTATTAACTTAAGGGGGCGGAATAATTTTGCACGCCCAATTTTTCAGTTTTTGATTTGTTAAAAAAGTTTGAAATATCCAATAAATGTCGTTCCACTTCATGATTGTGTCCCACTTGTTGTTGATTCTTCACAAAAAACATACAGTGTTATATCTTTATGTTTGAAGCCTGAAATGTGGCAAAAGGTCGCAAAGTTCAAGGGGGCCGAATACTTTCGCAATGCACTGTATATATTCAGATATCAGTTGTTACCTTTTTCAAAACTAAGATTATAGCCATATCAAGTGTAGGCTATTGTTATTTAATCTTGATCATCTGGGTAAGTGCATTTGCAACATTCTTTCTTCCAATAGGCTACTTTCTGATCATTTACTGTAGCCTGCCTTATGCTAAATCAGAATAAAACTATGGCTAACTTGACTGGACAAGTAGGCATGCAATGATTATGGTCATTGTAGTTAATTACCACATTTTCTGCGCTAAACTATGTACACTGAACAAAAATATGAACTCAACATGTAAGTGTTAGTCCAATTTTTCATGAGCTGAAATAAATATTGTGCACAAATTTGTTTACATCCCTGTTAGTGAGCATTTCTCCTTTGCCAAGTTAATCCATCCACCTGACAGGTGTGGCATTTCAAGAAGTTGATTAAACAGCATAATCAGTATAAGTTAAGTTTTTTTTTATTTTTTTTTTTACATTTATTTGTAATAATGACAATTACAACAATACTGAAACATGTTCAATTTGTTTTAAATAATGCAAAAACAAAGTGTTGGAGAAGAAAGTAAAAGTGCAATATGTGCCATGTAAGAAAGCTAACGTTTCAGTTCCTTGCTCAGAACATGAGAACATATGAAAGCTGGTGGTTCCTTTTAACATGAGTCTTCAATATTCCCAGGTAAGAAGTTTTAGGTTGTAGTTATTATAGGAATTATAGGACTATTTCTCTCTATACCATTTGTATTTCATATACCTTTGACTATTGGATGTTCTTATAGGCACTTACCTATTGCCAGTGTAACAGTATAGCTTCCGTCCCTCTCCTCGCCCCTACCTGGGCTCGAACCAGGAACACATCGACAACAGCCACCCTCGAAGCATCGTTACCCATCGCTCCACAAAAGCCGCGGCCCTTGCAGAGCAAGGGAACAACTTCTCCAAGTCTCAGAGTGAGTGACGTCACCGATTGAAATGCTATTAGCACGCACCCCGCTAACTAGCTAGCCATTTCACATGGTTAGGGTTGGTGTAACAACAGTGCTAAATCATCACCTGTTTGGCGAAGTAGGCTGTGATTCGAAGAGAAATGAACAGGCACCACATTGATTATAGGCAAAGCAGGACACGCTAGACAAACTAGTAATGTCAACCATGTGTAGTTGACTAGTAATTATGTTATGATTGTTTTTTATAAGATATGTTTAATGCTAGCTAGCAACTTACCTTGGCTTCTTGCTGCCCTCGCGTAACAGGTAGTCAGCCTGCCATGCAGGCTCCTCGTGGAGTGCAATGTAAGGCAGGTGGTTAGAGCGTTGGACTATTGGTTAGAGCGTTGGAGAGCGTTGGACTAAAAAAATAATCCCCGAGGTGACAATGTAAAAATCTGTCGTTCTGCCCCTGAACAAGGCAGTTAACCCACCGTTCCTAGGCCTTCATTGAAAATAAGAATGTGTTCTTAACGGACTTGCCTAGATAAAAAAAGGTGTAAAAAAACAACAACGGCCAAATCGGTGTCCAAAAATACCAATTTCCGATTGTTAGGAAACCCTGAAATCGGCCCTAATTAATCAGCCATTCCAATTAATCGGTCGACCTCTACCACAGACCACGTGTATGATGTTGTGTGGGCGAGCAGTTTGCTGATGTCAACATTGTGAATAGAGTGCCCCATGGTGGCGGTGGGGTTAGTTATGGTATGGGAAGGCATACAGTGCATTCGGAAAGTATTCAGACCCCTTGAGTTTTTCCACATTTTGTTACTTTACAGCCTTATTCTACAATTGATGAAATAATTGTTTTCCTTCATCAATCTACACACAATACCCCATAATGACAAAGAGAAAACAGGTTTTTAGAAATGTTTGCAAATGTATAAAAACAACAGATCCCTTATTTACATAGGTATTCAGACTCTTTGCTATATGACTTTAACTGAGCAATTGGGGGAGAATGGCCTTGGTCAAGGAGGGGACCAAGAACCCCATGGTCACTCTGACAGAGCTCCAGAGTTCCTCTGTGGAGATGGGAGAACCTTCTAGAGGGAGAACCATCTCTGCAGCACAGCACCAATCAGGCCTTTATGGTAAAGTGGCCAGACGGAAGCCACTCCTCATTAAAAGGCACATGACAGCCCGCTTGGAGTTTGACAAATTGCACCTAAAGGACTCTCAGACCATGAGACACAAGATTCTCTGGTGTGACGAAACCAAGATTGAACTCTTTGGCCTGAATGCCAAGTGTCACGTCTGGAGGAAACCTGGTACCACCCCTATAGTGAAGCACAGTGGTGGCAGCATTATGCTGTGGGGATGCTTTTCAGCGGCAAGGACTGGGAGACTAGTTAGGATCGAGGCAAAGATGAACAGAGTAAAGTACAGAGAGTTCCTTGATGATAACCTGTTCCAGAGTGCTCAGGACCTCAGACTGGGGTGAAGGTTCACCTTCCAACAGGACAACGACCCTAAGCACACAGGCAAGACAACACAGGAGTGGCTTCGGGACAAGTCTCTGAATGTCCTTGAGTGGCCCAGCCAGAGCCCGGACTTGAACCCAATTGAACATCTCTGGAGAGACCTGAAAATAGCTGTGCAGTGACGGTCCCCATGCAACCTGACAGAGCTTGAGAGGATCTGCAGAGAAGAATGGGAGAAACTCTCCAAATACATGTGTGCAAAGCTCGCAGCGTCATACCCAAGAAGACTATAATTGCTGCCAAAGGTGCTTCAAAAAAGTACTGAGTAAAGGGTCTGAGTACTGAGTAAACATTTTTTCTATTTTTAATACATTTGCAAAAATGTCAAAAACCTGTTTTTGCTTTTCCATTGTGGAGTATTGTATGTAGATTGATGAGGAAAAATAAATTAATACATTTTAGAATAAGGTTGTGACGTAACAAAATGTGGAAAACATCAAGGGGTCTGAATACTTTTCAAATGCACTGTAAGCTACGTACAACAAACATAATTGCATTTCATCGATGGCAATTTGTATGCACAGAGATACTGTGACGAGGTCCTGAGGCCCATTGTTGTGCCATTCATCCGCCGCCATCACCTCATGTTTTAGCATGATAACGCACGGCCCCATGTCTCAAGGATCTGTACACAATTCCTGGAGATGTCCCAGTTCTCACCAGACATGTCACCCATTGAGCACGTTTGGGATGCTCTGGATCAATGTGTACGACAGCGTTTTCCAGATCAATGTGTACGACAGCGTTTTCCAGATCAACGTGTACGACAGCGTTTTACAGATCAATGTGTACGACAGCGTTTTCCAGATCAACGTGTACGACAGCGTTTTCCAGATCAATGTGTACGACAGCGTTTTCCAGATCAACGTGTACGACAGCGTTTTACAGATCAATGTGTACGACAGCGTTTTCCAGATCAACGTGTACGACAGCGTTTTCCAGATCAACGTGTACGACAGCGTTTTCCAGATCAACGTGTACGACAGCGTTTTCCAGATCAACGTGTACGACAGCGTTTTACAGATCAACGTGTACGACAGCGTTTTACAGATCAACGTGTACGACAGCGTTTTCCAGATCAATGTGTACGACAGCGTTTTCCAGATCAATGTGTACGACAGCGTTTTCCAGATCAATGTGTACGACAGCGTTTTCCAGATCAACGTGTACGACAGCGTTTTCCAGATCAATGTGTACGACAGCGTTTTACAGATCAATGTGTACGACAGCGTTTTCCAGATCAACGTGTACGACAGCGTTTTCCAGATCAATGTGTACGACAGCGTTTTCCAGATCAACGTGTACGACAGCGTTTTCCAGATCAACGTGTACGACAGCGTTTTCCAGATCAACGTGTACGACAGCGTTTTCCAGATCAACGTGTACGACAGCGTTTTCCAGATCAATGTGTACGACAGCGTTTTCCAGATCAATGTGTACGACAGCGTTTTCCAGATCAATGTGTACGACAGCGTTTTCCAGATCAATGTGTACGACAGCGTTTTCCAGATCAATGTGTACGACAGCGTTTTCCAGATCAATGTGTACGACAGCGTTTTCCAGATCAACGTGTACGACAGCGTTTTCCAGATCAACGTGTACGACAGCGTTTTCCAGATCAACGTGTACGACAGCGTTTTCCAGATCAATGTGTACGACAGCGTTTTCCAGATCAATGTGTACGACAGCGTTTTCCAGATCAATGTGTACGACAGCGTTTTACAGTTCCCCGCCAATATCCAGAAACTTCGCACAGACTTTGAAGAGGAGTGGGACAACAGGAAAGAGAAATGTGGATACCTAGTCAGTTGTACAACTGAATGCCTTCAACTGGCCAGCCTGGTCAACTCTATGTGAAGGAGATTTGTCGCGCTGCATGATGCAAATGGTGGTTTTCAGATCCACGCCCTTATTTTTATTTTATTTTATTTTGATCCTCTTTATCTCCCAAATTTTGTGAGATCCAATTACGATCTTGTCTCATTCCTGCAAAACCCCAACAGGCTCGGGAGAGGCGAAGGTCGAGTCATGCGTCCTCTGAAACATGACTCGCCAAACCGCGCTTCTTAACACCCACCCACCTATCCTGGAAAGCCAGCTATACCAATGTGTCGGAGGAAACACCATCCAAATGACAACCCAAGTCAGTCTGCAGGCGCCCAGCCCGCGAGAAGGAGTCGCTAGTGCGTGTTGAGCCAAGTAAAGACCCTGGCCAAACCCTCCCCTCACCCGGACGATGCTGGGCCAACTGTGCGCCGCCCTATGGGACTCTCGGTCACGGACGGTTGTGGCACAGCCCGGGATCAAAGCCGGGTCTGTAGTGACGCCTCAAGCACTGCGATGAGGTGCCTTACACCGCTGCACAACTCAAGAAGCCCTACTATTTTTTTTTAAGGTGTCTGTGACCAACAGATGCATATCTGTATTCCCAGTCATGTGAAATCCATAGATTAGGGTCTAATGAATTTATTTAAATTGACTGATTTCCTTATATGAACTGTAACTCAGTAAAATCTTTGACATTGTTGCATGTTGCATTTATATTTTTGTTCAGTATAGAATATTGGCCAGTTGGAAACTTCAACTCCCTAGTACATCGCACAGTTTGGGCTTGATCTGATTTATCTCCAGAGAAAAAAACGGAATGAAATGGAATTCAAATATGGCTGTCAAACGTTGTCGATAGACAATTAAATGGTAAAAACGCCCTGCTCAGTATAGCATGTAACGTCTTTCATAAGGAAGCAGTGCTCTGGTAATGAGTGGTAATGTCTTTCGTGTCTCTGCTTATTATAGCACAGGGAAATGAGTTTTAAACCCGTGGCTGGAGGGATTTCTAATCTGACAGGCAGGTAGACAGAGGCACACACAGAGATGATTAGAAACGGAAAACAGAATCATTGAGATTAAAGCAGCGCTGCATCATTTCTTTGTGTTTAATAGCTGTAATGAGGTTTTGAAGTCTGTGGAGAAACACATGGAGGTCATGTTATCTATTCTTCCTGTGTGATTGCTGCTCTGAGTTGAGCTACTCGTGGTGAACAGACAGCCGCCTATCTCCCACTGGAATCATTTTCACCTTGTCCAAATGGAGCCGCCACAGTATGAATTAACACACACACACACACACACACACACACACACACAGATACGCACACAAAACACACATGTAGGGCGGCCCCCAAAGTGAGTATGTACACTCTAAGCAACAGGTTTTATTGTCTTCTCAGGAACCCCGCCTTCTCTGTGTTTCCCTCCACAA